>NC_140590.1:1690605674-1691805674 GCF_964204655.1 Triturus cristatus
CCCTAAAAACGACCACACCTACCCATTCCCCTCCCACTGCTCTAAGGCCTAAAACCCTGTCCCTTTACCTACACTACCCCGACCCTCTTTCCCCCACGATGACCCTTCAACTCCCCAAACCCTTCCACTGCCCTGAAACCTAACCCGATCCCCCCAGCCCTAAAAACTACCCCAACTACCCTAAGGCCTAAAACCCTGCCCCTTTACTTACACTATGCTGGCCCCCCAACCTGCGCTGTCCCTTAAACTACCTCAACTCCTTCCACTGACTTGAAACCTACCCTGACCCGACCCCTGGCCAGCCCCACTCCCCTCATTGCGGCGTCTTCCTGCTTCTGCCTTCACAGTCTTCCATCAAGCCAGCAGCTAGACCACGCATATGCGAGGTTTAGGCATATGCCTGGTTAAGGCAAGCGCGGTTGTGCTTGCGTAGTTGGAACACGCGTGGTTAAGACCGCACAGTGTTCCGACTGTTCCCCTGTGGAGAGCATTCAGTTCTGATCCAATGCAGAAATTCTTCCAGAGGCATACTCTAACAGCTTCTGAAACCTTCTTGGGGAGCGCAGTTGCACCAACGGTTAGGACCCCAGTTTTGGCTCCATTCATGCAGAGGTAACTTTCCTCCATGAAGACTAGAACAGGGTTCAGGCATGAGATGATGCTAGTGGTGTTGTCTATAATTCATCCTCGTTGGAAGTGGATTTATGTATCACATATGTGCATCTGGAAGAACACATGGTTGACACAACAGGTCATGTAGAAGATTCAACAAACAATATCCCGACTTTTGTGACTAGGATCGTCGAGGAGGGATTGGATCCAAGATAATGCATTCGCAGTTATGCCTGCTCAGTCCTGCCAAGATCATTTTAGCTCTTGCTGAACTAAAATCAATCTATAAAAAAAACCAGAGAGCTGGTACCCGAAGCTCTGCTCAGAAGCCTACAACTGAACGTCGGCGAGCAGAATTCCAAGGCTGTAGCCTTAAATCCACCACCAGACACTCCCTGCGCCTTTATCTCACTCTTGCAGGTTTCTGCGTTCTATCTTGGCTACAGTTTTCCAGTCTTTCACTTCCCCCATCTTTACGATCTGTGTGTTTTTTCGTAGTAAATATCTGCAGCAGAAAAATAAGTGCCAGTCTTCAAAAATAAGTGCTGGTGCCCCCCACCAGCAATCCCTGGCTCAAATGAAGCACTGGAAAGGAAATAGAGGCTAGCCCCCTCATGTACTGCTACTAATAAATGTCATTTGCATGTTGATCAGCCCGCAGTCATCAGCCACTTGTTGCTCTTAACTGTCTTTTATGACACATGGATGTTGTTAGTCATCGGTAACCGCGGCTGTGCTGAAAGAGATAACCTTTCCCTGTCGAACCCTATGCCGCTGCTGCTCTGTGGGCAAGGGAAGCTTGAATAACTTACGCCTTTCTGGTACCTGTTAAGTGGCAGGTGGATGGGTGCATTGCTCATGCCCATGTCATAGCTGTCTGTGTTTGCCAGGAAATCTTGCACTGCTGAAGCAAATATGTTACACGTTCTCTCTGTTTTACTGAAGCTTCAGAACATGTTTTTTGTGATGCAGAAGCTAAGCTGACTAGATTGGCATGGACAATGCTTCTTTTAAGGGTGGTGTCAGTAGCTTGAAGTTGCACTCTGGGGTGAGGAGGGAGGGTTACAGAGGATAGTGTTACTTGAATATGCCCTGCGGCTCAGATCTGATTGAGAGCCTGCAAGTGGAGGCACCCGGGTGATGCTACATTTTTTGCAGACTCAAATGGAGCTTAGTATCCTGTTTGTTGCACAGCTTCAAAGTGGCACACTTAGGCAGTCCAAACAAATATGACAGTGGGGAAAATCCAGGTCGCTTGATTTTGTAATACAAGGGATAACCGTGTAACGCTAGAAATTGTTAGAACACTACTTTCCTTATACAAAAAAATAAAAATCACATGTGCGTATCCAGATCACAGGAAAATTATAAATCAGGTAGTCAACCAAACTTCATACTGTCTGAAGATGTGTTTGGTCTGAAAGCATACCAGATGCCCACAAGTTTCATCTCTGCTCTTTGATCTATGGTTTGGGATGTCCCATCCTGAGGGTGTCTTATGTCATGGCCACCAATATAAAACTGTACACTTGGCGACAAAGTTAGTGCCAATTCTATGGCATACTCATTTCATATACATTATGTGGCAGCTATGGGATGCAAATTATGGTGGGTGAAACTGGTATGATTTGCTTTTGCGTAATTACGTAAAATTTTGCCAAAATTACATGAATTGCAAAATGCATTCTTACGTCCACTTCGAATTTGAGGATGTAATTCTAGGTATTTTTAGGTCTCGCCTGCGTTGCAGCGCATGCGCTGCACGCTGGCGAGAAATTTTGTGAGAGAGGGATTTCAGAAAAGGGCTTTAAGCCCTGCCCCTTATTTCCATTGGCTGGCGTCACCGTTTATGCTAAACGGTTGCCTGCCATTGGAAATGAGGGGTTTTTGTTGACGTCCTTTCGCCTCCAATCAGGACTGGGTCGCACTGCTTTGCTGCTGTCACAAAGCACTTTCTTATCTTTATGGGGCCATGTGATTCTAATTAGTGTGGAGCACATAGCCCCATAAAGCTAAGAGATGGATGCTTGTTGTTATTGACCCCTTTAAATATAACTGGAAGACCCTCTGCGTGCGCTCCCATTGCCGTGATCATCTTTCCAATCTGCTTTATTTCCTGTTTTTTCTACACTAACATCCTCGTAGTTTATGGTCACTTTTAGACATTATTTTCTAGTTTCCGAAATGCTGCACACTGATTAGTAAAACACGCTTTAAAAAACGTAACTCATGTCCTGTGTTTTATCGTAAACAAAGGTTCGTAACAAATGCACGTAGGTTCCTCTAATGCGCCCTAGTCTGTTGTAGAGTTAGGGTTATCCCCCGTGACTTTTATTTGCGCAAATTGGCGTACTTATTATCAACAATTGCGTGTCAAGGGGAAGCACAATATTCTCATTTATTCGGGCGTAGTTATAATTACCATAGGTCTAGTATATTTCGGCAACTAGATTGAATATACGTTTACTGTTGTAGGCGTACTGTTATGTTGTTATGTTTGCAGTTATTTATAGAGCGCAGGGATGGGTTAGAGGATGGGTGTCGCTCTATGTTCGTTTAGCATTTTTTGTTTCCAGGTGGAGGAGAGCGTGCTGAACATCGGGAGGTTTAACAACATTGTCAGATTAGCGGGGTTTTCCCCCTTTAAATCCGCCCAAAGTGCTCTAGAGAATTAAATGCCATCTCTGAAGGGGAGTTTAACGTGTTGCCCTTGTGTAATCTATAGAAACTGGTGACAAGCATGTAGTCTGTTTTTAAACTAAAGATTTAAAGAACGAACGTTCGTGCTTACTGTGCGAATTCTAAAACCGACATGACAAGCACAACCTTTGGGGCTCCTGGGTAGCGTCTGACGTGCCATGATGTTACAATTAATCTGTCAATCCACTGACCGATGTGATGTCAGACTCTGGGCTGAGCACACAGACTTCTACCGCACTGCACCCCCACTCTGAATACTGAATTACTCATACGTGCATGCCAGCTCGGTAAGTACTCTTAAACATTGTTCAGTGCATTCACTTCTTGGCCCTCCTCTCAATAGCAATACTTCACGAGGACTTGAAGCTGCTTCTAGAGACAAACATGCCCGCGAAAAAGAAAAAGGCTTTGCTGGGAGTGGGAGATGCCAAAATTGGGGCTGCCATACAGGAAGAATTGAGATACCCATGCCAAACTGGTGGCGTAGTGTCTGAGCTCCTCACAGGTAAGTGCATGAGGTGGGAAGAAGACCGTGGAGAGTGTGCCCGTCATTACTGCTTTACACTCCGATTAAGGAAAGGTAGATGCACCCATATCACACTGAAAAGCGGAAGCACTAACAGCACTCGACTCAGGGCGCTCAAGTCCTGATGCATTCATTGGGGATAAACGTCTGTAAACCCGTCATCTTGCAAAACATGCACTCCTGACTCAAAACATGGGCAGAGCTAAAGCCCCGATCATGTTGGTCCTCACAAGTCTTGGGACAGGTGCGCTGTCAATCCAGACTATAAAACGTCCCTTTGCCAACTTACTTGGCTGCGAGCCTGTTTGTCGGCCTGGCTTGGTGCACACGCACGTTCACCTTTTTCAAATGCTTCTCTGCAGAGATTTCTTGAACCTTTTACACAAACTTAAGGATCCCTAGCTACACCTTTGTTAAACAAGCATTGGCATAGCCAATAGGTCTTGCATTTGGGATCTTATAAGTTTAGCCATGCATTTTTGACATTACTAACAACAATGCCTTTTATTTTTGTTTTCGTTTTAAAAACATAAATAAAAGGCATTGTCATTTACAATGCCAATAGCTTAAACTCGCGTAAATGCAAGACCTATTGCATTGCAAATGCGTGTTTTACAGTGCATTCCCGGTCCGTTTTTATCGCAAAAGGCAATGGAACTACACAATGTGGTGGAATTTCACGAAATACGCTAATTAGGCTGGCGTAAAGCAAATTTCACCCCAGCCTAGTGTTAACGTATGACTTTTTAGCCAATGCCCTGTGACATTATTTTATTTTGGCTGATCCTCTCTCATTCCATGTATTTTACAAAGAACCGTTAGATATATATTTAGTTCCTTGAATGAATGAATGAATGGGAGATTTATAGAGCGTGCAGGTACTCCGAGGAGTGCCCAGGTGCTTAAGGAACAACTCCAATGATACGCACCCCTAAACCAAGCCCTTATCGCCCCACAGAAAAGAGCCAAGTTTTGAGTTTAGTGCAGAATGTGGTCACAAAGGGGATCCTATGCAGTTTGCGTGGGAACAGGAGTCTGTACTCATGTAAGGCCATGTCTCCTGTCTTTGTAATGTCAGTGGTTCTCTATGTGTGCGAACATGGTACCACTGCTGCTTGTAACATGTATTGCATGCTAGTCTCTAAACATTCAATGCACCTACTTACTACATACTACAAAGGCTTTAGCTGTACAAGGCTCTGACACACCAGAGTCGTTGTCTATGTTAATACAGTTGCAGAGGTGAGCAAGGCACCATATGCATAGGGAGAGCCAAGAGGGGACCAGGTCAATGGTCTAGCAAGGCTCTAAGGGCAACGCCCTACCAGAGCCATCATAAGAGCAAATATGTAAATTACACAACAGATGAAATGAAAAACAGGACAAGACTGCTTAAAAGTGAAGAAAAACATGTACATTATTTTAGGTCTGACCTAGTGACAGTTTTGTCTATTTTGCCACCCTTTTGTTAACAATCAAATTCATTAATTAATAATATTTACATAGATACATACATAGAGAGGTTTTAGGTTAGCCCTCTTTATCCATTGGTGTTTTCAACTGCCATTCACATGTTGCTTCTGCCAACCACAGCATACAGAATGTGGCAATAATTCGGCACAACCTAGCTATTGACTGTCTAGTACTGTAAGTGCTAGACTTTACCCTGATCACATAAACACATCCACCTAAAAAGAACGGCACTTCAGTGCCACGGCTTATGAGCAAATATTTTGCTTTACCAATGCTTTTTTTCTTTCCATTTGTATCCCTTTTATTTATTTAGTCATGCTACTGTGTTTAAACTATGTCTTCAAGTTACAATACTTCAAAGGAAATGCTACCTTTTCTTAGCAAAATAAGAATCATATTTTCCAGTGATATAGATTAAAATTATAATTTGTTTCAATAGCTGCCCTAAAAACACGACTCCCGGTAAGTACCCACGCCACTGTATTTAAATTATATTCAATTACTATTTTTTAAAGCATAGAATTTTTTATTGTATATGATCCCCATGTTTAGGTACAGGCATGTTTTCTTTTTTTCACGTATTTTTATTTTTGTGGCAGATGCTTCCACTAAAAAAAGAAGGAAACCATAACAGCACGGCGGTGCACGGATAAAGTACCATTGCATGTGTATCGGCTCCACAGGTTGTGGGACTTACTGGGCATGGAAAAGATGACTGCCACGGTGGAACACACTCAACAGGCATTCGACAATACCTGGGGCCCATGCAAAGCCTATCTCTCACAGGGGTTCAAGGAGCTTACCTGCCCAGTGTACTTATGGGTGCTGAGACTCACTGTTCCCAAAGGCCCCAGGGTGCCAGGACTGAATCCCCCCCACATGAAGGTGGAGTAGTGGCAGCTTGCCTGAGGAGAGGACTCTGACTTTAGCCGCAAACCAGAGACATCATAACCAGACACCTACTCTACGAGATTATTAATTCCCCATTCCTCTCCCTCCTTCCTGTTCCTCAAACACCCCCCCCCCCCCCATGGGAGTCCTCTCACCAACTAGCTCACTTTACCCACCAGCCTGCGGTTGTAGGTGGGTGTATGTGTATTCCTCCTGAAACTAATAAATGGATTTGAACCACACACAAAAATAACTATTGATCCAGCTCCCTTAACTCGGACATTTATAAATTACATTTTTGTCTAGTGGACTGTAAGATAATTTTTCTCCAATGTTTAGAGGTTAAGAAATAAAGAGTTCAGTGACATGCGGTTATTTGCCCATCATCACACAACTCAGGGTGTGTTTTGTGTAGACAACCATTCATCCACTAATGCATGGGATAGGCAGAAAGAATTTTAATCTCTTTCCTTTCTCCTCTTTGGCCCATGACTTCAATTCCTTCCCGCTTCCTGAATTCCCATTACCCGGCTCTCCATATTGGGCCCTTTTTAGGCCTGGCTTAGAAATTCACTAGTATGTTCAACATTCATATTTTACTTCTGCCCATCACAGCTCATAGCAGGGGGTCAGCCCACTTCGGCCATTTTGCTTCCGTACATGTGTTCATCCATCAAAAAAAGTAGTCCTCTTCGGTGATAAAAATTGATTGACTGCTCTGTACTTTCATTTGATGGTATTTGTATATCTATTTTCAAGCAGGGGAGTTCTTTTTATTTATTTGCTGTTTTTTTGCATAAATATACATGCCGCCTTCAGAAGTCAGTACTTTCATTTTTGTATTACTTTGAACTTTTAATGTCTATGGCATATGTTTGCCAAAAATAAATTAAATAAATGAAATAGCTTGTTAAGGCTAGTTTTACTGGCTTTGCCAATGCTTGTTCTTCTTTCTTCCAGCCACCCTCCAACCACCACGGACTACATACAGCTGACTTGTACTGCAAATAACTGTTACACATGTCAGTATATTTCATATTTCTGCGGGGCACACAGTACCTACAGGGCTCTCAAGTTAGCCAGATCCACGTGTCAGTAGCTCAGCCAGTTCAAGGGGTTTTCATTGCATGATGGAGTTTGTAGTCCTGTTTAAAATATTATAAAACCAGAACTGCAAGTTCTGGACTACAGGACTAAAACCAGGCCTACAAGTCAAAGAAAATGTCTGGACTGGCTGAGTTATTCACGTGTGGAACTGGGAAACCTGTGATCTCTGTACTCACAATATGACTGTCTCATAAGCAGCCCCTTCTACTCTCCTTCCTCTACTCTGCCCCATCTCTCTACAAATGTCCCAAACCCCCCAACTCTCTTCAGCCCCCACCGCTGCATTCTGCCCTGTTCATCATCTCCTAGGAAGTCCTTTCTCTGTTTCCCCGTCTCTCTGTCTCCAAAGCTTGTTTTTCGACCCTCACCCCTACAACCACGTGAACTAGGGGTGCAGCACCCCAGATAAACTGCAAAGGTTTTAGCAGGAAAACGGGCAGTAGCCGGGCCCTTGGAGTTTTCTTTTTCTTAAGCATTTGAAAGATAGTCAAGCGTTGAAAGCAATTCAGGAGAGAACAACTGCCAGCCACAAGTTACTGTGAGTGCATTGAGCATGCAGGGGGTCTATGTTTACATTTGTTTGCCATGAAGTTGAGGGCTTTTTGATATGACTGAGTCATTATAGTGCTTCGAGGAATGAATACATTTTTATTGCTATTTGGCTTTCGTATAGTGTACAGTGTGCATTCAGAAGTGCATCATAGCGCTTTATGATCACGCAATACAATAAGTGGAAATGACTTACACTTTAGTGAACCCCATGTTGAGGCCACGAGGAGGTAGGCAGATGGGGCAGTGTCGATCAATAGTAACCCTCACAGATGGGAAACATAAAGTGCTAGTTTCCTTTCTAATGATTACAAATGTTTTCAAATAAAGCACCACCGACAGAAGCACAATTCAGCCTTACTGTCTCTTAATGATTAAGTGTGACAGGGGCATATATTTTAATTAGGGTCTAGAAACAAGTAGGGAGCAAAAAGAATCTGGATACACTAATAGATTCTGATGTCCTCAAGGATAAGGACTTCGTGAAGTATTATTGTTAAAGTAGCAGAACACCTTTTAAAGAACATTTTCACTGCAAGAGCATCTCCAGCACAAAGTGATGTACATGTGTGTCCTCTGGTTGAAACAATATTACTTAAACCTGAAGGGAGGGGCCATGTCAATATGTTATTGTGACCGTGCTATACAGCCCTTTTATGTTTGAATTACACATATTAAACATTTATCTCACACATATTTACAATTTTGGGCATATAGAGATCATGTGATTTGGCCAAGATCACACAACTTTTGGTCAGACACCAAAACTGGGAATAGAACCATCTTCCTGGGTGGAAGGTAATCGACTCAGCCACTACACAATATCTCCCTGCTTGTCTTTTCCGTTTGGGCTATGCTGCTTAGCCAGTGGCATGGCTCAGGGATTTGAACACTCAGTAATGCTCCCAGCAAGGCCGTGTCAAGCTTCTGTCTTTGATCTATTATTTACGGAGCTTAGAAAAAGCAGGCGTGTTTTATTAAGCACTGTATAAAAACAGGTCATTATGATGTTCCAGTCTACTTTATACTGTTCATATAGTCTGTGGCTCTGAGCTTGTGATATGTCGGTTGAGCAGGCACACAGACCCTCTGAACTACTATAATCTAAGCTGTTGGTTAAGAGTTTACTACTTGTCCTCCCATGCACACTGACAGAATATGGAACACGGCACAAATTGCCAATATAATATCTCTTTGATGTACTAAATTCATAAAAGGAAGAAACTCCATTACTGCATGTAGCACACTCAACTGGCTTTTAGGAGCTACAAAAAGGGAACCAAGTTTTGCGTGCCGACAAGTTATATATTGCACAATAAGATATAGATAGCATAAGCCTTACCTCCGAGTTTGTAATGTGTCTCTTTAGCAGGCACACAAACCCTCAGCACTACCAAGCCAGCAGAATAGACTAAGCCAGGATTTGTTGTTACTCAGTGTCCGCGAGCAACATTGAAAACTATAAAAAACCCTCTGTAATTGTGGAGGGATTTGAAATTTCAGTTGAAATTAAGTTGCTGTCCTTATCTTGATTCGTGATTCTGTGCAAACACAGCAAACAGAATCTAGTATAGATGGTTGGCGGCCTCAATTGAAACACGGGTATGCGCTGTCAAAAAGAGAACGTGCATTAGGATTAAAAAAGACAGAGTAATATGTTAGAGTCTGGCATATTGCTTTGTCTTTCAAGAATAAAACCAAATTATCAAAAGCTCCAATCCTCCAATTAAAATGACATTTTCATTTCCTGTATATTTTTTGTTTGTCAATTAAATAAAATATTTCACAATGTGTGTGTTCATTTGGTTTAATTTTTTTTCTCTTTTTTGTGCATTGTTTTGAAGAACAAACAGTAAAAAGTGCTTAGGGTAGAG
Organism: Triturus cristatus; assembly: GCF_964204655.1. NCBI lineage: Eukaryota > Metazoa > Chordata > Amphibia > Caudata > Salamandridae > Triturus > Triturus cristatus. Next base: position 1,690,615,407 of record NC_140590.1, read on the forward strand.
AGTTACTCCTTTCAGTCCTGATTCACTGGGTCTACACAAGTCAACAGGTTAAGACCCGCGGGTCTAAGCTGCTGGTCAGGAGTCTACGCCTGCTCTTGTCATTCTCACTCATAGGCTATGTGAAACGGTGCTCACTGCCAATATATCTCTTTCATATGAGGAAGATGCCAGGCGTAGTGGAGTCAATATAATACTGGCAACGAAAGCAAGCATTGTGAGCCAACAAGTTACACATTTCATTATAAAGTACAACTTAACGAGTAGGCACCTAAGGCACAATTGCGTAAGGTAATTGTTCCAAATGTATCACAACACACATAGGTTTGATGGACCAGGGAAAGTGAGGACAGCAATGTGCGCTGCCACCATTGACTAAAGGGCGGTCTTTCAAGACCGCGGCTTGATGGGGGCCGCACTGGATTTGTCTACAACTGAATCCATTTGGAAGCGGATTTGGCAAGGGATAGGACCTCTTTGATGTTGAGCCTGAACTCTCTGTGCCAACAGAGGGTAACAGGGACACAGCCTCAGGCCCTGCTCGCAGTGAGATAGTGGGACTGATTCAAAAACATGTTCCTGTGTGTGACTTACTCCTGTGGAGCTCATGGTTTACTCCTGGAACTCAGGAGTAAGTTGGGACCACCACAAGAGCAACTCTTGGCAAAATCCTTGGGGATCTGATCCAGAGTCTTATGAAGAGAAGATCTGCTAGTGAGTTGTTGGAAATGTTCCTACTATTCTCCATTTTCTGCCTTTCTCGCTTTCTCTCTCTGGGTCAAAGTCCCCTAAAATGAATGCTTGTTGTGCGCCACCTGCAACACACTACTCAACCGGTCTATTCCTTGTCTTAAGTAAAGAAAGGAGACTTGGATGAACAAGGAGAGAGTTCAGTCAGGTGGGACAGCACAAAATGTATGGGAGAAAACGCTTGATAATTCTAAGCACGGATCATCACACTGGCCGCATTGCGACCCTTTTTCCTAACTTATCTGTAGTCCTTTGTAAAAGGAATAAACCATTGCTAATCAGTGTTGTCCCCAGAGCTAAAGCAGCAGTCCACAAACAACTGCAAAGCTGAGGCCCTCTGTTCAAGGACACTAGTGCCCATGAACAAATGTTGACCTTGTTCAGCTTCAGCACTGAGGTGCTGCATTCTATTACCCTTCAGGCGGAGACTGGAAAAAACAGACTGTTCCAGATCTATGGGAGTAGGCCCTGGGAAATGCCGCCAAGTAGTTCAAAGTCAAAATCGACTTTTTCAGACACTCCAAGCTTAGAATCCAAAAGGACTGTGCAGGATAAAACCTAAAATGCAACGTGCTGAGGTGTCACACATGACATGGGGTCGCTTGTCGGCTATGCCTGGGTTGTGAGATTTCATGTGCTCAAAGAATGCGGTATAAAGTCTGTAGGCGTCATTGATGCTTTTAGCCCTCGGCTATGAAAGAAACAGACGCTGATTTGCCATCACCAGGCGAGCAGCTGGTGGTGTCTTTGTGTGTTGCAGTACTGGCAGCAGGATGGACCCTAAGGTGACGCCCAAGGGTTATGCAGCACCCGGCACTCCTGCAGATCTCCAGCAGATGCTGGCGCAGTCGTACAGTCCCCCAGGTGATGGCAAAGGGGCATCCAGATGAGTAGCCCAGCACCGCAAAGCAGGAAGTCACAAACCAGACAGAGATGCCCCCTCCTTCGGTATACAGGTGGATGCTGACTTGCCCAAAGACCACACAAAGAGCATAAAAGACCAACAACACCAGCATCATCTTGGCCACGCGGCGATGCACAGCAGCACGTGCTCCACCCCCCATGCGGCGGGCACGGTGGCAGAGAGAAAATACGAGCAGAATGCTGCAGATGGTCAGCACAGCCAGAGGCACCAGGTAGGCGAGGATGGTAAAGGTCAAGCAATAGACCCTGAAGGCCTCAGACAACTCATAGTAGTCCCCGCAGTGCAAGTCTGAGCCATTGGCTGGTTTCAGTTTGATAAACATGGTGGTTGGCACACTGATGATACTGCAGGCCAATAACAGGAACAGCAGGATCCACGGCATGGAAATGGACGCCTTCTGCCTGAGACTGGAGAGCCAGGGTGGGCTGAAGCTGGAGATCTTGAAGGTGTAGAAGGCAGAGAGGCAGGCCGTGAAATAGAAGCTGCTGCTGGTCGCAATCATGCATCCAGGGTCCAGAACTTTGTACACCCACCCTCCAGCGCGCTGGCAAAGACCCAGGAGGTACACCACCAGCCACAGGAAGTTAAAGATGCCATTGAGAACGTTGCTAATGGCCAAACTGCCGATGATCAGCTCATTGGTCGGAAGCGCGCGGATAGAGGCTGTACTCCGGTGTGGGACGATGGCCTCCAGAATGAAGAGGTTACCAATGAGACAGGTGCATAGCAGCACGCTGGAGGCCGTTAGGAGGCCGACTGCAGTACCTTGTGATGTCATGGCCGACTGGACGTGCCCATCAGAAGATACCCGAAGACTCAGGGGGCAGACTGACGATCTGTGCTTGGTGCTGGTAGAAGACCCTTTCTATTTCGAGGCAGATCGCTGGAGTTGAGCTGCAGTCCCTGTGAGCTCGACAGTTACCTGTAAACTTGGTATGATTAAGGAAATGCTGTTGCAAAGCAGCTCACGGTGTTGGGAACAAAGGATCCACGTCATAGGGAAAGCGTAGAGCGGTATCTCCACAGACCATCGTCACTACAGCCATCCACTAGCACGGTGCACCGGAACAACCAAACAGTAGGATAACACCAGTTCTGTACTGGGTCCTCCACTCCCTTTGCGCTAGAAATTTAAAGTCCACTTGGATAATACATTTTCTTGGATCCCCAGTGCAGCATGACGTTTGTTTAAATGAGCAGTGGTCACTGGGAGAGAGCGGCAATAAGTGAGCCGAGATCTGCCTCTGACAGATAAGTCATGTCACACATTATCAGTGTACTCCATGTGATCAATACACAGCCAATCAGAGGTGATAAGCATTAGTACAACCATTGGGGATCACCCACGTGCATTCATTGGTCAATAAAACAAGGGAAATGTTGTTATCAGCATGGCAACCGTGCATTTTACTATGTTTGGTGCTACATTCCAACTTAACTTTACATTATGGACGAGCTAGCATCATGTTTGCTAAATTCCAGGAAGCCTATCTGAACTTTTGTCATAGCTCATACGCTTGTTTTTCTCAAGAACTCTTGCTCTATTAAAACCACAAACACAGCTACCTCTTGAGTTCCTTCAATTTTAGATGACAGTATGTTTTTTGCTCCACTCTCATCTCTTATCTTATCTGCACAGCTGTAATTTGCGTGGAATTCAAACCTCTTTTTCATATCTATCATCTTTCCTTTCGTCTCCTTTTGTCTCTACCCGGCACGTACACCTAACCCTCTGTTCTGTTCATAATTTAACCTTCCATTCTATCTCTCTTCGTCTATAAGCACAGAGACACAAATCAGGAATGCAAATCGATTCATAAATAAAATACATAACGAAAGTAGCTGCAACCATAACAACAACAAAAAGAAGTAACTTTACCCTAGACTACAAACCACATGCAACTAATCAGTATAACAAATTCTAATAATGTTGCAAAACATACGATTAACTGCAACATGTCCAACTAAATGTGGGCTCAAAGAGTTGCCATGCACCCGGTCCGCCAGGCGCTTCAATACTTCAGCACGGATAGCAAGCGCTACATAAATCCAAAATTAAACATAATACTAGGCAGGTTCTAGCACTCCCTAAGGAGATTGCCAGACAGAATCGAGAGGCTGCCATTATTACTGACTAGAAGGGCTCCCCTTGAAACCGAACAGAGATACTGCAGTTGTCTAGCGCTGCCCAAGCATACACATTTTGTGAATGGATGTGTGAGATTCTGAACTAAGGATAGGGTGAAAAGTGGGAGGAAACTCGGTGTAAATCACAAGGGATAATGTTGGCACACACAGAGGGGTCAAACAATATGGGCTTGATTACGAGTTTGGCGATGCAGGAGCGCCATGCTGGCGGCCTGCTCCCACACCACTAATCCGGTGTGCCCACTGCCCGCCAGATTACGAGTTTCCTCGTGTCTGGCGGGCTTTTTTTGGTGGTCCCCGGCGGTGCCTCTGAAAACAGGCACTGCAATGGGAAAGTCAAAAAAAGTTCCTGCACAGCAGGGAAAAGTTCCTGCACGGCATGGACTATAAAGTCCATGCCATGTAGGAACTGAGGCACATGCACACAGGGGGGCACATGTTGTGCCCACCTGCATGCATCCCCATGCAAATGGGCAACAGAGGGCCCTGTAGGGCCCCCTTTGTTTCAAGACTGCCAGCCTTTTCATGGAGGAAAGACCTCTATGACACTGCTGGCGGTCCTGAAACTCGTAATATGCATGGCGGTGCTGCAGCAGCACCACCAGCATTTAACTGAGGCCCTGACCGCCACGCCACCAACAGGGACCAGCGGTGCAATGTCGGACTGACCACAAAAGTTGTAATAGGGTGGTCGGACCGCCACGCACCCGCGAGTCTGGCGTTCCTCGTACCGTAGAAAGCAAGGAAGGACTATAAATCACACCTCTGTCCTCTACACTCTCTGATAGCTTTCTCTCTACTTTCTTCCTCCCTTGAAGCCCCCTCATGCCTGCTACAATTAACTAGGGGAAGCTGGAGGAAGTGACAGAGGTACAAGGAACAGCCCTGGGCCTTCAAAACTGTCCTCGAGGGGTTCCAGCCCACCGGGGGAAATGTACGGTAGAATAAAAGACCTATACGGACCTGGCCCAAGGGAAACAGCGGGCTCAGCGGTGCATTTGGCAATACAGCTCTAAAGGTATACTGCCTAAAACATCAGAAACCTTTCCAGAAGGGGTACTCGTGATATATTCCAATACATTATTGTTATGTTAATTCAGTGTGATCCACTGGAGCAGCAGTTCTTAACCTTTTGACTTCTGTGGACCCTACCTGAATCACTTCTGGAAGCCAGGGACCCCCGCCTAAGCAATTTCTAAGATTTGAACATCAAAACAATACACAACACTACAGAAACACGTATATATCAAACAGATTCTGAAATATTTTCTCTAATTCACAAATACAAATTTACAAAAAACTAAATTTTAATTTTAATGGGAAGGTTGAAGATTTTCAAAATGTGTTTTTAATGATAAAAGACTGTCTTTGTTATGCGCTTAATGCAGTCTTTCATTTTGTCCACACATACCAGTGCTTCAGTTCTGTTTCCTGTACTTGTATTGCAACCACAAATCATGCTAAGGATAGCAACCTAATTGTTACCTCCATTTTCGAAATCCTTCACATTTACGGAGCGGTTTAACATTTTTGGCTTTACTTTTTGCTTTTTTTATATTTACTTTATTCATCTTCTAGTATTGCATTCTGTAAGCAATTTCTGTGTAGGCTTAGCGGATCCCCAGGGTCTGTGGACCGAGGTTAAGAAACACTGCTCTGGAGAGATGTTTGGGGAGTCCACCCTTGGTCAAAAATCCGGGCAGATGGTGAATTATATTCAAAGTGGTGGGACATACACAGCAAGCCAGATTTTCAATGAGAGATCAAGCCTTACCGACCACAAGAGGTTTTGTGGTGGTCTCCCTTGATAACATTTTAAATAATGGGGCCAAATTGTGATGAAGAGCCTCTCACGATAATAAAATATGTGTGTCAAAACAGATGGTCCTTTCCAGGGCCATGTCATTGGGTAATACCCTCCCACGGATACCCTCTGTGACGATGATAGGACAGCCCCATCAATAGCCCCTACCCAGAAGTTGTGTGACTCTCTGAATGATTTTTTCAGAGAGAAAATTGTAAATATAAAACGCAACATTGCTAGCTCTCCTAAATCGTCTCCTTTAGATGATATTTTTAATAACCCCACTACATTAGACACCCTTCCTGCTATAGATGCTAAAACCTTTTCAACTCTCCTGGCACGGGTTAAGTCTGGATCACCCGATGACATCTGCCCACCCCACATTTTTACAGAGATTGGGCACTCTATCCCTCACGGGATCCTCTCTCTGCTTAACGACTCACTTAACCAGGGAAAAGTACCGGCAGGATTTAAGCATGCTCTATTGATTCCCCTGATCAAAAAACCCAGTCTTGATTCTCACGATCCATCTAATTACCGCCCGATATCCCTGCTGCCATTCCTATCAAAAATCCTGGAGGCACACGTTGCTAGCTGCCTTTCTAGCTTCGTTGAAACCACTGGATATCTGGAGCATAACCAAGCTGGGTTTCGACCAGGGCACTCAACCGAGATGGTGACACTGGCGGTCCAGAATGTACTAAGAAGCAATGCAGATAGGGACATTCACCAAGCATTGGTACTTCTCGACCTATCGGCCGCATTCGACACGGTCGACCACACCATCTTGGTCGACCGTGTCGAACAGGCTGGCCTGAGAGGCTCGGCACTTAGATGGCTGAAGTCATTTATCTCGGAGCGTACCCAGGCAGTGAGATTGGGAACTTTTACAGCGCCCAAAATCAAAAATGAATGTGGAGTCCCCCAGGGCTCGTCCCTGTCCCCACTTTTGTTTAATTTGTACTTACGACCCTTGTTATTTTCATTAAAAAAGTTTAGCGCCTTAATTTTTAACTATGCAGATGATCTGCAACTGATCTTCTGTCTGGACTCCCCTGGCGCTGCCACCGAATTTCGGGAGGTCATGGTTCACATTCAGAGATGGATGGGCCTAAATCATCTGAAACTCAACCCAGGCAAAACTGAACTGATTTTGCCTGGGAAGAGTGAACTGCATTGGGGACCACACTTCTGGCCTCCAGAAATGGGAGATCCTCCAGCTAAATCCCAAACAGTTAAGAGCTTAGGTATCACTTTTAATGAAGATCTTTCGCTCAAAAGCCAGGTAGGGACTGTGGTATCTGCAAGTTTCTTCCAACTTCGCAAGATTAAGAAGATCGCCCACCTTTTAATCCACCCTGCTCTGATTCAGGTCATCATTGCTCTTGTGCTGTCCCGTTTGGATTATTCCAATAGTTTATATCTGGGCCTACCGGCGGGGCAGCTCAAGAGACTCCAACTGGTTCAGAACCAAGCGGCCAGGTTGATCTGTAAAATTCCTAAGTGGCAGTCTATTAGACCTGGACTGGCCAGTCTCCACTGGCTGCCTGTAGCGCAGAGAGCAGCATTTAAAGCGGGATGCATTATCTTCAGGGCTCTACAAGGTAAGGGCCCTGGATTCATTAGCTGCCTGCTGGTCAGTTACACTCCCTCCCGTGCTCTCCGTTCTGGCCAAAAGAATTTGTTAGTCGTGCCCCGGATCAGGAAACAACGCCAGGGAGGAGGATCTTTCCACTTCCTAGCTTCCTCCCTGTGGAACTCCTTGCCACTGCCACTAAGACTCCACGAAGATCTGTTAGCCTTTAGACAGGCTTTTAAGACTTGGCTCTTTAAGCAAGCTTATCTTTAGTTAAATTTTCTTTCTTTCTGTCACATGTTATGTTTTGCTAGTCTTCCACAGCGCCATGAAGCCTACGGGCGTACGTGCGCTTAATAAATTTAATTTAACATAACATAACATAACACGGGGAAAAAAGGGAAACAGTGGTGGCAAAGTGTGCATATTTCAGTACAAAGATCCAGGAGCTGTCTCAAAAACATAGCTTATGCATGCAGTTTAAGTAACCTGGATGACCTAATTGGTATGACTTCCTGACATATTTCAAGATGTATATGGCGTCTTTCCTCGCCATTCCTTCCATACCTTCTTCTATCCCACTCTGTACAAGTAGGTTGCCAGTCTTATAATATGACTCAGTATTTATTTGGAGGGTTCAAACTGGAAAATGCTTGAAGTTACACAGCACTCATAATCAAAATCAGTAGAGAAAGTTGTAGTCACTCGGGTTATCAAAGGTTTAGACACTAGAGCTTTAATACAGCTTACTAAGACCTCAAAAGCACAGGCAGCAGACATATCTATAAGGTTACATACATTTTCCAAGCATTGGCATCAGACAGTATTAGTGATGGCAAGAACATGAACACTTTTATTGATATGGCTGATTAAATGCATCTATATTCCTTAGCAGCAAGCACTGTTGGGAACCAAGGAAACAACATCAGCAATAAGTGTATCCCAGCACAGTATCGATTTTCTTTCAAATATCAGCGTTAGATATATAATGAAAAAGTAAATATTCTGTCCTAATACATCAACTTGACATTTTCTAAAATCCACACATTTTGTTCCCAAATACCAGCTTCTCCACTCTGGAAAACTAAAATACATTATTTTTAAAAAATGCTGTTTTTTGTTGAAAATAATATTACTGTCCTCCCAACTACAACCTTTTTATTTATAAAATCCAAGTTTCACCCCCAAATAACAGACATTCATTTTCATTAGGTACTTTCTGGTACTATTGTCTCACATGAACAGAACACAACAGGCTATGGACAGCAGTGGTAACCACCAAATGTTAAGAATGCTAGTTGTAACCACCAAATGTCAGGAATGTCCAACTTAATCCAGGGTGCCGTGGCTGTCTACTATTGGGAGGGTGCAGCTTATCGCATAAGTTACTACTTGTTAACGATATATCTGTAAGAGACATTAGTTAGTGATAGATTCCTTACCTTAGAATATCCCCAGGCGTCAGACTGGATCTGGAAAGTTTTGCTAGCAGTACCCCTGCGCGTCAGTAGGTGGCATCGTGCGGCTCCGCATCCGTCGCTGGCGTCATAAGCGGCGAGATGACGTCACGGAGACTACTTAGGTGCCACCCATGCGTGCTGATGTCAGTTCTGTACACGACTTTCGGCTCCAGGAACGCAGAGCCATGCAAGAAACTGACCACTTGTGCCAAGAAACTAGGGCCCTGAAGGGGATGACCTTAACCCTAGAAATCAGTTCGCAGAACGGGGAGGATGGGGGGGGCGGTAGGGAATCTATCACTAACTAATGTCTCTTACAGATATATTGTTACACAAGAAGTAACTTGTGCATCTGAAAGAGACACGTTAGTGATAGATTCCTTGCCTTAGAATAGATACCCCAGCAATACCAACCCCGGTGGTGGGTCTGCGAAAAGATTACACCAGAGAGTCACGGAGAACAGAACGGCCAAAGATCAGTCTCTCCGGACCTGACTGTCAAGGCAGTAATGCTTGGTGAACGTGTGCAGCGAAGCCCACGTAGCTGCCTGACAAATGTCCTGCAAGGGGACACCGCGTCCCAAGGCAGTAGTGGCTGCCGTCGCCCTGGTAGAATGGGCATGCAGCCCCACAGGAGGCTCCTTCTTAGGTAACGAGTAACAGGCCTTGATGCAGAGAACGACCCACCGAGAGATGGTCCGCTTGTGCACAGCCCGACCTCTTTTGGCGCCCACATAGCCAACAAAGAGCTGGTCATCCACCCGGAACTGTCGTGTACACTGCAGGTAGAAAGACAGAGCACGTTTTGGGTCCAGACAGTTGGAGCCTCTCTACTTCTTTTGAAGGATGCGGAGGCGGAAAGAAGGTGGGCAAAGTGATAGTCTGCCCGATGTGGAAGGGAGTGACAACCTTTGGCAAGAAAGAAGGACGGGTCCTTAAAACCACCTTGTCCGGATGAACAGAAAGGAAAGAAGGTTTGGAAGAAAGAGCCTGGAGCTCACTCACTCTACTGGCAGAGGTGATAGCTACCAGGAAGGCTGTCTAGAGAGTGAGAAGACGCAAAGGACAGGTATGAAGGGGCTCGAAGGGAGCGCACATCAGGTATTACAAGACAAGGTTTAAGTCCCATTGAGGCATTATGAACGGTACGGGAGGAAACATGTGCGTAATGCCTATTAGGAAACGGTTAACAACCTGGGACTTAAAAAGAGAAGGCTGATCTGAAAGCCGTAAAAAGGCGGAAATGGCTGAAAGATAACCTTTGATGGTGCCCAGAGCAGAGCCCTGCTGGGCCAAAGAAAGAAGGAACAGAAGGACTTCAGAAAGAGGGGCAGAAAGGGGATCCACAGTCTTAGCTGTGCACCATGCCACAAACTTGTTCCACCTGCAGGCGTATACCGTGTTAGTGGAGGGCCGCCTGGCTGCCAGAATGACATCACAGACTTCAGGAAGAAGATCAAAAGCTGTCAACTGTCATCGCTCAATTTCCACGCATGGAGGTGGAGGCTGGACAGGTTCGGGTGGAAGACCGTCCCCTGCTGCGACAGAAGATCCTCCCGAAGAGGCAGTCGCATCGGGGGATCGATCGCCATGCTGAGTAGCTCGGGATACCAGTATCTTCATGCCCAATCCGGAGCCACAAGGATGATTTGGGCCCGGTAGCGCCGAATCTTCTTCAACACTCTGGGCAGAAGGGGTATAGGCAGAAAGGCGTACAATAGACCGCAACACCAATCGCGACGAAAAGCGTCGCTGAGCGAGTGCCACCTTGGAAATTCCAACGCGCAGAACTGAAGACATTGCACGTTCTCTTCGGCGGCGAATAGATCTAACCAAGGCTCTCCCCACTACTGAAAGAGACCTTGCACCACGTCCGAGCTCAGACACCATTCATGATCCATCAAGCACCGGCGGCTGAGTTCGTCCACACTGGCGTTCAGAGAACCTGCCAGGTGTTGAACCATCAAGGTGATGCCTTGATGTCCCAGCCATGTCCAGAGGCGCAGAGCCTCCTGACATAGGGTCCAGGACCCCACCCGCCCTGTTTGTTGCAATACCACATTGCGGCGGTGTTGTCCATGAACACCTGCACCACACTTCCCCGGACAGAGGGAAGGAATGCCTTCAGCGCAAGTCGGAACGCCCGAAGCTCCAACAGATTGATATGGAGCCGGGACTCTGCCGGGGAGACCAGAGGCCTCTGATCTCCGCCTCTCCCAAATGGCTTCCCCATCCCAGGAGGGACGCATCCGTCACCACTGTGTGCTCTGGTTGGGGAAGGGAAAGGGATCTGCCATGGACCCAATTGCGATTCGTGAGCCACAACTGCAATTGCCGTGCAGTGCCCTCCGAGATCTGGACATGATCGGACAGGTTGCCCAGATGCTGCACCCACTGGAACTTCAGGTCCCACTGCAGAGCCCGCATATGCCATTGGGCATGTGTCACCAGCAGGATGCAGGAGGCCTTCAGGCCCAGAAGCTGGAGGGTCATCCTGACTGAAACCCGGGACAGAGGCTGAAAGATCGGAATCATAGCCTGAATATCCCGGTCTCTCTGCTCGGGAGGATAAACCCAAAAGAGCGTCGAATCCAGAACCACTCCGATGAAGGGGAGCTTCTGAGAGGGACTCAGGTGAGACTTCGGCACGTTGATGGAGAACCCCAGCAAATGCAGGAGGTCGGCCGTAGTCTGAAGGTGGTTGACGACTGCCTGGGGCGAGCCCGCCTTCAACAACCAGTCGTCAAGGTAAGGGAAGACTGACACACCTGACCTACGCAGATGAGCTGCAAACCCCCATCACTTTCGTGAACACCCGAGGGGCGCTGGTAAGGCCAAAGGGGAGCACAGCAAATTGAAAATACTCCTGGCCTACCGTGAACCACAGGTAATGCCAGTGGGCCAGCAGAAAGGGGATGTGAAAATATGCGTCCTGCAAGTCCAACGCTAACATCCAGTCTCCAGGGCCGGGGCAGTCAGAAACTGAGCCAGAGTCAGCATCTTGAACCTCTCCTTCCGGAGGAAGCGATTGACATTCCAGAGGTCCAGGATGGGGCGCAGGCCCCCTTTGTCCTTCTTGGGGAGCAGAAAGTAGTGGGAATAACATCCACTCCCAACTTCTGGCCCAGGAACGCACTTGATGGCCCCCTTGGACAAGAGGGCCATGACTTCCTGCTGGAGAAGTACCAAGTGATCCCCCGACATGTGGTGGCACCGAGGTGGCATGGCTGGAGGGGAGGACTGAAAGGAAAGGGAGTAACCCCTGCAGATGATCTGCAACACCCACTTGTCCGATCTAATATCGCGCCAGTGGGGGAGGTGGTGGCGAATAGCTCTGATTAGGAAGGTTTGGAGGTAGAAGCAGCGGGGACGGAGGCGGACTGACCCCCACGCTGATTACCAGACCTGCCCCTGCGGAAGCCGCGGCCGCGCGGAGGATGGTTCTGCACAGGCTTGCTGAAGGAACGTGCCTGGGCTCCTCTGCAGTGGCCACGAAAGGAACGAAAACCAGGAGTGGCCGGGCTCTTTGCAGAAAGGCCCAAGGACTTGGCCGTGGCTCACGAGTCCTTAAAACGCTCCAGTGTACGGTCGGACTTATCACCAAACAGGCGAGTGCCATCAAAGGGCATGTCCATGAGGAAGCTCTGGACATCGGGCAAGTAACCGGTAAATCGCAACCAGGCGTGGCGATGCAGCACCACAGTCGTAGAAATCGCCCTACCCAGTGAGTCCACGGTGTCCAAACCACACCGAATGGCGAACTTAGCCACATCTTTACCCTCAGCAACAGCTTGGGACAGCACAGCGTGGATCTCCTCAAGACACTGAGGTAACACCTGTGCAACTGTATCCCACACTGCGTGGGAATAGCGGCCTAATAAGCAGGCGGTGTTCACTGACCGCTGCCCTTACCTGGCCGAAGAGAACCTCTTACCGAACTGCTCCAGCTTCTTGGAGTCCTTATCCGGCGGGGCCATGGGAAAGGCACTCTGTGACGTCGAGACTTGGATGACCAGGCTCTCAGGCGTAGGATGAGTGGTCAGAAACGCGGGGTCGCCAGGCGTCGGGCCTCGTTAAAGGGGAGCAGGGGCTCCGATGAAGTGGACGCCGTCTGGAGCACCTCAGTGAGGAGATTAGTTTTGAGGGCCACCGTCGGAAGGTCGAGGTTGAGGATCTCAGCTGCCCGACGGAGCACCATTGTGTAGGAGGCGCCCTACTCCATGGTAGGCGGGGGAGAGGCAAACCCCGGATCAGAAGAGACGTTGAGGTCGCCGGCGTCCTCCAAGTCGTCCACCCAGTCCTGCTCGGATTCACACTGACGGGCAAGAGGGTCCTCGGACCCCTCCCAGTCGTCTTCTACCTCTGTTGCATGGGGAACAGACAGCAGCGGCAGAGCTGGAGCCGGAGAAGGAACATACGGCGTCGGAAACGGCGCCAGGAACTGTGCCGGCCGGGGCCAAGCCGGCGCTGCGTCCCAATGCGGATCCCAGGCAGGAACAAAATGGTCCTGGAATCGGGGCAAGGGCGGGACAAACGTCACCCACTGTGGCACGCATGGGTGGAGCCTAAGTAGTCTCCGTGACGTCATCTCGGCGCTTACGATGCCAGCGACGGATGCGGAGCCGCACAACGCCACCTACTGACACGCAGGGGTACTGCTAGCAAAACTTTCCAGATCCAGTCTGACGCCTGGGGATATTCTAAGGTAAGGAATCTATCACTAACGTGTCTCTTTCAGATACATAGAAATAGAATGGTTGATAATAAATGAAGACAGTCATGCAAATCAAAGGAGCCATATCCATAGGCAAAATTAAAAAAAGGTCACTGTTACTAGCTCCTCGGAGTGTGCATTCCATTCCAATACTGGATAGGTGTTGCAAAATCTGTTAAAAGTAAAATAAAAACCCATCTGTTTGATTTCCATCACTGCATAGAACAAGAAATATACACTAGATATAACATAAGTTATTGAACATAAGTACTAGCAAAAAAGAGTGTAATGTATGCATACCAAAAATCTAAATTTAGGTGGGAATCATCTGAGTGTTTGAAGATAAAAATGTGGATTTTCCTGGATGCTGTGAAGGAAAGTCTTGATTTTATTAAAGACATGTATCCGAGCATAATTCATTTCTTACCTACATTAGCACAGCAGCCAATGTAATCAAACTACATTTACTATACTTCAATGGGGAGTAATCAACCAATAAACTCATAATGGTACTGAAACAACAGTCAGTCAACTAACCCATGAGGATTCTTGACTGGAAGCATCAAGTCCTCTTTTCTTGCATGGATACATGAGTCATAACTAATAAAACATTGAAACAATGAACAATTCAAAGATATAGGCCGACAACAAGGGAAACAGGGCTAAATGTACTAACATTAGGAATACAGATTTCCTAATTGCGATTCTCTCTGAATTGCAATAAGGAAATCGGTATTCCTAATGTATGAAACTCTTTTGAGCTTCATTAGCAATTCCTAGTGGGTTATAAATAGACCTACCTCATGCATATTTATACCTATTAGGAATTGCAGCCCTCACAGGGATGGTGGCCTTCTGAAGCCAGCAGACCACCATGTCGGCGATTGCTTTTTGAGAAAAAAACCGATGGATTTAGCCCCAGATCTCTGAACTGGTGTGAATGTATGACATTGTTCTGCGTTGTGTTCTTTTTGCTTTTCGATAAAAGCAATCTTTTTATTTTTAAATGCATCCTGTTTCCCTTTAAAGAAAACTGGATGCATTTTAATTGAAAAGATTAAACTTTGCAGTTTCATTTTTTAAGAATAGTCAGTAGTCCGGGGGACCACTGCATGCTATTAAAAACTATTTGTATTTACATACTCCTTTGGGCCCTCATCCCCTTTGCGAATGGGTTACCACCAGTGTAAATTTGCAGTAAAGTATTACTGTTTTGCGACCGGAATCAGGTCACGAAACAGTAATACATACCATACCAATTCGGTATTTAGAAAAGACGCCCTTTCCAAATACCGAATCACAAATGTAAAATGCGATTGGGTAACAAGTTACTGGATTGCATTTTGTATTTCTAAAAAGACATTTCTTACAGACTACGAGTCCCAGAGTGCAACAAGAAATGGAAATACATCGCACTGAGCGAGAGGCCCACGGAGGGCGGGACAATGAATTAATCCTGCAGCACTTAAGGCTAAACTGGAACTGCTTGCGAGATAGCCATTTGTCAAGAGACCTTTGAAAAAGAGACAGCAGTCTTGAAACGCGTTAGGTCTGAGTAACAATTACCGAAGAGCAGCTGTGCAAGTTTACTCCCTTGGAACAGAAAAACCAGATGGTTTAACTTACTGTGAGTGCGCTCCCAGAAGCTCTTGGGCATTTAGTGATCAATCTGTGTACACGGCAGCCCTGCCGCGGGGGGATGCAACATCCTCACAATGGAAGGAGGCCGCGGGGCGAAACTGTGTCCGGATCCCCGTAGAGGTACACTAAATTAAAGAAAAATCAACTTGCGCACTGCTCTGGGGCCCACTAAGGGTGAAATGTATGTTTTTAAGAAGGATGGAATGCCCGCAAGATCTACTAAAGATGTAATATTGTTCTCTTACAGACTACGAGTCCCAGCGTGCAACAAGAAAGGGAAATACATCGCACTGAGCGAGAGGCCCACGGAGGGCGGGACAATGAATTAATCCTGCAGCACTTAAGGCTAAACTGGAACTGCTTGCGAGATAGCCATTTGTCAAGAGACCTTTGAAAAAGAGACAGCAGTCTTGAAACGCGTTAGGTCTGAGTAACAATTACCGAAGAGCAGCTGTGCAAGTTTACTCCCTTGGAACAGAAAAACCAGATGGTTTAGTTTACTGTGAGTGCGCCCCCCAGGAGCTCTTGGGTATATATATATATATATATATATATATATATATATATATATATATATATATATATATATATATATTATCTCTACTGGCGGTCGCCAGTAGATAGTTATAGTTACAACCTAGTTTCCATACGAAATCTAAAAATTCTATTTTGAATAACTTTGGCGCCGGTTGACGATCCTTGCGAAATTTTCAAAACTAATGGGGCGCTCCGCTCAGCTCCTACCCTGAAAGTCTCGGGGTGATTCGTCAAGCGGGGGCCGAGAAAAAGGGGGGGTCCCAAAACGCGTTTTCCCCATGCATTTTTCCATAGGACCTTTAGTCGCAGCTACAGCCCGAACGGCTGAACAGAATTACGTGAAATTTGGCAGAGAGGTAGCCATAAGGTCAAGGAAGTGCCTTTTGCAGGTCTGGTGTAAATCTGTTCAGTATTTCCTGAGAAAATAGCATTTAAAAGCATATCAATATCTATAAGCGCGCACCGTGCGCGCACCCTGCCGTGCGCGAGCGCAATTCTGATTGGTTGTTAGATGTCGGTAAACATTCAAATCGGTCGAAACCAGGAAGTGTCTGCCGCCATTTTGTCTCTCGCAGTCTGAGGGGGTGAAAAAAAAGGAGGAGAACGTGAAAAGGGGGCAGAGTGGACAGTTCCTGACCCCCTAGCCTTGGTCAGGGGGTCACAGAAGGACCCCCAAGGGAGAAAAAAACAATTTTTTTTTTTTAAATCGCGAGGTGCACCGAGCGCCCACAGCGCGCACGGTGCGCGCACCTCGCGATTTAAAAAAAAAATTAAAATTCACGGTGCGCGCACGGTGAAAAACCTGAAAAAAAATAATTCATAAATACATAACTTAGCATTTAAAAAACCGTACAAATTCACTGATAAAACCATAGGTTTCACACACGTTATAGTTACGAATTAGCATTTAAAAAACCTTGCAAATTCACTTAAAAAACCATAGGTTTCACACATGTTATAGTTTGCTGGACATTTCACTCGTAAAAAAACAATGAAATTCCCCCGTTATAGTTAGTGCAGGCAACTATAACTCACGCGACCGCAATCCTCTGCTGATGACGTCAGATATTACATCACTGATGACATATGTGTCTTTATGAAAAATAAATATTTGTAATATATGTATAGCTAAAGATTAATGGAAGAAGACATGGGTAAATAAGTGTCTAAATACAGTGATGTAATATCTGACGTCATCAGCAGAGGATTGCGGTCGCGTGAGTTAAAGTTGCCTGCACTAACCATAACGGGGGAATTTCATTGGTTTTTTACGAGTGAAATGTCCAGCTACCTATAACATGTGTGAAACCTATGTTTTTTTTAAGTGAATATATATATATATATATATATATATATATATATATATATTATTCCAAAGATGCGGCACTCGGAAAGGAGATATTTTCAAAAATGTGTTTATTGGTAACACAGCTCAACCAACGCGTTTCAGCCTGCACGGCTTTGCTCACGGTTAGTGAGTCCCTCTTCTATGGCACTATATATACGCCCAACTGGCTTCAATGTGGCATTTTGGGAGTTGTAGTGCAATGTAAACATGATTGTACTTTTGAAGCAAAGGAAATCAAAATTTATACTGTTATTAACAGGAAAATAATTTGTACTGGAATTCGCAGGTCAGGGTATAGTACCCAAAATCCACATAATATCATATCATTGTTTGGTCATTGGTCTAGTACAAAAGTAATTTCTCAATATCATTGATTGCAAAGGCATCAAGGTGCTGGTTTCAGCTAAGTATATCTGTATAGTACAGTATTGAAGAAACAGCGAAAAACAAGTAATGGAAAAATAGAGAGGGAGAAGAGGTGGTAGAGGCAGAGATCGATGTCAAATCAAAAGTTTCCAATACTTAAAGTTTATGAAGGGGAAAGAAACAAGAAGGAGAAAAAGGAGAAGGGAAAGGATACTAATGTTTCAAATTATCATTAAAGGCTATGGAAGTAATGAGATCATCAGAGTTCAGTTCGTCATTCCAGGTGCACATAGAGTTCTTCGTCATTGTTCATTCCTCTCGGTGTCTTAGTTTGTAATCTAATGATGTAGCGGGATTCCAATTGCCGTAGTTTCTTGGTTCTATTGCCACCACGTTCATTGGGCATGATGGTATCAATTCCATAATAGCACATTGCTCGCCAATTTCCGTTTTGGCACAATATCATATGTTTGGCGGTTGCATATGCAGTGTCTTTGTTCTTGACTGCTCGAATGTGCTCCAGGATACGCTTTTTGAGTGGGCAAATAGTGCTACCTACGTATTTGTGTCCGCAAGTGCACTCGATGACGTAAATGGCGAATTTCGTGTTACAGGTTATTCTTTTTTTCATTGTCATTACATTTCCATTTGGCTCAATGATGTTTCTCACATTTTTACCAATTTTGCAAGCCTTGCATGAATTACATTTTGTAAACCCATTCCGTTGTTCAGTTAGCCAACTGGTTTTTTCTTCTTGTACGAAGTGGCTCTTAACGAGCATGTCCTTCAGGGATGTCGTTTTTTTGTATGTTACTGTTGGTCTTGTCCCGACTAATTTACCTATATCAGGGTCTTTAGTGATCAGATGCCAATGTTTCCTGATTTTGCTCATAATAAGCCCGCTTTCTTTACTATAGGTAGTAATGAACCTTGGGACTTGGTTCTCATCTTCAGATGTCGGTTTAGTTTTGGGTATTAGAGTGTCTGCTCGAGTTTTAATGTCAATTCTCTTTTTATTCTGCTTTAAGGTGGACTCTGTATACCCTCTTTGTTTGAGTCTTTCCATGGATTCATATATTTTTTTCTTCAGCATCTACTGGTTTTGAGCAGTTGCGTTTGAGTCGTATGAATTCCCCAAAGGGGATGCTGTCCAACAATGGTTTGGGGTGAAAGCTAGTTCCATGTAGGATACTATTAGTAGCTGTTTTCTTCCTGTAGAGTGTTGAATAGATCTGATCATTTTCAATATAAATCAGTGTATCAAGGAATGGGATTTCTGATCTGCTCATATCGTATGTAAAAGATAGACCAATCTCGTTGTTGTTCAATTTATGAAAGTATGTTTGAAAGTCCTCATCTGTACCGTTCCAGATGAGGAACAGGTCATCAATATAGCGGATCTTATCCAACTCATCTTGATTATCTGAGTTCCAGGCTATAGTCTTTTCCCACCATCCAATAGTGATGTTGGCGTAGTTCACAGAGAAAGAAATGCCCATTGCTGTTCCACACATCTGTTTAAAAAGTTCTTTGTTGAAGCAAAAGATGTTGTTAGTGAGGCATATCTCAATCATACTTAGTAACATTTGTGTGTGTTTCATTTCAGTAATTTTCCTTTGTTTCAGAAAATAAGTACATGCTCGAAGGCCCACCTCATGCCGTATTGACGTATAGAGTGACACCACGTCTATGGTAATTAGGAGGAATTGGTTGTTCCAAGAGATACCATCCAGAATCCGTAAGAAGTCGCCAGTGTCTCTGATATAAGAGCTCATACTCTGAGCTATAGGAGCGAGAAAGCGATCCACATATTCCGAGATGTTTTCGTACAGAGACTCACATGAAGAGACAATCGGTCTGCCCGGTGGATGATTCAAGGTTTTATGAATTTTGGGTAAAAAATATATGGTCGGTATGACCGGAAATTCATTTGTCAGGAATTTGAGTTCTTCTTCACTGATCAAATTTTCATTGTGCCATTTTGTTAGTTTATTACCCAATTCATATATCATTTTGCTCATCGGGTTAGTGGTAACCCTACTGTAATTTACGATGTCGTTCAATTGTCTGTAAGCTTCATCTAGATAATCTGTAGTGTTTAAAAGTACGGTGTTGCCACCTTTGTCTGCAGGTTTTATCGTCAAAGTTTTGTCTTGCATCAGATTTTTGATTGCTTCCCGTTCTTTTTTACTTAGATTTTCTCTGTGGATTCCATTTCTGGTGTTTTTGATTTTATCTAATTCTTCAATTACTGCCTCACTGAATTGGTCAAGGCGATTCCCGGGGGGTAAAACAGGGCAATACTTAGATTTTTTCTTTAGCCCGCTGTCTGTTCTCTTGTCCGTTTCTATTGACAGATGTTCTAGAACTTGTTCTTCTGTCATGTCGTCATCCTTTAGATCGTATAAGAGATCAAAAATAGTTTTTAAGTCAGTTGCTTGATCAATGTTCAGCGTTAGTTCCGAATTTGGTGTAAGCTCATTATTTTGTGCATGTGCATTCGTTGTTTTTTTGGAGGTTTGATTGGCATGGACTTTAGCGAGTTTGAGCTTACGAATATATTTGTATAGATCTATTCTCACTTGTGTATGGTCAAAGTGGCTCTCTGGGCAGAAAGATGATCCTTTATTTAATGCAGATTCTTCTTCGGATGTCAATATATGCTTTGAAAGGTTAATGATTAGATTAACATCATTCATTTTCGGCTGCGTAGCGGGTATTGTCTTCTTCCGCTTTGCGCGTCGGGTTTTTCTGGTGCTTGCGAGACATTTTCTCCCCTTCCTCGTCCGCGATTCTGATACCGTCCGCGGCCTCTTCCTCGTGTTAGGGTTTGGTCTACATGCATCAGGCGCATTTCCTCTAAAAAGTTGGTTTTTGGTCCCGGTGTTGCCCCAGTGTTTAGTTCTCCTTCACTGAGGTCTGATTCACTTGCAGTGGTACTGCCAGTTGTTCCCAGTGTATTTACTGGGTAATTTCTCTTTAGGGTTTCAAACCGTTTAGCAAATGTTAGGATTCTTCCATGCCGATAATCTTGCTCATCTCTTATGAATTTACATTTTTTCCGTTCTTGAATTTCATTTTCATATTTTTCTAATCTTGATTCCATGTCTTTACGTAATTTTGCAACTTCCTCCAGATTAGTATGTGCTTGTATTAATGTCTCCATTTCTTCTAACTGATTCGTTATTTCTGTTAGATCAATGTTTGCATGTTTAATTAGGATTCGCATCATATTCAAGGAACACTGGGCGTTATTTTCTGCCCATTCTTCAAGAAGTTCGATTTTAGTGTCTGGATACGTAGGCATTGTAAAAATGCGTAGCCCTCTTGGTACTCTTTTGACTTCTAAGTAGTTCTCAAGGGCAAGTATCTCCCAACTCTTGTTAATCTCTTTCTTATATAATCTTTCCGCTTTATTAAATTGTTGTTTGATCGTTAGATCAGCTGGTGGGATCGTTTCTCTGATGAGCAAAATGATATATGAATTGGGTAATAAACTAACAAAATGGCACAATGAAAATTTGATCAGTGAAGAAGAACTCAAATTCCTGACAAATGAATTTCCGGTCATACCGACCATATATTTTTTACCCAAAATTCATAAAACCTTGAATCATCCACCGGGCAGACCGATTGTCTCTTCATGTGAGTCTCTGTACGAAAACATCTCGGAATATGTGGATCGCTTTCTCGCTCCTATAGCTCAGAGTATGAGCTCTTATATCAGAGACACTGGCGACTTCTTACGGATTCTGGATGGTATCTCTTGGAACAACCAATTCCTCCTTATTACCATAGACGTGGTGTCACTCTATACGTCAATACGGCATGAGGTGGGCCTGCGAGCATGTACTTATTTTCTGAAACAAAGGAAAATTACTGAAATGAAACACACACAAATGTTACTAAGTATGATTGAGATATGCCTCACTAACAACATCTTTTGCTTCAACAAAGAACTTTTTTTTTTTTTTTTTTTTGTTTTTGAAAACCTTTATTACAATTTCAAAGAGATACAAGTATGGGCCTACAACCAACAGGCCGGCCGCTAATACGCAGTGTAGGCCTAGGCACAGCTAAACATTCACAGCGATGAAGCAATAAAAAAAAGTTACTGGAGTGCTAATCATCGCAGTCGGCCGCAGCCGCAGTCCATAAACAAGCAAGAAAGGTTTCATATTTTTGAGAAACGAAAAACATCAAACACACAAGGCAGAGGAAGTTAATGACAGTAACATGTGCTCCCCGTATCGAAGGAGTAAACCAACCCGAGTAGACAGAGGGGGGGGGGGCAAGGCAGAAGAAACAAATCCGCATGTCGCAGGCGCATACAGGAATGCGCGGGCTAGGGAGACAGAGCGGCATCCATCTCACGCGTCTGGGGCGGGGCGCAAATATCTCCACGATAGGAGTTCCAGGGACCCCACACCTTAATCCCCTTCCCAGGCTTGCCTCTCGCCACATACACCGTTTTCTCTCTGAACATACACCAGTCCATGTGTTCCTTCCACGCGGAGACCGTTGGTGGCCTCTGGGAGCCCCACAATTGTGCAATGTCACGCTTCGCTACCATATATCCCAGAGTCACCCATTGCGTCTGCGTCACATTGTAATCAGTCGGCTCCCAGACATTCAACAAACATCTTCGTGCCTCCGGCAACAAGGCAACATGCGTGACTTCTTCTAACACCGCATGCACTCCGCACCAAAACCGAGTCACCTCCGGACACTCCCACAGGATATGGAGGAAAGTCCCTAGTAGTCCACAGCCTCGCTTACACAGACCATCCACCGAATACCCCATACGCATCAAACCAGGCCCCGTGACGTACACTCTGTGGAGTATCTTAAGCTGGACGAACCGCAATCGGGCCGGGATAGCCACCTCTTTCGGGGAGGCCACCGCTGACACCCAATCCTCGTCGTCCAGTTCCAAACCGTCGGCAATCCATGTCTCCCGCAATGAGGCCAGCAAACCCATGCGATCATTGATAAGTTTCTTATAAATCAACGAGATGGTGCTATCCGGCACATAGCCGTCCAACACTCTGTCTTCCAACGGGGAATGCTCCGGAATAGCCGCCACGTCCGAGAACACGGAACACAAGGCATGATGGACCTGAGCATACCGAAAGTATTCCCTATCATTCAACTGATATTCAGTTTTCAGCATGTCGAACGTCTTAAATTTCCCTTTCGTCCAGAGATCCCCTACCGTGCTGATACCAATCGTATCCCACTTCTCAAAGCCTTTCGTAGTATACAGATAACCCAAACGCTGGGAAGCGTACAATGGCGTAGCCCGAGTCAAGCGATCCCTCCACCCCATCGCCGCATTTGCTGCATGCCACACCTGCACCGCGACCCGCGTCGGGCCCGTCAACCGCGCATCAAGGGACCCCGAGTATAGTGCTCGATTATAGTCCCCGCCTGGCAGTAACAATTTGTCCATCTCAAAAGCCGGGTTCAAAGCAGGCCCATACATCCCGTGATTGACGGCAGCCAACTGGGAGGCCCAGTAATATCGCTTAATGTCAGGGAGAGCGACCCCCCCATCATACCACGGTAGGGTTAGTTTGGCAAGAGCAATCCGCGGCCGCCCATCCCAAAACAATCGACGCTGGAGACACTCCACCTCCCGAAAATAGCGGGCCGGCACTACGTCCATAGTGTTCTGCAGGGCGTACAAAAAACGTGGCAGCGACATCATTTTGAACAATGCTGCCCGGCCGAGCGGCGAGAGCGGCAGCCGCCGCCAACCCGCCACATCCGCCCTTAGGCGCTGAAGGGGGGGGAGAAGATTTCGTTCATACCGGGCCACCGGGTCCAGGGTTATAAAAATTCCCAAATACGTAAACCCCGACTGCGCAATCTGGATAGGGCACCCCCGCGGAAGGGGGGGGGGCCTCCCCGGAAAGAACGTATACACAAGACTTAGCCCAGTTGATGACCAATCCGGAATTGCGACCAAAGGAGCTCAACACGTCCACTAATACAATGAGCGATTTGCACGGAGATGCAAGATACAAGAGGATATCGTCCGCATATAAGGAGACACGATCCTCGTATTCCGGCGTCCATCTAAGGCCACGGATCGAGGGGTGCCACCGCAACCACTCCGCAAGGGGCTCCAAACAAAGCGCAAAGAGAAGAGGCGACAGCGGACATCCCCGTCGGGTGCCCCTACCCAAAACAAAGGGAGCCGACACCCGTCCGTTGACCACCACCTGTGCCAGTGGGTTGTCATAAAGCAATTTCACCCAACCGATAAACCCCGGGCCAAACCCAAACTTCGCCAATGCCGCCCAGATGTACGGCCATTCCAAGGTGAACAAAGAACTTTTTAAACAGATGTGTGGAACAGCAATGGGCATTTCTTTCTCTGTGAACTATGCCAACATCACTATGGGATGGTGGGAAAAGACTATAGCCTGGAACTCAGATAATCAAGATGAGTTGGATAAGATCATACTATGGGTCCGCTATATTGATGACCTGTTCCTCATCTGGAACGGTACAGATGAGGACTTTCAAACATACTTTCATAAATTGAACAACAACGAGATTGGTCTATCTTTTACATACGATATGAGCAGATCAGAAATCCCATTCCTTGATACACTGATTTATATTGAAAATGATCAGATCTATTCAACACTCTACAGGAAGAAAACAGCTACTAATAGTATCCTACATGGAACTAGCTTTCACCCCAAACCATTGTTGGACAGCATCCCCTTTGGGGAATTCATACGACTCAAACGCAACTGCTCAAAACCAGAAGATGCTGAAGAAAAAATATATGAATCCATGGAAAGACTCAAACAAAGAGGGTATACAGAGTCCACCTTAAAGCGGAATAAAAAGAGAATTGACATTAAAACTCGAGCAGACACTCTAATACCCAAAACTAAACCGACATCTGAAGATGAGAACCAAGTCCCAAGGTTCATTACTACCTATAGTAAAGAAAGCGGGCTTATTATGAGCAAAATCAGGAAACATTGGCATCTGATCACTAAAGACCCTGATATAGGTAAATTAGTCGGGACAAGACCAACAGTAACATACAAAAAAACGACATCCCTGAAGGACATGCTCGTTAAGAGCCACTTCGTACAAGAAGAAAAAACCAGTTGGCTAACTGAACAACGGAATGGGTTTACAAAATGTAATTCATGCAAGGCTTGCAAAATTGGTAAAAATGTGAGAAACATCATTGAGCCAAATGGAAATGTAATAACAATGAAAAAAAGAATAACCTGTAACACGAAATTCGCCGTTTACGTCATCGAGTGCACTTGCGGACACAAATACGTAGGTAGCACTATTTGCCCACTCAAAAAGCGTATCCTGGAGCACATTCGAGCAGTCAAGAACAAAGACACTGCATATGCAACCGCCAAACATATGATATTGTGCCAAAACGGAAATTGGCGAGCAATGTGCTATTATGGAATTGATACCATCATGCCCAATGAACGTGGTGGCAATAGAACCAAGAAACTACGGCAATTGGAATCCCGCTACATCATTAGATTACAAACTAAGACACCGAGAGGAATGAACAATGACGAAGAACTCTATGTGCACCTGGAATGACGAACTGAACTCTGATGATCTCATTACTTCCATAGCCTTTAATGATAATTTGAAACATTAGTATCCTTTCCCTTCTCCTTTTTCTCCTTCTTGTTTCTTTCCCCTTCATAAACTTTAAGTATTGGAAACTTTTGATTTGACATCGATCTCTGCCTCTACCACCTCTTCTCCCTCTCTATTTTTCCATTACTTGTTTTTCGCTGTTTCTTCAATACTGTACTATACAGATATACTTAGCTGAAACCAGCACCTTGATGCCTTTGCAATCAATGATATTGAGAAATTACTTTTGTACTAGACCAATGACCAAACAATGATATGATATTATGTGGATTTTGGGTACTATTCCCTGACCTGCGAATTCCAGTACAAATTATTTTCCTGTTAATAACAGTATAAATTTTGATTTCCTTTGTTTCAAAAGTACAATCATGTTTTCATTGCACTACAACTCCCAAAATGCCACATTGAAGCCAGTTGGGCGTATATATAGTGCCATAGAAGAAGGACTCACTAACCGTGAGCAAAGCCGTGCAGGCTGAAACGCGTTGGTTGAGCTGTGTTACCAATAAACACATTTTTGAAAATATCTCCTTTCCGAGTGCCGCATCTTTGGAATAATATAGTGGTTTTCGTGGCCAGGATCCGGCCCGTATGTAGAGCACCCGCTGTTAGTGTGCCCCGGATTTTGGATCCCTTTGTTTGGACATATATATATATATATTCACTGAAAAAACCATAGGTTGCAAGGGGCGTTATAGTTAGCTGGACATTTCACACGTACAACCGTTATGGTTAGTTCAACTAACTATAACTCACGCCCCGCAATGCACTGCTCATGACGTCACATATTACATCATTCATGGCATTGTCAGTGACATCA
Source organism: Triturus cristatus (assembly GCF_964204655.1). NCBI lineage: Eukaryota > Metazoa > Chordata > Amphibia > Caudata > Salamandridae > Triturus > Triturus cristatus. Next base: position 1,690,641,158 of record NC_140590.1, read on the forward strand.
CTGATGACATCACTGATGACATCTCAAATGACATCACTGATGACATCACTGATGACATCACTGATGACATCATCCACGTGAAAATCTAATGCACCTCTTCACAGTCTAATATAACCTTTGATAGATCCACTGTAAAATACAGACAACCATTTTCGAAATTGTTAACACACCAATACCAGTTACTACATACGCACTCACTGATTGCTAGGTTTAGAAACACATCTACTCATTCATCCATACAAACACTCATACACGCAGTCACTCATAAATACAATACTATCATTTGCACTCATACACCTATACAGACAATCACACACCGCTACTCATCTATGCAGTTACTTACACACCCACTTAGTCATGCAAAGAATCTATCACAGTCCCATTTACTCACGTATACAAGTATATACACACCACCTCACTTATTCATACAGATAGTAATGCATACTTACTCTCTTATATAATCACTGATACAAGTACACACTCATCCATACAGCCACTGTCAGAATCACTCACTCTCACATATAGTGATTTATATACACCATCACTCACATATACTGCCTTTAACATATGTAGTTACTTGGACATGTACCACTGAGACATCCATTCACTCACCAACACACTCATACAGACACTCACCCACCCATACAGCTGTTTCCATAGGCACTCTTGAACCCATACACCCAGTGAATCAACCATTCACACATCTATGCACAGAGTCACACATACACACTTAGTCTCCCATACAAATACAAATACTAAGGCAAACAAACAATAACCCATTTAGACACTCATGTACCTACTAACCAATCCATGTAGCAGTTTACACAACAACAGACAGACTGATACAGACATTCACACAGTTTAGTCACTAACTGATGCATTCAGTAAGACACGTTTAATCACTCACTTATACAATCAGTCACACACCTGCTAAATCGTCCATCCAGACACTTATACACCCACTCATTCTTCAATACACCTTGGCATATATATAAAACATATTTAAACTTTACACAAACTCAGTCACTGGATGATGTCATCAGTGATGTCATAAGTGATGTCATTTGAGATGTCATCAGTGATGTCATCAGTGATGTCACTGACCATGCCATGAATTATGTAATATGTGACGTCATGAGCAGTGCATTGCGGGGGCGCGAGTTATAGTGACCTGAACTAACTATAACGGTGGAATTTCTCTGGTTTTGTACGTGTGAAATGTCCAGCTAACTATAACGCCCCTGCAACCTATAGTTTTTTCAGTGAATTTCAATGGTTTTTTAAATGCAAATTTCTAACTATAACATCTGTTTTTTTTGGTGAATATATATATATATATATTCACTGAAAAAGCCATAGGTTTCACACATGTTATACTTAGCTGGACATTTCACTCGTAAAAAACCATTGAAATTCCCCCGTTATAGTTAGTGCAGGCAACTATAACTCACGCGACCGCAATCCTCTGCTGATGCTAATACTGTATTTAGACACTTATTTGCCCATGTCTTCTTCCATTAAATTTTAGCTATACATATATTACAAATATTTTTTTTTCATAAAGACACATATGTCATCAGCAGAGGATTGCGGTCACGTGAGTTATAGTTGCCTGCACTAACTATAACGGGGGAATTTCAATGGTTTTTTACGAGTGAAATGTCCAGCTAAGTATAACATGTGTGAAACCTATGGTTTTTTCAGTGAATTTGCAAGGTTTTTTAAATGCTAATTCCTAACTATAACGTGTGTGAAACCTATGGTTTTTTCAGTGAATTTGTACGGTTTTTTAAATGCTAAGTTACTTTACGCCGTTCGTGGCGTGCGCGCCCACTTCACGCAGTTCGTTCCGTGCACGCACGGTGCGCTTCGCGCACCGTGCGCGCACAGTGAGCACGCGGTGCGCTTCGCGCACTGCGCGCCCACTTCACGCAGCTCGTTCCGTGCGCGCGCGGTGCGCTTTGCGCACCGCGCGCCCACTTTACGCAGTTAGTGCCGTGCACGCACGGTGGGCACGCGGTGCGCTACGCGCACCGCGTGCCCACGTTACGCTGGATGGGCCATGTACGCACGATGCGCTTCACGCACCGTCCGCACACGGAGGACATATTATACGCTTCGTTGTGAAAGGTTATCTATTAATTGTTCTGTAATAGGATATGCCATGCACAAAGGGTGCCCTTTGGGCACCTTTTGCACACGGGGTGTGGAAAACGTGGATATTATTTTTTTTTTTATTTAATTTTTGACCGCACGCGTACGGTAAGCACAATCGGCGAATTTTCGGAAAAAAAAAAAAAAAGATTTTGCTCTTGGGGGTTCTTTTGGGACACCCTAACCATGACTAGGTGGTTAGGAGCTGTCTAGCCTGCCCCTTTTCATGTTATCCGACTTTGTTTTTCCTCCACCCCCTCAGAGTGCGAGAGAGAAAATGGCGGCCGACACTTCCTGGTTTCGACCGATTCGAATGTTTACTAAGATCTAACAGCCAATCAGAATCGCGCTCGCGCACGGCACCGTACGCGTACGGTAAGCTTACCGTAAGCGCACGGTAAGCGCACGGTAAGCTGCCACAGATATATATATTGATTTAAATGCTATTTTCTCAGGAACTACTGAACAGATTTACACCAGACCTACAAAAGGCACTTCCTTGACCTGTAGACTACCTCTCTGCCAAATTTCAAGTAACTCTGTACAGCCGTTCGGGCTGTAGCTGTGTCTAAAGGTCCTATGGAAAAATGCATGGGGAAAACGCGTTTTGGGACCCCCCTTTTTTCTCAGCCCCCGCTTGACGAATCCCCCCGAGACTTTCAGGGTAGCAGCGGAGCGTAGCGCCCCATTAGTTTTGAAAATTTCGCGAGGATTCGTCGACCGGCGCCAAAGTTATTCAAAATAGAATGTTGCGGTTTTCCTATGGAAACAGGGTCCTAACTATAACTACCTACTGGCGACCGCCAGTAGGTAATATATATATATATATATATATATGTGTGTGGCGTTTATCTTTTTTAATCTGCTCCTATCTTGAAAGTTTGGGTGTGATTGGTCAAGGGGGGGCTGAGAAAAAAGGGGGTCCCAAAACGCGTTTTCTCAATGCATGTTCCATAGGAAACTTTAGACACGGCCACAGGTCAAACTGCTGAACGGAATTACGCCAAATTTGGCAGGGAGAAAGGTCTTGGTCCAGAAAGCACGCTTTTGTTTAAATGGTGTAAATCCGTTCAGTAGTTTTTGAGAAATATTAAATTTGACGGATATCGGGGGCCGCCAGCGAGCCCGGATCAAGATGGCTGCGCCGTAGTGCAGCTCTGCTGGTCGAGCTGATTATCCGACTACTATCCGCGCACATCGGCGCCTTTTGTGGCCACTGATGGCTGCTACCCGGCTCTAACTAGCCCCAGAATACGCAGGTGGAAAGACCGACGAACTCCGCTATCACTCTCACCTGAAATCAGAGCGAGTGCTGGCGGCCCGCGCTGAGGAGAAAATGGCGGCTGCGGGAGGAATCGGCTGGCAGCCCCGCCTGCGGAACATCCTGCTCTGACTAATAGTGAGTGGCGTGCGGCGGCGCTCACGCGCTGAGGACTGTTGGCAACTCTTCGGGGCTGCGGGGTGCCTGCCGCATCTTGCCTCGTGGCGGTTGGTGGCCCTGGTGGTGTCGCTCCTGCGGCCGGGTGGGGCGGCTGACGGCCTGCTGCCGGAGTCGGAGACCACTTCGGGACCTCGGCGTCAGGCGCTGCGGCGGAGATCGCGGCCTGGGTCCGGTGCTGGGCCCTATCCGACCTGGTGGCGCTCTGTAGAGGCGAGGCGCTGGCTGAGGAGGCTTGCCGGGAGCTGACCGCCTTGGGGGGACGGCGCTGATCTCTGGGCCTAGCGAGCTCGAACTTCCTGTCGCCACTGACGAGGCCTGGATGGGCCGGAGGAGTCTGCGGTGGGACCGGATCCCGGCGGCGGACTTGATTGGCGAGGCCCGGCTTGGGGCGCTGGTGAGTGAGCACTGACTGGGGGCATCTGGGGCGCGCTGCTCCCGTGGTGAGGTGGCGGGCGGCGCGGCCTGAGAGGGCCCCTCTGGACACTTTCACAGCCTGCTGGGGAAATTTCGATGCACTTGGCCAGTGGGGGACACGCGCTCTGGCTCTGTTGAGGTGTGTAACCCCACTGTGGTGACTGAACATTGGCTGCTCCCCGATAGGGCTGGGCGATCACGGTTTGGATTGGGGTTGTGTGAGCTGGGACATCATCGAGCCCTGTGCGGCCTGCTCTCCTGTGGGACGCGGGCTTGCTCTGCACAGCCTTCATTGTGAATCTGCCCCAGTACATAGTATAGTGGTGGGTGAGGAATTCGGCAACAACTCTCCCTCTCTTGAAGAGGGACGCTGCAGGCATGGGCCGCACGGATAAGCAGCAGAGTAAGCTTCAGTTCGAAGCTAAAACAAGTACTAAGGCTCCTGCACCTGCTGCCCCTAATTTGGAGCCGGAACTGGAACAGGGTCCGACCACACGACTGGAGCAAATGATGCTCACTATGCAGCAAAGCCTTCAAACTATAGATGCAAAAATCGATGGTCTAAACCTCCGCATGGACAGTATGGCCTCGCGACTTGACAAACATGGTGCGCAAATTGTGGAGGCAGAGACCCGCATTTCAGGGGCGGAGGACCGAATGGAGGCGGTGGGTACCTCATGTGCTGCTATGGAGAAAGTGCTTGAAGTTATAAAGGCCAGAAGTGAGGACTTTGAAGGAACAACCTGCGCATAACTGGGGTGGCTGAAACTACCAACACCGGCCCCATGGAACTGTATGTGGAGTCGCTGCTCACGACGCTGCTGGGTGCTGAACACTTCTCTAAGGTGTTTATTGTAGAGCGCGCTCACCGTTCCCTGGCTCCTAGGCCCGTCCCGGGTGCCCAGCCGAGACCAATAATTGCCAGACTCCTCAATTATAGGGATAGGGACGTGGCTCTCCACCTGGCCAGGGAGAAGGGGAGGCTTGAGTATCAGGGAATGAAAAGAGAACTGTTCCCGGACTTCACCGTGACGTTGCAGCAAGCTCGCCGTGAATTTCAAACTGTGAAGAAAAAGCTGCAATCCCTTAAAATCCCATATGCCATGCTGTACTCGGCCCGTCTGCGGATACAGCACGAGGGAAAGGCCACATCTTTACGGCCCCAAAAGAGGCAATGCTATACGCCCGTCGGTTGGAGCGGCAGGAGCCGACTGGCAGGAGCAATAGACATTCGGATTCAGAGGACTGAGCATGAGGCGCTAGGGTATCTGAGTTCCTTCTTACTGTTCGGATGTTTTATGGTTCCTTACTGTATGTATTAACTGCTATGCTAATGCCATTTATATGTAAAATTATTGGTGGGGTAACCTCAGGGTGGTGATGGGGGGCACGCCTGGGAGGCTCTCCTGCGTCTATTGATTTTGCCAGGTAGCTTTGGCTGTGTTATACACACTCCTTCTTTTTACTTTGTCAAATTCACAGGATGGCTGCCGCTCTTCTTCCAGCTCGACCCACCCCGCCTAAGCGGGGGGCCAGGAGCCGCTAGTGACCCCTGACATGGGAACTCCCCGCACAGTTTTGGGTATTTGTAGATGCCAGGTTGGCGCCACTGTTGGGGCAATGATGTTCTTCGCTCTCTGTTCATTATGTGTTAGGAGATTGCAATTGCCCTATTTTTGTTTGGTTCACACAAGGGAAAATGTGCGACAGCGGTTGCTGGCCGCAGTGGGGGGATGGGGTGGTGGGGGATATATGCTTCAATGTGTTGCCGTGATGCAGATTCATAGGATACATGCTACGTGGTGGTGCAGCCGTGGCTGCTCTCCAGCTGCGTTTCTATGTCTCGAAATATGCTGCTGTGGTAGTTGACAGCAGGTCAACTCTTAATTGGCTGAGCTGGAATGTCCGGGGGCTTAACAATGCTAGGAAGGTGCGGCAGGTGCTCGCCTATTTGGACAGGCATAATGTGCAGATCGCACTGCTACAGGAGACGCATCTCACGCAGCAATCCGCCCAGAAGATTGCGGCTGGGTGGGTGGGGGTGAAGCTGGCTGCGTCCTACTCCTCGTATGCTCGGAGGGTTATGATATTGGTCAAGAAAAATGTTTCCTTTGCGCCTCAACAGGTGGTTGCTGATGCAGAAGGCAGGTACATCATAGCTCAGGGCACGCTTTATAATATGCCTTTGACTATTGTTAATATATACGGTCCAAATACAGATGACCCCGGGTTCTTTGATGCTCTCTGGAGTAAGCTTTCCAGTATCTCGTGTGCGACTATTATATGTGGTGGGGACTTCAATGCGGTGCTGGACCCTGCGCTGGATAGAAAAACCACAGTGGTCTACCCATCTCGGAGGGCCCCAAGTGAAGTGCGGGAGGGAATGAGATCATTGGGGCTGATTGACATCTGGCGGCAGCGGCACCCTCAGGCCATGGAGGGAACATGTCACTCATATGCACGGCAGGCCTGGTCCCGTATAGACTATTGGCTGGGGACACCGGAGGTTTGTAGTTGGGTGGTGCAGATAAGGCATTTGCCTAGAACGCTGTCTGATCATTCCCCAGTGGCGCTGGATATGGTGGTGCCCGCGCAGGTCCCGCCCCCCTTCCAGTGGCGTTTGCAATCCTCCTCTCTGTTAGACCCGGTGTTCAAGGAAGGGATTCGAAAGGCTATAACAAATTACTTCGCAGTGAATGCAGGGTCGGTCACGACAATGGAAACACTATGGGAAGCCTTTAAGGTGACCATTCAGGGGGAATGTATTGGCCTGCAGGCTGGTGTCTTGAAATCTCTCCGTCGCACTATGGGGGCACTGGAGAGGGAACTGAGGGATCTGGAGCGTTCCTATAGTGTCCGGCCGAACCCAACCGTCCTGGCGCAAATAAAAGGAAATATTACAGCATATAATGACACTGCAGATCAGGAGATTAAGCATCTCTCCCGGCGCAGTAAGGCGCGATATTATGCAGAGGGAGGAAGGGCGGGGAGGTCGCTAGCTTCTCGCGCTCTTGATCCGCACCGTAGGGCGCATGTGGTACAGGGAATTCAGGTGGATGAGGAGGTCCGGCACGATGCTGACAGTATTCTGAAAGCGTTTACTGACTATTACACGGACATGTATGGTCACCGCCCTACGGCTGGGCTGGATGAACTAGAACAATATTTAGATGATATCGCGCTGGTGTGGTTGTCGTGTAGACAGCAAGAATTTTTGATGCACCGCCCAACACTTGGGGAAATACAAGATGCTATCAAGGCGCTCCCTGGTGGTAAAGCGGCGGGCACTGATGGGCTGCCGGCTGAATTTTATAAAGAGTATGCTGACCAATTGGCACCATGCCTGTTGCAGCTTTATGAAGAGGCATAGGAGACCCAGTTTTTGCCGCCGACCCTTCGGGAGGCGCTGGTGGTCGCCCTTTTGAAGCCTGATAAGCCACCTGATCAATGCGATTCGTACCGCCCATTGTCGCTAATAAATACTGACGTCAAAATACTGGCAAAGGTGCTGGCCACGAGGCTCCAGCTCTTGCTTCCGGTTATGGTTCTTCCGGACCAATCGGGGTTCGTTCCTGCTCGCTCTACGTCCCACAACCTTCACACTATCTTTGCGGTTATGCATGTATTGACCCCTGCGCTCCCGGCAGTGGCAGTGCTACTTGACGCTACCAAAGCGTTCGATGCTATAGCGTGGTCCTATATGCTAGCTGTCCTTCATCGTATGGGGGTCCCGTTTGTGTTTACGAACTGGATTTGATTGCTGTATACTAAACCGGAGGCCAGGGTACGGATTAATGGTCATCTTTCTGACAAATTTGCGATTCACCGGGGTACGCGACAGGGCTGCCCTTTGTCGCCCCTGCTGTTTGCGCTTGTGCTGGAGCCTCTGGATTGCATTGTGCGACAGCGGCACGCCGCGTTGGCATTGCGCTTCTTGCAACGGCCGCTGGCTGTTTCCATGTATGCGGATGATATGGTGCTGTATGTGCGTGAACCAGCGCAGTATCTGGCGCCGCTTATCCGTGAATATGTCCGATTCGAGCGTTTCTCTGGCCTGGGGATCAACTGGTCCAAGTCCACTGTATTGTCTCTTACCGATAGCACCCAGCCTTTTGATATGGAGTACCCGTTGGTGTGGGGGTTGGAGGCTGTTAAGTACTTAGGGATGTGGCTGCACAGAGATTCACAAACGGTAATACAATCAAATTTTGGTACAGCGGTTACCAAATTGGAGGAACAGGTGACTCGTTGGATTAAACTGCCGTTCTCCTTTGCAGATCGTATAGCCTTGATGAAAACGATAGTGCTTCCACGCTTTCTATTTTATTTTTGTAACATCCCAGTACGGCTTAACAAGTCTTTTTTTGACACTCTCCGCTCCCTCCTGATTACACTAGCGTGGGGAGGGAAGAAGTCCCGCCTTCGCTGGGAAACTCTCACCTTGCCATACGCCCAGGGTGGATTTGCGGCGCCGGATTTTTATCTCTATTACCTCTGTGCTCAGGCGCAGTACGCCTATTATTGGCAGCATGACCCTGCATTCATCCCGCATGTGGCTGTGGAGGCGGGTGCGGTCCATCCTCTGCCCCTTAAGGCGATGATTGTAAACACATATACGGTATATGAGAGGGGAGAGTTCGACACGGTGCAGACCACCGCCAGTGCCTGGCGGGCATTGGGACAGCGAGCGGGTAGATTGCCGCTCTATGCTCCAAATATGCCGTTGCTCCACCATTCGGATCTATCGGTGACTCAGGAGACGGGCACACAGCGAACGCTGGCGGAGATGGGACTCAGCGCCATGGCAGACGTGTTCCCGGGAGGTCAATTTATGACCCTAGCAGACTTGGCGGCCCGTGGCGAGGTCTCGGCCTTGCAGCGCTTTGTATATGCGAGATTGCGGTCTGCCATGCGGGCATTTAATCCGCACTTCCCATCTGAGCCGCCGACTCTTGGGGCACTGCAGCTGCTTTACACGACCACCTCTAGGGCGTGGCTGGTGACCAGGCTCTACAGGGAGTCCCAGAGGGATGGGATCTTGGTGGGGACAAGGGCCCTAGACAATTGGAACAAGGTACTTCCGGAACCTCTCACGGAGGGGGAGTGGCTGGATAGCTGCAACTTGACGGGCCGCTTGACGCCGAATGGTAACCTGCGCTTGGTGCACTTCAAGTATCTGCATCAGATGTACTATACACCGGCGCAATTGAGTAAGTTCGGGCTCCGCCAGTCCGATGCCTGTAGGCGGTGTGGTGCGTCTGGGGCAGGTTTTTATCATTTGGCATGGGAATGTCCAAAGGTGTTTGCGTATTGGGGTGAGGTGGTCAGAGTGCTTGGACTGATGATTGAGGAGCCGCTAGACTGCCATCCGCGGCTGTGCCTGTTGGAAGTTGGAACTATGGTCTCCCCACCTTGGAGTCTCTTCCTCTGCTTCTACCGGAGGAATTTGATGGAGTAGCCCAAAAAATCAAGTCTGGATCACCTCTGGATCCATTAAGGCCTGTCTCCTTCAGAGATCAGTTCTTTGTGGGACGCCCTATAGTGCGTTCTCTTATTAACAGCTCGCTGGCGACGGGTATGGTCCCAGCTAAATGGAAGCGGGCAGTGGTCTCTCCTATTTTGAAGAATCCTTCATTGGACCCTTCGAAACAGGAGAATTACCGGCCAATTTCTCTACTCCCCTGGCCGGCAAAAGTCATGGAGGCCCATGTTAACCAGGCTCTTTCTGACCACCTCATTCGAGCTAATATCCTGGATGATACCCAGCATGGGTTTCGTGCTGGGCATAGTACGGAGACAGCCCTTCTCGCCATGGTGGAACATCTGCGTAGGGTGTTGGACGAGGGACAGACGGCGGCGCTAATATTATTAGATCTGAGCGCCGCCTTCGACACCGTCTCTCACCACATCCTTCTACGTCGCCTGGAGGAGATAGGCATTGGTGGGTCCGCCTTACAGTGGTTCCGTTCCTTTCTTGATGACCGTTCCTTTTGCGTTGCTATACCGCCTTACCAGTCCAAATTCCATCCTCTGGGCCTGGGGGTGCCGCAAGGTTCCTCGCTGAGTCCCACGCTCTTCAATCTTTATGTGAGACCGCTGGCTGATGTCGTCAAGCAGTGGGGCATGACGATGGTCTCTTATGCCGACGACACTCAGCTAGCGGTCACTATCAGCGGGGATGCCGAGCATGATGCCCTCAGGTTCCAGAGTGGACTGAGGGCGGTGGCGAGTTGGTTGAATGTTAATTGTCTCCAGCTCAACGCTAAAAAGACTGAGGTTATGGTCGTCGGGAAGGGGCGGGAACTGTGGGGATATAGATGGTGGCCACCGGAGCTTGGGCCGGCTCCAACTCCGGTCATGGAGTTGAGAAACTTGGGAGTATGGCTGGAGCCCGCTCTCAATTTCGTGGGGCATTCTAAGAAAACTGCGGCCTGCTGTTATGGGGTTCTTCGCGGTCTGAGATCCGTCTTGAAGTTTTTCGACCCTCCAACGAGGCAGCTGGTGGTTCAGGCGACTGTAGTCTCACGCTTGGACTATGCCAGCTCCCTCCTGATAGGGGCAAATCAGGCGGAAATCAGCCGCCTCCAACGTGTCCAAAACGCAGCAGCTAGAGCCATAGTTTGCTTGCCCAGGTCTTGCTCTGTTTCCAGGACTCTTCGTTCCTTGCATTGGCTGCCGGTGAAAACTAGAATTAATTTTAAAGTTTTATGCCTGGCCTTTAAGATCCTGAAGGGCTTAGCCCCCCGGATTCTTCAAAATCTTTTGTCTTTTTATGTACCAACTCGCTCTCTGAGATCAGTGGGCCAAGCACTTGTGGTGGTCCCGAGGTTTAAGCTTAGTCGTATGGGAGGTCGGTCCTTTCGGGTGAAAGCAGCAGTGCTGTGGAATTCTCTCCCGTTGGAGATTCGCCTGATAGACGACCTTTTGGCATTTCGAAAAGCTTTAAAAACCGCATTATTCTAATTTTTCCCCTTAGTGTTCCCTGTTTTCTCTCTCTGTTGTTGTTAGGCGCGGCTATGTTTACCTTGTTATGCGCCAGGACGCCCCTTAGCTGGGGCAGCTGTGCGCAATACAAATGCCCCTAACATAACATGGTGCACCCTTCTAAAAAAAAAACTCGTATCCATTGCCTAGCTCATGGCTAAGCGACGTATTTCTCTCTGTTGGGAGAGCCGATTAGCTCCCACAGCGACCATGTGGCTACATGACTTAGCATACTGCCGAGATCAGCTTACATGCTACGCGGAGGAGTTACCTGCAGCCTCCAGGCCAAGGGACATCTGGGGGCTGCTCACATCGTATCTGCTCTCGCTTAATAATGATTGATGTATGGATTGAGGTTGGCACGCTGCCCTGTTCATGTTTGCCTTCATGGGTTGCAACCTGGCTTTCCGGCCTTGTCATTCCAGGACTGCCTGGGACTATGTTATTGCAGCAATGTAAGCTCACTGTACCACTGCTAATTGTGTCATTCTTTGTACTGATGCCTTGAATCTGCCAAACTGTGTAACTTTGTATTATGCATGACTAAATGTTAATAAAAAATAAATAAAAAGATTTGACAGATATCGATAGTTGGGAATTCTGACATCTGATTGGCTGAGGGTATACGAGCATGAGTTTGCGGCTGATTGGCTGTGAACGGTTGAAACTAGGAAGTGTTGGCAGACATTTTGTGATTCAGTCCATCAGCTCGCATCTCTCCGTCTACAAGCCATCGGGTCCGTAGTTCCCGGCAACACTGAATATACCTCAGCTCTGTTTGTGCGGGATACCCCTTTCACGGTCCCTCTCCCCACATCACCGGCTCGTGGCTCGCTCCTCACATCACAGGAAACGAGGACCTCGGTATGTTGTGGTGTACCAAAAACACAGAAACCCCTATCCGGCTAGCTATAGTATCTTATTCGTTCTCCCTACTACAGCGGAGCTACGAATGATTAGATATCCTAGAACAATGCGACTCAGGTCCTCTCAGAATTCGTGTGAACAAGACACTCTTTCGCTTAGACACTCATACCTGTTCAGAATGAGACTAACCAAAGACTATGTATAGTTTAAAATGTTTATTTCAACTAACGAGCTCTGTAATGTAGTACACGTGCTAAGGTGAGGAATGAAATGCATGTAAACAATACAATCAGCATAGTTTTAATTGCATAAAGTACGAATGGGGTAAGTATATTATAATGTCAGTGGATTAAGTCATATAGCGCTTAACACACTCCCCATGCTACGAGCTATGTTTATTATATCAGTATCAGAAGACCTCTGGGCTTGGACAGCGCAACCCCCTACCTTAAGTCTTATATGATAGGATTTACATCTCCAGACAAGCACAGCTCTTCCTTGGGAGAGATTGTTCTCCAAGTGTGTGTAATTTGCATACTGTGCAATATTAAAAGCACTCAAAATTTCAGAAGCGGAGGTCTGTTCCATGTTATGTCTCTATGTGCATGGGACGGGCCAAAGCTGAATAACCTGCAATGTTGTTTTCTGCTCTTGAACACAGCGTACAGATGAGAACTCAGTGCACAGCAGAAATAGTGAAAGGCAGACAGTTCCCATGCGAAGCAGCAAAACAGAAGTGTTTACGAGAACCAATGCATTTAGAGTCATGTGGAATAAGCGGCTAAAATGGCTGTGATGCAAGGTACGAACTCATGCTAACTTAGCAACGTTAGTTGGCACCTCCTAACCCCCACAACACCCTCTCTTTTGGGAGGTCCTACGCACAGTGAGCAAAGTAGAACACAGAGTACAAAAAGTCTGAGCAAAGAAGAGCAGATATCCAATATAGGAAAATGAAGTAGGCGAGGAATGTCAACAGGGTTGAAAAGAGAAAAATGTAATAATACCATGGTGAGAGAAAAAAAAAACCCATGTGGGACCGCCAAATTAATCCATCAGTGTGTAAGAGCAGTAAGTTGCAACAGCTTCCAACAGGAAATCATTATTATCGTCTGAAAAAGTAGACGCCATCCAATTCAGCAATGCGAAGGAGCAAACGTGCTCATTAATTATCGTTGCTTCCAGCACCATAGCAGGGCAACTTGTGAGGTACTCGATGTAACTCCGTTGCAGGAAATCATGTGCAGCCGTACATACATCCCACTGAGCTAGCACACCAAGTGCAGCAGCACATGCCATGAAACCAATACCGGAACATTCACGCTCATGATTCACCAAAGGGTTCATCAGGAAAGGAAAATCCGTGTCAGGCGACGCTGTGTTTGTGAGGCATAGAATTAACGCCCATTGGAAGGGACAGGACATGCATGAGAACACTGGTTGGATGCAAGTATACCAGGGATAGCGGAAAGACAAATTGTAAGCCACGCTGAGAGCGGCCAGCGGCAAGGTACTATAACAGTCAAGCATACGGTTGCAAAGTAGCTGTAGTAGGGCTGGGTTGTGAACGAGCACAGGTGAAATAGCCATTTCTGAGCATGCAGATCAAGAGGAAAAGTCTGGCAGCCAAAGCTAGTCAAAGTGGCAACCCGCCGAAAACACTAGAGAAAATAGAATGAATGGAAGCAGGGTTCACACCAAAAATAGTTTGAAAAGACATTACAAGGCAGAATCCCACAAGCTTAAAAAAATGTGCCAGCCCTGTTGTATGCGAAGCATTGAAAATAGAAAGAATTAGCTCACCAAAATGTTGTGGGAGATCAGTGTTTAAAAGATTATGAACTTCTGTTCTCGTGTTGGCCACCTGCAGGACATAAGTCTCACGGGCAGAAGTGAGAGAAACTTCTTTCTGGGACAATAAGGCTCTTATTCGGCTCAGCTTGTCGAACTCTGCCTTCAAGGTCGGAATGGAAGGCCAAATCGAGGTATCGAAACTCCCCTGTGAGGGAGGAAACAGCACGTTATTACAGCAAGCTACACGTTGTGACACAGCCACAATGTATGGAATATCTTTTAAGATGCCGCAGCATTTTTCATTATTCACGAAAAAATAACTGCCATTACACAACATTGTTTCGTCTGTTGTTGATATTGTACAGAATGATGTATCTGTGTAATATCATAGTCAGAACCAATTGCGTCTCGCGACTATGCCTTTAGAAACCAGTCCATCGGCTTGCAGCTCTGCGCCAGCGAGCCGTGGGGCCCGCAGCTCCACCTCTGTGAGCCAGCCCGTTAGCTCGTAGCTGTGTCTCTGCTAGCAGGCCCGTCGGCCCGTTGCTCTTCCTCTGTGAGTCAGCCCGTCGGCTCGCAGCTTGGGCCCGCAGCTCTACCTCTGCGAGCCAGCCCGTTAGCTCATATCTGTGTCTCTGCTAGCAGGCCCGTCGGCGCGTTGCTCTTCCTCTGCGAGTCAGACCACAGCTGTCCCACTGCGAGCCAGTACGTTGCTGTGCCTTTGCGAGCCGACGGCCTGTAGCTCTCCCTTTGCGAGCCGAGATATATATATGCACTGAAAAAACCATAGGTTTTACAGACGTTATAGTTAGAAATTAGCATTTAAAAACCTTTGAAATTTCCTGAAAAAAATCATAGGTTTTACATACGTTATAGTTAGAAATTTGCATTTAAAAAACCATTGAAATTCACTGAAAAAACCATAGGTTGCAAGGGGCGTTATAGTTAGCTGGACATTTCACACGTACAACACCAGAGAAATTCCACCGTTATGGTTAGTTCAACTAACTATAACTCACGCCCCGCAATGCACTGCTCATGACATCACATATTACATCATTCATGGCATTGTCAGTGACATTACTGATGACATCACTGATGACATCTCAAATGACATCACTGATGACATCACTGATGACATCACTGATGACATCATCCACGTGAAAATCTAATGCACCTCTTCACAGTCTAATATAACCTTTGATACATCCACTGTAAAATACAGACAACCATTTTCGAAATTGTTAACACACCAATACCAGTTACTACATACGCACTCACTGATTGATAGGTTTAGAAACACATCTACTCATTCATCCATACAATCACTCATACACGCAGTCACTCATAAATACAATACTATCATTTGCACTCATACACCTATACAGACAATCACACACCGCTACTCATCTATGCAGTTACTTAAACACCCACTTAGTCATGCAAAGAATCTATCACAGTCCCATTTACTCACGTATACAAGTATATACACACCACCTCACTTATTCATACAGATAGTAATGCATACTTACTCTCTTATATAATCACTGATACAAGTACACACTCATCCATACAGCCACTGTCAGAATCACTCACTCTCACATATAGTGATTTATATACACCATCACTCACATATACTGCCTTTAACATATGTAGTTACTTGGACATGTACCACTGAGACATCCATTCACTCACCAACACACTCATACAGACACTCACCCACCCATACAGCTGTTTCCATAGGCACTCTTGAACCCATACACCCAGTGAATCAACCATTCACACATCTATGCACAGAGTCACACATACACACTCAGTCTCCCATACAAATACAAATACTAAGGCAAACAAACAATAACCCATTTAGACACTCATGTACCTACTAACCAATCCATGTAGCAGTTTACACAACAACAGACAGACTGATACAGACATTCACACAGTTTAGTCACTAACTGATGCATTCAGTAAGACACGTTTAATCACTCACTTATACAATCAGTCACACACCTGCTAAATCGTCCATCCAGACACTTATACACCCACTCATTCTTCAATACACCTTGGCATATATATAAAACATATTTAAACTTTACACAAACACAGTCACTGGATGATGTCATCAGTGATGTCATAAGTGATGTCATTTGAGATGTCATCAGTGATGTCATCAGTGATGTCACTGACCATGCCATGAATTATGTAATATGTGACGTCATGAGCAGTGCATTGCGGGGGCGCGAGTTATAGTGACCTGAACTAACTATAATGGTGGAATTTCTCTGGTTTTGTACGTGTGAAATGTCCAGCTAACTATAACGCCCCTGCAACCTATAGTTTTTTCAGTGAATTTCAATGGTTTTTTAAATGCAAATTTCTAACTATAACATCTGTTTTTTTTGGTGAATATATATATATATATATTCACTGAAAAAACCATAGGTTTCACACATGTTATACTTAGCTGGACATTTCACTCGTAAAAAACCATTGATATTCCCCTGTTATAGTTAGTGCAGGCAACTATAACTCACGCGACCGCAATCCTCTGCTGATGCTAATACTGTATTTAGACACTTATTTGCCCATGTCTTCTTCCATTAAATTTTAGCTATACATATATTACAAATATTTTTTTTTCATAAAGACACATATGTCATCAGCAGAGGATTGCGGTCGCGTGAGTTATAGTTGCCTGCACTAACTATAACGGGGGAATTTCAATGGTTTTTTACGAGTGAAATGTCCAGCTAAGTATAACATGTGTGAAACCTATGGTTTTTTCAGTGAATTTGCAAGGTTTTTTAAATGCTAATTCCTAACTATAACGTGTGTGAAACCTATGGTTTTTTCAGTGAATTTGTACGTTTTTTTAAATGCTAAGTTACTTTACGCCGTTCGTGGCGTGCGCGCCCACTTCACGCAGTTCGTTCCGTGCGCGCACGGTGCGCTTCGCGCACCGTGCGCGCACAGTGAGCACGCGGTGCGCTTCGCGCACCGCGCACCCACTTTACGCAGTTAGTGCCGTGCACGCACGGTGCAAAATCAACAATTGATGGACAGAATGCAGAACAATGTCATACATTCACCCCAGTACAGAGATCTGGGCCTAAATCCATCGTTTTTTTGCTCACCATGCCATTCCAGTTTGAACCTAGCCATATGCAAATCAGTCTTGACCCTGTGCCCCATGGGAACAGTCCAGCCCGAACTGCCAAGCCAGGTCCTCCCTGGACTGGAAACAAGCATCCTAGGACCGGTTTCGGGCTTTCAGCCCTCGTCAGCCAGGATAGCCTGATTCCAGTGGCATGGAGAGCAAGGGACTCACGTCTGAGCATACCCTTCCCACTCGGGGTGACAAATGCAAAATCAACAATTGATGGACAGAATGCAGAACAATGTCATACATTCACCCCAGTACAGAGATCTGGGCCTAAATCCATCGTTTTTTTGCTCACCATGCCATTCCAGTTTGAACCTAGCCGTATGCAAATCAGTCTTGACCCTGTGCCCCATGGGAACAGTCCAGCCCGAACTGCCAAGCCAGGTCCTCCCTGGACTGGAAACAAGCATCCTAGGACCGGTTTCGGGCTTTCAGCCCTCGTCAGCCAGGATAGCCTGATTCCAGTGGCATGGAGAGCAAGGGACTCACGTCTGAGCATACCCTTCCCACTCGGGGTGACAAATGCAAAATCAACAATTGATGGACAGAATGCAGAACAATGTCATACATTCACCCCAGTACAGAGATCTGGGCCTAAATCCATCGTTTTTTTGCTCACCATGCCATTCCAGTTTGAACCTAGCCATATGCAAATCAGTCTTGACCCTGTGCCCCATGGGAACAGTCCAGCCCGAACTGCCAAGCCAGGTCCTCCCTGGACTGGAAACAAGCATCCTAGGACCGGTTTCGGGCTTTCAGCCCTCGTCAGCCAGGATAGCCTGATTCCAGTGGCATGGAGAGCAAGGGACTCACGTCTGAGCATACCCTTCCCACTCGGGGTGACAAATGCAAAATCAACAATTGATGGACAGAATGCAGAACAATGTCATACATTCACCCCAGTACAGAGATCTGGGCCTAAATCCATCGTTTTTTGCTCACCATGCCATTCCAGTTTGAACCTAGCCATATGCAAATCAGTCTTGACCCTGTGCCCCATGGGAACAGTCCAGCCCGAACTGCCAAGCCAGGTCCTCCCTGGACTGGAAACAAGCATCCTAGGACCGGTTTCG
This sequence comes from Triturus cristatus, assembly GCF_964204655.1. Taxonomy (NCBI): domain Eukaryota; kingdom Metazoa; phylum Chordata; class Amphibia; order Caudata; family Salamandridae; genus Triturus; species Triturus cristatus. Next base: position 1,690,659,048 of record NC_140590.1, read on the forward strand.
GGCTTTCAGCCCTCGTCAGCCAGGATAGCCTGATTCCAGTGGCATGGAGAGCAAGGGACTCACGTCTGAGCATACCCTTCCCACTCGGGGTGACAAATGCAAAATCAACAATTGATGGACAGAATGCAGAACAATGTCATACATTCACCCCAGTACAGAGATCTGGGCCTAAATCCATCGTTTTTTTGCTCACCATGCCATTCCAGTTTGAACCTAGCCATATGCAAATCAGTCTTGACCCTGTGCCCCATGGGAACAGTCCAGCCCGAACTGCCAAGCCAGGTCCTCCCTGGACTGGAAACAAGCATCCTAGGACCGGTTTCGGGCTTTCAGCCCTCGTCAGCCAGGATAGCCTGATTCCAGTGGCATGGAGAGCAAGGGACTCACGTCTGAGCATACCCTTCCCACTCGGGGTGACAAATGCAAAATCAACAATTGATGGACAGAATGCAGAACAATGTCATACATTCACCCCAGTACAGAGATCTGGGCCTAAATCCATCGTTTTTTTGCTCACCATGTGTTGGACCCGGCCTCGTGGCGTGGTCCTTAACCCCCTGGATTGTGCCCGTTCCCCGCCCCGGCCGTCACGGGCCACCCGTCTGAACTGCACCAAGGCCCTTCACCCGGAGCTGCACGTGGTCGCATACTCCTCGTGGCTCCGCCATCTTGTTGGCATCCACGTCACACCGTGCACCAGCCGGCGCGACCCCGCTCAACCCGGCCTCGACCCCAGCGAAGCCCCGACATCGAGGCACCACGAACTAGCCAGGGGGTGCCGCAGGAACCATTCATCGCCCCCGGCGGAGGACAGTATCGATGGGACCCCCAACTGTCCTCCCCTCTCGAGGTGTGATCGCCCTGCAACTCCCATGGGCCTGGCGCCTCTCCTGCTGGGCGTCTGGCCACCTCCACCCGGCCACTCCGCCCCCTCGGGCGCATAGGTCCGGACATCAAAGGGCTCCAGACCTATATCTGGGGCGACCCCACCACAGCTCGGCAGTTGTATCCCGGAGTCGAGAGCCCTGCTGATTGAATCGCGGCTGACCCTACGGAGAAGAACTCTTGTCGGAACCATCACGAGCCCTGCTGACTGCGTCGCGGCTCCTTCTTGTGAACCCTTTCTGAACCACCTGGAACATCGGAGCCCTGCTGACGCCGTCGCGGCCCAACCTCGCTGAAACCTTCCTCGGAGCCCTGCTGACGACGTCGCGGCTCGAGCTGAGCAGAAACCATCTTGAGAGCCCTGCTGATTTGATCGCGGCTCTCCACGAACTGTACGCCGGAGCCCAGCTGACGCCGTCGCGGCTCGACCCCTCCGAGATCCGGAGGTCCTCCAGCTTGAGGATAAGAACTGGGCCCCAGGTACCCTCGTACCGCATTCCTGCCAAAGACTGTCCCGCTACCCCGACCCTTCCAAAGAGACACTGAGACTTTTGGTGGATCCCTCGATCCCTTCGTGTAAATATTGACCTCGTAACCTTTTTATTGCTGATAAAGAATTGCTTGTCACGAGACAACCTCCTTGAGTCCTGTGTGGTGGTGTTACTGTGCTAGTACGTGATAGGAGAAGGATCTCTCAGGAGACTTCTCGGCAGCGCTCGGCTACTTCGTGCAGTGTGAGGGCCCCCCCCTTGGTGGTCGCACCGACTCCTCGGGGTCCGCCTTCCAACATTTGGTGGCCAGCGACGGGATCCGAGCCGAACGCAGTACGTACCAGCCAGTACCCACTAGCTACCCATCCAAACGAGCAGCATCATGAGCAGCCAGGAAAACAACGCGACAATGGAGTTCCAGCCCGAACGGCTGGAAGAATATACGCACAAAGAATTAAAACAGTTCTGCAAAGACAAAGGCATTGCAACCACCAGCCTAGGTACCAAAGAGGAGATGCAGAAAGCTCTGAGGGCATGGTTGGAGGCCGGGGCAGGCCCCTCCCAGGAAGAAGGGCCCTTGCCCCTGACTGAGACCACAGCAACCGCACGGACTCCGGCAACCGGAGGAAGAAAGAGCCTAGAAACCGGCCTCTCCGAAGAAGAAATACGAGAGCGGGAAAAGGTCCGGAGCCACGAGCTAGAGCTCGCCCGACTGCGGCTGGACGGCGAACTCCAGCTGGCAGAAAAGAAACTGGCCCTAGAGCAGCTGCGCCTTCAAGAAGAGATAGAGGAGAAGAGACGACACCGGGAGTTGGAGGAAAAGAAACTAACTCTTGAGCACGAGCGCAGTCTCAAGGAGCTCGAGATCAAGGCCAAGAACGGAGGGACCGACACCCCCAGTACTAGAGACACTCTACCGCCTTCGGAGGCCAAGGTACATATCCCGAAAGAGGTCGTCAAGGAGTATTACAAGAATGACGACATCCAACAATGGTTCAAGGCCTACGAGGTGGCCATGACCTCTCATCGGGTGCCCCGAAAGGACTGGGGCGCGGGCCTGTGGGGGCGGTTCCTGAGTGAGGGGCGGGACACGCTGCTCCAGCTACCGGAGGAGGTGATGACCTCCTACGATCACATGAAGGAGGCCCTGCTCACCCGCTACGGGCTAACAGCGGAAATGTACCGCCAGCGGTTCAGAGACTGCAAGAAAATCCCGGGTACCACATGGGTGGAATATGTGGACTTTTTCAGTCGGGCCCTAGAAGGGTGGATCAAAGGGAGCAAAGTAACCACCTACGGGCAGCTGGTCGACCTCATCGTGTGGGAACACCTTTCCAACAATTGCTTCGTGGAACTGAGACAGCACCTCCTCGACAGCAAAATGACCGACCCGCGAAAACTTGCCGTCGAGGCCGATCGATGGGTCAACTCCCGGGTCCCCCGGAACTCAATGGGGGAGTACCAGAGGAACCCCAACGGACCCCCCCCGCCAGCGCGGTGGGGGGGGAGGGCCGAACAGGAACCGAGACCCTCCCGCCGGGGCCCCCAGGAGCCCCCCTCGAGGGCCACCGCAGCCACATCTCTCCCCGAGCCTAGCCCGAAGGGTGGGCCCGGCCCGACCCGGACCACGGCCACCAGTGACCTGCTACGGCTGCCAACAAACCGGACACTTTGCCAGCGATCCGGCCTGCCCTCTGAACCGAAGAAACGGGGCCGGCGGGCCCCCGCCCCGGCAGCTGACAGCCGCCGCCTTGGGGGGAGGAGAAGAGGAAGAGGAGGCCCTCGACCGAGAGAACACTGAGTGGGAGCCGGCAGCCATGTCCCTGGTCTGCCTGGGTAGCCGAGAGATGGTATCCTGCACCCCCATCCCAACCAACACCCAGAAGTACCGGCAGCAGGTCACGGTCAATGGACAACGGGCCGAAGCCCTTCGTGACACAGGCGCCAGTATCACCGCTGTCCGCTGCCACCTGGTGACCCCTGAACAGATTCTACCGAATGTGCTGTGCCCCGTACGGACGGCCGACAACAGTGAAAGCCTATGCCAGATGGCCCTGGTCCCCTTCGAGTGGGGAGGGGTGACGGGCCTGCTGAAGGTGACAGTGCGCGACGACGCCCCGGTCGACTGCCTCCTGGGGAACGACTTGGAAAGTTCCCCCTGGGCTCAAGTAGAGCGACGAGAGCACCTCCGAATGTTGGGACTGGCTGATTGGGCCTGCGCCATCACCCGGTCCATGACCGCCCAGGCCCCCCGCTCATCCTCGACCTCCGGGACCGCCCAGCCCGAGGGGCTCACACCCCCTCCCACCAGCAGCGAGGAGGAGGCGGACACCGACCCTGGACCCAGCGAATCCTCCCCCGAAGAGATGGCTTCTCCGAGCGCCCTCCCAGAGCTGACACAATGGCGACACGAAGGGGGCCCCACCCGAGAGCAGTTCCAGCAAGAACAACAGTCCTGTCCCTCTCTCGAAGGGGTCCGACAACAGGCGACCGCGCAAGCCAACGGTGACCAGACCGGCACCCACTGGATCTACTGGGCCGAGGGCCTGTTGTACAGTGAACAGAAAGTAGCAGAACTCGGGGCCAGCCGCGTGTTGGTGGTCCCCCTCCGCTTCCGGGAGTTCCTTCTCAACCTGGCCCATGATGTGCCCCTCGCCGGACACTTGGGGCAAGACAAAACGTACAGTCGTCTGGTGACCCACTTCTACTGGCCCCGGATGCGGAGAGATGTGGACAACCACTGCCGGTCCTGCCAGACCTGCCAAGCCAGCGGAAAGACGGGGGGTCGGGTCAAGGCCCCCCTCCAGCCCTTTCCAGCCGTCAGCACCCCGTTCGAACGGGTCGGAATCGATATTGTGGGACCCCTGGACCCCCAAACCGCCCTGGGCCACCGCTTCATCCTGGTCCTCGTGGACCACGCCACCAGGTACCCAGAGGCGGTCCCGCTAAGAACTATAACGGCCCCTGTGGTAGGCCGGGCCTTGATGGGGATCTTCTCCCGAGTGGGATTCCCCAGCGAAGTGGTGAGCGACCGCGGCACGAACTTTATCTCCAGGTACATGCGGTCTCTGTGGCAACAGTGCGGGGTCACATACAAGTTCACGACCCCCTATCACCCTCAGGGGAACGGACTGGTTGAGCGGTTCAACCGAACATTAAAAGGGATGATCCAGGGCCTGGAAGAACCCCTCAGGCGGAAATGGGATGTCCTGCTGCCCTGCCTCCTGTTTGCCTATCGGGAGGTCCCGCAGAAGTCCCTGGGGTTCAGCCCGTTTGAACTATTGTATGGACACCCGGTCCGCGGACCGCTCAGCCTGGTCAAGGAGGGCTGGGAGATGAAGCCCCGAGGAGCCCCTCCTGACGTCTACCGATACCTCCTGACCCTCCGAAACCAGACCCGCAGGTTCCGAGCCATGGCCGAAGCCAACCTCGAGGCCAGCCAGGAGGACATGAAGCGGTGGTACGATCGCAACACCTCTACTATAGAATTCGAGCCAGGTCAGAAAGTATGGGTCATGGCCCCGGTCGAACCCGGCGCCCTCCAGGACAAGTGGACCGGGCCCTTCAAGGTGGTGGAGAAGAAAAGTCCCGTCACCTACCTGGTCGATCTGGAGTCCCCCCGGAACCCCCTCCGGGTCCTACATGCTAACAGGCTAAAACCTCACTTCGCCCGGACCGAACTGAGCCTGCTGCTGGCGACTGACGAAGGGGGCGAGGACGACTCCGAGCCCTTGCCCGACCTCTTGCAATCCGACATTCACGATGGATCGATCGAGGGGGTCCAACTCGCCTCGTCCCTGACCCCGGAACAGCGCAACGACTGCCAGCAATTACTGCGGGACTACGCAGCCCTCTTCTCTCTCACCCCGGGGGTGACCCACTGGTGCGTCCGCGACGTCGACACCGGGGAGAGCCCCCCCATACGACACAGAGCCTACCGGGTGCCTGACCGAGTGCGGGCCTGCATCCAGGCCGAAGTAGCGAAGATGCTGGCCCTGGGGGTCATCGAGCCTTCCGACAGCCCGTGGGCCAGCCCTGTCGTCCTGGTGCCCAAGGCCGCAGCTCCCGGTCACCCCCCGGAGTTGCGATTCTGCGTGGACTACCGAGCCCTGAATGCAGTAACCAAGACAGACGCACACCCGATACCCCGGGCCGACGAACTCATCGACCGCCTAGGGGCCGCTCGCTACTTGAGCACGCTGGACCTCACCGCCGGGTACTGGCAAATCCAGCTCACCCCCGGCGCCCAAGAAAGATCCGCCTTTTCGACCCCGGATGGGCATTACCACTTTCGGGTGATGCCCTTCGGAATGAAGAACGCCCCGGCCACCTTCCAAAGACTGGTGAACAAGGTTTTGGCCGGGCTTGAGGCCTTCAGCGCGGCCTACTTAGATGACATTGCCGTGTACAGCAACCACTGGGCCGAGCACCTCCTCCACCTGAGGGCCGTCCTGGCCGCCCTCCAGCGGGCCGGGCTCACGATCAAGGCCAGCAAATGTCAAATCGGCCACGGATCCGTGACCTACCTGGGCCATCAAGTGGGGAGCGGGCAGGTGGCCCCCCTCCAAGCGAAGATAGATGCCATCCAGACCTGGGAACCCCCCACTACCCAGACCGCTGTCCGGGCCTTCCTGGGCCTCACCGGATACTACCGGCGGTTTATCCGGGACTATGGGAGCATTGCTGGCCCCCTCACAGAGTTAACGTCCAAAAAGCAGCCCAAGAAGGTACACTGGACACCCCGCTGCCAAACAGCCTTCGACACCCTAAAGACAGCCATGTGTACTGCTCCGGTGCTGCAGGCCCCGGACTACCAGAAGGAGTTCGTGGTACAGACGGACGCCTCCGAGTATGGGATCGGGGCCGTCCTATCCCAAGCCGACGAAAAGGGGCTCGACCGACCAGTGGCCTTCATCAGCCGACGACTACTGCCCCGAGAGCAACGATGGAGCACCATTGAGCGTGAGGCCTTCGCTGTAGTGTGGGCCCTCAAGAAGCTCCGGCCCTACCTCTTTGGCACCCACTTCCGGGTCCAGACCGACCACCAGCCCTTGCAATGGTTAATGCAAATGCGGGGCGAGAACCCCAAGCTGCTGCGGTGGTCCATCTCGCTACAAGGGATGGACTTTGACGTCGAACACCGGCCCGGCAATGACCACGCCAACGCCGACGGCCTGTCCCGCTTCTTCCGCCTTGACGAGGAGAATCCCCAAGGAGATGGGTGACTCTCCATGCCTTCGGCTGGGGGGGACGCCTGTTGGACCCGGCCTCGTGGCGTGGTCCTTAACCCCCTGGATTGTGCCCGTTCCCCGCCCCGGCCGTCACGGGCCACCCGTCTGAACTGCACCAAGGCCCTTCACCCGGAGCTGCACGTGGTCGCATACTCCTCGTGGCTCCGCCATCTTGTTGGCATCCACGTCACACCGTGCACCAGCCGGCGCGACCCCGCTCAACCCGGCCTCGACCCCAGCGAAGCCCCGACATCGAGGCACCACGAACTAGCCAGGGGGTGCCGCAGGAACCATTCATCGCCCCCGGCGGAGGACAGTATCGATGGGACCCCCAACTGTCCTCCCCTCTCGAGGTGTGATCGCCCTGCAACTCCCATGGGCCTGGCGCCTCTCCTGCTGGGCGTCTGGCCACCTCCACCCGGCCACTCCGCCCCCTCGGGCGCATAGGTCCGGACATCAAAGGGCTCCAGACCTATATCTGGGGCGACCCCACCACAGCTCGGCAGTTGTATCCCGGAGTCGAGAGCCCTGCTGATTGAATCGCGGCTGACCCTACGGAGAAGAACTCTTGTCGGAACCATCACGAGCCCTGCTGACTGCGTCGCGGCTCCTTCTTGTGAACCCTTTCTGAACCACCTGGAACATCGGAGCCCTGCTGACGCCGTCGCGGCCCAACCTCGCTGAAACCTTCCTCGGAGCCCTGCTGACGACGTCGCGGCTCGAGCTGAGCAGAAACCATCTTGAGAGCCCTGCTGATTTGATCGCGGCTCTCCACGAACTGTACGCCGGAGCCCAGCTGACGCCGTCGCGGCTCGACCCCTCCGAGATCCGGAGGTCCTCCAGCTTGAGGATAAGAACTGGGCCCCAGGTACCCTCGTACCGCATTCCTGCCAAAGACTGTCCCGCTACCCCGACCCTTCCAAAGAGACACTGAGACTTTTGGTGGATCCCTCGATCCCTTCGTGTAAATATTGACCTCGTAACCTTTTTATTGCTGATAAAGAATTGCTTGTCACGAGACAACCTCCTTGAGTCCTGTGTGGTGGTGTTACTGTGCTAGTACGTGATAGGAGAAGGATCTCTCAGGAGACTTCTCGGCAGCGCTCGGCTACTTCGTGCAGTGTGAGGGCCCCCCCCTTGGTGGTCGCACCGACTCCTCGGGGTCCGCCTTCCAACACCATGCCATTCCAGTTTGAACCTAGCCATATGCAAATCAGTCTTGACCCTGTGCCCCATGGGAACAGTCCAGCCCGAACTGCCAAGCCAGGTCCTCCCTGGACTGGAAACAAGCATCCTAGGAACGGTTTCGGGCTTTCAGCCCTCGTCAGCCAGGATAGCCTGATTCCAGTGGCATGGAGAGCAAGGGACTCACGTCTGAGCATACCCTTCCCACTCGGGGTGACAAATGCAAAATCAACAATTGATGGACAGAATGCAGAACAATGTCATACATTCACCCCAGTACAGAGATCTGGGCCTAAATCCATCGTTTTTTTGCTCACCATGCCATTCCAGTTTGAACCTAGCCATATGCAAATCAGTCTTGACCCTGTGCCCCATGGGAACAGTCCAGCCCGAACTGCCAAGCCAGGTCCTCCCTGGACTGGAAACAAGCATCCTAGGACCGGTTTCGGGCTTTCAGCCCTCGTCAGCCAGGATAGCCTGATTCCAGTGGCATGGAGAGCAAGGGACTCACGTCTGAGCATACCCTTCCCACTCGGGGTGACAAATGCAAAATCAACAATTGATGGACAGAATGCAGAACAATGTCATACATGCACCCCAGTACAGAGATCTGGGCCTAAATCCATCGTTTTTTTGCTCACCATGCCATTCCAGTTTGAACCTAGCCATATGCAAATCAGTCTTGACCCTGTGCCCCATGGGAACAGTCCAGCCCGAACTGCCAAGCCAGGTCCTCCCTGGACTGGAAACAAGCATCCTAGGAACGGTTTCGGGCTTTCATCCCTCATCAGCCAGGATAGCCTGATTCCAGTGGCATGGAGAGCAAGGGACTCACGTCTGAGCATACCCTTCCCACTCGGGGTGACAAATGCAAAATCAACAATTGATGGACAGAATGCAGAACAATGTCATACATTCACCCCAGTACAGAGATCTGGGCCTAAATCCATCGTTTTTTTGCTCACCATGCCATTCCAGTTTGAACCTAGCCATATGCAAATCAGTCTTGACCCTGTGCCCCATGGGAACAGTCCAGCCCGAACTGCCAAGCCAGGTCCTCCCTGGACTGGAAACAAGCATCCTAGGACCGGTTTCGGGCTTTCAGCCCTCGTCAGCCAGGATAGCCTGATTCCAGTGGCATGGAGAGCAAGGGACTCACGTCTGAGCATACCCTTCCCACTCGGGGTGACAAATGCAAAATCAACAATTGATGGACAGAATGCAGAACAATGTCATACATTCACCCCAGTACAGAGATCTGGGCCTAAATCCATCGTTTTTTTGCTCACCATGCCATTCCAGTTTGAACCTAGCCATATGCAAATCAGTCTTGACCCTGTGCCCCATGGGAACAGTCCAGCCCGAACTGCCAAGCCAGGTCCTCCCTGGACTGGAAACAAGCATCCTAGGAACGGTTTCGGGCTTTCAGCCCTCGTCAGCCAGGATAGCCTGATTCCAGTGGCATGGAGAGCAAGGGACTCACGTCTGAGCATACCCTTCCCACTCGGGGTGACAAATGCAAAATCAACAATTGATGGACAGAATGCAGAACAATGTCATACATTCACCCCAGTACAGAGATCTGGGCCTAAATCCATCGTTTTTTTGCTCACCATGCCATTCCAGTTTTGGCATGCACGCACGGTGGGCATGCGGTGCGCTACGCGCACCGCGTGCCCACGTTGCGCTGGATGGGCCATGTACGCACGATGCGCTTCACGCACCGTCCGCACACGGAGGACATAATTGTTCTGTAAACGGATATGCCATGCACAAAAGGTGCTCTTTGGGCACCTTTTGCACACGGGGTGTGGAAAACGTGGATATTATTTTTTTTTTTATTTAATTTTTGACCGTACGCGTACGGTAAGCGCAATCGGCGATTTTTCGAAAAAAAATAAAAATAAATCTTTTGGGACACCCTAAGCATGACTAGGTGGTTAGGAGCTGTCTAGCCTGCCCCTTTTCATGTTATCCGACTTTGTTTTTCCTCCACCCCCTCAGAGTGCGAGAGAGAAAATGGCGGCCGACACTTCCTGGTTTCGACCGATTCGAATGTTTACTAAGATCTAACAGCCAATCAGAATCGCGCTCGCGCACGGCACCGTACGCATACGGTAAGCTTACCGTAAGCGCACAGTAAGCGCACGGTAAGCTGCCACAGATATATATATTGATTTAAATGCTATTTTCTCAGGAACTACTGAACAGATTTACACCAGACCTACAAAAGGCACTTCCTTGACCTGTAGACTACCTCTCTGCCAAATTTCAAGTAACTCTGTTCAGCCGTTCGGGCTGTAGCTGTGTCTAAAGGTCCTATGGAAAAATGCATGGGGAAAACGCGTTTTGGGACCCCCCTTTTTTCTCAGCCCCCGCTTGACGAATCCCCCCGAGACTTTCAGGGTAGGAGAGTAGCGTAGCGCCCCATTAGTTTTGAATATTTCGCGAGGATTCGTCGACCGGCGCCAAAGTTATTCAAAATAGAATGTTGCGGTTTTCCTATGGAAACAGGGTCCTAACTATAACTACCTACTGGCGACCGCCAGTAGGTAATATATATATATATATATATATATCCATATATATATATATATATATATATACACACACACACAAGAACAACATTAACAATATATATGTCTTGCACGTCCGTTCTGGGTGTAGTTATTCTGAATGCTAAATCGCCTCTTGAGTGCCCATTCGTTCTGAGTCTTAGTCACCTTGTTCACTTGTACAGGCTTCCCCTTTTCTCCTCTGACTTCCTGTCTGATCCTGGGCAGCGCTGTACTCTGTTTTCTGCTTACATTTTCTACCAAGTCGCCATTCCTTGCCAAAGTCCCTGACTGTGTTCCAAACATAGCCTGGGCAGTCTCTGACATTGTCATACTATTCTCCATTCTCTACCTTTCTCGCTTTCTCTCACTGGGTCAAAGTTCCCTAAAATGAATGCTTGTAGAGCACCACCTGCAGCACTCTACTCAATCGGTCTATTCCTTGTCTTAAGTATAGAAAGGAGGCTTGAATGAACAAGGAGAGGGTTCAGTCAGATGGGACATCACAAAATGTGTGGAAGAAAATGCTTGACAATTCAAAGTACTGATCATTACACTGAGCGTGTTACGACCATTTTTCTTAACTTATCTATATTATTTTTTAAAAGTAACAACCATTAATAATCACTGTTGCCCAAACCTCTAAAGCAGCAGTCCACAAACAACTGCAAAGCTGAGGCCCTCTGTTCAGGAACATTAGTAACCATCAACAAATGTTCACCTTGTTTACCCTCAGCATTGAGGTGCTGCCTTCCTTTACTCTTCAGGTGGAGACTGTTTGGAGAAAAAAACTGCTTCAGTTCTGGCTCAATGGAAACAGTGGGGCTCAACGGTACATTTGGCAATACAACCTTAAAGGTATCCTGCCTACAACATCAGAAACCTTTCCAGAAGGGGCACTCGTGATATATTCCAATATATTATTTTTGTGCTGATTCAGTGTGATCCACTGGAGTAGCGGTTCTTATCCTCTGGTCTTCTGTGGACCCTCATTGAATCACCCAAGCAATTTCTAAGATTTGACCCTCAAAACAAAACACAAGACTACATGTATATATCAAACAAAGACACAAATTCTGAAATATTGTATCTAATTCACAAACAAAAAAATATACAAAAAAACACAATTTTAATGGGAAAATGTGTTTTCATTTTTAAAGAACAAGTTACTTACCTTCTGTAACAATGCATCTGTGAGAAACATATGTTAGTTGTAGATTCCTTACCTTTGAATTTCCCCCAGGCGTCAGTTCGCATCTAGATATTTTTCTTTAGCAGTACCCCTGTGCCTCGGTAGGTGGCATCGGTCGACTCCGCATCCGTCGTCGGCGCCATGGTCGCAGGGGCGCCTACTTAGACGCCGCCCCTGCGCACTGACGTCAGTTCTGACACCACTTTCCATGCCAGACGCGCAGAGCCATGCAAAACACAGACCACTGGTGCGCTACAACTAGGGCCCTGTATGGGAGTCCCAACCCTAGAAATCAGAGCGGGGAGGATGAGTGGAGCAGTAAGGAATCTGCAACTAACATATGTCTCTTATAGATACATCATTACCGAAGGTAAGTAACATGTTCATCTGAAAGAGACAGTTGTAGATCCCTAACCTTAGAATAGATACCCCAGGCATACCATTCCCAGAGGAGGGTCTGTGAACCAAGTTCAGACAAAAAAAGTCCTGAAGGACCGAACTGGCAAAATAGCCGTCCCTCCGGACTTGGCTGTTCAGGCAGTAATGTCTGGTAAACATGTGCAGGGAAGCCCACATTGCCGCCTGGCAGATATCAAGAAGTGGAATCCACGTGTCAATGCAGTGGTTGCTGCTGTAGCCTTAGGGGAATGAGCACGCAACCACACTGGAGGATCCTTCTTACCTAAAGCATAGCAGATCTTTATACAAAGGACAACCCATCGAGAGATGGTGCGTTTTTTAACAGCCCGGCCTTTCTTGGCACCTACATATCCAATAAAGAGTTGATCATCCACCCGGAAATCTTTGGCGAGGTCAAGGTAGAATGACAACGCACGTTTAGTGTCCAGAGGGGTGGAGTTTCTCCTCCTTGAAAGGGTGAGGAGGTGGAAAAAAGGTGGGCAAAGTGATAGATTTACCTACATGAAATGGAGTAACCACTTTAGGAAAAAATGAAGGCCTCGTTCTTAGCACCACTTTGTCTGGATGCACAGAGAAGAAAGGGGGCTTGGAAGTCAGAGCTTGAAGCTCACTCAAACTGCGAGCTGAGGTGATGGCCACAAGGAAGGCAGTTTTAAGAGTGAGGAGCCTGAGAGGACAGTTATGAAGAGGCTCGAAGGGAACACACATAAGGTATGTAAGAACAAGATTCAAGTCCCACTGTGGCATTATGACAAGAGATGGAAGAAACAGATGAGGAATGCCCTTAAAGAACCTAGTAACAATAGGAGACTTGAATAAGGATGGCTGATCTGGCAGCCGAAGAAAAGCAGAGATAGCTGCAAGATAACCTTTGAGAGTGCCCAGAGAAGAGCCCTGCAGGGACAAAGAAAGTATATACAAAAGGACCTCTGAAAGAGGGGCAGAAAGGGGATCCACAGCCTTTACTGTGCACCATGCCACAACTTGTTCCATCTACAGGCGTATACCGATTTAGTGGAGGGACGCCTGGCTGCCAAGATGACATTACGGACTTCGGGCGGAAGTTCGAAAGCTGTCAACAGTTGCTGCTCAATCTCCACTCAAGGGGAAACAACGTTTACATCACATGCCATTACAACGTGGTTGTTACAACGACCACGTTGTTACATCACGAACCATTACAACACAAGTCATTACAACGGCTTGCTGTAGGGGGCAGGAGTTGTTGGATTTACAATCCAACACATTTTCTGCTGTTGCACAAACTGGAGTAGAATAGTAGATTATACTACTCCTGAGTCTAACGTGCCCCCTACAGCAAGTCATTGTAACGACTTGCGATGTAATAGTTCGCGAAGTAACAACGCGGTCGTCGTAACAACTGCGTTGTAATGGCATGCGATGTATCACATGCGTAGTAAAGAGATATATTCCCACGCAAGGAGTTGGAGACTGGACAGGGTCGGGTGGAGAACCATCCCCTGCTGCTGCGACAGACGATCTTCCCGAAGGGGCAGTCTGATTGGAGGCTTCATGGCCATGCTCAGAAGCTCGGCTACCAGACTCTTCATGCTTAGTCCGGAGCCACGTGAATAACTTTAGCACGGTCCTGCTTGATCTTCTTGAGCACTCAGGGCAGAAGTGGTACAGGCAGAAAGGTGTACAGAAGGCCGCAATTCCACTCGTGACGAAAAGCGGCACTGAGTAAGTGCCGCCTTGGAAACTCCAACGTGAAAAACTGTTGACAATTTGCGTTCTCTTCGGTGGCGAACAGTTCTAACCAAGGCTCTCCGCACTAGTGAAAGAGACCTTGCACCACCTCCGAGTGAAGATGCCATTCGTGATCGACCAAGCACCAAGGGCTGAGTTCATCCGCCCTGGCATTCAGAGAACCCGCCAGGTGTTGAACCACCAGGGTCATGCCCTAATGTTCCAGCCATGTCCAGAGGCGAAGAGCCTCCTGACAAAGGGTCCACGACCCCATCCCGACCTGTTTGTTGCAGCACCACATGGCAGTGGTGTTGTCTCTGAACATCTGCACCACTTTCTCTTCTTTGAGAGAGGGCAGGAATGCCTTTAGTGCCAGTCGGATCGCCCAGAGCTCCAACAGGTTGATATGGAGCCCGGACTCCGCTGGAGACCAGACGCCTCTGATCTCTGCCTCTTCCAGATGACTGCCCCCATCCCAGGAGTGATGCATCTGTCACCACGGTTAGATCTGGTTAGGGAAGGGAGTGGGATCTGCCTCTGACCCAATCTTGGTTCATTAGCCACCACTGCAGTGGTTGTGCGATCTGAGATCTGAACATAGTTGGAAAGATTCCCCTGATGCTGCGCCCACTGGAACTTCAGGTTCCACTGCAGAGCCTGAATATGCCATCTGGCACAATCCACTAGCAGGATGCAGGAGGCCATGAGGCCTCGCAACCTCAGAGTCATTCTCACCGAAATTCGGGATAGAGGCTGAAACATCGGTATCATAGCCCGAATATCCCAGACTCACTGCTCGGGAGGATAGGCCCGAAAATGCACAGTGTCCAGAACAGCTCAGATGGAAGGGAGCATCTGAGAGGGAGTCAGGTGTGACTTCAACATGTTTATAGTGAACCCCAGCGAGTGCAGGGTGTTCGCAGTAGTCTGGAGGTGGGAGACAACAGCCTGCGGTGAGCCCGCATTCAACAGTCGTCGAGATAGGGGAAGACTGGAACCCCTGATCTGCACAGATGAGCTGCGACCACCGCCATCGTCTTTGTGAACACTCGAGGTGCACTGGTAAGGCCAAAGGGGAGCACAGTGAACTGAAAGTGCTTGTGGCCCACTGTGAACCGTAGATAGTGTCTGTGGGCTGGCAAGACGGGAATATGGAAATAAGAGTCCTGCAAGTCCAACGCTACCATCCAGTCTCCAGGGTCAAGGGCAGATAGGACCTGAGCCAACGTGAGCATCTTGAACTTCTCCTTCCAGAGGAAGCGGTTATGGGTGCCCTGAGGTCTAGAATAGGACGCAGGCCTTTGCCCTTCTTGAGCACCAGAAAGTAGCAGGAATAGCAACCACAACCTACTTCTGGAGCAGGGACCCTCTCTATAGCTCTTTAGGACAAGAGAGCTGAGACTTCCTGGCGGAGAAGTGCCAAATGATCTTCCGATATGCGTTAGTAAGACAGTGGCAGGGCAGGAAGATTAGTCTCGAAGGGGAGGGAGTAGCCCCTTCCGACAATTTACAAAACCCACCTGTCTGACGTGATGGATTACCAGTGGAGGAGGTGATGGCGAATCCTGCCTCCAACCGGCTGTTGATGGGCCTGAAACGTCAGACTAGGAAGGTTTGGAGGCTGCGGCGGGGGGGGGGGGGGGGGGGGGTACTGCCCCACCTGCTGGTTCCCAGACCCTCGAGGTGACTGGGTCCCACATCTGCGGCCACGCAGAGGCTGGCCAGCTTGCGAGAATCAGTGGCTAGACTGGGCCGGACGTGGTTGGGCACCCCTTCCGTAGCCACGAAACAGACGAAAAGCAGACTGGAGTGGGTGTGAAGGCGCAGTGAGGCCCAAAGATCTGGCCAGCCAGCTTTTCTTTTTTTTTTAAATATCTTTTATTCATTTTAATAACAAAGAAAAACAAACCAAACAATCGGCATTTGCATTGACTTAAAAAAAAAGTACACATGTCTGAATATGGCAGTTCATCAATGTTACACAATTTTACTTGGAGATCCGCACTTTTGGGAATCAAACACTCACGGGGACATTGGATCAACATCAGGAGGAATAATAGGAGCAACACAGATATCTCCCCTGTATGAGTTCCACTTGGCCCAGACTCGAGACCATTTTTGGAGGCAAACCCGTGCCACATACACAGTCTTTTACCGGAACATGCACCAGTCCATGTTGCGCTTCCATATTGTGACAGTAGGGGGTGCCGATCCCCCCCATAATTGAGCAATGTCCCTCTTGGCCACCATGGCACCAAGTGTGACCCATAGCTTTTCCACTGCTACCAAGTCCGTGGGTTCCCACACATTAAGCAGACATCTTTCGATCTCAAGGCTAACAGCTTTGTGCAGGACCTCACTCATTACTTTATGGATCCCTTTCCAGTATTCCTGAATGTACTCACACTCCCAAAGAATATGTATGAACGTGGCCACCATTCCACAACGCCGCCTACAGGTTATACTGTCACCACGCCCCATGCGGGCCAGCTGCAGCCCCGTAATATAAATCCTATGAAGGATTTTCAGTTGTATTAGGTGGAGACGTGCAGAAATCGCTACCTCTTTAGGAGAGGCCACCGCTTCTGTTCAGTCTTCATCATCGAGTAGGAGGCTGTCTGTCTCCCATGACTCACACAATTTAATTAGGGGATCTGGTGTATTATTGACGAGTTTCTTATAAGTCAGGGAGATGGCCTTCTGAGGGAGAAGCCCGTCTAGTAACCTATCTGCCAGTGGGGAGGAGTCAGGGAGGATGGATCCCTCACTAATGGCGATGGTCAGGGCATGACGGATCTGGAGATAGCGGAAAAACTCTGTATCCGCAAGTTCATACTGTTGTTTCAGCTGGTCAAAGCTGGTCAAAACTAAGGACACGGCCCTTCACCCACAAATCACCAACCCGGGAAATGCCTATGAGGTCCCATTTATTGAAACCTTTAGAGGAATGAAGACCACCCAGCTTAGCTGTGTCCCAAAGTGTGGCTGCAGGTGTCAATCTGTGCTCCCATCCTAAACTCCTGTTAACTGAGTGCCACACCTGGACTGAGTGAGATGTTGGCCCAGTCAGATGCAGGGTGTTAGGATTAGAGTAGAGGGCTCGGTTATATGATCCCCCCGGCAGTAGCCATCATCCATGGCATATCCCGGATCTCCATGGGCCCGGTACATACCCTGGTTGATGGCGGCAAGGTGTGCCGCCCAATAATATTTTTTAATATCGGGAAGGCTATGGAGCGCATTTCTAGGTCTCCCGTCCCATAGTAGCTGTCTCTGTAGTCCTTCAATCTCCCTAAACGTGGTAGTTCTGAAGGGCGTAAAGAAAGCGGGGGAGGAACATCATCTTAAATAGAGCAGCACGTCCGAGCAGCGAGAGTGGAAGTGCCCTCCAGACTGCGATATCTCGTCGAAGACGCTGCAGGGGTGGGAGCAGGTTTTTTTCATACCGGAGCCGGGCATCAGCTGTGACATAAATCCCCAAATAGCGGAAACCATCAGATACTACTTGGATTGGGCAGTCCCTAGGAAGAGACGGGGCTCCGCCGGACAGGACATAGAGGAGAGATTTCCCCCAGTTGATAGAGTAGCCCGAAAATCTACCGAAGGATGTAAAGATATCCAAGACACATCTGAGCGACTTGGTGGGGGAAGCCAAATAAAGCAGAATGTCGTCTGCGTAAAGGGAGATGCGATCGTCCCAATCCGCCGACCAGCGCAAACCTCGGACAGACAAGTTGCGCCGGATCCAGGCAGCCAAAGGCTCCAGGGATAGGGCAAAGAGCAGTGGCGACAACGGGCATCCCTGTCTAGTGCCCCGACCAAGAATGAAGGGCCCAGATCGCTTGTTATTTACCACCACTTGCGCAAGAGGGGCGGAGAAGAGGAGTCTGACACAAGAGATGAACTGCGGGCCAAATCCAAATTTAGCAAGTACTGCGAACAAGTAGGGCCATTCGATGGTGTCAAAAGCCATCAACGCATCTAGAGATAAAATTACGGCATCTTCCTGTATTGTGCCGGCCCGCTCTATTACCCCGTGAACACGTCTCAGGTTTAAAGCCGTGTTACAATGGGGCATAAAGCCTGATTGATCAGGGTGTACAAAGGAAGCAAGCACTCGCAATATGCGGGTGGCTAGAAGCTTAGCTAGTATTTTGGGTTTCGCATTAATCAAGGAGATGGGTCGGTAAAATGTGCACCTGTCCTTTGGTTTACCGTCCTTGGGGATGACTACTATTGACGCCAGCCGTTGGTCGGGCGGTAACTCTCCCTCCTCCCTGCTATCCTCGAACATGGCGCGCAGATGCAGGGCCAGCTTATCTGGACACATTTAGTAAAGCTCAATGGGTAGTCCATTGGGCCCTGTCGCCTTACCCGGCTTAAGGGCCCTG
This sequence comes from Triturus cristatus, assembly GCF_964204655.1. Lineage (NCBI taxonomy): Eukaryota > Metazoa > Chordata > Amphibia > Caudata > Salamandridae > Triturus > Triturus cristatus. Next base: position 1,690,677,108 of record NC_140590.1, read on the forward strand.
ATTGCTTGCGCAATCTCGTCGTTAGTTATATCGCTGTCTAAGTAGCTCCGGTCATCCTCCGTCAGGGACGGAAGACCACTATCTTTAAGAAGATCAGCCGAGTCCGCCTCCCCGAGAGATGATTGTGATGTATATACCGCCGTATAATGTGCAGCGAATTCTTCATTTATTAGGACCGGGTCTCTGATCCTCACACCCGAGTTAGTAGTGAGTTCAGGCACCAGTCGGCTAGCTCGCTCCCTTTTGTCCAACCAGGCAAGAAGTTTCCCAGCCTTATCTCCCCATTCATACACCCTACCGTCTTTCTCCTTACCCCAGGACTTAGCACGCTCAGTGGCAAGAGCTTTGTATTCCTCAGTTTTTAGTCGCAAAAGATGCTCAGCGTCCGGACTTAAACACCTCCCAAAGCGTCTGAGGGGAATCCACCGAACCCAGAGTCTCACTAAAATAATGGTCGATTGCCTTCAGCAGGTCTCTGCGAACAGATGGGTCACGGAGAAACCAGGGATTAACCGGTGCCACCATGTCGACTCGGTGGTCTCCCAACACCAGTCTGGTCCACATCGGCGAGTGGTCAGATATGTCTCTCGCCAGATGGCGGACCTCATGCAAATGGAGTAGCTGAGAGGCAGGCAAGAGCAAGTAATTAATGTGGGAGAAGCTATGGTGGGCTCCGAAGAAGAAGGTGTATTGCAAGTCCCCGGGGTGGAGGGCCCTCCAGGCATCAGATAGTTCGAATGCCTCAATAAAGTCAGGAAACCAACTATGGGAGGGACCCACAGCATGGGAGGGCCGACGATTCAACTCACTGGATGACACAGCGTTGAAGTCCCCTACCACTATAAGAAGGCCCCCTGGCAAAGAAAGGAGTAAAGTGCCTAGATCCGTGAATGATTGAGCCTGTAGGCCCGTAGGTATATATATACCGATACCAGGATCACTGTTCTTCCCTCCCAATGACCAGTGAGTGCAACAAACCTCCCACGTTCATCAGCATGCATGGATTGGGGTGAGAAAGGAAAGGAAGTTTTGGCCATAATACCTACTCCCCGAGACCCACTAGTAAATCCCGAGTGGGCAAGGAGCTTGTGCCCCCGTCTGTTGAGGGTTTTACACATGTTACCCACCAGATGCGTTTCCTGAAGGAGGACCATGTCCGGTGAGTGCCGTTTGATATATTGTAGGACTACAGTGCGTTTTACCTTGTCTCCCAGTCCATTGATATTCCAGCTAAGTAAAGTGAAACTTTTGTCCCATTGTGGTCCCATGAGGAAGTACTAATGTGGATACACATCCCATGACCCTAAGTAAAAATGACACCATATCCAAAACCATGAGCATCGTTGAAGCCGATAAAACAACAACGAACAATCCCATCCCCCCAAACCCGGTTCCAACTTCCCCCTCCCTGCATCTCGGGCAAAAACCAGCCCAACAACAAACTACGCAGAGTGCCTGTCGCCTCAAGAACACCAACACAAGTTAAATGCGGGGATTAAGGACCCCGCCCGCCCTCTTCCCCAAGGAAAGCAAACATACAATACATTAGTCCTGATCGAGGAGACTACTCCTGGGCAACAGTAGAGGATGTATATTCAGTAACACCAGTATATCAAGGTCTACGGGGGAGTACCTCCGCATGACCCACAGTCAGTCCTCTATAGCACGCGTGGGCCCCCTCAAATAATTAGAATACTTTCAAAGCCATATAATACAAGTGTCAATAGTCACCAGGCTCAACGTGGGGAATGTTCCTTGGCATCTCTCCAGCCCTCCAGCCAGTCCGCTGCTGCCTCCGGATGGTCAAAAAAACAGGCCTTCCCATTGGCCTTAATTCTAAGCTTGACGGGAAAGAGCATGGAATATTTCAGTCCTTTATCTCTCAAAGATTTTTTCACAGCCTGAAACGAACGCCGTTGTCTCTGTAGCACCTGGGTAAAATCTGGAAAAAACGTGACAGTGGAATTTTCATACTTGAGAGGCGGCGAATTCCTGGCATGCTGCAATATCACGTCCGGGTCTCTGAAGTTCAGAAGTCTCGCCAAGATGGGTCGGGGAGGAGCCCCCGGTTTTGGCCGACCTCCCGGGACCCGATGTGCCCGCTCCACTACAAAGAATTTCGAGAGGCCTTGTGGCTGGAGATGTTTAAGTACCAGGTCCTCAATGAACAGGTCTGGCGTCTGCCCCTCCGATTTCTCCGGAAGACCCACGATGCAGACGTTGTTTCGTCGTGAGCGCCCTTCGTATTCATCCAGCTTATCTACCGCAAACTTCTAAAGGTGTGTAAAGCCTGGATCTCGGTCTTCACCAGACTCTGCGCAGTTATCTCCAATTGTTTGACCTTTTCATGGGTTTTTGCGAGATCAGCCCTGATCAAAGTCACTTCCACCGTGATGGCGTCAGTTCGCTGCTCCATAGAGGTGCGCACCCCTGCTATGGCCTCCATGACATATTTAAGGGACAGTTCAGGGAGCGCGCTCTCAGACTCTCCAGCTGATACCTGGCGGTCCGGACTATCGGGGGCAGGACTCTTTGGGCAGGTGTACCTATCTAACTTGTTCTGTTGCATCACCTTCGTGCCCCTTTCAGTTGCCATTGCGCACTCCACCAAGGGCCTCAGCTATTTCTATGTGCACTAAACCACAGGGCCCCCCACAGAAACAGTCCCCGGGGATATAGCCACAGATAAGGGGAGGTCTGAGTTCTTCACCAGTTGCACGATGGTAGTATCCCGTGGGTGCTCCAGGGCGCCGCCAGCCTCAGGTCGGAAATTCACCGCAGGTCACCAGGCTCAGACCTTCCTCTAGCGGTCACACCAGGCCACCCACGATACGTCCATGCAGTCTCCGGTTCCCTCTGGCAGTCTTTGGACTCCTTCAGTTGTGTTCTGTTAGGCAGGCCGCGATCGGCAAATTATGGAGGGCGAGCACTACACTGTTGTTCCAATGTGGCCCCTCGCTGTGCAGACCAGGGCGGGCCGCCTCCAAGGGTGCCAATAAAAACAGCAGGCAGCAAGCTCAGGTCACGGACCAGGTCACAAGCCGCGACCTCGAGTAGGCGCGTGCCCGCCTCTCAGTGCAATCCCGGCGGCATCAGCAATCACTGTGGGCCGCGGCCTCAAACTATGCCAAGGCCGCCGGAGACACGAGGCAGACCGGGGGGGTCACAGCACCCAGGGCAATCGGCTCCCACTGCAGGACTCGGGTGAATGAGGCGGATGGAGGGGTTTTCAGGTCAAGCGGCGCAGAGCTCCTCTACAACGCGGCCATCACGCAGTCGCGCGTAACCACGCCCCGCAGCCAGCTTTTCTTAATGAAAAACAGGATGCTTTTAAAATGAGGAGATGAAACTTTTTTTTTTCTTAACTTTATTTACCATTTATTACATCACATAGAAATGATGTGGGTCGCATTTGTCAAGGTCATTGCAATAGATAAAAATGAGATGGAGCATAAAGTGGCAATACAATAATTGGACTGCAAAAAGGCTGCAAGGGAAAGCATATAGGAAAATTATTCAACATTCAGTCCCGAAGGCCATAATTCCACATCAAAAGCGAATATCTCTTCCCCATCAGCAAGTCTATACGCCCGCCCAAACCCAACCCTCACGGTTCAGATATCAAAGTTTAAAGGTCAGGAGCATAGTAGAGGACCATAGAGTAAGGCAGTCAATTATATGGGAAGGGTCAGGTAAATGATCCAACCCCCATAGGGACAATGTCCCGTGCCAATTGGGAGTCAGTGGCCTGACGTACTTTTTTGACATAGGATCTGTATGGACCTCATATGTCCTGGGGGCGTGATGAGCTAGGTAGGGTACTGGAGTATATGTCGCAGTTGACTTTACAGTAGGCCAGACTGCTTAGCCAGCCTTGCAACGTAGGAGTTGATCTACGTCCCCAGTGAATAGCAATTTCTCTTTTGGCTAGTAATAGGCAGATAGCTGCAAACCTTCTAGTAGTTTTAGGGAAGTTGACCACATATCCCAGCAGTGCCACTTCAGGTATAGGGACTAGTGACAGCTCAGTCATGGCCCCAAGTGTATCGTGTACCCCCACCCAGTAGGACTGTAGTTTAGAGGCGGTCCACATGAGGTGTTCAAAATCAGCATAGGGGGCATCACATTTATGGCAGGTGTGGGGTCTGGACAGGTCTAGTCTGTGGGCCCACGCCGGGGTAATATAGATTGTGTGTAAGAACTTAAAGTGTAGTAGCTTATGTCTGCTGTTGAGTGATACTTCTTTAGTTACTGCACAGCACTTAGCCCACTGATCATCAGTAATGGGTCGGCCAAGATCCTCCTCCCAGAACTTACGGATTCTGTCATCATTGACCGGTCTCAATTCGGAGCATGCCCTATATAGTTTTGAGATGAGGTGTACTCCACTTTCATTTTCAACGATATGCGAGAGAGGAGGGAACGAGTCCGGTTTGATGGGGAAGCCAGGCAGAGTGGCACGAATTGCTGATCAGATCCGATCCAGTACAAACCTGTCTCTGAAGGTGGCGTTCTGGAAGCGAGCCTCTTCCGTCGCCGAGAGGATGTGGCCATCAGGGTACAAATCTCCCAGTTTAGAGACTTCAAATTTGGCCAGCGTGCTCTGCACCAGTTTGTCACCTGTGATTGGGAGCCAGCGGGTATTGGAGATAAGAAGGGCTGAGGAATAAATTAAGGGGGCGCCTGTAATTCGACGCAGCTTCTCCCAGGCCCAGCTGGTGGTGGAGACAGTCTGAATGTCATTGGGGTCTCTGGGCACACCCTTAGGCAATACGGTGGATAACTGCTCAGGAAGGGCGAAGTCCGCCTCGGGACGGAGGAAGGGAATCCTGGCGTCATGGTGGTACCATGCAAAGGCATAGCTGCATTGGACCACCAGGTAGTATAAATGAAAGTCTGGCATTCCGAACCCTCGCCGCTCATATGGAAGAGTGAGCACCTGCCAGCACACCCAGGCCGGTTTGCACCCCCAGACTAATCTAATAAGGTGTGACCTCAACGTTAGGAAAAACCTATTTGTGAGGGGTATGGGAATGTTGTTAAAAAGGTATAAAAATTTAGGGAGCATCACCATCCTAATGACTGCAACTCTGCCAGCTATGGACAATGGTAACCGCAACCATCTTTCCACTTGACCCTCAAGGGCGTTTATGGCCTGCCCATAGTTAAGGCGAAGGATCTGGGCGGCGTCAAGATGAATGTGTATGTCTAGATATTTGACAGAAATGAAGAGATTAAACTTTGCAGTTTAATTTTTTAAGAATAGTCAGTAGTCCGTGGGACCACTGTCTGCTATTTAAAAATACGTTAAACTCCTTTGGGACCCCTTCCCCTTTGCGAATGGGTTACCACCAGTCTTAAACTGACGGTAAAGAATTACTGTCGGGAATTAGGTCACAAAACAGTAATACATACAATACCAATTCGGTATTTAGAAGGGACGCCCTAAACACACCCTTTTCAATTGCTGAATTGTGCATGTCGTGTATTTAAAAAGGCTTTTTGCAGGCCGCAAAAGGCCAGATACTGCGAATTGGGCTGTTTGTGACCGGAAAAATGCTTGGTACATCTGGCCCCAAGTTTCTTGGCAATGTCTATAACAATAGCTCACTGAGGTGGAAAACATTGAAAAAAACGGTATCCACCAGAAGTAGGTAGATCATTGGATGACAACAATCAATCCTGGTCAAGAAATCCTTAGACACCATAGCCCCTCTAATAGAATGTGCAAACCAGATGAGCAAGAAGCCTGGAGGGTATAATGGACTGCTTCACAACTTGAAGTCTCTCCCCTTTTATGAAATCCACCTTGAACTGAGGTAGATGTAAAATGGAGTTGTCTGAGTTGATATGGAAACCGAAAAATTATACTCTGAAGGGAGCAGAGAAGTCTTTTCTTGACTTATTAAATACCCTAGATTTTATTAAATACCCTAGATTCAGAATCAGTTGAGTGCTGGTTGACAACTGTTGAAGTATAATGTTCCTGTTTTGTTCTAAAAGGAGAAAGTTGTCTGAATAGATGGTTCATCAGATTCCCTAAACTCGTAAGTGATCAGTGGTTTCATGACTTTTGTAAAGCATCATGGTGCTGAAGCAAGTCCCAATGGGTGGGATGTAAAGCAGTAAAACCTGTCCTTCCATTGATATTGAAGAGATTTCTTGGAGGATTTGTAAATGAGAACTGTGAGATAAGCATCTTGAATATCCAACTGAACCATCCAGATTCCCTTTAACAGGAAATCCTTTAGATGGATAATAGGCTCCATCTTCAAGTGATGGCAGACACAAAGTTTTTGAATGACTTGAGATTTATCACAGTCCAGAACTTATGTTTATAATTTCGTATCAAAAGGGTTGTGCAAGAGAAACCTGAAGGGTCGAAAGAAGCTACCTATATAGCTTTTTTATGCAGAAAGGAATTTTTTTTTTTTTTAAAAAACATTTGTTTATTGGTTTTCCCCAAACATATATTCATAGCATTACGAGAGAAATGAAGTTCAGTCTCAACATCTTGCTACTTTGTTACAATAATATCCACCATGGTTCGGTAGCAGTGTGACTATTCAACATTTTATGTTTATCTTCGATCAAATTTCTACAAGCAAACGATAACTGTGATGAACAGCTTCTGGCTCAGGATCTACCGTCTTCTGTATTTTCTGATATCTTGCTATCGCTCTGACTGTCTATTTATGATTATATTCGAACATCACCAATATTATTAGGAAATCCGCTATAGACCCAAATAAAAAACGTGAACAAATTATACAATGCGCCAAACTCTCCTTCGCTTGTGGGTATCTTCATGTTAATACAATTATTGGGGTGTGTAATGCCTGTGGTAGGGGAGCGGTGTCATCCACATCTACCAAGGCGGCCATGATGGGTTTAGTCAATGGCGTTCTAGTTACCAAATGTTTCCTCTTTGTCTAGGCATTGTCCACTGTTCACCCCATTCCTAATATAATCTCAGATGCTCTGGCTAATATTCCTGTACCTCCCTCTTCATCAGGATCATCCTGCTGTAATATTAGGCGTTCCCAAGACCGTACTAGCTCTCTCCACTGTTCCGCTAAGGGCAAACTCCCCTCGCTTCCTCCCTGGTGATTGCCCACCCCTCTGCTTCAAACCAACTTGAGAGATCACGTTTCCATATCTCTACCTGTGGTCCCATCCTGGCCTTCCAGGACATTGCCACCCGTCTCTTGGCCAAGGCCATGGCTAAGTCCACAAATGTATTTCCCACTTTCTGTTTCGGTGGGTGGGGGAATAAGCCCAATAGGCACACCTCCACATATCCCTCCATCTCTCTCCCCAGGGTCTCCCCAGTCAGTCTCACCATCTCATTCCAGAAATGGGTCAACTTCCAGCAGTTCCAGACCATGTGGATAAAGTCTACATCTAGCTCACCACATCTCGGGCACTCATGCATCTCCCCTCCGTGTATGACCCGCAGTCTGTGTGGGGTCAGGTAAGACATGTGTATATAATTGAATTGTATGTATTTCAGCCTTGTGTTGCGAGATTCTGTCCTAGGGGAGGCCAGGACTCTTTCCCAGTCCTGATCCGTGAGCTGCCTACCCAAAGCGCACTCCCAGCAGTCTCTAATTTTGGGTAGTGATACCAACGATGTCTCCACCAGGGCCATGTAAAACTATTTCACCTGGTGTTGAGCATCTCCCAGGGAAAGTAATGCATGTAGCAGGGGGCTCGTATCTGGTTCTTCCCTACCCTCCCCCACAGGTCTCCAAAAGTACAGATCAGGGCATTATACCTCAACTGACCTGCTGGTAAGCCATATTGTTTTACTAGTTCCTTGAAGGGGATCAGTGTCTTATCATGGTAGCAGTTCCATAATTCCATGCAGAAGGCCTACTAGGGGTAGGCATGGTGCATAATTGGAGCTTTCTGGCATCCTGGACACACTCGTCTTCCAGCACTGCAGTGCCGTAGTTTGCAATATCGATCTATATGGGGTCACCATTTTGCGGTCCAGGATCTTAGCCAACAGGAGTGCGGAATGACCAACTAGCTCTCCCATAAATGTTCCCTCTACATTAGGCCCCTCCAGCCACTGCGCCAGCCATTGTATCTGGGAGGCCAGATAGCAGAATTCAAAATGCGGTACCCCCAATCCTCCACTCCACATCGGGCGCCGCAATATCTCCAGTATATACACTGGCTGCTCCCTCGCATACATCGGGAGTTATGCTGGACGTTTGAATACACTGAGAGCTGAAATTTATTTTTTAAAAAATATTTGGGATCGTTTTTAACAAAATTGCCATTTGCTTTTTAAAATTGTATTTTGCACTGTGTTGCTGCTATCAATGCTTGGAGGGACTTGGGGGCATCTTTGAGCCGTTTTAGGGCTCTGGGGTTGTGCTCGGCTGCCGACTAGCGTGACCGGACGCATCCGCCATCTTTGGTGAGGTGGTTGCTCGGTTGGCGGTCTAGTGCGAGGGCATTTCCTGCCCTCGCGCTATAAATTGCCCTGACTTCTTTGGCCTCGCTCTATACACTGGCTGCTCCCTCGCATCCACCGGCAGTAATGCAGGACGTTTGAATACACAGAGAGCTGAAATTTTTTTTTTTTTTAAATATTTGGGATCGTTTTTAACAAAATTGCCATTTGCTTTTTAAAATTGTATTTTGCACTGTGTTGCTGCTATCAATGCTTGGAGGGACTTGGGGGCATCTTTGAGCCGATTTAGGGCTCTGGGGTTGTGCTCGGCTGCCGACTAGCGTGACCGGACGCATCCGCCATCTTTGGTGAGGTGGTTGCTCGGTTGGCGGTCTAGTGCGAGGGCGTTTCCTGCCCCTCGCGCTTCATAAATGGCGGCGAATCCCCGTCCGCGCAGCGGGCGGGCGCGCCGATGGCGCGCCGGAGGCAAGCCCGTCTGGGCCCGTCCGGGCCAGGACGGACCTAGGACCAGGGACCCTGCCGGTTTTTGCAGGTAATCCCCCTAAATACTCGAAAGCAGACTTACTTCTGTTAAAGCCTTCTGACTCACGTTACTGCCTACATGGAGTCAGAACTGATGTTCTCTTTACACCCTGTGTGTATTGCCCCTTTAGGAACCAGGCTAGTGGTAACAAAACCCTTATTAAGGAGCCCCTTAATTTAGGACTACTTAATTGTAGGTCCTTTCCGAAGCATTCCATACAAATCTCTGAGTTGATTCAAGACACTAACTTAGATATTCTATATCTGACCGAAACTTGGACGTCAGCTTCTTCAGACTTTGACCTAGTTAACACTCTTCCTCCCGGCTATTTGATCCAGTGCCTTCATAGATCGCAAGGAAAAGGAGGTGGTTTAGCCATCATTTACAGGGACAAGTTCACGTGCAGAGTAGTTAGGGGTCCTATTTTGGACGCTAAAAGTGGTCACTTTCACATACAGCTCTCTCCTAATTACTCTCTAGCAGGACTGTTAGTTTACCGCCCCCCGGGGACGAATAAACAGTTCTCCAGCTCTATCTTGGACCATGTCCCCGTCCTAGCGGCATCTTCCCCTAATTTTGTGCTACTGGGGGACTTTAACCTTCATTTTGACCTGCAGGAAGATAAAAGTGTAACTGACCTCAGATCTGAATTTAGGACAGCTAATCTTAATTTACACAATCTGGAACCTACGCATGTGAAGGGTCACCTGCTGGATTGTGTGTTTTCGAACATTGCGCACCTTCGAATAAGTTCCCCCCTCCCCCTGCCTTGGTCGGATCATTTCCTGGTGTCAGGGGAGTTGAATGTCAGCTTGGACCCTTTTCTCTCTCAGTACCAGAAGACATCCCCTATTTATAAGAGAATTTGGTCTCAACTCTCTATTGACAATCTCTCACGTACCCTTGCTGAGTCTACTCCCTCCCCTGGACGTGGTCCTGTGGAAGCTGACATTGCTTTCCATGACTGGCTTTGCCAAGCTTTAGATGCAGTTCTGCCTTTCAAAAAGTTCACAAATAAAAGTAACAGCTACAAGTCATCTTGGTATACCCCAGAGCTGGGGAGGATGAGAAAGAACTGCAAAAGGCTTGAACGGGAATGGCGGAAGGACTGGGCCGCTAATAGCAAAGACAATTATCGTGAAGCCATGAGATCCTACAAGGCGGCCCGTAAATCAACTAAGGCCGCCCATTTTGAGGATAGAATAAGTAAGGCAGGCAATTCTTCAAGGGAAACCTATAAGATTCTAAAAGAGCTTCTCACGGTCCCCACTCCCCCGACCTCTTAGGTGGTGAATTCTAACAAATGCAATCAGCTGGCTCAGTTTTTTTATACCAAAATACGGAACATTTTAGCCAGCCTTCCCCCTAGTTCGGGAAAGATGGGCATAGCAGCCCCTGAGGTGGTCTCAGTTGAGAAGGGACTAGATATAATCTCTCCCATTTCAAGGGAGGATTTCTGTGAGGAGCTCTCAGCTCTGAAGAGTGGTTCCCCGTCGGACCCCATGCCCATCCGGATCCTCAAACAATTTGCGGATCTCATTGCCGGTCCTGCAACTGACCTTCTGAATGCCTCCTTCACCCATGGCATAGTTCCACCCAGCTGGAAGCAGGCTACTGTCAAGGCACTCTTGAAAAAACCCGACCTTGACCCTACTGATCTGGCAAATTACCGTCCCATCTCGCTTCTGCCTGGCCTGAATATGATCGCTGAAAAGTATGTCAATCGCCAGCTCTCATGCTTCTTGGAAGCTAATAACTTGCTAGGTCGGACGCAGACTGGCTTCCGCCCAGGCCAGGGAACCAACTCGGCTTTGATATCGATGGTTGAGGAAGGCAGATGCATCTTAGATTCGGGAGGATCCGCTGCGATGGTCCTCCTGGATCTAAGCGCTGCATTCGACACGGTGGACCATAATATTCTGATCCACCGTTTGGGGGAGATTGGAGTAGGAGGGTCAGCCCTTCAATGGTTTAAGTCATATCTGAGTGGTCGTTCCTATCAGGTTTCGATGGCAATTTTAGATCTTTGCCTACCCCTCTTCAGTGTGGAGTCCCGCAGGGCTCTTCATTGAGCCCTACGCTTTTTAACGTCTATATGGCCCCACTGGAGGAGGTGGTGGCACCCTTTGGGGTGAAAATCGCAACCTATGCGGACGACACTCAATTGATTGTCTCTCTGTCCCTGTCGGAAAGCCAGGGGGTGAAGTTTGCTGCTTGTCTTACTAACATCATGGCATGGATGTCGGATTCCCGGCTAAAATTGAATGGGACGAAAACGGAGTTGATGCTCCTTGGCAATCTGTGCACGTCACTGCCCAAATGTATGTGGCCGGCCAGTCTGGGTGTCCCCCCAGCCCCTAAGGAGGCCATAAAAAGTCTCGGGGTATGGCTGGAACCTGAGCTGTCTATGACTACTCAAGCCAAACGAGTGGCGGGGACGTGCTACGGGCTGCTTCGGTCAGCACGGAAAATCTTGTCGCTTCTCCCTGATAATTCCAGGAGACTATTGGTGCAGGGATTGGTGCTTTCGAGGCTCGACTACAGTAATGCCCTTTTCCTTGCGGCACCTGAATCCACATTGAATGTGCTCCAAAGAGCGCAGAATGCAGCTGCGTGTATGCTCACTGGTACTGCCAAAAGTTCTTCGGCTCGGCCTGTCTTGAAGGCCTTGCATTGGCTACCAATTCGAGCGCGCATTAAATTCAAATCCCTCTGTATAGTGTTTAAAGCTTTGCAAGGATGGGGTCCCCCCATTCTAAGAGATTTGGTCTGCCCCTATAAACCTGCGCGAGCCCTTCGCTCTGATGATGGGAACCTGGTAGTGATACCCAGGGCAAAAAAGATGAAAACGGGTGGCCGCCGGTTTTCCATTAATGCGGGTCAATTATGGAATGCCTTACCGATGGCCCTGCGTAAAGAACCAAATTTGGCAAAATTCCGTAAAGTATTGAAGACTTATCTTTTCCCTCTGTAGGTTCCTCTTGGTGTCCTGGGGTAGTGGCTCTGTGTATTGTTTAGCGCTGGGACGCTCAAGGGCAGCCATGCGCTTTAGAAATCCTTTTTCATTTCATTTCATTTCATTTCAGTGAAACTCTCCTACGGCCCTCCCCCCAAATCAAATCCCGCAATAGCGAGTCTAGGGGGGGCAAACCAGCCGCCGGGTAAAATCAACGGGAGGTTCACAAAATAATACAGTAATCTAGGAAACATAACCATTTTAGTCAATGATACATGTGCCATTACGGGTAGCTTCAGTGAGCTCCAGAATGCCACACAGGATTTAAGCAATCGGGGTGTCCTATCCAGGTTGCTCTTGTGCATATCAGCTAGGCAATGATAGATACGTATACCCAGGTACTTAAATGTGGTTTGAGCCCAGTTAATATTGTCCGGGAGTGTCTGAGGTCTCATCAATGGTCCCAGGATAGGAAGGAGGTAGGCCTTGGCCTTATTAACTCGCAGTCCTGTCAATGTGGCAAATCTGTCCAAAAGGTTCAGGGCCACCGCAGATCCGGCTACTGCCTCCTGCAGATAAACCAAAAGATCATCAGCATATAGGGAGATAAATGTTGCCTCCCATCTAGTGTCAACCCCATCCTGTCCCCCCACCTGACGAAACATCGCCACAAGTGGCTCCATCACCAGGGCAACCAGCACTGGCAACAATGGGCACCCCTGCTGCATGCCACAGAGAATCCCATATTGGGATGAGACTGTCCTGCCCACTTTAACTCTCGCAGTTGGATGTGTGTTTAATAATTTAACCCATTTAATCCAGCCCTCTCCTAAGCCCATCCTCTCCATGCATTCAAATAAATAATGTCAGCTAACCGTAACGAAGGCCATTTCGAGGTCTATTGATAGTATTGTGGCTTGCTTGTGTGTTTTAGCCTTAGGATGGTGCAGTACCGAGTAAAGCCTCCTCAGGTTATATGAGGTGTTTCTTGCAGGAATGTACCCATTTTGGTCTGTGTAAATTAGTGTGGACATATGCAGGAGCAGCCTCAAAGCCAGCACCTTACTTAAGATTAAAATCCATGTTTAACATGGATAACAGTCTCTAATCCTCCACAAGGGCCCCTGAGGTTGTAGACTTAGGGAGCGGGATCACTATGGCACTTTGTGTGGAGTTTGGAAGTCGCCCCAGTCTTAACGATGTGGCATACAGTGTCTCTAGGCAGGCGCCAATCTGGAGGCAAAATTGGAATAGAATTCAACAGGGAGCCCGTCTGGTTCCGGTGTTTTCCCTGGGGCCATTAGAGCTATGGCTTGTCATATCTCCAGCAGAGTCACCGGTCCTCCCAATGATTCCCGGTACTGTCTGTTTAGGGTTACTTGTTGTAGTGGAACCAAAAATTCCCTGAGACTGGAGGGGCTGGTGTAAAGTTTTTCATAATATTCTTGGAATCTGACGTTAACCTCTTCTGGCTCATGCATGATCGTGCCGCTAGTATTGCTAATCTGCGTGATTTGGGACCCCCGTATTTCCGGTTTGATTAAGCGTGCAAATAGTCAACCTGATTTACCTTCTTCATCATGCGCTCTTGCGAGGTAGCCTTAGTAGTCAAACCTACGCAGGCGTTCCAGCGCCTCATTGTGTAAGGTTCTAACATCTAAAAGAGCCACTGATGCGGACGCGTCTGTTCCCTAAGTATTGTCAAGGGTGTGTATGCGCTTTTCGAGCTCGTACGGTTCTCCGTACCCCCACAGACTGACTGAGGCAGTGCCCCCGTATTACTACTTTAAAAGCTTCTCATTCCACCAATTCCGTGAAGGCAGAGTCTGCATTAGTGGTGAAATAGGTTTCGATACGGGAGTCTCCAGAAACTCTGGCCTATATTTCCACAAAGGAATCAGGGGTTTAGCTCCCATGGTTCTGTAGGATAGTAGCAGCAGACTATGGTGCGAGCAGGTGCATCCCAAATACTCAGTGTGCGTGACAGTCTCATTTATATCTGCAGAACATAGGAATGTGTCTAGCCTAATATGCAACTGATGGACGGGGGGAAAGAACGAGTACTCCCTATCCATGACATGCTGTACCCTCCAAGTATCCACCAATTCCCAGTGTCTGCTCCACTCCTGAAAGCCACCTGACGCACGGTGTGGCTGCGTTCCGGGGAGGGGAGGGTGTGAGTGAGCCAACGCTACGTCCGTCACACAGCTGAAATCTCCCCCTATTATTGTGATTCCCAGCATCTGGCCTGCTAGTTGGGACGATAATCCTCGCAGGAAAGCAACCTGATCATAATTCGGGGCATATATGTTGCCAGTGGTAATGTCCCAGCCACTAAGCTTCCCAGTAAGCAGCACATACCTTCCTTCTTTGTCAATCTTAGTGCTAGTAACTTCTAAGGGGATCCCTAGCCATACCCACATCAGTGCACCCCAAGCAAAGGCCGAATAACTTGTTGCGTACAACTGCCCTCTCCACCGCCTATGTAATTTCGTAACTTCGCTCTATATGAGGTGAAAGGAATTTACTTCTTGATACACATTGTTCCTGATCCTTGAAATAATGAAGAGGATGTGGAAGAAAGTTGAGAAAAAGAGCATTGTAAAGCAATATAGAATAACCTTGAATGGTATGTAGTATCCACAGATCTGTGGTGCTGTGTTCTGCCAAGCTGGAAGGAAAGACTCAAGTGACCCCCTACTGGAAGATGGGCAGAAATGAAAAGGCTTACCTATGATATGATTTCTTTTTTGGCACCTGACACAATTTCTGACACTTCTGCCTCTTTGAGGGAAGAACTGGGGATTGAGGCCTTGGTGGTAGAAATGAGACCTCTGTACTGGGCAACTTCTCTTGACAGAAACTACCATCAAACTACCATCAAATCTTCTACACTGCAAGGCTCATGGAACGCCTCCCAAGTGCAGAGAAAGGTTGCGCAGCGATTTGGCTGCTTTGCCGTACGCAGCTCATCTGCTCTTAATCTTGGCTACAGCAATAACAATAAAGGAAAGTCAGGGGTTATATTGACAATTTTCGGAGTCATGTTAACAATGTAAAACAAGCATTTACAATGCAATAGGTCTCGCAATAACATTATTTTGAGCTATTGACATTGTAAATGGCAATGCCTTTAATAAAATTAAAAGGCATTGTTATTTACAATACCAAAAGCAACACCTATTGCATTGCATAGCGCGGTGTCCGTGAAGACGGCGCCGCGCTTATTAAAGTTAAAAAATAAAAAAGAGTGTGTCGGGGGGGCAGAGAGAGAAGACGAAATGACGAGACATGTGAGATGGGGAAATAAGGCACGGAGAAGACAGAACAAGGAAGGTCTCAAAATCTAGCAACACTGCACAACAGGTACACAGCTTCCCCCTGCACTCCCCTGCTGCCCAGAATGGCCCATCCGAGTCCTCCTTCATCCGCACCTCACTCTGGGGTACTCACCGAGGCACACTAGATGCCCTGCTGCTCCAAAGTATGGTCAGGGAACGCAGCAATGCGGCACGGGCTCCACGGAGCGGATCACTCGGCCGGGGTTTGTCGTTCGGCTTGAGCACTCCAGCGACGAGCCGTCTCGGTAACTTCCGCAGCCGCAAGTCTGAAGCCCTCACGAACTGGACCGGGACTAAGTGGATATGGGTTCAGACAGCCGTAAAAACCACATGATAGCAGCTGAGAAGCCGAGTGCATGACAGCTAAAACTCCACAAATCAGTGTCCGCGTCCTTGGGTCATGTTTGTCCCAGCTGAACGGACAGCTTAGGGGGCTTATGCACATGCGGATGTGATCTATGTGTGACACCGTTGAACCCCAAGAAGGACTTGCTTATTTGCTATTCATTTATAGTACGACGCAATGGTCGCCATTATCCTGGGCAGCAGTAGAATAAAGAACACAAGGGAAGACCCCCACTGCAATTTATATAAATGGGTAATGACTCCAAGATATAAAAGTGTCACCCATAGAAAAGGCTCATTTTACAATTGTTTATTCATCATATTTTCAAAATTCATTTCTTTTTTCATTTTATTTTTAAAATAAATATTTTTAGTACATTAGTGTGAACAAATAATGATAAATAACAACATTCATATATGCATTAGGCAAATAATCACAACAAGAAAATGAGAGCCCTGAGATAACGAGGACAAATATTATCAAAACTATACAGATGACCAACTCAACTACACAAGGAAAAAGACAATGTGAACATCAATACATCATAGAGAAAGAAAGTATCAACAAGTTACATTATACAAAAAATACATAAGATGTGCATCACATATAACAAACACAACAACAAAGGTAAATAGTGATGACGCGCGTTTCGGAAATGCCACTGCTTGAAATTTCCTTCATCAGGGCGCAGATTTCCTCAATCTAGTTGGTGGGCATATCGTTACCATCCACATTAATAGTACACATTGTGAAAGAACAGGGCTCTAAAAACCGTCTGTGGGGACAAATAAACAATATATCAAAAACGAATATCTAAAAAGAGCTAGAATAGTCGTTATCTCAGGGCTCTCATGTCCTTGTTGCGATTATTTGCCTAATGCACATATGAATGTTGTTATTTATCATTATTTGCTCACACTAATGTACTAAAAATATTTTTTTTTTTTTTTAAATTTAAAAAGATATGAATTTCGAAAATATGATGAATAAACAATTGTAAAATGAGCCTTTTCTGTGGGTGACACTTTTATATCTTGGAATCATTACCCATTTATATACATTGCAGTGGGGGTCTTCCCTTGTGTTCTTTATTGTATTCTCCATGGATTGGATTTCCCCCCAGAACTCTTGTCTTCAGGGCCCCTCTTCTGTTTTTTAGGTCTTGCCTAGCTATTGCGTTTACGCAATCGCGATGCGAGACTCTAGTAAGAGGGGCATTTCAAAGTGCTCTCAAAAGTGGATTGCATGGCGAGCACGCGCACAATCACGTGCATCGTGCCGCCATGCAATCCGTTTGGGGAAGCGCTTCAGCCCACTGGCGCGTGCACGTGTAGCCACAGCCTCGGCATCATACTTCAAAGGGTCCGCTCCCCCGCCTGGAATGTGCTCCCCCGCCCCTGCCACAGCATGCCGAGAGATTATTTCCTCATGGCGCCTCTCACAACTGTCCCTCCCCCACCACAGGGCTAGTCTCACGCACGCATTGCCATTTGTTCGTCGCAGCTAACACGCAATGAGACGCTCAGGGGCAGCTTTGTTGAAAAGTTGTTGCCGATAAGCTATCTCTGCTTGAGGATCGGCTTGTTTTGTTTTGTTTTTAACTGGACATCATGTTTTTTCACAGAATTTCGCTATGTGTGTTGCTCATGCTTTCGTTTTGCATTTGAAGTCTGAGGCACCTTTCCGGCACCCTTCATTTATTTATTTTACGCATCCAAAAAGAAAATGTGCGACATTGCAATCAGCCTTTGACTGCTTCGTGTACCTTCCCTCAACTTGCGATCATCTTCGTACTAGGCCTGGGGTCTGTGTTCTTCGCGGGCCATATTCATTGCCAGGTTTAAACCGATTAATCCTTTGGATGTTATGAGAAACAAAGCTGCAGCGTGCGGCACCGTTAATCCAGGTAATAACCAGTGCGTGTAGGAGCACTACCTGCCGCAACGCCGAGGGTTTAGCGAGAACAAAAGCATGGCAGGCGCAACATCTGATTGCAGGAAATAGCTTGACGTCGTTGCTGACAGGTGCTTTTGTGTTGAACATTGATTAGAATATCTTGCTATTAATGGAAGGCGTGAAAAAGCTTTTAATTTGCCGCTGTTTTCCGGGGCATTATGACCGCACACACCACTCCGAGGTAACTCTGCTTGGTTTGTGTGAAAGGGAGTGGGGTCTAAGGAGGCAAGGAACGTGTGTATCATTCATTCATTTTTTTTCTTATAAATTCTGAAAGGCGAGACCTATTGGCTATGCCAATGCTTGTCTGCCTGGGCAGCAGTAGCCCTGTTCATATTTGTTGGTCGGCAGGTCTGAGGCAGGAGTTTGCAGTCACTGGTCGGACAGACACTGCTGTGCCAACACCTCTTGCCTCTTCCCTCGCCCCGCCCACACCCTTGCATCCTAAAGTCTGTTCTAAACTTTTATGAGGGAACGACCGGCAACTTGTACTCTCAACTTTTGTAAAAACAAAACCGAAACTATAAAAACAGTCTTACAAAGGCTCCTATCCCCGGACAGCCCCTCTGTTTTCTTTGTGAAGCTGCTTATAATGGGCAGGCCATGGCTGAGTTTAAGGACCTCGCCGACACTTCACAGCTCCAAACACGAGGGCACATCTCCAGGTGCGAGCCGTGCCGGCTGCATGCGTGTCCGTCAGTCGACACATGTTAGTGTAAGTGGACACATTAGGGCACCTTTAAAAACAACAAGTAGAACTCGAACCGTGAAATAAACATTTTGGGGCATATGTATCAAGCTAAATTGCGATCGCAAATGCTGAAATTCCCAGAATTTCAGCACTTGCGATCGCAATTTAGCTGTGTGCAATGTATGAAAAAAAACACTTGCAAAATAAGGAATCGCAAAATTTACGATTCCCTATTTTGCAAATGCAGTTAAGGAATCACAAATTGCGATTCCTTAAATGCAATGTAGGAAGCACAGAAAAATTGCGATTTGGCCTTAAGGAATCGCAAATTACCACCAACGTCAAGTTAGTGGTAATTTGCAATTTTCTTTGAAAAATGCACTTTTGTGCATTTTTCAAAGTGCCATGTGGTGCACATACATGCCCTTAGGGCATGTATGTGCGCCACATGTGCACACATACATATTTCAGGGGTGCAACAGGGTGTCCTTTTGGCACCCTTGCAACCTTCAAATTGCATTCTCAATTTGCGATTCTCTAATTTGTAATCGCAAATTGAGAATATCTTCCCATTCATTCCTGTGGGCCTCCTAGCCCATAGGAATGAATGGGAAGGTATTCCTTATTTGCGAATCTCAATTTGCGATTCGCAAATAAGGAATATGTAGGATTCGCAAATTTTTTAGCAATATATTGCATTTTGCGATTCTCTAATTGCGATTCTCTAAAAATCTCAATTTGAGAATCGCAAAACTCTTTTTTGATACATATGCCCCTTTATGACCGCTCCTGGGTGGAGGGGGAGGGATTGCTGAGGGACACGTGAATTTGTCACACTTTCATTCTCCAAAGTAAAGGAGCAGATAATTATTTTAACATGCTGGAAACCGCTTCCACGAAGTGAGGTGCCCAGCAGTCCACACTGTGATACAGCTCGCCCCCACGCTGTGCAGAGGACTCCGCAACCGCATAGAGGGCTAGATGTGAGCGGCGGACAGGCGGGTGCAGAACTGCACGACGGGGTAGTGGACACCAGCGACGCTGAGTCTGAGAAATTCACCGTGGCGGCAAAGTTAGACACAGGCACGCGCTTTCAAGTCAACAAAACTAAAAAAATGGCCACGGGGTTCGCCGCTCGATGCTGTTTGGGAGGTGGGAGGGGCATTTATTACTAAGTATGTAAAGTGGAAAAAAAAGTCGTGCTTGAAAGAAAAAAACGAGGCAGTCCTGCGTGG
Organism: Triturus cristatus; assembly: GCF_964204655.1. Taxonomy (NCBI): domain Eukaryota; kingdom Metazoa; phylum Chordata; class Amphibia; order Caudata; family Salamandridae; genus Triturus; species Triturus cristatus. The sequence goes on from NC_140590.1 coordinate 1,690,696,584, forward strand.
AAGGAAAGCTTAAAGCTTAGTACGCGTTATGCCTGCCTGCAGCCCTTCCTCCTTTTGGGACGGCCCATCCAGACTGGATCCTTTGCTTCATGGCTTGTTTAGATAACACGCCTACTTTAGATAAGAAATTGCTTCACGACAGCCGTGAAGCAAACGATCCAGTCCGGATGGGCTGTCCCAAAAGGTGAAAGGGCGGTAACAAAGAAGCCTCATTTTCAATGGGAGGCCATCGTTTACCATAAACGATGACGCCATCCAATGAAAATGAGGGGCGGGGTTTCAAGCCCCCTTCTGAAATGTCCTCTCTCACAATATGTCTCGCAGAGCGAGCAGCGCATGCACGCTGCAACGGGAGGCTTAAAGAAGGGCACTCGGATATATTGTTTGTTTTTCTTTTCAGGGGCCAGACTGTGTTAGTCAGGAGTCAGAGAAGATAATGCCGCCTTTGATCAATATCATGGTTTCTATGAGACTGTACGTTATTTTGGTAGACACTTGCAGACTGTAAGCTGATTTCCATGTTTTACAGCACAAGGGCTACCAGAAATGGCCGTGCCAAAAACTGTCTCTGTTTATTTAAAGCTAAATAAACAATGCGTGTAGTTTTTAGGTCTCGGCTAGCGAAGGCTGCGCTTGCGCAGTCTCGCTCGCGAGAGATAATGACTTGGAGAAGAGGGGCTTGAACCCGCCCCTCTTCTCCCCTGTTCTCCATTGGCTGGCCTCGTAAATGCTGGCCAGCCACTGGAGAAGAGGTCAGTCACTCCGATTAGGCCCCGTCCTTTTCGGATCGGGGGGCGTGTTTTTTGCGAAAAGTCTCAGGGAGGAGACAACAGCAAAACACGAAAAGGACGCTGCCTTTCTCCGAGGCATTTCTGCTCTGCCTCGGAGAAAGGCGGTGGTGTCCCGGCGTTGCTCCCTCACCTGATCTCCTTGTTCAAGAGGCCTGTGGCTTCTCTACCGAGGCATGTAGAGTCTCCAATCACCGGAAAAACCCCAGTCGCTGCGGAACCCGTATTTTTCCCGCCGAGGCTGCGAGAGTAGATATTTTTTCTTTCCTCAGAAAGTGGCCCCGGAGGAAGAGTCCTTTATACTCCGCTTTGGCGCTACGTGTCTTTTCTATCTCACAAAGGCACCTGTGGGAGAGCGGCGTCAAGGAATAATGTTTCCTGCAGATAACCAAAGCAAGAGCTGATAATCGCCCTGCAGCCCCACCGCTTGATCACTTTTAGAAAGGCCAAAGCATGGTGCTGAATTTCCAATCGGGTAGGGAGAGAGAGAGGGAAGAAACACTCGGCGCCAAATCCTGCTGCGCGGGTTTGCTTTTGAACAAAAGTGTTGTTAATTACCCGATTGACGTTTATGAATGGCGGCCATGTTGCGGGATTTTCACATGTGTCTGACTGAGCCTTGTTTTGCTGCGGCGGCCCCTCGGCTGATTGTCGCGCTTGGTTTGGACAAATCTTTCACCTTCTCCTCGTTCTCCTGCTCTTTCATTCCCTCCCCATTCACTTCTCCCTCCTCTCTCTTCTCTCCTTATCGCAGTCTCTCTTTTTCTCTTGCTTCCCTTGCTCGATCCATTTGATTCTTTTCCTCCTCTCCTTTTCTATCCCTCTCCTCCTCTATTTCCCTTCTCTTTCTCTGTCTCTCTCCCCCTCCTCCCAGCGAGCCTGTTATTTTCATTATTGTTTTTTTAGCTCTGTGAAGTCGCACCGATTAATGAGCGATTTTATACCCTCCGTATCTCCAGTGAAACCGAGCGCGCGCGGCGTTGTGCTTTCTCGCCCCTCTCGTTCAGCCGTGTCATCGTTTTTCACTACAAAGAGCCGTAATGAGTCTGCCCGGGACATAAAAAGGCAGCGTAAGCTTTATTCACCCGGTTATCGAAAGTGAATGGCATGGTTCAAACAGCCGTGGGCACCAGGGATTATAAATAAACAAGTCTCACGCATCTTTCGAGAGCATTTGCTCTGGGCGTGAGCGTACTTATAGAACTAATAGCCCTTTACTTGCTTCAGGTATTTCATATAAAGATGACAGGCCTCGAGGGGCAGCGCGGGGCTGCAGAGAGAACATTTTTATTGCAGCAGGAGCAGGATGGTGTGTGGGGGTACCCCGGGAGACCGGTTTAGTCGGGACACAGAAGAGACGAGGAGCTGAAACGCTACTAGACAGCACATTGTCGTTTTTCACATTTTAGAATTTCAAGCAGGGCACAGAGTGATGTGCCCCAGATCACACGACTGGTTGGTCTAGTGCCGGAGCTGGGATTGTTACGCAGGGCGCCAGATTGAAACTGAGGTCCGGGCAGTAGTTTTGCCAGAGAACGCATGTTTTCCCTGGGAAGGAGATTCTCAGTGACACATTGTTAAATCCCTTATCACATCACCAATCTTCACGTTTCCCTCTTTTAATATGTTCCTCAGAACGTGTTCCCTTTTTGTGGCGAGGGCTCATTGCGTGCTTCAGGGCGCCTCGTCGCGTTACCCCAATCCAGCAATCCTGTAATGTCTGGCATTGTTCAGGAATCTTAAACTCGAAGCTGCCACCAGGAAGCCATTTAACCCTCACTTCTTATGCGTGTCTCGCAGGCGCGCAACACCCATTGGACTCAAAGGGCTTCAGCCCCCCCCCGTCGTGTGTGGCAGCACGGGAGGAGACAGATTCCCGGCGCACACACAGCCGCACCCGAGCACTTCACAGGTCTTTAAAAGACCATTTGGATGTTAATGAGGCCTCGCTGTTGTTTCACAGAGCCCCTGCAGCTCCATTCTGACTATTGCTTAAGGATTCAGCCCCCCCCTCGAAATTTTTTCTTAGCCCCCCCCGAAATTTGGCTCTAGTTGCGCCTCTGGTGTCTCGTGTATGTTTACTAAGAAGTCTTGTATAGCGCTGAGTTCAGGTATGCAGTCATTTTAGTGCGCTAAATTCGGCCACACATGCGCTAAGCAGTCCTCCCACCCGCCAAACAGACTAGTAAACACACAGCCGTGTAACATGGCTACGTTTATTGAACACACATATGCTTGTTAAAGATGAAAATGGAGTTGATATTATCATTAAGAACTTAATTTACAATGCAACGGTCTCGGCATTGTTAAAGTTAGAGCTATTGGCATTGCTCATGACAATGCAATTTCTTTAAATGTTTTAAAAACAAAAAACATAAGCAAAAATAATGTCATGAGCAATGCCAATAGCTCTAACTTTACCAATGCCGAGACCATTGCATTGTAAATGCTTGTTAGTGTACTTTCGTGACCCCTAGGTCTGGGACATGCTTTTTTGGCTCACGATCAGGGAGTTTTACTCACTTTTGGCCCAGTATGATCATGTTATCCTATATTTTGGGTGTTTTGAGTAAGTACAATTGCTCATCGTGTGGATGTATTCACCAAAAAGACCAAAAGAGGATGCAATCTTGCATCGCTCTTTTTAATCGTCATGTTATCAACCTCCGCCCCCACCTCCTCCAATCCAATTACCAAAACCAATAGCTCGCCTATGGGTGAGACCTATTGGCTTTGCCAATGCTTATTAGTCATCCTAGTGTGTTTAAACTATGTCTTAAAGTTAAAACATTTCAAAGCAAATGGGACTTTTTCTTAGCACAAATAAGAATCATATTTTCCTGATATAGATTAAAACTATAAAAATGTTTCAATAGCTGCCCTAAAAACACAAATGCCAGGAAGTACCTGCACCGCTGTATTTAAATTAAATGCAAATACTATTTTTTAAAGTATTTTTGAATTGTGTATGATCCCCGTGTTTAGGTAGAGGCATGTTTCCTTTTTTCCTACTTTTTATTTTTGTGGCAGATGCTTCCACTATACAAAAGAAGGAAACCATAACAGCACGGCGGGGCACGGATAAAGTACCAGAGGATGTGTATCGGCTCCACAGGTTGTGGGACTTGATTGTCATGAAAAAGATGACTACAATGGTTGAACAAACTCAACAGGCATTCGACAATACCTGGGGTCCAGCCATAGCCTATCTCTCACAGGAGTTCAAGGAGCTTACCTGCCCAGCGTACTTATGGGTGCTGAGACTCACTGCACCCCCCAACAGCCACAGGGTGCCAGGACTGATTCCCCCCACATGAATGTGGAGTAGTGGCAGCTTGTCTGAGGAGAGGACTCTGACTTTAGCCGCAAACCAGAGACATCATAACCAGACACCTACTCTACGAGATTATTCATTCCCCATTCCTCTCCCTCCTTCCTGTCCCTCAAACACCCCCCCCCCCCATGGGAGTCCTCTCACCTACTATGTCACTTTACACACAAGCCTGCGGTTGTAGGTGGGTGTATGTGTATTCCTCCTGAAACTAATAAACAGATTTGAACCTAAAGAAATGAAGTACTAATCCAGCTCCAGTAACTCCCACATTTAGGAATTACATGTTTGTTTAGGGGACTCTAAGCTGATTTTCTTTCCATGTTTAAAAGTTTAGGGGTTCAGTGACATGCCCAGGAAAACACAACTCAGGGTGTGTTGTGTAGACAACGATCTATTCTCTAATGCCTCGGATAGGCGGAGCGACTCTTAATCCCTTTCCCTTCTACTCTTTGGCCCATGTCTTCAATTTCTTCCTTTTTGCCTCCAGCACTTCCCTAATTTCCCATCACCTGATTCTCTACAATTTTTTTCCTCCATAGTCCTTCCTCTCTTATAGCTCCCAAGTTTACCAGTCTTCTGATCTGTCCCCTGATACCTCAAGTCTGGGCACTTTACTTGTACATCCTGTTGTCCCTCCCCCGACCAATGCTGTTATATTTTGTGCATGCATGTATCATGTATAGGCCAGTCCAGGACTGTCCTCATTGTATTATGTTCCCCTTTAGGCCCTTTTTAGGTCTAGCAAAGAAATCCACAGGTATGTTCAACAGCCATTTAGATTTTACTTCTGCCTGTCACAGCTCACAGCGTGGAGCAGAGGGTCTGCCCAGTTCCGCCATTGGCTCATTTGAACTCTGAGTGAGCAAAGGAAGGGCCATCTCCCTGAAGCGAGAAGGTGATGCGTTCCATCCCAATTTCGTGCCAAATCCTGTGTAGCCACCCCTGGAACATGGGAATTCTCTCTGTGCCCCAGTGAGACAAAATATTCTGCAAGTCTGCTCCCAACGCAATACCCATCTGCCTGCCTCTGCGGGACCTGAGGGGAAAAGTAATCGCGTTAGGCAGGCCCAAGAGGACATACGCAGGGAAGCGCGGTATTTGTGTATTAAAGTGTTTGTCTAAGGAACTGTTCCCAGTATAGCAGGAGTTTTGCTTCTGTGCATGTGTTCAACCATCTAAAAAAACGTAGTCCACTTAAGTGCCAAAGCTGGTTGACCGCTCTGTCCTTTCATTTGATGGTTGGGTACTTTTTATTTATTTGGGTGTTTTGCATAAATATACATGCCACCTTCAGAAGCCACCATTTTCATCTTTATATTACGCTGAACTTTTAATGTCTATGACACGTTCGCCAAAAATAAATTAAAATAAATGAAATAGCATGTTAAGGCTACGTTTACTGTTTTTGTCAATGCTTGTTCACCTTTCTTCTTGCAAACCTCCTACTACAAAGGACTATATACAGCGACTCATATTGCAAAATACTGTCAGACATGTCAGTATATTTCATGTTTCTGCAGGGCACACAGTACCTACAGAGCTCTCAGGTTACCCAGTTCCACGTGTAAGTAGTTCAGTCAGTTTAAGGGTTTTTCATTGCATGATGGGATTTGTAATCCTGTTTAAAACATTATAAAACGCTGACTGCAAGTTCTGGAGTACAGGACTAAAACCAGGCCTACAACTCAAAGAAATTTCCTGGACTGGCTGAGCTACTCTTCATGGAACTGGCGGCCAGATTTACGACGCACTTAAACGGTCTGGGCTGTTTGTAACCGGTAAAATGCATTTTTATATGTACCAACCCTATTTTGAAAGTCAGTAACCTTTTATCAACTCGCAAAATAGGATTTGCGTGTCAGTATTAGAAAGGGGCGTGCCAAGGGCTTCCCTTCCTAATAATGAGTCGCACTGGTATGTATGAATGTTTTGCGATTGTGAATGCGGTAGCAAAACATTTGCAGTTTACCACCAATTTCAAAGTGGTAGTAAGCCATTCGCAAACGGGACGAGGTCTCCAAAGGACCCCTTCCCCTTTGTGAATAGGCAGCCACATTTTTTCAGAGCAGGCAGAGGTGCCAGGGACCACTACACACTCTGAAAAAATGAAAAGAAAACTTTTCATTTTTATTTTTGAAAAGCATCCCGTTTTCCTTTCTTTTAACAGGCTGCAAAAAAACTGCTTTAATTAAAAAGCAGTCACAGACAAGGTGGTCTGCTGTCCCCAGCAGGCCACCATCACTGTGAGTGCAGGCCAATCATTCCCACTGGGTCGCAAATTGCGGCCTGTCTCATGAATATTAATGAGGTAGGTCCCCTGCGACCCATTTGAGAATTGTAAACAGTGTCTCAGACACGGCTGTACATCAGGTTTAGTGACTCGCAAATTACGAGTGACTAAAAATCGCAATTTGCGAGTTGCAAACCCTGCTGGTCATACATCTGGTCCCGGGAAACTTGTGAGCTCTGTACTCACAATATGACTCCCCTCTCTGTTTCATAAGCAGTCCTTTCTACATTCCTGCCCCACCTTTCTACAAATCTCCCACACCCTCACCACACACCCTCAACCCCCTTCACCCCCACCGTTGCATTCTCCGAGTTCATCATCCCCTCTGTTTGCCAGCTACCTCTCTTTCTCCACAGCAAGTCTTGCACCTCTCACCCCTACAACCACGTGAACTAGGGGTGCAGCACCCCCAGATAAACTGCAAAGGTTTTAGCAGGAAAACAGGCAGTAGCCGGGCCCTTGGAGTTTTCTTTTTCTTAAGCATTTGAAAGACAGTCAAATGTTGAAAGCAATTCAGGAGAGAACAACTGCCAGTCACAAGTTACTGTGAGTGCATTGAGCATGCAGGGGGTCTATGTTTACATTTGTTTGCCATGAAGTTGAGGGCTTTTTTGATATGACTGAGTCATTATAGTGCTTCGAGGAATGAATACATTTTTATTGGTATTTGGCTTTCGTATAGTGTACAGTGTGCATTCAGAAGTGCATCATAGCGCTTTATGATCAAGCATTACAATAAGTGGAAATGACTTACACTTTAGTGAACCCCATGTTGAGGCCACGAGGAGGTAGGCAGATGGGGCAGTGTCGATCAATAGTAACCCTCACAGATGGGAAACATAAAGTGCTAGTGTCCTTTCTAATGATTACAAATGTTTTCAAATAAAGCACCACCGACAGAAGCACAATTCAGCCTTACGGTCTCTTAATGCTTAAGTGTGACAGGGGCATATATTTTAATTAGGGTCTAGAAACAAGTAGGGAGCAAAAAGAATCGGGATACACTAATAGATTCTGATGCCCTCAAGGATAAGGACTTCGTGAAGTATTATTGTTAAAGTAGCAGAACACCTTTTAAAGAACATTTTCACTGCAAGAGCATCTCCAGCACAAAGTGATGTACATGTGTGTCCTCTGGTTGAAACAATATTACTTAAACCTGTAGGGAGGGGCCATGTCAATATGTTATTGTGACAGGGTCACAATACATGTTTGTATTGCACATATTTAAACATGTATCCCACACATATTTACAATTATGAGCACATAGAGATAATTTGATTTGCTCAAGATCACACAACGTTTAGTCAGACACGAAAACTGGGATTAGAACCGCTTTCTAAGATGAAAGGTAATCGACGCAGCCACTGACATTGACTTGACTTTGATGCTATACTAAGGGACTATACTATGGTTTATTTATATCTACCTTTTGAATTTCCCCTTTAAATTCCAGATTCTAGTTGCTCACATTTTGTCCTGAAGATGAACTCGAATAATTGAGTTCGAAACGTCGTCGACCCCTCACAACATAAACTCCTTAAACTGTGTAAAAAATATTTAAAGGTGGTTCTACTACTGTTGTCAATGCGATGTCTTTATTTTTAAGTTCACCCTCACTTCTCACGTCACGCTTATTGTCACTTATTGTGTGTGCACCTGAATTCTATCAATGTGTAATAAATGCTTTTCATACATTGACCTACATGTCCCTCCTTATATTAACTATTGCTCTCTTCTGAGAATTAAGTTCTTATACCTCTACTGACCTCATTGCCCTTTACAGGGTCAATTCTCCCTGGACCTTTTTAGGCCAACTAGAACCATTGTTCCTCTCTACAACGTATCACCCCTGGTTCGCATATTGGGGTACCCTTGTCCTCCTAAAACACATGTCGGTTTAGCAGGCACACAAACTCACTGAACTACTAAAATATAGCATAACCTAAGCTGTTGGTTAAGAGTTTACTAATAGTCCTGCCCCTCCTTACATCATCTCATACCTCTTTTACTATTCATATCACCCAAACAAGCCTTTCTAAACCCTTCCTTCTGACTCTACCACCTCCACCTTCCCATTACTCATCACAAAACCCCTCCTACTGCTATGAACTCCCCCCCAAAAAGCTTCCTAGACCCTTCCGTCTTCCATCCCCCCACTATTCCTTTTCAATCCAAATAACAGACTAACATGTCCACCACTCTAATTAATTTCATATTTCCCTATACTACATCCCCACTAATCCTGTTTGGGTTACGGAGTAGCATGCTACTCGCCGAAAAATGCTTCAACACCTCATCAGGGATAGCAAGCGCTATATAAATCCAAGCCCTTCCCTAGTCCATCCCTCCACTATATTTTCAAGCCAAATAAAAGGACTAACATGTCCACCGCTCAAATTTATTTCATATTTCCCAAGACTAATTCACCACTAATCCTGTTTGGGTTCCGGAGTAAAGTGCTGCCCGCCAAAAAGCACTTCAACGCCTCGTTGGGGGTACAAAGTGCTATATAAATGCAATTACAATACAACAGTCCTCCCAGACTCACTGACAGCATATGGAATATGGCACTAATTGCCAATATAATATCTCTTCGATGTACTAAATTCATAAAAGGAAGAAACTACATTACTGCATGTACCACACTAAACTCACTTTTAGGAACTACAAAAATGAAACCAAATATTGCGTGCCAACAAGTTATATATTGCATTATAAATTACAGATAACATAAGCTTTCCCTCGAGTTTTTAAGGTGCCTGTTTAGCAGGCACACAAACCTACTGAACTACTAAGCCATTGGAATAGACTAAGCCAGGGTTTCCACAGCGGTTTAGAACGTTAACTAATATTAGCAGATCATATATATATATATATATATATATATATATATATATATATATATATATATATATATATAGGCACAGAGCATTCGTCAATTTCTCCAAGAAAAAGAATGCACAAACTCCTCTTCGTCGGTAAGAACCTCTTTATTTCAAAGTATTAGAATCTCTCTTTTATCTGTCATGACACGTTTCGGACGAAGAACGGCCTATATATATATATATATATATATAATTGGCCAACTACATTCTAAGATGTGGCTAAAATGAAGAGACTAGCCCTCTTGGGCAAAATTGTGGCTATGAGCAGTACCGTAAAATTATATGATTATGGTTGGTTCAAAAAACGAATGGTGCATTATCATGACGAAATTGTGAGAAAATTATATTGGACTTGATAAATTTAGCCATGCCCATTATAGTAATTTCACTATTGTCTTCGTTGCGAAAGGACTCTGTTATGTACAAAGTTAAAAAGAACAATGAGTATATTTTCTATGTTTATTATTTGCACGTAACACATGTGGGTGTTTCTTTAAAAGAATTGGAAGGCAGCTTACAAACATAACCCGTGAGCAAGGAGCAGAAGGCTCTGAAACGTGTTGGCATTTTCTTGCTAGCGTCTAAATAAACACGCTGTCACACTGGAGCCGCGGTACTGTGGTTTTGTTCGGCTTAAGTTTACGAGGATTTGGCCGTACCTACTATATGTTTGTATATATATATAAATATATATATTTATATATATCACACAGATCCCAGTAGGGGTAGAGGCTGTCAATCAAGGAGGTCCGTGCACGGGTTACCGTAAACCCCGAAAATACCACAACAAACTCCTGTAATCACAGAGAAAGGCACGGACAGCTTGGGAAGTTGCAGAAAATATCTTTTAATGACTGCACACGCAACGCGTTTCAGCATTCGCCTTGATCGAGCGTGATCAAGGCGAAAGCTGAAACGCGATGCGTGTGCAGTCATTAAAAGATATTTTCCGCAACTTCCCAAGCTGTCCGTGCCTTTCTCTGTGATAACAGGAGTTTGTTGTGGTATATATATATATATATATATATATATATATATATATATATATATATATATATATATATATATATATATATATATTCTCAATTTTCTGCCTTTCTCGCTTTCTCTCTCTGGGTCAAAGTCCCCTAAAATGAATTCTTGTTGAGCAACACCTGCAACACACTACTCAATCAGTCTATTCCTTGTCTTAAGTAAAGAAAGGAGACTTGGATGAACAAGGAGAGAGTTCAGTCAGGTGGGACAGCATAAAATGTATGGGAGAAAACGCTTGATAATTCAAAGTACTGATCATCACCCTTGGCGCATTGCGACCCTTTTTCTTAACTTATCTGTAGTCGTTTGTAAAAGGAATACACCATTGCTAATCAGTGTTGTCCCCACAGCTAAAGCAGCAGTCCACAAACAACTGCAAAGCTGAGGCCCTCACTTCAGGAACACTAGTAACCATGAACAAATGTTGACCTTGTTCAGCTTCAGCACTGAGGTGCTGCATTCTGTTATCTTCAGGTGGAGACTGGAGAAAAAGACTGCTCCAGATCTATGGAAGTAGGCCCTGAGAATAGCCGCCACATACTTCAAAGTCACAATTGACTCGTTCAGACACTCCAAGCTTAGAATCCAAAAGGACTGTGCAGGATAAAACCTAGAATGCAATGTGCTGAGGTGTCCCACATGACATGGGGTCGCTTGTCGGCTATGCCTGGGTTGTGAGATTTCATGTGCTCAAAGAATGGAGTATAAAGTCTGTAGGCGTTGTTGATGCTTTTAGCCCTCAGCTATCACAGAAACAGACACTAACTTGCCATCACCAGGTGAGCAGCTGGTGGTGTCTTTGAGTGTGGCAGTACTGGGAGCAGGATGGACCCTAAGCTGACACCCATGGGTTATGCAGCACCCGGCGCTCCTGCAGATCTCCAGCAGACGCTGGTACAGCCGTACAGTTCCCCAGGTGATAGCAAAGGGGCATCCAGATGAGTAGCCCAGCACCGCAATGCAGGAAGTCACAAACCAGACAGAGATTTCCGCTCCTTCACTAAACAGCTGGTTGCTGACTTGCCCAAAGACCACACAAAGAGCATAAAAGACCAATAACACCAGCATCATCTTGGCCACACGGCGATGCACAGCCGCACGTGCTCCACCCCCCATGCGGCGGGAGTGGTGGCAGAGAGAAACGATTAGCAGAATGCTGCAGATGGTCAGCACAGCCAGAGGCACCAGGTAGGCGAGGATGGTAAAGATCAAGCAATAGACCCTGAAGGCCTCAGACAACTCATAGTAGTCCACGCAGTGCAAGTCTGAGCCATTGGCTACTTTCAGTTTGATAAACATGGTGGTTGGCACGCTGATGATACTGCAGGCCAATAACAGGAACAGCAGGATCCACGGCATGGAAATGGATGCCTTCAGCCTGAGACTGGCGAGCCAGGGTGGGCTGAAGCTGGAGATCTTGAAGGTGTAGAACGCAGAGAGGCAGGCCATGAAACAGAAGCTACTGCTGGTCGCAATCATGCATCCAGGGTCCAGAACTTTGTAGACCCACCCTCCAGCGCGCTGGCAAAGACCGAGGAGGTACACCACCAGCCACAGGAAGTTAAAGATGCCATTGAGAACGTTGCTAATGGCCAAACTGCCGATGATCAGCTCATTGGTCGGAAGCGCGCGGATAGAGGCTGCACTCCGGCGTGGGACGATGGCCTCCAGAATGAAGAGGTTACCAATGAGACAGATGCAGAGCAGCACGCTGGAGGCCGTTAGGAGGCCGACTGCAGTACCTTGTGATGTCATGGCCGACTGGACGTGCCCATCAGAAGATACCCGAAGACTCAGGGGGCAGACTGACGATCTGTGCTTGGTGCTGGTAGAAGACCCTTTCTATTTCGAGGCAGATCGCTGGAGTTGAGCTGCAGTCCCTGTGAGCTCGACAGTTACCTGTAAACATGGTATGATTATGGAAATGCTGTTGCAAAGCAGCTCACGGTGTTGGGAACAAAGGATCCACGTCATAGGGAAAGCGTAGAGCGGTATCTCCACAGACCATCGTCACTACAGCCATCCACTAGCACGGTGCACCGGAACAACCAAACAGTAGGATAACACCAGTTCTGTACTGGGTCCTCCACTCCCTTTGCGCTAGAAATTTAAAGTCCACTTTGATAATACATTTTCTTGGATCCCCAGTGCAGCATGACGTTTGTTTAAATGAGCAGTGGTCACTGGGAGAGAGCGGCAATAAGTGAGCCGAGATCTGCCTCAGACAGATAAGTCATGTCACACATTATCAGTGTACTCCATGTGATCAATACACAGCCAATCAGAGGTGATAAGCATTAGTACAACCATTGGGGATCACCCACGTGCATTGATTGGTCAATAAAACAAGGGAAATGTTGTTATCAGCATGGCAACCGTGCATTTTACTATGTTTGGTGCTACATTCCAACTTAACTTTACATTATGGACGAGCTAGCATCATGTTTGCTAAATTCCAGGAAGCCTATCTGAACTTTTGTCATAGCTCATAGAATTAGTTTGTCTCAAGAAGTGTTGCTCTATTAAAATCACAACAACAGGGCCTCTTGAGTTCCTTTAATTTTAGATGAGTGTGTTGTTTGCCCCTCTCTCATCTTATCTGCACAGCTGTAATTTGCGTGGAATCCAAACCTCTTTTTGCATATTATCTTTCCCTACGTTTCCTTTTCTCTCTGCCCGGCACGTACACCTAACCCTCTGTTCTGTTCAAAATATAACCTTGCATTCTGTCTCTCTCCGCCTTTAACCTCAGAGACAAATCAGGAATGCAAATCGATACAAAACTAAAATACATAACGGAAGCAGCTGCAAACATAACAAAAAAAAAACCTAACTTTTCCCTAGACTACAACCCACATGCAACTAATCAGTATAAAAGATTCTAAAAATGTTGCAAAATATTCGATTAACTGAAACATGTCCAACTAAATATGGGCTCAAGAGGCCAGATTACGAGTTTCTTCGTGTCTGGCGGGCTTTTTTTGAGGTCCCACAGCAGTGCCTCTGAAGATAGGCACCGCAATGGGAACGACAAAAAAATCTCCTGCACGGCATGGACTGTAAAGTCCACGGTTTGTAGGAACTGGGGTGCATGCACACAGGGGGACACGTTGCGCCCCCCTCCATGAATAGCCCTGCAACTGGGCAACAGGGGGCCCTGTAGGGCCGCCTTTGTTTCAGGACCACCATCTTTTTCATGGAGGAAAGACCTCCATGACACCGCTGGCGGTCCTGAAACTCGTAATATGCTTGGCATTGCTGCAGAAGTACCACCAGCATATTCCTGAGGCCATGACCACTTCCACCGCCAAGGAACCTGCGATGCAATGTCAATCTGACAAGCCCAGTTGTAATAGGGCAGTCTGACCGCTAGTATGGCGGGGGCTGGACCACCACCACCGCGCATCCGCCCTGAGTGTCTACGTTGGGCAAGTTGTAAAAAGCAAGGAAGGACTTTAAATCAAACCTCTCTCTTCTCCGATAGCTTTCTCTCTACCCACTTCCACCATCGAAGCCCCCTCATGCCTGTGATGGAGCACGATGGTGCTCTTTAAATTTGTAGGGGTGTATTATAATCACAAGTAGTTTGCACTTACATTCATTCTTTGTCGTATTAGCATGTGGCTAGAAAAACGTACTTGGTCATAACAATGTGAAAGAGGAATGTTAGAATTATTACGTGCCATGTAAAGAAATAAACGTGGCAGTTGTGTTTTGAATAATTAAACCTTTAGTTTTTGTTGCAATTGATTAAAGAAGATGCTCATATATAAAGTAATGCATGGATTTAAACGTGTACCATGTTGAAGTTGCACATAGATGTGGCTGAGATTTTATATATAGAATATTGTAGGTTGCTCATAATTATTTTGTACAAATGTGCCTATGTAACGTGATAGTGGAAATGCATATATAAATGTTTGCTCATGTGTAATTTGTAGGCCCTGCGTGCTTCATTCTTATGTTGGCCTTTGTGTAGGCCTGAAATGTATTTTCCCCTGTTGGCTCTAGCAGGGGGGTAGTTTAAAATTCATGTGCATGCTGGATTTGTTCTTTCTCACGTTTCTGTTGCAGGTGGAGAAAGTTGTCTTTGTTAGTTAGAATAACGCCTTTTGTTTTAGGACTTAGGCCTGGGGAGGAGAGGATACTTTTATTCAAGAATGCTGATAATTGGGAGACAGTGTTCTCTCACACTGGAGGAGGCCTTGGAATCAAGGTCACCGAGACAGGAGCTGAGAGTATTGAGACTCAATGGAAAATCACCTATAAGAAGTGTCCAGGAGGATATGGTGATCCTAATGCAACAGTGGGCGTGTTCTGTGTTTTTGCACTTTGAATTAGGGACAGTGTCCCGAGGTTGGAGACAGAAGAAGAGGTGAAGAGATCAAAGGAGAGGGAAGGAGCATCTTAGAACGAGCTCTGTAGCTTTGCTAATTGACCCATACAACGTGAGTGTACTTCTTAGGAAGTCTTCACAAGTTGACACCCTTTCCTGATCTTGCCTGGGGAATGATAAGTAGGGATCTCACGATAGGGGCAGTGTAGGGATAGACTAAAGCTTTTCTCTTATCAATCGCTGATGAAGTCAGATCTCAACGCAGGGGCAATCATTGCCTGCGTTCTGTTTCTTGAATTTGTTGTTCTTTTCCTGCTTCAAAGATTTAACCTTGCCCTTAGATTTGTATTTGTATTAGTTCTCCTGTACTTCTACAACCTCGTCCTGAGGTTTTTGTATGTCCACTTATTTTTGGCTTTGTAATAAACCCACTAACTTGAACCTCAGAGTCAGTGATTCTTCTATACCTAAAGTTGATTAGATTGTATAAATGCGTTGTTTCTCCTCTCTACACTTCTCAGCAGGCAACAAAGGTTTATCGACCAGGGGTTCCAGAGTAAGTTGGTAGTGTGGAACCCGGCCCATATCAGTTAGTAGCAGAAGGATGGTTGCCTCTACAGTGAGGAGAGAATTTATAAGTTGGGGAAAGTTACTCATAGAGCCCCAAAGAGCCCAAAGGATGAAAGCCCAGAGGATTGAGAGTGGAGGACGACGGGCTTTGGCAGAAACCGACGGAGGGTGACGGTTTGGCGGAAACAGCAGTTCAAAGTGGAGTGAGTATGAATAGGGATATGTGTGTTAGATTGAGGTGATGATTTGATTGTAGAGTTGGGATGAAAGTCGAGTAATTGTGGTTTAGGGCCAAACGCGCATGTGATACGATTTGATGATTTTTATGTCAGGCTCGACGAGTTAGCCTAAGGTCTTGGGATAGATTTGTGATGTAGAAAACACCAGTGTTGTAATTGTCTCACCAGTGATTGTGGGAGTCGTGAAGCGCTATCAATAACCCACTGGTGATAGGGAAACGTGTGTGAGAGAGCTTGATAGAGTCGCGTGGGAAGCTAGCGCAGAAGGGCGGACCACAGAGATTTAAGTGGCTAACGCAGGTCGTGGGTCACTGTGTGTGAATGGGTTTGAGGGAGTAGATCCTATCGATTCGTATAGGGCTGTCCGGACGTTCGTGGGCAGATGGTCTGAGGTAAATATCCGGTCGCTTCGCGGACAGACGGCGCCAGAGGAGAGGCAGACAATTACTTGTGAGACTGTTCGGTCGTTTCATGGACAGACAGTCGGATATGTGACTGTCCGGTCGTTGGTGGACAGACAGTTACTTGTTTCTATGCATGAAGTGTGTGAATGTGTAAGGAAGAGATTGTGAAGGGGGTGAACTGCTGCGTGCCTGTGTGTGAGGAAGAAGTGACGTCGGAGTGTGCCGCACTGCAATAGGTCGGTTGGTGTAGAGCCGCGCTGGCATTGGTGGATTCTCATCAGGAAGTGGAACGAAAACATCTGGTGGGTAGAACAATTTGAATCAATCATGCAATGCTTTAGGGTGCTAAGAGACCTTTGCAGGGGAGATAGGGGAGTAGTAACATGAGTGGGTGAGGAAGCACCACCCGAAGATACACCAGCACATTACATGGCCACAAATGTAGGACCTCATAGCATAGTTTGGCTTCAAAATTGGCATAAGATTACCAAAAAGGAGGGAGATTTGGCTTTTCCACATTATGGTTCTTTTAGATTAAACGTGTTGTATCAGTTAAGAGCAGTCATGACTTCATTACGACCTCCACCAAGACCAACACAGTTTGAGGCACTGGATGCATGGATGAGAGCAGCACAGGCAAGAAAGAGGGAGTAAAGTCAAGGAAGAATGAAAAATGTGATAAAGGCATATCAAGATGCGCGTTGGGACGCATGTTTGAAGAAGTGGGGGGTAGATACCATTGAGGGAGAGAGAAAATCCTCACTGCTAATGAAAGTAGGAGACGCTCAGAAAAGGAAGGAGGACGACGATAGTGACACCGATGACAGCTTGTTAGACAGATTGCTGGAAAAGAATCCACCTCCATACAACCCAAGCTCAGAGGAGGGAAGGTGAGCGATGAGGGGGGAAACAGGAGAACCACAGGCGAGTCCTAGTGCAAAGGTAGTGGGAAAGATTTCAACAGGTACGGGAGGAAGGGGGATATAAGTATCGAGGAGTGCAGAAACGAATAATATGCAGGGAGCTAACGCTGCTACATGGTTACCGGAATCCCTTACGGTGACAGTTACCATTGGTCCCATAGTGTCAGTGTACGATCCGAGTCAAGTAGAAAAAAGTAGTCAAATACAGTCAGTAGTGGGAGAAGGCATTCGTTCTGGAGGAAACGCTACGATGCACAAAAGTGGTCTCTGCTTGAGACCTGTAGAGGCTAGTACTCCATTGCCAACCACTGCAGACTCTTCTAGAGGACCCATTGAACATAGAGCGGTAACATCGGTGTCGTTAGCAGATTCACGTTCTGACTTGAGGATGTGGGAAGTCCCGGTTCGAGGTCCCATAGGGATGACTATAGGAGGAGATAATCAAGGAGATTCTGGGAGTCAGGATGTCTGAAGGGACACAGCTGAAGGGAATCCCGTGGAAATCAGAGCAGTGAAAGTGGAGAATCGTGTAGTGCGTCAAGTCAGGGAACGATTAGAGCTGCTATAAGGGCCAAAGACTTAGATGTAGTGAGGTTAAAAGCGGAAACGGATGAGATGATAAGTGGAAACTTACCTCTGGAAAGGATGGAGCTTTATGAACAAGATGAGCTGTTGTTTGTGGCAAAGGATGTGACCCGTAAGGCAAGGAAAACCCATGAGAAATTGACCAAGTTAGCACTGAGATATGAGGTGAATTTGTCCAAAACTAAAATGTTACAAGGAGATCATAGGCTAAATTACAGTGATCAGGAATTGGAAGAGAAAAGAATCATGGGTTTAAAAACACATATCCGAGAATTGATTGAAGGGATATGCGCATGGAGCATGCTTGACTAATGGGAAGAAAGGTGGTCAAAGAAAAAGAGAGTCAAAAAGGCATAGGAGATACGCCGCCCCCAGGAGGAGAGACACCAGAAGTAGAGGCTTACCCGTTGCGAGAGGTACAGAGTGGAGAGGATGTGCATGTAACTTGGAGCAGCGTTAATTTGGCAGCATTTACAAAAAAAAATCCTCGGCTGAGGGAACAACCTGTTGAGTGGTACAAGCAAGTCGATTGCTTTGTCAAGATTTCAAAAGTATTAAGGGTTGATTTGAATACCTTGTTTGACATTGTAGTACCAAGTGATTTGTGGTCTGCTTGTAAAATTGCTGTTGAATGTCCAACTTCAGAACCTGAACGAGACTCCAAAACACATGGTCCTTCACCTGTGGTTATGAAAAAACCGGAACAGTTAGTCCCATGGTTACAGTCCAAGATTTCACCACAAGATATTGATTGGGTAAAAATAGATTGAACCACACAAGAACCCAAAGAGTCAGTTCATGCTTATTACGAAAGGCTCTTGCAAGCCTTCAAGCAGTATAGTGGATTGGATACTCTAGATTCAAAGGAGATGGGACAGTTCATTTCCAAATTCGTCCTAGGGCTAAGACCAGAGATTAGCTTTATGATCCAACAGCATTTGATTTGCTGGCAAAACAAGTTGGTGGATGAGATTCTGCGATACGCCAGATATTGCAGTGATGACGCTGACTTGAAGCATAGGAAGCTCAAGGATAAGCTGATGCTGGTCCAGATGAGAAATGCAGATAGGGTGGAGCAAGCACAGCCGAGTGGGGGAACGTTGGGACGAAGGCAAGGAAACAATCATGGAGGGATCCATAGTGTGTCGAATAACGTGGGTCAGGGAAGAGGGAAATAGATCCCAAGACAGGGATTGACATTGGTACCTTGAAGAAAACTACTGCATGTCACTTTTGTCACAGGATTGGGCACTGGAAGCACAAGTGCCGATTAAACCCCACTAATCAGGTCCAAGATGAGGGAGTAGGACAGGCACCTGAGGTTGTGATTACAGTGACTAGGCCCAGATCTGTATACGGAGGGGGTTTGAGTCCACAAGTGCAGGGGCCCCAACTTCCGAGAATCTCTCAAGGCAATCGAACGAACCAGCAGATGCCATTCATCAAGACTTTCGATGACTTAGATTTAGACCTGTTGCAATGATGTGCCTGAGGGAGGAGGAAGACTGTACTCTTGGAGCAGTCTTGGAGGTAGACCAGAGAGGACCGTACGTGGATGCAGATGTTGATGGTGATCCCATCACCTTTCTGATTGATACTGGTGCTACCTGTTCTACTGTGAGATCTGCAGTAGCCCCAAGCCTACCCCTCTTGGGACCATCGATCTAAGTTGTTGGAGTTGCTAATAGGAGAATGACAAATCAGTTGACCGATGAGATACCTGTGAGAATAGGAAACTTCCATCATCGTCACCAATTTGTGGTATGCGATTCGAGTCCGGTTTGCTTGTTGGGTCGTAATCTCTTGTGTAAGTTGAATTGCACCATCTATTGCATGCCCAAAGGAGAGGAGCTGCAGACTAATGATGATGATTTTGCGTTCAAACTGGCAAACCAGAACTTCTGTATAGAGATGTATCCTGTATTGACAGTTGAAGAGTTACCACTTGATTTGAGAGACTGTCTCTTTAGATGTTTGGGATTTTACAGGAGAAGAGATAGGGTTGATCAAAGGGGTTGAGTCAGTTAACATTCAGATCAAGCCAAACGCTGAGTTCCCAAGAACGCCTCAGTACAATCTGACGCTGGAAACGGTGGCTGGAATCAAGCCTGTAATTGAGTCCATGATCGAACAGGGAATCCTGAAGGAGATAATGAGGAGCCCATGTAATTCCCCTATAATGGGACTGCAGAAACCGAGTGGGAAGTTTAGGATCGTGCAGGACCTCAAGAGGTCAACACAATTGTAGTTCCATGTTTCCCTGTGGTACCAAATCCATCAGTGATTTTATTCCAAATCCCGTATGAAGCTGCATGGTTCACAATGACTGGTTTGTGTCATACCTTCTTTTTGATACTCTTACACAAGGAAAGCCAAGTTTTATTTGCTTTCCGTCTGGAAAATCATGAGTTAACATGGTGTCGTATCCCACATTGATACACCAGGGACCCTGTACTGTTTATTTGTTGTTCCCAGCACTTTGCTGCAAGGGTATTGGCTTACCCAGTTTTAGAGCTTGCTATATCGTGTCTTTATTGATTTTTTTGATTTTCTATCTACTCTTGTCTTCTTTTTCACCACCCTTATTGCTCTATTTTCAGTCTGCACTAACTATTTGTACCATCTCATCAGCAGCTGTACGTTTACCCTTTCATACTTAGTACGCCCTATATATATGGAAGGCATCAAAACCTTTGGATTCAGTGATGAGGATTTTTCTAGGTTACTAGGCTAGACTGCCTCCTCAGATTGCCCGTTTTCCATCAGTAAAGGTCAAGATGATGAGTGGCTTAAATTGCTTAATCTTAAGAAAAAGGCCAGGCGAACAGAATCCCATGCTGAATTTATGCTGAAATATTTAAAAGCTGGAGTTATCCCCAACGGGTTTAGGATTAAAACCATCCCTGGCCTTTTTGTTGAAATTAGAACATTTTTGGAAAAGTGGTCACTCATCGCAAACCGCTGTTCCAGAGATCTCATGATCCTTATAATTGAGACTGCCAGGGAGGTAGTAGAAAATCTGCTTAAAGAAATAATGGAAATTGAAGAGACTCTGAGAAAGAACAACTCAGTGGAAGAAGCTAAAAAGAAACTCGATGAAGTTAATCTAGAACTTACCTCTTTCAGTGACTACCTTATCAAAAGAAAGACTGACAAACTAAAGAAGGATATAAGATATTTCTCGGAGGAAAAAGTGTATCCATACCTTGGGGCCCAATTCTATAACCTCGCTTGAGACCAATGTAACCAAAACGATTATCAACATTGGACCAATAGAAAAGTCCTCACTTTCTCGGACACCTCAGAATCCGAAGGAGAGGGAAGTTCCAGTAATTCTGATTCCTATAGAGATAGGGGAACACCGTTTGAAGGTCAGAACAGAAACAATCGTTTTTTAGGGAACCGACGGGGAGCATCCAGATCGAGGTTCAGAGCTCAAGAGAGAGGCCGATATCACCATCAGGATCCTCCCCCTCAATTCCTACAAACCAGGAGAAACCAATATTGGAGGGAGTGATCCCTCAACCACATATGGATCCCATCCTCATCTTTAACCTCTCGCATACCTTTCTTGATGAACCCTCCATTAACTTACTTGCGCAGGGACTATCTTTTGTACCCAACACCTATCTCAATAAGTTTGAAATGAATCGTGACATCCAATCATTCTTTCGGAAGATTAGATTGCGAAAATACTTTGACAATAGATCTATACCATGTGTCGTCAATAGATCGGGTTTACGACCAGACTCCACATTCACCCCGACTCTCGATGAAGTGGGCCCTGAAGTGGGTATTTTTGAACGCACAGTATACAAGAAAATCCAAGCCATGATGAGATTTGTTCCCAAATCTTCGTTCAACCTTAACTACCACGAATACCAATCCCTTAAAAATCTATCCTCTTGCAATGAGGTCACGATTAAACCTAGTGACAAAGGTGGTGGTATAGTGGTACTACACAGCTGTGACTACAAAGAACAGATACAACTCATGCTGGATGTTCCTGAACATTACTGTAAGGTCACCACATACCCTGAGCAAAGAATTAGAACTAACATTCTCACTATTACCCAAAATGCTCTGCACAGAGGGTCTATCTGTAATCTCGAGTTTGAGTATCTTAATAAACCTTACACGAGGATACCCATACTATACGGAGTCCCTAAAACACACAAAGACACCAGTAAGCCTCTGTTTAGACCCATAGTATCCACGATTGGCTCCATTACGGAGCCTCTATCTAAATATGTGGATGTTTTTTGAAGCCTCTGGTCTCCAACCTCCCCTCTCATGTGAAGGACACAGGACATCTAATCACCAAAATCGAAGGTATTGCATTCAATTCCCATAATGAGACGTTGGCCTCTATGGCTATTGAAGTATTGTACACTAACATACCACAAAGGGAGGCTCTGGCTACAGTTAAAAGAGCCCTCAATAACAGTGATAATCAGGTTGATCAGTTATTTGTCCTGGAATGTCTGTCTATCATGCTCCAGGAGAGCTATTTTGAATTTAATGGATCTGTTTTCAAGCAAATACAAGCCGTCAGTATGGGGGAAGCTTGTGCCCCCAATGTAGCCAACATCTTCATGGGGGACTTTGAAGAGCGGTTCATCTTCAATGAGGTTGCGCCCTTCTCTGAGAGTATCCATTACTGGAACAGATTCATAGATGACATTTTTTTCATCTGGAGGGGCCCAGATGAACAACTCACTGAGTTCTTACTCTGGATTAATTTGTGTGATCCCCACCTTAAATTTACTCCCAATACCAGCAAAGAGAGAATTGAGTTTTTGGACATTTGGATTCAGGCCATTGATCAGGTTATCGAGGTATCACTCTATATTAAACCCACCACCCGGAACACCCTTCTGCATTATGAAAGCTACCATCCGCGATGTCAAAAAGACAGCATTCCGTTTAGTCAGTTCCTCCGTATTCGGAGGAACTGTACCACCATCAGTGAATACAATGTACATGCAGAGCTCTTAAAGAGCAAACTGCTTAACAGTGGGTACCCGAAGAGAGTGATCAGAGATGCCTTTAAGAGGGCAAAGTATTATAACCGAGAAGCCCTGTTCCAAGCTAGCATTCCACTGAGAAAGACACACTAGTCTGCATTACCAGACACTCTAATGTTAACAACAAAATGCGGCAAATCATTACTTCAAACTGGCATATTCTTAATAGTGGTCAGGTCACCACACTTCCTAGACCAGTTTTTGCGTTTCGTCGCAATAAGAACCTGCGCAATACCCTGGTAAAATCGGTATGTAAGCCAGAACGTGAGTTTGTCCAACAATCCATTACTGGCAGCAATCCTGTTTCAGGTACTCACAAATGTGGTAATTGCCACGCGTCTAGTTCCGCCATGGTTACTGCAGAATTGCAGTGGGGAAATAAGAAATTTTCATTCAAACAAATGAATAATTGCAGAACATCTAACGTCATCTACTTGATTCTCTGCCCCTGCAACAAAGGTTATGTAGGTGAGACTGGCAGAGAATTCAGAGTTAGAGTCAGCGAGCATAAGTCAGCTATTCGAAATAGACGCAGCGGAGCGTCATTGGTTGAACACTGGAGTACCTATGGCCATTCTGAAGGAGACCTCAAATGGATGATTCTAGAGAGAGTAACCAATCCTATTGATGGATACATCGAGAGAAATAGACTCAGAAGGGAGGTATTCTAGATATATACTCTCCAAACGGTCGCATCTGGGCTTAATGACCACCTCCCATGGGAGAATGCCCCTCTTATGAATACCTTTGATATCTTGATTATCTGGAATCTTCTGTGCCCATTTTTTAGAAAGCTTTGGTGCAGTTAGCTGCAATCTGTTCTTACTGTAGTGTGTACCTTCTGCAACTTTTGTGGTAACATTGTTTTCCCACATGGCAGTATCTATTGTCGTTTTTCATACTTGGCATCACTCCACAGACATTTTTTTCCAGCTTTGGTACCCTCAGCTTCTTGTCTTTATTGTTATTTACATATTTAAATATCTATGTGTCCATACATTCTAACTCCTTTTGGGCGTATTATTTTGAGCGGATGTGCGTTTCTATACACACCTTACTATTACCAGCACTATTTTGCTAGGAACCCAATATGGCGCCTGGGCCAGCACTTGGATTTACACTCCGAACGTCGCTGTAGCAGTATTGACGCTTTCCCTGTCTAACGCGCACGTTAGTCCCGCCCACCCTCTTCCGATCCGCCATATATCTTTCTGGCATTTTGAGCTTTTCGTTACTACAGCGGCCGGGGACCCGCACGGCTCCATGTGCGTCGGAGATCTGCATTTTATAATTCAGGTAAGCACTGATGCAGTAGGCTTACGCACATATATATTTTTTATATCAGGCTCATTTAGTTCCTCTCTTACTGGGACAAGTGGGGATGCTTGTGATTGGTCAGCGCTTCTACCTTTGTACTAATACCATAGCTATCCTACCCACAGATATTCTATGAAGTATGACCTTCCCGGCATTATACATGTATATATATATTGTTTTTAGATAAACTCAGTTGAAGCACTAGACTTATTGTTATGGCTGAGTCATTACTTTAGGGCACTCCAATCTACCTTTTTTCCATCTTGCTCTTTGTTTTTAGTCAATAACCGTGGGAGTGTAACGCTTAATCCACGGGTTCCGCACCCTATACCCTCTACGATTTCTCTTTCAAATACTTAGGATTGGGATCTTCTTATATCGAGCCTCCATGTAAGTAAGGATTATAACCTTGTTTCTTTTGTTCACTTTATTTGTTTCCCCAATACTATTACGACTTGTGCTTATGGGTACTATTTTACATTTTTCCCTCAGCTCTCCCTGCCTTTCATCTGACCTTGAAGGTCCTTCGCATCTTGTGGTTAGAGTGGCTTATCGACTCACCATCTCGGGATTTTTCTGATCGCCCTGGGTATACCTTAATTCTCGGTATTTCGCCCTTATTAATAGACCTTGATGCTGCTGTTGCATCATTCTGGGCATCTTGTGTAATTTTTATGTATGCCCCTATCAGAAGACCGCTATGCCCCGCTACTTGTACACCTGCTGATATTAAGAACAGGAAGATGTATTCGTGCTGTAAGCACCTAAGCGTTGTAAGCAGGTTTTAGTATATTAATTTCTAACTCTTTTTCTTTCTATCTTTTTTTCTTTTTCCTGCACTCTATTTTCTCGTGCACTTCTGGTACTTGGGTATCTGACTATATATGCTTGGCTTTCTGTAATCCACTCCTTCACATTGTGCACGTCTTAGGTGTTTTATTTGTAGGGTGGCCGCATTAGTGTCACTGAGATATTCTTTATACAGGGCTACCGTTCATAAATGTATATATAACTTTTCGCTTTATTTTGTGATGATACTCACGCAATATTTTGTCAAGCTCTTACTTGGTTATTGGTTTTTAAATGTGCAATAGCGCCTTAAACTTGCTTTGTTGTTCCCTCAGATTTAGCTTTTTGTGAGCCTTTATTCCACATATCCGGTGGCGGCTCGACTGTTCACTGATGGCCCTTCAATACTAAAAGTATATTTTTGCCCTGAAGAAGGAACCCTGTATGTGTTTGTGTGTTCCGAAACGCGCGGCGGCGTTTTGTCATTTCATTTAAAGGATTTTTTCTGTATTGTCATTCCATTGTACTATTTATTGTCTTTGTGTTTGATTTATTGGTGTTTTGAGAGTGTTGGTTTTTTGTATTATATGTAATGTTCCTTATCATATCCTGTCTTTTATTATGGGCCCTTGCTTATTGTCTGTTGACAAATGTTTGAGATTAACAAATAACCATTTTAAATGTTATTGTCTGTGATCTTGCTATTTTTTGATATTAATAAAACATGAACAAATAAAATGTTGTGATGTTCTAAGTCTGCGGGACAACTAGACATATATTTTGGATGAATCACCAATAATGTTATAGTTATAGGAGGAAGACTTTCTATTTTGCTTGTATCCCACACGGGTATACAGACAGTCCATCTATTTTCAATCAGATTTTGAAGAAGAATCTTGAGAGTCTGGTACTACCACAGAATTAGTCCTTGTGCAGTACATTGATGACCTCTTGATTGCGTCCGAGACAGATGATGCTTGCTGGATCAATATTGTTGCTTTGTTAAACCACCTGGCAGAGAACGGATACAAGGTGTCCCCGAACAAGCTACAGTTTTGTTTGTCTGAAGTTCAGTATTTGGGTCATCGCATTGAGAAAGGCAGGAGGAAGGTGTCACAGGACCGCATGGAGGCTATCATGAACATGACTGCACCTACCACACAAAATGAAGTCAGGATGTTTTTGGGGATGGTTGGGTACTGTCGACAGTGGATCCCCAACTTTTCACTGAAGGCTAAACCTCTACAGAGGTTGACACACAAAGATGTGAGTGATCCGGTACCATGGGATAACGACTGTTTGGTTGCGTTCATGGAGCTGAGAGAAAGCCTGTGTCACGCTCCAGCTCTAGGAATGACTGATTATAACAAATCCTTCTCACTCTTTTGCTGTGAGAGGGAGGGTTGCGCACTTCAGTACTTACAAGGGAAATAGCTGTGATAAAGTGCGGAGCTGACGGGAGGGGAAATGATTTTGTGAGTCTCTGCAACAGATACGCCAATGAGGTAGCGCATTTCAGTGCTGAACAAGGATGCATTTTCACAGGAGAGTACACTGGGGAGAGCCCAGAAAGAACCAATCTCGGCATAATGATGGCCATTGCGGACACTTGGGATGAGATCAAGCATCTGCAGGAAGAAGTGTCAGGACAGGAAGAAGCTGGTTGGATTAAAGTAGGCTGTGAGAAGAGAGATGATGGTATTTGGGTTTCAGCTGATGGTCGAGCAGTGCTACCAGATGATTTACTGAGTCCTATGGCAAGGCAGATTCATGGAGCAGTACACATTGGAAGGAATGCCATGGTGCGAGTGTTCAGAAAGACGTGGTTCAATCCACGGTTTTGTGCGTTTGCTGAAGCAGTAGTGTAGGGATAGACTAATGCTTTTCTCTTATCAACCGCAGATGAAGACGGATCTCTACATAGGAGCAACCATTGTCTGCGTTCTCGTTCTTGAATTTGTTGTTCTTTTCCTGCTTCAAAGATTTAACCTTGCCTGTAGATTTGGATTTGTATTAGTTCCCCTGTACTTCTACAACCTCGTCCTGAGGTGTTTGTATGTCCAGTTATTTTTCGCTTTGTAATAAACCCACTAACTTGAACCTCGGAGTCAGTGATTCTTCAGAGTCATGTCTCTACCTTAAGTTGATTAGATTGTATAAATGAGTTTTTTTTCCCCTCTACATTTCTCAGCAGGCAACAAAGGTTCATCGACCGAGGGTTCCAGAGTAAGTTGGTAGTGTGAAACCCAGCCTTATCACCTGCTACAATTAACCAGGAGCTGGGGGAAGTGACAGAGGCACAAGGAGCAGCCCTGGCCTTTCAAACCCGGCATCCAAGGGCTCCAGCCCACCAGGGGAAATGTCCTGCAGAATAAAAGGCCTATATGGACCTTGCCAAATTGAAACAGCAGGGCTCAATGGTACATTTGGCAATACATCTTTAAAGTTATCCCGCTTAAAACATCAGAAACCTTTCCAGAAGGGGCACTCATGATATATTCCAATGTATTATTGGTGTGCTAATTCAGTGTGATCTACTGGAGCAGTGTTAAACTTTTGACTTCTGTGGACCCTAATTGAATCACTTCTGAAAGCCGGGGACCTCCTCCCAAGCACTTTTTTTAGGTTTGAACATCAAAACAATACACAAGACTACAGAAAGACGTATATATCAAACAAATACACAAATTCTGAAATATTTTATCTAATTCACAAACAAAAAATATACAAAAGACGAAATTTTTGTTTTAATGGGAAGGTTGAAGCTTTTCAAAATGTGTTTTTATTTCTAAAAGGTGAAGCAATATGCTAGAGTCTAGCATATCACTGTATTTTTTTTAGCGCTTAATGCATTCTTTCTTTTTATCCATGCATACCAGTGCTCCAGTTGAGGCCACAAATTGCCCATACTATATTCTGTTTCCTGTACTTGTACTGCGACAACAAATCATGCTAAGGATAGTTACCTAATTATTACCTCCATTTTCAAAATCCTTCACATTTACAGAGCAGTTTAACATTTTTGACTTTACATTTCGTTTTTTTTATACATATACTTTATTAATCTTCTAGGATTGCATTTTGGAAGCACTTCCTGAGTAGGCTTAGCGGATCCCCAGGGGTCCGTGGACCGAGGTTAAGAAACACTGTCTGCTCTTAAAAAAAATTGCATTTACATTCTCAAAGGGAAGGGGTCCTTTTAGACTCTTTCCACTTTGAAAATGGGTTACCATCAGTTTTAAACTGGTGGTAAAGTATTACTGTTTTGAGACTGGGATTAGGTCGAAAAACAGTAATACATACCATAACAATTTGGTATTTGGAAGAGACGCCCTAAACACTCCCCTTCCAATTACCGAATCGCAATTGTAAAATGTGATTTGGTATGCATTTTGTATATTTTTAAAAGCATTTTTCCTGTTGCAAATGGCCTGATACTGCAAAAAGGGCCAGTTGCGGCCAGGAAAATGCTTTGTACATCTGGCCCCAAGTTCCTTGGAAATGTCCATAACAATTGCTCACTCAGGTGGAAAGCTTTAAAGAAAATTGTGTCCACCAGAAGTAGGAAGATCATTGTATGACTACAATCGATCCTGGTCGGGAAACCCTCAGAAGCCATAGCTCCTCTAACAGGATGAGCAACTGAGATGAGCAAGAAGGCTTAGGGATATAATGGAGAGCTTTACAAATGGTAGAATCTCCACTTTTATTAAATCCACCTTGCACTGAGGTAGATGTGAAATGGATTTGTCTTCGGTGATAAGGAAACCTAAAAATTCAATCTACTTTGAAGGGATTAGAGATTTTTCTTGACTTATTAAATATACTAGATTCAGAATCAGTTGAGTGCTGGTCAACAACTGTTGAAGTATAATGTTCCTGTTTTGTTCTAAAAGGAGAAAGTTTTCTAAATAGATCCTCCATCAGATTCCCCGAGCTCGTAAGTGATCACTGGTTTCATGACTTTCGTAAAGCACCATGGTGCTGAAGAAAGTCCCAATGGGAGTGATGTGCAGCCGTAAATCCTGTCCTTCCATTGATATTGGAGAGATTTAATGGAATATTTGTGAATGGGTATTGTCGAATAAGCATCTTGAATATCCAACTGAACCGTCCAGTTTCCTTCTAACATGGAATCCCTTAGATGGATAATAATCTCCATCTTCAAGTGAAGGCAGACCACTAAGCTTTCGAATGACTTGAGATTTATCACAGTACAGAACTTCTGTTTTTTATTTAGTATCTAACGGATTATGTAAGGGAAACCTGAAGGGTCGAAAGGAACACCTATATAGCTTTTTGTGCAGAAAGGAATTTACTTCTTGATACACATAGTACCTGATCCTTGGAAAAATGAAGAGGAGTTGGAAGAAAGTTGTGAAAAAGAGCATTGTAAAGCAATATAGAATAATCTTTAATGATATATAGTACACACGGATCTGTTGTGCTGTGTTCTGCTAAGCTGGAAGTTAAAAACTCAAAGTGACCCCCTACTGGAAGATGGACAGAATTGAAAAGGCTTACCTGTGATTTGATTTCTTCTTTGGCATCTGACACAATTTCTGACACCTCTGCTTCTTTAAGGGAAGAACTGGGACCTGAGGTCTTGATGGTAGAAATTAAACCTCTGTACTGGGCAACTCCTCTTGACAGAAAACTACTATCAAAACTTGTCCTTTCTTTGCCAGCCGTGACAGAAACCTGTGAACCACATATCTTCTGTGAGGAGAACTGGGCCTTGTCAAGAGATGCAAAGGTAGAAACAAAGATACTTAACTCCTTGATAAAGGAGTTGCCAAACAGATGGCTATTGGCCTACAGTCCAAATTCTTTTGATGTCAGATTCCCAAAACTTTCATCTATTTTTAGTAAAACAATCTTACTCCTCTCATGCACCTGTAGGAGGGACGAACATGTACCAAAAACCCATGAGCTTTACTCGCTTCAGTAGGATGACCAGGACGCCATGGCACCTAGAAAAGAACAAAGCAAAAGTGAGAAAAGGAAAAAGAAAAACAGAAAAAGGACAAAGACAGATGGAGACAGAGAAGAGGATAAAAATAATAACAGACTCTTACGCAATCTTTCAGGAATCTGAAGCATTGCTTGAGTGAGAAGACCATGTCTGAGCGAAAAAGGAGAAAGAAGCGAGGAGGTAAAGGAGAAAGGCAACTCTGAAGATGGAGAGGTGGCCAGACAACAGAGAGATGTGACACCGGAAGAGGCCCAAGAATGTGCCCAAGCACAACAAGTCGGTAATAGCACAAAAAAGTTGTGAGAAGTGAACACCTGCCATTAAGTGCCTCACAGATCACGAAGGGAATGGACCTGCACTTAGCTCCCACTGCTTTGCTTGAGAAACATAGCTTACCCAGATGGGTTCAAGAATGCAATGCTAACTATTGACTGTTAGGGTAAGTTCCCCTCCTGGGGAGGTCGCGTGGGGTCTCTTGGGGGATCTCCCTCCTCCTCTGGGGGACTAGTTAGTTTTCTTATCTATGGGGCGACAGGCACACTGCACTTTGGGGGGGCTGTTTGGGCTCATGCAGGGGTGCAGGGTGGGGGGAGTTCTGTTGGGTTGGGTGGGTTGGGGTGGGGTGTGGTTCGTTTCTACCGCAAGGCAAACCCGTTATTGTATTGTTGTTTTTGAGATGCTCTGGGGGGGACAAATGATGGCTTCGTTATGTGATGGGGGGTAGGGATTTGACTTTGTTGTCCTGGAATGTTAACGGACTGGGTGATAGGATCAAGCGGGGTGTGGTCCTGCAGTATTTGAAACGGATTTCGCCTGATGTGGTCTTTCTGCAGGAGACACACCTTATTGGTAACTCCTTTTGTGCCATGAATCGCCGTGGCTTTCGCTTGGTGGCCCACTCGGGCTTCACATCAGGCTCGCGGGGGGTGGGCATCATGATCAAGACCTCGCTCCCGCTAGAAATAGACGAGGTGCGCCATGATGAGAGGGGACGCTACACTGTCTTGGTGGGGAGGATGGAGGGCAGGGTAGTTGTCTTTGTCTCTGTGTACGTCCCACCGGGGCTACAGTCCACCACCTTCGCAGACCTGGGACGCCTCCTTCTTGACCTCCCGGGGGGGCTTCTGGTGGTTGGGGGGGATTTCAATGCGGTGGCTTCTGGGACTATGGATCGTCATCCCCCTAGGGACCTCCCCCGGGCACAGGCGTGGTTAGCGGGCCTTTTGGACACACTGGGATTGGTGGACTGCTGGCGTTTAAAGCATCCCACCCAGCTGCAGTACACCTTCCATTCGGGTGCCCATGGTAGCCTCTCGCGGCTTGATTATGTCCTTGTCCCTGCGGCCTATGCTGGGAGGGTGGGAGAGGTGCGCCATCTGGCGCGGGGTATTTCAGATCATTCCCCGCTCCTGTTGCACTTGGGTGTCTTCCCGAGGGGAGAGGGCAGGGTAGCCCCAATCAATGCTTGGTACCTTCGTGACCCCACTATTCGCGCTGACCTGATTAAATCATTGCAACGGTATTTTGAGGAGAATGTGGGGTCCGTTCCGTCGGCTATCTCCCTGTGGGAAGCCTTTAAAACAGTTCTCAGAGGGGAGGCCCTCTCCTTTATCTCCCATGCCCGCAGGCGCGCACAGGAGGAGGTGACCCGGGTGGAGGCCGAAATTACTGAATTGGAGGGGGATCTGGGGAGTGGGGTGACTGACGCGGCGCTGCATGTTCTACACCTTAAACAGGCGGCCTATAGGGCCCTCGTCACGGAGGCGGCCAGGGGCCTTAGCAGAGAGCAACAGGGGCGACTGTATGATGTGGGTGATAAGGCTGGCAAACTGATTGCGTGGTTGGATAAGAAGGAGAGAGCTAGTCGTGTGGTCCCGCTGATTGAGAGGATGGATGGTGTACGAATTACTGAGCCGGAAGGCATTGTTTCTTGCTTCGCGGATTATTTCCGCGAGGTATATTCTCCGGTCTCTCCCTGCTCGGAGGAGGACTCCCATGCCCTGCTGCGGGACATCGCGCTGCCCTCGCTTTCAGTGGAGGACAGGGATTCGTTGGATGCCGCTCCCACCTCGGATGAAATCGCCCTCGCCATACGCTCGGTCGCCTCGGGCAAGGCCATGGGCCCGAATGGCCTTCCTATCGAATTGTATAAGCTGCGACCGGATGTACTGGCACCTCACCTCCGTGCGATGTTCCTTGCGGCCCACTCGCGGGGCTCCCTCCCGCCGGACCAACGTCTAGCTACCATCGTGGTTATCCACAAGGAGGGGAGACCGCGAGACCGTGTTACATCCTATCGGCCGATCTCGCTCTTGAATGCGGAGCCTAAAATCCTCGCCAAGGTGCTTGCCAACCGGCTGGTCGGCGTGGTGGGCGATCTGGTCCACCAAGACCAGTCCGGCTTCATTCCCCATCGCAA
Organism: Triturus cristatus; assembly: GCF_964204655.1. Taxonomy (NCBI): domain Eukaryota; kingdom Metazoa; phylum Chordata; class Amphibia; order Caudata; family Salamandridae; genus Triturus; species Triturus cristatus. The sequence goes on from NC_140590.1 coordinate 1,690,728,503, forward strand.
CACGGCTCTTAACTTGCGGCGCTTGCACGGGGTGCTCGCGCGTGTTCCATTCGTGCGGGAGCCGGCCATCTTGGCGTCCTTGGACGCCACCATGGCGTTCGATACGCTAGAGTGGCCGTACATCTGGGCGATGTTGGCGAAATTTGGATTTGGCCCGGGATTCATCAGCTGGGTCAAATTGTTGTACTCTGACCCATTGGCGCAGGTGGTGGTGAATGGTCGAGTCTCGGCCCCATTCGTGCTGGGACGGGGCACGCGACAGGGTTGCCCCCTGTCGCCGCTCCTGTTTGCACTGGCCTTGGAACCCCTGGCGGAGTGGCTGCGGTGGCACCCTTCTATCCGTGGTCTTCGTTGGACCCCTGAGTATGAGGACCGCGTGTCCCTCTACGCCGACGACATCCTGTTGTACTTAGCCTCCCCGCGTAAATCTCTGATTGTCCTGGTCGATGTTCTGCGCTCCTTCGGCCGCAACTCAGGTCTTGTCATCAACTGGGCTAAATCCTGTATCTATGTCCTTTCCGGGGAGGCTCCTGTTCTCCCGCGGGGCTGCTCGATCCAGATTGCCTCGCAGGGGTTTCGTTACCTGGGCGTCTATATTACGCTGGACCCGGTGGCCCGCTACGAGCGGAACTTGCTTCCCCCCCTCCAGCGCTTGAGGGAGGACGTCGCGCGCTGGCGGCGCTTGCCGCTTTCACCGCTCGGCCGGGCGGCATTGTTCAAGATGATGTCCTTGCCGCGCTTTTTGTATGCTCTCCAGAACTCGATGGATCTGGTCCCGGCGCGTTACTTCCGTGAGGTGGAGAGTTTGCAGCGCCGCCTGTTCTGGGACGGGAGGCCGCGTATAGCCCTGGCAAAGTTGACGCTCCCGTGGTATGACGGAGGGATTGCCCTCCCGGATATTAAGCGGTATTACTGGGCCTCCCAATTAGCTGCAATTAATCATGGCCTTTACGGGCCCGCCTTAAACCCGGCATTTGAAATGGACAAGATGCTCCTGCCCGGCGGCGATTATAATCGAGCGCTCTACACTAGCGTGCCCGATTCCCGCCTTACGGGACCCACGCGTGTCATGGTGCGAGTATGGCACGCGGCCAATGCAGCTATGGGATGGAAGGACCGTTTGACCCGGGCGTCACCGTTGTATGCGTCTGAGAGGTTGGGCTCCCTATGGACCTCGAAGGGCTTCGATAGGTGGGACACGATAGGCATTAGTACAGTGGGGGACCTCTGGACGAGGGGAGGATTCAAAACATTTGAGACACTGCAGGCGGAGTTTCAGCTGCAGGGCAGTGAATACTTTCGATACCTGCACGTCCGTCACGCTCTGGGTTCAGTCTTCCCAGACGTGGCCGACATCCCGGAGTCCTCCCCATTGGAGGATAGAGTGCTAGATGGCCACGTTCCGGACAGCACGATCTCCCTCATCTACAAGAAGTTGATTAATGACCGCTCGGGCTTACTGACTGGGCTCCGCGAGGCTTGGGTTGCCGATGGGTTGGAGCTGGACGACGAGGACTGGATTTCCGCGGTGGCCTCCCCGAAGGAGGTGGCCATCCCGGCTCGCCTTCGCTTCGTCCAGCTTAAGATACTTCACCGGGTGTACATGACGGGGCCAGGGCTTCTGCGTATGGGCTATGCCGAGGATGGACTGTGTAGGCGTGGGTGCGGTGCATTGGCGACTTTTTTACATATTCTGTGGGAATGTCCGAGGGTGGAGCGATTCTGGCGTGGTGTGCATGAGGTCCTGCGAGCGGTTACGCATGTCGTGCTGGTGCCTGAAGCAAGGAGATGCCTGCTGAATGTGTGGGAACCAACCGACTACTCGGTTCCACAGACGCGATGGGTGACGCTGGGTTATATGATCGCTAAACGTGACATCGCTCAACTGTGGGGATCCCAGCGGCCCCCGGTAGTGTCGGCCTGGAAAGAACACATGGATTGGTGCATGTTCCGAGAGAAGGTTGTGTATGTGGCGCGGGGTAAGCCTGGGGCGTGGCTGAAGGTGTGGGGCCCCTGGAACGCCTACCGCGGGGGTATTTGCGAGCCGCCATTGTTGCCTCCCGCTTCTCCAGCTCCGTCCCCCTAGATGACCCCCTCCCCCAATCCCGGGCACAGTGTTTTCCCAGTCCCGGACCTCTTTCCCTTCCCCTCTTTCGATTTTAGTATATGGTTGGGGTCCCCCCATTTGAGGAGCATATGTTGTCACTCTTGCTCACGGGTTGCCTTGCGGGTGTGGTTTTATGTTGTTAGTGTTGTATAAAACGAAACCGTATTGTGGGCTCAGAGTCATGTGGCCCACGTTGTTGATACCTCCTGCTTTAGCGTCTCTGTAACGCCAAGTGCCTTATTGTATATATGTCACCAATTGCTGTCACTTTAGCGGCCGGCCGGAAGGTTGTAGGCCCATACCTGTATATATTCGAGATTGTAATAAACGGTTTCAAAAAAAAAAAAAAAAAAAAAAAAAAAAAGAATGCAATGCTAGTCGTGCAGCATAGCGCTGGGTCACACAAAAGAAGGAGTGGAAGACTGTAGAAGAAACACACACTTTAAAGGGAAAAGCTGAAGCTATTCAAGCCACAACCTTTCTCAAGTTTTTATTTCAAAATTTGGAACTCGTACAAGATCCACAAGACAGGCAAATACAAGCATCACCTATAAAAACAAAATAGGAGCAATAACACCAATAAAAGAGATATATGAATAAAAAATAAGAGAGCACATTCGCTTCATTTTGTTAGATAGTGCATAACATCAGAACATTAACAGACACATTTACCATTTTATTCAGTACAAATATAGAAAACATTTGAAAAAATAAAACTTGTATATAAAACTTTTCTTTGAGTGGGAAAAACAATAAGTTAAAGGCTTTCGCTACAGTTGAAACTCGCATTTTTAAAAACAAGGGTCTCAAACATTTACAACGATAAAAATGCAGTGCAAGGCAAACAAATAATACATGTTTTAAATCCTGAACACCTTCATTACAAAAATTACATACACTATTCTTGTTTGCCGAATGAGACCAAGTGGCAGGAATATATGACGTTTCAACGCAAGCAATTACAACGCATGCCTTTACAATGCGGTTTTTACATCGCAACTACCATTACATTGCATGATTTTACAACGCATGCCATTACAATGCATTTTTTTAAACTGCCATTACAACGCATGCCATTACAACGCATAACATTACAACGCATAATACTTTTAGGGTAACAATGGGGTAAGTATTGGATAGTGTAGGGGTATAAATTACTATTCCCACTCCAGTGAGTGCAACAGTAGGGTAAGTGTTGGATAGTGTAGGGGTAATAATTACTATTCCTACTCCAGTGAGTGCAACAGTAGGGAAAGTGTTGGATAGTGTAGGGGTTAAAATTACTGTTCCCATGTACCCCAAAACCCATACCCACCCTAAAACTAAAAAATCTCCTTTACTTACCTTATAATGCGTTGTAATGGCATGCGTTGTAATGGCATGCGTTGTAATGGCATGTGTTGTAGTGACACGCGTTGTAATGGCATGCGATGTAAAGCCAGTTGCGTTGTAACAGGTGCATTGTGAAGGTAGTGCATTGTAATGACTACGTTGTAATCTCAGTGACAGCTAAGGCTTTTAAGGGCAGAATATTAAAGTGTAAGAGAGACCAGCAACGTCTAGCACCATGATCAATAGTCCAAGTTAAATATTGCTGCGGCTTTTTTCGGAAAGGAAGAATTCATTATCACCTTCAATTTACCTTTTTTCCCACGATATTCAGAGTCTAAGCGAAGGCGTAGCTTGCATGAGGCATGCTTGATAAAAAGTTTTAAACTGTTCTGACCACAAGCATAACAGGGGTGTGGAATTTCATAAAATATCTACTTGTCCATGGGGCAGGTTGCTTCATAAATCTACTTGTCCTGTAACAAAATCCACTTGTCCCTTTGGTGCCATGTAGTGCGGCGACAAATTTTGCTAGCAATCTAATTAGATAAGAGCTCTGATATAGCCTCTCTGATTATGCCAGGGCTTATACCATAGTAGAGTTTGAATACTTGCAATCCCCTTATGTTGCTATGTTTCTGCAGATCTACATACTGGTGCTGAAGGTAGTGGTAAGCAATAGTTCCAGGGTTAGAATGCCCTTTTGAGTCCGTGCAAACCCACTAACTTGCATGTTTTAAGACTTTTCAACAACTCTTCTCCAATCTTTTCCCATACTGAGAAATGTTGGTAATTTCCTGCTGACAATGGCCGGCTGTAAACCTTCTTCCAGTGTTGGGTAAAAAAGTGGTTGGAAGGAAAGTGAACTTGCAAACACTCAGATTTTCTCATGAGCAAATCTACACATGCATATTTGCTTGTGCTAAAATGCAGTTTGCAAATATTGTCTAGGAGAATTATTTCTTGTCCTACTTCTGTAAATTCTTGGGAATTTACGAAAGCCGTATAGCTGCACTTAATGCAAGGACATATACCATGGGTGCACGTTTTAAACTTTCTTTAATAATTGGGCCCCTAATTTGGTCTGGCATTGACCTTTTTTGTTTATTAAGATTCTTTCTCTCTATCTGTATCGGCTGGCTTCACTGTGAGTGACAGTATTCTGCTCTTTCACAAGGAGCATATCGGCACACAAAGTAGTTTTGTTCAGTGCCAGTAACTACTGTGGCAGTGCGTGCTTTTTGAGACCAAAAACTATATATTGCTTTTGCTAATGTTTGTTATAATGGGGAGGGCCCGGCAGCTCCCACACCAATAAGGTTCTACAAAAACCATGCCGAAACAAGTCACACATTGACAAAACGAAAAAGCTGTCCTTCAATTTCAGACCTACTGGCATTGCCAATGCTTCTTTATTTTTGTTTCCCATAATGTTATTGAAACTGGTTACTCTGATTTTCCATTATGAATATTTTTAGGAAATACTAGCATGCATCAACACATGTTACTAAAAGATGCTGCAAAGAAGTGGTACCTGAAAGTTTACAGTAGTTTAGCAAAATGTTTTTTTTCCTGCTTTAATTTTTTTATGAACATTTTATTTTGAAAGCTAAGAATCATCAATTTTGCTTTCAAGCTTCTGCAAATATTTGCATTAAATCAGAGAGCATTCTGGGAGCATTATACATAGTCGCATATTGCTAAACTTTGAAATCGTGTATACAAATGTTTATACTGGAACCACTGTCAGTAGTGCAGTCGGAGCTTACAACATTTACTTAGAGCGCTCACCCTAATAATAAAGGCTTTCAATTAATGAAGCATAAATACAAGTTTGAGCAGCATTGACACATGGACACAATTATTACCTTAACTGCAGACAGTGCCCTTCCCTGATCCATAATGTGGTACTGAAAACTGGCAGCCAAAGGGTTTGTGCTGCAGGGGGTTGGGCCTACTTGTCCCAAGGACAATATACACATGAAAACTTGTTGCCCTTGACCCCAAACAATATGTCCTGGGCGTCAGGCTATAGGACTTCCACATCCCTGCATAAGCATTCCTGGCTTAACTCAAACATGCTTAATGCATAAATAAAATTTCTATAGAACAAAGGCTTTTCTTTTTTTTCTTCAAAAATCTCTATACGTATGAAACCTCTTAATAAATTCACATTTTTTCTCAGACGCCAATAACCCCAACAAATAACTGCTGCGAGGCCTTATACCAATGCAGTCTTTAACCCAAATTTCAATCTAATTGCAGAAATAGCAGCATGAGTATTAAAATCACAAACTTTTCTCAAAATTAGCCTTCTAATTAGAAGATTAGATCTTTGTGGAGAAATCAATAAAAGCTGCATATATCAGATAGCCTCTGGTTTTCACATATTTAGCTGTAAACAGTTGAAGAGCAGGAATATTATCTGTTGTGCAATGATTTTTCCTCTATCGCTATAATGGAATAATCATGTCCGCCTACACCCAGGAGTGTAAATGTTACAAAATGCTTTCCGCAAAACTTTTGCCTGCCGCATCAAGTAGGGCAATTCACGTATCGTTGTTTGGCAAATTACGGGATCCCTTTTCGTGAATGGAACTGTAACACTCCCTAACCAGAATGGAGGGACAATTGTTAGAGAATAACAATGTTCAAAAATGGGAGCCAAAAAATTAGCTCAGAGTTGGGTTTCTCTTTTCATAACTGCAATCGGGTCCTCATCTGGACCCATTGCACCAGATTTTCTCATTGGCTAAATGAAGTCATCGATCTGTTCCACTGAGATGGGAGGCCATAAGTTACTAACTATAGATTCAAACTTGGATCAAGATATTCTATATGCGGATCCTGCTCATTCGCCGCAGATACTTCAGAAATATAACTGCTCCAGTGCTCTTCCTTAATCAGGATGGGGCGTGACCTCGCTGTAATCACACAGCATTCGGAAATAATCCCCCAATATTTCCTCTTGTCCTCGTGGACGGTGCCACTCTAAATTCAATCCATTTGTAGTCAAGCCTCTCCTTTAGTCATCTTCTCCTCTTTATAAGAGTAATTATTTTCCCTCTTTCATCCAAGAAAGAGCTAGATGGGGTTCTAATGAACCCATTTATTTCTTATTCAGGTCTGAGAGTGGTTGTTTCAAGAATTTATAAAGAGTGAGTTTCTCTATTCGACAATGGAGCATCCAAGACACCTGAAGATAATCTCCCTTGGAGTAAAGTAGTCACTCCCCTGCATTCGCAGGCACCGCAACACTGCTGACCGGTCTGCTGATCCCAAACTCTTACGGACTCCTAAGGGTCCAGCAACACAGGAGGTGGGTTCCTATGTCCCTTGAGGCCCGAGCTGCCCTCTCACCGAGTTTGAGGTCAGCATCCCTCGTGGGGGCTGCAATACCCGAACCCCTGTGCACCGCATGTATTTGCAAGTGTATGTGCTTGTTGGCAATTCCTTGACAAGTGCATCGGGCTCCGAGGAGCCCCAACCTCTGGCAACTTCTCCTACAAAGATCTTCAGTCACCTCGCACTGCTCCGTGGCCTGTTGTTCTGTGAAGCTGCGCAAGGTCCTCTTGCGACTCCTGTGCCTCTGGCCTGTGGGTCCAATTGAGGATCAACTTTGCCTATCCTGGCTCCCCTGGTTGCTCCAGGCTTGCCCCGACTCCCCTGGCTGTGGCGAGTCTCCTGGACCTTGCTGGTCTGAACCGTGCACTTCCTTGATCTTCTGCGTGGTTTGCTGCTGCCAAGGCTTGTTGGTGCTCCCGCCGGACTGAAGCACCCGACATCGGTGGGCATTCGTCTACCGAGCCCCCGGTCACTCTCAAGTGTGCCAAACTCTGTCCCCTCTGCTTTCAGGTACTCCTCGACAAGAATCCACGTTTAGATTCCAATGGACATTCTTCTCCCTTCCAGCAACGGCACTTTCTCGAAGTCCTCTATTGAGTTTGACTGCGGTTTCCAACCCCACTTCACAACTATGCACCCGGCTTTCCTGGGATAGTTAACTTGGGTACTTCAGTATCCACGGGTAGGGTGGCTCTCCAACCTTCTGTCTTCCATGGGCTTTCTTCAAAGTCCACTGAGAAGGGTCCCTAAACTTTAAAACTCCAACCGGGACTTGCACATAGACTTGTACGGAGCACGCGGTTGTGTACTCACACTGCACACGCTCTCCGTGGGGTCCCTATCTACTCACCATGGGTGGTTCCTTGGGGTCTCAGCAATTCAATGTCCTCTAGACTTTCTCCTGACTCGAGTCGTGGTTCTTACACCACTTTCTTAGTATATGGTTTGGTTACTCCCTGGGGCGCACTGTGTATCAGTGCTATTTACTGTGATTTCTTTGCTATCGTATTGTGTGCTTTGAGTATATCTCCATGTAGGAGATACTGAAACGTACAAGAGAGTATTATATAATAAATACATATATTTATAAATACCTTGTGTGGTTCGCTTTCATTTAATCTATACAATAAGATTGCATTCTGGTAATACAAGCTGCTTTACACTCCTTCAGGACTAAGCCTTTAGGCTGCTCTCCACAGGTACCACTTGGATAGCTTTCTATGGTTGTCTGCAACCTCTTAAAACACCATAAGGATTGTCTGGACTGGTGCAAGGTGCCCACTTACAGTAGTGGAAAGCATAACCCAGGCCAGCCTCTCACAATGACCACATCTGTTACTGTCAAATCCCCTTTAAGAGGAGGCATATCCTCTCCAGCAGCTGGCTGTGAGTACTGTGGGGTCCTCCCTTGGGACAGCACCAGTGGAGTGTAGGGGATAGCCTTTGCAAGGCTCTGTTCTGGAGCATTAGAAGGCAAGAACTCCTGTTTACTTGACTGATGGACAGAAGCGGTGTCCACAGCGTCCTCCTTCTGAAAAAAATGTGAAGATGGAATTACAACCTTTGATTGCATTTATGTGCATAGAACTGTTTCTCAGCGGGTTGGATTTAATCTTTTTACAGGCTCCTACGGGAATTATTTTGCCAGACTGAAGTTTCCTTATTGTTATATCAACCAGGGGAGTTATGTGGCCAGACAACAGAAATAAGAGCAATTCTGATGAGAACCTTGAGATTCTGTTGAGCGGGCACCTCTGCACCCTTGTATAAGGTTTGCGTATTAAGGTGTGCAGTGGGGCAGAATGAGCTGTATCCACTGAAGACCGTTATGAAGTGCTCCTTAGTTCTACTAACAGTCAACTCCACAATCAATTCCAAAGCTGGTACTTATGCAAGAGCCAGTGGCATATCAATAAAATAGTGTCTTGAACAAAATGCCGCAGGCCTAACATGGATCCCGAGCCGCAGCAGACCTGGTGAAGCCGTTTCCAGCTAAATACCCAGAAGCTCAACCTTTTGTCCTAGATCTAATACCGTGGACTTGCAAGTGTGAAAGGGCAACTAAACACAGACTGCCAACAGGTACCAGTCGCAAAATGGTGCTCTGCCAAAGGAGTTCAAGATTTCAAAGGAACTTGCCACCCCCTGGCTTTCTGTTTTCTCTGTTTCTGCAAATTCTCCCCAGTCACCCAGCAACAGAATGGTTAACAGGCAGTGCAGGGGGCGTGAGAGCAGGGGCCAAACTTCAAACGGCCGAGGGAATTCTCAGTGCTGTTGCGAAAAAGGCAATAGTCCAGGCGGTCAAGCAAAAAGGCAAGATGCTAAAGACCTCCAGCCCTCAGACAGAGAAAACACTACTGCCAGATGGGTGATTGGTGGAAGACCCCAACTCGTTCCACTGATTACAGACACCACACTGTTACACATTAGAAGAACCACTGCTGTAGAAACACAGAGAGACTGGAATAAGGTAAGTGTAGCATCAGATGTAAAACTGGTGCACATAAACACCAGGGAGACAAGACATGAATGCTCACCCTCATTAGCAGGCGAGTTTCACTGTAAGTATCCTCCAGGCAAACCTGGAAACTTGACCAAGAACCAAAGATGATAGATCTCTGCCACTTCAGGGAAATGCTGAATGGTGCTGAGATGCCAAACACGACTGCATCAGTGGAGGCACAGATTAAGGCAGGAATGGAGAAAAGTACTATCAGAGATAATAGGGTGAACTTAACTAGAGAGACTGAGGGGAAGCAAGGAGGAGAAAAACAATAAAGGTGAGGGAAAGGATGGGTGTGAACAGCTACGAAATCGAGAGAAAGGCATAATAACTGCTGTTGCCAAACTCCTCCTCTCTAATCTCATTAGTCTTTAGAGAGCTCTACCTATTGTGATCTAGAAGTCTCAACATAACCTACCATCCTTTAGTGACTTGGGCAGCAGGCAGTTAGCAAAGGACTGGAAGTGCCTGCCCATCATGAATGTAGTGTCCAGTTCTCCATGTATGAAGTTTCCTGGGCATTTTCTACTGAGCTATTCTTGGAGATCTGACAATAATATTTTACTACTTGAAGCCTATAGCTGTTTTGAGATACTATTCATACAGTCGATCACTGCCTCTTGGAGAGAATGCTTAAAAGCATTCAGCTTATCTCTGAACTGCCACTCTTCCTGATTCTGTTCATAAGAGGATGAATCTGCCTAAGACATATTAAGAAAAGTAAATTCCAAAAAACTGTAATTAATTAGTAAGTAGCTCTTCTAATTGGAAATAAGTTAAAGTTATCAGGAAGGGCTGGGATAAACTAGGCAGTTAGTTAGCTGTAAGAAATCTCAAGTTATTCATGTAAATTAGTAAATTAATAAATGTGCACATATTAATTTCAGTGAAGTCATTTAATATACACACTAGGGGTCAACAGCAGCCTTGAGCGCGGCTCTATTGGTTCGACTAGGGCTGTAGGGTTAAAGTCTCTTGCCAACAGAAAATCCTGCCTCACTGGGAGAGCCTGGCAGATGAAAAATGTTGAACGAGTGGAACACAAACAAATTCCTGGCCGGAAAGAGCGTTTTCCCTCTTACAACTTCTCCACCAATGAAAGTTATAGGGGTACATTTCCACTTTTTTTTTATTTCTCCATTTTAGCACTTAAAGTGTCATTGTAAGGTCCGGAATTGATCACTGAAGACATGGGAAATGTCACAATAAAATAAACGGAAAATTAAATGGCAGCAATGAATCCGAGATACCACCACTCTGAGCAATGTACTGACACAGTACGCTCTTTGGCAAGAATCCACTGATTAAAGAGAGAAAACTTAAAAAACAATTTGAATAACTGAAACCGAAAATGAAGCATATTACTTTTGACTGAACTGTGATGTTAAAAATAATACAGTGATTTCTACAACGGTTCAGAATTGAGTACCACGTCCCAGCTCCTCTACAACAAAAACACAATGAGACGGCGACCCCTACAGCTTGCAAAGCTTCACCTTTAGTCACTCCATTGGCCAGAGCAGTGGGGCCGTCATGGTTGTGCCCAAGGATGTGAGGGGATCATCCTACCTGTCGCCCAGTTTTCACAGGAAGCGAGACTGGACTTTCTACCCCACAGCTCCATACAGGTATGAGGTGTGACATCATCAGTGGGCGCCAAGACTGGGCTTAAAAACACCACAGGATCAGGAAGCAGCCTCTTTCTTCTTCAGTGACACTGTGAGACGGGCCTCACGGCGTGGCCCTCTCCATCATCCAGCCAACCTGCAACCACCCTCAAGACACGACATCCCCGACTCCGGCCACCCCAGCCACCCCCGATCCGCGGGCCGGCCAGAGGCCTGACCAACTCACCTCCCTACCACGCATGTCCAACCAAGGAAGCGGGAGCCCTCAACACAGACCCAGAGGCGCCAGCCCAGTCACACCTCGGGTCGCCTTCCCCGGGAGGACTCAATCGGCCACCAGGCCCCTGGGGAGCAGGCGCCTTCCCTACCGAGCGTCTGGGGTCCCTCCCAGACCCACCTGAAAAGACCAAAGAAGTGAGCGGCCGGAAATTCCGCCGGACCCCCTCCGTCACCCCAGTCCCCCCTCTGCGAGCACTCCGGACTTCAAAGAACCAGCGGAGTATAACAAGGGGTGCCGGAGAAACAAAGACAGAGAAGACCTGGAACCATCTGAGCCTGCAGACGCTGTCGCGGCTCCTGAACGCTGAAGTCACCTGGGCCTGCTGAGTGACTCGCGGCCTCTTGCTATTGAACCATCTGAGCCCTGCGGACGAGGTCGCGGCTCCCGAACACTGAACCACCTAGGCCTGCTGAGTGACTCGCGGCCCCCAGCTATTAAACCATCTGAGCCCTGCTGACGGAATCGCGGCTCCTGAACTCCGACCACCTGTGCCTGCTGAGAGACTCGCGGCGCTCCCCTTGAGGACGACTCGGGAAGAGATCGCCCAGAGACACGACACCCTCCGGCTCGAGGATTGTGAGCTTCCGCAGGGTATTTCGCAGAGACATTATCTTGAAAGACTGTCCCGCTACCCCCATTCCCCACGACTGACTTGTGGTACGTTGTGCCACTGCTGTACTATTTGCCTTTTGGGTCATAAAGATCCCTTGAAATCATCGATAAAAGAACTTATCGTCCTACAAAGAATACGTGTGGTGTCCCTCTGTTCACAGTGCAGTTCAGGGTGTGCGCGCCTGGTTCGGCTTACTTGGGAGAGGTGGGTCAAAGGGGTGGGCAAGACGTGTATCGAACCCCCTTCCGGCGAACGCCTTTCCAACATTTGGTGGCAGACGACGGGATCCGAGCCGACACCGAAAGAGAGCGTGCAGGGAACGACTGACGCACTACCAAACAGAGATGGAAGGAGAAACCTCCCTGGGTGCCGCAGGTACCGAAATAAGCTCACCGTTCCGAGAGGATCAATTGGACTATTACACGCATAGAGAACTAAAACAGTTTTGCAAAGACCTTGGCATCGCTACCACCGGACTGAGCACAAAGGAAGACTTCCAGAAAGTACTGAAAGCCTGGGTCGAGACGGGGGCGCCCCCGACCCAAACGGAAGGAGACTCTACCCATGAACAGACAAGCACCCCGACGAGAAACAACGGGCCAGAGGGGAACCTGTCCCCCGAGGAACTAGCGGACCGAGAGAGAAGCCGCAACCACGAACTGGAACTGGCAAAACTAAAAATCGAGGGAGAGATAAAACTGGCAGAGAAGAAGTTAGCCGTCGAGCAGTTACGGCTACAAGGGGAACTCGAAGAGAAGAGACTCCAAAGGGAGCACGACGAAAAGAAACTCCAGCTAGAACATGAACGCGGCCTGAAGGAGATTGAGTGGCGGGCTAGACACGAAAAGTCACAGCCGCCCGGGAATCCACAGCCCGCTCCCGCCGGGGAAACCAAAGTTCACATCCCCAAGGATGTTGTCAAGGAGTATTATAAGAACGATGATATCCAGCAGTGGTTTAAAGCCTACGAAGTCGCCATGACCTCTCACCGAGTCCCGCAGAAGGATTGGGGGGCTGGCCTATGGGGCCGGTTCTTAAGCGAAGGAAGGGACACTCTGCTCGATCTGCCCTCCGCGGTCATGAACTCCTACAGCCACATGAAGGAAGCCCTCGTGGGCCGGTACGGACTCACCCCCGAAATGTACCGACAACGGTTCCGAGATTGCAAAAAGATACCGGGCACCACGTGGGTCGAATACGTGAACTTTTACAGCCGAGCCTTGGACGGGTGGATCAAGGGCAGCAAGGTCTCCACCTTCGAAGAACTGTTCGATCTGATCGCCTGGGAACATTTGGCGGCCAATTGCTTTATAGAACTGCGCCAGCATCTCCTAGACAGTAAACTCACCGACCCTCGGAAGCTGGCCGCTGAGGCTGATCGTTGGGTGAACACCCGGGCCACCCGGGGCCCCGTGGGGGACTACGGCCGCAACAGTCAGGGTGCCCCCCGCCAGAGGGGTGGAGGGAACCACGGCCGACCAAGAGACTTCGCCGGGGGGTCCTCCACCAGCCCCCCCAGCAGCCCACCAGCGGCGGGTTCGGCCCAGTCTCCAGCCAGCACCGGAGCCCCAGGACGACCAGGTCCACGAGCTAGGATCACCTGCTTCCGCTGCCAGCAGCCCGGACACTACCCAATGACCCCCAGTGTCCCCAGTATCAGCGAACCACAACGACCAACCCCACGACCCGGCAGATGGCCTCCGTGGCTCTGGGGGAAGAAATGGAAGACTCCGAGGAATGGGAACCGGCGGCCATGGCCCTGGTCTTCCTTGGTGATCGAGAAATGGTCCCCGGGACACCCTTGCCCGCCAACACAGAAAAATACCGACAGCGGGTGACCATCAACGGCCACCGAGTCGAGGGCCTTCGCGACACCGGGGCGAGTGTCACCGCGGTCCACCGCAGCCTAATTTCCGAAGACCAGATCCTAGCCGGGGCCCTCTGTCCGGTCGTATCCTCCGACAATTCAGAGAGCCTCTGCCAGATGGCCCTGGTGCCCTTCGAGTGGGGAGGGGTCTCCGGAGAGCTGAAGGTAGCGGTCCGGACCTCGCAGCCCGTAGACTGCCTCCTGGGCAACGACCTGGAAAGTTCCCCGTGGGGGCAGGTAGAACGAAGAGCCCACCTGGAGATGATGGGCCTACCAGAATGGGTCTGCGCCACCACGCGCTCCATGACCGCACGAGTGGCCCCCTCCAAGGGCGGTGAAGCCCTCTTACCGAACACTTTCCCCGAGAACAGGGACCCCCTACCAGACACAGACAACCCCCCTTCCGAGGAAGAAGGAGACACTAACCCAGGGGAAGGACCGGAACCTTCCGCCCCAGAGGCCCCGATGGAACCCGAAGAACTGCCCGAGTTGGCCCAGTGGCACTGCGAAGGGGGGCCCTCCCGCGAAGAGTTCTGCCAGGAGCAGACCACTTGCCCCTCCCTCGAGGGACTTAGACAACAAGCCGAAGCCCAGGTCGCCGGTGACCAAACCGGAACCCATTGGGTCTATTGGGACAATGGCCTCCTCTACAGCGAGCAAAAGTCCGCCGAGCTAGGCGCAGCACGAGTACTGGTGGTACCCCTGCGGTTCCGGAGCCTCCTCCTGGGCCTGGCCCACGATGTACCCTTGGCAGGACACTTAGGCCAAGACAAGACATACCAGCGATTGGTGACCCACTTCTATTGGCCCAAGATGCGAGCGAATGTAGAAACACACTGCAAGTCCTGCCTCACGTGCCAGGGCAGTGGGAAGAGTGGCGGAAAACGCAAAGCTCCCTTACAACCGTTCCCCGTTGTAAGTACCCCGTTCGAGCGGGTCGGCATCGACATCGTGGGACCCCTGGATCCGAAGACCGCCCAGGGCCACCGATTCATCCTTGTCCTGGTGGACCATGCCACCCGCTACCCCGAGGCCATTCCCCTCCGCACCGTGACGGCTCCCGTGGTGGGCCGGGCTCTCATGGGGATCTTCTCCCGTGTAGGATTTCCCCGCGAGGTTGTGAGTGATCGCGGCACTAACTTTATATCCCGCTACATGAAGTCCCTGTGGCAGCAGTGCGGAGTCACGTATAAGTTCACGACCCCCTACCACCCCCAGGGCAACGGCCTGGTGGAACGCTTCAACCGAACTCTGAAGGGAATGATCCTGGGCCTCGAAGAGCCCCTGCGCCGGAAATGGGACGTCCTCCTCCCTTGCCTCCTGTTTGCGTACCGGGAGGTTCCCCAAAAGTCTCTGGGGTTCAGCCCCTTCGAACTGCTGTACGGACATCCCGTTCGAGGGCCCCTGAGCCTGGTCAAAGAGGGCTGGGAGACAAGCCCCCGGGGGACACCCCCAGATGTGTTCCGCTACATCCTGGCGCTCCGCAACCAGACGAGGAAGTTTAGGGAACTTGCAGAGGCTAACCTCGAGGCCAGCCAAGAAGAAATGAAGCGCTGGTATGACCAGAACGCAACCTTGGTCGAATTCCAGCCGGGCCAGCAGGTTTGGGTCATGGCTCCGGTGAGACCCTGCGCCCTACAAGACAAATGGACTGGTCCATTCAAGGTGGTTGAACGGAAGAGCCAGGTCACGTATCTGGTCGACGTACAGTCCCCACGGAACCCCCTCCGGGTCCTCCACGTAAACCGTCTCAAGCCCCACTTCGTAAGGACAGAATTGAGTTTGCTACTGGCCACCGATGAGGGGGCAGAAGAAGACACTGAACCCCTGCCCGATCTCCTGTGCACGAAAGAACTGGACGGTTCCGTGGAGGGTGTGAAACTGTCGGCCACCCTCACTCCCCAGCAGGCCGACGACTGCCGCCAGCTGCTCGGACAATTCGCAGACCTTTTCTCCCTCATTCCAAGGGTGACCGACTGGTGTGTCCACGACGTGGACACCGGCGACTGCCCGCCTGTGAGACACCGAGCCTACCGGGTGCCTGACCGGGTCCGCACCTGCATCAAGACCGAGGTACAGAAAATGCTCAACCTAGGGGTCATCGAGCCCTCCGACAGCCCCTGGGCCAGCCCGGTGGTTCTGGTCCCGAAGGCGGCCTCCCCAGGGGTCGCCCCCGAACTAAGATTCTGTGTAGACTATCGGGGGCTCAACGCGGTCACCCGCGCAGACGCTCACCCTATTCCCCGAGCCGACGAGCTCATCGACCGCCTGGGGGCCGCCCAGTTCCTCAGCACCTTCGACCTGACCTGCGGGTACTGGCAGGTCGCTCTCACGGAAGGGGCGAAAGAGCGCTCTGCCTTCTCCACGCCAGATGGCCACTACCGCTTCAGGGTCATGCAGTTCGGAATGAAAAACGCCCCAGCCACGTTCCAGCGGTTGGTGAACAAGGTCCTGGCCGGACTCGAGGAGTTCAGCGCAGCGTACCTTGACGACATCGCCGTATTCAGCTCTCAATGGCACGAGCATCTCCAGCACCTCCGACAAGTACTAATGGCCCTGCGCCAAGCGGGCCTGACCGTGAAAGCCAGCAAATGCCAGCTCGGACAAGGCTCCGTGGTCTACCTGGGGCATCAGGTGGGCAGCGGCCAGGTCGCCCCTCTCCAGCCGAAGATCAATGCCATCAAGTCCTGGGAGCCCCCCACCACGCAGACAGAGGTTCGGGCCTTCCTGGGCCTTACGGGGTACTACCGGAGGTTCATTAAAAATTATGGTAGTATCGCAGGGCCCCTCACAGAGTTGACCTCCAAAAAGCTTCTGCAGAAGGTGCAGTGGACCCCCCAATGCCAGCAGGCGTTCGACGCCTTGAAAACCGCCATGTGCACCGCTCCCGTACTCAAGGCCCCCGACTACTCCCAAGAGTTCGTGGTCCAGACCGACGCATCCGAACATGGCATCGGGGCCGTGCTCTCGCAGTTCGACGACAAGGGCATTGATCAGCCCATAGCCTTCATCAGCCGAAGGCTGCTGCCGAGAGAGCAGCGTTGGAGTACTATAGAGCGAGAGGCCTTTGCCGTAGTCTGGGCCCTCAAGAAACTGCGGCCCTACTTATTCGGAACCCATTTTCGAGTACAGACGGACCACCGGCCCTTGCAATGGCTAATGCGGATGAGGGGGGAGAACCCCAAGCTACTACGATGGTCCATCTCCCTCCAAGGGATGGATTTCACGGTCGAACATCGCCCCGGGACGGATCATGCCAACGCCGACGGCCTGTCCCGGTTCTTCCGCTTCGGCGAGGAGAACCCCCCAGTGGATGGGTAGTTCTCCACGCCTTTCAGCTGGGGGGGACGCGTGTGAGACCGGCCTCACGGCGTGGCCCTCTCCATCATCCAGCCAACCTGCAACCACCCTCAAGACACGACATCCCCGACTCTGGCCGCCCCAGCCACCCCCGATCCGCGGGCCGGCCAGAGGCCTGACCAACTCACCTCCCTACCACGCATGTCCAACCAAGGAAGCGGGAGCCCTCAACACAGACCCAGAGGCGCCAGCCCAGTCACACCTCGGGTCGCCTTCCCCGGGAGGACTCAATCGGCCACCAGGCCCCTGGGGAGCAGGCGCCTTCCCTACCGAGCGTCTGGGGTCCCTCCCAGACCCACCTGAAAAGACCAAAGAAGTGAGCGGCCGGAAATCCCGCCGGACCCCCTCCGTCACCCCAGTCCCCCCTCTGCGAGCACTCCGGACTTCAAAGAACCAGCGGAGTATAACAAGGGGTGCCGGAGAAACAAAGACAGAGAAGACCTGGAACCATCTGAGCCTGCAGACGCTGTCGCGGCTCCTGAACTCTGAAGTCACCTGGGCCTGCTGAGTGACTCGCGGCATCTTGCTATTGAACCATCTGAGCCCTGCGGACGAGGTCGCGGCTCCCGAACACTGAACCACCTAGGCCTGCTGAGTGACTCGCGGCCCCCAGCTATTAAACCATCTGAGCCCTGCTGACGGAATCGCGGCTCCTGAACTCCGACCACCTGTGCCTGCTGAGAGACTCGCGGCGCTCCCCTTGAGGACGACTCGGGAAGAGATCGCCCAGAGACACGACACCCTCCGGCTCGAGGATTGTGAGCTTCCGCAGGGTATTTCGCAGAGACATTATCTTGAAAGACTGTCCCGCTACCCCCATTCCCCACGACTGACTTGTGGTACGTTGTGCCACTGCTGTACTATTTGCCTTTTGGGTCATAAAGATCCCTTGAAATCATCGATAAAAGAACTTATCGTCCTACAAAGAATACGTGTGGTGTCCCTCTGTTCACAGTGCAGTTCAGGGTGTGCGCGCCTGGTTCGGCTTACTTGGGAGAGGTGGTTCAAAGGGGTGGGCAAGACGTGTATCGAACCCCCTTCCGGCGAACGCCTTTCCAACAGACACGATAAGGCAGATGGAGGATTCAGGAACGTCAATCCAGCAGCTGGGAGTGGCTCTGCGAAACACCCACTCACCCTCAACTGGAGTAAGAGGGGATATTTTCACAGAAAAGAAGGGGGATACCTGACACATTTGGCTACTTTGCTGGTTTGCCCCCTTGATGTTGTAATGAGTATCTGGACACGGGACTGGCTAGAAGGAGGACTGACCTGCTGGTGGTCCTGGACCTTTGAGCACACTAGGTTAACTGGGTTTGATTATTGATGGGGACTTCGCTTGGAGGCTGGTTAGATTACCAGGTGCCCTCGCAGAGATTGCGAGTTGTACAGTTCCCTGGTGTTGTGTGTGTTTGAAATAATGTGTATCTCATTTTTCATCCCTCACCTAAACAAGGGTAGAACTTTTGAATGTAGATGGTGTAATTTATCTCTGACTCTTAGTGGAGAACGAACAGAAATGGTTGGCACCAGGTGCCTGCCCCTTGTGGCGGATGTAAATAGAATATGCTTTGTTGTTCGCAATGCCATCTTTGGTAGGATCATACAACCGAAGGGAGTTGATCCTCAATATTAAACTGTTTACCACTGATGTGTCATGGCGGAATGTATTTTGAGTTTACATAGTTTCAAGTGACACTTACTGTACAATATGTGTTATGTTGTGCATCATACATTTTACCTTGTATTCGGTTGTGCTATGTCCCCAAGGTCTCGTGCCTGCCTTGCGCTGCTTCTCCTACTGCGTGCCCATGCCCAAGGGTTCTATGACGTCTTATGGTTCTGTGGTAGAATCTTGGGCATGGGTGACGGTTGGAGTGGCAGTTGCCGTTACCTGTAGCCCTTGAGAAGACGTGCTCTCTGGTGTCAGTGGCTTTCTTGTAATAAAGACTTTTGAACTTACCTTCTGCCTCCGGTGAGTCTTTACAATTTTGGCGACGAGCTGCCCTGACACCACAACGGAATCACGAGTGCATTCCAGCATTTCTCCGCCTCGTTATTCACTCCTACGAGGGTCGTCTTCTTTTCTCCTGCTGTCCAATTTTGAGGGGTTGCCGTTCATGCTGCCTTCTTCAATCCTGCTCCTATCCTGATGTTGTGGCGGAACCTACCAGTGCTTCAACTTCGGAAAGTGACCGAGTGCTGCATCCTTCCGGCTCCTGTACTGCTCCTTCTCTTGTGGAGTTGCCACACCGACAAGCCCAGCTGCATGTGAATTCCACTGTGCTGACTCAGATGCAAGTATAATCACGGTGAGATCTCTGCTGTCTGCGGCTGCTCCCTCGCCTCCTGGTGTTGGTCTACGGTTCTTGTGGGAGAAGCGGCGTTGTCCTTTCATGTTCCTCTGCGCCATTCCCGCCAAGCGGCGGCTTGATTAAAATCTCCTGAGTGCCTTACAATGCGGCGTGACGTCACTGAAACGCACGTGCCGGCGGCCATTTTGATTTGGGAATTGGCCAATTTCAACAGTGCACTGTCAATGTGCGTTCACTGTATCAGTGACACGCACACCTCAATTCTTCATCTTGTCTTGCTGCGTTGTTTCACTTCTGCGCACCACAGTGCATCCTCCACGTGCGTTCTCCATATCGGTGACACGCATACCTCAATTCATTATATTACTAGGCAATTTTAACAGTGCATTGCCAACGTGCGTTCCCTGTATCGGTGACACGCACACCTCAATTCTTCAGCTCGCCTTGCAGCATTGTTTAACTTCTGCTCCACAGTGCATCTTATATGTGCGTTCTCTCTAACGGTGACACACACACCTCTATACATCATCTTGCTTTGCCTCAGTGTTAATTCCTGCGCACCACAGTGCACCTTCTATGTGCGTTCTCTGTACCGGTAACACGCACACCTTCATCCATCATTTTGTTTGTCCCGTTGTTCACCTTTTAGCGCTCTCCTCACCGGTGATGTGCACACCTTTTGGTTGTAATTTCACTCCTTCATCTGTGACGTGCACACACCTTGCGCACCTTGTGTTTTTATTTTGATATCACTTCTCCTTTATTTTTTCACAGTATTTCTGTTCCTCATCATGGCATCAGGTAACATATGGAACCTCTCTCCTCCACAGCCTTTTATTCTCTCGACAGGGGACACTTCTCTCAAATGAGATGAATGGCGAGAATATTCTGAGAACTATATCTCCACATTCAAGGATGAAGAGGAACTGACTCCTGAGAGGAAAAGAAAAATCCTACTCCACTGTTTAGGCACAAAAACAATGAAAATTTACAATCGCATCAACAAAAAGCCTAGGAGGGAGATGTCTACATCAATGCACTGGAAGACTTATCCTTATACTCCAAACCCAATGTTTCCATTTCTGTTAACAGATACACGTTTTATAAACGTAAACAGAGTACTGAAGAGTCTGTGAAAGACTTTGTTGCTGCTTTAAAGAACTTAGCACTTACTTGCCGGTTCGGTTAATTGCATGACAAATTCATCCGCGACCAAATCGTCATACGGGCTGCCAATAGCAACATCCAGGAGAAACTGGGCAAAAGGGGAATTGCCACTTGAAGAGGTCATCGAAATTGTCAAATGCACAGAGCTTACAGACAGATGTGCAGAGGCAGTTTTGTCTGAAGAAAAGACAAATGCCGAGGACAAGTCAACCATTGCTAAAGTCACGGTTTCTAAAAGTTCTCATATTAAACAGCGTTCAAACTCATTGCAAGGGAAAGACACCAATACTAAGGCAAAGTTGTCTGATGATAGAAAGTACTTTAGATGTGGCAGCAGATATCACTTGGCAAATGATAAAACGTGTACGCACTCAAGCAGAAATGTTCAAGATGTGGAATTGTGGGTCATTTCCTTGCAATGTGTCAGAGAAAACAAAAGGGTAGAAGAAATGTAAAACTAATAGTACCTGAAGAACAAGACAATGCATATTCTTCTGATGATGATGATGACATGAATTTATTTATGTTACAGGTTGAGGATAATATGGTGGGCAAAGGTAAAAAACCCATGTCTCGTTTAAACATTGGAGGGGTGGAGATCTCCAATGTGGCGGATTCGGGATCTCCTTATACTATTGTAAATAAGAATGTTTGGCTAGAAAAATGTGTTCTGTCATTGGTAACCATTTACTCAACCCGGACATCTCTCCTAAAACATTCACTGGGGAACCCATTGAAATGCTGAGTTGCAGGGAAATGCAGTTTCAATTTAAAACTCGACAAATGCTGGGCAAACTTTATGTATCTGCCGTCGGTCCTTCTGTTCTTGGATGGATCGATCAAGGGAATTTGGGGACAATTCTTGACCCCAACAGCCCTGATCCCGTGATTTCGCTACAAACGGAAGGGGAGTACAAAAATCTTATTGTCAAAAAGTATCCTCATGTATTCTCAGAGGACATTGGCAAACTTAAAGGGTTCAACCACGAAATTAAGCTCAAAGAAAATGCTGTCCCTTGAATACATAAATCTAGAAACATACCTTTCTCCATCATAAGCGAGGTGGAAATGGAACTTCTTAGGCTGCAGAAGTCTGGTATCATTGAACCAGTGGAGTCGGCTGAGTGGGTTTCGCCCTTGGTCATAGCAAAGAAGTCCAACAGTAAGTTCCGCTTATGTGTGGATCTCCGTGATCTTAACAAAAACATCCTTATCGACCAATTCCCTTTGCCCAAAATAAGTGAGATGCTGTCCTACACTAATGGAGCAAAGTGGTTTTCCACGATCGATCTAAGTCCTGCCTACCACCAAGTGGCCTTGCACCCTAACTGTGGAAGCCTCACAACGTTTGTCACACCATTGGGATGTTTTAGATTTAGAAGAGTACCCTTTGGATTGGCCTCCGCTGCGGCCATGTTCCAGAGGTTGATGCGCACGCTCTTCAAGAATGAAAAAGATCGCCTCATCTTTCAGAACAACATTATGGTGATAGGCGCTAATAGGAAGGAACATGATGACAAATTAAACAGGGTATTAAGTATCCTTGAACATCATGGTCTTACCGCAGATGTACGAAAGTGCAAATTCGCTACTAGTAATGTCACATATCTTGGACATGAGATAAATGGTGATGGCATAAAACCAAAAAAAGAACTCCTTTCTGCCATTAGAGAAGTCCCCTCTCCAAACAACAGGGATGAAGTAAGAGCCTTCCTAGGCCTCTCTGAATTCTAAGCCAAGTTTGTCCAAAACTTCTCCTCCAAAACGTTCGCTTTGAGACAACTCGTAAACCTTAAAAACAAATTTGAGTGGTCCACCACTTGTGAGGAGGCTTTCAATAGAATTAAAGATGACATTTGCAATGCTCCATCGCTTCAAGGGTTTAATCCGTCCCTGCACAGTGTAGTCACAACAGATGCTAGTGGTAGAGGCTTAGGAGCGGTCCTCACCCAGTTCACCAAAGCTAGCAATGAGGTAAATGTGGCGTTCGCCTCCCGCTCGATCACACCTACTGAAGAAAGGTACTCTGTGATCGAGCGCAAAGCCTTGGCATGCGCCTGGGGTTTAGAGCACTTCAGGCAGTACATATGGGGGTACCTGGTCACTCTTAGAAGTGACCATAAACCGCTTGTCAAGGTGCTCTCCACCAAGGGCCTACAAAGTGCCTCTCCCCGTCTTGCACGCATTTCCGTCAGGATGATGGATTTTAATTACAACGTACAGTACGTTCCAGAAGTAAAGAATTCTGTGGCAGACTGTTTAAGTAGGTTGCCTTTGCTGGAAACAGGAGATCACACCTCGGATATTGAGACGGTCTGTGTGGCCAACATCCTAGAGGAAATACCCTGCATATCACAGTCTGGGTGGTTATCAGCCCTGGAGGGAGACACAACACTACTTGAAGTAAAAAGATATATAAAAAATGGTTGGCCTGCAAAAAAATGTATTCCCAAACAATTTCACACCTTCTGGGAACTCAGAGACGAATTGTCCAACGAAGGAGACTTAATACTAAGAAACGGTAAAGTCATACATCCCACCACTTTACGTGCAAAACTCCTTGATATCTGTCATGAAGGACACCTTGGCATAGGGAAGACTAAAAGTAGGGTGAGGAATTCATATTGGTGGCAGGGTGTCTATCTCGAAATTGAGAGAAGAGTCAGAAAATGCTCAGCCTGTGAGAATTCAGACAAATCACAACACATGCTTAGCCCCCCCTCCCCCCCCCCCACCAACCCCTTGCTAGTCCCTGTATGCCTTGGGTTAGACTAGGCATTGATATTTGTGGTCCCATTTGGGAACATGGTGAACACTTGTTCCTTATTGTACTAGTGGACCATTTTTCTAAATGGCCGGAGGTGGAAGTTGTACAGAACGCCGATGCAAAAACCATTGTTAGTTTTTTGCAGAGGTTATTTCTTAGAGAAGGCCAACCCAAATGTATAGTGTCAGACAATGGCCCACAATTCATTTCTGCCATTTTCAAAACATTTGTAAGGGAGAATGGTATCTCTCATAAAACCACTTTGTTGTACCATCCAGCTGGTAATGGGGCAGTCTAAAGGTTTAATCGGGTCATAAAAGGTGTTGTGCAGCTAGCTAATCACAACGACCTTTCATGGAGGAAAAAACTCATCCACAATCTCCGGGCTTTCACCTACCTGTAACGCCCCTAAATCTAGTATTTAGGGGCACCCTGAACCTTCCTTCCCCAGATTCCAGATTCAAAACTACAAAGAGCAAGAAGAAAGAAGACCTGCCCTGCAGCTGCTAAAAAGAGGAAGACCCAACTGCTTTGGCCCCAGCCCTACCGGCCTGTCGACCCTCGAACCTGCTCCTGCTCCAACCCGGCATCTCTTGTGGCCAGCAACCTCACCAAGCCCGGAGGACCTGACTACCTTTTGGCTCTAAGTCCCTGGGACTCCCATGAGTAGAGGCTCTACTCAAAACCTACCTCTAATCCCTGGCAGCAGCCCGGAACCGCGAACCCAGCACACTCTGCACCAGCCAAGCCTGGCCAGTGCCGGAGTGAACAATGACCCCGAGGACGACCCCACGGCGACTGTGACCCCGAGTCCGGCACCCAAGGACCTCCCTCGACATTCCTGAAGAAGCCTGCAGCCTCAGAACAAGGTGCCCCCCCTACCGCGATCAACAGAGGGTAAGATTTCCCGACACCAAAAGGCACCCCTGCACGCGGCGCCCCGCGGCCCCCTGTGCCCAATCCCGGGGTACCTACCTATCCTCCAACTTACCTCTCGAAGTGGTGATGGCACCTGAAGAGCCCTCGTCCCCGAGCTTGCAGTCTTTTTCTAAACCGGAGATTTCCCATTGAAATCAATTGAGCGCCTGAAGGCTCAAAAGCACTCTGCACCCAGCCGCCCCCCACTTGCCCTGAGTAAGTGACCAGGAGCCCAGCTCCCACAGCCGCGTGGCTTGCCAGTCAGCAGCCACCAACCAAGGCCCCCCTATCCCTCATAGGATAATATTGGGCCTAACTCTCTCTGCACCCGGCCGCCCTAGAGTCGCTGAGGGTGAACCAACTGTACCTACCTGACACTGGGGGACCCCTGAGTCCATGCCCAGAACCTCAACTCTGCCAGTCGAGTACTTACCCTTAAACCGATAACTCTATTTTCCTCATAGGGTAACATTGACTGGCTTTTTCCTGAAATTTCTTCTAAGTGTGGACTTTTCAAATCTTAAAATATTCACCAAAAATCAGCCGAGTAACGAAATCGAAATTACTCACCTGCTCTTAGGTGAGCTCCCAGTGCTGGATCTTGGTGCCCAGCACTGACTCTGAAAAATACTTACAACGGTACTTACCCGTAACCCAATTTTCTTCCATAGGAAATCATTGACTGTTTTTCTGTGAAATTTCTTCGAAGTGTCGATTTCTGCAATCTTTAAATATTCTTCAAAAATCGCATAATATCTGAAAACGTAATTACTTACCTGTTTTGGATAAAGGCCCCAGTACTGAGTCTAGGCACCCAGTACTGGATTACAAAAGTAACGAGAACATACTGTACCTGCAACTTGAATTTTCCATTGAGCTCAATGCATTGTTGTGTTTAAAATAGAGTTGCCTATTGCAACCACTTGTAACTGTTTACAAAAGTCAATTGCATCTTGCAAAAGTATTTATATGAAACATCTCATTCTGAGAAAGTATATTTTAAATCCAAGTGTTGGTTCTAAAATAAAACAAGCATATATTTTTTATATATAAACCATTGGCCTACAGTTCAGTTATTGAGTGTGTGTGACCATTTGCTGACTGAATGTGTACAACAAATGCTTTACACTGTCCTCTGATACTGCCTTACTGCTCGCCCAAGCTACCACTTTAGAGTGTAAGGTTATATCTAACTTTAACCTCTGTCAAACCCTGGGGGACTGTGGACTCTGTACACCCTGTACCTATTAAGGAACAGTATATACAGAGCCACTTTCTCACATTGGTGGATCAGCGGTGGGATACAAACTTGCATTTGTTGGACTACTTGGTTACCATCTGATCACACGACAGAACTCTTAAAAATTGCCTTTAGAATTCTGATTGGTCTTTTCCAAAATTACTAAAAGTCTTGCTAGGGCCTTGCTTAAGTCCCATTAGAATTTTAGAAAAATAAAAGTCACTATAGTCAGGGTAGAGGATTAGAACTGTCAGGTTAGAATGACTCAAACAAACCCAGCTGTTAGTGACAATAATAACATGGACCTGGTGGAGGAGCTCGACCTCACACCTTACTTACACTTGTCTTTCAAGGAATTGAGGTCCTTATGCAAACTTAAAAATTTACCCATGGGCCTGCATCCAACCAAACTAGGGCTCTAGGAGCTCTTGGCTGAGTATGCTAAGGACCACCCGTCTGAACATGGTGATGGCCAGTCAGATGAGGAAGGGGAAGCAGAGGAGGTTGACAATAACCCCCCCATTACTATCCCCTAGGGAGGAGAGGGCACCCATACCCTTCAATCCAAGGATTAGCATCTGGGCACCTAGAGATTACACAGGTGGCTCTGGTACCAGAGAGAACACTGGGGAACCCACCAGTGAAGAGGACAGCCTTATGAGGCTGGCCAGAAGACTTGAGCTAGAGTCCAGGCTCCTGGCTCTAGAAAAAGAAAGGAGAGAGATGGGTTTAGCACCCATCAATGGTGGCAGCAATAATAAACATAAGGATAGGGAGGAAACTTCTGACCTTAAAATCCCCAAAGGGATTGTCCCTAAATTTGAGGAAGGTGATGATATCACCAAATGGTTCACAGCCTTTGAGAGGGCTTGTGATATCAGAAAAGTAAGGAAACCTATCTGGGGGGCACTCCTGTGGGAACTGTTCTCTGGTAACTGCAGAGACAGGCTTCTGACCCTTTCTGGGCCAGAAGCAGGATCCTATGACCTCATGAAGAAAGCTCTGATTGAGGGATTTGGATTCACCACTGAGGAGTATAGAATTAGATTCAGGGGGGCTCACAAAACCCAGACCCAGTCCTGGATTGATTTTGTAGACTTCTCAGTGAAGACACTGGATGGTTGGTTAGCTGCACATGGTGTGCAGGGTTTTACTGGATTTTATAATTTATTCATGAAGGAACATATATTGAGTAACTGCACAAATGAAAAGTTGCATCAGCATTTGGTAGACCTAGGTCTAATTTCTCCCCAAGAATTGGGAAAGAAGGCAGACCACTGGGTCAAGACTAGGGTGACAAGGACAGCCACTGGGGGTGACCAAAAGAAATTGGTCACAAAGCCTCCCCAGGGGAAAGGTGGTGAGAATCCCCAAGATAAAAAGTCTGAGTCTTCCAAAGGGCCCCAAAAACCTGTTCAGGTGGGTGGGATCCAAACTACTCCATATGTGCCCCAACCATATAGGGGGAAGAACTTTGATCCCTTAAAGGCCTGGTGTAATAACGGTAAGAAGTCAGGACACCTAACTGTAGCTTGCCCCCAAAACAAAGCCCCTAAGGCACCCAGTACAGCTACTCCTGGGGCAGCAAGCATACAAATGGGATCAGAGGTGTACCCTGAGCAAATCTGGGAACACACTGAAGCAAGTCTAGTCTCCTTGGGAGAAGTGGAGTTTGCCACTGTAGCTGTGTGGCCCCCCAACTTAAAGAAATACTTACAGTACCCCTGGGTGAATGGAACTAGGGTAGAAGCTCTGAGGGATACAGGTGCCAGTGTCACTATGGTGAAAGACACACTGGTTTCCCCTGAGCAATACTTGATTGGGAAGTCTTACCCAGTCACCAACGCTGACAGTGTCACCACTAGTCATCCCATGGCCATGGTAACATTAGACTGGGGGGGGGGGTTACTGGCTTGAAACAGGTAGTGGTCTCTCCAAAGTTGCCAGCTGCCTGTCTGCTTGGAAATGATCTGGAATCCTCAGCCTGGGCTGAGGTTGAGCTAAAGTCCCATGCAGACATGCTGGGCATCCCTGAATTGGTGTGTGCAAACCAGAGCACAGAGCAAGAGGAAGGGTGAAAAAGTAGGTCTGGAGCCTGAAATAATGGCCCAGCCGACCAAGAGAAAAGGAAAGAAGACTGGGGAACCAGCTTCTACACAGCAAAACATTCAGGACCCCTCTCCACAGGGAGAGGATTTGGATACCCCTGAGGGAACTGAGTCCATGGAGCTTGACCCCTACCAGGTTGAACTCTTGGGCCCAGGGGGACCCTCTAGGGAAGAGCTGTGCCAGGGTCAGCGAGACTGTCCCACTCTTGAAAGCCTGAGGCAGCAAGCTGTTTCAGAAGCAAGGGGAGATGTCAGTGGTACCCACAGAGCTTATTGGGAAGAGGGATTACTGTATGCTGAGGCAAGAAACCCCACTCCTGGAGCCACCAGGAGGGTGGTAGTGCCACAGAAGTACAGGTAGTTCCTCCTAACTTTGGCTCATGACATCCCCCTAGCTGGACATCTGGGGCAATCCAAAACTTGGGAAAGGCTAGTGAGTCACTTTTACAGGCCCCAGATGCACCAAAAGGTGAAGGAGTTTGTCAGCTCCTGTGTTACCTGTCAAGCCAATGGCCCCCCTCATCCCACTACCAGTGGTGGGGGTCCCCTTTGAAAGGGTAGGAGTGGACATTGTGGGTCCACTTGAACCTCCCACAGCCTCAGGGAACAAATTTATTCTAGTGGTAGTGGATCATGCAACTAGGTACCCTGAAGCAATTCCACTTAGGACTACTACAGCTCCTGCAGTAGCCAAGGCCCTCCTGGGTGTCTTCACCAGAGTGGGGTTTCCTAAGGAGGTGGTTTCAGACAGAGGTTCCAACTTCACGTCTGCTTACCTAACACACATGTGGAAGGAGTGTGGAGTGCAGTATAAGTTTACTACACCCTACCACCCACAAACCAATGGCCTTGTTGAGAGATTCAACAAGACATTGAAAGGTATGATCATGGGTCTCCCTAAAAAACTCAAAAGGAGATGGGATGTCCTGTTACCATGCCTGCTTTTCGCTTACAGGGAGGTACCACAGAAGGGAGTAGGTTTCTCACCCTTTGAACTTCTGTTTGTTCATCCTGTAAGGGGACCACTTTGTCTTGTAAAAGAGGACTGGGAGAGGCCTCTTCAAGAGCCCAAACAAGACATAGTGGACTATGTGCTTGGCCTAAGGTCCAGAATGGCTGAGTACATGGAAAAAGCATCCAAGAACCTTGAGGCCAGCCAGGAGCTCCAGAAGCACTGGTATGACCAAAAAGCTGCACTGGTTGAATTTCAACCTGGGCAACAGGTGTGGGTTTTGGAGCCAGTGGCACCAAGGGCTCTCCAAGATAAATGGAGTGGCCCTTACCCTATCCTAGAAAGAAAGAGTGAGGTCACCTATCTAGTTGACCTGGGCACTAGCAGGACACCCAAGAGGGTCATCCATGTGAACCGCCTCAAGCTCTACAATGACAGGGCTGACATCACCATGCTGATGGTGACTGATGAGGAGCAGGAAGCAGAGAGTGAACCTCTCCCTGACCTCCTCTCCTACAGCCCAAAAGATGGATCAGTAGATGGTATGATCTTCTCAGACACCCTCTCTGCCCAACAGCAGACTGAATGCAAGCAGGTTTTGCAGCAGTATGCTAGCCTCTTTTCCCTGACCCCTGGTCTGACAAACTGGTGTGCCCATGATGTGGACACTGGTGACAGTGCACCTGTCAAAAACAAAATCTATCGACAGTCAGACCAAGTCAAGGAGAGCATCAAAGCTGAGGTCAGCAAGATGCTGGAGTTAGGGATCATTGAACCCTCTGAGAGCCCCTGGGCCAGCCCAGTGGTTCTGGTCCCCAAACCTCATCAACAAGGTGAAAAGAGATGAGGTTCTGTGTGGACTATAGAGGGCTCAACTCTGTCACCAAGACAGATGCTCACCCTATCCCAAGAGCAGATGAGCTGATAGATAAATTAGGAGCTGCCCAATTTCTCAGTACCTTTGACCAGTGGCGGTGCGTCCATTGGGGGCGTTGGGGCGTCGCCCCCCCCGTAGCTGCGTCGCCCCCCCCGTAGCTCCCGCCCGTAGCTCCCGCGGCTAAGTACACTTAAGTTCAAAGACGCAGAGAGAACCAACTGACAATCATGTCAGTCAGCATGACGTTGGACCACCCACCCCCTTCAGAGTCTGAAGGGGGTGGGCGGTCCGGCGTCATGTTGACTGACATGATTGTCAGACCAGGGGCAACAGGCAGCGCAGCAGCACAAGTGCGCATGAGTGGGGATGGTGAGCGAATTTTCACCCGTGCCCAGTCATGCGCACTTGTGTTTGCACTGGCTTGCGCATGCCCATTAGGAGCCCCTCGGTCTCCTAATGGGCAGGCAGCGGGCGTAGCGTAAGCTGTGCCGTCAGCCAATCCTGGCGCTGCTGGCAGCGCCAGGATTGGCTGAGAGGGGTTGGCAGGCCCCTCCAGTGCCGTTCGTGAAAGGCGCGCAGTCCAGGGGAGCAGAGGTCTGAGAGGTGGCGTGCCGTGGACCCGGGACCGGCTGTGAGGTAGGTTTTTCGTTTAATATTTCATAGCCCCCCCCGTGCGCGACTCCCCCCCCCCCCCCCCCCCGCGAGCCGCGACTGAAGCTAGATTATCTGTTGTGATTTGCTGTACACGTCTTGTTCAACGTGGCAGGCAGTGCTTTTTTTTTTTTTTTAGCTCGTTTGCATTTGTTTGTGTTTCAGAGTTATGGGGGAGAGGGGGTGCCTGCGTCATCCCAACACACGCTACAATGCGGCGTGATTACCACTGTCTGCAGACTGCTTGAAGTTGACGGCCCAAGAATGAATGGCATTTGTAAGGGCCTTTATTACTATGCTAGTACGTTAACAGTATGCAGGCTTAAAGTACCACGAGCACTAGCACATGATTGCATGGCATGCTAAGATGCCTGCGTGCCCGGTCTGTAAGGATGGGGGTCCCACTCAAAGCACACAGTCCTGTTGAGAAATACTGTTACTATCCTCAAGAGGTAAATTTCCAATCTGTTTTGAAATGGTTAGTGGAGTCGCAGGTGCGACGTGAAAAGGTGAAGTGGCTGTCTATTCGGACTGCAAGCAACATGTGCAGATCTCGGTATGTCAGAGCCACACCAGTTTCAGGGGTTGCACTTTTCAAGCTGCCCGTGCCTATGAAAAACCTCATGTTGCCGAATTTGTGTTTTACATGCATATATCAGAAACTGCATGCACACAGTTGGGTTGAGGTAGTTCAGACAGTGGTCACATGCAGCCCCTGACTTGATTATTCTGGAAACTCACTGATTTATTGTATTTTACACACATTGCGTGAAAGCTGCATCTTGACTCAATTAAAGATGAGATTGAAAATGGTGAATATGGGAAATAATGTAAGCAGACACTTAGTACATGCCAGTGCTCATGTGTAAGGGATGGTTGCTGTCCCCTTGATCTAACATAATGCAAAGTTCGGCTTTCGCCATGTTTCTTAGTGCAGTCACTTCGCTTTAAAAAATGAAGCCCATCTCGGTCTCACTGTAACCATTTCAGAAATTAAACATAGCTTCTTGGAGTAGTAATATGGCACTTTTTTGTAGCTTTAATTTAAATACAATCAGGTTTACCCATCTATATGCAATGCTGAAGGGTTATGTCCTTTGTAATTAAATTAGCAGACTTCTGCTGTGTGCTGTATTTTTGCTCTGCATAATGAATAGTACCAGCTCTGAGAGTTTGGCACTGTGCATTGTCCTTACCTTGATATGTAGCGCATTGAATTAGCTTATTGAAGTCTTGCACAGAGATCCACTACTAACCTGTCTGAGCTATAGGTCTTTAGTCAAAGTTCTAACAAAAACAGTTGAGACTTGCTTTGGACAATGAAACTTGTTCTCTCTCTCTGTTTCATGTTATGGTAAATGGCAGTGTTAACCAGAGGAGACGTAAGCCATGCAAGCCATGTCTGAGTTTTGTTTTATGTAATGAGCGGTCACAAATGACGTGGATTTTCCCTTAACAGGCCATTGAACATCTCTGAGCCTCATTGACCAAACTTATCACACCATGTAAATCATGCAAAATTAAGAAGGGCTGCTTTTCCCTGTAGCATTATATGTGCGCATATTGTCAGGTAAAGACTATATCTGTAGACGCAGTTTTAGAAGGGTTTGTGTTATTGTTTGTGTTTAAGGTTTTTAATGTATTCCGACTACAGTGAGATGTTCTGTTAGTAAGATGCCTAGGGTCTGACAGTGGGAAGCATTATCTGAGTGTCGAGGCTGAGACCTCAGGATGCAGGCAATAAGAAAGGCTTGAGAACGGCCTGTGCTGTGTGCCACACATTATATTTTCGCCGGTGCAATGCTCATTGGTTTGTTGTGTGGAGTGCTGTTTGTGTGTTGTGATGCACAATGTTGTCTCCCAATAACAGTTTGCTATGTTTGCCAAACAAAGCAGTGTAATGTCCAAAAGACTATCAAACCCTGCCCAACTCAAACCATGCGCAGCCTTTTGTTTCGTTTATTCAATTAGGGTACAACATTTTTCGCGCCCCACCACTTTCAAAATCCACCAGCCGCCACTGCCTTTGACTTAACTGCAGGGTACTGGCAGATTGGCATGGCTCCAGGAGCAAAAGAAAAGACAGCATTCTCCCCCCCTGATGGGCATTATCAGCTTACTGTGATGCCCTTTGGGTTAAAGAATGCCCCTGCCACTTTCCAGAGGCTGGTGAACCATGTCCTGGTTGGGCTGGAGTCCTTTGGTGCGGCTTGTCTTGATGATATTGCTGTCTTTAGCTCCACCTGGCAGGATCACCTGATCCACCTTGGAAAAGTTTTAGAGGCTCTGCACAATGCAGGTCTCACTATCAAGGCATCCAAATGCCAGATAGGGCAGGGCACTGTGGTGTACTTGGGCCACCTTGTAGGTGGAGGCCAGGTACAGCCCTTACAACCCAAGATCCAGGCCATCATGGACTAGATAGCGCCAGCAACCCAGACCCAAGTCAGGGCATTCCTTGGCTTGACTGGATACTACAGGAGGATTGGGTCGATTGTGACCCCCCTCACAGAACTCACCTCCAAGAAGATGCCCAAGAAGGTGAACTGGACAGTTAGTTGCCAAAAGGCTTTTGACACCCTAAAAGAAGCAATGTGCTCAGCACCAATTCTAAAAGCTCCAGATTATGCCAAGCAGTTCATAGTGCAGACTGATGCCTCTGAGCTAGGGATAGGAATGGTCCTATCCCAGACCAATGATGAAGGCCAAGACCAACCTGTTGCTTTTATAAGCAGGAGGCTACTCCCCAGAGAGCAGCGTTGGAGTGCCAATGAGAGGAAGGCCTTTGCTGTGGTTTGGTCCCTGAAGAAGTTGGGGCCATACCTGGTTGGTACTCACTTCCTGGTTCAAACTGACCACAGACCTCTCAGATGGCTAATGCAGATGAAAGGGGAAAATCCAAAACTACTAAGGTGGTCCATCTCCCTACAGGGAATGGACTTTGAAGTGGAACACAGACCAGGGGCTGCCCATGCCAATGCAGATGGACTTTCCAGGTTCTTCCACTTAGACAATGAAGACTCCATTGGGCAAGGTTAGTCTCATCACCTTTCGTTTGGGGGGGGGGGGGGGGGGGTTGTGTGAGAAAGTGTCATCTTTCTTGCATGGTATGCCCCCACTTTTTGCTGAATTGCTGAATGTACTTTGACTGAGTGTGCCCTGGACTCCTGCCAATCAGGTGCCCAGGGCCTATGTTCCTTCCCTAAAACAAACCAAACCCAAATTGGCAAACCCTGGCCACATGTCAGCCCCTGGTAAATAGTACCCTAGGTACCCAGGGCCTTGTGACCAGGGAAGGCCTCTAAGGGCTGCAGCACTCCTTGTGCCACCCTTAGAGGCCCTCTACCCTTACACACACACACTGCCTTTGCAGGCTGAGTGTTTGGGTGCAAGACAAAAACAAAGTCGGCATGACACACATCCCTGTGTGCCATGCCCATCACCTACACTGCCATGGCATACATCAGCCACCCCTCTAGCTGGGTGCCTTATGTCAATGGTGTGGGCACAGGAGCAGGAGTCCTGTGCCCCTACAGTGCCCAGGTCCATTCCTGAGCACTGTAAGTGGAGTGCTGCCATTTAAGAGTACATGGTGCTGAGAGCTCGTCAAACACGAGCTCCACAGCACCATAATGGCAACACTAAAGACTGAGAAGTTTGGTATCAAACTTCTCAGCACATTAAACCCACACTGATGCCAGTGTGGGATTTAATGTACCCAGCACCCCAGAGGGCATCTTAGAGGTGCCCCCTTAAACCTAACCTACAATCCACGTCTGCTCTGAGGCTGCCTAGGCTGCCACCCAGCAGACATGTTGCTGGACCCCTGGGTAGGAGAGCCCCTGCTCTCCTGGGCCTGCAACAATGCACATCCTGGGCGAGGTGCTAAATCTCCTCCCCCAGGATGGGCAGGGGGAAGCTTCAAAGGCATGCTGATTCTGTGAGCTTCCCCAGGCCACTGCAACCCCCCACTCTGGTGGGAAGCTTTGGCCGGAAACCCCAAATAAGGACAGGGGCTGTGCCAGCCTGCCAACCCCACCCCTCAGGTGGGGGAGGCGAGGTGAAGCACATCTCTGGGCTCTCGCCATCTTGAAGATGGGGAGCCCTACCCTATCAGGACTAGGCTACTGCCCCCCTCCCACAGGCGAGAGGCAGGATAGGGGGTGTACCCACCCCAGGACAGGGACCCATTGGTCCCTGCCCTTCACCTACCTGTAACACCCCTAAATCTAGTATTTAGGGGCACCCTGAACCTTCCTTCCCCAGATTTCAGATTCAAAACTACAAAGAGCAAGAAGAAAGAAGACCTGCCCTGCAGCTGCTAAAAAGAGGAAGACACCAACTGCTTTGGCCCCAGCCCTACCGGCCTGTCGACCCTCGAACCTGCTCCTGCTCCAACCCGGCATTTCTTGTGGCCAGCAACCTCACCAACCCCGGAGGATCTGACTACCTTTTGGCTCTAAGCCCCTGGGACTCCCATGAGTAGAGGCTCTACTCAAAACCTACCTCTAATCCCTGGCAGCAGCCTGGAACCGCGAACCCAGCACACTCTGCACCAGCCAAGCCTGGCCAGTGCCGGAGTGAACAAAGACCCCGAGGACGACCCCACGGCGACTGTGACCCCGAGTCCGGCACCCAAGGACCTCCCTCGACATTCCTGAAGAAGCCTGCAGCCTCAGAACAAGGAGCCCCCCCTACCGCAATCAACAGAGGGTAAGATTTCCCGACACCAAAAGGCACCCCTGCACGTGGCGCCCCACGGCCCCCTGTGCCCAATCCCAGGGTACCTACCTATCTTCCAACTACCCAACTTACCTCTCGAAGTGGTGGTGGCACCTGAAGACTCCTCGTCCCCGAGCTTGCAGTCTTTTTCTAAACCGGAGATTTCCCATTGAAATCAATTGAGCGCCCGAAGGCTCAAAAGCACTCTGCACCCAGCCGCCCGAGTGGCCCTGGCAGTGAAAACTCTACACCTACCTACTTCCCCACTTGCCCTGAGTAAGTGACCAGGAGCCCAGCTCCCACAGCCGCGTGGCTTGCCAGTCAGCAGGCACCAACTAAGGCCCCCCTATCCCTCATAGGATAACATTGGGTCTAACTCTCTCTGCACCCGGCCGCCCTAGAGTCGCTGAGGGTGAACCAACTGTACCTACCTGACACTGGGAGACCCCTGAGTTTATGCCCAGAACCTCAACTCTGCCAGTCGAGTACTTACCCTTAAACCGATAACTCTATTTTCCTCATAGGGTAACATTGACTGGCTTTTTCCTGAAATTTCTTCTAAGTGTGGACTTTTCAAATCTTAAAATATTCACAAAAAATCAGCCGAGTAACGAAAACGAAATTACTCACCTGCTCTTAGGTGAGCTCCCAGTGCTGGATCTTGGTGCCCAGCACCGACTCTGAAAAATACTTACAACTGTACTTAGCCGTAACCCAATTTTCTTCCATAGGGAATCATTGACTGTTTTCTTTGAAATATTTTTTAAGTGTCAACTTTTAAAATAGCTAAATATTGTTTAAAAATCATTACAGTAATTAAGTCGACTTTCATCACTTGATTCTGAGTACTGACCCAGGACTGAATCTAGGATCCAGTTCTGGAATTCCAAAAGTAATCTAGAAAGTAATCTGTTGCAAATAACTTGAATTTTCGATTGAGCTCTATGCATTGTTGTGTTTAAAATAGAGTTGCCTATTGCAACCACTTGTAACTGTTTACAAAAGTCAATTGCATATTGCAAAAGTATTTATATGAAACATCTCATTCTGAGAAAGTATATTTTAAATCCAAGTGTTGGTTTTAAAATAAAACAAGCATATATTTTGTATATATAAACCATTGGCCTAGAGTTCAGTTATTGAGTGTGTGAGACCATTTGCTGACTGAGTGTGTACAACAAATGCTTTACACTGTCCTCTGATACTGCCTTACTGCTCGACCAAGCTACCACTTTAGAGAGTAAGGTTATATCTAACTTTAACCTCTGTCAAACCCTGGGGGACTGTGGACTCTGTACACCCTGTACCTATTAAGGAACAGTATATACAGAGCCACTTTCTCACAGTGAGCATACAGGTGGGTGACAAAGTTAGGGTGAGGAGAACTGACTTCGTAAGAAAGGGGCAAAGTCACTTCTCACAGCCCATGGAGGTCAAAAAAGTTTCCTGTAACTCTGCCCTCTTAAGTAACGGTAAAATATGGCATTTTTCTTCACTATCTGTGTGTAGGAGTGGTGGGATCGTTTCCCCCTCTCATGTTAACCACGACAACGACGGCCTTCCCTTTTTCCTAGACTATGATTGGATTCTGGATGGCGATGCCGGTAAGGATTCTTATCCACAGAGGACGGATATTGCGTCTTCTGACGGTGTGAACGTTCCTGATGGTATAGCTACTCGGGAGGACAGTTGTAGTACCTTCAGTGGAGAATTATCGAAGGATGCCCCACAAAATCCTGGTACAAGTGGTGTAAACCTTGAAAATAATAGTCATGATACTGACGATGTTTTCCCCTCTAGTAGCAATGTTATCAAGGAACCAATGGTGAACAGATATGGTAGGGTAGTCAAACCACCTGCTAAGTTACACGACTTTGTGTGTGACTAAAGCCTCTGGTCCCGTCTTCCTCCGCATTCTGTTTCAAACTTGGTATCCTCTCTCACCTTTTTTAGTTCTTGTTCTTCAATGAGAAGATGTGTTATGTTGTGCATCATACATTTTACCTTGTATTCGGTTGTGCTATGTCCCCTAGGTCTCGTGCCTGCCTTGCGCTGCTTCTCCTGCTGCGTGCCCATGCCTCCGGTGAGTACAATATGTATGAGGCATTTACCTGCTTTTCATATCACTGATGTATTTAACTGTCATCCATTCCTTGATTTAATTTTAAGAGATTTAATAGCTACGCCTTGGTAGAATGCGTAACTTGGTGTCTGCCTCCGCTTGTTATGGAAATGAGGGGTGAGCTATATGGTGTTCCTGGCCGCAGTTAGTCTTGTTTTTCTTGGTGGCAATTCTAGTCTTACCCTGGAACACCTCAAATTCCAGCTGCCTTAACTCCAGACATTTCTCAATGCCGAGCCACTTTGCATTTAATCAACAATATACATATGTCATATCCTCAAGGTTAAAGTCTATTTTTTTTCTTGAATTTGTTTATGCGGGTCAGTTGCTATACCCTCACGTAACTGTTTATAATGTCTGTATCCATACAACAAGCCTGATTCTGGTGAGAGGTTCCCAATTTTTTAAGCGCAAAACTGCATTATTTGAACTGTCTCCTACCTAAAATTCCCTCTGCTTCAACAGAAGTCAATGGGCAGAATACATTTCGTCGCTGTTCTTTTCCAAATGGCTTTCCTGTTCCAATATGATGGCATGCATGCGTTACATCCTAAAAATGTTATTTTGTAAACTGCTTATATACAGCATTAAATGCTCTGTGTAAAGCACCCAGACACCCTTTTGGGTATTGGTTGCTCTATATAAAATTGCAAAATACCAATGCGTGCTATTTACCAATAGCGCTACTTGGGCACAACGCATTCTTTACCAATCCACTCTACTGACTACCAACGCGGCCACTGTACTTCAGTTTCGAACATCGTTAAATAAGTAAACACAAGCCAAAACGCACTTCCTTCCCTCGAAATGCCTCGCCGTAACAATTTGAAATGGTAATAATAAAATGGTCTCTATTATTCAATTACACGTATTTAGCCTCATGCATTTACACCAATCATATCAAACCATAAACTAATAATACTGTACGGGATTATTCGCAAAACAAAAATAAGAAAAATAACGATCAACTAAACTGTCCTAACGTCAGCCCCTTCGCACCGTCGCACGTCTACTTCTACTTGTTACGTATACGTGACGCCCGCCTCCGAAACGGTAGCTATGACGTCACATCGTCCGTTTTCGAATTAGTGACGCACAGATCCATCATTGCCTCACGTCAAATCAACCCCATACTAAGATGGCTACCTCTGACTACCTTGCTCAACCAATAGGCTGTGGTGGTGAGATTCCCCATGACAACAGCGTATGTCCCGCCCTCTCTGACTGCAGCTGGTAAGGCGAGAGGATGGGAGAAGCCAAGATGGCAGCGGCTGTGGAGGCGGAGTATGAGTCCGTACTATGTGTAAAGCCCGAGGTGAGCGTTTACCGCATCCCTCCGCGGGCTTCCAATCGGGGGTACAGGTGAGTGCGAGGGCCCTGGGTTCACAGCACAGAGAGGAGCAATGCTCAGTGGTCGGTCCAGGAGTTGTATACTCGTACCGTTATGTAGTATAATCCATTATAAGATCACAGCTTTTAATCGTGACCACGAGGCTTGCAGTTGTTTGGTAATTTAATAATTCTTGCCAAACATACTTGGTTAGAGATTTAAGACTTATTTTACACAATGCCACTTTTAAGCCATGGTTATTTGGAAACAGATCTTTACATAAAGATGGGTGTGTGGTGTGATAACTAACACAACGGTTTGACTGGTTGTTATATATTCATTTAAATGTTAATCCCCGTTGAATAAAGGGTACAACCGGTGCCAAAGATGTGAGGCATTAGGAATGCAGGATTTATGTATTGAAATATTTATCTGCATGACCTACTGCAAAAGAGGTGCTGATGCCGGAGAACAGTTTAAACCAGACACCTGCAACCATGTAGAGATGGCTTCTCTGTTCCATGTTCTCCTCTTTAAATACATCGATTCCCCTGTCTTTTTTTACTTCTGACCTCCTGTTTTTGATGTGTGCTGAACTCTGGTTTTTGCTGGTTTTTGGAGTCTAGGCACTTTACTACTGCTGATCAGTGCTAAAGTGCAAGTGCTCTATGTGTAAAGTATGGTGGTAATTGGTTTAATCATGATTGATATTTGATTTACTAGTAAGTCCCTAGTATAGTGTGCCATGTTTGCCCAGGACCTGTAAATCAACTGCTACTAGGGGGCCCACAGCACTGATTGTGCTTCCCACATAAGCAGCCCTTCAAACATGTCTCAGGCCTGCCACTGCTGAGCCTCTTTGTGCAGTTCTAAACTGCCTTGTCGACCTGGCCAGTGCACCCTCTTGCCAGGCTAACCTTGCCTTTATTACATGTATGACACTCCTAAGGTAGGCCCTAGGCAGTCCCAAGGGCAGGGTGCAGTGTATTTAAAAGGTGGGACATGTATGTTGATGTTTCACATGTCCTGGTAGTGAAAAACTGCAAAAGATTTTTTTCACTACACCAAGGCTCATCTCTCCCATAAGTTAGCATTGGAGCTGCCTTGTAACATTTTACAAGTGTGTCTTCCAATTGGGAGCTTATAGAAAATTAGAAAATCTGGGTTTGGTGTCTCTGGACTCCAGTTTAAAAACACATCTTCTAGTTAAGTTGGTCCTAAATTTCAGTTCTGAAAATGCCACTTTTAGAAAGTTGTGCCTCTGCCAGTCCCTAGAATACTCATCTGGGTTGGATGACAGTGACAGTTGGGTTTTGTGAATTTACTCTAGACAGTTGCACACAAAGGGACCTGAGGTGTGCCCTGCATATCCTGAGCTAGAGTGGTGAGAGGAGTTGCCACTGGCACCTAAATATTGCTGTGCCTGTCACCACCCAAACCAGTCTCCACCCCCATGTAGTGTCTGGAGCCAGGGCCAGGAAGCACGGGGTCTTGTTCACTACAAATAACT
Organism: Triturus cristatus; assembly: GCF_964204655.1. Lineage (NCBI taxonomy): Eukaryota > Metazoa > Chordata > Amphibia > Caudata > Salamandridae > Triturus > Triturus cristatus. Next base: position 1,690,768,214 of record NC_140590.1, read on the forward strand.
TTCTTTGAAGTCTCCATACTTGTAGTAAGGAATCGAGGTATATCGCCTGCAATCAACGCACTACCTCCCCTGCGCCTCGCATCAACCGCGTTAGACAACCCTTCACCGCCTCCAGGAACCGAGCATCACTTACTACAAGCAATGCATCACCTCCCTTGCGCAATGCACTGACACTGAGCAGCAATGACCTGCAAAGCAGTAAGGAACCAACGCATCACCTGCTTTATCAACGTCTCCCCTCCCCTGTACCAAGCATAGTCTTTGATTTTTGACTCATCCAAGGTGTTGTACCGGGATCTGCATGATTCCTGTAGCCGGCCCCACTCAATCGTAGTCTGACTGAACTAGTGGATTTGTCCTGGTCAAGTACGACCATATAGGCCCCAGTTGGAGCTGTTGTTTTCTTAGAGCTATAAATTTATTTAATCTTTGAAAGGTCATATATTATATAATATATATCCCCATGATGTTTGGCAAAAGTTAGACAACAAACTGAGTGGACTTCAATTGCATAGTATTCAATTTATCTATATTCCGTGTTAGCCATAACATGTTTCGGCCGTCGCGGTGGCCGTGATCACACACAGTTTACCTGCCCATCAGTGGCCTTATCTTTCCAAGGGTCAAACTGCAATGAAAAAAAGACTACCAGTTCACATAACATTATGCAATACTGTGAGTTTTATTCAGTCGGCATTTATAACCTGAACATGGCATCAAACTTATTTTGAGGCGGAGAAGAAATGATTAATGAAATTTACCAATTTTAGGGTGTACTGTGCCTAAAATAAACATTCATATATGTTTCTTTGCACAAAATAAATCAAACTTTCTATAACGACAAGACCAGTGTCAAAGTAAAATACACAGTTCGACTAGTCAAATTAAGTATAACATCAAAATTGCAGGCAAGTGCACATTTGATGAATGAATCATATTTCAGATCCAACAACTAAAAATTTTTTTTCCAGGTTTGTGTCTTATGGTACCATTTGCAGTTCTAAACTCATGGAAACAGGCCATCTTAACAAGGAGTCGGTTTAGGTTTCATCCTCTATTCAACAACACTTTAAATACTTATGGATTACAACAATTATCTCACCATAGATAATAAAGACAGGAATGGAAATATTCATCATAGTTCAGCCTATTAGGTGTTCTACTGTCAAGTGTGAGAATGTATCTTGTTTCAAGCTCACGTAATGTTCTTACACGATCACCACCCCTTTTATTTGTCGGAACTGCATCTATTACAAAGTATTTAACTTGTGTAGGATCTTTCTGTTGTATGATTTGTGTCGAGCTACGGGGTATGATCAGTCCGCATTGGTGATCGCCCTCATATGTTGCCGGATTCTTTTATGAACCTGCAGTGTTGTGCTCTCCACATACTGCAAATTACACGTGCAGGTTAGCATGTAGACCGCAAATTCAGAATTGCAATTATAAGCCCCCCCTAATCTTCATCTTCCTACCACCAAAGGGAGTTGAGTAAACTGTGGTGGTCTGACCTATACTGCATGCTCCTGCACCTGCTACACTTCTTAAAGCCTGGTGAGGGGCTTAACTACCCTAAGTCACGTTCCATTTCCAGGCTTGTTTTAACAATAGCAATCAATGGATCTGTTTTAAGAATATGCCAATTTATTTTGACCAGATTCCTAAATTCTTTGTTTTGGGTATTGTAAGTAGTGAGAAATCGCATCTGAGGTTCTATCTTCTCCTTTCTAGCGACTTTCTTGGAACATAAAATCACCTCACGTTTCTTCCTATTTGCTGCATGTCTTGCTTCCTCAACCATTGCTTCCCTATAACCCCTCTAACGAAATATCTCGCTCATCTCATTCTGACACTTCATTAATTCACTGGGTGTGCTACAATTTCAATTCGTTCGCAGCATTTCACCATATGGAATGCTTTGTTTTATATGGGACAGATGAAAGCTCGATGCATGCAGGGTTGTATTTCCTGCTGTTTCTTTCCTGTAAAGTCTAGTCTCAAGTTTCCCCGCCTCAACATACACCTCTACATCTAGAAATGTCACACTGCTTTTACTGATGGTATGTGTAAATTTCAAATTTAAATCATTGTTATTTAGACGATTAACAAGCTGTTCTGTGGAGTTAGTGGTTCCTCTCCAGATCACAAATAAATCTAGCCCACAATACTATGTGGTTCTCCCACATCTGTGCGTGTTCTCTGCGGAGCACCTGTTCCTCCCACCACCCTACATGCAAGCATACATAACTGGGGGCGAAACAGATGCTTATCACAGTCCCCCGATTTTGCTGATAAAGATCACCCTCAAATAAAAAGAAGTTGTCTTCCAGGCACCTCTTTGCCATTGCCAGCAACATTTGGGTGTGTTTCCATAAGCTTACTGGTATTTCACTTAGGAAATATTGCATGTCTCTCAAACCATCGTTGTGGGCTATGCTTGTGTAGAGAGTCGTTATGTCCAGTGCTATTAACACGAAATCATGTTCCATAGGTATGTTGTATATCATTTTCAAAAAGTCCCTGCTCGCCCTTGCGTACAATGGTAACTTTGCTACGTATGATTTAAAAAAGAAGTCCATGTACTTCGATGTTTTTTCCATCATACTTTGATTGGCCGATGTTATTGGTCGTCCTGGGGTGCAACTGGCATTTTTATGCACCTTTGGAATCAAGTACAGCACTGGAGTCCTAGGAGTGTCATTCTTCAGATATCTAAATTCATCATGTGAGAGTAAACCCTCCTTCATCCATTGCTCTCGTTCCAGAATATATTCAGTTTGAGCTTTGATCATTGTTTCCTGTTTACACTTTTTATAGCAGTCTGTTTGACTTAGTTGTGTGCGGGCTTCCTGTTAGTACATATTCATCGGCCATAGGACAACACTGCCCCCTTTATCAGAGTTCCGTATAGCCGCTTGCTTGTTCCTATTAATTTGTGCCACCAAGTCATGTGTATATATTATTTCGTAGTTTTATATTGCACAAACTTGACCCGAAGGTATCGGAGCACTTTACATGAGCACCAGTTGCGTTACATAAGGATACACTCATTTTTGTTAGGCATGGGGAGATTAATTGATTTACTCAGAATCATAGTATGTGGAGCGTCGTTGCTGACACTTGCACCCGGTTCCCCAGATTTGAGGTCCACCGCCCTAGCCATTAGGCCACATCCTCTCCCCAAATCTTGACTTGTGTATGCTGGATTTTTGTCATTTTGGTCTTGTTTTATTAAAATAAATAGTGGCTATGTTTCTAAACTGGTGTGGAGTACTTTTATGGCGTTTTCAGTGTGTGTACAAATACTTTACACATTACTTCTAGCGATAAGCCCGACTGCTCTGTGCAAAGCTACCAAGGGGGTGTGCAGGAGTTAATCTTTGTGTGTAACTTACTGTGGCAGTGTGAGAAACAGGATGCTTGGGTTTGCTTAGAATGTTTTTATTTCTGGCTATTAAGTCAGTTCACGTTTTGTTTCTGGGGTTTGTCAGTTTACCATTTAGTTTCTGGGGTTTCAGTTGGTTCGTTGACTTGCTTCAGGCAAGAGACCTTCTGTACAGGCTCCTTCTTGGGACATCTCTTGGTCCTCAGAGGGGGGGGACAAAACAAGAAATGGTTAGGACCCTCTCTGCGCCTCACTTTATGAAGGGAGTGAGGGGGTCAGCTAGCCACCAGGCCCACCACCAGTGTTGTTTCCCTGCGATACACTGGTGCCCCGCTCTAGGGTAGTCCCAACCTCTGGGCTTCCTCTGCTCGTTAGGAGCTAAAGACCGCCCCATCCCTTACTCTCGGAGAACCTTTCCGTCCCTGCGGGATCCTTTAAAAGAATGCCCCGTAGCCGTGCACGTACCTCTCACAGCCACGTTCCGCCTGGAACGTGGCTGCCTATGTCGCTATACCAGATCGGGTCCGGTACCCTCTCTGCTGTCACTCTCGGGTAATTGGCTCTCAAGCTGAAATTACTCTGCTTGGAGTCACAGAAAAGTTACGCAACTGTGTTGACTCTGGAGACATCGTGGCACTCATACTCTTAGATTTAAGTGCCGCTTTTGACATGGTCTCTCACACCTTACTATTGTATTGCACTGCAGTCCTTAGGAATAACTGCTTTTGCACTCAACTGGCTTGCTGATTTTCTGACTTATCGCACGTTCCAGTTCTTCTCCCCCACGGCCAGCTCCAATACTCGTTTCTCACCTTTATGGGGTTCCTCAAGGGTCCATCCTTAGCCCTCTTTTGTTCAACATTTATGTCAGGCCTCTGGCGACGATTGCTGAAGATGCAGGGTTGTCCCTTTTCTCCTATGCCGATGACACCCAGATTGTTTTCTCACTTTCTGCTGAAAGGGCGTCAAAATTTTCTTCCCTTCAGTCTGGGCTGATGAACATAGCAGGATGGATGCAAGCCAACCTGCTCAAACTCAATGGTGAAAAGACGGAGGTGCTGATTTTGGGTAAGAACAAAGACCTATGGGGACCTCAACACTGGCCGCCTGAAATGGGTGCTCTGCCCCAGCCTAATCATCAGGTCCGGAATTTAGGTGTTATAATCGATGACCAGTTATCAATGAAGCAACAAGCGGTGAAAGTGTCTTCAATCTGCTTCACATCATTAAATGGCTCAGGAAAATCCTTTGGATGCTGCCTTTGTCCAACTAACGTACCATGGTCCAGGCTCTTGTCACTTCTAGACTGGACTACGGAAACATTCTGTATCTAGGAGCCAACAAGGATGTGATACGTAAACTGCAGATGGTGCAGAATGCGGCAGCTAGGCTACTTTGTAAGGTTCCTAAAACAGTTTCCATATCCGGTTCCCTTAGGGATCTACATTGACTCAGGGTTGAGAATCATATTAAATTCAAACCCTGAGTTATATGTTCAAAATCAAAGTTGGTAAGGCACCCCAATACTGAAATGCTTAAGTTCATCCTTACCTCCCACCACTTCTCTTACGTTCCACCTCTCGGGCAAAATTTACGGTGCCTAGGACCAGATTGACGCGTATGGGCGGCCGGTCCTTCACTTGTCTATGTCCCTCTTTATGGACCCCCCCTCTCCAACGTCACTTCGGACTGAAACTATTTACGAGAATTTTCGTAAGTGTTTAAAAACCTGGTTGTTCAATATGTAGAGCACTTTCTTTTTCCTTTTGTTCCTATCAGGCGGCCCTGGAAAACCCTTGGGTAGGTGTGCGCCTTATAAGATTAAAATAACAATAACACGCCGGGGTTCACTCGGGGATGTCTCCCGTTTTTCCCTTCTTTCGGCGTCCTCTTGTTGCCTCGGCGAGTCGAGCACATTGTTCGCCCTGGCATCCAGTTACTCCCCCCTACGTCACCAGCAGCCCAGCCTATCAAGGCAGCCGGGTCATATTTCTTGCTATTGATTGGCCCACGTGACAGGGTTACGTTTTGGTTGTCGTAACCCTGGAAGTCCGTTTAGGCAACCAAGATGGCGTGTTTACTTCTAATGGGATCCTGTGGGGAGGAGATGTACATGAGAGGAGAGACATAAGGGGGGAATAAGTCTTCGCCCTCCGTTACTGCAGCTCCAGGTATGTTGCGACACTTACCCTGACTAGCGTGAGGGTCACTACTTGGACCAGGTGCTTACCACTGCCAACTATAGACCCCATTTCTAACATTGGTGATCAGAGTTGAGGATAGGACTTGTATTTCTGCATTACATACAGTGATTGGTGTACACTACTTCCATGACTTACCAGCATACTATTTTTCTTTTTTAATGTTTATGTTTACAATTCTTTGAGTTTCTACAATCGTTTTTCAGTCTGGAGAGCCACCAGCAATACCTGCAGACTTGGTGTTTGAGTAGGAGAGGTTGAAGACCTATACATTGCCTCAGTTTAAAAAGTTCTGCAGGGTTTTCAGATGTTCTTTTAAGGGCCTCACAACAAAAGAGGAGCTGTAAAAGGTGCTGAGGGCCTAGTTGTAGCCAGGTAGGCTGGTGAGCTCACAGGGAATGGGAATGATATTGTTGATGACATGGAGTAACAAAGTCTGCATGGTGATTTGGATAACCAGGATCTGCCTGGGGCAAGGTGCCCTCCAGGGCAGGGAGAAGTGTTTCCTCTAAAGAACTGTCTACAACTGAGTTGAAGGACAGGCTCGAAGAAAATAAGCTCAAGTTCGAGTTAGCAAAACTCGATGTAGATGTGTAAAAACAAAAATTGGAGAGGGAGAAAGAAAGGCTAGCCATGGAGGAGAGAAAGATTCTTCGAGCTCAGGAGCTGAGCTTGAAGAAGCTGGGTTTGAAGGACAAGTCCAGCACAGATGGTGGCAGCAATTCTGTAGTGAACTCTGAAGGAATGGTATACATACCCTAGGATGAAGTGTCTGATTTTTAAACTGGGAGAGGACATGGATAATTGATTCCAGGCCTATGAAGTTGCTTTATGAATGCACAGGGTCCATGAGAGAGATTAGAGGACAGGTTTGTGGAAGCCTTTCACAGAAGAGGGGAGGAGCACCTCGCTAGCCCTAGAGGAAGGAGTTAAGATGAGGTATCCTGCCATGAAGGGAACCCTGATCAAGGGATATGGTCTTACCCCGGAGATGTACAGGAAGAAGTTTAGTGAGAGCCCTAAGCTTGGTTCACAGACATGGGTTGAGTGTGTTGATTCCTTCTGCAGAGCAGTGGATAGTTGGGATAAGGGCAGTGAGGTGACAGACTATCAGGGTCTGTACAATTAGATTGTGTGTTAGCACTTGTCTAGTCTTTGTTTTCAATAGCTGCGCCAGCACTTGGTTGACAGTAAGCTTACTGACCCCAGGTAGCTTGCTCAGGAGGCAGCCAGCTATCTCAGGACCAGGGTCCAAAAGAAACTGTAGCGACTGAGCCCCAAGGGTGGACAAGGTTATACCTAGGAAGGAGAGGGGGACACAGATAAAAGTGAGGAGTTCTCTAAAGGGCTCCAAAATAGTTCCCAGGGTAAGGATTCCCAACCCCTTGTTGAAAAGAAGTGGTTCCTGCCAGAAAAACCTGGAGGGAAGGGACCCCTGAAATGTTTTGACTTTAGCCAGGAAGGGCACCGGTGGGGAGAGGGCGGGGGGGGGGTCGGGGGGTCAGGCATAGCCCCCCCCCCCCCCCCCCAACCGGTGGGTAGTCACTGGGAATGGAGAGTATAGTGCTTGGGGAGGAGTCTTTCCCAGGTAGTGTTGGGGAGCCAGCTGAGATCACACTAGTCTCCATGGGTGATGGTGAGATGGTACAGAGAACTCTAATGCCTGACAACAGTATGTACAGGCATTGGGTGACAATCAATGGGAGGAGGGTGGACTCTCTTGAGAGACACAGGAGCCAGTATGACAACTCTCCGCTCTCATCTGGTGTCTGTACAGTCCCTAATGTGGCCCACCAAGTTGTTGCTGCGGACCACGAAGAGCGCCAATGTTTGGTGACTCAGGTTCCCTTCGAGTGGAGGGAGAGGGGTCTTGGGTTCCTTGAGGGTAGCTGTGAGTCATCCATGCCTGTTGATTGTCTGCTGGGCAAAGACCTGGAGCATACAGCCTGGAAGAAGGTGGAGCTCAGGTCGCACATGGAGATGTTGAGATTACCTGAGTGGGTGTGCCTGACCACACGATCCATGGTAGCCCGAGAGGGTGATCAGATGGACCTCGAGCCTGAAAGAAGGGCCCAGCTGCCTGCCAGGAAGAGAAAGGGCAAGGGGCATGGGGAAACCAGATCCTGAGATTCTCACGGGGGAGGAGGCCGACCCTGGGGGGAGGGGGGGGGGGTGAAACCTACAGGGAAAGATGTGACCAAACTGGGGGACCAGCCTGAGCTGACCCATTGGCAGCAGGAAGGAGGCCTCGCCATGGAGGAATTCTGCACAGTGCAGAAAGAGTGTCCCGCTATTGTGGGTCTTCGGAAACAGGCCAAGGACCAGGCAGCTGGTAACTCCTCAGGATCTTGCCTAATCTAGTGGGAGAATGATCTCCTGTATAGAGAGCCTAAGGTTGCTGAGACTGGGGCAGCCCGTGTGCTGGTATCACCCGAATGCTTCAGAACCTTCCTACAGGGTTTGGCTTGTGATGTGACTCTGGCAGGTCTTTTGAGGCAGGACAAAATCTTTGACAGGCTTGCCACCCACTTCTATTGTCCCCAAGTGAGGAAGTCCTAAGATGCGTTCTGTAGGTCCTTCCTATCTGCCAGGCGGGTGGCAAATCTGTAGGGGGGGGGGGGGTGCAAGGCACCCCTGCAACCATTTCCTGTCATGGGCACCCCATTTGAGTGGGTGGGCATAGACATTGTGGGGCCTCTTAATCTCAAGACGGCCATAGGCAGCTGTTTCAGCCTGGTCTTTGTGGACCATGCCACCCGGTATCTAGAAGCTATCCTTCTGAGGCCGGTGACTGCGCCCACCGTGGCCAGGGCACAGGGATATCTTTACCCATGTGGGTTTCCCCCAGGAGGTGGTATCTGACCGTGGTACCAACTTCATGTCCTTGTACATGAAGATCATGTGGAAGGCATGTGGTGTTACCCCACAGGTTCACCACCCCCAAATCAATGGGCTGGTTGAACAGTTCAACTGTACCCTGAAGGGCATGAATGTGTTTCCCTGAACCCGTGAGGCTTAAGTGGGACTTCCTCTTACCATGACTTCTGTTCGCTTACAGGTAGGCACCGCAGAAGGAAGTTGGCTTCAGCCATTTTGAACGTCTGTATGGGCACCCTGTGAGGGGACCTCTCAGTTTGGTAATGGAGGGCTGGGAACAAGCTTATAGGAAGCCATCCCAGAATGGATTCATGGCCTTCTAAAACCAGATATCCCGCTTCCGGAAACTCGCCAAGGAGAATCTGGAAGCTAGCCAGGAGGATATGAAATGTTGGTATGACCAGAATACTTCTCTGGTTGAGTTTCAGCCTGGCCAGAAAGTATGAGTGATGGCACCAGTAGAACCCAGTGCTCAATAAAACCAAAGGTCTGGGCCATTTGAGGTGAAGGAGCACAAGAGTGAAGTCACCTACTTGGTGGACTTGCAGACTCCTAGGAAGCCCATTAAAGGTTCTACACATGAACCGCCCCAAACCTTATTTTGGAAAGATCGGAGTTGACCATGCTCTTAGTCATGGATCAGGGCTCTCAAAATCCGCTCGCATCTGCGAGCCAGATTGAATTAGGGTGAGCTTCTTTTAGGTCCTACTCGCCCTTTCTGGCATGTAGGAAGGAAGACTGACTTTTGACCTCTGTCTCTGAAAGAAGAGCAAATGTGACAAGATAGCAAGATTTAAAGGCATCTTTATTGCTCACAAACTGAATGAGAAATAAAAATGCCTTTACATTTTGTTAACTTGTCACATTTGCTCTCAGAGGTCAAGTGTATTACAGTTAGGTTGAGTAGATTTTTGAAGTTACTAGACCTGTAGGTTTGGTAAGATTTTTTTTGATTTTTCGAGCCCTGTGGATGATGGGGTGGAAGAGAACAGCGAACATCTCCCCGACCTCCTGTCTTCCAAAGAGCAGGATGGGTCAGTAGAGGGAGTGATCCTCTCTCCTACTCTGACCCTAGAACAGCAGAGGTACTGTCAGCAGTTGCTGGGTCAGATTGCCTCTTTGTTCTCACTCATCCAGGAGTCACCCACGGTATTGACACTGAGGATAGTCAAACTATTAAGTGCAGGTCTTACCGGTTGTCTGACAGAGCGAGGAACAGAATCAAGAAAGAAGTCTCTAAGATGCTAGAGTTGGGGGTGATCGAGCCCTCCAACAGTCCTTGGTCCAGCCCATTAGTTGTGGTCCTCAAAGCTGCGCCACCTGGTGTCACATATGAACTCCAGTTTTGTGTTGACTACCATTGACTCCATGCCGTCGCCAAGACTGATGTGCATCCCATCCTCCAAGCTGATGAGATCATTGACCGACTTGGAGAGGCCAAGTTCCTCAGCACGGTTGACTTAACGTTTGGGTACTGGCAGATTGCTTTGACCGAGGGGGCACGTGAGGTCAGCAATCTCAACACCTGGAGGGCACTACCAGTTCCACGTCATGCCATTTGGGTGGAAGAACGCCCCTGCCACATTCCAGAGGTTGGTCAACTAGGTCCTGGCTGGATTGGAGAACTTCAGTGCCACCGTCCTTGATGACATTGCAGTCTTCAGCTCCAGTTGGGAGGATCATTTGTACCACCTCCAGGAGGTGTTGAAGGCTATGCAGACTACTGGCCTCACTATTAAGGCAAGTAATTGCCAGATAGGGCAGGGGTCTGTGGTGTACTTGACACACCATATAAAGAGCGGCATGATGCAGCCCCTGCAGCCAAAGATTGATGCAACTCTGGTTTGGGCACCCCCCTAGACAAGTGAGTGCCTTTTTAGATCTCACTAGATGCTGCAGGAGATTTGCCAAGGGATACAGCACAATTTTTGCCCCCTTGACAGAGCTGACTTCTAAGAAACAGTCCTGTCCGGTGATCTAAACAGAGGCATGCCAGACCGCTTTTGGTTTTGCTTTGTTTGCCCTAAGTTGGCAGTGTATACCCAGACGTGGGTCCCTTGCTCACTTTGCCACTGGATTCAAGCTAGCCTGGCTGATGACGGCTGATTAGCCAGAAACCCGGCCCAGGATGCTTGTTTCCGGTCCAGGGAAGATATGGCTTGGCAGTTCGGGCTGGACTGTTCCTGTGAGGCACAGGGTCAGACTGATTTACATATGGCCATGTCTGAACTGGGTTAGCGGAGTGAGCTAAAGAATGTTGATGGATTAAACCCAGATCAGTTGACTGGGGGTGAGTGCTTGCAATGTTCAACATTCCGTCCATCATCCCCTTTCAAATCAAATCAGGTGTTTGTTAAGCACGACTACTTCCCCGTAAGGGTCTCAAGGCGCTGGGAGGGGGGGGGGGGGGGGGTTCGCAGGTTCCAGTCCATCAGGGAGGGGGTCTGTCGAAGAGCCATGTTTTGAGGTTTCTTGCGAAGATGGGGAGCGATGTTATCTGTCTGAGGTGGAGTGGAAGGTCGTTCCAGGCTCTGGCCATGCGGAAGGAGAAGGAGCGGTCTCCCGATCTGGTCTTTTTGGTGCGGGGGATCACGGTGTAGGAGAGCTGGGCTGATTGTAGGGTCCTTTAGGGTGCGTGGAATTTGAGTCGGCTATTCAGGTATGCTGGTCCGGTGTCGTGGAGGGCTTTGTGAGCGTGGGTTAGCATCTTGAAGGTGACACTAGCTTCGATGGGGAGCCAGTCGAGTGTGCGCAGGTGGAAGGAGATGTGGCATTGTTTTGGCAGGTTGAGGACCAGTCTTGCAGCGGCGTTTTGGATGTTCTGTAGCTTGCGGTGAGGTTTTTGTTTATTCCGGCATACAGTGCGTTGCTGTAGTCTAGCCTGCTGGTGATCCGGGCGTGAGTGACGGTCTTTCTGTGTTCGAGGGGGATCCATTTGAAGGTTTTACGTAGGAGGCAGAGGGTGTGGAAGCAGGGGGATGAGACGAATTTGATCTGGCGGTCCATTTTGAGCTCCGAGTCCAGGATGATTCCCAGGTTACGTGCGTGGTCCATGGGGGAGGGGTGGGTGGGTTCGCTTCCGAGGTCGGGGGGCCACCAGGTGTTCCAGGCATCTGGGTTTGGGCCCATGAGTACTTCCGTTTTGTTGGTGTTTAGTTGTAGGCAGCTGTTTTTCATCCATTTGGCGACTGCTTCCATGCCTTCTCGAAAGTTGTCTGGCGGTGTTGGGTTCGTTGGATAGGGAGAGGATGAGTTGGGTGTCGTCTGCGTATGACACAATGTTGAGTCCGTATGTTCTGACGATGGGGGTGAGCGGAGCCATGTAGATGTTGAAGAGCGTAGGGCTGAGGGAGGACCCCTGGGGGACTCTGTAGGTGTAGGGTCAGAGAGGAAAGGGGCGGGGGGCAGTCTGACCCGCTGCGTTCTGCCGGAGAGGAAGGAACGGATCCAGTCAAGGGCCTTGTCTTGGATTCCTGCGTCGTGGAATCTGCGTATTAGGGTGCTGTGAGAGACTGTGTCGAACGCTGCTGAGAGGTCGAGGAGGATGAGGGCTGCTGTTTCCTCTTGTCCAGTAAGGTACAGATGTCGTCTGTTGCGGCAAGGAGGGCGGTTTCCGTCCTGTGGTTTTTTCTGAAGCCGGATTGGGAGGATTCGAGGATGTTGTGCTCTTCAATGAATGTGGCGAGTTGGCTGTTGATGACTTTCTCAATGACATTCGCTGGGAACGGGAGCAAGGAGATGGGTCTGTAGTTTTTGAGGTCGGTGTGGTCCGCCGAGGGTTTCTTCAGGAGGGGGTTGATCTCAGCGTGTTTCCAGTCGTCGGGGAACAAGGCGGTTGCCAGGGAGCGGTTGATGGTGTGGCAGAGCATGGGTGCGATGGTGTCGGCGGCTCTGTTGAAAATGTGGTGGGGGCAGGGGTCCGTGGGGGCCCCGGAGTGGATTGACTTTATCGTCTTTAGTGTGTCTTCGGTGGTGAGGGCTGTCCAGTTGTCGATCGCTAGCTTCAGGGTGTCGGGGGTGGTTGGTGAGGGTTCAGTGTGTTGGTTGTCTTCGTCAAAGTTGTCGTACATGCTCTTGATTTTGTGGTGGAAAAAGGTGCTGAGTTTGTCGCAGAGGTCTTGTGAGGGAGGGATGTCGGTGGACTCGCTGGTGGGTTGGGCAAACACCTTGATGATGTTGAAGAGTTCTTTGCTGTTGTGTGCATGAGTAGAGATTCTGTCTTCAATCGCTTTTTTTCCTCTCGTTTTTCTGATGAGTTTGGTTTTGCTTTGTTTGCCGCAAGTTGGCAGGGTATGCCCAGACGTGGGTCCCTTGCTCACTTTGCCACTGGATTTGAGCTAGCCTGGCTGATGACGGCTAATTAGCCAGAAACTGGTCCCAGGATGCTTGTTTCCGGTCTAGGGAAGACATGGCTTGGCAGCTCGGGCTGGACTGTTCCCATGAGGCAAAGGGTCAGACTGATTTGCATATGGCCATGTCTGAACTGGGGTGGAGGAGTGAGCTAAAGAATGATGATGGATTAAACCCAGATCAGTTGACTGGCGGTGAGTGCTTGCAATGTTCAACACTCCGTCCATCATCCCCTTTGGTTTTGCTTAGACCGCTTTTGACACCCTGAAGGGGGCCATGTGCCTGGCGTCCGTGCTCAAGTCTCCTGACTTCTCTAAGGAATTTGTGATGCAGACTGATGCCTCACAGCATGGTGTGGGATCCGTGCTTTCACGGGTAAACGAGGAGGGCCTAGATCAACCTGTATCCTTCATTAGCAGGAGGATACTTTCCTGGGAACAAAGGTGGAGCACAATAGAAACAGAAGCTTTTGCTGTGGTCTGGGTGCTGAATAATCTAAGACCCTACTTGTTTGGGACACACTTCCTGGTTCAGACATACCACAGGTCCCTCAGATTGTTAATGCAGATGAGGGGTGTGAATTCTAAACTGTTGAGGTAGTCCTTCTCCCTACAGGGAATTAACTTCATGGTGGAACACCACCCTGGAACAAAACACATCAACGCTGATGGTCTTTCCATGATTTTCCTCCTTAGTGATGAGAACTCCCTAGAGGTTGGTTAGCTCTCCCCACTTTCAGCTGGGAGGTGGCGTGTTGGTCCTGGAATCCTTTACCATGATTTCCTGAGTCGTTTTGATTCTGACCTCCTGTTTTTGATGTTTGCTGAACTTCATTTTTTTCTAGTTTTAGGACTCTGGGTACTTTACCATTTCTGATCAGTGCTAAAGTGCAAGTGCTCTGTGTCTAAAGCATGGGTACTTGCATATCCTAGCACAGGCTGCAGGAGATTGGGTGAAGTGGGGGGTTTAAAGGGACAGAAGAAAAACATGCAGGTTTCCTAAAGATTAGTAAAAAAAATGTATTTTTGCATGGTTTTTGCAGAAGCTTATCTCATACTGTGTAACCCATAAATTAAAAAAGAAAATTGTGTTATACTGTGTGTAATACATTTGTAAATAAATTACATATATTCACTGTGCTTACTGTCATAGGATGGGATCCAGTAGCACTATAAATACACATTGCATCAGCCAGGATTCAAGTAATGAGCCCTCCATTTACACTGAAGTCTGTAGTGATCACTGTTCTTTCCCACCAAAACAAGGTATTTTCAGATATTAGTTTAACTTGCATTAATTATTCATTTAAGGTATGTGCATTACATATTATATGCAGTTACCTGTAGGTAAATGTACGAGTCTCGGTCTGTATATATACACTATACCAAAGTAAGGTATAGTGTGCACAGAGGCCAGTGGATCCCCAGAGTCTTTACAGAGGCTAAAGTAGATAATACTAATGCTCTCTTTTGAGGTAGTGTGGCGAGCAGTTAGTCATCAGAGGGCAGTGCTGAGCATTTGTTGTACATACACAGGCAAGAAATGATTACTCACACTCAATGACTAAAGCCGAGACCAATCATTAAAAAAAAATATTACTTTTCGTATGTTTATTTCTTGGAACCAAAGCTGCATAGTTGCAGTAAAATACATTTTGTGAAATCCGTTTTTAAGTATTAAGAGTGGTCACTTGGTGCATTTTTCTAACATTTCAATGTTAACCTGTGGGAGGAAAACGATCGTGCAATTTTACACGAATTACAATTCCAGTCTTCGTGTTTTAGGACTGGTACTGGGCAAGAGGCAGGTACGTGTAGAGACTGCACCTCCAGCAGAATTGGGGCAGCCAGGTGCAGAGGTCACATTCGGTCACTGGGGACCAATGTTAGCCAATGGATACTGGGGGCACGCAAAGAGGTGCAGGTAGGTAAATAGGAGGTAGCGGGGTGTCAATCTCTGGGGGTAGGACCAGCACTGGGAGGGTGGGGGCCATGAGGCAACACCAAACACACACCCTCAGCAGCACAGAGGCAGACAGGTGAAGAGTGCCCACACATGTTGGGTGACTAAAGCAATGGAGTTTGAAGATCTTGAACAAAGGCTGCAGGCTTGGACCAGGAAGCTGGATGTAGGGAAGCAGTGGCCCTGGAGGTCAGTTGAGATGCTGAAAGGCACCTGGGCACCATTGTTCGGGCTCCCCAAAGCCGGGGTACAGGGGTGTCCTTTGAGGTCAGAAGATCCTTACCGGAGCCGGTCGTGGTTAGAGGATCCTTCGTCCTCAGGCTGCAGGTGTTGTCGTGGAGTCTAGGAGAGATCACTCTGGGATGGACTTGAGCGTAGAACTGCTTGGAGACCACCTTAGCACTGGTTGGCCACTTGGACTCAGGCTGGAGGCGTCTGGTGCAGAGGTGTGTCCAGAGGGCTGGTTGGGTGGGTCAGCAGAGCACTCGAGCTCTTCTCGAGAGTTTCTTTGTGGACAAGTCTGCTGTCCTTGGGAGCTCTTGGTCCTTAGGGAAGGCAGGCAGTCCTCAAAAGGTTGTGGAGGTCGCTGGGCCTGCAAGGCAAGTTGCTTTTTAGAGCAGGTTTCTTCAAGGGCTAGAGACAGGCCTGTAGGCTGGGGCCAAGTTGGTTGTCTGGAGGCTTCACTGTTGCACCGCTCTTCGGTCCTTCTTCTTTAGGTTGCCAGGAATCGGAAGATAAAGGTTCAGCGGTGCCCATAAATACTCAATTTAGATGCGTTACAGGTACTGGCAGGTAGAAGCCAATGGACTCCCTGCCTTTAGTGTGACTACACCATATGTATGTCCACTCCCTTTAGGGAGGGGGCACACCCCTCATCCTATTGGCTAAAATCCTCATAACCAATATGGAGGATTTTGAAAGGAGGGAGCCTGTTTTGAATATGGCTTCTCACCAATAAGCCACACCCAATCCCTGCACTCCCACCTGGGAGGCAAATATACTACTACACCTTTGAATAATACACTTTTGAGCATGTCTTACCACCCCTGGCACAGCAAGACTGCAACACAAAACAAACAGCAACTTTTGAAAATGGGTTTTATTTAACAAAATGCAAAGACTCTATCACTTTTAAGGCTTGGGGTTCATTACATAATACTCTCTAAGCAAAGGCCAGTGGCGGTGCGTCCATTGGGGGCGTTGGGGCGTCGCCCCCCCCCCCGTAGCTGCGTCGCCCCCCCCCGTAGCTCCCGCCCGTAGCTCCCGCGGCTAAGTACACTTAAGTTCAAAGACGCAGAGAGAACCAACTGACAATCATGTCAGTCAGCATGACGTTGGACCACCCACCCCCTTCAGAGTCTGAAGGGGGTGGGCGGTCCGGCGTCATGTTGACTGACATGATTGTCAGACCAGGGGCAACAGGCAGCGCAGCAGCACAAGTGCGCATGAGTGGGGATGGTGAGCGAATTTTCACCCGTGCCCAGTCATGCGCACTTGTGTTTGCACTGGCTTGCGCATGCCCATTAGGAGCCCCTCGGTCTCCTAATGGGCAGGCAGCGGGCGTAGCGTAAGCTGTGCCGTCAGCCAATCCTGGCGCTGCTGGCAGCGCCAGGATTGGCTGAGAGGGGTTGGCAGGCCCCTCCAGTGCCGTTCGTGAAAGGCGCGCAGTCCAGGGGAGCAGAGGTCTGAGAGGTGGCGTGCCGTGGACCCGGGACCGGCTGTGAGGTAGGTTTTTCGTTTAATATTTCATTGCCCCCCCCCCCCCGAGCCGCGACTGGAGCTAGATTATCTGTTGTGATTTGCTGTACACGTCTTGTTCAACGTGGCAGGCAGTGCTTTTTTTTTTTTTTAGCTCGTTTGCATGTGTTTGTGTTTCAGAGTTATGGGGGAGAGGGGGTGCCTGCGTCATCCCAACACCCGCTACAATGCGGCGTGATTACCACTGTCTGCAGACTGCTTGAAGTTGACGGCCCAAGAATGAATGGCATTTGTAAGGGCCTTTATTACTATGCTAGTACGTTAACAGTATGCAGGCTTAAAGTACCACGAGCACTAGCACATGATTGCATGGCATGCTAAGATGCCTGCGTGCCCGGTCTGTAAGGATGGGGGTCCCACTCAAAGCACACAGTCCTGTTGAGAAATACTGTTACTATCCTCAAGAGGTAAATTTCCAATCTGTTTTGAAATGGTTAGTGGAGTCGCAGGTGCGACGTGAAAAGGTGAAGTGGCTGTCTATTCGGACTGCAAGCAACATGTGCAGATCTCGGTATGTCAGAGCCACACCAGTTTCAGGGGTTGCACTTTTCAAGCTGCCCGTGCCTATGAAAAACCTCATGTTGCCGAATTTGTGTTTTACATGCATATATCAGAAACTGCATGCACACAGTTGGGTTGAGGTAGTTCAGACAGTGGTCACATGCAGCCCCTGACTTGATTATTCTGGAAACTCACTGATTTATTGTATTTTACACACATTGCGTGAAAGCTGCATCTTGACTCAGTTAAAGATGAGATTGAAAATGGTGAATATGGGAAATAATGTAAGCAGACACTTAGTACATGCCAGTGCTCATGTGTAAGGGATGGTTGCTGTCCCCTTGATCTAACATAATGCAAAGTTCGGCTTTCGCCATGTTTCTTAGTGCAGTCACTTCGCTTTAAAAAATGAAGCCCATCTCGGTCTCACTGTAACCATTTCAGAAATTAAACATAGCTTCTTGGAGTAGTAATATGGCACTTTTTTGTAGCTTTAATTTAAATACAATCAGGTTTACCCATCTATATGCAATGCTGAAGGGTTATGTCCTTTGTAATTAAATTAGCAGACTTCTGCTGTGTGCTGTATTTTTGCTCTGCATAATGAATAGTACCAGCTCTGAGAGTTTGGCACTGTGCATTGTCCTTACCTTGATATGTAGCGCATTGAATTAGCTTATTGAAGTCTTGCACAGAGATCCACTACTAACCTGTCTGAGCTATAGGTCTTTAGTCAAAGTTCTAACAAAAACAGTTGAGACTTGCTTTGGACAATGAAACTTGTTCTCTCTCTCTGTTTCATGTTATGGTAAATGGCAGTGTTAACCAGAGGAGACGTAAGCCATGCAAGCCATGTCTGAGTTTTGTTTTATGTAATGAGCGGTCACAAATGACGTGGATTTTCCCTTAACAGGCCATTGAACATCTCTGAGCCTCATCGACCAAACTTATCACACCATGTAAATCATGCAAAATTAAGAAGGGCTGCTTTTCCCTGTAGCATTATATGTGCGCATATTGTCAGGTAAAGACTATATCTGTAGACGCAGTTTTAGAAGGGTTTGTGTTATTGTTTGTGTTTAAGGTTTTTAATGTATTCCGACTACAGTGAGATGTTCTGTTAGTAAGATGCCTAGGGTCTGACAGTGGGAAGCATTATCTGAGTGTCGAGGCTGAGACCTCAGGATGCAGGCAATAAGAAAGGCTTGAGAGCGGCCTGTGCTGTGTGCCACACATTATATTTTCGCCGGTGCAATGCTCATTGGTTTGTTGTGTGGAGTGCTGTTTGTGTGTTGTGATGCACAATGTTGTCTCCCAATAACAGTTTGCTATGTTTGCCAAACAAAGCAGTGTAATGTCCAAAAGACTATCAAACCCTGCCCAACTCAAACCATGCGCAGCCTTTTGTTTCGTTTATTCAATTAGGGTACAACATTTTTCGCGCCTCACCACTTTCAAAATCCACCAGCCGCCACTGGCAAAGGCTATCTCAGATACCAAATGCATAAGATTCAAATATATGTAGCAAACTTATAATCTAAAGGCATGAATCAATAACTGAGCAAACTATAATACCGATTAATAAACAAGCAATAACTGATATAAGATAAGGTACACTGGACGTCCTGCAAGAGATCAGGAAGATATACATATATAGAGAGCAGAGGAGTACTCTGGATGTGCACCTCCCACACCACAAAGAAAACGCCTCCAATGATCAAAGAACCACACAACTCAATACATCACCTGGTGCATACACTGCCCACTTCTGACTGGGGGAATTACAGCCGGGGATCGGAGCTCAGCAAGCCAGGGTTCAATCCGAGATACACGTCTGCCCTCACTCGGAATCCAAACTCCCAGTTTCTCAGCCTGCAACCCTCAGCTATAAACACACTAGAAGATTCGTGAAAGACCTCCTCCCACCGCCAGAGGAATTTTACCAGAACTGGCCAAGTTCCAAGCCAGCATCTCCATGGCAGTAAGGAGCTCTCAAGTCTCTTCCTCCATTCGCATTTCTTCCAGCCTCTGTCTTGACGAAGCTCTCACGAGGCCTACACTATAAACAAAAATAATCGCTCAGGAAAACACCAAGACCTTGAATGTGAATAACCCAAACAACTTGCAAGCACGGCTGTGCACGTAGCAGCAAGGCAGAGTCAGACATGAGGCCCTGTCAAAGGCAATAGTCCGCACCTATAATTCTCACCCACACAACTTACAAGCACCACTGTGCACACAGAAAAGTTTGAAGCAAGGTAAAGTCGGAAGGCAGAATGACATTAGACTACGTCAAAGCCAATAGGTCAAAGTCATAATTCACCTAACCCAAATAACATTATACATTTAATCCCTCAGTATACAACATTGAGCACATGTGTGCACCACCACCCACAAGACTGCACCTCAACATCCCATACCTTCTATTCTTGGAAAGACTATTCCACTAAAAGACAGAAGAAAAGCAGGCATATGCAAACCCATCCTACATTAAGGCTAAGGTAACATAACACACTTAAGTCAGTACAAAATGGTGGTGGTTGAGGGTCATCATAGGGTGTCAGACCCCAAAAGTGGCTCATTCACCACAGAGTCACTTCAGCTAAGGGTGGTCCTGACTGAGACGAGGCACACCTGAAATAATTACTAATTTTCCTGC
Organism: Triturus cristatus; assembly: GCF_964204655.1. Classification (NCBI taxonomy): domain Eukaryota; kingdom Metazoa; phylum Chordata; class Amphibia; order Caudata; family Salamandridae; genus Triturus; species Triturus cristatus. The sequence goes on from NC_140590.1 coordinate 1,690,787,907, forward strand.
CGACCTTGCCGTAAAAAGTGGAGCATCTCTACTAGCTGGAGAGGCCCTGGCTAGCATAACAAAGGGTAAGAAGCCTTTGTTGCTCACCGCCCTTGAATGATGTTCCTGCTTGGGCGTAGGTTTGAAGCATCGCCACCCAGAGCAAGCTTTGTTTCTGACCCACGAAAGCAAAAGGCTCCCACCCAGATCAGAAACCTGTATGAAAGTGGCAGCCTGGTGCAAACCAGTCAGCTATACACTATCAATCGGTTAGGTTTTCAACGAACACCTCTGAGGTGCCTTCCGAGTGCAGTTGTTAATAAATCCAACACTGGCATCCGTGTGGGCTCATTAATCCGTGACGTTCAGTTCCGAACATTTTGGGATTTGGTAAAGCCATAATGGAGCTATGGAACTCATATCTGCAAGTTTCCAGCCCATGTATTCGTTATGGCTTCACTATGCACTTATAATGTCTAAGAATAGACTTCAACACTATGGGGCATATCTGCTCATGCAGTTATGCCCTCATCAGAGGTATAGTGCGCCCTGCCTCAGGACTGTGACGCCTGCTGTAGGGGTGACTTACCTATTCCCCTGGCAGTGCTGGCTTGCCTGGCACACAGGGATGTGTGCCAGGTCGAGTATTCACTTTTATTTGCACCACAACACGCAGACTTCAGTGGCAGTGTGCATGTGCTTGGTGAGAGGTCTTTTGGGGTGGCATAATGCATGCTGCAGCCCTTAAAAACCCTTTCTGGTCACATTGCCCTTGGTACCACTGGTATCATTTACAAGGGACTTACATGTGAGCCAGAGGTGGAAACAAAGGTACTGTTTTTGGGAAAGAACACAGGCACCGGGAACCTAATTAGCAGGGACCCAGTGCAGATTCAGTCCAAGTTGCATTCAGAGTCGGGCAAAAAGTGGGAGGTAACCATGCCAAAAGGAAAACTGTCCTCAGTAAACACCCAGAAAATATTGTAAAAAAATAGTTTTTAAAGCTACCTGCTGACCTCATCCTCATGCTCACTAACCCTGGCCTTTTATACCCCTGTTCATAGGCCCCATACGCCCTCATTGCACTTCCACTCCGCTCAGCTAAGGTTTCACCTATGAGCAGGGTAGCCTTGCTGACCTAGAGGTAGGAACAAAGCCATTGCCCACAAGAGCACAAACAAATGTACCCTTGTAACTTCTTTTTTTCTTTTTCTGATAATGGGCTTTAATTCTATAGTCATTTCAGCTTGTTTTATAAGCAGGGCAGCCTTGCTCATAAAACAGGATTGAATAACTGTAGAAACGGCCATGAATCGCAGAACGATATTGCTTGGTTAGCAGCAATAGGAAAAAAAACGCAACTCGAGTAGCTTTATTTTTCTGTGGCAGTTTACTAGGTTCCCATGGGAATGTCTGCAGGCCGCAAGGAAAGGACTGCCAGGCTGCCCTCTGGCCCTATTTTGAGTATCACTGGTCTAAAGTATGATGGTAACTGATTTCTCTATGATTGGCATATTTGGATCCCAATCAACTCCAGAAAGACAGTCGTGCAGGCCTTTGTCACCAGCTGCCTCGATTGAGGCAATGCTCTCTCTGCTGGAATCTCCACCCAGCTTCTCAAAAGACTCCAGACCATACAGAACACCGCGGCCAGACTCATACTGGACCTCCCTAGACAGAACCGTATCGCCCCCCACCTCAGAAACCTCCACTGGCTACCCATCCAGAAGAGATGTTCATTCAAGATTTTCACGTACGCATACAAGGCCCAACACAGCCAAGGACCATCCTACATCGACTGAACTTCCACCTACCCGAAAGACCTCTGTGATCATCCATTCTTGCCCCCGCACACACCATGCATCCTTTGCAGCCACAGCTGGGGCTGCTCCTTCTCATACATTGCTGCCAAGACCTGGAACGCCCTGCCCCTCCATCTCCGTACAGCACCGTCCCTGGTATACTTCAGAAAGAAGCATAAGACCTGGCGTTTCGGAGGAGACACAGCACCATCAGTACCCAAATACCTCTAGGGGTGACGGTGTTGCAATATACAAATGCTGACTGATTGATATACTAGTAAGCCCCTAGTACAGTGCACCATATGTGCTGAGGGCTGTAGATCAAATGCTACTTTTGGGCCTGCAGCGCTGATTGTGCGACCCACATAAGTAGCCCTTCAAACATGTCTCAGACCTGCAACTGCTGAGCCTGTGTGTGCAGTTTTAAACTGCCATGTCGACCTGGCAAGTGCAGCTACTTCCCAGGCCCAAACCTTCCCTTCTATTACGTGCAAGACACCCCTAAGATAGGCCCTATGCAGCCCCAAGGGCAAGGTGCAAAGTATTTAAAAGGTAGGACGTGTGTTGGTGTTTCGCATGTCCTGGTAATTAAAAAGTAACATTGTTTTTCACTACAGCAAGGCCAAGCTCTACCATAGGTTAGCATTGGAGCTGCCTTTTAACACCCTACAAATGTATCTTCCATTTGGGAGCTGATAGAAAATTGAAGTTTGGTGTCTCTTGGCTCACAATCAAAAAAATATATCTTTTTGTTAAGGTTTTTTTTTTTAATTGCAGGTCTGAAAATTTCATTTTTAGAAAGTTGGCATTTTCTTGCTTAACCATTTTGTGCCTCTGCCTGTCCTTAAATACACATCCAGTTTGGATGACAGTTGGGCTGTGTGAATTCATTCTAGACAGTCCTACACAAAGTGAGCTGAGGTGTGCCCTGCATATCTTGATGGCCCATCACCATGCTGCTGGGTTTCCTGAGCTAGAGTGGTGGGAGGAGTTGACACAGACACCTGAATAGGACTGTGCCTGTCCCCCACACAAATCAGTCTCCACCTCCCTTTAGTGGGCCAGGGCCCGTAAGGGTAGGGTCTTGTGCACTATAAAGACCAAATTGGGTATAAGTACTGGACCTCTGACACTGTATACTCAGAACACTTCTGGATTGAGGACATCCTGCCAGGAAGAAGAGCTATGTTGCTGTCATGAGTTACTGTCACTTTGTCGCTTGCTTTGTTGTGCTGGCTTGCTGCTGCTGCCCTGGAAGTGAGAGGACTGGACTTTTCTCCCTACATCATGCTTTCTAAATTTCTCCAAGGGCTTGAGTTGAGCTTGCCTCTTGTTGGAAGTCTCAGGGTCACCAAAGACTTCACCTGCAGCACCTGGGCTCCTCTGCTGACAGCCCTACTCTGCCAAGTGGTCCTAATTACAGTTCTGGACCCTTGGAAGTGAGTTTCTGTGTTAAAAGAAGGAACAAGCGCATCGACTCAAAGTGTCACTTTGAAACTGCCGCATCTCTGCAAAACTCTATCCATTGCTGCTGCTGCCTACACCGAAGCCACGGCTCCCGCTCGACGTAACTTCTACGGTTTACAACACAAGTCTCGACTCTGCAGCAGCGCCTACGAAGAACTGCTACTGCATGAGTCGAGAGCGCCACTTATCCAAAGTCCGTGACGCATTGCCATCGGAACAGATGCCTCCCCAAAAGCAATGCATCGCCACCTGTGTGCAATGCATTGTCCCTGGGTGCCGATTTAGTCATCAAAAACGCAGTCAGGAATCAAGGTGTCATACCTGCAATCGATGCATATCGTTCCCAGGCAATAGCTGATCACCGACCCTGCACTGCCACCAGGAACCAGCATCACTTACTACAAGCAACGTGTTGGAAGGGGCGATCTCAGGGGGGTTACAGAAAACGTTCCTGACCACCCCGTGACCCACCTCTCCCAGAACCAGGCCGAGCACCGGCGGGGAGGCCCTTCCAGGAAGGGGTCTCGTACTTTAGGATCGCACTCGCTGAGCTGGCACTACTTGACAAAGGGACACCACACAGTAGGTTTCAGTAGACGGAGATCTTTATCTAAGATTCTTTGGATCTTTATGATCCGCAAGGTAGTCTTTGGTCAATACAAAAAGCTTGGTAATTCCTTGACAAAGGGGGTTGGGGTAGCGGGACAGTTCTAGGTTCAGAGTCAATGCCGAGTATCCTTCGCACAGCTCTCAATCCTCGAGCCGGGGGACACAGTACAGGCTTGGGTCCAGCCGGACCAGTGTATTCTCGAGCCGCGACCACGTCCGCAGGGCTCCGGTAGGAAGGAACTGTCGATCGGGAGATCTTCGGGGAGCCGCGATTCACTTGGCGGGCTCAGCCGGTCTTAAAGTTGGGGAGGAGCCGCGAGTCTCTCAGCAGGGCCCCGGTGTTCTTAGTGTTCTCAGGAGCCGCGACAACGTCAGCAGGGCTCAGATGGTTTCCAAGGATCAGGTAGTGTCCTTCTTTCCAGTTTCGTCGAGCCGCGACCAGGTCCGCAGGGCTCTCTTAGTTCCAGGTCTTCTCTGCCCCAGTCCCCTCAGCACCCCCTGTTATACGCCTTCTTCTCTTTAAAGTCCGGCGTCCTCACAGAGAGGGGTCTTGGCGTCCGGGGGCGGTGTGTTGGGATTTCCTGCCGCTCGGCTCTTTGATCCTTTCAAGTTGGCCCGGGAGGGACTCCAGACACCCAGCATGCAGGGAGCCAGCTCCCTGGGGGCCCGGAGGGAGATCGAAACCCTCTATTGAGAGGAGGTCAGAGGTGTGACAGAGACTACTCCTCCCTGTCTTACTTGGGGGGGGGGGGGTCCCTCTCCCTCGGCCGGGCATGGCGCGTTTAGGGTCTAGGTTTCGCTGGGGCCCCGGGCCGGACATCGGGACATGGTGGCCAGGGGTCTTCGGTGGCTACGGGGTGGGGAGGCTGGGCGGCTATAACCAGGGGTGGTGTATGGGTCGGGTTGGGGTGCTAATGGTCATGGAGGCCCACCCCATGAGGCCGGGCCCCACACGCACCTGTCGGAGGTGCTGGAGGTGTTCGGTCCATTGGGAGCTGAACACCGCAATGTCGTCTAGGTACGCAGCGTTGAACTCTTCCAGCCCGGCCAGGACCCTGTTGACCAGCCGCTGGAAGGTGGCCGGGGCATTTTTCATTCCAAAGGGCATAACTCTGAAGCGATAGTGCCCATCTGGGGTGGAGAAGGCGGACCGCTCCTTGGCTCCCTCGGTGAGTGTAATTTGCCAGTATCCGCAGGTCAAGTCGAAGGTGCTGAGGTAGTGAGCAGCCCCCAGGCGGTCAATGAGCTCGTCTGCGCGGGGAATAGGGTGAGCGTCGGCTCGGGTGACCGCGTTGCGCCCCCGGTAGTCCACACAGAACCTTAGTTCGGGGGCGACCCCAGGGGCCGCTGCTTTCGGAACCAGTACCACGGGGCTGGCCCATGGACTGTCGGAGGGTTCGACCACCCCTAGGGCTAGCATCTTGGCTACCTCGGCCTGGATGCAGGTCCGGACCCTGTCAGGGACGCGGTAGGCTCTGTGCCGTACTGGCAGGCTGTCTCCGGTATCCACGTTGTGGACACACCAGTCGGTGACCCTGGGGGTGAGGGAGAAGAGGTCTGCGAATTGCCCCAATAGCTGGCGGCAATCGTCGAATTGTTGGGGGGTGAGGGAGGAGGAAAGTCTCACTCCTTCTATAGAGCCATCTTTTTCCTTCACGCACAGGAGGTCCGGGAGGGGCTCTGTGTCCTCCTCGGCCCCATCGTCGGTGGCCAGGAGCAAACTCAACTCCGTCCTCACGAAGTGAGGTTTGAGGCGGTTCACGTGGAGGACCCGGAGGGGGTTCCGAGAGGACTGGACGTCAACTAAATAAGTGACTTGACTCTTCCGCTCTACGACCTTGAAGGGTCCAGTCCATTTGTCTTGGAGAGCGCAGGGTTTCACCGGGGCCATCACCCAGACCTGTTGGCCTGGCTGGAACTCGACCAGAGTGGCATTCTGGTCATACCAGCGCTTGATCTCCTCCTGGCTAGTCTCGAGATTTGCTTCGGCGAGCTCTCGGAATTTCCGAGTCTGGTTGCGGAGCGCAAGGATGTATCGGAATACATCTTGGGGGGGGCCCTCGGGGGGGCGGTCTCCCAGCCCTCCTTGACCAGGCTCGGGGGTCCCTGGACGGGGTGCCCGTAGAGCAATTCGAATGGGCTGAACCCCAGGGATTTTTGGGGGACTCGCGTAAAAGTGAGACCTATTGCATTGCAAATGCTTGTTTCTTTTGTGTGCAGAGCTCCATTAGAGTGCGTGTGTTTTTGAGCCGTCTCCCTCATATACGTCTCTATCCATGCATTCCGCGTTGGTCTTATTGCCGCTGGGTTCTCCCTGCCCTCCTCCCTCTTGCATTTGCCTGTTTGCTTATTCCCATTGCTTCCCCCCACAGGCGGGAGGGTGTTGCTTTTGCTCCCACCCTTCTGTGTTGCTTTTGAATCTTCATCCTTTGTTGCTTGCGCATTGTCTCCCTTGTGTTGCTTTGCCGTTCCCCACACCCTACCCCGTGTTGCTTCCACTCTCCCCTGCCCATAAGCTTTAGAAAACAAATGCTTTTGTGCGTTTTCTTTTCTTTTTAGTTACTGATCCAACTGGATAGGTAACACACCTACAAAATTAAGCAGACAGCTGCGTCAAAGGCACAGCGTCACAAGTGCTTTGCAGCGTGGCTAACAACCATTCGCAAAGCCAATAGTTCACAAAGGTGAGACCTATTGGCTTTGGCAATGCTCCTTTACTTTTTAAATGTGGTGTTTCGGTCTAAAATGCACCGATTACACACATTTCAGGTGGTTGTACTGTTCATGTTGCTGTAGAAACTTGACTAGGTGTGAGAATAAAACCTTGCTTGTGCCATAGAAAGGCTCTGTGGAATATTTGTGTGCATATGTTGTCACTGTCACATGGATTCGCAGTTAGACGCCGGCAGGGACTGCATAAACAACAAGTCGCAAGACGACATACACAGGAACCTGAACACCGGATCTTCGGTGATAATGACAGAGATCCTTCTTTCTGCTTAAACCCCAGTTTGCCGGTGTTTATTCACCGCGCAACAAGCGCGCAGGAGGGGCAAAACTGTGATGGACTGTTCAACTTGGGCGGGCTCGTGCCGATTCACGGCTAGATAAGAAAATAAATTTCTCTGAGCATTTGCAAACTAGTAATTTTGAATGCCTGCCATTATTTGAAAATTGTGTGTTGTGCCTTGCAATCATTCTGCTATATACATGCCCGTATGGCATACATCATTATGAAGCCATGATCTTGTAATATAATTTTAGCGTGGGTAACAACAGTCGCGCTTGCTGATAGACGGCTAAATAAATCATGACAAATTTAATTAAACATGAAATGTATAAATATGTCATGCTATGAGAGGCAGATGTGTTTAAGAGCTGATGTGTAAACTAATAACATCAGAGGTAATGCAACACATACACACCATCAACATGTCGCCCGCAATGTGGTAAAATGTAATTGGTCCTTTTTCAATGTTGTTGTCAATAATGAAATGGGATTTTAAATGACGTCTCGCTGTGTGCCGTGTCAAGGCTGATGAAGTTATCTGAAACGTGTTTGTTGCGCTGTGAATAAACACCGGCAACCTGCCAGTGCTGTCTCTTCTTTACAATTGATGAAGGAGTTTGGAGCAGTCTTTTATCGTTGGGGCACTACCACGCATGAAGCACCCGTCCGCGAGTGATCCGCTGTAGGGTGCAGTGGAGCGGTTATTGAATGTGGAAGCACCATCGCTGGCCAAGCCCTCTGAGACCAGTGATCGCAGAGCGGTGAGGCTCGCAGACCGTTGGCCGTATGCACGCGTGTGCAGAACGAGTGTAACTGACCAGCGATAGGACGAGGGGGCAGTTGCCAAGCAGCGAGTACAACACAGAAGTTCACTCAAAATATGAGCGGTGAATCAGCACGCAGAGTTTTTTAAAACAAGAGGCGACGCTAGGACCGAAAGGCTCTGCGCATGCTCACATCACACAAGCGCTCCCCATGACTTATTTGCTCTGCTTCTGCCAACAGGTTTCTTGTCTTTATGGGGTCATGTGTTTGGCCCCATAAAGATAGGAAACCTTTTGCGACGAACGCAAAGCAGGTGAGGCCGTCCAAATGGGACGGCTCAGAAAGCCAAGCAAATACGTCACCGACACCTCTTTTCCAATGGCTGGCCACCGTTTAGCATAAACGTTGACGCCAGCCAATGGAAAAGAGGGGCTGGGCTTAATGCCCCTTACAGAAAATACCACATCTCATTCAATCTCGCCAGCGAGACTGTGCTTGCGCGCAGCCTACGCCAGGTGAGACCTAAAAACAATCTGATATCCGACTTGCCTGTAAGAGGCGATAAAGTGGAGGCTGTGGGTTATAGGCAGGCACACTAACATCTAATTCATTGTGTCCTGACGCTCCTTTGCATGCTGTAAATTAGCAATGCATTACCCTGAATCGGTGCCCATGATTTAGAAATGGATATGTAAATTATTTAAAATTCATTTTACTTGTACTTGAAAAATGAAGAGTGACACTCCTGTGGGTCTAGTAACCTCATGAAATTACTCCAACTGTGAGTCTAGTCGTAATGTACTGACCTAAAGTCATTTATAGTAATGTGTTCAAAGGTTAGCATGAGTTAGCATTCAAACCACCACAATGTTTTGAAAGTTTACTAGTTTTGCCTGCTAAAAAGTGATCATACTTTTCATTTTTTGCTTTTAATTCTAGCTTGAAAGACCACGTTATGATTTTTGGGAACCAAATATCAGCTCAGCACTTTCTGGAAAAACACCAGTTCTTTTAAAGCAGCTTTTCATATTCTGTCAATTGTAACACCTGCCTACTTGTTTTCTGAAAATACACAGTTGTCGAAAAATACCGGCATGGGTGATTATTAGGCCGAAGCCTACCAGACTTTCTGGTTTGCTAAAGACATCTTGGGTACATTCAGAAAACTGACCAAGGAATGCATTTTGGCCATTGCTTACCATTTGCTTTGTGGTTTGTAACTCACATTTCTGGCTCTCTATTTGCTGGCTTTATTTGCCATAGGCTGCCTAGCATGAGTTTGTCCCTCCCGTTGCCCAAACTTTGATTACTGTATTCTTCTCAAACTTGCTTTCTGTAAACAGGCCTTTAAATCTTGTTCTTATCTTGCCACTTTTGTTGTGTATTCAAAGACCAAGGTCAGATGTCAAGTTCTCTCTTCCGAGGGAGCTTGGTCTTTACTTGTGGCGGAAACAAATATTTGAATACGATCAAAAGGCATCAATACTCTAGGTGATGACATTTCCACACATTATCGTTTGTGTGCAGTAAAACCGTATTTCGGTGCAAATGTAAGCTTAATTTTAATGGGAAATGTGTTTGTAATGGCAGTGCGCTACCACACCATGCATACTCCACGCTGTGCAGCACCACTCCTTACTATGACACTCCACTCTACACCCTTCCACTTTAAGACACTACGAAATGCCACTCCACTCTTTGCCCCTCCAGTTTAAGATACTCTGACATGCCACTCAACCCCACTCCAATCTGCCCAACCCCACTCTACCCAATCCACTATGATCCAAACTACCCCACTCCACTCGAACCAACCCCACTCCACTCTACCCTACTAGACCCTACCCCACTCGACCCTACGCGACCCTACCCCACTCCAATCTACTCTACCTGAACCAATCCCACTCCAATCTACCATACACTCCCCACTCTAATCCAATCTACCCATACCGACCCCACTTTAATCCAATCTACACTACCCGACCCCACTTTAATCCAATCTACCCTACCCGACTCCAATCTACCCTACCCATCCCCACTGTAATCTACTCTACCCCACTCTAATCCAATCTACACTACCGACCCCACTCTAATCCAATCTACCCTTACACTCCCCACTCTAATCCAATCTACCCCTACCAACCCCACTCTAATCCAGTCTACACTACCCAACCCCACTCTAATCTAATCTACCCTACTCCACTCTAATCCAATCTACCCCTAAACTCCCCACTCTAATCCAATCTACACTACCCGACCCCACTCTAATCCAATCTACCCTACCCGACCCCACTCTAATCTACCCTACCCGACCACACTCTAATCCAGTCTACCCTACCTGACCACTCTAATCCATTCTACCCTGCCCGACCACACTCTAATCCTAGTCTACCCTGCCCGACCCCACTCTAATGTAGTCTACCCTGCCTGACCCCACTCTAATCCAATCTACTTGACTCCACTCCAATCTACCCTACTCGACCCCACTCAATCTACCCTACTTGTAGCCACTCCAATCTACTCTACCCCACCCTGCTCCAATCTATTCCAGTCTTCCCCACTCCAATGTAGCAAAATCCAACCACTCTAATCTACCCAACTCCACTCCAGTCTACACCACTCCGCTCTACCCCAGTCCAATTTACCCCACTCCACGGCAATCTACCATAATCGACCCACTTCAACCTACCACAATCTACCCCACTCCACCACAATCAGCCCCACTCCACCCCATCCCAGTTTACCCCACCTCAATCAAATCCACCCCAATCTACCACATTCTACCACAATCCACCCCATCGTAATTTACCCCAGGCCAATACCCTCACCCCACTCTAATCTACCCCACTGCACTCTACCACCCCACTCCAATCCAACCCCAACAAACTCCAATTATCCCTCTTCAGCTCACCCCACCTCAATCCACCCCACTCTTCCCCGATCTATCTCTCTCCAATTCGTTCTCCAATGTATCCAACTCCACTTCATCCCAATCTGCCACACTCCAGTCCACTCCAACCCCACTCAGTCTACCCCACTCTTCCCCACTTCACTCCAGTCTACCACATGCCACTCCAATGTAACCCACTCCACCGCAGTCTGCCCTACCCAACCCCAAACGTCCCTACTCCAATCTACCCCACTTCCCCAATCTACCCCACTCCATTGCATACTACACTACTATATCCCACCCAGTCTTCCCCACAACACTCAACTTTTCCCCAATCCTACCCCAGTCTATCCCACTCATTCTACCCCAATCCACACCACTCTACCCCAATCCACACCACTCTACCCCAATCCACACCACTCTACCCCAATCCACCCCTCCCCAATCTACCCCACTCTACCCCTCTCCAATTTATCCCACGCCTATCTCGCATAGGCAAGACCTATTGGCTTTGCCAATGCTTGTTTAGTAAATGCACTCCTTTTGTCTGCTGGTTCATCCTTCTTGAAAACAGCTGCCTCCCTGAACTCTCTGGCTTTCTTTTACATTCTTAAGTGCCTAAGTTGTGGCATCATTAATTTATATAAGGATTTATAATGTGCTCAGCTACCCCCAAGAGTTTCCCAGTGTAGAAGCAGCAAGGAAGGGAACTATAAAGTTAACAGATTCATAAAGCCAGGTCTTCAGACCCCTGCGAAACGAAAGTAATGACGTGCAAGTTCTCAAGTGCTCTGGTAGGGAGTTCATAATTTCAGGCCTAAATAGAAAAAAAAACTACCTTTCAAATGGGTCAGGTGAAATCTGGGCACATTAAACGAGGCATGATTCGTGATTTCGGAGCTCGGGAGGGCTGATGAGTAGGGGTGGGTGGAATTTGCGTAGTCGCGCTACGCAAAGCTCCGCAAAACGGTAAATCTCCGCGAGCACGCAGAAATTCCGCAAACACGCGGAATTGCTTGTTCGCGATGCTTTTTTTGCATGCATTTTGAGAATGTGAACAAGCAAAAAATTTCGCAGAGCGCATATTTTTGGGCAATTCCGCATTCTCGGCGGAACGCGAAATTACCCATATTCCGCGAGAGAAACGGAATTTACCGCCCAGACCTACTGATGAGGCATCACCAAGTTCTGGCTGTACCATGGTCCCATTCCCACTTTAGTCTTGAACATGTAGCACAGGGCTTTACATTTGATGCGCTTAGAGATTGTAATTCAGTGCAGCTCATGAATAAATTGAGAGACTGAGGTTGATTTTGGAAGCAGATACAGATGCCTAGCAGCCGCATTCTGTACTACCTGCAACTGATGGGTTGTTGTCTTGTCAGTCCTCTGGTATAGTACGTTGCCATAGTCTAATCTGGATAACATAAGGACCTGGATCACCGTCTTTTGGGCTGAGATTGGGTTTATCCAGATTGTCTTTTTTAGCCATTTAAGCACAGCAAAGCATATGGCCGTCACCTGAGGCTTCATGGCAAACTTATCATCCAACAAGAAACCAATGTTTTTCCTTTTGACGAGGGAGTCTGCAGAGCCCCAAGAGACACTGGCCAGTGTTGCGGGCTCCAGAGCGAGGAGTGCTTGTCTAGAATCATGACCTCCGTCTTCTCCTCATTGAGCTTGAGTGAGTTTTTATTCATCTATGCGTAGCTATGACTCAAGCCCAGGTTAAGATCGGAAGGTACCTGAATCTGTGCAGATGGCAATGCAAAGATGATCTGCATGTCATCTGCATAAGAGAAAAGGGTCAAGCCACAGCTTTCCACTACATCAGCCAAAGGGCGGACGCAGATCCTAAACAGCAGAGGACTCAAAACTGATGCCTGTGGGACGCCAGAGGTCAGGGCATGTGATTCAGATCTGGCAAAAGATGGAACTACTTGGAACAAGCGTTCCTCTAAAAAAGTTTGTCGCACAAGTGTTGAGCCTTCAAGACCTAGTAACATCAGTCTGTCCACCTAGAAAGAGTGGGACACGGTGTAAAAGCTGCGCTAAGATCTAGTTAAATAAGCACAGCTGGTCCACCCTCATCAAGGCATTGCCTCAAGTGCTCAGTTACACTCAGTAGGGTGGACTCTGTGCTATATTTCACCCTAAAGCCTGACTGGGAAGGGTGCAGGTAGTTTTGAGCCTCAACAAATGCTTTAAGCTGAAAATGAATGTGTTTCCCCAAAAGTTTGGAGAAAATTGGTAACAAAGAAATAGTGAAAATTCGCCAGATTGGTCAAATCCAGCTTCTCTTTTTTTCAAAAGTAGGAGAACCATCGGATGTTTCCGCTTCAGAGGGACAAACCCTCTCATAAGAGGAGTTTCATTATTATTAATAGCATGCAAGTGTCCAGTAACCTAAGTTTGCTGCGTGGTAAAGGGTCCAATGGGGATCCTGAATTGATCAACTGTAGTATAGCCTTAAAGGTAAACCTATCTAGGAAAGACCAAGTCCCTATTGTAGCGGTAGCTACAGCTGTCTGGTTCTAAAATGCATTCTGTGTGTATTATCCAGTACACATGATAACTTGCTTATTTTCAAGTACACTTATTTTCAAACAGACTCCTTTACACGCCTATCCGTGCACATACAGTATGGGTCACCCACTTGTTGCACCCTCCCCTTCATTTACTTGATACCTAGAAGTGGCTGTAATTCCGTCACAGTGCCTGGCTCCTATTCAGGGTATTGTCTCTTGCTTGCGGTGAATGTGGTGGTTGGAGAGGGCTCAGAAAGACAGGTTAGTCAGACACATCGGATGGAACCTGGGACTCAAGTAGAAGTGAACTGAGGACTGGGTGGAAGTAGCACCAGTCCTGTTGGTAGAGGCAAGCAGGGACCAGGTGTGGTGTTCTTGCTAAACTTTAATGCGCTACGGCATGCAGACATAAACCACTTGTGCTTTATTTCTGTATAGCCTGTTTCTCTGTGCCATCTATAACTACACCTTGTTTTTATTTCCCACTCTTTTACTGAATGTAAAGAAAACACGCAACGTAATAATAGTCTGACATAATCCGGTCTTATTTTCTGCCCCATTGCACCAAATTTCTTTTCCTACGCTGTCTTCTGTGAGCGCTCACTGCCTTTCCCCGATCAATGAGCATGGCTCCTCTTTTAGAATGTCTGCAAACATGGCAATTATCTCCTTCTGCAAGACAAAACTTGTATCTGTTTATACAGTTATACTGAATAAAAAAGCGTGTGATCAGACTGTACGAGCGTCCCAAGATATTCGTGAGAGTAAGGCATGAGAATTGTACATTTCAAAGACGCAGTACTATTAATGAGAATTATTTTAACCAAAATGGCCATTACATATTATTGCTAAACACCCCACCAAAAAGATGCATAAAACCTATCCAAGCGTAATAAAAACACAAGTCTACAAGCTCATAGCGTAAGAAAACTATAACTAAAACCCATGCTATGTTAACCTACAAGAGATAGAAACCGACGTCCCTAGGTTATGTGTCCTGGATGTAAAATCAAGCCCTGCGACAACTGTACATAATTCCTACACACTACTGCCTGTTAGTCACTGCTTTTTAGGTCGTTACAGCAGTCTGTAGTAAGGATTTAGCTGTCCGTTGTCAAAAGACCTAATGGGGACAAAACCAATACTTACAGTGAGTTTTTTTGCTGCCTGTTTTGCATCACTGGTTGACTTTCTTGTCAGTCTAATTTGTTTGCTTATTTGATGGCATTAATTCCTTTTGTGTGGTGTCCCTTCCCTGGAGCACAGCTTCTTTACGATTGTGAGGTTTTTTTTTTCTCTCGTTTTTTTTGGTTTTTTTTTGCTGTTTCCCCTGTGTGCCTGTTCTACCTCCACCCAACCCGCTCTTTCATGCCCACCAGCTTGCCTGTTGCTTACTCCACCCCTGTTCCTGTCCCGCCCTATTGCTCTCTCCCTCCTGCTCGCAGTCGCCACTAGTTGGAATCTGAAAGAAATTAGGTTATTGGGAGTGGGTTACTACCCAACCAAAGGAACAATCCCAACCTATGTCTGTGCAAACCCTCAAAATCACTAACCTGAGCTCAATCCCCTGGTAGCTATGCCACAGAGCAGACTGGCTTAATTTGGGGGCATTAAGTAAAATATTTATGCAGTAATGAAGTTAAGACGCAAAACAATAAAAATCCCAGACAGAATTAGAAAAAAAATAGAGTACAATTTGGTAAACAAAATTGCACTAAAATGACAAAAAGCAAAGCAGTAAAACTGGAGGTATGATTTTTTTAAAATGCGAAGTAGAAATAGTGCCATGCAGCCAATGTTAGTCCATGTTTACGGTCGACTGGGATCTAGGCTCAGTGTATCAGACAGAGGTCAACAGTGGGGTCAAGTTGCCACTGGTCAGCTAGATTCTTTCAGGAAGAGGCTTCTTGTAGCCTGCATCCCTGTAGCTAGCACAGGAGGTCAGTCTTATGATGCTCGGGGTCCATTTCTATGTCCTGGGTTCAAAACTGAGTAAGTCCAGTCCTTCAGGGCCCCTCTCAGGTAACAGATTGCAGGTCTAATCTTCTGTTCTTTTGCAGCTCCAGTAAATGTTCAGAAGTGGTTGCCTGGGGGTTCCCCCTTTTTATGCTTTGCATTAGCTAGTGGGTAGGAATGCCTCCTGGTCAAGCCATAAACAATGGAGTAAAAGTTCCCGGGACCTACTCTAACCACTGGCCATTTTCAAAATGTCAAAAGTCTTTAGCTATTTTGAACTTGGACTCTGAGGACTTGGAATGTAGGTGTGTGTGGAAAGTGTGCTATGGTAATTCTAGTGTCTTCCCACATCTAACAATAAAATTCAGTTTGAAGCTGCCACTTTATCCACATTAAAAACAGTGACAGAAGTCTGGTAAAGCAGAGTCCTTCAGCAATCAGGCAATGGATCTACAAGAACTGGCCTGGCCTCCTTTTCTCTTTCCTTTCAAGTGTGCCCCAAGTGTTCTATGCAAGCCCAGCAGGCCTGTCGAGCAGGATTTGACCCTCTAGTGTCGAAAGATGCTCACGTCCCCCAACCTGTGTAGTCTGTGGAGGACAGAGGTGCCATCTCAGGCCAGCCTCTTATTCGCACCTGGGAGGTATTTCACATCCAAAGTTAACTTTCTAATAGTTGCCTTTCCTTAACCCCTTCAGTGCCCATGACGAGATAGTCTCGTCATGGAGCGCGGTTGCGCTGTGCCCATGACGAGACTATCTCGTCATGAACCCCGCCCGCTAATGAAACGCCCGGCACAGGGCGTGGAAAGGGCGGGGCACTGAAGAGGTTAATATTCATAAAAAAAATCTGTCTTCACCATTGAATTGGATTTTTTAAAGGACTATTACATGTAGTTGTTTAGTTTTCTAGCTGGCCCCATTCCCAAGATAAAGTATTATTTTAATCTGCACTCTAGTTTTTTTTGCATAGGGGATAGGCCTGCCACAGTAGAAAATAGCTTTTGGGTGCTAGTTACTGTAAGGACAATTAACATTACATTTCTACATGTCCGCTTTTGAATTTCATGCACATTGCCTTGTGTGTTACAAGGCCTACATAGGGGTGACTTATTAATATCTAAAGTTAAGGTTTTGGCCTATCAAAAGGGTTTATTTTGATAGGTCAGATTGCAGTTTTTGCACTGCTAAAGTCAGGCTACAGTGATACACCTGAAGTATGTTTGCAGTGCTACTGTAGTGGATGGCAAAGTGGGTGCTGCAGTCCACTAGTGGCATTTAATTTCTAGGCCACCTTGTACCAAACACTAGGGACTTAAAGTTAATTATGCCAATTAGAGTTTTGCTGGTTCAAACATGTTTAAAAGGGGAGCGTAGTCAGTTTACTACTGGTTTGCAGGGGTGAAGTTCAGCGATTACTACAGCCAGCAAAAATATATGGTCCAGAAAAAGGTGAAAAGTATGGGGAGACCACACAGAAAAGGTAGATTTCTTACAGACTTGTTTACTTGATCCCTTGCTTCCCTTGCTTCCCCTTTTTTAATGTATTTTTTTTCTTATTAGGACAACCTGCTGCAGGTTGCTACTTTTTTTTTTTTGCAAAAACAATTGTTATTGCTTTACACAGTTACAATTACCGTCATCAATTATCATCGTGCCGACAGTTATATCCAGCTGCTATGAACCAATGCATAACCTAAGCTAAACCACTACCAACTAGCAATTCGTTGTCCGTCAGGACTCCCATATGCATATACACCCTCCCCCATGTCAGTGTGCCAAAATACCAGGTATAAGGATAATTCTCTCTTTGTAAGTTGCCGTGTTATTGGTTGCGGGCCACTCCCCACCCCCACAGTCAGGCTCAGAGCTGTAGGGAGAAGTGAGGTACTCTTGCCATCGCGCGTGTTCCACCAAGTACCTCTCTATGACTGCGCTTCTGAAGGTTGCTCCAGCGTTTCATCATCCTCAACTACATCCGTCCCCCACCCTTGGAGCTCAACCACTAGTGCCTCCCATGCACGCGCCATGTCCAGCGCCTTTTTGTCGTTCCCCCTTAACGCTAACTGTAGCCTGTATGTGCCCTCACTAACCGCCCATTTGGTGAAAGTCGCCTTCCACCTCTTAAAGCTAGGACCAGCTCTCGCTTTCCAGTGCAGGGTGATTTCTCTTTTGGCCACGACTAGCCCTAAATCGCAAAACTTGCTCGTGATTTTCGTGCGCGGAGTATGGGGAAACTATAGCAGCAGACAAACTCCCAGTTCCACCTCCAGATCTCGCCCTGTCACCTGAGTCAAGCAATCAATAACCTCCTCCCAGTAGCGACTTAATGCCGTACAGGACCAGAACATGTGTTTGAAGTCAGCCCCCTCCTCCCCACAGCGAGGGCACTGGGGTGTGGGGCCCCCAAAATACTGAAATAATTTTGCTGGCGTCAAGTATGCCCTATGCAAGATGAAGTACTGCACCAGTTGAAACCGGGCATTACGTGCTGCTGCAGGTTGCTACTTGCAAATCAATTTTGCAAATGCACTTTCACGCTCATTCTATTTGTTTTAAATTATTTTAAAGTTACTACTACTCCTAGATAGGTGTTGCCATCTTGGAAAATCGCCAACATTACTTTAAGCTCCACCGATCACCAAACCCTAATGGCAAAGCTCTTGTATTGCTATGTAACCTTCCCTGAAATGCTATGAGCTTCATGTACAGCCAGCTTTTCAAAATGGATATTTTGTTCACAGTAATCAACTTTCCAGTCAAACTCGGGCAATCTCATTGTACATACTTGATGGCCAGCTTGACTCTTTTTGTCTTTGTACCTGTAGTTGATGCACTGTTTGATTGTAGGGATTGAATGTAAAGCATACTTATCAGCTTTGTTTTTTTTTCCATATTCTTGAGAAGTCCGGGGTTCTTTGCAGTTCCTTGAGTTTTTTTCTTCTCTGGAGTCCCAGTACCTTCCTTACTACTGCTGTGCTCGCTTGAAGACATACATCCCAATTAGGACCTTCATTTTCCATGAATTAGTAAAGTGGTCTAGCAGTCAAAGCTTAATTTAGAAGGTGATGAGGGCTTGGCACAAGAATGCTGCGTGGCACGAGCTAATAATAATCTAAAAATCACCATCCAGTCTGAGCTGCATCTTTAAAAATTTTTACATTTACAACAGCAGGATGTAGAACAGTTGAAAGTAAGATACACCTCGAACAAAGAATGTCCTATCACGGTCTTGTTTTTGGTTGTTTTTCTGTAGCCCTTGTTCAAACAAGATGCTTAATTAGGCCTGAGGCAATGCTGAAGCGTTTATACCAACCCAATAAACCTGCAACGTGAAAGTGAAGAAGGGTTACCTACCCAGACTTGAATTGGTGTGCTAGCTTGGCTTGAATAGCATCTCGAGGTTGCTTGGGTGTCTAGTGTATAAGAGCCTCCGAAATTAAGGCTGTAAAGTGGGTCCTGTAACGCAGTTCGGTGGGACAGTTATGGCTTCAATTTCTCTTGCTTAAGTACAAAATACCCCAAAACCAAATGAACTATACAACTTGCACCCACTTTTCCAGAAGCTATATTTTGTGATCGACTGGTTGCAATAGCTGTTTTTTATTCTGGATAATTAATAAACACTCAAGATCGGAGACATCCTGGATGATGATGCCACCTGACGTAAATCTTAATGCAGGAACTATGTTGTTGAAAAGTTTGTGACTTAAAATACCTAATTGAGCAGGCCACAGATGCCTAGGGTGAAACACAAAGTTTCACTTTGCTCAAGTTGGTAAAAAGAACATGTGCCCAGTCTTTCAGTTGCCATCTTTAAGTTTCATAATCTCTGCCTAGCAGCAAAGGATGCATTTTAGCAGGTATTTCTACTCCACAATCTGAGGAGCAATTGATGTGGGTTTAAAAGTCGCTGTGTTAGACATTCTAGGTGGGTTTAAGTAGTTGCTGGGAAATTCTGGTGGGAAGTAGCCAAGCCAGTTTAATCAGTTCTGTGTTCCAGCATCAGTTCATTAGCTGAATTAGAGTTGAAGTCTAGATATTTAAAATGACCATTTGTTTGAGACGCAAGCCTCTTGGGGTGCTCCTAGCATAAATACGTTTTAACTGTAGTGCAGGGAGCCAACATATTGTGGGATGTTCAAAGTGTAGTTAAAAAGGTCACCATTTGCATTTTACACAATTGCCTCACAGCTTTCTGGACTCTCTGAAGCTATTGTTCATTAAGGGTTGTTGGAGCACTTTGATTGTGCCCAGTGTCCGTGATTACGAGGAGTATCTCTTCAGGGCTGCTAACTGGTCTCTAGGCCTAAACCTGGGAATAGTTTACACAAGTCTTGAGAGGCGTTTGTGGCTGGCATTGATTATTTTAACTTCGTAAATACATTCATTATGAAGCTTGCTGGAAAGCCGTTCTTTTTGCAAATGAACAACTTTCTAGACACTACCATTAAAGTCAAACTAAGAGCGATAATCCCAATGCACGGAAAATAAAGTCTCAAGAACTTCAAAGCATATTCACTGACCACTAACAGTTGAATACTGAGCTAAAAATATAGTTTTAAGCAGGCAGTTCAACAGCAGCTGTACCCTGTTACCACTGCACCGTTTCCTAAGGTCTTCATGACAGTGCAAAGTAAAATTGCCAGGGAAGCCAGATCTTCTGAAGCTTCCATGGCCTGCGTCTGTCTTCCTTTATTTGGTTTTCTTTAAACACCTTACTATTTTACGTTCCCTGTAACCAAGCATCTGTATATGTGCCTCACTCATCCGCCAATTCAGAGCAATATTTTTGCCGAAATGAAACCCAGGTTCACCAAATCATTACAGTAATGATCAAGTGTACATCCTCAAAATTACCAAGAAGAGCTAACTTGGGAGTCAGTGCTGCTCCCCATCCTAGGACCCTAGTGAGTATTTTGGACACCTTTCTCTACGCAAAACCTTTGTATCGCAGGGCATTTCCAAACTGCAGAAGTCCCGCCCTCCTCTCCTCTCTTCCCCGAGGTAAAGTACCACAGGCACATCTGCGAGAGGTTTCCACGTAGGCACCAGGGGCGCACACCTCAATATAGAAAAGACAGTGCAGATATTTAAATGAAATCATTTGAAAGTAAGCAGAAATGATGACTTTCCAGGGGCCATCATTGCCGAACACTCACCATCTCTGGCAAGGTGCCCAAGTCCACCTTTCAGCCTTGGAAATATCACTTCAGGGAATCCCCTATACATACACAAAAAAATTTTTAATTGCCAAGTGCCCTCATTGAGAGCTTTGCCTCCAGCCTTCGGGAGAGTGGCTGTTAGACTAGTGGATGATTGTCAATCACTTTTCAACTGCAGACACCAATAGCTTTGAATCCTGTGCTTACTAAATCAGCAAACGAGAATGCAAATGCAGTCCTGGCCCACCAGACCCCAACTTTAGAGAGCTTTATGGTGTCCCACTCTACCCTAATCTGTGGAGCTTTGCAGTGCTGCAGCAGGGGAGTCTCAATTCAATTAATCCATCCATGCAATTCCCGTAAGCAAGTCATGTCTGCACCTGAAGGTTGTATGGGGGATCTTAGTAGGTTTCCTGCTATGAAGAAGGCGGAGGGAACTAATTCCACCATACGATCTGCTGCATGACTAAGCAGCCAATTGTTTATCACAATTCAGTGTGAGGTCACCATTAAGGGTGAATTTACATCCGTTTACGAACGTGACCCTATGGAAACCATTACTTCACAAAAGTGCTTAAAGCCTGAAAGAATGTCTGCGAATCTAGTGTGGGTGATTTTGTAGCGTGTACAACAGTTCAAGAAGCTGCTTTGTTTTTAGTATAACAGTTCTTCCCTTAATAGATTTGGGCGGGGGCGATCCTAATGTGGAAATTAATTGCTGTACCAAAGTACCTAGCTCACTAGACATTGGCAGCTGAATGGCCATGCCCATTCAGCCCGCCCACTTCAATCTGTTGAAACGCCACCAGATCTACTACTTCTCCAAATGTTTCTTAGCTTGCAGTGACAAGCATGTTGAATTTTGTTTTCTTAACATTTAATATTAAAGTAGCTACAATAAAGCTATACCAAATTGACGATATCTTACAAGAAATGTCAGTAATAACTCGTATAATATTCCTTAGTATATTACTTGTTGTGAGTCGTTTTTCCCTAACCAAAACACGGGGCTACAGTTGTCATGAGTGCTTCTCTCTCTCGTACATATTCACTACTGCTCACGCTGTGACTCTGATTTTCCTATATTTGACTCGGGAGTAAACCAAAAATGCAATCTTCTACCATCGGGCATGAGCAGCACTTCAACAGTTTTAAGAATCTTCTATGCAATTCAGTCTCTGATTAGAAACTATTTTCTTTTTGAACAGCATTCTGTTTTTTTATACACACACATTAACAATAGCGTTGTTTCCAAAAAGTACTTTATGCTCTCGACCCAAACGCAAATTGTGCTCAAATGTTTCTTTGGTTGTGCTCCATGTATTGTGGTGCTGTGCAAAATACATTTTGTAGTAGGAAGAGTTTTCTTTCTTACTCCAAATTTGCAGTTTATAAAAAATAGTGCCATGACCTGGAATGCAGTCTCCCATACTGGATTGCTTTCTGTTTGGAATACAATATTGGGTTATTCCAAAAATGTAATGATTAGGCCTGGGCAGTGAACTTCGCTCTGTTTGTGGAGTTTTCTGCACTCCGCAGAGCGCGCGGAGTGCAGAAAACTCCACTTCGCGATGTGCAGCTCCAGTTTTTTTTCCCCGCTTGCGATCGCGAATGGCAAGTTCATGATCGTGAATGGTAAGTTCGCGAGCTGCCGCTCAGGTAGAATTTCTACCAGAGCGTCAGGAATGCCAGCACAAACTGCAGTTCGCACTGCACTCCGTCACTCGCAGAACTTCGCAGAGTTATTTTGTAACTTCGTGGAGTTCCGCATAGCAAAACTCTGCAAACTATGCCCAGGCCTGGTAATGATGTATTGGAGGGTTCCTGCATTACATATTTTTCTAAAAGTTAATGAACTGGATTCTTTTCATGTTGTGTGGGCTTCCATATTAAAAATAAAGTTGTGGTGTTCAGAATGCTGAATCCTTCATTGTATGTTTTTCAGGGAACCTTTCTTGGTCTGTAGTTAATGAGCAGCCATGGTCAGTTAAGCAGGAGGAGCAGTTTGATTGGCTTGCAGTGCAAAAGTCTTGCTGTGATTGTGCTGATGCACTTTTTTCACGTTTGTCAATTAATGATGATTCTTTGCTCTGCCATGAAAGCATTGACACTCTTCCCAGTATAACTCAGTCATACTTTGTTTTTCTTGGACAGGGCCTCAGACTGGAAGCTGGATGCACCAGACTGGACAGGCCGTCTTCGCGTCACCTCCAAGGGGAAGATGGCCTATATCAAGCTGGATGACAAGGTGTCTGGTAGGTAGAGATTTAGATGCTGGAAGGGACGCAGTGTGGGTAGGGATCTGAAAAAAAATGGTTTGTGGGATTATTAAGTGGTAGGTGGTAGTGGTGTAAGATTGATCAAGGGCTTCAATGGTTTTATAGCATGCTTGAGCTCTGAGGCGGGAAGAGTAATTGACTTAACGGGTACATAAGATTATATGGAAGGTCACAATTTTTATTCCATGAGCTGTAATGTAGAGGGATCACAATGCACCCCAATACTCGACTACTTACCGGGTTCAAGTTGTTGTGCTTAAAATTGTTTTGTAAACTGGGAAAAAATGTTTTACTGTTTGGCAAAGTATTGAGGTGTCCTACCAAGAGCTATAGTCGGTGGAATTTTAGTATTTTAGAATGTCAATGGACTGATCTGAAGTCTTGTTTTGAATCTCTCTCTCCCTTTTTTTCTAATTCCCTTCCGACACCCTCCTAATCATGGGTGCATGCTGTCAGGGAGAAATACACTGTGGAAACGCATTATTTCAGTATTATTTAATAAAGGACACAAAAGAGTGATGGAGGGAATGCTTGAATTAATCTCGGCCACTGGTAATTACTCGGGCCACATTCCAATCCATTGTTATTTTGCACACCATGCCACCTTAGTTTGGACCCAGCTATGTGCAAATCGGTCTTGACCCTGCTGCAGTGGGAACAGTCCAGCCCGAACTGCCAAGCCAGGTCCTCCCTTAACTGGAACACAAGCAATCTAGGACCGGTTTCAACCTTGTTATGGGCTCATCAGTCGGATATAGCGTGGCTCCAGAGACACTGTGCACAGGACACGTCTGGGCATACCCATCCCACTTAGGGGACACAATAAGCATACAAATCATTCCATCCATCACTTTTCTGTATACTTTAATTTGTCGCCCTGGATTGGCAGTTCGGGCTGGACTCTTCCGAATGGAACAAGGTCTAGACTGATATGCTGTAGCTAGGGTCAAACTGAGGTGACATGGTGTGCAAAATAACTGTGGATTGTGATGCCTCGCGAGTCATTGCTAGTGGCTGAGTTTAATTCAAGCATTCCATCTATCACTTTTTTGTATAATATAATAAAAGACAGCACAAAAACACCTGGGCAGGGTACAAATCTGGATCTATCAATCCAGATTTCCTTCAACCCCTTCCCCACACACCAACTGGTATGGTATCACTCCTGTGCATGAAGATGTTGCACTCAGGCTGTGTGGACTGAGGCAGCAGATAGTTCTTGCTATCCTATCCCTTTCCGCAGCAGATAGAAGGTTGGACTTCTCCCTACTTTGAGCATGGGATTAGTTCTAGCCTGACTTTTCAGTCGTCACTGCAAAAGGCGATGCCTGCGTACTACCAGGCATCACTGCAGAGGATTCAAGGTTGCTTTCCTGTGTCAGGCAAATGTTTAACTCCACGTTGGTGGAAGCCTGGCTGTGATTGATGGTGAAGGATATTTCAGAAGTACAGAAGGAAGATCTAATTCTTTCCTCTGTTTCTGCAGTTGGCATTGCTATCTCTCTCACATTGAGACATCTCCCTGACTGGAGAGTGAATAATGTTATAACAATGGCTGATCTATAATGGTGACAAAAGGAATGGCCTACCTTTTACTTAGGTTGTTTCTCAAATGAGGATGAGATCATGAATTCTCTTCGTAAAAAATCAAAAGTGATCTAGGAAAATATTTTGTTACTGGAAAAGTTCCAGACCTATGGGTCTGGATACATTTAAATTGGAGTCCCTGGGGTGCGGAGCCAAGATGGCGGTGTGAGCAGATGTCCTGCTAGTGGGCTCCCACCGAGGATTTGCAGAGCACCGGCCCGTGGGCCGTCATTGGCACCGACGGTACTTGTGTTGCAGCTACCAGAGCCCTAGAACCAGGAGAGCTCGCCGCCGTGGTTCGAGCGGCGGCTGAAGCCTGTTTTCGGCGATAGGGCGGAGCGATCGGCGCATCGCGGCACCCGGGCCGTGAGGGAGTGGCTGGAGTCCGGTGTCGCAACGACAGCCTGCTGAGCTGGGGCCGGGCCCTCTATCACCCGGAGACGGCAGCGGCAAGTGGGGACCCCCGGGTGCAGCAGCGACGACGGAGCTGGCAAGAGGTGGAGGTGGAGGTGGAGCACAGCGCAGAGCGGCGTTTAGGCCTGGCCCGCCATATTGGGAGAGCGGTGAGCTGCGCTGGGGCCAGATCGGCGGAGCCTGGGAGCCTGCTGTGTGCCGCGCGGATGTGCCCGGGGCCTGAAGTGCCAGCGAGAACATGTTGAGCTGGGAGCCGAGTTCCCTCCCATGCGGTGGCGGCGAGTGAGCAGGTGAGGAGCAGCGGCGGAGTCTGGAGCGGAGCCGCGACAAGGAGCGGCCCGCCATCTTGGAGGAGCTGCGCTGAGGCCAGGACGACGGTGGCGAGGGGCCCACTCCCTGACTTGTAACACAGAAGCTGAAGGAGGGCAACGGTTCTGTCCCTGAAGGAGCGGGAGGTTGGCCCGAGCTGTGTAGCCCGAGTGCAAGATACCAGGGGCAGTAGCGTTTCGGGCGAGACCGGTCCATCGGAGAGGCATGCTGGAAAGTCGGAGACCCTGAGTTTCGCGCCCTCTGTTAGATTCCTTTGGGACCTGACGGCGAGCTGGTGAGGGGGGATAGGAATCTTGCACAAAGCTCTTCGGGCCCATTGAGTGGCGCTATGTCCAACCCCAGGAAGCGGCAGGACAAGACCCTTAAAGACCTGTTCTTCAAGACATCAACCGGACAGATGGCCTCTGGTATGGAGGTGGGGGCCACGGGACAGGGTTCGACGGAGACTGGGGGTGCGGAGCCCATCACCAAGGCATTTCTGGAGTCCATGTTTTCTGCGTTGCGGGACGACACTCACACACTCAAGCAAGAGTTTACGTCCGAACTTGAAGAGGTCTGTCGCGACATGGATGGCATTGGAGAGCAGGTTGCTGACCTGGAAGGTAAGAGCGACGGAAGGAACATGGAGATAGCGACCTTACAACAGGAAATCATCAGACTTCATGATCAGCAGGTTGATCTCCAAATCCACCTTGAGGACCTGGAAAACCGCTCCCGCCGCCACAACATTCGGATCAGGGGAGTGAAAATAGATGCAGCCTCGAAAGACCTTTTTACCTACGCGAGGGAACTCTTCAACCACATCCTGGGTCGGCCTCTGGAAACAGATGTGTATAGACCGGGCGCACAGGGTGGGCCCTCCCAGAGCGCCAACGGCTCCCCCATCGGACATTCTAGTCTGGGTGCAGGATTATCGCACTAAGGAATCTATACTGCAAAAAGCGTGTCAAATGCACCCCCTTCAGTTCCGTGATCAAAGGCCGGTGTTGTACCAAGACTTATCTGCTCTCATGTTGCAGAAAAGGCGCCTCTTCAAGCCCATTACTGCTCATCTTCAGCAACTCAACATTCCTTATAGCTGGGGCCATCCCTTTCGCTTGGTATTCCGTAAGGATGACAAACTGTGCCAGTTACGCTCTCTGTCCGAGGCCAGCAAATTATTAGGGGTGTACTTCCCGGAGGAGGAGGAGGGCGGGGAGGGGGACTGCAAGGCTGGATCGGAAGACACCAGGCCTCGCTGGTGGCAGCAGGGTTGTAAACGCCGTCCCAGGAAACCACCGGCTGCGGAGATTACGAAGGGCCGACAATCGGCGGTGTCCGCGGACCTCTCTGGTTCTATTCTTGGCTGAACTTGAACGCTATGCTGTTCCGAGTGTTTTCGTCACCACTGTTCAGATCCTTGGCGGGAGAGGGGCTTCCTTTCACTGTTGGTGGATTTACCCCAATGACTTTTCACCGATCACCGACGAGTGATGGACTAAATGTTCTCAATTATTATGGTCAACAGTTCCTTTTTTGGGTTTTTTTTTGGGGAGGGCTGGGGAGGGACATTAGTGCTTCACGTCCACCTTCCCTTTGGGGTTAGTACGACCCCCTGTGACCACGCATCCCTGGTCCGCTACACACCGGACACCCCGGTGCTGCGCCGCATGACTCCTCCCTATTGCAGGGTCCCCTATCTGACACATATCATGCCTCCCACCTCACTTAAGATCTTGACCCTGAATGTATGGGGTCTTAACAATCCAGTAAAGCGCAGGGCGGTTCTATCATGTTTAGAGAATTCACAAGCAGATCTCTGCCTTCTGCAGGAAACCCATCTCCTGCTACGCGATTTTCACCGATTGAGATCCCGGAAGTTTCCCACCCAGTTCTTCTCTTCTGGGCCTAATAAGACAGCAAGGGTGGCGATCCTGGTGGCTCAGAAGTTTCGGGGTGAGGTCTTGCACAAGGTGGCCGAGATTAAGGGACGGCTGTTGACATACCGCTTTGCACTGGGGGGAATGACGTTCACTATCCGTTCCCTGTACGCTCCGAATGAGGGGTCGGAGCGATTCTTGCATTCCGCTCTCACAGAGGCTACGGCTACACCTGATCGCAATATCATTTTAGGGGGCGACCTCAACCAGGTTTTTGATAATGTTCAGGACAGATCCAATCGGCGCACTCATCAGGCGGGGGCACTTTCTGTGGAGGGACTTGTGCGACTGCAGGACTTTGGGCTATGCGACCTTTGGCGTAGCCTTCACCCTAGAGATAGGGAATACTCCTTTTATTCCAATGCACACAAGGCCTATGCTAGACTGGACCATTTCCTACTAACAGCTCCAGTACGAGTGCTCACGACCGCGGTCGACATAGGGGTGGCTTCTTTATCAGACCATGCTCCGGTACTGGCAACCCTCACCCTTCCACCCATGTCGCGACCGGTCAGAGTGTGGCGCCTTAGGGACACCCTTCTGTACCGGGAGGACGTGGTTAAACGCATCCAGCACTCCATTCACGACTATCTCACGCACAACACAAACCCGGACACCACACTTGCTACACAATGGGCAGCTCTGAAGGCAGTTATTGGGGGGAAAGTTCATCTTGATTGTAGCAGCAGACAATAGGGAACGAGGGTGCAAAAGGGAAGAGCTCACGCAGCAGGTCCGTGAGCTAGAACGGATGCACCAGCGGACGGGAGCTCCGAGAGTGTGGCGGCAACTTAAAGCCGCTCGCCAACAGTTATCGGCGCTTGACAAGGATAGGGCAGAATTGGCAGCGCTGAGGCTGTGGCATGCCTATTATGCGGAGGGGGACAGGTGTGGGCGCCTCCTAGCGCATAAACTGAGATAGGTTCACCAGAGACACTGAGTCAAAGCGATCACGTGGGAGGACGACACATGCGCTACGGATGATGGGGCTTTAGCAGAGACATTCTGGGATTTTTACGCCACTCTTTATGTGGGGGCCCCTTTAGAGCGCTCTCTTGGGGCGGCTTTTTTAGATTCTGTCACTTTGCCTGTTTTGACCGCGGCACAGGCCGATCACCTCGACAGAGCCATTCAATTGGAGGAGGTCGTAACCGCCATATCTAGTCTCAAGCTGGGGAAGGCCCCCGGTCCGGACGGCTTTCCCGCTATTTTTTACAAGAAGTTTTGCTCCTTGCTTGCCCCGATTCTCACTCGGTTGTTTAACTCCTTTGCT
Organism: Triturus cristatus; assembly: GCF_964204655.1. Lineage (NCBI taxonomy): Eukaryota > Metazoa > Chordata > Amphibia > Caudata > Salamandridae > Triturus > Triturus cristatus. The sequence continues at coordinate 1,690,815,874 of NC_140590.1, forward strand.
GATCCGGGGGCGATCCCGAGTGATCTATTGGAGGCCTCTATAGCGGTCATTCCCAAAACTGGGAAAGACAGTTCATGCTGCGAAGCCTACCGCCCAATATCCCTCCTTAACATAGATTTTAAATTATACACAGGAATACTGGCCGCTCGTCTTGGCCCCCATATGCCATGCCTCATTGACCCGGACCAAGCAGGTTTCATCCCTGAGCGCCAAACGTCGGAGAATACGAAACGGATTCTGCATCTTATTGAGAAGGCTACCCGGGTCCTGGGGGAATTTATGATGCTGGCCATTGATGCCGAAAAGGCGTTTGACCGCGTGCACTGGCCCTATCTGGAACAGGTGCTAGAGAGGGCAGGGTTAGGTGAACGGTTCCGCACGTACGTCCTCAATTGTTACCAGTTTCCTACAGCTACGGTCCAGGTGAACAGCTATACATCCTCTCGCTTCCATAGTGAATGAGGCACGAGGCAGGGGTGTCCGCTGTCCCCCCTCCTCTTTGCCCTTTATATGGAGCCTTTAGCTCAGAGGATGCGGCAGAACCCGGAGATCACAGGAATAAAATTTGGGGGCGTTGTCCATACGATTAGTCTATAAGCAGATGACGTGTTAATCTTGTTAGCGGAACCGGCGTCCGCTCTTCCGGCTTACTGGGCGGAATTGGATGCCTTCGCTCGAGCTGCCGGGTTCAAAGTGAATGCAGGGAAATCCTTAGCTCTGGACCTATCATTATCACGTCCCACCCGGGAATATCTGCAAACTCTGCTCCCCATTCGTTGGGTGGCAGACACGATACCATATCTAGGGATTCAGCTAGCCCCCTCTCTTCCTCAGGTGGTTCATACTAATTATACACTGCTGCATGGCAGAGTCCGACGGGAGCTCGATCGGTGGCAGCACTACCCCCTCTCTTGGTTAGGCAGGGTTGCGGCGGTCAAGATGACCATTCTCCCGCAGATCCTCTACCTCTTTCGCACTATACCTCTCCGACCGCCTGGATTCGGAAAATGGTTCGTCTGGAACGGTTGGAAACCGCGAATGCGTCGAGCACTGGTGTCGTGGGCGCCGGAATGTGGAGGACTCTGGGGTTCCTGATCTTGGACTCTACTTTCAGGCAGCTCAACCGAGATACCCGGTGGAGTGGAGCAGATGGGAATCGGAGAAGCACTGGTTATTTCAGGACCAGGCGGTGGTGGCGAGGCCCTTGCAGGAAATCCCCTTCCTGCGCAAACCTCACAGGCCCCCTAATCTGTACGCCTCTTGTATTACACGAGTCCACCTAGAAGTGTGGGATGCCACTAACCTCACCCACGAACTCACAACTTTCCCGTCTCCACTTACCCCATTGAGTGGCAACCCTGATTTCACCCCTGGGATGGAGGACACAGCCTTCTCAGGTTGGAGGATGGCTGGCTGTCGGTTTCTGTATAATTTTTATGGGGAGGAAGGGGTAAATTCGTTCACTCAGATGCGGAGGGACTTCGGACTGCCGGAGACGGAGAGGCTAAGGTACCTGCAGGTGAGGCACTGGGCGCTTCAACCGCAGGTTCGCTCTGGGGCCAATAGGCGCTTCTCTCCATATGAACGATGGCTCATCACACGCACATCGGACAAAAATCTCATCTCTGATCTCTATAAGCAGCTGCAGCTTAAACACAAGCACTCACACAATCCTAGCAGGGAACGGTGGGAACGGGAATTAGGCAGAACATTGAGTCCTAAAGACTGGGAGGGTATTTATTATAGGGCCAGACATTTACGAAGATTGTGACATACTGGTACTATACTCCGGAACACTTGCATGCGATGGATCGCTCTCGTGAGGCGACATGTTGGCGGGGTTGCGGCCAGGTGGGAAGCTTAGTCCACTTGCTCTGGGAATGCACACATATTCAAGCCTATTGGACCCAGGTGCTGGATGAAGTGGACAAACACTTCGAGACTGAGATACCGCGCTTTCCAGCCTATGTACTACTGGAACTTCCCAATCCTCTGACTTACCCATTGCGATCTCGATGGGGCAGACAGATGGCCATCGCCCTAGGGTCAGCGACACAAAACATTCTCACACATTGGCGCACCCCCCAGATTCCTGCCTTCACAGGCTGGTTGCACCGTTTCTGGTATGTTCTGGGTATGGAGAAATTGGCACGGACTATGGCGGGGGAAGGGGATAAATATGGTGAATTGTGGCAGCCCTTTTTATCGCTTTTGGCCACTGAATTTAAGGAAATCACATGCCCCCCGATATCTCCGCCTGCGGCGCATCACAGAGGTCCGGGGGGAGGGTTGCCGATAGGAGCAATAGGGGTTCTGCAAGGCTTTGGGAAGGACATGGAGCACGGGGAGGGGGAAGGATGAGGGCAGGGGAGGGGCCCCTTTTTCCGGTTTTTCTTTTCATTTAAGAGTTTCTTTGTCGAGGTTACTATTCAGCTATGCGCACACTGTTCAGATGACGCTTTCAAATGACTTCATCAAGGGTATATCACTGCTGTGTTTGACCGCTACATGTATGTAGTTTTGTTTGAAACATGCAAACTAATAAACATTTAAACCATAAATTGGAGTCCCTGATGATTAGCGGGTCAATCCATTATTGGAGGCACTGTAAGAGCTATTCAGAATTACCATTATTTGAAAATTAAGCTGTTTTGTCTGAAAATGGAAACATGCAGCTTGGGTAAGGTATATTAAACATTCTGTGCCTCCATTTAGTGTTAAATGGGCCATTCGGTGAATTTCAATATACTTCTAAAAACCCAAATAGACTGCATCAAACAAAGCCACATTCTAGATTGCCTATTGATGGTGATTAGTAGAGGTGCGCCGCTGGGCAAAGAACTACTTTTCTGCTTTACACTGGATAGCCCTTTAAATGAAGCTGTGGATAAATGGCCATTAGGCTTGAATAAGAGTCAGTAATGTAACAGATTTGCTTCTGATGGCAGGCAGGCTGATTTAGTAAGTGACTGAAAGATTTGTACAGCTAGGTACATTCAGTTATATGTTTAGGTCATCTCTGAAAGGTGGCCTAAAGCAGAAATAGTTCTAACTGCATTAGAGCTGAGGTAGAGTCTATCATTTCCAGTGCAGCCTGAAAATGGCTGACTGGCTTTGCCCCAGTACTACATTTATTTCAGTCTCAGTAGACCTGTCCCTCCCATGTTTAGTCTGTCTTTAAACTCGTAAATTTGTTTTACGAAAAGTTTAATACATTTTTTACATGTAATTTTGTTCTCTACTCGAGAGGTAGGCTAATAACTTGTAGAAGTAAAATATTTTAATAAGTCTGTTCTTTATTAGAGTTTTGTTTTCTTGTGATGAATTATGTAGTGTCAGCTCAACACCATGTTTTTCTCCTTTCTTTTCATTTATGCAATTTAGCGCAATTGCCTTCAGCCACTCATTACCCAAAATTATAGCTTTTCCAACTCGCATGTATTTTTTTGTTCTAGAGACACAAGTTCCACCAATTTGTTCACCTTCAGCCTCCAAGCTACAACCTTCACACACTTAGTTACTTGCTTATATTCACCCACATCCATGAAGTGTTCCCACTCGCATTCACATTCTAATCCACATTCACTGAACTGATTGTTCCTCCACCCACATTTACTCATATACTGTCACCGGTTTCCTGACCCACTTCACACATTTTGTTACACTTATAGTTATTTATCTGAAGGAACTAGAACTTGTGGCCTAAAGTTACTTAACGGCATGAGTTATTGTTTCTTCAGATAAGTGTAAATGCTGAACTTCTATGGTTTTGTGTGGGTAAAGCGTGAACTTAACTGTAACGTCCTTGTAACCTTTGTTTTTTCAGTGAATTTGTATGTTTTATTAACGTAATTTATTGTTCCGCGTTCTTACACATGCAAAGTTTTTATTTCTTTAATACCGCCAAAAGTACTGAATAGATTTGCACCAAATTACAAAAAGGGTTCTCTCTGGCCTGGCTGTCTGCCAAATTTGGTGTAAATCCATTTGGTGGTTAGGCCTGTAACTGTGTCTCAAAATTGGAAAATCCCAATATGCATTTTATGGAGAAAAATCAGTTTTTGACCCCTGCTTTTTCTCGGACCCCCGCTCGCCTAATCACCCCCGTAACCTTCCATGCGGAACTAGGCAAATTATGGCACTTTTTGGGACCATTTCTTGAAGTTTCGTCAAATGGCACCAACGTTACCACTGTGTATACGTGTGTGTGTGTGTGTGTATATATATATATATTCACTTAAAAAACCATAGGTTTCACACATGTTGTAGTTAGCTGGACATTTCCCTCGTAAAAAACCAATGAAATTCCCCCGTTATAGTTAGTGCAGGCAACTATAACTCACGCGACCGCAATCCTCTGCTGATGACGTCAGATATTAGATCACTGTATTTAGACACCTATTTACCCATGTCTTCTTCCATTAATCTTTAGCTATACATATATTACAAACATTTATTTTTCAGAAAGACACATATGTAATCAGTGATGTAATATCTGACGTCATCAGCAGAGGATTGCGGTCGCGTGAGTTATAGTTGCCTGCACTAACTATAACGGGGGAATTTCATTGGTTATAACATGTGTGAAACCTATGGTTTTTTAAGTGAATTTGCAAGGTTTTTTAAATGCTAATTCCTAACTATAACATGTGTGAAACCTATGGTTTTTTAAGTGAATTTGTACAGTTTTTTAAATGCTAAGTTATGTATTTATCAATATATATTTTTTTCAGGTTTTTCACCATGCGCGCGCTGTGGGCGCACGGTGCGCTTCGCGCACCGAGCGCCCACGATGCGTTGTGCGTGCCGTGCGCGCACCCCGTGCTTTTTCGTCAAAAAAATAGGTTTTTTTTACCCTTGGGGGTCCTTCAGTGACCCCCTGACAAAGGCTAGGGCGTCAGGAACTGTCCATCCTGCCCCTTTTTCACGTTCCCCACCTTTGTTTTTCACTGCCTCAGACTGCGAGAGACAAAATGGCGGCCGACACTTCCTGATTTCAACCGATTAGAATGTTTACTGACATCTAACAACCAATCAGAATTGCGCTCGCGCACGTCACCGTGCACGCACGGTGCGCGCCTATAGATATATATGTACTTTTAACTGAAATTTTCTCAGGAACTACTGAACAGATTGACTCCAGATATTCAAAAGGCACATCCCTGACCTGAGGACTACCTCTCTGCCAAATTTCAAGTAATTCTGTTCAGCCGTTCGGGCTGTACCTTGGACTAAATGTCCCTATGGAAAAATGCATAGGGAAAACGCGTTTTGGGACCCCCTTTTTTCTTGGCCCCCGCTTGACTAATCACCCCGAGAGTTTCAGGGTAGGAGCGGAGCGCCCCACCTATTTTGAAAAATTTGCGAGGATTCGTCAACCGGCGCCAAAGTTCTTCAAAATAGAATTACACGGACCATAGATTAAGTGCATTCATTAGTTGTTTATTGATGCCACCAAAACGCATTTCAACTCACTGGGAGTATATATATATATATATATATGTGTGTATATATATATATATATATATATATATATATATATATATATTTTCTCCTATGGAAAAGGGGTCCTAACTATAACTACCTACTGGCGACTGCCAGTAGGTAGTTATAGTTAGGACCCCTTTTCTATAGGAAAACCTCAACATTCTATTTTGAATAACTTTGGCGCCGGTCGACGAATCCTCGCGAATTTCTCAAAATAGGTGGGGCGCTACGCTCCGCTCCTACCCTGAAAGTCTCAGGGGGATCCGTCAAGCGGGGGCTGAGATAAAAGGGGGGTCCCAAAACGCGTTTTTCCCATGCATTTTTCCATAGGACCTTTAGAACGAGCTACAGCCCGAACGGCTGAACAGAATTACTCAAAATTTGGCAGAGAGGTAGTCCCTAGGTCAAGGAAGTGCCTTTTGTAGGTTTGGTGTAAATCTGTTCAGTAGATTCTGAGAAAATAGCCTTTAAATCAATATATATATCTGAGCCCGCTTACGGTACGCTTACCGTACGCTTACGGTAAGCGTACGGTGGCGTGCGCGAGCGCGATTCTGATTGGCTCTTAGATCTTAGTAAACATTCGAATCGGCCGAAACCAGGAAGCGGCGGCCGCCATTTTCTGTGTTTCACTCTGAAAAAAGAGTGAAAACAAGAAAAGGGGGCAATGAGGAGAGTTACAGACCCCCTTACATTTGTGAGGGGGTCAAAGAAGGACTGTAAAGTACAAAACAAACATTTATTGATTTTTAAAAAAAATCACGGGGTACGCGTACGGTAAGCTTACGGTAAGCGTACGGAAGAAACATGGCGTGCGCGAAGGAGATTCTGATTGGCCCATAGATCTTAGTAAACATTCGAATCGGCCGAAACCAGGAAGCGGCGGCCGCCATTTTGTGTGTTTCACTCAGAAAAAAAACAGAGAAAACAAGGAAAGGGGGCAATGAGGAGAGTTACAGACCCCCTAACATTTGTAAGGGGGTCAAAGAAGGACAGAAAAGTACAAAAAAAACATTTATTTATTTTAAAAAAAATCACGGGGTACGCGTCCTGTAAGCTTACGGTAAGCGTACGGTAAAAAAAAAAAAAAAAAAAAAATGAAAAGCAGATTTAAGAGTTTGCTCTTCATATGTCCTCCATGTGCGCACGGTGCGCGAAGCGCATCGTGCGTTCATGGCCCATCTAGCGTAATGTGGGCACGCGGTGCGCGAAGCGCACCGCGTGCTCACTGTGCGCGCACGGTGCGCGAAGCGCACCGTGCGCGCATGGAACGAAATGCGTTAAGTGGGCGCGCACGCCACAAATGGCGTAAAGTAACTTAGCATTTAAAAAACCGTACAAATTCACTGAAAAAACCATAGGTTTCACACATGTTATAGTTAGCTGGACATTTTACTGATAAAAAACCAATGAAATTCCCCCGTTATAGTTACTGTAGGCAACTATAACTCACGCGACCGTAATCCTCTGCTGATGACATATGTGTCTTTATGAAAAAAAAATATTTGTAATATATGTATAGCTAAAATTTAATGGAAGAAGACATGGGCAAATAAGTGTCTAAATACAGTATTAGCATCAGCAGAGGATTGCGGTCGCGTGAGTTATAGTTGCCTACAGTAACTATAACGGGGGAATTTCATTGTTTTTTTATCAGTAAAATGTCCAGCTAACTATAACATGTGTGAAACCTATGGTTTTTTCAGTGAATATATATATATATATATATATATATATATATATATATATATATATATATATATATATATATATATATATATATATATGTATATATATATGTATATATATATGTATATATATATATGTATATATATGTGTATGTATATATATATGTATATATGTATATATATATATGTGTGTGTGTGTGTGTATATGTGTGTATATGTGTGTATATGTATATATGTGTGTATATATGTATAATATAATCAGAGGTTGCTTTTATTCATTCCAGCTTAGGTTGAATGGTATTTTACTAACCCAAAGCTGTAATACTGTGCTTGGAGTGGTAAAAGGCTTTTATCATTTTACAGCTCGACATGGATGGCACTAGCTGCTTATAGACTTAGCTGTATAAATAGCAAAAGACTATGTTCTTTTCTAGCTCAGCATGGATGGCCCTGTGCTAATCCTATGCTTAAAAACTTTCCTAGAAAAAAAGACATTTGAGGACAACACATTTAGAGCATTCTGGTGTACTGGTGCTCCTCTACAACTAATCTTGGCAACACCTTGAATTCTGTGCTTCTTTTTTGCATAATTTAAGCAGCACTCTTGTCTGAAAGGGTATTGTGTGTGTGTGTGTGTGTGTGTGTATACACGTTCTACCAGAGATGCAGTGCAGGCACTATGGGAGTGGCGCATGGTGTCTGGTGCGGCCCTCGCCTTCACAAATCCAAGCTTATCCTCTAACAAAGCGACATCATACAACGAATACACGCACACTCAAAATACATTTCTTGAGTGTGCATGTATGTCACTTTGTAAGTGGCTAGCCTTGGAGATATATATTCACTGAAAAAAAACAGCTTATAGTTGGGTGTAGCAAAAAGATCCGTTTTTTTTATAATAAAAAAAGAAAACCTGCCAATTCACTGAAAAGACAAAAAAAAACCAAAGGTTAAAGTAACTTTATAGTTGGGTCAATGTCAATGATCACATTAACGTTTTGAATTAAAACAAATAAACATAGTTAAAACTAGTGCCCCTGCCATCCACTGCTTATGACCTTTAAGTTATTTGATATGGTATGTTTTATGACATCATCTGACATCACTGATGACCTCATCCAGTGAGCGTTCGTTTGTTTTATAGTTTACGTAGTTGCGGGAAACTAATATATTACTTTTCTACCTATTTTTGTACAGCCTGTGTCCAGCTAATTGGTTCAAATGTTAACAAATTAACAAAACACGTCTGTTCCTAATGCACCATAGGTGTTTAGCGGTATTGAACACACAAATCTTTGTATTGAAGAGTAACTCTGTGTGCAGGTGACAGTGGAAGATTTGTATTCATTATGTTCAACACAAGTTTTTTGGTCCTGCAGAAAGTTTCCAGCAGGGCAGTGGCAGCTCTATGGCGGAGGTGCGTCGCCCCACCTGCTATGGCGGAGGAGCGTCGCACCCACCCGCTATGGTGGAGGAGCGTGCTCCCCTCCTCCGCTATGGCGGAGAAGACTCGCACACCCACCCTGCCAGCCTCAACATTTGAAAAATATAACCATAATAAAACATGTTAATTATCATTTTATTTTTCTTCCATTAAATGCGTCTTGGGGACGGGGCCATCACGGGGGCTGTCAGAGGGAGTGGTGGGCAGCACTGCTATCAGTGCGCATGTGGGTTTGGCTGGCCATCTCAGGACTGCCAAACCCACATGTGCACTGAAGTGGCCTCTGTGTTGGAGACAGCAAAGAACAGGCTCCCAGTCTCCCTGGTAGCGCAAATTGAGGGCACTCAGGCCAATCCCTAATCAGCTCTCATGCATGAGAGCAGTGTCAGGATTGGCTGCGGGGAGGCTGGGAGCCTGTGCTGCTGCGAGGAAGAAACACGAGAGCGGCCGGCGGCGATGCGGCAGGTAAGTGCTGTGGTTTTTTTCTGTTTTTGTTTATTTTTTGCATTTTCTTCGTCCGCCTCCCCACTCTGCCGTCACACCAACCACTACAGCAGCAGGGCAAAGATTCTATGTACTACATACTAAGTATTGTAAGCAGCCTCAAGGTATTAGACAGAATTGTCTCGGCATAACAACTTCTACTTAACATAAAAGACCGCGTGCCCCAGGTACTAACCTATGTACATGTGCTTGTTTTGCTTCAGAAGATTGGCTGTCTGCAAATTTTTCACCACAGTATGAAGGGTTCAGGTTGTATGATCTTTTGCACAGTCAGACCTTGGTTATTTTAAGTGAATGGTCTCTTTTTGGACAGGTTTTGCATAGAGTGTACACTGTTCTTAGTGGAGACTTTTTGTGGTGTATTTCTCATGAGTTTCGCTGTCAGCAGACAGTGTGGTACAGTGTAAACTCTATACATAGAGTAAGCACTGTTAACAGTACCCACTTCACCTCTTACATACACTTTATTTCTCAGTGTAGGTTCAGTGACTGTCAGGGGTTTGCTACAGGTAAAGACTGTCCATAGTAGGGCATTAGTTGTGTAACAGGGCTTGAGTATCTGAAGGAACTTGGTTTTCCCTGAACAGTTATATACAGATTGAACACTGTGTTCAGGATAGGCTACCCTTCCATCTGTGGTTCATAGTCATCATGAACTCGGCTACCCATGAAGTGTATGGTATAGGGTCAGTGTTGGACAAAACACAAGAATGCTTTACCTGTGGGTGTTGTATGTATGATAGCAGTAATGATGTTTCATATTAATATGAGCTATTTTGCCCTGACTTTCATAGCTCTAATGCTATACTCGTTTGTAGAGCAATGTGTGCAAAAAATAAGCTTGAATGATGTCATCAATGATGTTGTTTGAGATGTCACAAATTATGTCATAGAATGTCATGAGTGATGTAATATGTGACTTAATATGTAATGCATGGCAGAGGACCAAGTTATAGTTAGCTATGTTAACCATAACTGGTGAATTTCTGTGTTTTTATTCTTTATAGTTCAAAACGTTAGTGTTGTCACTGACAGTCACTTTATATTTAAGTTCATTTTTCAGTGAATTTGTTTTTTTTTTTAATACTTTTTAAAAAAAAATGTTACGTAAAGTAATATTGTATTACTACACGTAAAAGCAACCTCCTGCTGCGCATGGCCAAAGCATTCCCTAGGTCAAGTTATTTTTTTGTCCTTTATCTTCTATTTAGAGGGGAGGGTGATACAGTGGCCACCTTCCTGAGCCTTATTAGGCCCTGTGAACCCTATCGCACATGGCCTTTTTTTTATTATTAAAACGGAGGGTGACACGTGCAACTAAGTCTTTTTAGTCCCTGGTGACCCCAACTCCCGGCTTTTTTTTGTTGTTTTTTAGGTCTCGCCTGCGCCAGCGCATGCGCTGGTCTGGCGAGACTTATTGAGAGGGCTCCAAAAAGTGCTACCAGGCCAGCCTAGAGCTACAGTGCATGTGCGCGGGCGCGCGCGCCATGCTTTACCGCGATGAATCTTTGTTTGTTCTTGCTCGTGTTAGCCTGGGCAAGCCCGTCGTCTTTCTCCATGCTTCACGAATTGTGTAAAACCTTCGCCTCTGTGGTAAAGCAGTTTACCAAAGTGAGCAGCGTTATAGTCCGTCACTCCCGGATCTCGACATACAAGTTGAGGTGCCGGCCCTTAATGAGGCAGAATATTGCTTTAATTTAACGAGCTCCTTTTCATTACCAGGGCATAAGTTGTAAGCCTGTCATGCTTTTGCTAGGGATGGGCTTATCTTTATTTATTCGCTGTCATCGGTGGCTGTCTTGTCTTGGGCAGTGTGCAAACGCCCCCAAAAAATTTACATGATGAAATAATAGCAAAGCACGTCAGTGTTTCATGAATAACGTCACATAAAAAAACTTATGCTGTAATGTTCAGTGAAATATATGCTTAGTGTAAAATGACACACTCACACACACACACACACTCATTCACCCACTCTACATTTTGCACCTATATCCCAGCACAAGCCAAACTGCTATTGTGCGCATTTTCACAGAGAAGTGTTCTGGGCTATCCTTTATGAGCTGTTAAAGGTTTATTTTAAGAGTATGGTGTATATTAGATTTTTGTTTAGTACTACCCTTCAGATTCCAAAATTCATGTATTGTGTTTTCTGTCTTTAAACAGCTGTTAGAGCATCTATCATTTCGGCAATTCAACTGGATTCCGAATGATGGTTACAGTGCTTTAATTGGGATAAGTTGTGTATTTGTGTAGGGGTAGCCTGTCTCTATAAGGGACGTAGACAAAGAAGCATAAAAGGGAATTCTTTCTAAAAGGCGAGGCCTGTGTAATTAAAGGCATGGCTTCAACATGTAAACTATAATCCGGTGCTTAACACTGCTACTAGTATGAGTGTCTGTCTCCGAGTTTTGTATTACTGTGTCCAGAAACGTCACACAACAACTAACGGATATATCTATCTAAACCAGACCTATTGGCGTTGCCCATACTGGTTAGGTGTATCTGGTAAATGAATAGCGATAATTTTGTTGTGTATAATTAGAAATTTAAAAAATTCAATTCTGAAAATGACTCTTTAGGAAGATACGTCAGAATGCACCATCCTAAATTAAACCTTTTTCCCCTGCTCTGCAAGACGTGTTTGGAACTGTGGGCTTTGATAAAAAACGCAGCCTTGTCCTGCTGCTGGGTGCAGAGATGTACATTGGGTTGCTTGTTCTTGTTTTGGTGCTGGATCTGGATTTATGATACGTGTTTTTTACAGTGTTTCATTGGCAGTAGTGAAACGTCTTTTGCATTGGACTTCAATCTAAAGTGACACAACTCATTATGCAATGAAGAAAGCTGGGCAGATCAATTGTATGTGTTTGTATGATATTTGACAACAAGCATTGACAAAGTCACAGGTGAGACCTATTGTATTTGCCAGTGGTTGAACAGCATCCCCAATGCTGTGCAGGATGGTTAAAGAATTTTAAAAAAAAGCGCATTGGCATAGCAAATAGGTCTCGCCTTTGGGACCTTATAGGTGTTTATCTATGCAACAGTTGATGTTGCTGCACCAAGGATATTGTGCTGGATAACTAAACGCTTATAAGGTCCCAAAGGCGAGACCTATTGGCTATGCCAATGCTTGTGTTTAAATGAGAGGGGGGCTGCTTGTATCCCCTCTCCGAGCCTTATTAGGCCAGAGTTCCCCATAAAAAACAATTATTAAATGGGTGGGCCCCCTCACAGAGTCCTATTAGGACCTGGGGACCCCATACCCCAGAGCCGTTTTTTTTTTGCTTAAATTAAAGAGGGGTGCTGCATGGCTCCCTTTTCCAAGCCTTATTGGGCCCTGAGGGCCCAATCCGCAGGGTCTTTTTTTATATAAATTAAAGGGGCCTGCACTATTAATTGTGGGCGCTCTGGTGCCTGTTCAGGGCACCCACTATATACTCGTACGGGGCCACGAGGAAGCCCCAAGGCCCCTGTGGTTCCCCCAGCCGGCTTCTCGCAAGCATCGGAAGCTGGTATTGCGCCCACCAGAGGGAGCAGCTAATTATTCTGCTGCTCTCCCAGGCAGGAGTATTATTTGAATAAGTTTTCCTGCCAGCATCAGTGCGGGCAGGGAAACAAATCAAAAGTCTGCTCCCAGCTGGCAGGAGCATTTTCAAAACTCCTTCCTGCTTGGAGCAGACTTTGTGTTTGCTCCAGTGTGGTGTTTTGACAAAAGTTTCCCTGCTCACTCGGGCATGGAAACTGTCCCGGGCGTGGGCTCCCCAGGACATAGCTAGCACTCTATCCTCAGGCTCCCTGAACCAGAATGCCTCACAGGCAACGCCCGTATGGCAGGGAACAATTAAGGCAAAACATTTCGATAAAAGACTGTCTATCTACAGCACCACACTATCGCCATGAAGAAGGGGAAGTGTATCCTGAAACGCGTCGGCGAAACAACTTTGTTGGTTGTCTGGTGCTTGCCCGTGTGGATTGCAGCCCCAAACATAATAAAGGAATAGAAACCTACCTGTGCAACTCTTCGCTCTTTGGATGCAACTTCGTTTGGAGATATATAGGACACAACCCAGTGTCCGCAACGCGTCTGAGGCAGCACAGTTTGTATACACCATGTTAAATTAAATAAATATTCTGGCAACAGCAGATTGAAGCGTCTGTGTTTCTGTTTGTGCGATGATGCACTAGGGAGAAGCGGAGTGGATATATATATATATAATGTATATCGCATGCACACAACTTGCATCTATTTATAAGCACTTTCAGAAATAAAAAGCAGGACTTTTTTGGCTGTGTCATTCTTTGTCTTGGTATCCTGCAGTGATGAAAGGAAGGATACGAGATCTGCTGGGATTTTGTCACGGTAGTTGAGGTAAAGTGGTTGTATGGCTAAGATATGGGAGTTGTGACTATATTGACAATTATAGTTGGTTTTATGTCCTATTGATATGGTATTCTAAATTGGGAAGACTTGTTTGGAGGAGTGGATGATAAAAACTAGTTGTAAGGTTTTTAATATATGACCTCCTTTTAATATGTTACTTCAATGGGAAAGCAACATTGTTTTGCACATTTTTCTATTGCCTAATTCTGCACTTTTGTAGCTTTAGAAGTAGCTCCAGACATTATACATGAGCCAGGTGTTTTCCTAAGTTAATCTGTCCTGAGTGTAGTTGGTGCTGAACGACTGCAGGCTGCACTATCGTAAAGGTGTCACTAGAAGAAGTGATGAGGGTTCATAAAAACTGCACCTGCACCAGTGATGTCAGTTTTCATGTGGCATAGATGTCAGACTATCAAGCCCGGAGTTGCGCCTTTACTTGTTTGCAGACCTATGTATTTTGTACTGGTACATAGCTTGTTGCCTCCCCCGGTTTCAAGTCCCAAGTTTGAAACTAGGCGGTCAGTGCAAACGGCAAATGTCTTGTGACTGTGATGCTTCGGGATCGTGTTATGATCTAAATTTGAATATTGCTATGACAAAGATCTGTGTAGATCGTCAAATGTGAGTTATTCACTTCACTCACAAAACATTTGCCTTTTGAGGGCTAAATCCTCTTGGCTTAATTCCAAGACTAGGAATTCTAATTGGGCATAAAACTCCTCTTCCACTTGTACTGGAACTGCTCAAGTAGAGTAGGACTAAGGCCCTCTTGCTGGAATTTGCCTTCCTTTGTCAACAATTTCATCAACATTACTGGAAAATTCATGGACAAAACCACCTTTGCCTATTATGGCAGGTAGGTAAACTCTCCATATTTTCAACCTCTTGAGTGATTTGGTCTCCGCGGTACTAGAAACCCACATTTTGGGAAAGGGCACCAGGTTTCATTGATATAGTAGGGGATGACCAAAGACCAGTGTGTGGGTAGATAGTTCAATCAGGGCATTTCTTCCATTTCTATGGAAAGTCACCGCCTTCACACACTCTTGCCCATACAGTACTGTTGTAGGGTATCTCTGAAACTTGTAGTTACCCTTACTTGGGAGAAATGGCTGTTCTAGTAACTTAAGTTGAAAAAAAACAGTTTTACTGTGACACTCAGGAGCTCATTCACCCTGCCAGATGCTTTTCAACAGTTTGAATTGGACCAACAATTCGATGTTGGAGACACTCATTACAGCTGATGGATTGTGAGCTGTGTATTCTCCCCCCCCCCACCACCCTGTCAGTACAATACTCCAGGTACTTGCCTGATTGTACAGATTTTTAAAAACACTGTATGACACAATACCTTAAGTACACAGGGTCACAGAGTGCAAAATACTCTATGGGCGAGACATTGCATTGATCTGTTATTTTAGACCGTGGAGCATAATGGGGGTGCATAAGAGCCCAGTATATACCACATTACGATATCCCTGCACATGGTATGTCACACAATTCAAAACGTGCAGTGCAGCTCCCGAAGTTTGATATATTATCAATACATAACTTATTTGGATTCTTGTTGTTGCGACATTCCAAAAATGTTGGTCCAATGCAACATAGTAAGTTAAAGCTGCATCAACATTTGTCAATCAATCGGGAGTTTGTAAAGCGCAGCTACTCAACCGTGTGGGTCCCAAGGCGCTAGGGAGGGGGGGCGGCTCCATTGGGTGCTGGGGTCATCTGAAGACCCAGGTCTTGAGGTCCTTCCTGAACTGGAGCAATGTAGGGTTTTGCCAAAGGTGGAGGAGAGGTTGTTCCTTGGTCTTGGCTGCAAGGTAAGAGAAGGACTTTCCTCCCTTTCTGGTCTTGTAGATGTGTGGCGTGGTGGCCAAAGAGAGGTCAGCTGATCGGAGGTTTCTCTTTGGTGCGTGGAAGGAGAGGCGATTGTTTAGGTATGCTGGTCCGATGTTGTGGAGGGCCTTGTATGCATGTGTGAGGAGCTTGAAGGTTATTCTTCTTTCGATGGGGAGCCAGTGAAGATCGCACAGGTGTTGGGTGATGTGGTTGTAACTGGGATGTCTGGGATCAGTCTGGCTGCGGGGTTCTGGACAGTTCTGAACATTTGTAAGAGGAAAATAATTAAAAGCAGGGTATGAGCTACGTATTCAGTTAGAAGGTGCACAGCACGAAACAAGCTCATTACAAGCTCATTACAAATTGCTTGAGGCCTAACACTTGATGTATTTCTTTTTTATTTCTCTTTATTGATTTTTTGGGAATATACAACGGAGTATATATAACCTTGTTTGCATCTGGTATTACAAAGCAGTAAAGGTATGGCCGGCCAGGAGGGCAGACTCAACATTGTTATAATAGTGTATAAAACCTTAAAGTAGTCTGACATCCATTCCATTCTATAACCCAGCAGTCTGTGAAGATTCTAAGCAGTGGTACATATATTATATTTTGGATGCATCTTCCTCCAAGCCTATATCATACCATTCCATCCATGGAGTCCATATCTTATGGAACTTTCTCGGGCACCTTGTATGTGACTTTTTCTGCTACCATATAGAGATCCATTGCCTTTATCCATTCCTTAAGGGTCTGCAACTCCTGCACCTCCACTTCCTAGCCACATCCCTCTTGGCTACTGTCAATCCTCAGTTGGCAAAGAGGAGTTTGGTCCTGGGGAGGTCTACTTCAATCGGAATACCCAAGAGTACATATTTGGACTCTCTGGCATAGTATCCTTGAATATTTTCCCGAGCTCCCCTAGTATGTCCCTGCAATATTCCTGTACCCTTGAACACTCCCACAACGTTAGATATTGGGCCTTGCTCACAGTGGGCTGCTCCTGTGGGAGCAAGTGTATAGTCAGAACTATAGAATGCTTCAAGAGTGCCCAAAACGTCAGAATATTCTCTCGCTGTCTGGTGTGTGTGACGCCAGAGGTCAGCCAGCCCTAGTGTCCACAAATCTAGCCATATGTGTCTCCTTCACCGCCACCCTGGCAGGGTCAGAGCGGTCCTTGGAGAGGGGTCAAGGACATCATTGAGATCTCCTCCCATAACATTTAGTGATGACGTTGCCTCCAGGAGTTTACCTGCCACTTTGTTCATGGTATTTTTTGGAGTCTCGGTGGAGCGTATACTGTAATAAGAGTGATACTTCTACGTACCCATTGGCCCTGCACCACGGCATAAGTTCCATTAGGATCTAACCATGTTTTTTCTATACGGAAAGGCGATGTTAGTCTAGCAACCCCCTGACGCCTGAAGTAAAACCTACACGTGCCATTGTAACATAGGCTTCCCTACCCAGGAAGGAGCAGTTAGTGCCCCTTAGGTGTGTTTCCTGGACACCACATCTGGTTTCAATCTCCTAATGTAAGCAGCAACTAGCCCTAGTTTGATTTTTGCGACCCAGCCCGTTCACTTTCCAGTTCAGAATAGAATAGAAAGAGTCATCCTGATCTTCAGGCCCACCCATCAGAAAAGCGTTCACCTTGAAACGCCCTAAGCACTATGGATGATTTCTTATTCTTTTATTTTTCTTCGGTCCTCATTTGCCATTATGTGTAAGGTATCAAAATTCCAAGCAGCAAATCTTAGGTAGGAGGATGTCGGCCTCTCCTGATAAAGAAGGGGTGTTCTATAGGAAGAACCACAGAGAACACATGACAAATCTCCCATTGTGCTGCCAGCTCTGAAACCGATTCCTTTTAATAGGGGGCGGCCTCTCCAACAACCTGCTAGTTTGGTGTTAATCATTGGACTTTTAAATAACAACAAAAAACAAACAAAAAATGTAATACACAAAGGAAGGAGAGCAATTAGTACATAAGAAAACGAAAAAGAGAGGAGAAAGAAAAGGGTATACCACTCGATGCCTTGTCTTCTTTGCCCAATTATTCCAAATATCCCGTATCTTTGCTCTTTTAAGACTAGCCGAGGCTCTATCTAGTGATTCTATTCTTTGTATTGATGTCACCCATCCAATTTCTAGCAGACGGACTGGTAAGATTCACTTTATACAGAGCCCTCTACGTGCAAGAAGAATTAACATAAACACCAAGGCTCTGTGGGCTTTTGTTATTGATCTGTCCCCATCCTCTCTTGTATCACTCCAAAAATGACCAACTCCACACTCACCTGTACTTCTTGACCCAGTATGCCAGGGAGTGTTGTACCTACTTTCTGCCAGAAAATTTGGATCGAAGGGCACGACCAAAACATGTGGGCTTCATCTGCGTTGGCCTCCCCGCACTTAAGGCACCTCTTTTCCACCTGCAACCCCAGCTTCGATAGCCTCTTGGGAGTCCAATAAGCCTTATGAACTGTAAAGATAAGATTCTTCTTGAGTGGAGCAGACTTTGCATAGTGCCATAAGTAAGACATAGATACTTGCCATATCTGTTCGAGGTCTGAATCCTGCAATTCCCTCCTCCATATCGACACCGGTAAAGCTTGTCCCTCCTCAGGTACCTGGATCAGCATCCAGTACCACTCCGATACTTCCTTAGGCAGGAGGGGGCGGGAAACGCATCTTTATTTCCCAAAATGAATTTCCCTTCCTGTCCCTTTCCAGTGTTTTAGCCCAGCTTGCTATTTGATAGTACTTGAATTTTGAGGTCTTCCCTTCCGACAATTCCTGTATACGGTGCCAAGAAACTATCTCTGTACCATCTAAAAGTTGACCCCATGTATAAATGCCGCACTGCTTAAGAGGAATTGCTAAGGAATCTTGGAGACAGACTGGCGTACCTGGTGAATTCCATATGGGTGCCTTATAACTGAAATATGAAATTTGTAAAGACCTTCTTATCTGATGCCAGACCTTGCATGCGCTCAGGAGAATCTTTAGTCTTACTTTTTAGAAAAATTTTGGGTGTCCAAATTTAAATAGGAAACATCTATTGAGGTCTGGGGGCTATTGGTAAGGGCCTGAAAAATGGTGACATCTCAGAGTTCTCTCTCAACGTTTGTCTAAAATCTTTCACATGAAAAGCCCGGTAATATTGCAAAAGATCTGGGCTGGCTATCCCGCATGATGCCTTCTTCGCTCCAAGTCTTCTCCAAGCGATTCTAGGCTTTTTATTTCCCCAAATAAAACTATTGAAATCATCCTCAACCTTCTTTATCCAGTTATTCTTAAATTCTAACGGAATAGAATTGAATAAAAAAGTAAATTTTGGGAGAATGAACATCTTTATCAAGTTTGATCTACCCAAGAACGACAAAGTAAGTACGCTCCAAACCTGTAACTGCTTCCGTACGCTTGATGCTATAAAATCAAAGTTCACCCTTGCAGTGTTATCTAAGTTTTGTACAATTTGAATACCTAGATATCTCCTGTTTTGTTTAACTAAATTAGATTGATAGTGGGTATTCCACTGCATTATTTCGTTTTTTTGCTGATTTACGGCATATCCTGATACTTTTCCGAAGGCCCCCAGTATTTCCCAAATTGTTGGCCAAGACAAAAATGAATGACCAGTAAATATCATCAAATCATCTGCATACAGGCCGATCTTCTTCTTTTTTTTTTTTTTTTTTTCTTCCCCCCACCCCCCCCCCCCCCCCCCCCACCCATTACATACAAAAGACAAGATGTTTTTATTTGTTCTTAATTTTATGGCTAAGGGCTCTATATACAGGTTAAACAAAAGAGGTGAAAGGGAGCAACCCTGTCTAGTCTCCCTGTGAATATTTACTATTCTTGACTAATTACCATTTGTTAGCAATCTAGCTGACGGATATTTTTATATAAAGCTTTAACAGCAGCCAAAAAAGTTTCTCCCAAGTTAAATCTTTGAATCACCTCATACAGGAAAGGCCAACTCACCCTATCAAAGGCCTTAGCCGCGTCTAGGGTCATAAGTCAGGGGACTGTTACTCTTTGGCCAGGTCAATCGCCCCAATTAATTTGTGTCAGTTCATGCAGCTGCCTCCCTTTTATAAATCCTTTCTGGTCTGGATGGATCAGAGTTCCAACTTTTTTGTCTAATCGTTTTGTCAATAATTGCGAATAGATCTTATAATCCCAATTAAGTAATGAGATTGGGCGAAATGACTCACCCTCGGATTTTTATTAGATTGAAGTAAGATGGTAATGGTGGCAATATCCCACAATGGAGGTAGAGCGTGGTCAAAGACAAAAATAGAGTTGCAAAAGAATAGGTGCAAGTTCTTCTTTTTAGTATAATGCATATCTCATTAGGGAGAGCATCCGGGCCAGCAGCTTTCCCTTTTTTTAGAGTATTTATGATTTTGATCACCTCTTCCAAACAAAACGGACTGTTTAATTTTTCCTTCTCTACCTCCTTGAGGCGAGGGAGAGTTATGTCTTGAAAGAAAGCCTCCAATTGGGCCCTATCTGGTGTTGTGTCCTCCGAATATAATTTTTGGTAGAAATTTATAAAGGCATTTTCAATGTCAGGTTTCTGTTATTATTTTGCCTGTATTTTGACATTTTAGAGAATTTCTGGATTGATTAGCTTTTATCTTCCATGATAGAAGTTTCCCACACCCCTCACGATGTTTGTAGTGGGATATTTTGCTGGCTTCCCATTTCCGCCTAATTTTAGCTTCTTAAAAGTCTAAGTTAGATTTTGCTGTGTGTAAATTCTGCTCTAATTGATTTTTGCTAATCAGATTCTTGGCCAGAGTCAACTCCTCTTGTGAGGTTTTTATTGCCGCCTCCAAATAATTAACTTCCTGTTTAAACTTCTTATTGTGTGTGGAGCCAATGCTGGAAAACAAACCCCTAAGGAAGGCTTTGTATGTTTTCCCATACAATGTTTAAGGAAGCAGACCCAATGTTAAAAGAAAAAAATTCCTTTGTAGCAATTTTTAACCTTTCTACAACAGAGGGGTCGAGGAGTAGCGAGCGATTGAGAGTCCAACGACTCGATGAAGAGGATTTTTTCTCCAATAGTACAGCTGAATGATCAGATAGGTGTTCAGGAAGATGCTTAACATAGAATATTTCTCCAGTAGGGAGAACATGGCAGCCGTCAGTTAGTGCCGGTCGCGGGCGATCCGGTGTGCTTGGAGAAAGCACATATTTCAATGGTGTATTGTGCTTTACTTGTGGTTTGTGGTTTAAAGTCTATTTCGATTTTTACATCATAAAAAACAATTGAAAGCAATAGAAATTAGACTTACATAAGATAGTTAATTTAAAACCATCACAATTACAATTTCATAAATTTCAAAAAACATTTCAACGTTAAAAATAGAATTAAACAGTATGATAAAGACCTAATACATGAAAAAACCTGTAGAGAAGTTAAAAAACGAGAGCAAGAACAAAGGTGCCTGCAGATATCTTGCTCTAATCACCCATGCCCACCCCAGGAATTTGGCTACGCCCACAACTACCACCTCAGAGGTATTGGTACGAAGCACCCATATAGCCTCAGCACTCCCTCTGACTTTAAGATGGTGGCAAATGGGCCTAATCCATTTGCTTCTTGGAGCATAATAAGCTGGACATGCAAATAGGAGATGGCCAACACTCTCCTTGTGACCAATGCACCAGGGGCAGAAATCACTCGCTCGGTTAGACCAGTTCTTGGTGAAGGATCTTAAGGGCAGAGACCCTACTCGGAACTGGTGGTAGAGCTTTTTGTCAAATGTCTTAGTTATAAAGTCCCAGTAATTCTCCAGGAAAGGGTCCAATTTATGGGACAAGAACCTTCCTGTTAAGCTAGTAGAATCTGAGGCGATAACTAATGCTTGGCGAACAAAAGCCCAGTAAAGTGCTTTAAATTCCTGTTTTGAAGGAAAGGTGGTTGAACCCGGGGAAACCCACAGCTGATTAAGACCCATGTCATCCAAGATCAATTTCACTTCACGAAGCCACGGTATACTACTAGACCCCCCAAATAGATCTTACTTCCTCAAGTTCCCTAGCAAAGAGGCTTAAGTCTGGGGAAGTCCAGATACGTCTCCACAGGGCTACTAGCCTGTATCGAGCCATTTCGTTAATTGGGTTGCAGCCCATATCCAGACATAGTGGTTTGATTGGAGCTGATTGGGGGAGTCCTACCAGTTTCCGCAAGAATTTATTTTGAACTTTCACCAGGGTTGATAGGTCCATATGCCCCCAGAGGTCTGCCCCGTACAATATCGCGGAGCTTACCTTGGTAGCATAGATCTTAAGTGTGGGTTTGACACGTTTAGTTAAGGACCTTTTTTGCTCCTGCAGAAGACCACCAGTAAGGCGAGCAAATTTTAGGTGTAATGTGTCAACCTGTGGTTTCCAGCGGAGACGGTAGTCCAAGGTTACTCCTAAATAGGTCATAACCTCAACTTGTTCCAAACCGACTCCATTCATGCTCACTGAGCTCCTAATGGGGCGACTTTTAGTTAGAACCATAAATGTAGTTTTGCTCACATTGATTTTTAAATCGTTGACATTACAAAACTCCTCAAATCGGGTCAATGCGATTTGCAGACCACTACGAGTCTTTGAGAGAAGTATGGTGTCATCGGCAAAAATGAGCATAGGGAACTTGGTCCCACCCAAAGAGGGTGCATCAGTGGGGGTCTTAGCAAAGAACTTGACCACCTGGTCAATGAACAACAAAAAGAGTGTAGGTGCCAGAACGCAACCCTGACGGACGCCACGTGTTACGGGGAAGCAATCCGTCACCTGCCCTTGGCCTCCCCACCTCACCCTAGCAAAATTTCCCTCATGTAATCTTACAATCATGTCCAATAATTCTAACGGCAGTCCCAAATTTCTAAGAACGGTCCAGAGTTTAGCCCTTGGCACAAGATCGAAGGCAGATTTCAGATCTATAAAGGCTGCATAGATGGACCCGCCGCCCAACAGCACCACCTTCCAGTAGATCAGACAAAATCTGAAGACCTGGTCAATAGTGCTGGTACCTGATCTGAAACCGACCTGTAGGGGGGACAGGATACCCTCCAACTCCATCCACCCCTGAACTCTGGCAAGGACCATCCTTGCGATGACCTTTTGAAGTGAATCAATTAAACTTATGGGACGGTAGTTTCCCGGGACTGAACGGTCCCCTTTTTTAAAAATGGGGAGAATCTCCGCCCCCTTCCAGGACACTGGGATCCGGGCCCCCTTGGCAATAGCATTCGCTACCGCAGTTATATAAGGAACCCAGAGTTGGGGATTGATTTTGAATAAATCAGCCGGGATGGAGTCCATCCCTGGCGCCTTCCCCCTTTGGACCAGGCGGAGCGCAGACTCAGTTTCCAGTGGCGTGAAGTTTAACTCTTGGTTAGGAGTAAGGGTAATTTCCTGCTTGGTTAGTTCAATGTCGATTTCTAAATCAGGATCCATAAACTGGCCAGAATAGAAATCAACCAATGCTTCTGCAGACACATGATTAACTGGAGTTTGGGAATCGAGGTTTCTGCCCCACTTAACGATTTCCCAAAACTTGATCTGGTTGCCAGAAGTACAGGCGTCCAATAGGTCAGACCAATGTAGGTCATCCCACTCCTTTTTCGCTTCCCACTGAATTTTTTTGTACATTGAACGTGCCTCTTTTATATCGCTGGAAATCCTAGATTTCACTGCTTTGACTAAACGACTATGTGCCTCCCTGCAGTTTTTATTGTACCATTTCTCACGGGATCCATATGCCTTTACTTTGCCTTGTGTGGGTGGAAGGGTTAAGAGGGCCTTAAGATTAGCAAAGCACCGTTCGTGAAGATCACAAATCTGATCACTAACATCCATGGTGGGAGCAAGAATCGAAATGTCGCTCAAAGTCGACGAGACTACCTTCATTATGCTATCTAAAAGGGTTGGATCCTCCACCACCCTGGACCATCTGAGCCTTCTTCTATCGTTTGTCAAGATAGCATCACCTGTTAGATGAACAGCAGTTATAGACCTGCCAAATCCACCTGGGAGTCTCATGCTTAATGACAAAGGGTTGTGGTCACTTTCAGGACGGGACACAACTTCCATATTATCCAAGAGTGACCAATATTCCATTTTTAACAAGATGTAATCTATTCTACTTTTCCTCACCCCATTGTCAAAAGTGGGTTTTCCATCCTTATCAGAGGCCGTACGACCATTGGTTGCCCTCAAACCCCAGTCCAGACACAACCCCATCCAGTGTAAAGCTGCCTCAGAGCCTCTCTTAATATTATTCAAAGACCGCATCGGGATATTCCAGACAGTGTCCTCCTCAAACCCCAGGTCCTCCCCCGCATTATAAAGAGGCTCAAAGGTGCAATTGAGGTCCCCTGCTAGGACGAGTAACTTGTCTCTCCCTATCCCTTCAAGGTCAGAGTCTAACACATCTAGGATACTAGGACAGCGCCCTCCAGGTTGACCACGTGCATAGATGTTAATGACTACAATGTCCTGGCAGTTATCCTTACTTAATCTAATTCCCAAGAGGTCCGGGTTATCCAGAACAATTTCCATTGGTCGGTAGGCAATGGACTATTTAACCCAGATCACTAACCCCCCCCCCCCCCGATGCTCGACCTTTATTGCCCCTTATTGCTGGTTTAAAAAATTTTAGGAACCCGGCCCTTTGAATTGGATCAGGGGCCCAGCTCTCCTGGAACAGTAGGATATCAAAATTATCAATAAAATCCAGCCAGTCCTCTGAAGCCATACGCCCCTTCAACCCTGCTACATTCCATGATGCTAATTTGAGTGTCACGACCTGACTAGGTGTTGTTGTGCTATGCATGCTACAATGATCCACTCCCAAAGATGAGACTATATTAAATTGGGAACCCTCCACCATGTTGTCATCTTGATGATGATGATATGCAGAGTCCACCACCTTCTCCTTTTCCATGATGACACCCCCCTGGATAGATACCTCAGTACAGACTCTGTCAGCCCCACCCACTTGGTTACCCAGAACACTCCCGCTGCCAGCTACCGGGTGAAGTCAATCGATACACTCCAGGCCAGAGAGGGGTTCGTAGCGATTAGACAATAAAGGGTACTGCGGGATGTAAGGTGTTCTATCAGCAAGATATCTCCTAACAGGTCTTCTAGGGAAGGTATGACTAGAGGGGAACTCGCAGAATCGTTTGGGATAAAAAATATCCAAGGCCCAGGGTCTGCACATCACCCAACCTCCCAAACCTTGCTTCACTACGCAGGAAATCTACCACCCAGGGATCCTTAAAGGATATAATGATGCAGTCCCCCTCTAGGTCCTTGGTACAGTGGCCCACCCATTCAACTCTTCTCTCAAACAATATTTCAGTCGAGGAGGAGGGGGGAAGAGGGCGGTTTTTATTTAGCCAGAATACAACTTTATTTCTGAGGTCCCCATGTGATTCATTTGAACCCTCCCTAAGTGGGGCAACACCTGTTAGAACTATCGTGTATGGGGTGGCTTCTGAAGGTAGGTCTGTACAGGGGGGTGCCCGTTTATTTGCTTTCACAAGGAGAATAGGGGGGTTGATGGATCTGCTCCCCTTTACTCCATTACTTATTTTGGGCTGTGATGATGTACTCGGAACACCACTCGCATTATCTTGTACCCAAGTAGCCACAGCAGGTGTAGGGATGTTCGGCTGGCATTGTTGGTTTAATTTAAAAGAAGCCTTCTTTGGCACCTGTAGCAAAGTGGCTGGTACAGGCGTACAATCATTATTCCCAGAGCTCCCCCCTGCCACTGAGCCCTTGTTTTTGTTAGGATCAGGCTTAGTGGATACTGGTCTAGCAGATGCTGAGGATGGAAGTTTAGCTATGGTTACATTTCTCTGGCCTTTAGAATTACTCGAAGAACTAGGATTCCCCAGGGCATTTTGAGGGTTAACTATCTTTTTAAAAAAGCCAGTATTGGTGTTTACAAGAGTCTCAAGTGCGTCCAATTTTAAGGTCATCAAACGTGTTCTTTCAAGTACGGGAAGTAAAAGAGTTTTAAACACCGCTTCCATTTTGGCCAGCAGGCTATCATCACTACTATAACAGGTAGGACATGGGTCCGAGGACCCAAAGGGGATATGGGGAGGGCACAGGGGATCATTTAAAACCAAGACAGGGTGTGAGGAGGGGGTGACTTCGGGGATTATGATAGTGGGCTGAGCTGGAGCATTGGGTCTTTGGATCTTAGTAACACCCCCCTCTGATGGCCCTTGCATCTTTTCCTTTTGCGGGGTACATTTCTCAGAGCGTCCTCATCCATGGATGAGTCCGACTGAGATTGACTGGCCAGGAGCACACTGCCCTCATCCCCACTACCTTGAATGTTGTCAGGGTTTGAATCACTCTCTGAAGAAGTCAAAGATAGACCTTCCCCCTCCACCTCACTGTGCACATCCACCGCGGCTTCGACCAAGTGGTTGCTCGTACTCTGGGCCAGTGCATCAGGGCTGGGTATTGTGGCCAATTTTCCTAATGAAGAGCGTTTCCCGCTAACCAGAACTAATGAAAGCCGTTTTTCGACCATGGCCATGGCTCTCTTTTTCAAGAATACCTGTAGCCCTGGTGATAAAGGCGTCTAAGGGGCCAGAGACTACCCCCTTGGTAGTCTGCAGCTGTACAGTGCGTTCCTTTCCAGAACGTAAAGGCATTGTTACCACAACAGGGTGATGTTGACACAACGATATGACCAAAAAATATAAAAGAGCAGGGGGGGGGGGGTGGCCCAACCCAACCACGACCGACCACGGACAGCCACAGACGGTCCCGCCCTTGTCCCGGGCTTCTCCCGGGACGCTCCCGCGCAGCAGCAGGCTATTACTGCTAAATACAGACGGGGCGTGACAAGCAGGTAGAGCGGGCCAGGTGTGGCAGGTTGGCCAGGCAGGGACTCCTGAGAAATGGAGTCCCTGCAACTCTGCTCGCAGCCCTGCTAGTGTCCCTCAGCACGCCCCAGCAGTCCTCCAGGTGTCAGCACGAAGTCCGGGGCACCCACTGTTCTCCTCCTCGAAGCGGGACCCGCGCAGCGGGTCCGGCGAGATGTAGCGCAGCTTACAGAGCTGCGGAAGGGTCCGATGGGAACAACCACCAGGCGAGGTCCGTTCAAAAGGTGCTTTACTTACGGTTGAGGGTCTCTCGAGGTCGCAGCAAAGTCAGGGGTGACAATTCAGGAACGTTTGAGGAGCGAGTGCAGCGTGTTGGTGATATTGGCGTGTCCCCGAGGCGAAGTTTCTTTCGTGGTAGGAGGCTTTTCATGTAACGGCTCATGACAGAGCCGAGTCCGAGGAGAGGCGTGTGGGCAGAGGCTGCAGCTCAGCTCAACTGGGGCCACTGCGCTGCAGCGAGGATCGGCTTCCCAGGCAGTAGCTCGACTCCAGGTCAGGCCTCGAGCGTTTGGACCTGTGTTCTAACGTATTTTGCAGCAGGGGGTGATGAATTCAAAAACCCCCTAATGACCCCTGTAAGGAGAAGGGAGAGTCTCAAAAAGAGAAATTTAATACAGAGGGTGCAGAAAAATCTAAAACCAAGATATTGGCGGTGCATGAAAAGGATAAAGAAGGAACTGTATTTGTTGTAAATAGATATACATTAAGGAGCAGGCAAATCTGGAGGAGAGGGGGAGCCACCTCAAACATCTTTTCAAGTAAGTGGATGGTTTAGCGATTCCTGTTGTTCACAAAACGGATAGCTCTAAAACACCTGCAAGAAACTCTTGGAGCCATCACATTCAACCCAGGTTTCCTCAATTAAAAAACCTTTATTGGAAAAAAAATCTCCCAAAAAGTTAAATGTAGATCCATCAAAAAAAGCACACAATTATATAAAAAAAACAACCCCCTCCCTTCGCTCCTACTTGAAGGTTCAAACTTTACCTCAAACTTAGTTCAGGAGACTACAATAAGCCCCACAAATACTGCTTTAGAACAGCTTGAGAGGAGAAGTGTTTCTCCAAGAGCCATGGAAAGCTTAGCAAGGGGGGGGGGGGGGGGGGTCCTTTGTTTAATAAAACAAAACAGGTTTGATCCCCTGGCATAAAGGGATGGCGAACATTCCCTACCCCACTCAAACTCATTTCACCAAAGCACTACCCCCAGTTCTAGCTCGGTGACTCCTGAGAGCCATCCTTTCGAAGACACACTAAATGTAATCACTAAACAGAGCAATAATCCGGAGTTGGAGAAGATACTGTCCACTTTGCTGACGGAGGTCAGTGACAAATTTGCAATTTCAAAAGCCAATCAACAGAAAATTCAGGGCACAATGGAAGCCGTAGAAGCCAAAATCGACAACTTAGTGGAGAGAGTTGGGGTGTTAGAAGTCTCAGTAGAGGATCTCACTAAAAAAGTGACTGTTAACATGGAGGAGATTCAGAATTTAAAAAGTAATGAGAGAGATCTGAAAGATAAACTGGAATCCCTGGAAAATAATGCCAGAAGAAATAACATTCGAATTCTGAATGTTCCCGAGGGCCTCGAAGGGGGGGACATTTATGTGGTCAGTCTCCTGAGAGAATTTAACATGGAAATTGAGCAGTCTAGTCCGGAGGAAGATGTACAAAGAGTACACCGGGACCCATATATAAGAAGACCAGGAAAGAAAAACCCTAGAAGAATTCTTGTATATTTTAAATCTTACACACTTAAAGAAAAATTCCTTGCTAGCTCTTTAAAAGCGGGAACATTTCAAAAAGATGACTGGTCTTTCCGTATAAGATCAGACATCTCACGTGCTACCCAAGATAAGCAGTGGGAATTGGGTAAATTCATCCAAGCACTGAGGGAGATAGGCCCCACTTTAAATATAAGATTCCCTGCTACATTGAGGGTAATGCGAAACAACAAGATGCACAACTTCCAAGACCCAGCTGAGGTTAGCAAATTTATAGATGAGATAAAAGCACAACAAATTTAACTTTTCAAATCTTTCTCCAGGGCATACTGGTAGGGCCCATATGGACAGAAAACATAATTCTGTCTTTGGTGAAAACGGAGGGTTCCCCAGGGAGGGAGGGTTTCAGTAGGGGGTGTGTTTCACAAGGAAATCTAACTGCCAAACCTATACACTGGGTGGGGGAGTATGTGGGAAAAAAATCTAATAAAATAAAAAAAAGTCCTCTTTTGCTATGTTTGGGTTAAAAAGAAATTTGCTTTGTTAAATAGAAGTTCAGATCTGAGGGAAAGATTTAGGCCTGATAACTTTAATCATACTAGATGGTGGCTCAGGAGATGGCAAACTCTAACAAACGTAAAATGTTAAAGATTCTGTCCTGGAACGTCAATGGTCTTAGAGTTCTGGCAAGGAGGAATAAAATTCTAGAATATCTGATAATTAAAGATAGATATTCTTTTCATTCAAGAATCTCATTTAGCTAAAGAAGAGTGGCCCGACATTTTAAAAAGTCAATATTGGATTGAGCACTGTATTTATTCGTCTCAGTCGGACACGGTGAAAGGGGTGGCCCTTCTTTTAAAAAAAATGTATTTTCGGGCCATACTGGGAGACTGTGTTGTAGATCCACGAGGTAAATGGGTGATAGTCGAGGCTAATGTTTGCGGCGAATGGCTGGCTTTTGTGGGATACTATGGACCCAACTTAGATGATCCTGCCCCCCCTTCGTATACTTCTTTTACATTTGGTGGATACTGATATCCCGGTTATAATGGGAGGAGATTTTAATGTGTGTTTGGATCCAATGCTGAATTACACTTCTAGAAGGGCTGCAACGTCAACTCCCAATATGAGGAGGGTTCTGAAACAATTAATTTCCGATGTAGGTTTAGTGGATATATGGAGGAAAAAGAGGGAAGGAGAGGAGGCTGAAGGAGGAAACTATACTTTTCATAATAAAAAACATGGACATCAGACAAGAATTGTTTTTTTTTCTTTTTCTAGTAAACTAGTTACAATAAAAATGTAAGAAAAGTTTCACATCTTTCTGAACACCTATCTAATCATTCAGCTGTGCTATTGGAGATTAAGCACTATGAATGATTATGTGCGATATTATATTCTTACTGCACCAATTTGGCAGTGCAGCATGCCTAAAAACAGTTTGAAAGGCATCCGCAGCGCAATGCCCCATGCACACGTGAGACAGTTTTACAACTCACTGTTCAAGTAAGTACTGCATCGGGCTTCAAATGACCCTCACCTGGAGAGTGTGATGGTCATTTTATCAATATTTAAACTTATTTGAAAGTCATAAAAATTTGCACAATAAGGTATGTTAACAAGAGGACGATGTGCTTTATATGGAGAGAGAGAGGTCAGTGAATGAATGATCAGCAGATGGATGGTTATAGATTGAGCTGAGTACAAAATGTTTCAAGCCATTTAAGAAGAGAAGAAGTGAGGGATGCACAATGGAAATATAGCATTGCAGGCAGTAATATCAGCAATGAGATCGACATAATGCCTATACTTGAAAAATAAGTTGTTATTGTGTCTGACGTAAATAGAAAGGTAAACTGGCAGCATGCTCTTTTTAGGTCTCAGCTAGATGGAGCATGCGCTGTCTTGAAGAGACATGTTGTGCTCAATCTGTGGGCTTCAGCCCGCCCATAAGCTTCTCATATGCCTGCTCCATATTGCTTTCAAATCCTTTGTCCCCGTTTGTCCATGGCATGAATGCGTCATGTCTCTCTCCCTTCAGGCTCTGGCCATAACGCTACTGTTTATTTGTGCCTAAGGGCCGCCCCTTCCTGTCAGTGGGAGCAGCTGCGAGCCTTGGGAACAGCAGGTGACTGTGATCCCTGCCCCCCTCAGTTCTCCTCCCTCTTTGGCATTCCCGGCTGTTGCTAGGTCTGTCTCCACGTTACTACCTCTTTTGAGCCTCGTAGGATCAGCTGCCCCGTGGTTGCTGTTCCGCTCTTTGTGTAGTGCAAATCGTGTAACCTTTCTAACTTGATATCATTTGCCCTGTGATCGTAGTTTGACCACGCAAATGAAGTGAAGTGCATTCTCCTTAATTTATCTGTGCCTGTCAAAGTAGCTGTTTCTGAGCACATTATTAAATGGCTTATTTTCATTATCCTTTAGGGGGTAGCTAAGCAGAAGTTCAGTTTAAAAGAAAAAGAAGGTATATATGTCAAGTGAACAGCTGCATGCGACTGGATAGACCACTGTGCTCCCTCTGTTGCTCACAGCACTATAAAGTGCTACGAAATTCGGGCAGTCAATAGTTTGTGACTGCAGTTGATTTTGCCCTATGGATTCCAGCCACCTCCATGCTTGCAGTCATTGAGAGTTGGCGTTTGCGGTTTATGCTTGATGTGGTTTCACCACCATGTCTTAACATTGCATCAGCGGCAATGGAGAGCTAGTTAACTCAGTCATAAAGAGTTGCTGTATGTGTCCCTTTTTTTCCCTCCTTGTTTTACTTTACCCTTTCAAGCGGACTGCTACATTTTCTTATGCGATTTCAGCATTTTGCAATAATTTAATACACTGGTTCTTGCTACTCTAAGTGAGATCACTCCCGAGGTTGGATGGGGAGGAAAAGTATTCGGTTTGAAAATTGTACAGTTCTGCAGCCGAAACCCAGAAAACAAGGAAAAATCACTGCTTTCTTGCTTAAAGTGTATGTACTTGGGCTACATGGCTAAATGAGATTAACATTAACAAAGCCAATATCTCTCCTGTCGCCGAGACCTATTGGCTTTGCTAATGCTTGTTTCATATAACTGCTACATGCAATGTGATGTATAAAATAAAAAAAACGGAGGTGGCATGGTGTGCCAAGTGATGTTCTGTGATTCGGTCCTAAGTAATTACCAGTGCTTGAGATGAGTTCAATCATTCTATCCATCACTTTTTTGTATGCTTCAGTGCGACTCCCTAAGTGGGAAGGGTATGCCCAGATTTGGGTCCCGTGCACACTGTACACTGGAATCAAGCTATACTGCCCCAGTAAGGTTAAAAACTGTCTTGGGTTGCTTGTGTTCCAGTTCAGAGTGTGTCTGGCCTGGATTTTCAAGGGCTGGACGGTTACTATTGGAGCAGGGGCAAGACAGATTTGCACATGGCTGGATCCAAATTGAAGTGGCATAGTGTGCAAAATAACGATGGTCTGGGATGCAGCCCGAGTAAGTACAAGTGGCTGTAATAAAGTCAAGCATTGGGTCCATTACTTTTTTTGCCTACTTCAGTGCTGCATGATGGACATTCTACCTTTTAGGAAATGGGGCAGAACGTCCACTGTTTACGTGATCTATTTTAGCATGCCGACCCCTGTTTCTAAAGCAGGAAATTACATAAATCTGCTGAAATTTGGAGAAACCAACGTTATTCACGAGCTAAGGAATTTGAACTGCCAAAAGTATCTATGGTTCTTTCAAAGCTGTTTGTATTCTGTCGGAGTTGCTTTGATCTCTTAAAACAGTGGGGACTCAAAGGGACAACCTCTGGCAATTCTTAAATGATGTCCACGGGTGGAACCAATTTCATGCATACCTTTTCGCCACACAACCAGTCTCTGTGGTGGTTGGATCATCTGCACGTTTTTGGATGGGATTATAAACCTCTCCCTTGAATTGGTTTAAGAGACCATTGAGACCTATATCTCCTTCAAGATTGTTGAACTGCTCTAGGTCCTCATTCAAAAAGTGGCTTTGCGAATGTGAAGAAATCTCGTCTCTGTATACATTTTTTACAACTGTTGAGTAGTAGCCTAGCACCAACAGTGTTCTTTTCCTTGGGGCAGCCGCCAGAATCAAATGTGACAGACATGATCGAAATGATTGTATGAAGATGTGATAAGATGGTGAGGTTTAGGACTTGGTAATGTGTTTCTGGGTTCAGAAAATGGGTATTTTCAGAGGACATTATGAGCAGGCACAGTCAGTAGGTTGATGTCTTCCAACGATTATTTGCAACCTATGCAGGATGTGGTCTCTGGGATTTTTCTTCACTTGTGGCATGCCATCTGTGGATGTTTTTGTCGTCGGCATGAATCAACTATGCAATCTTTACTTTCCTCTCTTAAATGTTCATAGTTAAGTTCCCTGAAAAATGCCTTGAGGCAGGACCGCACCCATGCAGTGTGCCTTTTCTCCCCATTCCATCATGTACGAGGTGTAGGGGAGCTATGACTGCTCTCTTGAGTAGGGACTGGTTTTTCCTGCACATTAAACGGTAACTAGGTTGTAGTTTCCTAGTTTTAGCAAGCATTCCTATCAAGATAATGTTGAGGAGTAAAGCTCATTTGCGTTAATCACGTCCTTCTCTATTCTTAGACCTTGCTGTGGCTACCATTCCAGGTAGAGGTATTTCTCGGTAACAGATCTGTTGGAAGAAGTATCCCTTAGAAGTTATCTGTTCTTGATCAAACTTATTCAGAGGGAGAATGGTTCATCCCCTGGCTAGCTCTGTTTTAGGCAGACTTATTTGGTAAGGCTTTTTCTAGCTATAGACCTCTGGCCCAAAGCAGTTGCCATTGGTTGAGATTATTTTAGGCTTCCCTTCCACCATTTCCTGTTGGACAGGGTAATTGGACATAACTGAAGTAGCAAGCATATTCAGTGCCTTTGAGACTGGAATCTCACGTGGGGTAGTGCCAACACTGTGGCTGTACTGCTTTAATTCAATCTCCCCCCTGGATGGTTGGATGGCTGAAATGAACATTTTCTTGATCTAGTCTGACACCTAGAGAAACTTCTTGATAAGGAAGTTCCGTTCGCGGAAAAAATAATACAATAAGTATGTAACTTGTCTTTTTAAATATTTTTTCCAGGAGAGCTGTTTGCCCAAGCCCCTGTTGATCAATTTCCTGGCCTCACTGTGGAGACTGTGACGGACTCAAGTCGATATTTTGTAATCCGTATTCAAGACGGAAATGGTAAGTAAGGGCTTTAAAAAATGTAAGTGACAACAAGAACAGGTTATAGGGAGGTGCCTACTTAGACTAGCAAAGAAAGGGATTTGGGGGCTAGGCTCAGGAAATTGCAGTGGAAATGGGTGATGGCAAGATGTCAGTGAGGCAGCAGAGAAGCGATTTATGAAGTATGTATTGTTTCTTTCTTTATGAAGAAGACCAGGAAGTTAGGAAATGAGAGGAACATTGTAGTGGGTGGTTGGTGCAGGAGAAGACTAAGGCACAGGCCTTTTAGAATTGTCAGTCCAGTTAAGCATACCTGATCATAAACACTGATTTCCACTTTCCACAAAGTATTGCAAGGAGGCGTAGCAGCATGGTTGCATAGCCAACTAAGAGATTGTAGCATACTCCAGTCGAAAAATGGAACAGCTGAATCAGGAAAGAGCTTGATGCCCGAATTAACACACACACCCTCTTCAACGCGGTTTGCTAGGATGTTTGGCAGATATAGCCGTCTGAGTGAGTAAAGTGAGAGTTGGGCAGTTTGAGATTGCAGGAAGTGCTTACTCATTCACTTGTTTTCTAGGGCGAAGCGCTTTCATCGGTATTGGGTTCTCGGATCGTGGTGACGCCTTTGACTTCAATGTGGCACTTCAGGACCACTTCAAGTAAGTATGACCCTGGTTGTCATGATGCTGTTATAGGACGGTGGATGGCCTTGTCTTTTATTCAGAAACCACAATAGGTTGGGCAGGCACAGTATTCACAACCTAGATCTGGGCAAGACTGGTGCTGTGAAGATCAGGTTTGAATCTGTAGTTATTTTGAAGTGTGCCACTATTTTTAAATCTGTGTGAACTATTAAACCTGTTGAATAACATTCCTGAAATTGTTTGGAGGTATTTTATAATGAAGCTGGGAGAATGTTGTATAATCTGGGTACTGGCAGGACCGCCTTAACCTTAGCAGCACCGGATATTGTTTCATCTATTTGACTAGTAATTTGTTTGTGCTTTGGATAAACTGGGTGAGAGTCCGTTTGCATCATAATTATGTGGGGTTTGGACTTACTGTGGTGAGCAAATACAGGTGATTTTTCCCAAGTTATTGTAAATTGTTTCTGCATCCTGTCCAACAGAATTGTATAGAGGAACTCAACTTGTAGTGATGGGTATCACTACGTATCATAAGAGTATGTCAAAGTGTTAAGTGAACACCAAGAGAAACTCCAGCATGGAGTGTAAAATCCATGCATTTGCTGCTTCTTGTAGAGTAAGAACAATGGGGTCCATTAAACTCATCGGGCAGTGCTTCATGGCAGAGGCTGGCACCAAGCTCTAAACATTACAGACTGTCATCTCAGGGAATACTTTTAAATGAAAACGCCAGTTTTTCTTTTTAAGGTAGATTTTTCCTGTTAATAACCACTTTCAATTGAAACCACTAGGAGGTAGGTCTGGTGATATTGTTATTTGCTCCTCTGGGTAACCGTTTGCCCATGTGAGGTAACTGGAACTAGAACTATCATCTGGTTTCAAGCCCTACCGCATTCCAGATATACCACAACATCAGTGTAGGCTTGTGGTTTGATGTTGTTGGATGCTCTCTTAAGGTCCTCCCCAGCCTTCTAAGTGAACATTGTTCCCTGCTGTACATGCTAGTTGACTCCCCTTTCTCTGTGCAGGTGGGTGAAGCAGGAGTCCGATCTCACGAAAGAGTCCCAGACACCTGACACTCGGCCAAAACTTGATCTGGGCTTCAAGGAAGGTCAGACTATCAAACTCAGCATTGGGGTGAGTGTACAGCAACCACAGACAGACTTAAAGAATGATCTGATTGTTAGTAAAGAGTGGCTGTTTAGGAAGAATAGGTGGATGCTGGATGTGCTAATGAGGTGGCTGCAAGAAATCATTGCGACATGCCTCCTTTACACTCATCCTCTTAGTCAATGACCGTGACCACCGATCAGACATCTGTTGGTTCATTTT
This sequence comes from Triturus cristatus, assembly GCF_964204655.1. NCBI lineage: Eukaryota > Metazoa > Chordata > Amphibia > Caudata > Salamandridae > Triturus > Triturus cristatus. The sequence goes on from NC_140590.1 coordinate 1,690,851,074, forward strand.
TTATGCTTTGCAAACAGTACAATAATGGTTGTTAGATGAATTTACACAGAATGATGAGATGCAGCGATTTGAAAGGGCCCTGTTTCTTAGCAATCATTTTGAGAAACCTATTCATCTAACAAGCGGAGAAATTATAGACAATACTTTGTTTACATTTTTTATTTTTACATATGTTTTGCCATTCTAGGTCAGTGTACAAAGAGGAATCACACATAAGGTAAAAGAGTAGATGGAGGTGTAGTTTCCATGAAGGTAGACTGTGGGCATTCCCACCATTCTCTGGTTTTCCTCTATTGATATTTTGGGTAATCATAATGGTCAAGGAAGGGGTGGGAAAGTGAATGATAGAAGTCTGGGGGGGGCGGCAGGTGGAGAAGGAAAAAGGGTGTTGTCTAAAACTCCGAGATCTTTAGGTAAGGTGTGAATAGCTTAGACGGTGTGTAGAAGGCATCAACATCAAATTATGGTATTTAAATGGGTATGATGGAGGATCAGACGTAATAAAGCAAGCAATGCGGAACAACTATATAAATCCTCTTCAAAATGACCAAAGAAAAGCGTACAGGTGTTTGCTTGATTTTTGTGAGCGATCCCTGAAACAGCAGTGTCCCTTCCATCTCACCTGCTCACTCGGTGGTGATTTGACATTACTGTTGAGGATAGCGAGGCCTGGTAAGTAGTGAATGCTGGTGAGGGAGTTTGATGTGTTGATGCACATTGGGCCTGTAGCAAAGATGGCAGTGCTTCTCTTTCAGCGATGCGTGTGGGCTGTGCTGCTGGATATGACGATAAAGAGTATGGCCTGTGGTACTGCTGTCTCTGAGCATAATGGACCAGCACAGGAGACCAAACTGGTGAAGGTGGCACAGTGTACACTAGAGAGGAACCCCTGCAACAACACAAGAAATGTACTTCTGATGCTCGGGGGAAGCTCCTGAGCCACCAGCTACCAGAGTCCAGACTGGCACCATAGAGAAAAATATTACCTTCTTGTAGTCCCATCATACAACCCCCTGATTTTTGAAGAATGGGAATACTGGGACTTTCTCATTGCAGAACTATCTGTGGGTCCTGTCTGAGGTGATGAAGATGAGTAAACCACAGCAGGAGTCATAAATTGGCCTGTGGCCTTGCATCCTAATAAGTGAACGGTACTGCTGAAGGGGAGCACCTTCCTATGCAGTTAACATAAGTAGCCCCATCTACTTGGTCTAAGAGCAAGAGGCTCCTGAGGACCTCAGTGGAGAAGGTTTGCACCAAATTAGATGCCATTGGGAAAAGCAAGAAAAAAAGCTGAATATGGTGGAACTAAAGCTGATTGGAGCAGAGAAGAAAGTGGTATCTACAGATAAGAGCAGTGTCCAAGGAAACCCCATAGTGTTAAAAGATGTCAACGTATACCGTATTCCAAAACTGCCCTACCCATAATTGTTAGTCTGGAGAATTTGGTGGAAAATCTGTGCAGCTTCACATTCCTTGCACCCCTGGGGTGGAACCCATGGCTGTAAATTCTGGTCTGGTAACTGAACTTTAGCCTTCTAGGGCTGCGAGGCCAATCCAGATTCAGAGACGAGCCTTACTCATCTGAGAAGAGCAGCCCTTCCATTGTTATGTGAAGAAGGTTCTGGGGCTGCAGTCATTGTAGAATTTCAAGAAGGAGACCTTTGTAAACGCTCCAGAGGTCAGCAGCAAAAAAATTGATTTATTCTATTGTGAACACCAAAATCTCCTGTTCCCTGTGCTAAGTGCCACGGCAACCACAATACAAGTACACGATCTTAGGAGACCAGTGATGAGATGAGGTGCCCAAGGCCTGTTTGAAGATTGTCTTGGGAGAAATTGCCATTATTCAATCTCTCTGATTCATTTGGGACCGAGACTGAAACTTGTGAAAGATTCGGACAAAGATGGCAACATGACCGCCTAGGTATCAAGATTATCACTGGCATGAATGTTCAATCTGCAATATAGCTATGTGAACTACTATAATGGCCCGGTAGTACACGTTTGTTGAGACTCAACACAAGGACCTGTGTTTTATTGGGTAGTGAACCCCCGGAGTGTGCTACAATCGCCAGTGGATCCCTCCAGGCAAAAAACAACATTGATCCATTTCCTGCAAGAGTTAGAATAGTGCACACTCTTCTCCCCTCCTGCACCCTCCCGTTACTGTTTCTTGTCTTCTTTGGCAAGAGAATTGCGCATAAAATGAAGCTTGTAATAAGAAGTTATCTACACCATGCTCCTCATTTAAGCCAGATAGATAGCTGATCAAATAATCAACTGCTTCTTGTTAGGCCAGTAAGTAGTTCTCATTTGCCTCAGGAATGGTTGATGAAATTGAAGCAGCACTGGCTGAAGTGAAGTGTAGAACTTAAGATTTGGAAATCCCAGACCGAGACTGACTTACCTTTAGTACTTTTCACCCATCGATTGCTTCCGCTTTGATGCCAACTGCCTTAAAAGCATTGGTTTCCTATTTCTTTTGTTTTCTCCTCCGATGGGATATGGGATTTACAAGTGAAATTTTGCCAGCCACCCTTTACTCAACCCACCTCCTCAAATAGATATTCTTGCTTTCTTTCTCCTTTTTAATAAATCTTTCTCAGCCTCTTGGTTGAGCCTAGGTCTGGAATCCTGCATTGGTCATGCCCCACCTCCAAACAAATACCTGTATCTTCAAAAGCCCAGTTACTCTAATCCCATAACCCAAACATCAGGATCCTGCGCATCGCAGCAAATACACTAAGCACCCACTTAATTTTATGCTGATGATTGTGTGCCCTGCAGTTCTTCACATAATTGATTGCATCACACTTCAGCTTAACACCAGCTTCATCCTTCTTCTAGCTCTTGACTGTCCATACATGTATATGTGAGGAAACTGGCCTCTTCTTGCAGGTTTCCCCCTTACCTTTTGCCCCATTTGTACTATTAGCTGCTGGTTTTTCGATTGTGAGCCCAGACCCCAGTGCCAGTGTTCTGACCCATTACAAAAGGTAGGTCAAATTGGATGCCCCATTTGGCAAGTACCGACTTACTTATAGATCCATAGTATATGGTACCAAGGGCATGTAAGGCACAGTGAGGTGTGACCCTCCTCTCCCAGGAAGACCACTCTGGGTTTTAGCGGAGAAGGCGAGATTCAATGTGGAAACCACCTTTGAAGGGCCCCCTGTGACAGCATACTCTATCAGGATGCCTTTTGTTCCTGCAGAAAAGCTAACGCCATGGACAGACGGAAGACCCGCCCCCAAACCGGTTTTCCCGTGGGCACGTAATCCTTAGGTAGCCACACCTTTGGGGTGGGCAACACCTGACAGTCAAGGGAAGAGTCAGACATCTTGAGAGTTGCAAGAATATTGCACTGTGTGATTGCCAAATGCCACACATCACCGAACTTTGTCACCAAACAGAAGGGAAACTGCATTGTTCCCTCGGGCACTTTCCCAGAATAAAATGCCCCCTAAAACCTCGCGTCCCCAGCATCAGGACCACTCCATTGTTGTCTGACAGTCGTATCCTAAAGGCTGGAACTGGACTGGAACAGGCTCTGGTAGCCAGGTAACCGTACAAAGTAACCTTACTGGACTCCTAGACCTCCGCCCTGTCTAATTTGGTTGCCCAAGCTGGGAAGGAGTCACCAAACTGATTCAACGTTTTCAAAAGTTCGCAAAGTTTCTTGTTGAACAATGCTTCTTTGTGGTTGCATTTTGAAAGTGGTTATTTGAAAAAAAAAATTATATCTCCGGAACCCTGTGACTTTCTTATTCCATTGTTTGGTGCTGTGAAATGCTTTATACTAAGTTCCTTTGTTAAGCCTTGCTGCTCGAAGCCACAGCTAACCAGGGTTGAGATACAGAGGATGCAAACAAGCCTGACTGGACCCAAGGCGCTATTTACGAGTATACTCCACGATAAGGCCCCGCAGCCATATCATATAGTACACCAAATGTGTCACAATACGGACTAGCATCCTCAAAAAACATGGCTCTGCACACTCCAAGCAACTCTTTCAAGTTCCACTTGCCACTCTCTGTAGCTAAGACTGTCACAGCGGACTGCTGATTTCCTGGGTCCCCCCCACCCCTTCTCTGAGATAATACCTCATCATTGCAGCCTTTACGATGTCTTTGCTGGTGCTTTTAAGCTTCAAAGCAATTGTGCAACCAAGTCTGGCATAATCCCTCCTCCGCTTACTGGCAATCATCAAGTAGCTCATCACTCTTCCAACCCTGACCAGTCAAAGCCAATTTTAGATTGGCACGTACCCCTGCTATACCAAACACTGGATTGAACTAACCACATTGCCATGGTCTTTGACCTACCACCGGACCTCCCCATGAAGGAGATCGTAATCCATCCACCGGATAGTTTGGCATTCATGTATTACCATTAGTGCACTTTATGACCACTTTGTAGCACTCCCCCTTCTAAACAATAGCTGTGTTCTGCTCCCTGATCAAAACTGGCTCCGATAATAGAGGGCCTCATTCTGCACTGTAATATGCACAAGAGCAGACCTATAAAATGCCACCACAAATTGGGAGACGCTGGTGTTTATCACATTCATAGGAACCCAGAATGGAAGGGCATGTCCCACAGAAGGCGCATCTCAAGAACCAAGGCTTCATACAGCGGTATGGTCATTACTGGAACACCCAACAGTGGCATATATAATTTCAAAGCAGTTGAGCACTGCACTCTTCTCATCCTTGATTAGCACATCGAAGATTCAAAGAAAAAATGCACTACTCTCCAACTTCACGTACAAAATTGACAATATCAGACAAAACATTAGCAACATAGAACTGTCCGACATCTTTGCAATAGAAACCTTGTGACAGGCCAACGTGGATCCACCTCCATCCCTTTCAACTCTCCAGAACTCGTACTATACAAATGATCTGCCTGGCAGGATATATGGAAGGACATCTCTGACACCTTGAATTGCTCTACAATATCTGTGTTTCATTCACTCAAGGAGTCGCTTCCCAGTCGAGTGCTGACAATTCCTGCTACAAGCCTGGACCTTGGTGACCCTGCAAACTGCCGAACTATTACACCAAAATTGCATTTGCCAAGCAACTGTGTAGGAAAATCAAAGAAACCCTCCTCCAGGACTCTGACTTGATACTGACCCTTATGCCGCATCAAGACTCCTGTCATCCAAGTTTTGATTGTCCTGAGCATCTCATCTGACTCATTTCATAGAGACATCAGACCTCACTAAGAACGAGCATGAAAGGTATTGTCCTTCATTTTTATTTCAATCTACCTTAACAACACATTCCGTCTTATCCTGATGAGCGCCTCCTCATCCAACTCCATCTCTGAAACATATGACGTTGCCCCAGGATCCTTTCTGTCTCCATTAACCTTCGATGTTAACATGGAAGTCTTCAACTCTCATTCATCAATTTTCTGAATTGACAGTTAAAAAAATTATACAAACAACTAGGCATGGTCAGAACATTAAAGGGATGGAGTAATGTCCCAAAACATTTTTTGTTATCCGTCGACATAAAGGAGTACTAACTGATGTTAACCATGGGCACCACAGAGCTCTTGGTCAACTACTTTCATGCAATTATGAGAAATTATGCTAACCACTTTTGGTGCTGCTCTTCATACATACTCTATTTTTATCATTTGAACCTCACTTTTATGGGTAACCAGGAATATGAGAAGGGCTCCTGTCACAATTGTAACTCCATCAGCATTGACTACATCCACTTGTGTCTGGTTCAACTCTTTGTATGTGCACAATCAAACTCCACAGCATCTCAGAGTCTCAGTTTTTGCTTCCAAACATAGTACTGGGTGTGATCTCAGCTTTAAAGTCTCTTGATGCATATTTAAATATATATTTTTCTTTAGTGCCACAATCCTGCGCAATAACTATCTGTTCGAGGCATATGAGCTGCAGATTGTACACTTAGCATAGGTCGCCATCTGGTGTTGGGCCCGGATGTTTGCAGTTTGTTTTTCTTCTTGGACAGTCTTTGGAAGTCACGAGTTTGGTGACTCCTCCTTCGGTCCGTACTGCGCATGGGCTTCGGCTCCATCCTCAGATTGTTTTTTTCCGCCATCGGGCTCGGATGTGATACTTCGTGCTCCGGCTTCGAACTTCTACGGTTCCAGCCTCGACGGAAAATCCTCGATTCTTCGAGTTCCTTCATCATCTTCATCTCTCGAAGCGGCACTTTCTCCATCCCGTACATCGACACCGGCCTTCGGGCCCTCCGCGACTCCGGTCCCGGCCGATGGAAAGGACTCCGTTCAAAAAGTGCCCAAAATGTGGGTCTAAATTTCCCCACACCGACCTCCATCAGGTGTGTAACCTTTGCCTCTCTCCGGAACACGAGGCTAGAGACTGCCCCGCCTGCAAGTCTTTTCGATCGAAGAAGACCATCCGAGATCGAAGAGCTCGACGCACCATGGCGCACTCATCCTCTGCAGCTCCACCGGACATCGTCGGAGACGACGCCGAAGCTTCGGGGCAAACACACACCGAGCAGGAGGAAGACGTCGTCAGCGCTTCCGAGGCCGACGACTCCGACGTCGAGGACGTTACACCAGCGCAGCGGGCCGTGAGTACTATGCCCCCTCCCACCCCCGCGCCGAAAACCAAAGAGACTCAGGTTACTCCCTCGCCTGCCGGCCTGGGCAAAACCAAAACCAAAACTTCGATCACCCCACCTTCGGGCCCGGTGTCGAAGCCCCCAAAGTCTCATGGCAGCTCGGGATCGAGCCAGCCGACACCCGGTGCCGAAAAACAGCATCCGGCACCGAAGACTGCAAAATCCAGCTCGACTCCGAAACCACCGGTGCCGAAGCCTGGACACTCGGTGCCGACCAAACACAAACATAAATCTGTCGGCACCGACGCTCCGGCGCCGAAACATCATTCTGTGGTAAATAATTTAATTACCGGGACTTAATTTGATACAGAATCTTAATAAAATAGCTCAGTAAAATAAGAGGCAGAATCCGCGGTATAAGAGGTTCAGAATGGGCTTTATTCCAATGGACGATTCGAATCGTGGCCTCCAAGTTCCATCACCACGGGGGTTCAGGAAGTGAAGTACAACACTTTATTGACAAGTCATCATTTTTATAGAACAGACATTACAATGAAACAAATGCAGGAGGCGTAACAATTGATAAGGAAGATAACATTATACATGCGTAATGAGAATGGGCGTGATTGAGCGTAACAAAGGAACGTCATTGGTTGTGATGTCACACAGGGTGGATCTATGAAATAATTTCGCAAAGTCAGCAGAAATACTTGGCAGAGATGCGCACGCAGCAGCATGACGTGTGATTGACGTGCAACTAGGGGGTGAAGGGGACTTGACATTTAGCTCTACATGTGGAGACAAGAAGTCTGGGGGGTCAAGTCAACCTAATCCCAAATCATATCTAACATCCTATGTTTAAAGAACTATGTTATCCACAAAGGAAGGACTCTTGGACAAAATCTATTCTATACTGACTGTGTGTGCGTGCACAAGCGTCTAAGTGTCTAAGTGTCTACATGAGATGCAAGGGGCAGAAACCTTCCATGGTAACGGGGCTATGAATTACTTGCATGAGGACAGAGAAGCCGGGCCCTTTGCTCAGTAGCTGAAGGAAATGTTTACTTAAACTACTAGACAGGAATGCATCGGCTGAGGAGCGAAACAGATAACTTGAAGGTGAAATACAGTTTTTGGCAGGCAGGCAGACCGGCCGAGGCAGGCACCGTTAGCCGCACAGGGAGTAGGACAAAGTTCATGGATACAGATGCGAGCTCAGACTGGAGCTGTCAGAGGCAGAAAGCAGGGAAAGGCTTGATGGCAGAATCAGGGCCTACTCGCCTGAACTGCAAAAATGGAGTAACTAAGCCATATAAAGTCGGTGGCCTTTCGTACTTAGGAATCGAATATCCAGCCCATTCATGGCGGATCTGAAAGAGGACATGTTGACGGTGGACGCACATGTATTTGCGTCTTCATAACTGGAACTGGAGGGAACATACATGTACTTGTAACATGCACATAGAACCGTTGGGGTCCAAGATAGGGGACATAACTGACCAGAAAAATCCATATTTCCACATTCCCTCCTTGTCCCCTACTTGCCCGTCAAGAGATATCAATCTTCATTAATCCATCGATCTGTTCATATAGCATCATTTGTTCTTCTTTCTTCTTCCGGGATCTTGAATGAAAATCTTGATGTGGAATACACAATGTGGCACACAGACCACAAATCGCTGGTCCACATTGCAGGCATAGGCAGCAACTGAATAGTATAAGAAGGCCAATACCTAGGAAGGATAGAACTCTCCATCCCCAGGCTGATAACACGCTCCAAAACCACCCGGACCAAGTCCAAGTGCCTGGATTCTGGTGTATCTGGCTCACAATCTTATGAAGGCGGGTTATAGCTTTATATACAGATGGCGAATTTTCTGGTATGAATACGCAGCAGCTTGATCCGATGACCCTACAAGCTCCGCCCCTATCGGCCAGGATGACGTCAAGGACAAGACGATTTTGAAGAACAACAATCCTCATCGCAGACTGCTCCTCTGTCAAGTTGCCTAGGGCGGAAATAGTTTCATTCACTACGGCTTCAAGAGTCCTAGTTAATCTACGTATTAGCTTACTATTGGTAACTGTACCTATATAGGGAAAGAGCCCTTTATTAAAATCTACATACTTTTCCCATGTCGTCTCAGTGTAATCGACAATTGGGAGATCTCTCCGTTCTCTATTGTGTACTAAATGAATATTTCTGTGGTAATCAGGAGGAGCTAGGAAAACAGGTGGCAAAAGGAATGCAATGTAGCAGGTACCATCCCAATCTAGAGGCAAACGTATATATGCAGTCTGACCACATACAAAGTAGGAATGGCGAGAAGCTCTAAACGAAGACTTGCCTTGATCACTGAATTCTATTACAGTAGTGCATCTACTATGGCCCATATGTATGGAACCATTCTTTCTTACACACAATTCACCCTTAGCTGGGAACACTGACATGGCAGGCAAAATTGGTGCAACTTCGGATTCGACATTCAGGATCATGAGATTAAGTGTAAAATTACCTAATCCATATACTTCATTTTCTAGATCAGTTCCTGTTCTCTTGTGACGACCCTCCTTGTTAGGGTAGCAGACTTTAAGTAAAACTAAGTTCAAATTTCCCCATACCCAGTTGTCTTGATAAACTGCAGAATTTGAATCTAGGGAATTAATTAAACTAAACCATGCTCCACAGGAGCCATTGTGTGTAAACGGATATGGAAAGAGGGGCAGAACTCCCTTATAATTCTGATAGGGAGGGAGTCGACCACATATCCAACAATTGGTAGCATTACTAGTCTGATGGGAATGATGTAACATACTAATGAAAGTGTTATTGCGCAGCGCAAATCTATAGGACAATTCATGCGGGGGTAGGTCACTAAAGGAATGTTCAGCAGTAACATTATAGACATGTTTAGAAATAGGATAATATATGTGCAACAATATACTTGCAGTGATTATTATAAGACTCAAGAAAAACAAAATTAATAACGTCACTGTGCAATGACTACGCAGTGATTTACAGTACGCATGTCGTTTCAACATTTTTCGGGTTTTTCCTCTATTCAGGTCTAAGGGATACATGTCAGAGACAAATTCAACCGCTTCACCTTGGAGAGGACTTAAACAATCAAATTGCCTGACTGGTTAGACCTGAGTTTCAGTTTATATTGTTCGTGATTACTTGATTCAACCAAAGGAAGTTTTGAGTCAATGGGTGAAGACACACGAGGTGTGGTATTTACATCCGATGGTAGTCCATGAAATTTCTTGATATGACTTGAATGTACCCAGCCTTTTCTGCCCTCGATCTTCACGGCTGTCCTTGTGGTGAGCAGGACCAATTGCGGCGACTTCCACCTAGGATCCAGCTGAGTCTTCCGATCAAAGTTCCTCACTAAAACTAGATCCCCCGGAACTACGTCATGGGGTTTCACCTCAGTGTTGTCAGGAAAGGCTGCAGCTACCTGTGAACGACAAGATTGTAGTGCAGACATCAAGGAAGCCAAGTAATCTGTCAGCATATTACAGTCAACATCAGTTATTTTACGGGGTATAGGCGTCCCCCACATATTCGGTGGTCTTCCAAAGATCACCTCATAAGGGGATAGCCCTGTTCGAGAGTGTGCTACCATTCTCATGTAAAAGAGTGCAACTGGTAAAGCTACTACCCAGTCAACACCTTTCTCTCTACATATTATGGACAATCTGATTTTCAAAGTTTGATTATGTCGTTCCACGAGACCTGCTGCCTCGGGGTGTCGGACACAATGAAACTTCCACTGATATCCTAGCAGAAGTGAAACATGTTTCATCAGTTCGGATGAGAACGGCTGGCCGTTATCTGAATAGACAACACGTGGTAAACCGTACCGTGGGAAGAATTCTCGAACTAGCTGCTTGGCAGTGGTCGGGGCAGTGTAATCTGATACTGGGTAAGCTTCGGTCCAGCGGGAAAGAGCGCAGACAACTACGAGAACATATTTGAATCCTCGACATCGTTCCATCCGGATATAATCCATCTGGAGGACTTCAAAAGGGTGATCAGGAGGCTGAAATCCACCCTGCTCTACGGGGATGCTTTTACCTGGGTTAAACTGACAACATATCATACAGGTACGGACTTTTTGCTTCGCTGCTGCTCGTAAATGTTTGTTGAACCAAATATGTTGAATGCTGTCTAGCATAGCTTTCTCTCCTAGATGCGCTGGACTGTGTATTGTATTTATGATAGCTTGGACCATAGAGTCAGGAAGAAACCATACAGATTTCTCCTTCGTCATCCATCCCTGGTCCGTTTGGATCCCTCCTAATTCCGTCCATTTCTTTATTTCGTCTGGTGTAGCATGTGTCTGTATGTCGATTACGTCAAGAGCGGGATCCTTAACCATCATGCAATATGTTGGTGTCGGGACTATTGTCTTTGTCATGTCGGATGTTTGAGTTTGAGCAGTCTGTTTAGCTGTTCTGTCAGCTAGATCATTGCCTTGAGAAATGATATCAGTAACTTTCGTATGAGCTTTGCATTTCATAATCGATATTGCAGTGGGTAAATGTATTGCATCTAACAGAGCATGAATGAGGGATCCGTGCTGAATGTGGGCACCGTGAGAAGTTAAATAACCTCTCTCTCGCCACAGCACGCCGAAGTCATGTACAACTCCGAATGCATAACGTGAGTCAGTGTATATGTTGACTTTCTTATTTGTGGCTTGGATACAGGCTTGTGTCAGAGCAATAAGCTCTGCTGCTTGAGCTGACAAGGTATTTATACAGTTTGTTTCAATGACTTCAGTATCTGTTGTGACTGCATATGCGGCCACTAAATCTCCTGTACTTGTTCTCATACATGAACCATCTACATACAACGTCAGGTCTGGATCTAACAATGGGACATCTGTCAAGTCTTGTCTGGGTTTCGTCGTTATTGTAATAACTTCAATACAATCATGAGCTAGTGGGTCTGTTCCGATTACAGGTAAAAGTGTGGCAGGATTCAATGTATTACAGCGTCTGATTTCTATGTGTGGCTGAAACAATGTTAGTTCGTACCCTGTAAGTCTTGCTATGGTCAAGTGTTGTGTTTGCGTTCGGTTCACAAGAACCTCTACTGCATGCGGTACTTGTACTGTCAATGGATGTCCTAACACTATGGCATCGCTTTGTCTTATTGCTAAAGCTGTTGCTGCCACTGATTTCAGGCACACAGGCAAAGCCTGGGCTACGGGATCTAATGTACTAGAGAAATAGGCACATGGTTTGTGTGATCCTGCTTGTTCCTGAGTGAGTACGGACAAGGCAGTACCTTCTCGTTCTGTAACAAAGAGTGTAAAATGTTTTCTGTAACATGGTGTTGCTAAAACAGGTGCTTGGCATAGAGCTTTCTTTAAGCTTTCAAAAGCTAGTGTGTGTTCCTGAGTCCAAGGGAGGACAGTCGATGTGGCCGCCTCCTGTGTTGTCAACTGAATGAGTGGTTTTGCTAAAAATGCATATTGAGGGATCCACTGCCTACAATATGAAGTGAGGCCTATAAAAGCCCGCACCTCCTTTTGTGTCTTGGGTATTGGCATGTTAGCAATTAACTGAATGCGGTCGGGTGTAAGCTGCCTTCCCTCCTTGGACAGCGAGTGACCAAGATAAACAACTCGCTGGACACAGAATTGCAGCTTAGAAGGGGACACCTTGTGCCCCTTTTCGGCTAGAAATTGTAAAACCGTCAGTGATGCTTTTTCACATTCAGGTTCGCTTCGGGCGGTGATCAGCAGATCATCGACATATTGAAGTAGTGCAGTGTTGACTGGCATGTGGATACTGTCAAGTTCTCGTTTCAGTGCTTGGCTATAGATGCTGGGGCTTTCTGTAAATCCTTGAGGTGCGCGTGTGAATTTAAAACTTCGTCCATTTAAACTAAATCCGAACAAGTATTGGCTCTCCGGATCTATTGGGACGCTGAAAAAGGCATTCTTGAGATCAATTACAGTAAAGAATGTTGCGTTCGAATCAATGGCTGTCAGTAATGACGAGATATCGGGGACCACAGGGAATTGTGGCACAATGCATTTGTTTAATTCGCGCAGATCAATAACCAATCGATATACTGGCGGGGCCTTTGGATCGGTTCGTTTAAGAATCGGAATTATCGGGGAATTACTTACATTGGAGTCGGTTTCCACAACCACTCCTTGGGCAATGAGCTCGTCAATGATTTGCAGTAAAGCCACTACAGCATCTGGTGGTAACTTGTATTGTCGTATTCGTGGTAGTACCACTCCTGCCTTTAGTGTAACTCGATATGGTGTAATGTTCATGCAACCAACATCTGCAGGGCCTTGTGCCCATAAATGTGTGGGTAAAGTCTGCAGTCGGGGATCCATGTCTCGGGATACATAGTGACCTTTAAAATCACGCAAAAACAATCTCACTCCTTCCGGAGAACAACATATTATCGCTCCTAGAGCTTTCAATGTTTTTATACCTAACAAGTTTTCTGGACATGATTTAGTAAGCAATAAATCTGTAGTTCGGGTCAAGGGTCCGATCGTAAGTGGAAGAGGCTGTGATACTTCATTAACAATAGGTTTTCCTGAAAAACCAAGGGAAATATTCTGTGAGCCTGAGAGGGGTGCCTCCGGAACTTCACTACGTTTTATAGTTGTTCGACTTGCCCCTGTATCAAGTAAAAATGTTCTATCTTGGCCTAATAGTTCACTATGTACATAAGGTCCTTCTTGGTCTACAGGGACCTCGATAAGGGGTAAGTCAACTTCCCTCTCTAGGCTTGTTCATGCGTATCGTTGATACTCAGGATATTCATACTGTGCGGTCTGATACATTTGTCGTGTCGTGGTTTGTGTGGCAGCAACAGGCAGCGCTGGTGCCGCTGGCACAAACTGTATAGACTGTTGCGGAGCTGGCATGGACTGTTGCGGAGCTGGCATGGACTGCGCATGCTGCAGTGCTCCTTGTTCATTCTGATCCTGTCTGAGTGGCCGTGGCCTTTCCTTTGCAATACCTATGGCGATATTACGTTTCAGGACTGGACAATCGTGTACATAATGACCTGCCTGTTTACAATAATTGCATGTCCCTTTTACAGGAACTGCTGAATCTCCGGAATGTGTCACACCCTTTTTGTGACCGTCAGTTGGAACTGTCTGGGAGACTAACATTTTCATTTTTGTGTCTTTCATACGTCTTTGTTCATGTTCTTGTTCTTCTCTTATTCTATTGTGATGATACTGTAACATTTGTGACGGGGTGTTACCTTGCCAGGTACTTTCGAATTTCAATACTCTATTCTTCACTTGGGGCAAGGAATTTTCAACTAATTTTGTCACAAACAGATGTGGATATGACTCACTACTTGCTTTTATGCCACTATTTATACCAAAACATTTCTCGAATCGGGCATAGAAATCACTAGTGTCTTCATCTTGTTTTTGCTTACAGGCTGAGATTGCACCCCAGTCTTCCTTTTTCGTGGTTAATAAACGTGGCAGTACCTGTACTAGTAAACCTGGTAGTGCTTTAGTTTTATCCCCAAGCCCCGAACCTGGACCTCGGGCCCTTTCTTCATTTTCTAATGCTGTCCAGTCTATCTTTTGGTCTCCTACCTCCCACTCTTTTTCCTTGAGTTTCTCATAAATGCCAGCAGGCATTAATACCTTTAATATTGTCATAATGTCGGGATAGGTATACTCTCCCATGAGTAACATGTCTTTAATTTCTCGGTGAAAACCCGCTGGGTCTTTGTCATGACTGGGTACCACTTTCTTCATTTCTAACAATTCTATTTTAGATATGGGCGTATATACAAATACGCGTTTAAACTGATTGTCTTCGCCTTTTATTGGGTGCACTTCTCGCAAGGGATTCTGTCTATCTATGTAATACGGCGTTCTTTCCTTGATGGGCAGTGAGACATGTTCTGGGCATACAAAGAGAATGTACTGCTTTCTGGATTCTAGTATTTCTCTAATTAACTTAGTACCTGAACCTCTCCATCTATTCGTGAGTAATTTAGTCAATATATCTGGTAAAGGACCAGGATCGGAATGTTCGTTTTTGTATAATATAAGAAGTTGTTGAATCATATAAATCCCAGCTAAACGCTGTTCATCTGGGCTGAGGTTCAAAAACGTGTGTGCTACTGTTTCATCACCATATTTTCCGGGACTGTCAGCCCAATGAACGGCTGATCTGGCTAATTCTTGTTCATCCATAGAATCGAGTAGGTGATAACCCCTTCGTTCTCGGAGTACTTTGTCAGCGGCTTGGAACGAATGTTCGGGAGACCTTATATTTATTATAGGTGTTGGATAAGTTCTGTTATTATCTGGACATATCGGACGTGTCGGATCAGTAAAACATCTAGTATTACTACAAGATCTTCCTCTACCTACATAGGCTATAGTTTCTGACTGTCTTGCGGGAAATTCTAATTCTCCCTCTTCGTTTTGTTCAAACTGGTCTACTTCCAATCTCTCTTCATGTATTCGTTCTATTTCTTTACGGATCTTTCGGCACATGGCTACTATACATGTTTGCTTATCATGTTTCCCGTCTGATATATTCTGGCTCCATCTCGTAAGAATTTGCATTACTTCCGGGTTTACCCCCGGTCGGTCTTGATTTCTGATCACACAATTTATGAGGAAACGTAACAGTTCCCCCTGTATTTCCACTTTCTGGTATTCCATAGCTCTGTTAATACATTCAGAATCTCGCCCTGTTTGGACAAAATGATATATATTATCTAGATGTTTAGTCATTCCTGGTAGCTTCCCTAGGGACATCGCAGCTCGTCTGATACGTAATGATGCCAGGACCATTTCGTCCTCTTTGCCGGGCACAGGGTCATATCTACAATCTACTAGAAGTTCCTTAAGTGTGCGAGTATTTATAAGTTTGGGCGTACGTGGATGTGCTGATTCTTGAAAAGTAAGTTTATTTATTCTGGGTGGCGTAGAATACACGCTGGTAGCACCTCCGGTAGCCCCATCTGGGGTACTGGGCGCGAAAGGATTCGTTGATCGTGATACAGCAACTATAGGTGTGGACACAGCTGTAGAAACGGCCGTGGGAACAGATGTAGAGACAGATGCGCTTGCCGGAACTTGTGTCGGAATTTGTTGTTGCAAAGGTACAGACACATGGTCTTGACGTTGAACCCCCCCAGCAGACGGTCTATGTGGTGCAGGGTTAGCATACTCGGGAGCTGCGTCATCTAAATATGAGGAAAGAAAAACATCTTCTGCGGTTCTGGGATGCCCCTTTGGATGTGCTTTTATTGGAAACAATGGGGGTGGCAAGTCTTTTGGTATCTCCGGAGTAGCCTTAGGTAATCCTTCGGCCAGAAGGGGATACATACCATTCATAAGGGCATTTCTTTGTCTATCTACTTGTTCTGATTTTACTCGTGTACCTTCTTCAATTAACAGATTTTCTCGAATTTTATTTGAATTTTCCTTACTTTTCTCTTCCTGTCTACGTGCTTTTTCTGTACGTCTATACGATTCTTTACGCCATAATTCAATGGCGTCTTTCTGTGACTGTCTAGCTCTCCTTTTCCATAACTCTTCTACTTTCATGATGCACTCTGCATCCCAGGTCCCAGCTGCGGGCCACCTCTGACTTTCTGGTAATTCCTTGGTGTAGTCCACCCATAAATCAAGAAATAATATGGCGTCTAAGCCATGTTTGTGATACATAAAGTGCCCTGGAGTGTCCCTAGGAGGAATAGGAACAGCTTCTTCGAGTACCCCTTTTCTAGTTGTGATCTGTCTTAATTTCGAAAAGAGCGGCATACTGACAACTGATCTGATACTTATTCTTAAACACACTTAATTCAAAAGCACAATAATGAACAGTCATTCATACCACACTATGCAGAACGTATTTAAAACATTTAACATTTAACATTTAATGAACAACAATGATGGCCGTTCACTAAGCATAATACTCGATACTAACTAGATAATTCTGACTTCATATACTAGACATACTCGATATACTGCTAAACAGTACATATACACTGCTGAAACAGTGCAGACCGGATTTGTGTACCCAAATCCGTCTTGACCGGCACAACCTCTGTGCACGTCAGAACGCCTCCCCAGCAATGGTACTCACCGGGTAGCTCGGAACGGAAGGCCTCGGAACGGAACTGAACTGAACTGGACTCGACCCGAAACTTCGGAACATCGGAAACTTCGGAACTTGGTGGGCCTCTGTATACCTCGGATCTTGCTCTCTCAGCTAGGCTCTGGTTGGGATACTTCGCACTTCTCACCGCCTCGTCTGGGTGTTGATCGCAGCCTCAGTCGCCCCCGCTTGACCGGAGGGAGATACAGGAAATCCTGCTGGTACGCGTTGTTGTCCGTCCAGCTGTGGCAGGAGACCGGGCCTGCAACGCACCACCGGCGCGTGAGATGAGAAAGTGTCCCTGTTCGGGCGCCATTCATGTGGTAAATAATTTAATTACCGGGACTTAATTTGATACAGAATCTTAATAAAATAGCTCAGTAAAATAAGAGGCAGAATCCGTGGTATAAGAGGTTCAGAATGGGCTTTATTCCAATGGACGATTCGAATCGTGGCCTCCAAGTTCCATCACCACGGGGGTTCAGGAAGTGAAGTACAACACTTTATTGACAAGTCATCATTTTTATAGAACAGACATTACAATGAAACAAATGCAGGAGGCGTAACAATTGATAAGGAAGATAACATTATACATGCGTAATGAGAATGGGCGTGATTGAGCGTAACAAAGGAACGTCATTGGTTGTGATGTCACACAGGGTGGATCTATGAAATAATTTCGCAAAGTCAGCAGAAATACTTGGCAGAGATGCGCACGCAGCAGCATGACGTGTGATTGACGTGCAACTAGGGGGTGAAGGGGACTTGACATTTAGCTCTACATGTGGAGACAAGAAGTCTGGGGGGTCAAGTCAACCTAATCCCAAATCATATCTAACATCCTATGTTTAAAGAACTATGTTATCCACAAAGGAAGGACTCTTGGACAAAATCTATTCTATACTGACTGTGTGTGCGTGCACAAGCGTCTAAGTGTCTAAGTGTCTACATGAGATGCAAGGGGCAGAAACCTTCCATGGTAACGGGGCTATGAATTACTTGCATGAGGACAGAGAAGCCGGGCCCTTTGCTCAGTAGCTGAAGGAAATGTTTACTTAAACTACTAGACAGGAATGCATCGGCTGAGGAGCGAAACAGATAACTTGAAGGTGAAATACAGTTTTTGGCAGGCAGGCAGACCGGCCGAGGCAGGCACCGTTAGCCGCACAGGGAGTAGGACAAAGTTCATGGATACAGATGCGAGCTCAGACTGGAGCTGTCAGAGGCAGAAAGCAGGGAAAGGCTTGATGGCAGAATCAGGGCCTACTCGCCTGAACTGCAAAAATGGAGTAACTAAGCCATATAAAGTCGGTGGCCTTTCGTACTTAGGAATCGAATATCCAGCCCATTCATGGCGGATCTGAAAGAGGACATGTTGACGGTGGACGCACATGTATTTGCGTCTTCATAACTGGAACTGGAGGGAACATACATGTACTTGTAACATGCACATAGAACCGTTGGGGTCCAAGATAGGGGACATAACTGACCAGAAAAATCCATATTTCCACAATTCGACGCCGAAACACCCGGAGACCTCAAAAAAGCATGGCGCACACAGACCATCGAAACCCCCGGTTCCGAAATCACCGGTGCCGACAGACGACTCGACACCATTGGCTCTGTTTACACCAGACCCTTTACAAAAGACTTTGTCCAAAGATCCAAAGACTGGGCTTTTGACTTTAACTACCAAGAAAAGACGCCTTGATGCTCCGGCTCCTCCTCCTCCACCCAAAAGGAAGGACTCTGCTACTTCTCCCCTCAGAGTGCCCTCCCCACCACCGCCTCCCCTACCCCCTCCACCTCCTCCACCCCCTCCACCTCACAGGTCTCCGCCACCTTTACCTCACTACGATCCGGCCCCATCCCCAGATCCGGATAATGGGGATCCGGACAATTACCCGGCGGACGCCCCAATGGATCCCACTCCACCAGGGACCCCAGATCCATGGGAGGATTACAATAACCCTGATATACCCAATGTACCTCAGGACGACCTATACCCATCAAGGCCGTCTCCTCCAGAGGACTCCTTAGGGTTTCATCATTTAGTGCAGAGAGCAGCACACTACCATGGGGTGGACATGCACAGTGAACCAGTAGAAGAAGACTTCCTACTGGATACATTTGATATACAAGACAAATCTACTTCCATTTTACCCATGCTTAAGGGTGTCACCAAGCACGCTACAGAGGTGTTCAAAGACCCTGTCAGAGCCAGAGTACTGAACCCTAGAATAGAGAAGAAGTACAAGGCGGCACCCACAGACCCTGCTTACATCAAGGGCCCTGCTCCCCTAGATTCCCTAGTTGTCTCCACAGCTAGAAAGCGGGCTAACTCCCAATCCTCAGGAGATGCCCCACCGCCAGACAAAGAATCTAAACTTCTGGACGCGTCTGGTAAACGCACCGCCTCCCAAGCTGCGAACATGTGGCGCATTGCAAACACACAAGCACTGCTTGCGCGATATGATAGAGCACACTATGACGAACTAGAGGCTCTTATGCAGCACCTTCCAGAAAAATACAAGCACAAGGCTCATGACCTGATACAGGAGGGTAAACTAATTACAAACACCTCCATTAAGTGTGCCCTCGATGCAGCCGACACTGCTTCTAGGGCCATAAATACCAGTGTCCTGCTTCGTCGCCACGCCTGGCTCAGGATCTCAGGGTTCAAGCCTGAAGTCCAGGCATCCATACTCAATCACCCCTTTGACCAGGAAACACTCTTTGGGCCAAAGGTAGACGAAGCGCTCGAAAAGATGAAGAAAGACACAGACACAGCAAAGTCTATGGGGGCACTCCAAACACAAGCCTCCAAACGTTCCTTTCGACGCTCGTCCTTTCGTGGCACAGGCAGAGGCTCCTCCACCGATAACGCCTCTACCTCCTACAAGTCCCCTCCTCAAAATACCTTTTCAAAGGGCAATCAGAGAGGTGGTTACAGGGGTAACAACAATAAGGGCAGGGGCAAAACCAACAACACCCGTTCTGCCACCCCCCCCCCGCACAATGACTCCCCTCCGCTCCCCCCAGACCATTCCACTCCGGTCGGGGGCAGACTACAAAACTTTATCCACGTATGGGAGTCCATAACATCGGACAAATGGGTGACCCAAATCATTCGGTCAGGGTACTGTCTAGAGCTAACATCTACCCCACCCAATATCCCACCAAGGCACCGTCCAATGTCTCAAGAACATTCCACACTGCTCAAACAAGAGGTACTCTCACTCCTGCAAAAACACGCTATAGAGCAGGTCCCCGTCAACCAACGAAATCTAGGGGTCTACTCTCTATATTTCTTAATACCAAAGAAAGACGAGACCCTCAGACCCATTCTGGACCTCCGGCCTCTAAATGCCTACATACATTCAGACCATTTTCACATGGTCACTCTACAACAAGTCCTCCCACTCCTCTGCCAGGGAGACTTTCTCACAACCTTGGATCTGAAAGACGCATACTTTCACATTCCAATACACCCCTCTCACAGGAAATACCTCAGGTTCGTGGTGGACGGGCAACATTACCAATTCACGGTTCTCCCCTTCGGGGTCACCACTGCACCACGAGTGTTTACCAAATGCCTAGCAGTAGTAGCAGCACACCTCAGACGTCAACACATTCACGTCTTCCCTTACTTAGACGACTGGCTGATAAAAGCCACGTCCTACCACCAATGTGTGCAACATACAAACAGCACCATCCAACTGCTCCACCAGCTAGGCTTCACGGTGAACTACCAAAAGTCCCACCTCATACCATCTCACACAAAGCAATATCTCGGGGCCACTATAGACACCTCCAAAGGTATTGCCTATCCAAACTCAGCCAGAATCACAAGCATTCAAGCCTTACGCAAAACATTCCTTCCCCAACACTCTCTTCCAGCAAGAGTGTTCATGAAGCTCATAGGAATGATGGCGTCTTGCATATTTATAGTGCCCCATGCAAGACTCCACATGCGTCCACTTCAAGAGTGCCTAGCACAACAGTGGAACCAGGCCCAGGGTCAGCTGACGGATCTGGTGTTGGTGGACGGCCGCACACATCACTCTCTGCAGTGGTGGAACACCACAAACCTTTCCAAAGGGCGGCCGTTCCTGGACCCGGTTCCTCAGGTGATTCTAACAGCGGACGCATCGCTCTCCGGCTGGGGAGCGCACCTCCTACACCTCACAATGCAAGGTCTATGGACGCCACAGCAAAAATCGCTCCACATCAACCATCTGGAGCTCTTGGCGATCTTTCTAGCCCTAAAATCTTTCCAAAAACAAATTTCGGGCAAAGCAGTCCTCATTCGCACAGACAACATGACTGCGATGTATTATATACAAAAACAGGGGGGGACACACTCTCCCCAGCTCTCCCGCTTAGCCCAGAGCATATGGAGATGGGCAATTCCCCAAAACATCTTTCTCCTGGCACAGCACGTTCCAGGAGTACAAAACACCATAGCAGATCTGCTCAGCAGACAAACGCAACAACTACACGAATGGGAACTGCATCCACAAGTTCTTCACCCATTCTTCAAACAGTGGGGGCATCCTCAAATAGACCTCTTCGCCACCCACGAAAACAAAAAATGCCCAAGCTTCGCCGCCAGATACCCACACCCATTGTCCAAGGGCAATGCGATATGGATGAACTGGTCAGGCAGATTTGCATACGCCTTTCCACCTCTCCCACTAATTCCATTAGTGGTCAGGAAGCTACAACAGCACTCCCTCACACTCATTCTGGTAGCTCCAACGTGGGCCAGGCAGCCGTGGTACACCACGCTACTACAACTATCAGTGGTACCACATCAAAAACTGCACCTTTCCCCATGCCTCCTAACCCAGAACCATGGAGAAATCAGGCACCCGGACCCAGCTCAGCTCAACCTGGCGATCTGGCTCCTGAAATCTTAGAATTCGGATACCTTAACCTTCCCCCTGATTGCATGAACATCATCATGGAAGCCAGACGTCCTACCACTAGAGCATGCTATGCCGCAAAGTGGAAAAGATTTGTAATTTACTGCCGTAACAATACAATCAACCCCCTAGATGCATCCATACAGCACATCATATGCTATCTGCTCCATCTTCACAGGTGTAACCTGGCATATTCATCCATACGCCTACACCTAGCAGCGATCGCTGCTTATCTACAAAACAGGCAGCATTTATCACTCTTCAGAGTGCCCGCTATTAAAGCCTTCATGGAAGGCCTTAAACGAGTAATTCCTCCCAGGGCACCACCTTCCCCTGTATGGAATCTAAATTTAGTTCTTACACGACTAATGGGTCCGCCCTTCGAACCAATGCACAAATGTGAGCTACAGTTTCTCACCTGGAAAACAGCTTTCCTTGTAGCTATCACTTCCCTTAGAAGGGTTGGTGAAATACAAGCGTTCACCATACAGGAACCCTACATACAAATGCATCACAGCAAGGTCATACTTCGCACAAATCCGAAGTTTCTGCCCAAAGTCATTTCCCCCTTCCACCTCAATCAATCAGTGGAATTACCTGTCTTCTTTTCGCAACCCCAATCTGTTGCAGAAAGGGCCTTACACACACTTGATGTAAAAAGGGCGTTACTATACTACATACAAAGAACGCAACCCTTCAGGAAGACTAAACAATTGTTCGTTTCCTTCTCTCCACCACATAAAGGCAACCCCATTTCAAAATCAGGGATAGCTAGGTGGATTGTAAAATGCATACAAATTTGCTATCAAAAGGCAAAGAACATTATCTGTTCCCCCTAAAGCCCACTCTACAAGAAAGTTAGGGGCTTCTATGGCTTTTCTAGGGAATATACCCTTAGATGACATCTGCAAGGCAGCCACATGGTCTACACCGCACACCTTCACAAAACACTACTGTGTAGATGTGCATTCCAAGCAGCAAGCTAGGGTGAGCCAGGCTGTACTAAAGACACTTTTTCAAACAGCTGCAACGGATACCGGTGGTCGCCGCTAAGGTTGGGTACTGCTATATAATCTATGCTAAGTGTACAATCTGCAGCTCATATGCCTCGAACGGAATATGCTACTTACCAGTATGCATCTGTTCTTGGCATGTAGAGCTGCAGAGTTGTACACGCCCACCCGCCTCCCCGGCTACCTGTATCCGTTCCAGTACATCTTATTTAGATACAACACATGGGTTTCTCACTGTTATTACTACGCTCCATCATTTCCCTGTTGGCGAAAAACAATCTGAGGATGGAGCCGAAGCCCATGCGCAGTACGGACCGAAGGAGGAGTCACCAAACTCGTGACTTCCAAAGACTGTCCAAGAAGAAAAACAAACTGCAAACATCCGGGCCCAACACCAGATGGCGACCTATGCTAAGTGTACAACTCTGCAGCTCTACATGCCAAGAACAGATGCATACTGGTAAGTAGCATATTCCTTACAAACACCTAGTAGATTTTATTTCAAAGTATCTGTGCCAATTCTCATGACCAAGACCCAGTTTCCATCATCTGTCTGTGACCCAGAGCAAAGCAGAAAAAAGAAAGTAAGAGGAAGAGCAAGATGGGGGAAACAATAACTAAGGAAGAAATCGGGGATGACAATTACTTGCAAGAGGGAGGTAAAGAGGCAAGAAGTGTAGTTTTGTGAAAGAGGCATGAAATCAAAACTAAGTAAGCAATGAGTGTAGTATTTGCTCTCCTTAATCAAACTCTGCAGCTTTTTCTCACAACTGTTGACTAATCCTAATGGCTCGTTTTTCACTTTAAGATTATCTTCAGAATTTGCATCACGAGAAACATGTAAGCTGCCTAAAAACAACTCTTTGACTCGACAAGTGATGTCTCTCTCCCTGATGACAGAACAGCTGTCCAAAACATCACCCTGTCTGATTGCTTTATTAACTAGATTAGTGTTCTTTAAATACATTTGTGACATTATTGGAACTTGGGTGGAGAGCAGATCAAAAGACAGCAGGTGTATGCACTAATTGAGGGTTCAAAGAGGGAAAATAGAAACATTTTTGCATGTGGACAGGTACATACTAGAAAAATGTAAGATCAGGTACGGCAGAAGTGAGGTATGTCGGTAGTGCTGCAACTTCTGAGGGGAGACGATAACAGCCAAGATTATGCTAGTATTTCTATTTCTGTATGTCTTATTGCTCACACAACAGTTTACCCACTGTTTTTCAATGCGTGCCAAGCACCATAGATCGCGTTACATTTGTTAACCACTCACCCCTCCACCTCTGCCACCTTCTCTTCTTCCAGAACATAAAGAAGAAAGAAGGGTCTTCCAAGGCTCGTCCTTCTGGGATTGGGGCAGTTGGTTTGCTCCCGCCACCTCCAGGATGCAAGATTGGCCCCCCTCCACCATCACAGCCATCCACAGCAATTGCCAACCATGTGACCCCACCACCCCTGCAGACATCGAACGATGATGGAGATGCAGGTAACCACATTGTGTTCGGAGCCATATTATGCTAGGAAGCAAGCAGTACCCAGACATGAGCAACCCTCTTGGCATTCCATCATCCCTTCTCTGTTCCCAGAAGCCCCAAAACATAGTCCTCCTGGACCCACAGCAGCAATTGGGAATATCTGTTGTTATTCCTGTGCTTGCATCAAGGCTCTGTGCCCACTCAGGCATACCAAAAAATAAACTGACCACACTCCAGCTTCACCCTACATGCTCCCAAAAGCTCCTGTACACTTGTGATATTCTGGAATCGATATTGCCATTCTGTCAGGGTCCCACTCAGTCTCCTTCTTGTTCCCCTTACACTCCAAGGTTTCTTTTGCATTTTCATCTGCTTTCCGACAAAGATCAAAACTGTATTATCTGTAGCCCCTTATGACAGTCCATCCTACAGTTCCTGCCACCGCTTTGACAACCTAAGGTTCTTCCCATGCGGTCAACATCCACCACAGCGCTTTGTCCTTTCTAGACTCCGGACAGTCCTTCCTGCTCCTTGATCTCTCCTACACCTCAGTAAGAGTTATGACAGTCCATGCTCCCGAATGAACTCGCAGCAGCCTTTGTCACGCTCTGAGTGTCTGTCCCTAAGCTGGAAGGAGGCAGTACAAATATTACTTGATGCCTGAGATGCTAAGCATTCGAACAAATCGCAAGTATGCCAACCTCCAAAGCACGTTTAGTGTTGAATGTCTCAGGATCGTTATTAATTGTGCCTGTCTTCCTTTCTCAATCACTGACAAAATGGGTAGCCAGCATGGAATAGAGATTAGTTTAAAAGTAAACGAAACAAAGTGAAGTAAAAGGTGAGATTTAATTGAAAAAGTAGACCAATAAAGTGGTTTGGGTGTAACTTCCTTTGAGAAACAGAGAGGGCATTAGAAGTTCCTATGTGGTTGTCAAGCTGGAGATTGTGCAAGTCTGTACCTCTGAGTAAGCATGTCAGGTTGTCTAAAGGGTATTAGAATAATGGATGGAGCAGTACACCTATTGATTGGAGATAGTCGAAATTGAGACTTAGCACGATCCTCAGGACATTGCATTTAAAAGATAAGACCATGTAGGTGTTGACAGGGACTGGAGTGGGCAAAATGGGATAACAAACCCTCTACTTCATGAAAATCTGTAATTTAATTACTGTGGTTGTATTTTATATCTTATATAGCTTCAAATGTAGGCTACCAACGCAATCTCTTGGATAGGTTTGCAGAAGGCCTGAAATTATTTAATATCGGAGTCTGAAGGAAGTTCCATGACTTTGTCCCTTTTGAATCTTCCTCTGTAGAACCTCTAGTGAATTTTGCAGAATTTAGTTGAGGGCTTTAGTGAAAAGATAGACAGATGTCATACTAAGTTGAATTTTATTTGGCAACTGGTATCAAATATAGGGCTGCCAAGACAGGATTTGGAAATCGTCCCCATAGTAACACCAAAAGAGAATTAGGGGGGGGGATTTCAGTTGAAAAGAAGGCTATACTTTGGAGTGTGCTGGAAAAGAGGGAGAAGTAAGCCAAGCAGCTTTGTTGAACTTCGGCTGCCTGGAAGTGGGAGCGAAGATGTTGCGATCCACGCTTTTGGGCGCAGTTTGTAAGTCCAGGGAGATGAGTTTCCCCAGCTCCTTTTTTATTTTCAAGTATACATATGTGGTAAATATTTCTCCTTTACCGGGACTGAATTTGATACAGAAACATAATAAAATAGCTCAGTAAAATGAGAGGCAGAATCCGTGGTATTAGAGGTTCGGAATGGGCTTTATTCCATTAACTCGATTATAATCGGTTGCTCCCAATGTTCCGTCACCACGAAGGTTCAGGAAGTGAAGCACACACATTATTGACATGAAATGGCTTTTATAATACATACATTACAATGAAGCAAATGCAATAGGCGTAACAATTGATAAGGAAAATGACGAATTGTCTACGTAACCGAAAATGGGTGGAACTAGGAGAAAAAAGGAACATAATTGGTTACGAGATCATATATAGGTGGATCTATAAGATAATACTTGGCATAGATGCGCGCGCAGCAGCATGACGTGTAATTGACGTGTAACTAGGGGGTGAAGGGGACTTGACATTTAGCTCTACATGTGGAGACGAGAAGTCTGAGGGGTCAAGTCAACCTAATCCCAAATCATATCTAACATCCTATGTTTAAAGAACTGTGTTATCCATAAAGAAGGACTCTCGGACAGAATCTATTCTATACTGACTGTGTGTGCGTGTACAAGCGTCTAAGTGTCTACACTAAATGTGAGGGCAGGAATCTTCCATAGTAACAGGGCTATGAATTACTTGCATTAAGACAGAGAAGCCGGGCCCTTTGCTTGGTAGCTGGAAGAATGTTTACTTAAACTACTAGGCAGGAATGCATCGGCTGAGGGGGAAGCAGATAACTCGAAGGTGAAATACAGTTCTTGGCAGAGAATAGGCTGATGTCAGGCTTCGTGAGCCGCGCAGAGAATGAGACAGAGTTCATGGTCACAGATGCAGGCTCAGACTGGAGCTTTCAGAGGCAGAAGGCAAGAGGAGTTTTGATGACAGAATCAGGGCCTACTTGCCTGGACTGTAAAATGGCATAAGTGAGCCATACAAAGCCGGTGGCCTTTTGTACTTAGGAATGGAATATCCGGCCTATTCATGGCGGATCTGACAGAGGACATGTTGACGGTGGACGCACATGTATTTGCGTCTTCATAACTGGAACTGGAGGGAACATACATGTACTTGTGACATGTACATAGAACCGTTGGGGTCCAAGATAGGGGACATAACTGACCAGAAAAATCCATATTTCCACATTCCCTCCTTGTCCCCTACTTGCCCGTTAAGAGATATCAATCTTCATTAATCCATTGATCTGTTCATATAGCATCATTTGTTCTTCTTTCTTCTTCCGGGATCTTGAATGAAATCTTGGTGGTGGAATACACGATGTGGCACACAGACCACAAATCGCTGGTCCATATTGTAGACATAGACAGCAACTGAATAGTATGAGAAGGCCAATACCTAGGAAGGACAGAACTCTCCATCCCCAGGCTGATATCACATTCCAAAACCAACTGGACCAAGTCCAAGTGCCTGGGTTCTGGTGTATCTGGCTTACAATCTTGTGAAGGCGAGTTATGGCTTTATATACTGATGGCGAATTTTCTGGTATGAATACGCAGCAGCTTGATCCGATGACCCTACAAGCTCCGCCTCTATCAGCCAGGATGACGTCAAGGACAAGACGATTTTGAAGCACAACAATCCGCATAGCAGACTGCTCTTCTGTTAAATTGCCTAAGGCGGAAATAGTTTCATTCACTACTGCTTCAAGGGTTCTAGTTAATCTACGTATCAGCTTACTATTGGTAACGGTACCTATATAGGGAAAGATGCCTTTATTGAAATCTACATACTTGTCCCATGCTGTCTCAGTATAATCGACAATTGGGAGATCTCTCCGCTCTCTATGGTGTACTAAATGAATATTTCTATAATAATCAGGAGGAGCTAGGAAAACAGGTGGCAAAAGGAATGCGATATAGCAGGTACCATCCCAATCTAAAGGTAGACGCATATATGCAGTCTGACCACATATAAAGTAGGAGTGGCGATAAGCTCTGAATGAAGATTTGCCTTGATCACTGAATTCTACTGTAGTAGTGCACTTACTATGGCCCATATGTATGGAACCAACCTTTCTTACACACAATTCACCTTTTGCTGGGAATACTGACATGGTGGGTAAGACTAGTTCAACTTCGGATACAACATTTAGAATCATGAGATTAGGTGTAAAATTACCTAATCCATATACTTCATTTTCTAGATCAGTTCCTGTTCTTTTGGGGCGACCCTCCTTGTCAGGATAACAGACTTTGAGTAAAACTAGGTTCAGGTTTCCCCATACCCACTGATCCTGGTAAACTGCGGTCTCTGAGTCTATGGAATTCATTAAACTAAACCATGCCCCACAGGAGCCATTACGTGTAAATGGATGTGGAAAGAAAGGCAAGACTCCTTCATAATTCTGATAGGGAGGGAGTCGGCCGCACACCCAACAATTAGTTGCATTACTAGTCTGATGGGAATGGTGTAACATACTAATGAAAGTGTTATTGCGCAGCGCAAGTCTATAGGACAATTCATGCGGTGGTAAGTCACTAAAAGAATGTTCTGCAATAACATTGTGAACATTTCTGGCAATAGGGTAATATATGTGCAACAACATACTGGTAATAATTATTAAAAGACTTAAGGAAAACAAAATTAATAATGTCCCTATACAATGGCTACGCAGTGATTTACAATACGCCTGTTGTTTCATCGTTTTTCGCGACTGTTCATGATTCAGGTCTAGAGGATACATGTCAGAGACAGATTCAACCGCTTCACCTAGGAGAGGACTTAAACAATCAAACCGTCTGACGTCCTCGGCCTCAACTTAACTTTGTAGAGTTCACTTTCAGTTTTTTCCACCAAAGGAAGTTTTGAATCAGTCTGTGAGGGAGTGCAGGGCACAATGTCTATATCCGAGTATTGTCCATGAAATTTCTTGATATGACTTGAATGAATCCAACCCTTGCGGCCCTCGATCTTCACGGCTGTTCTTGTGGTCAGCAGAACCAACTTGGGTGTCTTCCACCTGGGGAAGACACCCAAGTTGGGGTTTCACCTCAGTGTTGTCGGGAAATGCTGCAGCAACCTGTGAACGACAAGATTGTAGTGCAGACATCAAGGAAGCCAAGTAATCTGTCAGCATATTACAGTCAATATCAGTTATTTTGCGTGGTATAGGCGTCCCCCACATATTTGGTGGTCTACCGAAGATCACCTCATACGGGGATAGCCCTGTTCTAGAGTGTGCTACCATTCTCATGTAAAAAAGTGCAACTGGTAATGCTACTATCCAGTCGACCCCTTTCTCTCTGCATATTTTGGACAGTCTGATTTTCAGTATCTGATTATGTCTTTCTACGAGACCTGCTGCCTCGGGGTGTCGGACACAGTGGAATTTCCACTGATATCCTAGCAGAAGTGAAACATGTTTCATTAATTCGGATGAGAACGGCTGGCCGTTATCTGAGTAGACAACACGTGGTAAACCGTAGCGTGGGAAGAATTCTCGAACTAACTGTTTGGCAGTAGTCGGGGCAGTGTAATCTGAAACCGGGTATGCCTCCGTCCAACGGGACAGAGCGCAGACAACTACGAGAACATATTTGAATCCTCGACATCGTTCCATCTGGATATAATCCATCTGGAGGACTTCAAAAGGGTGATCAGGAGGATGAAATCCACCCTGTTCTACGGGAACACTTTTTCCTGGGTTGAACTGGCAACAGATCATACAGGTACGGACTTTTTGTTTGGCTGCTGCTCGTAAATGTTTATTGAACCAAATGTGTTGAATGCTGTCTAGCATAGCTTTTTCTCCTAGATGTGCTGGACTATGGATAGTGTTAATAATGACTTGGACCATTGAATCAGGAAGGAACCATACAGACTTTTCTTTCATCATCCATCCTTGGTCTGTTTGGATCCCTCCTAATTCAGTCCATTTCTTTATTTCGTCTGGTGTAGCATGTGTCTGTATGTCAATTACGTCAAGAGTAGGATCTTTAACTGTCATACAATGTGTCGGCATCGGGACTATTGTCTTTGTCATGTCGGATGTTTGGGTTTGAGCAGTCTGTTTAGCTGTTCTGTCGGCTAAATCATTGCCTTGAGAAATGATATCAGTAACTTTCGTATGAGCTTTACATTTCATAATTGATATTGCAGTAGGTAGATGTATTGCATCTAATAAGGCATGAATGAGGGGTCCGTGCTGAATGTGGGCACCGTGGGAAGTTAAATAACCTCTCTCTCGCCACAGCACGCCGAAGTCATGTACGACTCCGAATGCATAACGTGAATCAGTGTATATGTTGACTTTTTTACTTGTGGCTTGAATACAGGCTTGTGTCAGAGCGACAAGCTCTGCGGCTTGAGCTGACAAAGTATTTATACGATTAGTTTCAATGACTTCAGTATCTGTTGTGACTGCATAAGCAGCCACTAACTCTCCTGTACTTGTTCTCATACATGAACCATCTACATACAATGTCAGGTCTGGATCTGACAATGGAACATCTGTCAAGTCTTGTCTAGGTTTCGTCGTTATAGTAATTACTTCAATACAGTCATGAGCTAGTGGGTCTGTTCCGGTTACTGGCAAAAGTGTGGCAGGATTCAATGTGTTACAGCGTCTGATTTCTATATGTGGCTGAAACAATGTAAGTTCATACCCTGTAAGTCGTGCTATAGTCAAGTGTTGTGTTTGCGTTCTATTCACAAGGACTTCTACTGTGTGTGGTACTTGAACTGTCAATGGATGTCCTAACACTATGGCATCGCTTTGTCTTATTGCTAAAGCTGTCGCTGCTACTGATTTCAGGCATGCAGGCAAAGCCTGAGCTACGGGATCTAATGTACTAGAAAAATAAGCACATGGTTTGTGTGCTCCTGCTTGTTCCTGTGTGAGTACTGACAAAGCAGTACCTCCGCGTTCTGTAACAAAGAGTGTAAACTGTTTGCTGTAACATGGCGTTGCTAAAACAGGTGCTTGACATAAAGCTTTCTTTAGGTTTACAAAAGCTTGTGTATGTTCCTGAGTCCAAGGGAGAACAGTCGATGTGGCTGCCTCCTGTGTTGTCAACTGAATGAGTGGTTTTGCTAGAAAGGCATATTGCGGGATCCACTGTCTACAGTATGAAGTGAGGCCTATGAAAGCCCGCACCTCCTTTTGTGTCTTGGGCATTGGCATGTTAGCTATTAACTGAATGCGGTCTGGTGTAAGCTGCCTTCCCTCCTTGGACAGCGAGTGTCCAAGATAAATAACTCGCTGGACACAGAATTGCAGCTTAGAAGGGGACACCTTGTGCCCCTTTTCGGCTAGAAATTGTAAAACTGTCAGTGATGCTTTTTCACATTCAGGTTCGCTTCGGGCGGTGATCAGCAGATCATCGACGTATTGAAGCAGAGCCGTGTTAACTGGCATGTGTAAACTGTCAAGTTCTCGTTTCAGTGCTTGGCTATAGATGCTGGGGCTTTCTGTAAATCCTTGAGGTGCGCGTGAGAATTTAAAGCTACGTCCATTTAAACTAAATCCGAATAAATATTGGCTTTCCGGATCTATTGGGACGCTGAAAAAAGCATTCTTGAGATCGATTACAGTAAAGAATGTCGCTTCGGAATCAATAGCTGTCAGTAATGACGAGATATCTGGGACCACAGGGAATTGTGGCACAATGCATTTGTTTAACTCGCGCAGATCAATAACCAATCGATATACTGGCGGGGCCTTAGGATCTGTTCGTTTAAGAATCGGTATTATTGGTGAATTACATACATTGGAGTCTGTTTCTACAACTACTC
Source organism: Triturus cristatus (assembly GCF_964204655.1). NCBI lineage: Eukaryota > Metazoa > Chordata > Amphibia > Caudata > Salamandridae > Triturus > Triturus cristatus. The sequence goes on from NC_140590.1 coordinate 1,690,882,667, forward strand.
CTTGGGTAATGAGCTCGTCAATGATTTGTAGTAAAGCCATTACAGCATCTGGGGGTAACTTGTATTGTCGCATTCGTGGTAGCACCACTCCTGCCTTTAATGTGACTCGATATGGTGTAATATTCATGCAACCAACATTAGTAGGGCCTTGTGCCCATAGACGTGTCGGTAAAGTCTGTAATCGGGGATCCATGTCTCTAGATACATAGTGACCTTTAAAATCACGTAAAAACAATCTTACTCCTTCCGGAGAACAACATATTATAGCTCCTAGAGCCTTTAACGTTTTTATTCCTAACAGGTTTTCTGGACATGATTTAGTAAGCAATAAATCTGTAGTTCGGGTCAAAGGTCCTATCGTAAGTGGAAGAGGCTGTGACACTTCATTAACAATGGGCTTTCCTGAAAAACCCAGGGAAACATTCTGTGAGCCTGAGAGGGGTGCCCCTGGAACTTCACTACGTTTTATTGTTGTTCGACTTGCCCCTGTATCGAGTAAAAATGTTCTATCTTGACCTAATAATTCACTGTGTACATAAGGTCCTTCTTGATCTACTGGTATCTCGATAAGGGGTAAGTCAACTTCCCTCTCTAGGCTAGTTCATGCGTAACGCTGGTACTCAGGATATTCATACTGTGCGGTCTGATACATTTGTCGTGTTGTTGTCTGTGTGGCAGTAACAGGCAACGGTGGTGCAGCTGGCACAAACTGTATTGGCTGTTGTGCGGCTGGCATGGCCTGGGCATGCTGCAAAGCTCCTTGTTCATTCTGATCTTGTCTGAGTGGCCGTGATCTTTCTTGTGTTTTACCTATGCTGATATTATGTTTTAAAACTGGACAATCGTGTACATAATGACCTGGCTTTTTGCAATAATTGCATGTCCCTTTTACAGGTCCTGCTGAATCGGAATGTGTCATACCCTTTTTATGTCCTTCAGCTGGAACTGTCTGGGAAACTAACATTTTCATTTTCGTGTCTTTCATGCGTCTGTGTTCATGTTCTTGTTCTTCTCTAATTCTATTGTGATGGTACTGTAACATTTGTAACATTTGTGATGGAGTGTTACCTTGCCAGGTACTCTCGAACTTTAATACTCTATTCTTTACTGGGGGCAGAGCATTCTCAACTAATTTTGTTACAAACAGATGTGGGTATGATTCGCTACTTGCTTTTATGCCACTATTTATACCAAAACATTTTTCAAATCGGGCATAGTAATCACTAGTGTCCTCATCTTGCTTCTGTTTACAGGCTGAAATTGTACCCCAGTCTTCCTTTTTCGTAGTTAATAAACGCGGCAGTACCTGTACTAGTAATCCTGGTAATGCCTTAGTTTTGTCCCCAAGTCCTGCTCCTGCAGTTCGGGCCCTTTCTTCTGCTTCTAATACTGACCATTCTATCTTTTGGTCTCCTACCTCCCACTCTTTTTCCTTGAGTTTCTCATAAATGCCAGCAGGCATCAATACCTTTAATATTGTCATAATGTCGGGGTAGGTATACTCTCCCATGAGTAACATGTCTTTAATTTCTCGGTGAAAACCCGCTGGGTCTTTGTCATGACTGGGTACCACTTTCTTCATTTGTAACAATTCTATTTTCGATATGGGCGTATATACAAATACGCGTCTAAACTGATTGTCCTCGCCTTTTATTGGGTGCACTTCTTGTAAGGGATTCTGTCTATCTATGTGATACGTGGTTCTTTCCTTGACGGGCAATGGAACATGTTCTGAACATACAAAAAGAATATATTGCTTTCTTGATTCTAGAATTTCTTTAATTAATTTAGTACCTGCACCTCTCCATCTATTCGTGAGTAATTCAGTCAACATGTCGGGTAAGGGACCAGGATCTGAATGCTGACTTCGATATAGTATTAATGAGTTGTTGAATCATATAAATCCCAGCTAACCTCTGTTCATCTGGGGTAAGATTCAAGAATGTACGTACTACTGTATCATCACTATATTTTCCGGGACTGTCCACCCAATGGACAGCTGCCCTGGCTAAATCTTGTCCATCCATAGAATCGAGGAAATGATAACCCCTTCGTTCTCGGAGTAATTTGTCAGCTGTTTGGAACGAATGCTCACTAGACCTTATATGGACTATGGGTGTTGGGAAACTCCTGTTATTGTCTGGACATATCGGGCGTATCGGGTCATTAAGACATCTCGTACTATTACAAGATCTTCTTTTACCTACATAGGCTATAGTTTCTGACTGTCCTGTGGGCGGTCCTGACCCTTCTTCCTCGCTTTGTTCGAACTCGTCTACCTCTGATCTCTCTTCGTGTAGTCGTTCTATTTCTCTACGGATCTTTCGGCACATGGCTATTATACAATTTTGTTTATCATGTCTCCCTTCTGATATATTCTGGCTCCATCTTGTAAGAATTTGCATTGCTTCCGGGTCTACCCCCGGTCGGTCTTGATTTCTGATCACACAGTTTATGAGGAAACGTAACAGTTCCCCCTGTATCTCTACCTTCTGGTATTCCATAGCTCTGTTAATACATCCTGGATCTCGCCCTGTGTGGACAAAATGGTATATATTATCTAGATGCGCAGTCATTCCTGGTAACTTCCCTAAATACACTGCGGCTCGTCTGATACGCAATGATGCTAGGGTCATTTCGTCCTCTTTTCCAGGCACAGGGTCATATCTGCAATCTACAAGAAGTTCCTTAAGCGCACGGGCACTAAGGAGTTTGGGTGTACGTGAATGTGCTGATTCTTGAAAAGTGAGTTTATTTATTCTGGGTGGCGTAGAAAAGATATTGGTAGCACCTCCCGTGGCCCCATCTGGGGTGTCGGGTGTGAAAGGATTCGTTGAACGTGATACAGCAACTATAGGTGTGGACACAGCTATAGAAGCAGCTGTAGGAGCGGATGTAGAAACAGATGTGCTTGCCAGAACTTGTGACTCGATTTGTTGCTGTAGGGATACAGGTGCTGGATCTGAGCGTTGAACCTCCCTGGTATGCGGTCTATGCGGGGCGGAATTAGCATACTCGGGAGCCGTGTCATCTAAATATGAGGAAAGAAAAACGTCTTCTGCTGTTCTAGGATGCCCCTTAGGATGTACCTTTATTGGGAACAATGGGGGTGGCAAGTCTTTCGGTATTTCTGGGGTAGCCTTAGGTAATCCTTCGGCCAGAAGGGGATACATACCATTCATAAGGGCATTTCTTTGTCTGTCTACTTGTTCTGATTTCACTCGGGTACCTTCCTCAATTAATAGATTTTCTTGAACTTTATTGGAATTCTCTTTACTCTTCTCTTCCTGTCTACGTGCTTTTTCTGTTCGTCTATGTGATTCTTTACGCCATAATTCAATGGCATCTTTCTGTGACTGTCTGACTTTCCTTTTCCATAACTCTTCTTCTACTTTCATGATGCACTCTGCATCCCAGGTTCCCGCTGTGGGCCACCTCTGACTTTCTGGTAATCCCTTGGTGTAGTCTACCCATAAATCAAGAAATAATATAGCGTCTAAGCCATGTTTATGATACATGAAGTGCCCTGGAGTGTCCCTAGGAGGAATAGGAACGGCTTCTTCGAGAGCCCCTTTTCTAGTAGTGATCTGTCTTAATTTCGAAAAGAGCGGCATATTGAGAACTGACCTTATACTTGATTTTGACCACTGACCTGATACTTGATTTTGAACAGACTTAATACAATAAACACGATAATAAACAGTCATTCATACCACAATATACAGAACGTATTAAAACATATTTAAACATTAAACATTAAACCTTAACTAAAACAATGATGATCGTCTGCATAACTAATCACCAAGCTTAATTCTCGACAGTAACTAGACAATAACTAGACACTTCGGAATACTTCGGAATACTTGATATACTGCTAAACAGTACAGATACACTGCTAAAACAGTGCAGACCGGATTTTGTGTACCCAAACCCGTCTTGACCGGCACAACCTATGTGCACGTCAGAAATGCCTCCCCAGCAATGGTACTCACCGGGTAGCTTCGGAAACGGAAGGCCTCAGTAACTTGAACTTGACTCGGACTGGACTCGACTCGTCGGACACTGGGCTTGACTTCGGACTGGTGGGTCTCTGTATACCTCGGATCTTGCTCTCTCAGCTAGGCTCTGGTCGGGATACTTCGCACTTCTCACCGCCTCGTCTGGGTGTTGATCGCAGTCTCAGTCGCCCCCGCTTGACCGGAGGGAGATACAGGAAATCCTGCTGGTACGCGTTATTGTCCGTCCAGCTGTGGCAGGAGACCGGGCCTGCAACTCACCGCCGGCGCGTGAGATGAGAAAGTGTCCCTATTCGGGCGCCATTCATGTGGTAAATATTTCTCCTTTACCGGGACTGAATTTGATACAGAAACATAATAAAATAGCTCAGTAAAATGAGAGGCAGAATCCGTGGTATTAGAGGTTCGGAATGGGCTTTATTCCATTAACTCGATTATAATCGGTTGCTCCCAATGTTCCGTCACCACGAAGGTTCAGGAAGTGAAGCACACACATTATTGACATGAAATGGCTTTTATAATACATACATTACAATGAAGCAAATGCAATAGGCGTAACAATTGATAAGGAAAATGACGAATTGTCTACGTAACCGAAAATGGGTGGAACTAGGAGAAAAAAGGAACATAATTGGTTACGAGATCATATATAGGTGGATCTATAAGATAATACTTGGCATAGATGCGCGCGCAGCAGCATGACGTGTAATTGACGTGTAACTAGGGGGTGAAGGGGACTTGACATTTAGCTCTACATGTGGAGACGAGAAGTCTGAGGGGTCAAGTCAACCTAATCCCAAATCATATCTAACATCCTATGTTTAAAGAACTGTGTTATCCATAAAGAAGGACTCTCGGACAGAATCTATTCTATACTGACTGTGTGTGCGTGTACAAGCGTCTAAGTGTCTACACTAAATGTGAGGGCAGGAATCTTCCATAGTAACAGGGCTATGAATTACTTGCATTAAGACAGAGAAGCCGGGCCCTTTGCTTGGTAGCTGGAAGAATGTTTACTTAAACTACTAGGCAGGAATGCATCGGCTGAGGGGGAAGCAGATAACTCGAAGGTGAAATACAGTTCTTGGCAGAGAATAGGCTGATGTCAGGCTTCGTGAGCCGCGCAGAGAATGAGACCGAGTTCATGGTCACAGATGCAGGCTCAGACTGGAGCTTTCAGAGGCAGAAGGCAAGAGGAGTTTTGATGACAGAATCAGGGCCTACTTGCCTGGACTGTAAAATGGCATAAGTGAGCCATACAAAGCCGGTGGCCTTTTGTACTTAGGAATGGAATATCCGGCCTATTCATGGCGGATCTGACAGAGGACATGTTGACGGTGGACGCACATGTATTTGCGTCTTCATAACTGGAACTGGAGGGAACATACATGTACTTGTGACATGTACATAGAACCGTTGGGGTCCAAGATAGGGGACATAACTGACCAGAAAAATCCATATTTCCACACATAGATCATCAAGGGCAAAATTAACCATGGCAGTTATTATCTGGGGCCAAAAACCTTCCAGTTTGTTACAAAGAAGATTAGAGTTTGTTGTTAAGATGCACTCTTAAGAGTGTTGTACGCTATGGGAGGTTGAAGATTGGGCAATAGTTTTTTTTTTGTCTGAAGAGTTTACGTTTTTTCAATAAATATTGTGCCTAAAGTGTGTAGGAACAATTCCAGAACTGATGGAGGCATTGCTGAGTAGGATTATGCAGTTAGACTAGAGAGCAGTTAGATCAGTGAAGATGGAGAGTGGGTATGGACTGAGAGGAAATACTTTGTTGTACTATGGGCACAAACCCAAATTCTAGAGTGAAAGTGAGGACCATATATAAAATCTACGAGTGTGTCAGTTTGTTTTCTGTATCCTCTATCATTCTTTTCATACTCCATCTTGCCAGGTATCCTATTGGACCTTGAGGCACCCTTACCAGCATTTACTGTGCCAACAGCAGCACCAGCAGCGGCACCTGCACCTTCAGACCTATGGGGAGACTTCAGTGCGGCAGCGGGCAGGTAATTTGTGGCTCATGCATTGGGATGTGGCTACATTGTCCACTTTGAAACTGGCGTTCTGGTTCTCCAACATGGAATGTTCATTGGCCCTTGTGCTGAATGAAGCAATCTCTTCAAAAAAAAAAAAATTGTATCGTTTGTCTAGATCTTCAGATCTGCGTACCTGCAGGATTTAATAACGAAAACTTGTTAGCCAATGAAAAATCTATTTGGGGTGTGATTAAATCACTGGTCACTGGAAATGAGAGTTTTAAAAATGAAAGTCTAAATAGAATAAGCATAAATGATCCATTTGGATAGCCGAGATTGTAAAGAGACCGCTAGAGGAAGGCCTCTCCTACCTCAGCAAAGTCTGGCCACTCATTGGACTCGTATACAGGGGAGATGTGAAAAATGGAGCGAAAATGGGATCCCACTTTATGCAGTTGTTGCCAAAGCACTGGATTTCTGGGTGTGCATCGTGGACTACACGTTTGCCATTGAATAGCCGCAACATTGATAATATTCTCTAAATCAAGATCCATTATTTAAAGATTACACTCAATCTTTTTTTTTTTTTTTTTTTTTTTTTAAAAACCTTTATTTGTGCATATGAAAAGGACAAATACGGGCCTACAACCATCAGGCCGGCCACAAAACGGTTAAGCACTGAGACACACATTACAACCCCTGTGCGTCAATGGTCAAGATTAGCAACGATTCAGGAGTTATACACTGGAGAGATCCTTGACACCAGGGGAAGGAGAAGTAAAGGTTAATTTTAAGGTTTTCAAAATAATTTTATCGAGGAAAAAGTCAGTAGAGGATAGAACCAAGGAGATTCGAGTCCGCAAGATGGCTTCATCACACGGGAGAGCAGCAGCATCATTAAAACGGCCATAGAAAATCTCAGACAGTGAGGCGATGCAGTTATAGAACAGGATAGTCACATGAGTAAATACGCACCCCTCCAAAGCCGCCCTCACTCAATCCACCCCACACCCGGACCCCGAATCGGAAACAAGTATAGCGCAGAGACATAGAAGAAAGAGGCCCATAGAACCAAAAGGAAAAGGTAATTTACCCCCCCACCCTACACCAATGCGGAGGCTACGGCCTGCCCCCCCCCCGGCATAGTGCCTGTCGCCCAATGAACCCGAAATATAGACAAGAGAGAAAGTAGGAATAGAGTAAAGAAAATAAGAAATCAAAGAAGAAAGCGGGGAGGAGCCCACGTAACCTCGGAGCGCCCGAAACCACCGGCCAACTACGTCTCCACACACTAAGAACCCACTACACCCAAAGGCAGTCGTGTGAAGATAACGTGTGACAACCATATAAATGAAGGCAGAAAAATCGCGACGAGTGCGCACAACGTATGCAGACAGTTCCAGTCCCAATCCAGCCCATCCGTGACACCATGGTGATAGAAATCAATCTAGCCCTGGCCCGATCGCGGGCGTAAGATTAGACTAGCCCCCACATGAAGGCCCCGCAGCCCGTGCAGACAAAGACAATATGGCCGCTTGGGAGAAGATGGAGAAGTAGAGTCACAAAATGGCCGCCGATCATCCATTGAGGTCCCCTTGTGCACCATATAAAATCCAGACCTGGCCTGTAAAGTACAGGAGTTCCACATAAAAGAAGCCGTAGGCCACCGTGAACGGTTCCTCGAGGACGTCAGGTGTCGCTCAGCTGGATACTCTTGCGGACGCGGTGAGGCAGGCAACAACAAAGCAGGCAGCAATGAACGGGGAAACAAAGTGTCCACAATTGAGCAGGAGATCGATTGATCCTGGGTGCCGGGAAAGCCAGATGCAGACACCAGTGTAGCACGGTTATACACAGTCGTTGCGTCCCCGCAAGAGGACAGAAGCACTGGCAGACCCACGTCTTGTTGAGAACAAACGGGGCGCTCACGACCCGCAGCCGACAGTATGGAGTCGAACCGCTCACTCAGCGTTTGCAAGCCAACACACAATTGCAGACGAAGGTCCCGCAGGGCAGCCAGAACGGAGCCGCATGTCAGCGGAAGCTGCGCCCCCACATCGGCAGCAATCCGGGACGGCACTGTGGAGCTGGAGTCTGATAGAGGGAGGGCGAAGCGGGCAGCGGGCGAGACCGGAGCATCGCCCCCCAGCAACGAGCAGGCAATCAACGCCATGTTTTACCGCTGAACGGTACAGTGGCCAGGGGGGGGGGTCGTAACAAGGAGGCAATTCCACGCAGGTCTGCGCCGCAACAGGTGAAAGCCAACAGTCGCTTCCCCTCCCTCGGACTCTCTTTGCAGCCGACTAGGCAATAGAAGAAGGGGGTCCGCAGCCTTCCACAGCGCGGGCCACAGAGCGAAGCAGGCGACCCGCCACACCGGGGCTTACCCTATAACTCCAGCCCGTCAGGTGAAAGGTGAAGGAGGTGTCCGGGCGTCTCTCCCCCGGCTCATCTGGCGACAATCCGTGGTATGAGGCGGGATCGGGGCCGCGGGGCTCAGATTTGCGCCGGGGGTCCAGTGACTGCGGAGCTTCCAGGGGGCCGGCCAAGGCCACAATAGAGCAGGGGTCCAGCGCGGAGAACAAAGGCACCAAGAACTCCGGCATCCGGGCGGGCTCAGACTCCGGGAAAGCGGCGGCGCGGTCAGCGCGTCGTCGCGCACGTTGCACCTCGAAAATCGGCGAGGATAGGAATCAGGATGATAGTCCGAGGCCGAGGGCCGGCGGAGCCGGGCGCTCAAGCGTCTGCTCCGGTCGCCATCTTGGCTCCTCCCCACACTCAATCTTGAAGACTCCATGCTCTTTCTTAAAAAATGTCACTTTGAAACACCTTCTTGCTCACCGGATAAGTCCTTGGGCTCTTCAGCAAGCCTTTTAATGGACTTCTCTGATAGAGGCTTCTAGCGGTAGATTCCTTACTATAGAATATTCTCCAGATGTCAGACTGTATCCGGAAACTTTTGATAAGCAGTACCCCTCCGTGTCATTAGGTGGTGCAGTTCAGCTCAGAGTGCCGCCGCCCGCCCCGCAATCAACGTGCATGGCCCCTATATAGGCACCAACCTAACGTGCTGACATCAGTACTTTTCTTTCTGAGCCAGTCAACACCGATCTGAAGAGAGCTACACCAGTGATTCATTGACCGATTCAGAGCGGTGCCAGTAGAGCAACCTCTACCTTCCCCAGCGCCACCAACACCCAGTGGTGGCACCACCCCATCGTTATTCACGACTGAGGGGCAGACCCCCCCCCCCCCCCCCCGCACCCCCTCCCCCATATCGGAGCCAGCGCCTTATTTCTACAACAGGCCATGATTGGATGATGAGGGATCTCTAGACCCTTATGTTTACTTGACAGAAGATTCTAAGGACATCTGGTATAAGGATCTGGCAGATGCCAGTGCCCGGGCACCTCCCCAGACACTGGCCTAGTCTCCTCCTACCGTGATTATGGAGGAGGCTGTCTCATTTGCTATGGTTGTGCGGAGGGAGGCTGAGGCATAGAATGATTGCCTGCCACCTTCGCCTCACCCCAGTGGACTCACAGCACCCCACCCCGGAGAGCTTGGTGGTCCAAGCCTCCATGTCTAAAAGGAATCCAGGCGCATTCCTTACGGGATAGAGAATCCAAAAGGCTGGATACCTTCTGGAAGTGGCTGTAATCTTCTGCCAGCCTAGCATTGTGATCAGTGAATACAGTATGCCTATTGGGCTGAGATTCCCATACGATCTGGGACTCTGTTGCGCAGGTGCTGCGTATGGTCTCGGAGGAGGCCCTAGCTGTTCTTTCTCAGACAATTGCCAATGGGAGAGATGCAGCTAAGTTCACTGTAAGATGAGGGCCAGTTATCCGGGTATGACTGACTCACTGGGCAGAGCGATTTTCTCATCCGTAGCCCTTAGTTGCCACGCCTGGCTGAGAATCACTGGCTTTTTGTGGGGGATGTCCAAGCTTTGCTCATGGACATGTCCATTGATGGTTCCTGTCTGTTCAGTGAAAAGGTGGACTCCATGCTGGAGCGCTTCAAGGACAGTAGAGTTACGGCTGGGTACTTAGGCCTTTCTATGGCCCTCGCCAAACCCAATCCACCTTCCGCCCCTTTCGTGGTCACAGAAAGGGCTTCCAACGGCATCTCTACACTCCCAGTCAGCATGGTTCACAATCCTTTTGCGGCTGAGGACGCGGTTCCCACAGCCCACATGGGACAGGTAGCCAAAAGTCGAGCAAGTCTACCACTCCTCTGGCAACTGCAGCCTCCAAACCCGTTGAATTTGCCTTTGACAATCATGGGCATCCAGTGGGGGCCACATACGCCATCACCTGCTCACTGGATGTCAACATCAGACCATTGGGTTTTGCAGCTCATCTGAAGGAGCTACTTCTCCCCCTAGTGACCACCCCCTCTCCCATGCCACCCACTTATGACAAGTTGACGGAGGACCAACTCTCCTTACTCAATCAGGATGTGTTTGCTCTCTTGGCCAAGGGAGCTATGTAGCAAGGGTTTTTGCATTAGAAGTGGTTGCTATTCCTGCTACTTTCTGGTGCCCAAGAAAGACCGAGGCCTTCGTCCTATCATAGACCTGCGCCATCTCAACCTCCTTTCTGAAAAAGAAGAAATTAAAGATGCTCTCACAAGTCCTTTTTGCCTTAGATCCAGGAGACTGGATGATAGCATTGAACTTGCAGAAAACCTTTTTCCACAACCCTGTCCTGCCTGCCCACAGATGTTACCTGCGGTTCATTGTCGGCCAAGGGCACTTTCAGTTTGGTGTGCTCCCTTTCTGCCATACCAGAGCCCCTCGGGTGTTCACTAAAGTGATGGTGGTGATTGCAGCTCATCTGTGGAGGTGGAGCGTTCGTCTTTCCCTACCTCGACAATTGGCTTTTGAAGGCAGATTCGCCCCAGACAGTTGTCTTCCACCTCCAGACTACAGCTAACCTTCTGCACTTACTGAGGTTCCCTATTAATGTGCCAAAGTCACCCCTGACTCACTCTCAGTTGCTCCTTTTCATCAGAGCTGTTCTGGAAACAACAGTGCAGTGTTGGGCTTATCCTCCCGAGAAGACCAGGATATTCAGGCTCTGATACTAACGTTTCAGTCTCTATCCTGGATTTTGGTGAGAAAGACCCTGAGGTCGTTGGGCTTCCTGGCTTCTTGTATCCTGCTTGTTGCACATACCCGCTGACCTACACAGTGCAGTGGTGGCTTATGAACCGCCATTGTCGGTGGCAGACCCCTCTTCCTTCCCCAATGTAGTGACAGATGATTCACTCCTGCGCTGGGGCAGTCAACTGGGAGTGGTGGAGATCAGAGTACTCTAGTCTCCGGCAGAGTCCGGACTCCACATCAGTCTGTTAGAGCTTCGGGCGATTTGTTTGGCATTGAAAGCCTTTCTTCCTTCAATCGGGGGAAGGCTTGTACAGGTGTGCACAGACCACACCACTGCCAGGTGATACTTCAACAAACAGGGCGGGGTGGGGTCGTGGACCCTTTGTCAAGAGGCCTTGTGCCTCTGGACATGGCTGGAACACATGGGCATTTCACTAGTGGTTTAACACTTGGCTGGCTCTCTGAACGCCAGAGCGGATAAACTCTGCCATAGATGCTTAGCGGATCACAAATGGCATCTCCACCTGGAGAGGCCGCCATGTCTTTTTCACGAGTGGGGAGAATCTTTGTTAGATGCGTTTGCCTCTGCAGAGAACGCACAATGTCAGCAATTTCGCATGTTGGATTTTTCAAGGCTCCTCTCGCTCGGAGACGCTTTTGGTCTTTAGTAGGGCTCTGGCCTCCTGTATGCCTTTCCGCCAATATGACTTGTGCCCAGAGTTCTCGAGGACCAGGAATGCCTGGTCTCAAGTCATTCTTGTGGCTCTGGATTTGGCATGGACATCCTTGTATCCAGAGCTGTTGAGTATGATCATTGGTCCTCTATCAGGTTGCCTCTTCAGTCGGATCTTCTGTCGCAGCAGCAGGGCAGGATCCTGCACCCAAACCTGAAAATGCTTTTCCTTTATGCATGGAGATTGATCAATGACAATTGACCGCTTCTGACCTTCTGCCCATAGTCTGCAATGTTATTCTGGCAGCCAGACGTCCCTCCTCCAAGACTGTATACGTCTGCCGTTGGAATAAGTTTGTGGCATGGTGTCCAGATGAGCATGTTGACCCTTCATCCGCACCCTTTCCTAGGTTCTCTTATTTATTCTTTCCTTGGCTCAGCAGTGCACTGCTCTGTGCATGGTAAAAGGTTACTGTTTCGCAATTTCTAAAGTTGCCAAATCAGCCATCCTGAACAGTTCAGCAAAAAAATGTCTTAATAGTGATAAATGCATAAATAAAGATGGATATGAATAACTCCTCACTGTACTCCTAAACTATTGACCCTATATAAGTTTCCAAAACTCCATTCTCTCCCATCATCCAGCTTCGCAATTGACCCCTTCACTTGTATTACCTTCTGCGATTGGAAAAACTTGCTCTTGCCTTTCCTCACAATACCAGTCTTCCTTAATATCACCCAAACTCCACTTTTCACATCCAAATTCTTGACGCCCTTCTGATTATCATAATTAGCCTTGTTATGACTCTGGGAAAAGGAAACCTTCAACCTCATTTAATCACGGTACACCCACACCTGATTTTCTTTCCCTTGTAACCACATGGGAGATTCCTTAGATGCAGGTTCCCTACTCTTCAAGGCTATGAATGGAGACATCCATCACAGAATGAGGCGTCACCCTATGGGCACACACCATTTTTGCACTTCATCCTTCCATGCCAACCCATTCGCTAAAGACAATTGGATGTTATCCATGATGATGCGATTTACTCTTTCCACAAATTAATTTGCCTGTGGTTGGAACAATGCCACCCTATCATGTCTGATACCCAACTTTGCAAGAACCTGTCATTTCCATAGAAACTAACTGAACCCCATTATCTGTGCCCAGTACCATAGGTGTCCCTTCTTCTAAGAACACCTCTCTCAAAAACGTCACATTACTAGTGGTAATCTGCTCCATGGATCTGCAGACCAACCACTTGCTGTGGTAATCCAGCAAAACAACCACAAAGTGATCACCTCTTCCAAGTTTTTCTATAGCCCCCAAAAAATCCACAGCCAGCTTTTGCCATGGCAGAGCTGGGAGTTCCATACATCCCAAAGTTGGTTTCCTAACCACTTTGACTTTATCACTATTGCTGCAGGCATAGCAATCTCGCACCACATCCTACACAGCTCCATCTATTCCAGCCACAGAAAAACTGCCTTAACCTCCTCAAATGCCCCTCATGCACAATCCTAATCATCCTTGCTCTCTACACACTGGACAGAATGATACGATCTCTCATCAATATCTTATCTCCCTGAATACTAAGCTCATCCTTCACCATAATATAAGGCTTTACACTTTCATTTAGTTGATAAAAATTCTGCTAATCACATACTGTAAGTTTCGTTAATTACTCCTACTCTTTGTCATTCTCTATAGCCTCTCTTCATTCATCCTGTCAACGTACAAATTCATCTTCAACACAAACCACTTGACCTTCCATTTCTTGCGTACAGGAAATATCCTCCACAGGCATTCTTGACAAACAATCAGCAATTACATTTGTTTTGCCTCGCACATATTCAACAACAAAATTGTAGTCCATCACAGACCACAACCATCTCGAAATACGAGGCGTCACATTTCCTTCTAAACCCAGCCTGTACTTGAAAATGTGTACAAGAGGCTTATGATCAGTTTTGAGTACAAACGGCAAACCCCACAAATAATACATGAAATTGTTCATTCACCAAAAACAAGCTAAGTCCTCTTTTTCAATGGCAGAATAAGATTGTTCTGCACTTTTTAATGGTCGGGACGCAAATCCATTAAGCCTTTACCCTTCTTCAACCCCTTGGGTCAAAACTACTCCCAAGACCAACATTACTAGCATCAGTTGTTACAATAGTTTTCCTGCTAGTGTCAAAGTGACCCAATGTCGGTGCATGAGCAAGAGATTGTTTTACCCTAGTAGACGCATCTTCTCATTCCAAAACCCATTCAAACACATTTCCTTTTTTTAGCAGTATCCTCATAGGTTCTACCACGTCTGCAAAATTTGACACAAATTTCGAACAATATCGGTCTTATTCCATTCGCAGATACTTCATGTCCCAAATAATTTTTATTTTTTATTTTTTTATTTCAACTCATTTTTATTGAGTTTCAAGAAATGAACAAATAACTAATAGAAATACAATACAATAATGAAAACACGAGCGAAAATGAGAAGTACTGACAAATAATAATACAAATCATGAGAAATACAGAATAAATAAATAGAAAACTACAAGTTACTCAAGTGCCTAGCCATGGTAGTAGCAGTGAACCCGCACTGACGTACAGGTGGGGAGACAAGCACAGTTTCCATATGTAGGAAAGTGGCTCTGTATGTACACACTGTACCTATTAGGGAACAGTATAGAGTCCACAGCCCCCAGAGGTTTGGCAGAGGCTAAAGTTATATATAACCTTACTCTCTAAAGTGGTAGCTTGGGCGAGCAGTAAGCCAGTATCCGAGGACAGTGTAAAGCATTTGTTGTAAACACTCAGTCAGCAAATGGTCTCACACACTCAATAACTGAACTCTAGGCCAATGGTTTGTATATAAAAATATATGCTTGTTTTATTTTAGAACCAACAATAGGTATCAAAATATACTTTCTCAGAATGAGATGCTTTAGTTAAATACTTTACAAGAGGCAATTGACTCGGGATGTAATAGTTAGTTTGTTGCAATAGGCTACACAATTTCAAACTCAATAATACATTGAGCGCAATGGAAATCTTACGTTATATGCAATTGATTACTTTCAGGATTACTTTTCTAACTCCAGGACTGGATCCTAGATTCAGTCCTAGGACAGTTCTTGGAAACAAGTGAGTAAATACGTTTTAGTTACTGTTGTGATTTTTAAGCAATATTTTGCTATTTTAAAAGTTGACACTTGGAAACGTTTTCTGATCAAGTTACCTATGTTCTCCTATGGGAGAAAATTCACCTAGCAGGTAAGTGTTGTTAGGGTTACTTTTTCTAGGTCCGTGTTGGATCCTGGATCCAGCACTAGTGTACCACTTGTAAGCAGTTGAGAAACTGTGTTTAAGTTACACAGGCAATTTTTAAGGAATATTTATAAGTTTGCAAAATCGACACTTAGAAGAAATTTCACAGAAAAACAGTAAATGGTTTCCTATGGAAGAAAATTCAAGTTACGGGTAAAGTATGTTCTCGTTACTTTTGTAATCCAGTGCTGGGCTCCTAGGCTCAGTACTGGGACATCTATCTAAAACAGGTTACTAGTTAAGTTTTCACAGTTGGTACAATTTTGAAAGAATATTTGTAGTTTGCAAAAAGCGACAGAAGAAATTTCACCGAAAAAGTAAATGGTTTCCTATGGAGGAAAATTGAGTTAGCGGTAAGTACGGTTGTACTTTTCAGGGTCAGTGCTGGGCACCAAGATCCAGCACTGGGATCTCTCCTAATAGCAGGCGAGTATTTCCGTTTTCGTTACTTGGTTGATTTTAGGTGAATATTTTAAAGTTTAGAAACTCCACACTTAGAAGAAATTTCAAGAGAAACCAGTCAATGTTATCCTATGGAAGAAAAGTGAGTTTTCAGCTTTTGGGTAAGTACTCGACTGGCAGAGTTAAGGTTCTGGGCATAGACTCGGGGGGGGGGGGGGGGCACTGCCAGGGCCACTCGGCGGCTGGGTGCAGGGTGCTTTTGAGCCTTCGGGCGCTCAATGGATTGCAATGGAAAAGCTCAAGGACGAACAAAGGCTGCAAGCTCGGCGACGAAGATTCTTCAGGTGTGACCACCACTTCGAGAGGTAAGTTGGGTAGTTGGAGGATAGGTAGGTACCCAGGAGTTGGGCACAGGGGGCCGCAGGGCGCCGGGTGCAGGGGTACCTTTTGGTGTCGGGAAATCTAACCCTCTGTTGATCAGGGTCATAGTCGCCGGGGGGGGATGTCCTCGGGGTCTTTGTCCACTCCAGCACAGGCCAGGCTTGACGGGTGCAGTGTGTGCAGGGTTCGCGGTTCCTGGCTGATGCCAGGAGTTAGTTACTTGCTTCGAGCAGAGCCACTGCTCATGGGAGTCCCAGATGCTCAGTCTCAAGGTAGCCAGGTCCTCCAGGGGTTCGTGAGGTTGCTAGCCACAGGAGGTGCTGGGATTTAGCAGGAGCTGGTTCGAGGGTCGACAGGCCGGTAGGGCTGGGGCCAAAGCAGTTGGTGTCTTCCTCTTCTTAGCAGCTGCACGGCAGGTCTTCTTTCTTCTTGATCTTCTTTGCTGTTTCGCAATCTGGATTCTGAGGAAGGAAGGTTCAGGGGGCCCCTAAATACTAAATTTGGTTCAGGGGGCCCCTAAATACTAAATTTAGGGGCGTTACAGGTAGGTAAAGGGCAGGGACCACTGGGTCCCTGTCCTGGGGTGGGTACACCCCCTATC
Organism: Triturus cristatus; assembly: GCF_964204655.1. Taxonomy (NCBI): domain Eukaryota; kingdom Metazoa; phylum Chordata; class Amphibia; order Caudata; family Salamandridae; genus Triturus; species Triturus cristatus. The sequence goes on from NC_140590.1 coordinate 1,690,899,181, forward strand.
CTGCCACTCTCCTGTGGGAGGGGGGGCAGTGGCCTAGTCCTGATTGGGCAGGGCTCCCCATATTCAAGATGGCGAGAGCCCGGGGATGTGTTTCACCTCGCCTCCCCCACCTGAGGAGTGGGGTTGGCAGAGGCTGGCACACCCCCTGTCCTTCCATGGGGTTTCCTGCCAGTCTTCCCGCCAGAGTGGGGGTTTAGAACCGGTAGGGGCCTGTTGCTGAGTACAGCAAGTGGCCTGGAGAAGCTCACAAAGGCGGCATGCCTTTTGAAGCTTCCCCTGCCCATCCTGGGGGAGGAGACCTAGCACCTCGCCCAGGATGTGCATTGTTGCAGGCCCAGGAGAGCAGATGGCTCTCTACCCAGGGATCCAGCAACATGTCTGCTGTGTGGCAGCCTAGGCAGCCCCTCAGACCAGACGTGGATTGTAGGTTAGGTTCAGGGGGCATCTCTAAGATGCCCTCTGTTGTGCATTGTACATTAAATCCTTCACTGGCATCAGTGCAGGTTTAATGTGCTGAGAAGTTTGATACCAAATTTCTCAGTCTTCAGTGGAGCCATCATGTGGTGCTGTGGAGTTCGTGTTTGACGAGCTCCCAGCACCATATACTCTTAAATGGCAGCACTGCACTTACAGTGCCCAGGAATGGACCTGGGTACTGTAGGGCCACAGGGCTCATGCTCCTGTGCCCACACCACTGGCATAGGGTACCCAGCTAGAGGGGTGGCTGATGTATGCCAGGGCAGTGTATGTTGTGGGCATGGCACACAGGGATGTGTGCCAGGTCGACTCTGTTTTGTCCTGTACCCATACACTCAGCCTGCAAGGGCAGTGTGTTTGTGTTAGGGTACAGGGCCTCTAAGGGTGGCACAATAAGTGCTGCAGCCCTTAGACGCATTCCCTAGTCACAAGGCCCTGGGTACCTAGGGTGCCATTTACATGGGGGGGACATGTGGTCAGGGTTTGCCAATTTGGGTTTTAGGGAAGGAACATAGGCCCTGGGCACCTGATTGACTGAGTGTGCCCTGGACGCCTGCCAAAGTACATTCAGCAATTCAGCAAAAAGTGGGGGCATACCATGCAAGAAAGATGGCACTTTCTCACACCCTACGAAAGTTAAAAAAAGATACAATACAATATATAGTACAGGTGTGTCAAGCAGGTACATTTTTAATAGTTGTGGAGGCAGGAAATGCAATGAAGTACAGGGGTATCCCCGTAAATGTAGCATACAATACGCATTACAGTCTGGGGACTTAAGTCGATTTTCACGGGGGATCATATGAGAAGAATGAGGCCTCCAGAGACTTCCACAGTTTCCTGTGTGATTTACGCCATGGAGATGTATGAAGTGCGACATTATCTGCTCCTCTAAGGAAAGATAGCCATTCTTGCCACATTCTAAAAGAAACTTCTTTAGAGTTTTTCCACTTACACAGTACAATTTTACAGGCTGAAGTGAGCATGAGATCTAACAAGTATCGTTCTTTCACATCTTCGATCTTAGAGTCCAAAGCACCTAGTATAATATAGGAAAATTCCTTTGGAGGCGCTATGTTGAAAGTATTGCTTATACACTCGTAAACCTTCTCCCAGTATGCTTGTATGGTAGGGCAATAGAAGAGCATGTGGGCGAGGTTGCCGATGTGTAATTTACAGTTCCAGCATGTCGGGCTCTCACTGAGATTAAGTTTTAAAATGTTCTCGGGTGTCCAGTATGTCCTATTTATTAGCATAAGTTTGGTTTGCGACAATATTGGAGATATCTCGAATAGTTTACTTGTTCTAATCTTAATTGGCACTTCTCCATTTTTATGGTCATTCCATAACCTGCTATCCTTTCCAAAACCTCTTCCAACACCACCTTATGATCCTCAAAAGATTTTCCCTCCCCCATGATGTCTTCCTGGAAACAGCACCCTTTGCATACCCTCTTAAATGTTTTGCATAATCCTCTGAAAACAGCAGAAGCAGAAACCAATCCAAATAGCATTCTGCAGTATCGGTACGCTCCCAGTCGTGTAACAAAAGAAGTCAACGGGCGAGGAGACTCTGGATGTAAGTTCACCTGATGTTACACCGCTGACATGTCCAGAACACTAAACACACTACCACCACTCATCAGCATCTCACCAATGTTAGGTAACAGCTGCCTGTCTACCCATATATTTTTATTGAGATTCTCAAGTCAATGCACAGGCAGATCGTATTTCCTTCTTTCGGAGCAACTACAGTGGGAGATAACCATTTGGACGATTCAATTGGCTCAATGATCTGTTCTTCCAGTAGTTTTTAAAATTCTTGTTGAAGCGGTTCTCATCAACTATGGTATGGTTCTCACTTTGTGCTCAACAGGTTTATCATGCTTCTTAATAATTTGGTGCATACATTTTTTTACTAACACCCAACTTCTCAGAAAAGACTTGAGGGAACCCTCCCAAAAGTTCCTTCCCCCACTCACTACCCACGTCGTGTTTCACCATTTCACTTTCATTCACCGGTTCTACCACCATGACCGGTGTTTTGGCATTAGGATCAAGCACCATGTTCAAGTCCCTCTGGTGGCGCCAACCCAAAGGATTAGAACTCTCACTGGCTATATAAACTCTCCCTTGCACGCCTTTCCGCCTGAAAAATATATCCATCCATTGCGTTCCCAATATATTGATCCTCTTGCCGCCATATCCAACAGCTTTCACATCCGATTGTTGCAGATCTTTAATTTCAGCACCCAATTCCTTTTGATAGGTCTCTTTAGAGATCGGAGTAAACAAACTTCCAGAATCAGCCAATACTTTAACTCCCACAGTTCCTAATATGATTTCACAGTGTGGCTTTTCCAATTTACCTGTACTTATTTTCCTTATGTTTCCATCACTCGTACAGTTGTTCTTTTGAAGAGCAGAATTTTCTATTTCATTTATGGTCAATACTATTTCCTCCTGATTTGCACTCTGATCTTCAACCATTTTGACACTAGCATTTTGGGCCTTACCCTTTGATCTACAAACTTTTGCCAAATGCCTTCTCTTTCCATAGGATCTACATTTCATATTTCTTGACCCACAAGCCAAACTTGAACTAATGTGTTCTGGACACCCACACCTATAGCAAGTTACAGTCCTACGTTCTTCAAATTTTGGAACAGTAGAATCTCCATTCTTAATAGGATTTTTTCAAACCCTCTTTTCTGACTTCTTTTACTTCTATTTCAAGATCTTGTTCTGTAATTTTTGTACTGCTTTTCCCCAGATCAATCTTACTCATCCACACAGCAGTGTGCTCCATGCTTCTTGCAATCTCTATGGATTCTTCCAAAGTGGGATCTTTTGATAAGTTTCTCTTTTACTTTCTTGTTTGTGCACCGAACAATTCGGTCTCTAATTAACGAGTCAATTAAGTGTTGGAAATCACAAGTGTTCGAGGCATATGAGCTGCAGATTACACACTTTTGCATAGATCGCCATCTGGTGTTGGGCCCGGATGTTTGCAGTTTGTTTTTCCTTTTGGAAAGTCTTTGGAAGTCACGAGGTCGGTGACTCCTCCTCTGTATCGTATTGCGCATGGGCTTCGGCTCCATCCTCAGATTGTTTTTTTCCGCCATCGGGCTCGGCTGTAATACTTCGCGCTCCGGTTCTGAACATTTCCAGTTCGACGATCGAAGCGGAATCCTCGCTCATCGCGGTATTGTTTAGATCCAAATCTCCCCAATCATCGACACATCTTTGATTCCAGTCGACGGCGGCCTTCGGGCCTACCCAAGCTCCGGTCCCGGCTGATGGAAAGAACTCCTTTCAAGAAGTGCCCTCGATGTGGGTCCAAATTCCCCCACACCGATCTTCATGAGGTGTACAACCTCTGCCTCTCCCCTGAACACGAGGCTCGAGACTGTCCGGCCTGCAAGTATTTCAGATCGAAAAAGACTATTCGAGATCGAAGGGCCAGACGAAACATGGCGCACTCCTCGACCTCCGTTCCAGTCGACATCTTCGGGGACGACGTCTAAGATCCGGGACAGCAGCACACCGAAGAGGACCTCGTCGGTGCTTCCGAAGCCGACAACTCAGATGTGGAGGACATCACCCCGGCGCAGAGGGTCGTGAGTACTATACCCCCTCCCGCACCCGAGCCGACACCCAAAAGGGCTTCGGTCACTCCTTCACCTCCGGGCCTAGGCAAGACCAAAGACACTGCTTCAAACACCCCACCTTCGGGCCCGGTGAAGAAGCCACGTAAGCCTTCCGGCGGCTCGGGCTCGAGCCAGCCCTCTAGCGGTGCCGAAAAACACACATCGGCACCGAAGAAGAGATCAGCCTCTACCTCGACACCGAGCTCCGCACCAAAGTCCTCTGTGTCGAAACCCAGCCTTTCGGTACCGACCAAACCCCATAAGGCCCTCGGCACCGACACTTCTATGCCGAAGCCCACCTCGGCGCCGACCAAGAAATCGGAGGTTCCCAAGCCCAGTTCTAAGCACGGCACGGACAAGCCTAAAAAGTAATCGGCCCCGAATCCTTCGGTGCCGACGGAACAAACATTGTCACAGGAACTCTTTACACCGGATCCCTTGCAAAAGACTCTTACCAAGGATCCAAAAACTGGACATTTGGCGCACTCTTCTAAAAAGAGACATTTGGACAAACCGGCTCCGCCTCCACCTCCAAAGAGGAAGGACTCTGCTACCTCCCCTTTCAGAATGCCTTCCCCACCTCCTCCACCCTCTCCACCTCCTCCGCCTTCTCCACCCCCACCTCATCGCTCCCCGTCTCCAGACCATGATGATCAGGGGGACCCATATTACGATCCAGGGGATGTGCCCCAAGACCCCACCCCTACAGGATCCCCAGACCCATGGGACAACTACAATAATCCAGACTTTCCAGACGTCCCACAAGATGACCTTTACCCTTCCAGGCCATCTCCACCGGAAGACTCATTAGGTTTCCACCACCTACTTCAGAGGGCGGCACATTATCACGGGGTAGAGCTACACACTGACCCAGTAGAGGAGGATTTCCTCCTCGACACCTTTGATACTGCACATAGGTCTACCTCCATACTACCTATGCTCAAGGGGGTGATAAAACATGCGCCAGAGGTTTTTAAGGACCCAATCAGGGCTAGGGTCATTAACCCACGCATAGAGAGAAAGTACAAAGCTGCCCCCACAGATCCTGCCTATATCAAAGGGCCAGCGCCACTGGATTCCCTAGTGGTTTCCACTGCACGGAAGAGGTCAAACTCCCAGGCGTCAGGCGAAGCACCACCGCCTGACAAAGAGTCAAAGCTACTGGACGCGTCAGGAAAGCGCACTGCGTCACAGGCAGCCAATATATGGCGTATCGCCAACACTCAAGCGCTATTGGCCAGATACGATAGAGCGCATTATGATGAATTAGAAACCATAATGCACCACCTCCCAGAAAAATACAAAAATAGGGCCACTGAATTAATTCAAGAGGGTAAGACTATAACTAACACCTCCATACGCTGTGCCTTAGACGCAGCAGACACAGCGTCCAGGGCCATTAACACTAGCGTCCTCCTCCGTCGCCATGCTTGGCTGAGAGTATCTGGCTTCAAACCTGAGGTACAGGCCTCCATTCTAAATCATCCCTTTGACCAAGAACACCTATTCGGCTCAAAGGTGGATGAGGCCCTCGAGAAAATGAAGGACACGGATACGGCGAAATCTATGGGAGCCCTACAGTCGCACCCTCCTAGGTGCTCCTTTGGCCGCTCTTCCTTTCGGGGTACGGCTAGAGGCTACTCCTCAGATAGCACGTCCACTTCCTACAAATCCCCTGCTCAGTCCACCTTCACAAGGGGTTATCAAAGAGGCGGCTATAGGGGCAATAACAATAAAGGCAGAGGCAAAACAAATACCGCCCGCTCTGCCACACCGCCTAACCAAGTACCCCCCCCCGCTCCCTCCAGACCATCCAACTCCGGTCGGGGGCAGGCTACAAAATTTCCTTCAGGTCTGGGAGACCATCACCTCAAATGGGTGACCCAAATTATTCGCTCAGGGTACTGCCTAGAATTGACATCTACCCCCCAAACATTCCACCCAGGCACCGCCCAATGTCACAAGAACATTCCACATTATTAAAACGGGAGGTAATCTCCCTCCTACAAAAACAGGCAATAGAACAAGTTCCAGCCAATCAGCAAAATTTAGGGGTCTACTCCCTATATTTTCTAATACCAAAAAGAGACTAGACTCTACGACCTATTCTAGATCTCCGGCCTCTAAACACATACATACATTCGGACCATTTTCACATGGTAACACTTCAGCAGGTACTTCCGCTCCTCTCCCAGAACGACTTTCTCACCACACTGAACTTGAAAGACGCATACTTTCACATTCCGCACACCATGCTCACAGAAAGTACCTCAGATTTGTAGTGGACGGGCAACACTACCAGTTCAAGGTGCTCCCATTCGGGGTCACAACAGCACCAAGGGTATTCACCAAGTGCCTAGCGGTAGTGGTGGCACACCTCAGAAGACAGCACATTCACGTCTTCCCATATTTAGACGACTGGCTGATAAAAGCCACGTCCTACAACCAATGTGTACACCACACCGCCACTACAATCCAACTACTTCACCAGCTAGGCTTCACGGTGAACCACCAAAAGTCCCAGCTAACACCATCCCACATAAAGCAATACCTCGGGCCACCATAGACACCTCAAAAGCCATAGCCTGCCCCAATCCTGCCAGGATTGCAAGCATTCAGGCTTTACGTCAAAGATTCATGCCTCAACACTCTCTTCCAGCAAGAGTGTTTATGCAACTGATGGGGATGATGGCCTCTTGCATTTTCATAGTCCCTCACGCAAGACTCCAGATGCGTCCACTCCAAGAGTGCTTAGCGCGCCAATGAAACCAGGCCCAGGGGCAACTGACAGATCTGGTGTTGGTGGACGGTCGCACCCATCGCTCTCTGCAGTGGTGGAACACCACAAATCTTTCCAGAGGTAGACCGTTCCTGGACCCGGTTCCACAAATCATACTAACAGACGCATCGCTCTCCGGCTGGGGAGCTCATCTATTACACCTCACAGTGCAGGGCACATGGACGCCGCAACAAAAGTTACTCCATATCAACCATCTGGAGTTACTGGCAATCTTTCTAGCCCTAAAATCCTTTCAAACACAGATTTTAGGCAAAGCAGTCCTAATTCGCACAACATTACAGCCATGTACTACATTCAAAAACAAGGCGGCACACACTCTCCACAGCTCTCTCAACTAGCACAGAGCATATGGAGCTGGGCAATTCCACACAAAATCTTTCTCCTAGCCCAACATGTCCCAGGAGTCCAAAACACCATGGCAGATCTGCTCAGCAGACAGACGCAGCAGATCCACGAGTGGGAACTTCACCCACAAGTTCTTCACCCGTTCTTTCAGATGTGGGGGCATCCACAGATAGACCTCTTCGCCAGCCACGAAAACAAAAAATGCCCAAGCTTCGCCGCCAGATACCCACACCCATGGTCCAAAGGCAATGCAATATGGATGAACTGGTCAGGCAAATTTGCGTATGCCTTTCCACCTCTCCCACTAATTCCATTAGTGGTGCGAAAGCTACAACAGCATTCCCTCACGCTAATCCTAGTAGCTCCAACATGCTGCTGGAACTCTCGGTAGTACCACACTTAAAGCTACACCTCTCACCATGCCTCCTAACCCAGAACCATGGAGAGATCAGGCACCTGGACCCAGCTCAGCTCAACCTGAGATCCTTCCCCCTGACTGTATGAACGTCATCAGAGAAGCTAGACGCCCTACCACTAGAGCCTGCTACACTGCCAAGTGGAAAAGATTTGTTGTTTATTACCATAACAACACAATCAATCCTCTAGACGCATCTATACAGCACATCATATGCTACTTGCGCCATATACAAAGGTGTAACCTAGCCTATACATCCATTCGGCTACACCTCGCAGCAATTGCCGCATACCTACAGAACAGACAACAGCACCTGTCACTTTTCAGAGTGCCTGCCATTAAAGCCTTCATGGAAGGCCTCAAACGAATAATTCCCCCCCAGAGTACCACCCTCACCTGTGTGGAGCTTAAATATAGTTCTCACAAGGCAAATGGGACCGCCCTTCGAACCTTTGCATAAATGCAAACTGCAATTTCTCACATGGAAAACAGCTTTTCTTGTAGCCATCACTTCCCTTAGAAGGGTCAGTGAGATACAAGCACTTACTATACAAGAACCGTTTCTCCAAATGCACCAGAACAAGGTTGTTCTCCGTACCAACCCAAAATTCCTACCCAAAGTCATTTCCCCCTTCCATCTAAACCAATCGGTAGAATTACCGTTTTTTTCTCACAACCTCAAACTGTTGCAGAAAGGGCTCTGCACACATTAGATGTTAAGCGGGCATTATTTTACTATATCCAGAGAACACAACCTTTCAGAAAGACCAAACAACTATTTGTCTCTTCCCCTCCACCACACAAAGGCAACTCCATCTCAAAATCAGGGATAGCTAGGTGGATTGTAAAATGCATACAGATTTGCTATCGCAAAGCAAAACGAACGCTATCTGTTCCCCCTAAAGCCTACTCTACACGAAAGATAGGGGCTTCTATGGCGTTTCTAGGGAACATCCCATTAGATGATATCTGCAAAGCAGCTACATGGTCAACACAGCACACTTTCACTAAACATTACTGTGTACATGTGCAAACCAAGCAACAAGCTAGTGTGGGCCAGGCTGTACTAAAAACACTATTTCAAACCACTGCAACAGATACTGGTGGTCGCCGCTAAGGTTGGGAACTGCTATATAATCTATGCAGAAGTGTGTAATCTGCAGCTCATATGCCTCGAACGGCATATGCTACTTACCAGTATGCATCTGTTCTTGGCATGTAGAGCTGCAGATCTACACACGCCCACCCGCCTCCCCGGCTACCTGTATCTGTTCCAGTCTATCTTATTTAGATACAACACACATGGGTTTCTTCACTGTTATTACTACGCTCCATCTTTCCCTGCTGGCGTAAAACAATCTGAGGATGGAGCCGAAGCCCATGCGCAATACGATACAGAGGAGGAGTCACCGACCTCGTGACTTCCAAAGACTTTCCAAAAGGAAAAACAAACTGCAAACATCCGGGCCCAACACCAGATGGCGATCTATGCAAAAGTGTGTAGATCTGCAGCTCTACATGCCAAGAACAGATGCATACTGTTAAGTAGCATATTCCTACTGCTAGACCACGGAAAGAGGCAACATAGGTCATGATGTCTTCATCTTGTCCTTGTACCCTACGAAAGAACCTATGCCTCTCGAACTGCTTTCACTTTGTGTGAAGTGTTTCTCCAGCATTTGCAATGACATATCTCACAAATTCATTGGCTGGCCATTTCCCATGCCTAAAGAAATTTCAGGTTGGTCATCATAAATTCTTCTACCTTCAAAGCCTAAGAGGTGCAAGAAACCACGATGGACTCCAGCTCTGAAGGTCTTGGGATCCTTGTTGGCACCGTTGGCCCACTTAAACTTGGATTTGGAGCGACGGGTGCAGTGGTGGCTTCAGGTGTCGGGCTTTAGTGGTACCAGAGGCCTCATAAGAGACCCTTCTTTTGGAGTTTCTGCAAGATGCAGGAAACGGGTCCGCTATCCCACGGGAGGTCTTAGTTCTTTATCGAAGACAGGCAGTCCTCCCAGCTTTCCTACAGGGCTTGTTTAAAAAAGAAAAAAAAAAAGAGTAAAGCAGTAGAAGTAATGAGGAGTTTGAAAAAAAGCACTAAAATTGGAGGGTGTGTCTAAAAGGGAAAAGAGAATTATACTTTCTAGTCTTATGGTACTCTCTCCCATGGGAGCCTCGTAGCTGATTTCCGGTAGTTCTCTTATCAGTGTTATCAATATCAGCACTAAATAGAGTGAACCACTATCGTTGGAGTTTTTAGGGTCGGCCATCCTAATGTCAAAACTGGCCCACCAACTCCTCCTGTTTATCGAAGTAGTCACGGGGAAGGCACAGAAATCATCTAAGGAAATGGCCACGATGTCCAAGACCGTGTTAGACACTGTCCTTAGAGCCGTGGTTCCCAAACTGTGCGCCGCAGCTCCCCGGTGCGCCGTTAATAGCAGCCAGGGGCGCCGTGCACGTCTTTGGAATGTGCAAATCATGTGAGAAATTTAAAAATGATGCGCCTTTTGACGCCCTACCTGTCAGCTGGCGTCAGGAATCGTGATATGGCCCAGTGTTCTATTATTATCAGTCTCATGCATAGCTCTCACCTTTTTGTCTGTTTCTGCTAAGCTCGCAATGAATCGAAGATTAAACCAGCAGCCTTGGCTTCGTCATCAGCCTTCCAGCAAATGAGCCTTATTTAAATACACCCAGCTGCAGCGCAACATACTGGGGAGTTACAAGCGCCACCTGTAAAATCCGGAGTCATGTTTTGGCCCAAGAGTTAACGGCCGCCTTCTGCACGTACGTGTTCACACAGCCTCTGCATACACAGGATGACTGTTAGGCGTTATTGCTGCCTGTGTTTTGACGCTCCTCTGGGGACCCTCTTCACAAGTTACTTGATTGAATAACTGCAAAGACAAACTCATTTTTAAAGAGGCAATCATATTTACTGCTTTTCAAGGGAGATAAATTAAAAATGAAAATGTGACGGGGTAAATAGGTTAACTGCAAAAATATCCAAAATGTTGAGCATATAATAAGACGCTTATATTTCTCTACATTTGTTAAGATGTACTTGTTATTGGGGAAAAAAGGCAGCGCAGAGTTTTGTCTGGTTCACCTAGTAAAAGTAAACATAACAAGACCAGTCTTACCAGGTCCTGGTCTGTTAAATTCCGCTTAAAGCTGAGCTCAAAGGTGACATATGCCTATTTTGTTTGAATGTTTAACATACTAGTGATATATAAAACGAGAAGGGCAAGGATGCTGATTTGGTATTTCTGCTCGCAAATAAAATTATTATTGTTGTGTAAATAATTATGTTCAGAAATACTGTTATTTTGACATTGACCTTGAAAAATGGGGATTCACTTCAGGAATTGCTATTATCGTGGTGCACACATTTGTGTGGCAATTCTCCATTTCCATCCGATTTCTCACCCAGAGATTTCACCATTTTTAGCGCGTAAAAATGCTGGGGGATGGGTTAACACAAACAGGAGATTATTCTGTGTAAATTGTAATCCCCATTCAGCTGGTAACTTGTGATGGGTGAATCCTGAATACCACAGCAGTGAAAAACAGGAGCGTCTTTTACCCCTCCATGCACTGACATGAATACAGGCACAGCAGCCCCAGCTCTGTAGCACTCAGAGCCCTCACCCACCCAGAACCTCTCTGGCGTTGCAGCCCTTCATTCCCTCACCTGCCCAGGTTCTGTCTGGGCCTCTGGTGCTGCAGCCCTCCTAGCCCTCGACCCGGGGCGGCACTGGTCTTGACTGACACTATGGCACCCATAGCTCTCACCCCAGCCGTCATCTCTCTACCACTGGAGCAACCTAACCAGACCTAAAACCGGACCCTCAACATCTCTAGTGCTGCAGCACTCTTGATAAACACCCATGATAAACACCCACCCAGGCTGGCATCTCTCCCACTGCTACATCCTCACCTGAACTCTCAAACCGGGCCAGCACTTCTCTAGCGCTGCAGTCCCCTGAAAATCATCTTGTGCGGCACCTCCCTGGCACTGAAGCACCCTGAACTTTCACCCAAGCCAGCACCTCCCTATATCACTTTAGCAACCCTAATCATCACCTTATCCGGGTCCTCTTTAGCACTGCAGAACCCCAAACCCTCACCCAGGTCAGCACTTCTCAGGCACTGCAGCACCCAAAACCCTCACCTAAGCCTGCACTGCTCTACACAGCCTCAGCACTCTGAGGTTCCACCTAATCCAGCACAGCAGAATCTCTTCTCTAGTATTGCAGCAGCCATGGCCAGCATCAAGGGTGGCACTTAACTGGCTTGGCAGTATCCTGAGTTCTCGATCTATCACCCCTCTAGTGCCCCAGCAGCTGTGGCTACTGCTGCCCTTCAAGCAGAAAACTGGAAGTACTCCCAAGGTCAAGCATGCATCCCCCCCCCCCCCCCCCCCCCCCCCACTGGTAAAGAAAAAGTGTCATGATGGGGAGCCACGGCCAACTGGGAATTTTGTCAGGGGAGCCACAGGTCAAAAAAGTTTGAGAACCACTGCCATAGATTATTGACAGCTCTTCGAACCTACATTTCCTCCACAACGATGCCAAAGGGGATGATGGACGGAGTGCTTGAGCAAATCAAACACCCCCCCCGTCAACTGATCTGGGTTTAATCCATCACCATTCTTTAGCTCACTCCACCACCCCAGTTCAGGCATGGCCATATGCAAATCAGTCTGACCCTGTGCCTCATGAGAACAGTCCAGCCCGAACTGCCAAGCCATGTTTTCCCTGAACCGGAAACAACCATCCTGGGACCGGTTTTGGGTTCATAACCCTCATCAGCCAGGCTAGCTTGAATCCAGTGGCAAAGTGAGCAAGGGACCCACGTCTGGGCATACCCTGCCAACTTAGGGCGAACAAAGCGATACCAAAGGCGATGATGGACGAAGCGCTTGAGCAAATCAAACACTCCCCTCCAGTCAACTAATCTGGGTTTAATCCATCATCATTCTTTAGCTCACTCCACCACCCCAGTTCAGACATGGCCATATGCAAATCAGTCTGATGCTGTGCCTCATGGGAACAGTCCAGCCCGAACTGCCTGACATTGTATGACATTGTTCTGCATTCTGTCCATCAATAGTTCTTTTTGCATACATCTCCTCCACAGTAGAAAACTCTAAAATTCCTCTGAGATAATTTCCCTCCAATCAGAAGTTACAGCCTTTAACTCCTGTCTCACGGTGACTGAAAATAGAATGGCAAGCTTTGAACAGACTTAAGCTGCTTGTACGGATTTGGACGACTGGCCAACTGGCACATTCAGGCAAAGATCACACAATTTGAAGACCAAAATAAGCAGGACATCCTTTGCATTTCTGGGATTTCTAAGACGGTAGCAGAAGACATCATTATGGCGTTCACCCCAGAACATACCAAGATAGAGTTCTCCCCGTCTTTGAAACTTCAACTGGCTCATTGGATCAAGACTCTAACAGTTAAGAAGTCCCACTATGGGTTATTGTCTGCTTTCTTCACAATCAGAAAATCTGTGATGTAATTAATAAGTGTTGGAGGGAGGACCACCAGGGAGTCGGGGGGACTACTCCGGGGCACCTTCCTACCGCAAAGTTATAGCCGAGCGCCGCCGAGAAGCCTCCTAGGAGAGGTCCTTCTCCTGTGATCGTACTAGGCCCAGTAACACCACTACACAGGACTCCGTATCAGTTGCTTATCTTGGTACTTTATCAATGGTAGCACATTCAATATATTTACAGGGGGATCGAGTGATCCAGAAGAGTCTCAAGGTCTTTGTGGGGGTAGGGTAGCGGGACAGTCTTAGTACCAGCCTGGTACGGGGAGGCTCTGCGCCAGACTTTGCGTGCTGGTCTCAAAGCAGCTCGGACGTGAGGAGCCGCGACGGTGTCTGCAGGGCTCGGTTGGTAGTTCCGCTTGGGTCGAGCCACGACACAGTCAGCAGGGCTCCGGTGGTAGGTCCGCTTCGGTCGAGCCGCGACAAGGTCAGCTGGGCTCTGATGGTAAGTTCAACAAGGTCGGGCCGCGACAGCGTCAGCAGGGCCCCAAAGGTTCGTGAAGGTCTTTTAAGCACGATGGAGCCGCGACGTCGTCAGCAGGGTGTAGTTTCAGGATGAGTCTTTCTCCGTAGGGTCAGCCGCGATCCGATCAGCAGGGCTCTTGACTCTGGGATACAACTGCTGTCTTGTTGCCGGGTCGCCCCAGATATAGGTCTGGAGCCCTTTGATGTCCGGACCCTTGCGCCCGGGGGGGGGGGGGGGGCGGCGGAGAGGCCGGGTCGGAAGCGGCCAGACGCCCAGCAGGAGAGGCACCAGGCCCAAGAGAGCTGTGGGGTGATCGCACCTAGGTGTGGAAGGACGGTTGGGGGTCCCATCGATACTGCCCTCCGCCGGGAGTGGGGAGGTGTTCACGTGGTATCCCCCTGGCCAAGGGTTGGCGCCCTGATGTCGGGCCTCGCTGGGACCGAGGCCGGGTGGAGCGGGGTCAGGTAGGTGGTTACGTAGAGTCACGTACAATCCAAAATGGAGGAGCCCCGAGGTGCATGGGACCTCGTGCGGCTTAGCGAGGGGGAACAGGACCACGCCACGAGGCCGGCTCCAACACGCGTCCCCCCCCCCCCCCCCCCCCCCCCCCCCCCCAGCTGAAGGCAGGGAGAGTCACCCATCTCGTTGGGGGTTCTCCTCGCCGAGGCGGAAGAATCTGGACAGGCCGTCGGCATTGGCGTGGTCGTTGCCGGGCCGGTGCTCCACGGTGAAGTCCATCCCTTGCAGCGAGATGGACCATCGCAACAACTTGGGGTTCTCGCCCCGCATTTGCATTAGCCACCGCAAGGGCCGGTGGTCAGTTTGGACTCTGAAGTGGGTGCCGAAAAGGTAGGGCCGGAGCTTCTTGAGAGCCCATACCACGGCGAAGGCTTCCCGCTCGATGGTGCTCCACCTCTGTTCTCGTGGCAGCAGTCGGCGGCTGATGAAGGCCACAGGTCGGTCGAGGCCCTCGGTGTCCATCTGGGAGAGGACCGCCCCGACCCCGTACTCCGAGGCATCGGTCTGAACCACAAATTCCTTACTGTAGTCAGGGGCCTGTAGCACAGGGGCAGCACACATGGCCGCCTTGAGGGCTTCAAAAGCGGTCTGACAGCGGGGCGTCCAGTGCACCGCCTTGGGCTGTTTCTTGGAAGTGAGCTCCGTGAGGGGCCCCACAATACTGCCATAATCCTTAATAAATCGCCGGTAGTAGCCTGTGAGGCCTAAGAAGGCCCAGACAGCGGTTTGGGTTGCGGGGGGCTCCCACGCCTGGATGGCATCGAACTTTAACTGGAGGGGCGCCACCTGGCCACTCCCCACTTGGTGGCCCAGATAGGTCACAGATCCTTGACCGATCTGGCACTTGCTGGCCTTAATCGCGAGCCCGGCCCTTTGGAGAGCGGCCAGGACTTCTCCGAGGTGTCCTAGGTGCGCGGCCCAGTGGTTGCTGAAGACGGCAATGTCGTCGAGGTAGGCCGCGCTGAAAGCTTCTAGCCCGGCCAGGACCTTGTTCACCAGCCTCTGGAAGGTCGCTGGGGCGTGCTTCATACCGAAGGGCATCACCCGAAAGTGGTAGTGCCCATCGGGGGTGGAAAAAGCGGATCGTTCCTGGGCGCCGGTGGTGAGCTTGATCTGCCAGTACCCAGCGGTGAGATCAAAGGTGCTTAGGTAGCGGGCGGCCCCTAAGCGGTCGATCAGCTCGTCTGCCCGTGGCAGGGGGTGGGCATCGGTCTTGGTGACTGCGTTCAGGCCCCGGTAGTCTACACAAAATCTGAGTTCCGGGGGGGTGCCGGGGGCGTCGGCCTTCGGCACCAAGACCACAGGGCTGGCCCACGGGCTGTCGGATGGCTCGATGACTCCGAGGACGAGCATCTTGGAGACCTCGGTCTGTATGCATGCTCGGACTCGGTCGGGTACTCTGTAGGCGCGGTGTCGCACAGGGGGGCTGTCCCCGGTGTCCACGTCGTGGACGCACCAGGGGGTCACCCCGGGGCGTGAGAGAGAAGAGGGCAGCGAAGGGTTGCAGGAGCTTCCGGCAGTCATGGCGCTGTTCTGGGGTCAGGGTGGCGGGGAGGTGGACGCCCTCCAAGGAGCCGTCTTGGCCCGAGGACCCCAGGAGGTCTGGTAGGGGCTCGGAGTCTCTTTCGCCCCCATCGTCGGTAGCCAGCAGCAGGCTTAGTTCAGTTCGGGCAAAGTGGGGCTTGAGCCGGTTGGCGTGTAGGACCCGGAGGGGGTTCCTCGGGGACTCCATGTCGACCAGGTAGGTGACGGGACTCTTCCTCTCAACCACCTTGAAGGGCCCGGTCCACTTGTCCTGCAGGGCGCAGGGGTCCACGGGCGACATGACCCAGACTTGCTGGCCCGGCCCGGCTCGAACTCGATGGTCGAGGCATTTTCGTCATACCAGCGTTTCATGTTTGCTTGGCTGGCTTCGAGGTTGGCTTCTGCCAGGGCCCGGAACTTCCGAGTCTGGTTCCGCAGGGTCAGGAGGTACCGGTAGACGTCGGGGGGGGGGCATCTTGGACGTTCGCCTCCCAGCCCTCCTTGACCAGGCTGAGGGGCCCTCGGACGGGGTGCCCATACAACAGTTCGAAGGGGCTGAAGCCCAGGGATTTCTGTGGTACCTCTCGATAGGCGAACAGGAGGCAGGGCAGCAGGACGTCCCATCTCCTCCTCAGGGGCTCTTCCAGGCCCTTGATCATCCCCTTCAGGGTTCTGTTGAACCGCTCGACCAGTCCGTTCCCCTGGGGGTGGTAAGGGGTGGTGAATTTGTAGGTGACCCCACATTGTTGCCAGAGGGATCTCATGTACTTCGAAATAAAGTTCGTACCCCTGTCGCTCACCACTTCTCGGGGGAACCCCACCCTGGAGAAGATGCCCATCAGGGCCCGGCCCACCACTGGAGCTGTCACAGTGCGGAGTGGGATGGCCTTGGGGTATCGGGTGGCGTGGTCGACCAGTACCAGGATGAAGCGGTGTCCCAGGGCGGTTCGGGGGTCGAGGGGCCCCACGATGTCGATCCCTACCCGTTCGAACGGGGTGTGGACGGCTGGAAACGGTTGGAGGGGGGCCTTGACTCGACCCCCAGTCTTTCCGCTAGCCTGGCAGGTCTGGCAGGACCGGCAGTGGTGGTCCACGTCTCTCCGCATTCGGGGCCAATAGAAATGGGTCACTAGGCGGCTGTAAGTTTTGTCTCGCCCGAGGTGTCCGGCGAGGGGCACGTCATGCGCCAGGTTCAGGAGGAACTCTCGGAATCGGAGGGGAACCACCAACACCCGGCCGGCTCCCAGTTCGGCGACTTTCTGCTCGCTATACAATAAGTAATTGTCCCAATAGATCCAGTGGGTTCCCGTGGGGTCCCCCGAGGCCTGGGCGGCCGCTTGCTGTCGGGCCCCCTCGAGGGACGGGCAGGCCTTCTGCTCTTGCTGGAATTGTTCGCGGGTGGGGCCCCCGTCGTGGCGCCACTGGGCCAGCTCGGGGATCTAGCTGAGGGAGGCGGCCTCGTCGGGGGAAAGTTCGGAGGGCCCGGCCTCATCGTCGGGTTCCTCCGTGCCGGAGGAGGGTGGCAGTTCTTGACCCGTAGGCTCGTCGGGGGCCGCGGCAGCAGCTGGTTGGGCGGTCATGGACCGGGTGGTGGCGCAGGCCCACTCGGGCAGCCCTAGCATCCCCAGATGCTCTCGGCGGTCCACCTGGGCCCAGGGGGAGCTCTCTAGGTCATTCCCCAGGAGGCAGTCCACTGGGGCGTCGTCGCGGACAGTTACTTTTAGAGTGCCTGACACTCCTCCCCACTCGAAGGGGATCCTGGCCATCCGGCACATGCTTTCGGTGTTGTCCGCGGTCCGGACAGGGCATAGGACATGCGGCAGGATTTGTTCGGGGGTCACCAGGTGGCAGCGGACAGCGGTCACACTGGCCCCAGTGTCCCGGAGGGCTTCGGCCCGTTGTCCATTGATGGTGACCCACTGCTGGTACTTCTGGGTGTTGCTTGGGATGGCAGCTCGGGGCACCATTTCTCGGGAGCCCAAGCATACGAGTGACATGGCAGCTGGTTCCCACTCGGGGGACCCGTCCTCGCGGTTTTCCTCCTCTTCCTCCCCTTCCCCCAGGGCTGCGGCGGCTATTTGTCGGGGAGGGGGCCCAGCGGTCCCGTTCCGTCGGTTTACGGGGCAGGCCGGGTCGCTCGCATAGTGGCCTGTCTGTTGGCAGCCGAAGCAGGTCACTGTTGGTGGGGTCCAGGCCTGGCGATGGGGGTCCCTCTTCGGACCAGGGTCGGGGACGTGTGGTTGGCGGCTTGGCCTCGTGGCGGGCTTCTGGGCGGCCCGGCCAGGAATTCTCGACTGCGGTGGGACCCCCCTCCTCCGCCCCGCTGGCGAGGAGGTGCCGTGGTACTCCGTTGGTAGTCCCCCACGGGGTTCCGGGGGACCCGGGTGTTGACCTATCGGTCGGCTTCGGCGGCGAGCTTCCGGGGCTCGGTCAGCTTACTGTCCAGGAGGTGTTGCCTTAGTTCCACAAAGCAGTTGTTGGCGAGGTGCTCCCAGACAATGAGGTCGAACAGTTCGTTGTACGAGGTGACCTTGCTCCCTTTTATCCACCCTTCAAAGGCCCGGCTGAAGAAGTCCACGTATTCGACCCATGTGGTACCGGGGAGCTTCTTGCAGTCCCGGAAGCGCTGCCGGTACATCTCGGCTGATAGTCCGTAGCGTGTGAGTAGGGCTTCTTTCATGTGGTCGTATGATGTCATCACCGCGTCGGGGAGTTGCAGCAGGGTATCCCGGCCCTCGCTGAGGAACCTCCCCCATAGGCCGGCACCCCAATCCTTCCGGGGTACCCGATGGGAGGTCATGGCTACCTCGTAGGCTCGGAACCACTGCTGGATGTCGTCGTTTTTGTAGTATTCCTTGACGACATCCTTGGGGATTTGAACCTTTGGTTCGGTCAGTGGCAGAGCCTCCCGTGCCCCGGGGGTGCTGGTCTCCCCCGTTTTGGATTTCAGTTTGAGTTCCTTGAGGCCCCTCTCGTGCTCGAGGGTTAGCCGTTTCTCTTCTAGTTCTCTATGCCGTTTCTTTTCTTCGATTTCCTCCTGCAGCCGTAGTTGCTCCAAGGCTAGTTTCTTCTCCGCCAGCAGGAGTTCACCGTCCAGCCGGAGTCGTGCGAGGTCCATTTCGTGTGTCCGGACCCTCTCCCGTTCTTGCATTTCTTCGTGGGATAGGCCGGCTTCCGGGATGCTTCGCCCCCCATCTGTCGGGGTCATGGTCGGTGGCTGGTTTCCGTCCCGGGCCGAGGTCCCTTCGGCTTGGGGTGGAGTGGTCTCGGATTCTGCCCAGGCTTTCAGGGCTTTCTGCATTTCTTCCTTGGTACCCAATCCTGTGGTTGGGATCCCTTTGTCCTTGCAGAATTGTTTCAGTTCTTTGTGGGTGTATTCTTCCAGCCTTTCTGGCTGGAAGGTTGCGGCCACGGTTGCTTCTTGGCCGTTCATGGTTCCCTTCTTTCCGTCTGGTTAGGTAGTGGGTGCGTTACTTGCCTGTACGATTGCGTCTGGCTCGGATCCCGTCGCTGGCCACCAAATGTTGGAGGGAGGACCACCGGGGAGTCGGGGGGACTACTCCGGGGTACCTTCCTACCGCAAAGTTATAGCCGAGCGCCGCCGAGAAGCCTCCTAGGAGAGGTCCTTCTCCTGTGATAGTACTAGGCCCAGTAACACCACTACACAGGACTCCGTATCAGTTGCTTATCTTGGTACTTTATCAATGGTAGCACATTCAATATATTTACAGGGGGATCGAGTGATCCAGAAGAGTCTCAATGTCTTTGTGGGAGTAGGGTAGCGGGACAGTCTTAGTACCAGCCTGGTACGGGGAGGCTCTGCGCCAGACCTTGCGTGCTGGTCTCAAAGCAGCTCGGACGTGGGGAGCCGCGACGGTGTCTGCAGGGCTCGGTTGGTAGTTCCGCTTGGGTCAAGCCGCGACACAGTCAGCAGGGCTCCGGTGGTAGGTCCGCTTCGGTCGAGCCGCGACAAGGTCAGCTGGGCTCTGATGGTAAGTTCAACAAGGTCGGGCCGCGACAGCGTCAGCAGGGCCCCAAAGGTTCGTGAAAGTCTTTTAAGCACGATGGAGCCGCGACGTCGTCAGCAGGGCTCAGAGTGTAGTTTCAGGATGAGTCTTTCTCCGTAGGGTCAGCCGCGATCCGATCAGCAGGGCTCTTGACTCCGAAATACAACTGCCGTCCTGTTGCCGGGTTGCCCCAGATATAGGTCTGGAGCCCTTTGATGTCCGGACCCTTGCGCCGGGGGGGCGGGGGGGGCGGAGAGGCCGGGTCGGGAGCGGCCAGACGCCCAGCAGGAGAGGCGCCAGGCCCAAGAGAGCTGTGGGGCGATCGCACCTAGGTGTGGAAGGACGGTTGGGGGTCCCATCGATACTGCCCTCCGCCGGGAGTGGGGAGGTGTTCACGTGGTATCCCCCTGGCCAGGGGTTGGCGCCCTGATGTCGGGCCTCGCTGGGACCGAGGCCGGGTGGAGCGGGGTCACGTAGGTGGTTGCGTAGTCACGTACAATCCAAAATGGAGGAGCCCCGAGGTGCATGGGACCTCGTGCGGCTTAGCGAGGGGGAACAGGACCACGCCACGAGGCCGGCTCCAACAATAAGGTTAAACAACAGGGCTTTTTTCTATATGACTGCCTTAAAATAGATATACACCAGGACTTGTCTCATGAAACTTTGTCCAAACGAAAATGCTTCCTAATTCTATGACCCCGGTTGAAAATGCTTGATATTCGTTTTAGCCTCCTAAACCTGGTAACTATGTGTTCGAGGCATATGAGCTGCAGAATTCACACTGTGTGCATAGATCGCCATCTGGTGTTGGGCTCAGATGCTTGCACCTTGTTGTTGTCATCTTGGAAGAAGTCTTTTGTAGTCATGAGATAGGTGACTCCTCCCTTGGATGATAGTGCGCATGGGCATTGACTCCATACTCAGATTGTTTTTTTACGCCATCGGGTTCGGATGTAACTTCAGCGCTTCGGTTCGGTACCGTGTTATCCAACCCTTTTCGACGCGCAAACCATCGCAAACTCGACGTTATTGTTTTTGTTCGCGTGCCTTTCGACGCACTCACTCGAGTACTCTATTCCAGTCGTCGACACGGGCCGCTGGGCCTATCGACGCCTTTGGGCCTACGGCTAATGGGAAGGACGCCATTCAAAAAATGCCCCCAGTGTGGAGCTAAATTCCCACACCGCGACCAACACAAGGTCTGCAACCTCTGTCTCTCGCCCTAGCACGAGGAGAAAACTTGCCAGGCTTGCCTTCTTCCGGCTCAAGAAGTCTATCCGTGATCGCCGGGCCCGACGACATGTTATGGCGCAACAGGCTGCACCGGTGTCAGAAGACATCTTCGATGAAGGCCCCGATGTTCGGAGGCAGAGGATTCGGAGGATCTGGACATCGTTTCCGAGGCAGATGACTCCCGACGACCACATCACTCTAGGTCAACGAGTGTGTACAATTTCCCCTGCCCCAACCCCACCCGAAATAAAAGGCGGCTCCGGTCAAGACTTTGCCTGCAGGCACCAGTCGCAACCGAAACAAAGCTTCAGAAGCCCCGCATGCCGGGCCCGGCTCCGTAGACAGAGGAGAAGCCTTCCGGCGGCTCGGGACCGAGCAAGCCGCATGTCAGTGCCCCACAGACACGATTGGGACCGAAGTTTGGAGCGCATCCTACTCCCGCAGTCTCCAAAAAGGCCTCGGCACCGAAGGAACAAAAGTCCTCGCATCCTAAACCAAAACACTCTGAACCGAAAAAGATTTCTGACTCCACACCAAAGCCGAAGGATTCAAACACCCCTTCAAAGGCTCCAAAGCAGAAATCTAAATCCCGCTCGGATCCGAAAAAATCGGTGCCGAAAGAGACTATCGAAACAAAAAACTCTCCGTGGACCCTAAGACAGGCCATATTGTCAGCATTCCACACAAAGAGGAAATTGGACACCCCACTCATCCCTGAGGTGCCTGTGAAGAAAAGAGACTGTGGGACTTCACCCTTACGACCCTCTTCTCCTGTTCTTCCTACTAAGCCTTCCTCTCCTCCAAAGTCTACCATACTTCCTTCATATTCACCACCACCACAGGATGATGATGATTTAGGGCATGGGGGAGGCAGCAATGACCCTTTTACTGACCCTGATGATGACACAGACACACCACAGGACACATGGGATGACTATGATGACCCAGTAGATCCTCCAGACCTTCCTGATCCTGATGTATACCCAACAAAGTCATCTCCCCAGATGACAATATTGGCTTTAGTCCGCTCATTGATAGGGCTTACATGCCCCAGAGATATTCAAAGACCCTGTAAGGGCTAGAATTCTCAATCCTCGGATTGATAAAAAAATATAAACCCGCCCCTAATGATCCCACCTACATTAAGGGCCAACTTCCCTTAGACTCCCTGGTCGTGACCAATGCTAGAAAGCGTGCCAACTCTCAGATCTCCGATGATGCTCCACCTCCGGTCAAAGTCTAAATTACTAGATGCTTCGTGCAAACTAGTTGCTGCCCAGGCAGCTAATCACTGGAGGATAGCTAATGCGCAGGCATTACTTGCCAGGTACGATAGGGCTCATTACGACGAGCTTGAAACCCTAATGCAGCATTTGCCTGACCAATATAAAGCTAATGATTTGATTCAGGAGGGCAAGTTAATAACCAATGCATCAATTAAATGTGCCCTCGATGCAGCAGACACTGCATATAGATCCATCAACACGAGTGTGTTACTAAGAAGACCTGCCTGGCTGCGCATTTCTGGGTTCAAACAAGAAGTGCAGACTACAATCCTCAATCATCACGAACAACTTTTTGGCCCAGCTGTGGATACAGCTTTAGAAAAAAAGAAAAAGGACACGGAGACTGCTAAATCCATGGGAGCATTAGTCTCCATCTACACGAGGCTCCTTTCGGCTCTCCTTTTATAGAGGAGCATCCAAAAGCATCAGTACAAACACTGCTTCTTCCTCCAATAAAAACCTCATCAAACATCCCCCAACAAGGGATATTTAAGGGGTGGGTACAGAGGAAATAACAAAGGTAGAGGCTGAGGTAACAACACTCGCGCCTCTCCCACTAATAAACAGTGACTTCCCTCCAGACCATTCCACTCCGGTCGGAGGGAGATTCTCCTAGTTCCTACCTGTCTGGAATTCCATCACTACAGACAAGTGGGTAAGCCAAATTATCCATTATGGTTACTGCCTGGAACTTACTGTAACTCCCCCCAGCATACCGCCCAAGCAACGTTCGATGTCCACGGAACATCTGACGGTCCTGAAACAGGAAGTTCCTTCACTGCTTCAAAAGCATGCAATAGAACTAGTTCACAGCATCAAGGAACAGGAGTTTACTCCCTGTATTTCCTAATCCCCAAAAAAGACGGTACTCTAAGACCAATACTGGACCTCAGACCTCTCAATCTTTACATATAGTCAGATCATTTTCACATGATCACTCTTCAACACGCCCTTCCACTGCTTCAACAAGGCGACTTCCTTGCCACACTAGACCTCAAGGACGCCTACTTTCATATTCCCATACACCCTGGTCACAGGAAATATGTAAGGTTCACAGTGGACAGCCAACACTATCAATTCAAAGTTCTCCCATTCGGGATGACCACAGCACCCAGAGTGTTCACAAAGTGCCTTGCGGTAGTAGCAGCGCACTTGCAAAGGCAGTAAATCCATGTATTTCCATACCATCGACGACTGGCTGATAAAAGCCAAGTCAAATAACCAATGTGTTCACCACACTTATCAAATTATTCAGCTGCTACACAGCTTGGGGTTCACAGTGAGCTACACCAAGTCACACCTTCAACCCTATCCTATCTACATCAGTACCTGGGAGCCACAATAGACACTTCCAAAGCTCTAGCATACCCCAATCCAGCCAGGCTAGTCAGTATGCCAACTCTTATCACCAAATTTCAGCCCCAACACTCTCTTAAAGCCCGAGTGTTTATGCAACTCATAGGAATGATGGCCTCTTGCACTTTCATTGTACCTCATGCAAGACTTCAAATGCGCCCTTTACAGGAATGCTCAGCACGTCAGTGGAACCAGGCTCATGGTCAACCTACAGATCTGGTGTTGGTGGACAGACGCACACATCACTCTCTGCAGTGGTGGAACACACAACCTTTCCAGAGGGCGCCGTTCCTAGAGCCAGTTCCACAGATGGTGCTAACAGCGGACGCATCACTCACCGGCTGAGGAGCCCATCTCCTAAACCTCACAATTCAGGGCAAGTGGACCACTCAACAAAACAAGCATTGGCATAGCTGATAGGTCTCTCTTTTGGGACCTCATAAGTATTTAGTCATGCAGCACAATATCCTTGGTGCAACAACATCAACTGTTGCATGGCTAAACACTTCTAAGGTCCCAAAGGCGACACCTATTGGCTATGCCAATCCTCGTTTCCCTTCTCACTGGAGGAAATCATAAGAGACCTACATTTCTCTGCCCTTTAGAAAAGGGATACACTTCACCTATTTGTGTTGGGTTACCCTACAGTAATGCACCATGGCCATCAAAACATCGTGAGATGAAAGCTATAGGTCTCTCGCCCTAGAATTGGCACAAGCTCTTAGTGGAGTAGCAAAAACCAGCCACTGGCTTGTGTGGGGGAACTAAACCTTTCTTATGTCCATCTTTAGATGGAACTCTACTCATGTGGGTAAAAAGAAAGTAGCTATCATTCTGGGGGAATCCATGTACATAGGGAATCCTGTACATAGAGCAAGTTAGTACCTGAATACTTTGAAGGATGTATAGTAAAACACACAACTTACAAACCAACTTTTCCTCAGAGGTAATTATAGAGTCTGGCCTGCCAAGTTCCACCCCCCTCTTAAAATTAATAGTTCACTAATGCCTCCCTCAAAGGCTCGCTTCCATCTCCCCTCTCATCCTTGTATCCATCATATATAACGCATAAACTGAAGACTAACACCAACTGTGTTCAGTCATACATGGAACCACCTCGCGCAACACTCAATTGGCGAGCACCGATGGTCATGCACACCTCAAGTTGCTAGACGTGATTCATACAGATGTGAAACACAAAACATTACATATTCAGTCTTTCATACCTACTCTTGACAAACAGTCCGCAAAGACAGGAAACACCCACTATCTGGGGTTCAAGTGCTATATGCAAAAAACTCAGGTTTCTTCCAAAAACGGCAAGCACTAAAATACATCCAAAATATATCCATACACATTTTGTCACTCATGACGTAGATGTCATTTGGAATGATTACAAATGTGTTTGCAACTATGCACAATGTGAGCTAGTTAGAGTGTGTGTGCGTGAGAGTTTGCACGCGCCTGTGTACCTTTTGTAACATGTATTTAGGACATTTAAACGAGTTTTAGTTAGAAACTCTTGTCGTGTCTTATCAGCACTATTTACTGTTTACCAAGCACGTGGACTGCAGTTCTGTGACTGATCTGCAAATGCGAAGCATGCTCAGTAAATCCCACTCCCCCTAATTCAAAGCGGAGCTACAGAAATAAACAGAAGGCGCTTTGCCAGTTATTAGGACCCTGCTTACCAATAAGCATTACCATCAGTGAAAGTCATTATGGGCCATTTGCAGAGGTTGTTAGGCCCAGTGTAAACAGTAGTATAAATAACACAGATTAGGTGAAGGAGGGCTGGCCGTTGGTGGGCTCCAGAAAGGAACTTGTCAGAGTGTTAAATTCCCAACAGGGACAGGTCATTTGGAAAAACCAGTTACTTGATTTATCTTTTACACCTGGCACACAAATTAAAGACAACCTACACAAGCGAAAGAGGGAAAAGGATTCTATGGGAGGGAAGCCATTAAACATTCTACTCTGTGAAAGGAGGGCAGCCTTTTCTAGCTGTGCTGGCACAATATGGAGCAACACCCAAACAGTCCCCAACACCCCACAATCTCATGCAACTTCCCTTTGACTTCTGAAACAACAAGACACACTGGCAATGGCCACAACTGTGGAAAGAGACGGCCCAGGCTGCAGCCACTTTGCAGCAGTGAAAAACAAGCGTCTGTTGTGACGGCACTTGTGAACAGTAAATAAGGGCGCCCTACAATGAATGCTACTGAGCCTCTGCTGCATAATTTGACCCTCTCCTGTCGCATAATTCCAGTGGCCCTGATTATAACCTGCTGTCCAACAGCCGGACTGTTCGCGGTCTAGTGCTTTACTGGGATTCTCCGCTGTAAAAAGACTGGAAAATACTTCAAACGAATCCACAGCTAGACAACGAGGCTGCGGTTGGGCCAGATTAGGACCAGTTTCAAGATCAGGCTAACAGTTTTATGTCTTATTAGTAGAAGAGAAGAAATTGTGCCTGACCTTGGTACAGTCTCCTCACAGCCAGTCTCGCCCATGTTTACATGTGGTGCTTGGTGTCATGGCTGTCACTACAGCCGTGCATGTTTGGCCCCACACTTTGCTAATCCAGGTAGAACAGGGATCAGGGGTCCGTCTGGTTCAGCTCCTGATAGCATCCCCACGGACTGAGGTCAGGGAGGTTGCGAGAGTTGTTGCAGGCACTGAGGATGCCACAACGCAAGAGAGGCAAAGCCAGTCCCTGGTGGACCACTGAGTGCTACTGTTCCCCGGGCAGAGTAGCTAGCACCCAGGCGTAGTGGGGGGGAGGGGGGGGGGTGTGTCTTGCGTACCCTACAGTAAGCAAGATGTTTACTACTGCAGAGTGAGTGTTGGGCTATGATCTGCTGCACCTCTGCCAGCATGGACCCTGGGAACAACTGGATTGGACAGTTTACTGCCAGCCTGCCCTGTATGTCTCCTCCTTGGAAGTCGCCAAATGACTCACCCAAGAGCAGCCGAAGGTGAGAGAATAACGAGCCCAGTGCATCTGCCAGAACGTAAGTATTGACTCTCATGAGTTAAGTGATGCGGAAGGTAAAACAGCGGGATTTGGGCTGTCGGAGACACGAGTTCAAAGCTCCATTAGGGATCTGAATCTGCTGTGCAGTGCTACCAAATTTTTTAACCCTGCTTTAGAAACGTGGCGTAACGGCCAGAGCGTCCGACTTTGTACTCTTTGTATACGTCTGTACCCTTATCACTTTGCTACTGGTGTAGCAATATGTGGCCGTTCCGCATTCAGATTCATGTTTCACAGCTGCCACATTGAAATCAACTGCCTAAATAGGGGGGGCGGTGAGATGGTGACGTTACAAGAGCCTTCGTGTGGAGGAGCGGAGGGAAGAGCGAAAGAGCTGCAGTAAGCGGGCGTGTAGTTAAAAGGCACGCTGCCCCAAAATTAAAATAATCAGAACCCGCGATTGTGAAAATGAAGGCGGGCATTTAGTTAAAAGGCGGCAGCCTCCAAATTCAAATATTGAAACTTGCAATGGTAACATTAACAACTAGATTTGGTTACGTGAGCACATTGTAGCTGGCAAGGGTTAACAAGCCTTAAACAAGGAGGCACTGCAGCTGCTCGCTCCCGCAGGCAAAACGCCGTGGGATGCAGCTACAGCGTCCCGCGAGTGGTGGGCGCACCGGAAGAATGCGGCATCGAAAGTGAAAGCAACTAAAACCAAGCTTTGAAATGTGACCCGAAGCAGATGGCACACTGCATGCCTCTGCGCGTAACCGCAAGGAATAGGCCGTAGGCGTCAACATTCCTAGAAAAGGTGGGACAAAAAGACGCCTTTTGCCAATTGCGTGCTGTCTTTGTTAAAAAGACACACGCAAAGGCCAATAACCTGGGACAAAACCAAAAGCACACACACAAGCGTGTGGTGAGATTTTTAAAGCCCCTACATAAAGTCTCGCAGGGCAGCGCATGCGCGCTGCGCTAGGCTCAACGTAAACCGCTCCACATCAATCACCTAGAATTACTAGCAATATTTCTAGCGCTAAAGTCATTCCAAGTAAATCTCCTCCACAAAACTGTCCTAGTTCGCACCGACAATATGACAGCAATGTATTACATACAAAAACAACGAGGAACACACTCGTTGCAGCGGTCTCAACTAGTGCAAAGCATATGGAGATGGGCCATTCCACAAAACATATATCTTCTGGCACAACATCTTCCAGGAGCGAACAATCAGATTGCGGATCTATTGAGTCGTCCGGCGCAGCAGATACACAAATGGGAACTTCATCCGCAAGTTCTGCAACCCCTTTTTCATATGTCGGGCCACCCAGACGTAGATCTGTTCACCACACACGCAAACGCAAAATGCCCAGCCTTCGCCGCCAGGTACCCACACCCATTGTCCAAGGGCAGTGCGATATGGATGAACTGGTCAGGCAGATTTGCGTACGCTTTTCCGCCACTCCCACTTGTTCCGCTAGTAGTACGCAAGCTCAAACTGCAGTCTCTCAAAATGATCCTGGTTGCTCCCACATGGGCATGGCAACCATGGTTCACAACACTACTCAAACTCTCAGTAGTTCCACACCAAAAACTATGTCTCTCCCCAAGGCTGCTCGCGCAGAACCATGGAGAGGTAAGGCACCCAGATCCAGCACAACTGAATCTAGCAATCTGGCTCCTGAAATCCTAGATTTTGGTTACCTCCACCTTCCACCCGACTGTATGAACATTATTAAAGAAGCCAAGACGCCCCACTACAAGCGATTGCTATGCAGCTAAATGGAAAAGATTCATCATTTACTGCAATAACAACAAAATTAACCCGCTAGATGCTTCAATTCAAAACATCATTTGCTATTTGCTGCATCTACAAAGATGCAATTTGGCATACTCATCTATAAGACTACATCTGGCTGCCCTTGCCGCCTACCTACAAAACAGACCACATTTGTCATTGTTTAGAGTACCTGCTATCAAAGCCTTTATGGAAGGCCTTAAAAGGATAATTCCACCCAGATTGCCACCCTCTCCGGTGTGGAACCTAAACATTGTTCTTACTAGACTCATGGGTCCCCCATTTGAGCCATTACTCAAATGCGAATTACAATTCCTTACATGGAAAGTAGCTTTCCTTGTCGCAATCACCTCTCTCAGGAGAGTAAGTGAGATCCAGGCTGTAACCATACAAGAACAATTCTTACAAATACATCGTAACAAGGTGGTTCTTAGGACAAATCCAAAATTCCTTCCCAGAGTAATCTCTGCTTTCTATCTTAATCGGTAGAGTTACCAGTATTTTTCCAAAACCCTGATTCGGTAGCGGAAAGAGCTCTTCACACGCTTGACGTCAAAAGAGCTTTGCTTTATTACATAGACCGGACTAAAGACTTCAGAAAAACTAAACAACTGTTTGTAGCTTTCACTCCACCTCATAAGGGCAACCCCATCTCCAAAGCTGGAGTTGCAAGGTGGATAATCAAATGCATTCAAATATGCTACCAAAAAGCAAAACGTACATTAACAATTCCCCCTAGGGCGCATTCAACTCGCAAACTAGGGGCTTCCATGGCATTCTTAAGCAACATTCCCCTAGAAGACATTTGTAAAGGAGCAACATGGTCTACTACACACACCTTCACCAAACACTATTGTGTAGACGTGCAAACGAAGCAACGTGCTTCTGTAGGCCAGGCTGTTCTTAAGACACTTTTTCAAACTACTGTAACCTATTCAGGTGACCACCGCTAGGGGAGACACTGCTATACAGTCTGTGCACACAGTGTGAATTTTACAGCTCATATGCCTCAAACGGAAAATGCTACTTACCAGTATGCATTTATTCTTGGCATGTAGAGCTGCAGAGATTCACATGCCCACCCACCTCCCCGGAACCTGTATCTGTTCCAGTGTTATCTTACTTGGATACATTCACACGGACATCTTTTCTGTTTCTTACAAACTCAATCATGGCGAAAAACAATCTGAGGATGGAGTCGATGCCCATGCTTACTATCGTCCAAGGGAGGAGTCCCTTATCTCGTGACTACAAAAGACTTCTTCCAAGACAACAACAAGGTGCAAGCATCCGAACCCAACACCAGATGGCGATCTATGCACACAGTGTGAATCTCTGCAGTTCTACATGCCAAGAACAGATGCATACTGTTAAGTAGCGTTTTCCTTATTACCAAAGATGGGTACATGAAATGCTTTAAGGACCCTGCTCAACTTGAAACATTCTTGGCCACTCTTGAATCTTGAGTTATGGATACAAGCAGACCAACAAAGAGTCAAGACTGCCTCACAACAGGACAAAGAAGTGGCATGCCAGTCAGCCTTGCAGGAATGTGAGACTAGGGGGAATCACAAAAACTAATCACAAGGCTGAAGTCCGAGCATAGAGAATGACCACCACCTTCGAGAGAAGTGTAGATCGCCTTTAAAGTCCTTCTGAAAGGGTTGTTTTATTTGACTTTAGTTGCTGTCTTGAGCTGTTGATGTGTGGCGCTGATCTTAAGGTGAGTCCAAATGTTGCTCTAAAGAGTATTATTGTAAGCTGTTGGTTTTCGAATAAAGAGCCAAGTGTTTTAGTCTTAAGTTTAAAGGAACTGCTGTAAAGGATTAGTTGTAGTAGGTACTTTCTAACGATTTTTTTGTATTCCTACTTAGAGGGACTCTGATGGGTACAGCTAGTTTAGTTGGCCCAAGTATACTCTTGTTTTCAAAATCTCAATCTTTTATTTGCTCCATTGTACTAGAATACCCTATGAGCGACCCTGCTTTTAGTTTAGGTATGGATTTCCAAAGCTGTTGCGGGGATTCTGCCGCTTTATTAGGTGACTGTTTGATCTCTCAGTTACAGGGTACCAGCGACTGTTACTTTCTACCCCAGGGTCTGAGTTTACAGCACCACGACCAATGGGGTACAGGAAACCCTTCAAGTTACTGATGTTATTCCCTGGCATTACATGCCATTCTCTCACCCAGGCACTGTTTTGCTGGCCAAAACATTAAAAAAACGTCCCTACATTATAATTTAAGCACAGTCTCTTAACTGCGTGAGTTATAGGTCACTCATTTGCTGCTCTAATAGCTCACATCACCTTTGAAGCCTGCACACATTTCAACATCACTGTACCCTCATGAAAGGTGACCAATACAACAAACAAAAGATTTAGTTGTAGTATCTCTAAATGTGAATGGCTTGTCGTTTCTTCATAAATCCCACCCCAACATAGCATTGATTGAGAAGATTCATATCTCCTAGACAGAAAGCAGGAAACTGAGGAGAAGACTGAGTTGGGCGAGAGTATCATGCATATAGAACTTTTGGGCTAGGCGTTGAGATACCCTTGACCAAGTGTGAGAAAGTGCATCTTTTGCATGATTAGCCCCCCACGTTTTGCCTTGTTTTGATATGGTTTCAAATACAATGCACATGGTGTCTGCCAACCAGGTCCCCTGTGCTAGTGGCGCTACCCTATAAACAAATCCCCAGTTGGTACTTCTACCCCCTATAAGTAAAGTATAGTAAATGATACCTAGGGCTGGGGAGCAGAAGAGGGTCCACTGGCACTGCCAGACATGTTTCTGGACCCCTGGGTTGAGAGCCTCTGTTCTCTGAGACCAGAGACAATGCACCTCCTAGGCAGATGTCACACCTCCTCTCCTAGGATGGGCCAGTGCTTGAAGAGGGGAGCTTCAAAGGCCCGCCACCTTTGTAATGCGATACCCAGCCTCTGCTGCTAACAGCAGATGGCAGCCTCCGGTTTACACCCCCAATTTGGGTGGGAAAGCCGATGGGAAAACACAAGAAGAATAGGAGGTATGCTCACCTCTGTCAACTCCACCCCAAAGGTGGGGGAGGCAAGGTGAAGCACAACTTTTAGAGCCTGCCTTTTTGAAGATGGGGGACCCCTCCAATCAAGGCTAGGTTTATGCCCCCCTCACACCGGAGGGTGGCATATTAGAAGGTGCAGTCACCCCGTGCAAGGTGCCCATTGGCCCTACCTACTACTCCCTTAAAATACCTCGTACATTTCGTTTTTAGATGGCTCCCCCAGACCTAGATACTAGATCTGTGACAACCTAAGAAGAAAGAAGATGACACTGCAGAGAAGGCTTATGACAACGGCCTCTCTCCAGCTTATGCGAACCTGCGACCTGTCTTGCAGCCAGCTAACTGTGAAAACCCTGGGAGGATTGCTGCCTTCGAAAAAGACTCCAATCTCCCATGGACAGCGGACCTAGCCAGAAGAAACCAACTAAAGGTACTGGATCCAGGTGGATCCGCGTCTCCTACCCGATGCCCACAGCCCGAGTCTGAGTGGCTCAACTGTGCAGTGAAGTCTCCCTGGCGATCCTGACCTAGTGTCCAGCGTTGGCTGGCCTCTGCTTTCTACTACGGCTCCTGCAGTGGGAATACAGAGGCTCCCCCTGACCGTGACTGGCTCCGGTAAGAAGACTCCCACTTTGCAAAGCATCTCTGCACCCGAAGCTCCTAGGCCTTGGTGAGCTGAACTGATGGTGCCCCTACGACTCCCTACATCTCTACTTACCTCTGCTGTTGGTCTTTACCCTGCAACCTCCAATGCCCCGCCTGCAGCCTCTTTGCCACAAAAGGAATCCCCATCGAAAACCATTGGGCGCCCAGCATCAAAATTGCACCCTGCACCCGGCCACTGGTGGTGTATGTTTGATGCTGCTTTGTGGCTCGCCCCTGTGCTTAACCTAACCCTCAAAGCTTGGCCCCTGCAACCGATCTACGTACCTCCAAGCAGCATGGCTCTAGCCCCCCACACTATCTATTGGAAAGCATAGGGCCGAACTCCAATTTTGACCTCTGCACCCAGCTGCACCTGTGCCGCTGGTGGTGCAGGGTTGGTACTCACTTGGCCTCTGGCCTTTGCTGACTTTTTTGGCTCCAAAGACTGGGATTGTAGGTCCACTGCGTGTCCCTATACGCGACGACCTTCTGATGTATGTGCGGGATATCACGAGTGACCTTACACCAACTTGGGCAATGTTACAAGGCTTGGCAGAGGCCTCCGGTCTCAAGGTCAATTGGGACAAATCCACGATCCATCCACTAAGTCCTCATCTGGCTCCCTTGGAGGTATCGATCGCACCCCAGACACTTGGCATGGAACGCTGCGGCACCCCGGTATTTAGGAGTGAGACTATATCACTTACCGAGAACCTCTATGAAGGGAATCACCGCAAGACTTTGGCGGGGCTATGCACGGCGGCCGCCTTTCGGAAGACCTCACCATTGGCCCCTATAGGGTGTGTGGCCCTAGCAAAGATGAATATGGTACCCAGACTGCTCTACTCCTTCACTAATCTCCCTGTAATACCACCTCGCTCCTTTTTTTCAAGAGTTAGACACATTACTCACAACAATAATATGGGGGGGGGGGGGGTGGTAGACCGAGTGGCCTTACATACACTGTACCTACCCACAACGTAAGGGGGTATGAGAGCTCCTTCCTTCGAAGCTTATTTCTTAGCAGCTCAACTTTAGTGGCTGGCTCATTGGACAGCCGAACGCCACATGGAAGAGACAATCTCCAATGAAGGCAGTATACCTATCTCAGCCCTCCGACGAATCCTGATGCCAAACCCATACGTACACACCCCATACAGGTCTCAATAGCCCGCAAATGCATGATGCGTATCCACTGTATGTCAAGAGGTCAGCCCCTCTACTCCCCATTGCTCCCATTAGTAGGCTTTCCCCAACGGGAGAAATATTACACTTCCAGGGCCCTCCAGATATGGACCGACCACGAAGTGACAGAGGTCGTGTCACTGTTCGAGGATGGGCAGCTTAGAACATATGCCCAAATGTGAGAATACTACGATCTTCCACCGGGTCAATTCCTGACACACAGGCAATTAGTGGAAAGCGCCCGACAATGCTGGGACGTCAATGAGGGGGAACCACCGACACACCCGTTACTCCACACAATTCTGCGCATGGGCACGGGGAGACACTTGGTCACCTGGCACTACAAAGCGATCCGGGAACTGATCACAGTCCCCTTACAAGTCTTACGACAGAAATGGGAGGACGAGATAGGACGGGTTTTCCGTGACAAAGAATGGGAAAAAGCATTAGAATACCCTAAAAAAGTTTCTAGGAACACACGATTCAAAAACATCCAATTTAATATTTCACATTGTGCATACTTAACACCGCACCGGCTCCGCCGGTTTTACCCAGACACACATTTTGCATGCCCTAGATGTCAGACTCCCGAGGCGAATTTTAAACCCATGTTTTGGGACTGCCCGACGATCCAACAGTATTGGGACAGGGTGCACCGGACACTCCGGGCAACAGTTAAACTCATGGCCATATCTACATGGGAGGCGTGTGCCCTGGGACTCTTCCGCAGGCAGAAGACAGAAAAGGTACAATGCCGGTTTGCATCCCTAGCCATTCTTTTAGCGAAACGTGGAATAGCCATGCATTGGCGAACCCCGACCGGTCCCCCGGAGGCAGCCTGGGTAGGTGCCATGAAAAAATGGGGGGCGGCAAAGGAAGAAACGCTGAGGGACGAGGAGGTGAAGGGGGATACGTAAATATCCCATCTCTATGGAATGGGCGCAACTATTATTCCAATTTATTAAGGAGGCGACACCAGAGGAATCACCCGTAGCCACCCAAACTCCACCCCTGTCCCCCATAGAGCAAACGATGACCAACACGAGGCAGCCTCGATATGTAAAACCAACTGTGCACCAGGATACTACCAGAAAAGTACCCCTGTCCCGGAAGGGAGTTACAACCCGAACCCCCCCCCCCCCCCCCCCCCCCCCCC
Organism: Triturus cristatus; assembly: GCF_964204655.1. Lineage (NCBI taxonomy): Eukaryota > Metazoa > Chordata > Amphibia > Caudata > Salamandridae > Triturus > Triturus cristatus. The sequence continues at coordinate 1,690,933,641 of NC_140590.1, forward strand.
CCGGCTCCTCTCCCCCTGCTGCAGACACTACAACATGCTAACCGCAAACCAGCATTAGCCACATAATAGACGGATAACACAATGCACTCCAGCTCTCCACCCCCACCCCCCCGTTAAATGTTTATTTTTCCCCCCGGCACCCCCGAAGCCGATTCACTCTCATTGGGAATACAATTCATGGACACTAGACAGGTGGGTTTACGGGGCTAGAGATGGGGACTAAACACCGGCCCATACCTCTGGGACACCCACATACACAGATGCCGAAAAAACCTATCTCTACACATGGGATCCAACGGAAGGGTATTCCCCATTTTATCTTGCTGTATCCTACCTGTGATGCAAACTATATGATGGGATATTTATGTGCTGCAATGATACCATCCGATTACCTGCACTTACCTGTCAATGTGTGTTAATGATGAGGCGCAACTATGTACCATGTAATGCAAAACTCCCAATAAAAAAAGGTAAACCAAAAAAAAAGACTGGGATTGTAAGTGCAGTACTTTCCTGTTTAACTGCAAAATGATTTTCCCCATAGGATAACATTGGACTGTGCTGAAAAGTTTCTAAGTGTCAATTTAAAAGAATTTTTTTTTTTTTTGTGAAAAGTATTTTTAATTAACCCCATGGGTGCTCAGGACGGCTCCCGGCCGTCATGAATCACGGTAGTCGTGTGCTCATGATGGCCGGGAGCCGTCCGACCATTGCCGCTCTGCCCACGCGCGGCTAATTCCCCGCCTGTGCGGGCGAATTAATTAGTGGGCGGAGTTCGGATGGCTCCCGGTCGTCATGGCACACTTCCACCGTGATTTATGACGGCCGGGAGCTGTCATGGGTACCTGAGCGCCACGCCCAGCCCCCCCTCGCACCGTGGCGGAATTTGTCGTGCGGCGAAGGGGTTAAAGACTTACTTGCCTTACTACGATGATCTTGGTCTTAAAATAAAGTACAAACAAAGTTTATTTTTCTAAAATTGGTCTGGCTCTCCTTCTTTAGTCGTGTGTCCATTATTGATAACTGTTGCGCCATAAATGTCTTACACTCTTCTGTTAGGCCTAAGACCACTCACCCACACTACCACTAATAGAGCACTTTGGGTTTCTCATTGAGCCAGGTAAACTTTTGGGGAACCCCTAGACTCTGCATGGTGTTACCACTTAGAGGCCTAATGTTATGTTATATGGTATTTGTAAAGCTAAACTTTCACTCCGGGAAGCTAACTAGCTAGCTTTGCATAGAGCATCAGGAGCCGTAAAAATGCACGTTTTCAGAGCTTTCCTGAAAAGAGTTTCTGATTGGATGAAACTGGGTGGTTAGGCAGTTGGTTCCAGGCTTTTGTTCCTAGAACTGCAATTGATTTTCCCCCTTTTGAGACCTATCTGAAAACAGGGGGTTTTAGTAGGTTTGCATTGAAGATCTGAGGGCACGGCATGGCAGATAGCGTATAAACCAAGGCCGAAGATGGTGAGGGCCTGAGGAATGAATATGCTACTTACCAGTATGCATCTGTTCTTGGCATGTAGGGCTGCTGACATTCATATCTGTGCATAGATCGCCGCCTAGTGTTGGGTCCGGATGATTGCACGTTGTTGTCCTGGAAGAGTCTTCGAAGTATCCTGGGATAGGTGACTCCTCCCCTGGACTACAGTGCGCATGGGCATCCTCTCCATCCTCAGATTGTTTTTCGCCATTGTGGCAGTGATGGAGTAGATACAGAAAGTGATGACCATGCTTTACAGTAATTCTGAGAGCTGCAGCTGCTACAGGCGCCGGGGAGGAGGGAGGGCGATATGAATGTCAGCAGCCCTACATGCCAAGAACAGATGCATACTGGTAAGTAGCATATTCAGTTCGAGGCATGTGGGCTGCTGAATTCATATCTGTGCATAGAATACATAGCAGTGCCCTCTATTAGCGGCGGCTACCAGTGCCAGCTGCAGCGGTCTGAAAAAGAGTTTTGAGAACAGCCTGTCCTACAGCTGCCTGCTGTTTCGATTGTACATCTACACAATAGTGTTTGGTAAATGTATGTGTAGTGGACCAGGTGGCTGCTCTACATATATCATGCAAAGGAATGTTTCCTAGGAAAGCCATGGAGGCCCCTAACTTACGTGTTGAGTGGGCTCGTGGGGGAATCGTTAAAGTGCGTTTAGCCTTTTGATAGCAAATTTGAATACATTTAACGATCCATCTGGCTATACCTGCTTTGGAGATAGCGTTACCTTTGTGGTGTGGGGCAAAGGCAACGAAAAGTTGTTGTGTTTTCCTAAAGGGTTTGGTCCTGTCGATATAATACATGAGGGCCCTCTTTACATCTAGGGTATGGCGTGCCCTTTCAGCGACAGTCTGTGGGTTTTGAAAGAAAACCGGCAGTTCAATAGTCTGATTCATGTGGAACTGCGATACCACCTTGGGCATGAACTTGGGGTTGGTACGTAGTACGACCCTGTTGGCGTGAACTTGTATAAATGGCTCTTGGACGGTTAGTGCCTGGAGTTCACTAACTCTTCGTAAAGAAGTTATCGCTACTAGGAAAGCTACTTTCCAGGTAAGGAATTGAATCTCGCATGAGTGTAGAGGTTCAAAGGGTGGACCCATCAGGCGTGTGAGGACCAAGTTGAGGTTCCACATTGGGGCTGGTGGGTGGCTAGGAGGAATGACTCGTTTGAGTCCTTCCAAGAATGCTTTGATGGCAGGCACTCTGAATAGAGAGAGGTGCTGCCTGGTCTGTAGATAGGCGGATATTGCGGTCAAATGGACACGTATAGAGGTGTACGCCAGATTGCATCGGTAGAGGTGTAATAGGTAACAAATAATGTTTTGGATGGATGCGTCTAGCGGGTTGATGTCATTATTATTGCAATAAATGACGAACCTCTTCCATTTGGCTGCATAGCAAGCTCTGGTAGTGGGTCTTCTGGCCTCTTTAATGATGTCCATACAGTCAGGTGGCAGGTTGAGGTAGCCAAACTCTAGGACTTCAGGAGCCAGATTGCCAGGTTCAGCTGTTGCGGATCTGGGTGCTGAACCTCTCCATGGTTCTGCGTCAAATGCTCGGGTTTGACCCGCAGCCGTTGATGCGGCACCACGGAGAGTTCGAGAAAGGTGGTGTACCACGGCTGGCGTGCCCACGTTGGAGCAACTAGGATGAGTGTCAGAGAGTGTTGTCTGAGTTTGCGTGCCACCAGCGGTATTAGTGGTGCTGGGGGAAAAGCGTACGCAAATCTGCCGGACCAGTTCATCCATATCGCATTGCCCTGCGACTGCGGATGTGGGAACCTGGCGGCAAAGCTTTGGCATTTTGCGTTTTCGCTTGTGGCGAATAGGTCTATGTCTGGATGACCCCACTGCTGGAAGTACGGTTGGAGAACTGATGGGTGTAACTCCCACTCGTGCATCTGGTGGCTGTGTCTGCTGAGCAGATCCGCCATCTGGTTGTCCTTGCCGGGGAGGTGTTCCGCCATGAGGAACATGTTCCTCTGAATGGCCCACTTCCACATGCTCTGAGCCAGATGAGACAACTGTGGAGAGTGTGTTCCTCCCTGCTTTTGTATGTAGTACATGGCGGTCATGTCCGTCCGGATCAACACGACTTTGTTGCACAAGTGTACTTTGAATGCTTTCATTGCTAGGAAGATTGCCATCAGTTCTAGAAGGTTGATGTGCATCTTCTTTTGTTGTATTGTCCATAGTCCCTGCACTGTGTAACTGAGTACATGAGCTCCCCATCCCTGGAGAGACGCGTCCGCTGTCAGTATTATTTGTGGAACAGGCTCTTGGAACGGTCGGCCCTTGCAAAGGTTTTGTGGATTCCACCAATGCAGAGAGTTGTATGCCCGACCGCTCACCAACACTAGGTCTTTCAACTGTCCTTGAGCCTGATTCCACTGACGTGCTAAGCACTCCTTGAGCGGGCGCATATGTAGTCTCGCGTGCGGGACTATGAAAATGCAGGAGGCCATCATGCCTATCAACTGCATGAACACTCGCGCGGGCAGGGAGTGTTGTGGTTTGAACTTGGAAATCAGCATCTGTATGCTGTTGATTCTCACTAAATTTGGCTGAGCTGTGGCCGCCAGAGTGTCTATGGTCGCACCTAGGTACTGTTGTACGTGTGCGGGCTGGAGATGGGACTTTGGGTAATTTAGCGAGAACCCCAAACTGTGAAGGAGGTGAATGGTGCGGGATATGTGGCTGGCACATTGTTGGGCTGACTTTGCTTGAATGAGCCAGTCGTCCAGGTAAGGGTAGACGTGTATGTGCTGCCTCCGCAGATGTGCCGCTACAGTAGCTAGGCACTTTGTGAAAACCCTGGGTGCTGTTGTCACGCCGAAGGGAAGGACTTTGAACTGGTAGTGCTGCCCCTGAACAGTGAACCTGAGGTATTTTTTGTGTGAGGGGTGAATGGGTATGTGGAAATACGCATCTTTGAGGTCCAGTGTGGCCAGGAAGTCTCCCTGCTTGAGCAGCGGGAGGACTTGCTGTAAAGTGAGCATGTGAAAATGCTCGGAGAGAATGTACCGGTTTAGGGGTCTCAGGTCTAATATAGGTCTGAGCGACCCGTCGTTTTTTGGTATTAAGAAGTACAGGGAGTACACCCCCGTATCCTTGCTCGTGGACGGGTACGACTTCTATTGCACCTTTTAGTAGCATACTTTGCACCTCCTGCTGTAAGAGCGCTAAGTGCTCTGAGGACATAGGACGGTTTTTTGGAGGTATTGTGGGCGGAGTTGAGGTTAATTCTAGGCAGTAACCGTATTTGACAATATCTTTGACCCACCTGTCCGTGGTGATGGAGTTCCACGTGGACAGGAACCTTTGTAGCCTTCCCTCGACAGGTGTTATGTGGTCGGGAGGAAGGGAGAGGGCGTCACTGCTTGTTCTTGGGGGAGGACCTGGTGTTGCCGTAGCCGCGTCCTCTGCCCTTTGTGCTGGAGCCACGATATCCACCCCAGGTGTTTTTGTTGTAGGTGCTCTGTGTGTTGCCTTTGTTGTATGTTTGCTGTGACCCCTGTCCTCTACCTGCTCCTCTATTTCCGGGGCGACGAAAGGAGCCGCTCCGAAAAGACTGCGTTTGTAGAGCCCCCATGGACTTTGCAGTGTCCGTGTCTTTTTTTATTTTCTCTAGGGTTGTGTCAACCTCCGGCCGAATAAGTAGTCGGGGTTGACAGGTTGGTTGAGGATGTTATTTTGTACCTCAGGTTTGAATCCGGAGATTCGCAACCAGGCATGTCGTCGCAACATGACGCTAGTGTTTATGGCTCTGGCAGCTGTATCCGCGGCATCCAGTGCACACTTAATGGATGCATTTGTGAGGAGCTGTCCCTCCCTGATGAGGATCTCTGCACCTTCTTTGTATTGGTCAGGGAGATGTTGGAGTAGTTGTTCTAATGTGTCGTAGTGTGCTCGATCGTAGCGAGCGAGGAGCGCCTGAGTATTGGCAATACGCCATATGTTAGCCGCCTGTGCGGCAACCCGTTTGCCGGAGGTCTCTAGCACCTTGGACTCTTTGTCCGGGGGAGGAGCATCACCTGTTTGCGAGTGTGCCCTCTTGCGAGCATTCGCAACTACAATTGAATCCAAAGGTAACTGGCCTCTAATGTAGGTGGGGTCCCCAGGCGCCGATCTGTATTTTTTGTCGATCCTGGGGTTTATTACTCTTGCCCTGGTGGGTTCCTTGAAGATGTCCTTTGCTGGTTTGAGGACACCCTTCAACATAGGTAGTTTTAATGTTCCTTTCTGAGGATGCGAAAGTGTCCATGAGAAAGTCGTCCTCTACGGTGTCAGAGTGAAGTTGCACCCCATGATTGGCCGCAGCACGTTCAATTAAGGCGTTGAACGCGGCAGTGTCCTCTGTGGGAGATGTTTTTGCTCCATAGAGTTGCGGGTCCTGTGCATCTATAGGTGCACCGGAGTCGACAGGGTCATCCCAAGCTTGATCAGGGTCCTGTTGGCCTTGATGGTCCATTTCTCCGGGGTAGGGGACGTGGTCACCCATGTAGTCCTCCAAAACATCTGTGTCGGAGTGTGTGGGAGAGAAGGACAGTGGATCCTGGTAGGGGGAATGGAGAGGTTCGTAAAGAACCGGTTCCGAAACCACTGGCAGCTTTCTTTTAAGTGGGAACCGGAAGGAGTCCAAAGCTGGCTCTGAAGTTATTCTCCTTTTGTGGAGCAGCATCCTGCCGGTGTCGGCGTCGATGATATGTGACGGAGACGTCTCCGCAGGAGAACATTCGGCAGGCGTGATCGTGGTGTGGGTGACCCGTGTCCTGATTTGGAACATTTTCGGGGCCGTGGATGGCGGCAGGCCAAAAGTAATGTTGGCCGGTGCCGAAGAGGCTGTTGGAGCATTTATTTGCTCGGAGCCCGATGTGTCCTGGAGGACTGTTTTGTGTTTGGTGCCGTGCGCAGCAACGGGCCGCACCTGGAGCGCCATCGATTTCTTTGCGCCGACCGGTTCCGTAGAAGCGGGCGTGGACTTTTTCGGCGCCGGTGAGTCATCGAGTCGAGGGGCGGTAATGGCCGTCGACGTCTTCGATGAGTGTGCCTTTGGTGGTGCTGTCGAAGCGGTGTGAGACGCAGCAGGCAGTTTGACCTTTGGGGTCGGAGTCGATTGCGACGGTGCCGGGAGCCGAGTAGGTTTGGTGGCACCGAAGGTCTTCTTCCGTATGTCGACGCCGACGTCGGCCGTTGCAAGCTCGGCACCGAAGTCTCGTTTGGTGCGCTCGGTGCCGATGGGTTTTGCTGGCGTCGAAGGTGTGGTGGGCCTCGATCCGACCAGCGTTACTTTCGGTTTCGGTTGAACCAATACAGCTTTTGGTTTCGAAGAAGGGAAACCAGCCGGTTTGGGTATTAATGGCTGCCGCTGAATGTCCGAGGCCGGGCCAGAGGGCGGGGCCGAAGAACTGCGGGATAGGTCTTGGGTAAGGCCCGAAGGCGATCCCTCGACCGGAGCCATAGACTGGCGCACTGGGATGTCCTCAGTCTGTACGGGTAGGCCTTGCTCGTCATCGGAGCTACTCTCTTCGGCCCCTAAGGCCTCATTGTAGTCTCCTACCTCGGTGTCGTCTTCGTCTCTGCGAAAGAGGCTTTCTTCAACGTCTTCCGAGCCGGAGTCGTGTTCGGAAACGGGGCTGGAGGGTAGGTTCTCCACGTCTTCGACATCTTCGGTCTCAGCGCTGAAGATGTCGGCCGGGGCCGGTGCCGCTTGCTGCGCTTCGAGTCTCGCTGCTCGTCGATTCCGGAGAGTCTTCTTGGATCGGAATCGGGCACAGGCCATACATGTAGATTCGTCGTGATCCGGTGAAAGGCATTTGTTGCACACCGGATGGACGTCGATGTGGGGATATTTCGCATTACATACCGGACACCGCTTGAATGGTGTCCTCGATTCCATCGTCGATGACTGGTCGATGGTCGGGTAGGAAGCGAAAAAGTTGGTTCTGGAAGTTAGTAAACTAACAAGATACTATCGATACCGATCGGGAACAGTACCGACGCGAACTAAAGGCCTTTTGGCCTAGAAAAAGTTTTTCCTAACTTGAGTCAAGATAAGCACATCCGAACCCAATGGCGGAAAAAAACAATCTGAGGATGGAGAGGATGCCCATGCGCACTGTAGTCCAGGGGAGGAGTCACCTATCCCAGGATACTTCGAAGACTCTTCCAGGACAACAACGTGCAATCATCCGGACCCAACACTAGGCGGCGATCTATGCACAGATATGAATTCAGCAGCCCACATGCCTCGAACTGAAAGATTCGAATGGTAATTATCAGGATCTTGAACAAGATCCTTTTATGGATGGGTGGCCAGTGCAAAGCTTTTAGTGCGGCGGATGCTGATGAGTTCCTGGGCCATTTTAGGACTAGTCGGGCTGCAGCGTGCTGTACCATCAGTAGCTTGTGTAAGGCCGACTCGTTGGCTCCTGCATAGAGGCTGTTGCAATAGTCCAATCTGGAGGTGATTAATGCCTCTGCAATTGCCTGTCTTGCCATCCAAGGAAGTAGGTCAAAGAACTTTTTAAGTGACATTATTAGATGGAAACAGGTTCCAGCTACTACTAGGGATTGGGGGGGTGTATCAGAGGGCCACCATAGGCTAGGGGAAAAGATGTTCTCTTTCCCATGTGGCATAATTTCTGTTTTCTCAGAGTTGCATTTTAAGTGGTTTGTTTTCATCCAGCGAAAGACGGCTGTAAGACATTGTCGGAGATTTTCCTATGCCAATGTGGTATTTTTATCTAAGATTAGCTGCGTATCGTCCCCGTAGGAGATGGTGTCGATGTTAAAGGACGATATCAGACTAATCAGGGGAGACATAGAGACATTAAAGAGTGCTGGACTGAGGATAGACCCTTTTGGTACCCCGGAAAGCAGAGTTTTTTTCTGCTGACTGATAGTTTCCAAGCATAATGACTGGTCTTCTATTTTGTAAAAATTATTTAAACCAGGGCAAGATGAGAAATACCACAACGCGAGGCGGTCCAGGAGGATGACATGTGAAACCTTGTAAAAAGCAGCTGATGGGTCTAATAAGATCAGCACAGCAATTTTCCCCTGGTCCAAGGTGGCTTTCAGGGATTCAGCGGTGTATAGGAGAGCTGATTCTGTAGTGTGTTTGATGCCAGTAACCTGATTGGTTGGGGGTGTAAGATGTTGGCTCCTTCCAGATAGGTCATTAGTTAAGCATTAACTAATTTTTCGGTAATCTTACTCCGACATGGAAGTAGAGAGATAGGTCGAAGATTAGTGAGGGTGGTGGGATCAGCAAGTTGTTTCTTTTGGAGCGGTTTGACCACAGCATGTTCCGGTCAGGATTGAATACCAGATTTCACTGAAATCTGGTATTCAATCCTGACCTGGATAACTCCATTCCTTGCAAGACTCTAGGTGATTAACACATCCTACTGCTTGAGGATAAACCTATTTTTGCTGTTTGAATGGCACGTACTCTAGAGTAGACTTTTACTGTCTGCCAACCTCCTTCAGCATGCCGCGGCCACAGAAACAATCCCCAATTGAACTTCTGATCATGATGTCGTTTCCATACATGTGACCCTGCTTATTGTCTCCCTTTCCCCCACTGGCCAGTAGCTCTATAATGTGTCTAGGTATAATTTCTCTGAGGCCTGGCATCCGGTACAGGAGTTAGTGAGTAGATTTCTAGAGGAAAACCCCATTCACTGACTTAATCACATTTGCTCTGGGAGGAAGGAAATGCATATTTAACTGGAGATTTTCAGGGATTCAGACTTTAAGAACTTACGCTCTGAAAGACCTTCAGCATCAAATTCCGCTCCTCATAACCCAACATAAGTTAAACTCCTGCAACACCTTTCAAGAAGTCCTACAAAAAAAGTTTGACCTTTTTGCACTGTATACATTAAGAAAAGAGAAAACATTATTTTGTCTGAAACAAAAGCGTTACGAATGGGGGTGAAAAAGCTGGCCGATGGCTGGTTTTTCAGTTGAGGCGGCAACGCAATAGGTCTCGCATTTGCTAGAGTTTAAACTATTGGCATTGTAAATGACAATGCCTTTTATTTATCTGTTTTGATAATTAACACATAAAAGGATTGTCGTTTACAATGCCAATAGCTCAAACTCTTGTAAATGTTGTGGCATTTGTTGATGCAGAAAAAGCATTTGACCGGGTGGAGTGGGGCTACATGTTTAGAACTTTGGACTGCATAGTTTTAAGTCAAAGCTTTATTTCCAAAGTAAAATGGCAATTTCCAATCCCCACAGCAGTGGTGATTTGCATTGGCCACACTTCATCCCCTTTCCTAATTAGCAGGTGCACAAGACAAGGGTGATTGCCAATAGGCACAACAAGGATATCCTGGGGGTCTCCCACACAGCTGTACAATCTAAAGCATTTTTCTGTGCTGATAACCTAACTTTGTCCAGACTGGAAGCCTCTCTCACATTCCTCACAGATGTAATTTGGAGGTTCTCCCACTTTCTCTGGATATCTCCTCAATTGGGGAAAATGTAAAGCAATGCCATTGCCATGATCATCAACAGTAGCCATTTTGTAACCTTATCCCTTTCACTGGAAACAGTCATTGAGAGCACAGTGGAAGACCATTTGAATCCCTTATTGTTTAAACTAAAACTAGACGGTGGGTGGACAGTTCTTTGTTTGTCACTCTGGGGCAAAACACAAGTTATTAAAATGAATTTGGCACCTAGGGTCAATTATGTTTTTGCAATACTGCCTCCATGGGTAACTAAAGAAATGCTGTTGGAACAATCCTGTATAGTGACCGTTTGAGTGAGGAGGAAAAAAACTCAGGTTAAGAATAGACAGACTACATGCCGACATGTATATCGAAGGCCTGCTATTACCACATATGGAATGCAATTGGATATTTTCCAGTTGACTCCACTATCATTGTCACCTTGGACAAGCCAAGATGGGGGTATGTATATAGAACATTTAACGGCATGGGTGATCTTAGCCCATTTACTCTTAAGATAAACACACTATTATGCAGGCCGATCCAATCTTCTGAACAATTTCTTATGCATAGCGGAGAGCACACCGGTTACTAAAGGCTGATAGTGCAGTACATGTAGGCACTCCTTTATGGGATAAAAGCCAATTCTGGATTGTGGTACGGAACGATTCTGGGATGCATTCATAGCTAAAGGCATATGCATGTTACATCAGCTATTAAAGGACAGTAGGTTGCTGACTTTTGCACAATCTGTCTTTAGACGTCACCAGATCCATTCGTAGAAATTTAGGCAACTATCACATTCTTTCCACAGCTCTAGGTCCTAAATGTGTATTGCTGTCTGTTTCCCCTTTTCTTACCTACCTGCAAGTGTGGGAACATACGAAGGAACAGGATTGTTACACGATCCTTGTAGACATGGTTTTCTAACACCCAATAATGTCACAACTTAGACAGGTGCTCTAACAGACAACAGAAGAACTATACAGATGAAAAATAGGTGGTGCTTTTTCTCAAATCATAATGATGTACAGGAGGCCAGGCTGAAGTTAGGATACTATAAACTGCTGCACAGGTTGCATTGGTCAAAGCTAAGGTTAGAAAACACCATCTTTCTCTCCACGTATGTGGATGTATATCTCACCAGCCGGTTAGTTAAATTGTCCACATAGTCTGGGAATGCACCTTGTTGAGCTCCTGCTGAGACCATATTTAGAAAGAGATGAGAACCATCTATGACCTGCAGGGATATTTAATGGGGTAGGCGGTATCATTACAAAATACATTGCAATACCCAGTGATCACTCCACAGTCAATTAGATAGCTTGCCTCGGCTTTGGCTGTTGCCAACCTTGGGTGTGCTGCACTTCTAGAAAATGACAAATGTTTGAACTTCTGAAACCTGGCTACGAGAAATATACCTAGAGCCGTATCACAGTAAGTGCCCCGGGAGCACAACAGGCGTTTGCGCCCGCTTTGTGTGCCCCAGGGGCACTCTGTTATTACAGACAGGGGCGCAGACGCTTGTGTGTCCCCTTCAGTAATACCAATATCGCTGGCGCACTTATGGCGCCAGCGCTACCTTCAGGGGGCATTCCTTAGCCTCCTAGTGTGCACCATATTACAGACATCGGCGCAGAGGCAAAGAAGCTCTCAGGGGTGCATTCTCAGTTCACCACCTTGTAGGTGGCGCACTGAGTGAGCCCCCTGAGACCAGCCCTTTGGACGGGGGGAGGGGGTCCTATGGACCCCCCCACCCCCAGTCAGCTCCTTGCAGGTGGGTGCAGTCACTGACTGCACCCGCCTGCAATGTGATCTCTAATCACCTTCAAAAGTGCAGACGGGTTGCTGCCTGCACTGTGAACACACGGAGGGGCTGCAAGCCACCGCTCCATGTTTTCACAGGCATGCGCTGCCCCCAAGGAAGCGCAAGTCCGCGGCTGCCCTGGGGCAGATTATTAGTCTTACTAGGGCGAATATAGCTCGTTACATCGCAATGTACTTCATTGTGTGTTCTTACAACGCAGTTGTTACACCGACCGCGTTAGTACGCGATGCACCTACATCGCAAGTCATTACGACTTGCACTAGGGGGCGCGCTGGACTTGGGAATAGTATTAATTACTATTCCTACTCCAGTTTGCACAACAGTAGGGAAGGTGTTAGAATTCATTTCCAATACCTCAGAGCCCCCCTAGTGCAAGTCGTTGTAATGACTTGTGATGTAAATGCATCGCGTACTAACAACGCGGCCGTTGTAACAACTGTGTTGTAAAGCGCAATATAATGACCGCATTGTAAGCACTGTTTCTCATCTAGGGTGCATTTTCATTGTTTGCGCCCGGTGCCGGTTTTAAAAGGTGTGCCCAGCGCAAACAATGAAAATGCAGAATACGGCCCCTGGTGGCAAACTATGATTAATTTATAAATGAAATAACAGTTTACCTGTTTTTGACCAGATCCGAGGAGGATTTGTTTTCGGACGGGACAATGAAGTGGGGGACAAAATGTGTAAAGCTAATGTTTAGGAAGAAATAGAACAAGCATTTGCAATGCAATAGGTCTCGCATTTGCGAGAGTTTAAGCTATTAGCATTGTAAATTACATTTAACAAAAAAAAGCATTGTAAATTACAATGCCTTCTATTTGTTTTAAAAACCAAAACCTAAATAAAAGGCATTGTCATTTACAATGCCAATAGCTCTCACTCGCGTAAATGCGAGACCTATTGCATTGCAAATGCTTGTTTTAAAGTGATTATGATCGCTGGGGGCCATACTCCCTAAACCCTCGGCCCCTGATTGTAATTGCAGTTATATAGCGCTTACTACCTCTGGCGAGTTGATGAAACGCTTTTTGGCAAGTAGCACTCTACTATCCACTACGAGCCTTAAAAAAAGAGTGAACACTGGTGCGAAAGGAGGGACCCAATGTCTGTCTGAGAAACGAGAGCACCATTCCTCATCCCACAAAGCGGGGATGTGCACAACATGAATGTACACAGCATGAATGTACACAGCATAAATGTATTCTTTTTGGCAAGCTTCAGTCGTCAAGAGTAGAAAAGGGATCCTACCATGATGACCCCTTCTGCTAATGTGTGTCCACGCTTCTGATTTTTAGCTAAACTTGAAACGCCCAGTGTCACCATCTGCTTTTTCACACATTACCCATGTTTTCTTTCTCTGCGCCAATCCCCAGCCGCTGCACGAAAAGATGGACTTGGATCATACTTTGCCGCCTCATGTAGACATGCGGGTTGGTGGCCATGCCCAGGATGTTGCTGATTCCTCCACAACTTTCAGCCATGCTGACCAACAGCCGCCTGCTGTACCACTTGGCTAAAAGACATTGACAAAAGCAATAGCACTCGCATTGCCAAGACCAATTGGCTTTGCCAATGCTCCTGTTTCGCATGAGTGGATTTAGGGGTTGATGGGGAACAATGTTCTAGCAAGGTTTACAAACAATACCCAAATGCATTTGGAAAGCGCATGTGGATAGTATATGAAGTATTTCCATTGTGCTCAATAGGTGATTTATGCCAATCATGGGCACAGACACTGCATGCTTTCACAAAAGATTACCGTAACTACTGTGGTCCATTTTCTGGCAACCAGGTATACTCAAAGGATGGTGGTTTGCGGATGTAGCTACTGTAATAGGTTTGCCAGGGAGTTCTGCCTAAGTGGACTCCAAGCACAAACACAAGATAGTTTAAAGTTTTTTTTAACGCACTATGACACAGACTGCGTTGACCATGTTATAGCCCTTTTTGTTAACTTTAAACCATGCTGTACAGCATGTGTAACATGTCTAAAACACACTGACAAAACCGACAGCTTTGCCAGTGCTTGTTTCTTAAAGGAAATGGGACTGGATTTAGATAAGATGAGTTTATTTTTCGGCTTGTCTGAGAGTTTCAGTAGTCCTCTGGACCACTATCCCCAGCAAACATTTTTATTACATTCACAATTGTAAATATCGTACCACCCAAATCAGGAATCAGTGACTTTTCAAAGATATGTGGCTGGATATCGGTTGAAAAGCATTGATACAGTCCATAACTAATCCTATTCAGAATGGACGCCCTAAAAACGCCTCTTCTGATCACTGATTTGTGACGTTTTTCTAAGTCCATTTTGCAATATAAACAACCTCTTAGCGAATCGCAATAAAAAAGCCATTTAGTAGTCCCAAACCCCGCCATTTTCCGAATCACAAACTTTATAACCCCAAAATGGCTCTGCACATCAGACCCAAATATCTCTATTCATTATGTAGCAGCCTAGCTTACGCTGTGTGTAACTCAATATTAAAATAATGACTTGCATATTTAGAGTGCTCAATCTCAGGCTGGGGATCTCGTAGCACTATAAATAGACTCCACTATTTCCGCCTGCACCAACCAGGATTCAGTTGTATGACTCATTATATATACAGATATCTGCAGTGACGGCATTAACCAAATAATCTCTTGTGTCATAAAATCGCACATTTCCCAGGTTACTTGAACTTCCATTTATATTTAATTTATGAAGGTGAAAGTCTAACATGATAGTTGTAGAATGTTTTGTCCTTTTCAGACACATTTCTGACCCAGTCCCCTTTGCACTCAGTTTCCCTTCTTGTTTTAATCAGTGAAACTTTTAAGGGGGGGGGGGGGCACTGAGGCCCCCTGGGCACTGCTGTCCAAGCACACAACAGCTGAAGAGCTGTGTGTGCATCGTCGAAGGTGCAGCTGCCCGGGCTAGGGCATGGGAGGGAGGGTTGGGGGGGACTAGAGTTCTTTTGGCCCAGTGGGCGTTGGGCACACCTGGGAACTCATTCACCCCACAACATACCTTGAGCCATGAGGACAGCCATCGGCATTCCCGCCAAGGCCACTTTGCGCAAAACCTGCGCGTGCATTCCCACCTCCATCCCTGCGCTTCCCTTCGTGTTCGTCTGCCAAGGACAACAGATAGTGTCTGAGTGGAGCCAGGACCAGGGGTGAAGAGGCTCTTGTGCCAGCCCGCCAGGCACGTCAGGTTCTTCACTTCTCTGCCTGCATCTGAACTGCTAAAGGAATTAGTTCAGGAGAGATTCCCACCACTCTTCACCCTCCCGCCCGTCCCCCTCCACACACACACGTCTGTGTTTCCACAGAAGTGCCGGGCACAGCTGTGCCAGCCCCTCTGCCAGTCCCACTACATTGTGAATTCTATACAGGACGATTGATCTTCACACAGCTTCTTAAAAATAATTACTCTGGCAAGAACCTCCTTAACAAGCATCGCGGCACCGACGCTTTACTTTTAATATTAAAAGTAAAGCGCGGGTGCTGCAATTATACCAAAAGTAAAGAAATAGATGTTTTTTCTATTTCTTAACTTTTGGTATAATCGCGGCACCCGCGCTTTACTTATAACATTAAAAGTAAAGCGCAGGTGCCGCGATTATATCAAAAGTAAAGAAAACAAGCGGCACTGAAAGCAATCGCGTCGCGATCGCTATTGTCAACAACTAGTGGTGCGCGCACGCCACAGAGGAGCGGGGGGACGGGAGCGCGACAGCAAGGCGAACGCCGGCAATGGGCGTTTCAAAGGCTGGACATTGTCCTGCCTTTGCCCAATCGCGTGCCGTTTAAAAAAAAAAAAAAACACGCGCAAGCCAGTGCCAGAAGGGGAAAGCAAAACCACACGCACGAGCGGGTAGCTTTCTAAACCCCGTACAAGAGGTCTCGCGCTGCGCGAGCAGTTCTGCGCACTGCAACGCTAGGCGCGAGATCTAAAGAGCTTATGATGCACATTTAATGACATCTGACAGTGCTGTGTTGAATTTGATGCACCTGCTATTCATGTATTGATGTTGTGGAGGAGTGTGGCTCAATGGTTAGAGTGGCAGACCCTGAAGCAGAGTTCTGGCCAGGGACCAGGGTTCGATTCCCGCCTCGGCGGGGCTCGGGCTCAATTTCCTCGGACCTGTCTATTCTCGCCTCGGTGCCTATTCTAATCACGGGCCCCACGCTGCAACTCTGGGCAATAGCTTGCTTAGCCTCCACACCGGCCCCAACAGCGCTAAGGATGCCTGGCTTCACCCTGGGGGTGTCCAGGAGTGGACACTTCACAGGGAAAGCCAGGAGGGGTTCCACAGCGGTATGAGTATCCGCGCCAGGAAACCGCAAAGGCGACACCGCAAGGTGGCTGTCTAGTGACAGTGCGCTCTATAAGTACCTTGACATTTACATTTGTTCTCTACTTATTGTATACCTTGGGATGAGTGTACATGTTGCATTATTAAGCTTTACTACCTTGATTGTTGTGTAGGGTGAGAAAATAGGATGGGAGCGAAGTGGGTAGCAGGAAGGACTGGATTAAATATATGATAATTCAAGAACGACATCTGGATCAATACCTCTTTGGGGAGATTGATTAGAGATCAGATACCTCAAAGAGACAAATGTGATCTAAGATGCCTTTGTCTTTTTATTTTTTTATTTTATTTTTTTACTTTACTTATCTTTGCTGTCCAAGTGACACAAGAATATGTTCTTTGATACCTAATGTAACGGTGAGCATTGCTGTATATGGCTGGGATGGTTAGTCAATGCAGGCAACCAGATTGCCAATATAATAATGTGGTGGTCTTGTTTTTCTCAACATGCTTTTCAATAAAAAATCTAATCACAAAGAACCTATTTAAACAACCTTAGTGTTCTTGAACTTGTGACCGACCCAGGAACAAATGTAAACTATTACTGGAAAAGTCGATTGGTATGGCTTTAATGTTGTGTAAGGCACATGCATATGCGATCATGTCCAGATGCCATTTGGTGGAATTACCAAAGTCAGACCTGTTGGATTTGCCAATGCTCATTTGTTATAGGTTTCTTCTTTTGATTTGTAAGATAGCAACTTGGATGTCTGTACACACATGTTTTGTGCGCTTTTTGCTTGGATTTCTGGAAGCTTTTTGCCGAATTGAATCATCCAGGACTCTCGCCTGAGTTTGGCACGGCTATGAATTCGATTCTAAGGTTTTGATCGGGGGTAAATTACTTGTGGGAGAATTATCATTTACTCGCCTGTAACAATTGATGTCCAGGGTGGGCTCTGCCCATCCCATAACCGATTCTCTCCTTATAGTGGCTGCATGACTTCTCCAAAAAAGCACATGCCTTTCTGAAGGCAAATCTCTGCCTCGATATTGTCACTGTAGAAGAAAGTTATGACAGAATATGTACTCCTGGAAAAATCTGCTCAAATGTGTTTTTTCGATAGTTCTCGCTTTATGCATTTTGGCAAAGAGCCGAGGTAGCAAAAAACCCGAATGTTTTTGAATTTAAAAACAATTGCTGTTTTGAGGTTCAGTCTGCTGTTGGGTATGATTCTAGGTTAAAGTTATGAATCTGAGGTCGATCACAGGAGAAGTGTGAAGTATTCTCAGGTAAGTAAGTGTTCGAGGCATGTATGCTGAAGACACACATGCTTTGAATACTCATGCCATCTAGTGTTGGGTCCTGATGTTTGCAAGTTGTTTTTCTTTGAAAAAATCTTTCCAGTCACGAGGTAAGGTGACTCCTCCTTTCGGTGATAGTGCGCATGGGCATCAACTCCATTGTTAGATTGTTTTTTTCCGCCATTGGGTTTGGACGTGTATTGCTGGGCTCAGGTTCGAAACAGTTCTTCGGGTTCCCCTTGGTGCGCAATACACTCTTCCGTAGATGGTATTGTTCTTGCACGCGTTTCCCTGTTCTCCGGTTATCAAATCGATCGGGAAACTCACTGTCTTCGGTCAGAAACATTGGGGGAGGCCCTTGGGCGTAGTGGCATAGGCCTACCCTTCCGCCGATGGAACAATCTCCATTCCAGTTCTCCCTCGAACCGTTCCAAGTACCCTCACACAGACCTACATCAAGTTTGTAACTTGTGGAGGAGGAGCCTAGCGCGCAACCAAGATGGCCGCGTAGGTGCGAAGCTCCCGAGGACCTCCGCGACCTCCTGAATTAATCCTGAATATATCCTTTCTTTGACGAGGGGACTGTGTCTGTGTACCCGAGCTGAGGCGGCACCCGTTTTCCGTTTTCGAATCGGACCCCGGACACTGGTGGGAGCACCGCTCGAAGATTGCGGCCTTCTCCGCGCCGGCCCCCCGGATTGGAGTTGTGGGGCGATCCGGGGACAAAGCGAACAACAGCGGCGGGCAGGGCTGGGCGACTCGCGTACCCCGCGCTTTCACTTTCGCTTTTGCGCCCTCCCTGCCCTCAAGCGAGGTAGGGTTGCGGAGCGGGGTGCGGTGGTGTGGCCTTGTCCCGGTGCCCGGCTGACCCGCCGGCTGTGAGTTGTCCTGCGGTCCAGTGGTCACCCCCCCCCCGGAACCCGTGAACTGGTTTATCGGCCCTTTTGAGGAGATTGGCACGACTTTGGGAGTGCGACATGTCCACAAAGCAAGATGGCGACCGGGCAAAGGTGAAATCGACCCGCCGTGGCCCGGCACTTCAGTCAAACAGTATGGACCGCTACACCCTCCAGAAGGGATCCCCAGAGGCACAGCGTACATCCCCCGCGGGCCCGGCTGAGGCGTCTGCTCAGCCCGCGGATCTGACCCTCCGGGACGTCATGGGCGCCATTGCCGAGATGAAGGCCTCGGTGGACCAGCGCTTTGATACTCTGGCGCAGAAGATAGACTCGGCCCTGGTGGATGTGGGCCTGGTGAGAGCCGACTTGTCTAAAACAAATGACCGGGTCGATTCCCTGGCCCACACCACCTCGAGTCTCACTACAGACGTGGCGGCCCTTCAAAAGGAGGTGCACCGGCTTGGCCAGGCGAGCGCCCTGATGGACCGTCGATTGGAGGACGCCGAGGGTCGGGCCCGGAGGAACAACGTTCGCATTGTCGGGGTGCCGGAGGGACGGGAGGAGGAGGCGGCAGATTTGTTTGTGGAAGACCTGATCCTCACCCGTCTCCAGCCCCGGGGGCTGAGTAAACTTTTTGCGGTGGAACGTGCTCACAGGGTCCCCGGAGGAAGACCTAAGGCCGGAGCCCCGCCGCGGCCTCTCATTGCCCGGATTTTTAACTTTCGGGACAGAGACGCTATCCTGCAGACTTCCAGGCTACAGGGACCGGTCAAGCTCGATAATATGGACGTGAATTTCTACCCTGACTTTACTCCGACAGTCCAAAAGCAGAGACTGAGTTTTCTCGGAGTTAAACGTCGCCTACGGGACCTGAACCTTAAGTACTCAATGCTTTTTCCAGCTAAGCTGAGGGGGGAGGTGGATGGTCGCACGCACTTTTTTGACCGTCCCGAGGCAGCTGGGGACTGGTTGGATACTCTGCCTGGGGATCGGGGCCGGGGGGGTGGGGGGGGTGCGGTTGGCGGGGAGGGCTCGCCGGACCAGAACTGAGGGGTGCATAGTAGGCCTTGCTCTGGACAACATTCCTGTTACCATTCACTGACCGTGTATGTTCCCCTCCCATGGAGGTCGTGCGGGGCCCATTGGGGGCTTTCCCTCCTCCTCTAGGGGACTAGTTAGTTTTTCATCTATGGGGCGACAGGCACACTGCACTTTGGGGGGGCTGTCTGGGCTCATGCAGGGGTGCAGGGAGGGGGGAGTTCTGTTGGGATGGGTGGGCGGGGGTGGAGTGTTTGTTTGCACCGCAAGGCGAACCCTTTACTGTATTGTTGTTTTTGAGATGCTCTTTGGGGGACGACTGATGGCTTCCATGTATGATGGGGGGTAGGGATTTGACTGTGTTATCATGGAACGTTAACGGACTGGGGGATAGGATTAAGCGTGGTGTGGTCCTGCAGTATCTGAAACGGATTTCACCAGATGTGGTCTTCCTGCAGGAGACACACCTTATAGGTAATTCCTTTCATGCCATGAATCGGCGAGGCTATCGCTTGGCGGCCCATTCGGGCTTCACCTCGGGCTCGCGGGGGGTGGGCATCATGATTAAGAACTCGCTCCCATTGGAGATTGATGAGGTGCGCCATGATGAGAGGGGACGTTACACTGTCTTGGTGGGTAGAATGGAGGGCAAAGTGATCGTTTTTGTATCAGTGTACGTTCCGCCGGGGTTGCAATCTACCACGTTTGCGGACCTGGGGCGCCTCCTCCTTGACCTCCCGGGTGGGCTTCTGGTAGTTGGGGGAGACTTCAATGCGGTGGCTTCTGGGTCTATGGATCGTCATCCCCCCAGGGACCTCCCCCGGGCACAGGCGTGGCTGTCCGGCCTTTTAGATACACTAGGATTGGTGGATTGCTGGCGACTAAAGCATCCCGCGCAGCTGCAATACACCTTCCACTCTGGTGCCCATGGTAGCCTCTCGCGGCTTGATTATGTCCTTGTCCCTGCGGCCTATGCTGGGAGAGTGGGAGAGGTGCGCCACTTGGCGCGGGGTATTTCAGATCACTCCCCATTACTGTTGCACTTTGATGTCTTCCCGAGGGGGGAGGGCAGGGTAGCCCCAATCAATGCCTGGTACTTGCGCGACCCCACTATTCGAGCAGAATTGATCAAATCCTTGCAGCGGTACTTTGAGGAGAATGTGGGGTCTGTCCCTTCGGCTATCTCCCTTTGGGAGGCTTTTAAGATAGTTCTCAGGGGGGAGGCCCTCTCCCTTATCTCCCATGCCCGGAGGCGCGAGCGGGAGGAGGTAACCCGGGTGGAGGCCGAAATTACTGAACTACAGGGTGACCTGGGGAGCGGGGTGACGGATGCCACATTGCATGTTCTACACCTCAAGCAGGCGGCCTATAGGGCCCTCGTCACGGAGGCGGCCAGGGGCCTCAGTAGGGAGCAACAGGGGCGACTGTATGACGTGGGTGATAAGGCTGGTAAATTGATTGCGTGGTTGGACAAAAAGGAGAGAGCGAGTCGTGTGGTTCCGTTGATCGAGAGGATGGATGGTGTGTGTGTCACCGAGCCGGACGCCATTGTCTCCTGCTTCGCGGATTATTTCCGCGAGGTGTATTCCCCGGTTTCTCCCTGCTCGGAGGAGGATTCCCATGCCCTGCTTCGGGACATCGCGCTGCCCTCCCTTTCGGTGGAGGACAGGGACTCGCTGGACGCTCCTCCCACCTCGGACGAAATTGCCCTTGCCATCCGCTCGGTCGCATCTGGCAAGGCCATGGGCCCCAATGGCATCCCTATCGAGCTGTATAAGCTGCGACCGGATGTACTGGCGCCCCACCTGCGCGCGATGTTCCTGGCGGCCCGCTCGCGGGGTTCCCTTCCGCCGGACCAGCGTCTGGCCACGATCGTGGTGATCCACAAGGAGGGGAGACCCCGTGAGCGGGTCACATCCTATAGGCCCATCTCGCTCTTGAACGCGGAGCCCAAAATCCTCGCCAAGGTGCTGGCCAACCGGCTGGTCGGCGTGGTGGGCGATTTGGTCCACCAAGACCAGTCCGGCTTCATACCCCATCGTAACACGGCCCTTAATCTGCGACGCTTGCACGGGGTGCTCGCGCGTGTCCCGTTCGTGCGGGAGCCGGCCATCTTGGCGTCCTTGGACGCCACCATGGCGTTTGATACGCTCGAGTGGCCATACATCTGGGCGATGCTGGCGAAGTTTGGCTTCGGACCGGGCTTCATCGGCTGGGTCAAGTTGTTGTATTCCGGCCCACTGGCGCAGGTGGTGGTGAATGGACGAGTCTCGGCTCCATTCGCACTGGGACGGGGCACGCGACAGGGTTGCCCCCTGTCGCCTCTCCTGTTTGCACTGGCCCTGGAGCCCCTGGCGGAGTGGCTGCGGTGGCACCCTTCCATCCGTGGTCTCCGCTGGACCCCCGAGCATGAGGACCGTGTGTCTCTCTACGCTGATGATATCCTTCTATATCTCGCCTCCCTGCGTAAATCACTGATCGTCCTAGTTGATGTTTTGCGCTCATTCGGTCGCAACTCAGGCCTCGTCATCAACTGGGGGAAATCCTGTGTATATGTGCTTGCCGGGGAGGCTCCGGTCCTACCACGGGACTGTCCGATCCAGATTGCTTCCCAGGGGTTTCGGTACCTGGGTATATATATATTACTCTGGACCCGGAGGCCCGCTACGAGCGGAATTTGCTACCCCCCCTCCAGCGCTTGAGGGAGGACGTGGTGCGTTGGCGGCGTCTGCCGCTTTCGCCGCTCGGCCGAGCGGCCTTGTTTAAGATGATGTCGTTGCCGCGCTTTCTGTACGCTCTCCAGAACACTATGGACTTGGTCCCGGCGCGTTACTTCCGAGAGGTGGAGAGTTTGCAGCGTCGCCTGTTCTGGGATGGGAGGCCACGTATTGCCTTGGCTAAATTGACGCTTCCGTGGTACGATGGGGGGGTCGCCCTCCCGGATATTAAACGGTATTACTGGGCCTCCCAGCTAGCTGCGATTAATCATGGCCTTTACGGGCCCGCCCTGAACCCGGCATTTGAAATGGACAAGATGCTCCTGCCCGGTGGCGACTACAATCGAGCGCTCTATTCTGGCGCGCCGGACCCTCGCCTGACGGGACCGACGCGTGTCATGGTGCGTGTATGGCACGCGGCTAACGCAGCTATGGGGTGGAAGGACCGTTTGACCCGGGCGTCACCGCTCTATGCGTCTGCGAGGTTGGGCTCCCTGTGGACCTCGAAGGGCTTCGAGAAGTGGGACACGATCGGTATCAGCACCGTGGGAGATCTCTGGACGAGGGGGGGATTCAAAACTTTCGAGACGCTGCAGACGGAGTTTCAGTTGCAAGGCAGTGAGTACTTTCGGTACTTACAAGTCCGCCACGCGCTGGGCTCCGTCTTCCCGGATGTCGCGTCCATTCCGGAGTCTTCCCCCCTAGAGGACAGAGTGCTGGATGGCCATGTCCCAGACAGCACGATCTCCCTTATATATAAAAAACTGATCAACGACCGATCGGGCCTGCTGACTGGCCTCCGCGAGGCCTGGGTTGCCGATGGGCTGGAATTGGATGACGAGGACTGGATTTCCGCGGTGGCCTCTCCGAAGGAGGTGGCCATCCCGGCTCGCCTTCGCTTCGTCCAGCTTAAGATCCTCCACCGGGTTTACGTGACGGGGCCAAGGCTTTTACGTATGGGCTTTGCTGAGGATGGACTGTGTAAGCGTGGCTGTGGTGCTTTGGCAACTTTCCTGCATATTCTGTGGGAATGCCCCAAGGTGGAGCGATTCTGGCGTGGTGTGCACGAGGTCCTGCGAGTGGTTACACGTGTCGCGCTGTTGCCTGAAGCGAGGAGATGCTTGCTGAATGTGTGGGAGCCAACCGACTACTCGGTTCCGCAGACGCGGTGGGTGACTCTGGGATACATGATAGCTAAGCGTGACATTGCTCAATTGTGGGGATCCCAGAGGCCCCCGGCGGTGTCGGCCTGGAAAGAACACATGGATTGGTGTATGTTTCGTGAAAAGGTGGTGTATGTTGCGAGGGGTAAGCCTGGGGCGTGGGTGAAAATCTGGGGCCCCTGGAACGCCTATCGCGGGGACATCTGCGAGCCGCCACTGCTGCCGGCTGCCTCACCAGCTCCGTCCCCCTAGCCGACCCCCTCCCCCAGCCATGGGCACGTGGTTCCCCAGTCCCTGATCTGTTCTCATTCCCCTCTTCAGAGTTTGGTGATTGGTTGGGGTCCCCCACTTAAGGAGCGCGTGCTGTCACTTGGGATTGCGGGTTGCCTTGCGGGTGTGGTTTTTTGTGTTGTTGTGTTTCACTAAAAGGAAACCGTATTGTGGGTTTGGAGTTATGTGGCCTGCACTGCTGACATCTCCTGATTTAACCTTTTTGCACCACCAAGAGATTTTTCTGTATGTATGTCATATGCTTCTGCCACTCTAGCGGCCGGCCAGATGGTTGTAGGCCCATACCTGTAACTATTTGAGATTGCAATAAACGGTTTCAAAAAAAAAAAAAAAAAAAAAAGTTTGTAACTTGTGCCTCTCAGTGGAGCACAAGGAGGAAGACTGCGACGCTTGTAGGTCTTCGGTCGAAGAAAACTCTACGTGATAGTCTGGCTCGGCGACGAGAAATGCAACGTCAAAGCATTCAACACACTCAAGATATCTTCAGTGAAGAATCTGAGCATGAAGAGGTCGAGGCGTCGGCGACAGAGGAAGAAGCCGCTTTCTCTGTCGGATTCTGAACTTGAGCTCGATTTGGAGTCCGACGTCGTGCCTCCGAGACAGGGTGTCATGAGTACTGAAGACCCCTTGCCCCCTAAAACCTTTCCCAAAAAACATAAGGCTACAGCACCACCTCTGCCTTCTGGCCAAGGTCGGCACCGAGACAATGTTTCTAACGCCCTGCCTTCTGGCTGAGCACTCAAACAAATCGTCAAGCCTTCCAGCTCGGGATTGAGTCGGACAAAATCAAGTTCAGCGAAACCCTCCAGTTCCGAGGACAAATCTGATTCAGAGCCAAAACCCTCCGCCCCAAAACAAAAACATGCTTTGGAGCCAAAACCTTCCGCTCCCAAAAAACAAACCTATTTCGGCGCCTAAATCAAAAGACCGCCTCTCCGAGCCTCCCGAACCAATTTAGACGTTCTCAAGGCTAAATTGGATTCTAAACAGAAAAAGATTTATGTCCATCCTGATACAGGACATATTTCTGCCAAAACACCAGTCAAACATGGACTTCCTTCAGAGGACCCTGCAGATAAAATCCCTCTGAAGAAGAAAAAGGACATGGCTACCAGCCCTGCGTATCCTGTCCCGCAATCCCCTATACCGCCACAATCTTCTCCACATTTACCAATTCAAGATCCCTTACACAGAACACCTCACGGATTGCCACATACTTAGCCTGAAGGGGATGATATTGATGAAGACACTCATTTACCTGTAGACCCATGGAATGATTATACCATTTATCCTTCAGGGAATTCTGACCCAGAGCTTTACCCCGCAAAGCCATCCCTGCCAGATGATAATGTGGCTTATCAAGAACTTATTGCTAGAGCAGCAGAATATCTTGGGGTGGCCTTCCATAAAGAGTCCTTAAGAAGACTTTTTATTTGAGTCACTTGGTTCCACACACGTCAAGTCAAACACTCCCTATGCTAAAGGGCATGATGAGGCATGCAGCTGGCACCTTCAAAGACTCTGTGTGAGCAGGTATTTTAACTCTGTCGGTAAGAAGTATTAAACTTCTCTATCTGATCCTGTTTATCAAAGGACCATTACCTCTTGACTCCCTAGTGGTGTCCAATGCTCGCAAAAGAGCTAATTCACAAACCTCTGGTAATGCACCTCCCCCAGACAAAGAATCTAAACTTGTAGATGCCTCAGAGAGGCGAGTGGCCACTCAAGCCGCTAACCACTGGTGCATTGCAAACACACAGGGCCTACTAGCTAGGTACAACAGGGCACACTGGGATGAGATGGAGCAATTTCTAACTCTTCTATCAGATGTGCTCTAGATGCTGCTGACACTGCGGCTAGGGAGATAAATACCAGCATTCTTCTCAGAAGGCATGCATGGCTTAGAATTTCGGGTTTAAACCTGAGGTTCAGCAGTCCATTTTAAACACCCCTTTTGATAAACACTTGTTTGGTCCTTAAGTAAATCGGGCTTTGGAAAAAATGAAAAAGGACACAGAAGTGGCAAAGTCCTTGGGAGCGCTCCAATCCACATCAAATAAAGGTTCCTTTTGCCGCTCCTTTTACAGAGGAGGGTCCAAGGCTACATCCTCAGACCTGAATGCTTCCTCTTATACAAGCAACAACCCTCTAGAGGTTTTTATAGCAGACGGTATAGAGGGAGCAGTTCCAAAGGTAGGGTAGAGGTTCCTCAGTGCGTAACTCCCCTTCTCCCAACAAACAGTGACTTGCCCACATCTCCCCCCGATTATTTAACACCTGTAGGGGGAAGACTTCAACAATTTCTCCCGATTTGGCAATCCATAATATCCGACAAATGAGTGATAGATCTTATCCGACATGGTTATTGCCTGAAGCTTACCACCAATCCTCCAAATATTCCACCTCGCACTCACAAACTGTCATGAGACCACTTACAGTTACTCGAACAAGAGGTGCAATCCCTCGTTGAAAAAAAGTCATAGAGCCAGTTCCATTACAGTACCAAGATTCAGGGGTTTACGCTCTCTACTTTCTAATCCCCAAAAAGGACGGCCCCTGAGACCAATTTTGGATCTCAGACAGTTAAACCAGCACATACTGTCAGAACATTTCCATGTGGTAACGCTTCAACAGGTGCTTCCACTTCTGCAGCAAGGAGATTTTATGTCCACACTAGACTTAAGACGCATACTTCCACATTCCAATCCATCCAGCTCATCAGAAATATCTCAGGTTTCTTATATCAGGCAAACACTACAAGTTCAAAGTACTCCCATTCAGAGTAACTACTGCTCTCAAAGTTTTTACCAAATTTCTAGCAGTAGTGGCAGCTCATCTCAGAAGACAACAAATTCACGTCTTCCCGTATCTAGACGACTGGCTCATCAAAGCCAGCACACACCAAAAGTGTTTACCACACACTCAAGCCATGCTAAATCTACTGCACCAATTGGGTTTCACCGTCAACATGCAAAAGACTCATTTACAGCCTTTACAAATAGTGTCTTATCTGAGAGCGACAACACTCACACGGCTCTAGCCTCTCCCAGTACAGCCAGAATTCGCAATATTCAAACTGTTATTACAGTTTCAAGCCGATCAAACCTTGCCAGCCAAAACCTTAATGCAACTGCTAGGAATGATGGCCTCCTGCATTGCAATAGTGCCTCAGACAAGACTACACATGTGTCCTCTACAAGAATGCTTAGCACGGCAGTGGAATCAGTCACAGGGTCAATTAACCGATCTAGTGTTGATAGACAGCCGCACCCATCGCTCTCTGCAATGGTGGAACCGACAAAACTTATCAAAAAGGCGGCATTTCATCGACTTTGTTCCACAGATCGTGCTAGCAGCAGACATCTGTCACAGGTTGGGGTGCCATTCTCCTCAATCACACAATTCAAGGTCTCTAGGACAACAAGCACAAATATCTCCACATCAACGATCTAGAGCTTCTAGCCGTATTTCTAGCACTCAAAGTTTTTCAGTCTCATCTCATAAATAAAGTTGTACTAGTCCGCACAGACATGACAGCCATGTACTATGTACAAGAACAAGGGGGAACAACACTCTCCAGCTGTCAGACCACTCTCAGACCATCTGGAGCTGGTCAATTCGTCACGAAATTCATCTTCTGACAGAACACCATCCAGGGGTTAACAATCAAATTGCCGATCTCCTCAGAAGAAGGAGACCGCACATTCACAAGTGGGAACTTCCTCAAATTCTCCTTCCATACTTTCAAAAATGGGGATTCCCACAACTAGATCAGTTTGCTATAGTGGACAAATCAAAATGCCCTAATTTTGCCTCAAGGTTCCCACATCCTCGCTCCAAAAACTATGCCCTATGGATCAATTGGTCAGAGATTGGCCTACGCTTTTCTGCCTCGCTCACTCCTCCCGTTTCTGGTTCTCAAGCTCAGGCAAACATCGCTCTCACTGATTTTGATAGCTCCGACATGGGCCCGTCAACCATGGTACACCACACTTCTGGAACTCTCAGTAGTTCCACATCAAAGGCTACACCTCAGTTCCAGCCTTCTCACTCAGAACCATGGAGAAGTCAGACACCCAAACCCCAAGGAGCTCAACTTAGCGATTTAGCTCCTGAAGTCCTAGAGTTTGGATACTTAAATTTGCCACCAAACTGTATGACTATTCTAAAAGAAGCAAGAAAGCCCACTACCAGAGGTTGCTATGCAGCAAAATAGAAACCATTTGTTATTTATTGTAAGAACAAGATTAGTCCTCTGGATACTTCTGTTCAAAACATTTTGTTACCTTCTGCACCTACAGCAATCTGATTTAGCTTACACATCTATTTGATTGCACCTTGCAGCAATGGCTGCATATGTGCAAAACAGACCGTATTTATCTTTGTTCAAAGTCCCTGTGATTAAAGCTTTTCTGCAAGGCCTAAAAAGAGTAATACCACCCAGAATACCTCCGGCACCAGCATTGAATCTCAACATTGTACTTACAAGACTCATGGGTCCATCTTTTGAACCATTACACAATTGGCCTTTACAGTTCCTTTCATGGAAGATTGCCTTCCTCATTGCAGTTACTTCATTAAGGAGAGTTGTTGAGCTTTAGGCATTAACCTTGGAAGAACCCTTCTTTCAGCTTCGTAAAGATAGGGTAGATCTTCGCACCAACCCAAAAGGCATCCCTAAAGTAGTTTCTGCTTTTCATCTTAACCAACCTGTGTTCTTCCTTCAACCTGATTCTGTAGTAGAACGAGCTCCTCACACACTTGATATCAGAAGAACGTTATTGTATTATATCAAAAGGACAAATGATTTTCGTAAAACAAATCAGCTGTTTGTCGAATTTGCACCAGCTCACAAGGGCAATTCGATTTCTAAATCTGGCATTTCAAGATGGATTGTTAAATGCATTCAAACTTGCTATACAAAAGCTAAAAACGTTATACCCCCTTGAGCGCATTCCACTTGCAAAATAAGGGACATCTATGGCCTTTTAGGTAACATTACTATAGCATACATATGGTAGGCAGCAACATGGTCTACACCACACGCATTAACCAAACACTATTGTGTGGATGTATTGGCATGTCAACAAGCCAATGTAGGGCAAGCAGTGCTAAAGGCACTTTTTCAGACCACTGCAGCATCTACTGGTTAGCCCCCACTTTGGGAGAATACTGCTATATAGTCTATGCTGAGCATGTGGACCTACAGCACACATACCGCGAACGGATTGTTACTTACCCCGTAAGCATCTGTTCTTGGCATGTAGAGCAGTAGATTCACATGCGCCCTCCCACCTCCCCGGTCACCTGTACTTGTTGCAGTTCTCCTTATTTACATTATACACGCATGAACATCTCTTTACTGCAATCACGTACTCCATTCTCACCCTCTTGCGGGAAAACAATCCAACAATGGAGTCTATGCCCATGCACACTATCACCGAAAGAAGTCGTCACCTTACCTCGTGACTGGAAAGACTTCTTCGTAGAAAAACAACTTGCAAACATCCGGACCCAACACTAGATCACAGGTGTATGCAAAGCATGTGAATCTACAGCTCTACATGCCAAGAACAGATACTTACTGGGTAAGTAACAT
This sequence comes from Triturus cristatus, assembly GCF_964204655.1. Taxonomy (NCBI): domain Eukaryota; kingdom Metazoa; phylum Chordata; class Amphibia; order Caudata; family Salamandridae; genus Triturus; species Triturus cristatus. The sequence goes on from NC_140590.1 coordinate 1,690,962,759, forward strand.
AATCCTTTCCTTTATATACCTAGTTTTTCTTTCGGTGTAAGTGTAATGACCCCAATGTCCAGCTTCCTTTTGGGACAAAGGTATTTAGTACAGATTTTTCAGTAAGCTTGGCCCCAACTGCTCTGTTTTAGCAACCGGGATAATGTAATTTTTTTTCCTCCTGTTGAATTTGTATAGTCCGATTTCCGGTCTGTTGTACATATATATCTCACTTTGTTGCACTACAAGAAACACGTTATCCCAAATAAATTTAAAACAGCAGTTAAGATATATTATTAGAGATAAAATTGGTAGTAGGTAAGCTTTATGCACGTTTTAAAAATAGATAATGAAAGACCAAGATTAGATGAGAGGCAAGAAGTTTCAACACTTTGGGGCCAGCAGAGCAGAAGTGAGGGGGGTAGAAAAATATAATGGGAAGGGGGCCCTTGAACAATTATTCTGGCCATTGTAAATTGCTATGAGCAAGTTAATGCCGTAATCAGAAATAGACTGAAAACCCATATTCTAGTCTGCAAATTGTCTAAATTATACATTACTTCATGTCCTAAATAGGTGTAAGACAGCTGAAAAACAATGTGGATCATGTGGAAGAAGTGCTTTAAACATAGAAAAAAATCAGGCAAGAAGGGCAACAAAAAAAAAAGGTGTAAGTGCCAACAGCACTGAAGCCCTACCCAAACTGTAAGGAAGAAATACATTGTGCATTCTGATTTGCAGGAGATGGATAGAAAGGGACGGAAAAGGGATGGGAAACAAAGGAAGCAAAAGAGGCAATTGTAGTAGGTTGGATAGTGTCATCTGTATATCACCTCTTTCACAACTAGACTGGAGTGTTAAAATGGACTGCCCTCTGTCTTGAAACAAACAGGAAAGTAAGGCTTTTCAACAGTTTGCTTCAGGTTTACTTACCAGGTGTCTCTGTGCTTTGCTTCTTCCACAGCGGCATCATCAACCAGGGCCCGCAGTCATCCAGCTGGGTTCAGTTCTGAGCTGGGGAGGGAGATAATGATGAAGCCATGCTGGACCCTTTCGGAATGCCACACTGTGGAGCGGTGAAACTCCCAGAAGAATTCAGTGCTTCATTCCCAGATGTTTCTACTCTTCCATATTTTTAAAGTGTCATTCTGGTCTCTCATGAGAAGGATGTCTGCTTCCAGGTTACTGCTTGCCAGAAGCGCCAAAGGGAGTTGTATCGAGATCAGCTGCAAGTGTAAACATATACTGGAAAAGAACACTAACTGCATTAGGAGAATGGAAAAATCCACTCTGGAACTGACAATGGCTAGCGGGGCCAATTCTTTTTTTGACATGGACTTTTGAGAGATCGAAAAGTGACTTGAGTGTTTTGGGGCTGGGGTGCAATGGGAGGGAAGGCTGTTTGCTCTCCGCTTCCCTTTTTAGCAGAATTCCTCCATCTCCTTTCCAAAATGTGGTTTATTGATCACGCCCACCTGACTGGCCTGTTCAAAGGTCAGCTGGGATGTGCCAGTGAAGGTCTGGTTGCCCGCTTGTTTCTGCTTGGCGACATTGCTGTTTTGTAGATAGTATTATTTGAGTGTAAAAGTGCATGCCCATTTGTCAGCTGATCGGTATGAAAATGCTCCCTAACCAGTCATCTTACTCCCCTGCATTCCACTACGTAAAGGAGTGCCATCCATCCAAAGGAAATATTTACTGCACTTTGTCTGCCACACCTCTTCAGAAGGCTGCAGAGGTGTTATTCCTGCTGTCACATATAGGAAGGCCATAACTAATCCCAAAGTTGCCTACGTTCTATATTTGTTGGTCCCCAGGATCACTGTTTCTCCATCCTCACAAGGATACCTGCAGGTTCACTTTGAATTATTCTTTCACATTGTTTCAAGTTTCCAGCATTCAGCTTTCTTGTTCCTTTCTTTATCTTTCCCTTGTAGCTGCCTACCAATTTCATCAGTTGGCAAGTTCAATCATGTCAGCCTCCCCTATGCTGCCATTGTGAATGTAAAGCTGTAAGTGGTAGAACAGGGCACTTTACATAAAACTCGCATGTTAGCTTGTTTGTGTTTTTGCACCTCAGAATCCTTTTCAAGAGCCAGGCAGATATATAGAGTTGATTGATCACTTGGCACTAAAGCTATGAACAAGTTGTCCTCCTTATGGCCAGCTCGACCTTGGCATTATTTTGCTCCCTAGAACACTAGCTGTTAGCAACTGAATGATAACTGAGAAGAACCTGTCGCCAGTGTTGCTTCAGTTTCTGAACACAAGCTGTGAAAGAGTCGCCCATCACTGGATTCCACACAAGCACACAGACTGATTGCGTCATCAGTTGGAAATACCACTGGTCAGAGAGCAACTTGATTCCAGCACTGAGCAGCGTAAGCTGCAATTGGCCTCCCATGTTTGCATCTCCCTCCTTCCAAGCAATCAATGACTGATTCCTGTTCCACCACACTTTTAGTGCAGCAGACATAGATTCCAATCCTAATTTGTTTTTAGCGTTCCCATCCATGTGCAAGTTGTCTTGGAGCCACCCTTAACTTTTAGATCATTCATGAGAAGTAAACAGCTTACTTTCTAGACTTCTCATTTCTAGCACACACTCCCATATGAGCGCAAAAGCTGTTGAGTCTCCATTGGATCATTCAAAGCCCTCAATCTCAAAATAGCTCATGAGCTGGCAGTTTATCCCTTGTCCATCTCTGTGTGGTCTCAGCATGGATTCCCTCGGATCTGTAATAGGTTCCTCTTTGATTGCAGCCCATTTCCTTCACCTTTGCCATATTGCAATACATGAGCAGAGTACAAGTTTCCCCCAATTTGACCACAGTCTTTATGCGCGGTTTGCGCCTGGTGAATGAATCGCTCCTGGGCTCTATGCTTTTTGTAGAGAGGACTATTGACAGACGAGCAGTGTACCAGTCAACTATTCTAAATATGTTGACAGACCTCTAAAGCTGTTGACTAGCCACTTCCTTTCCACAACTTCCATTAGTGCGAAAGATGTTCCAAGTACTTGATGTGCAGAATTGTCACATTTCATTGTGCTTTACGTTTCACCTGTTGTACAATTTAGACTTTCTGGGGTGTTCCTTCCAAACATGGCAGTGTTAACACCTCTAGCATTCTCCTTGTGTGGTTATCTGATCACAGGTGTTTCGATCAGTATTTGATTTCTAGAAAGAATCTTACAAGTTAAGAAAAAGTAATTCAGGTACAGTTAAGGAGTGAAATAAAGAAGCCATTCCTCCATTATAGAACTTGTAGAGACAAAAGAGAACTATAAAAGACAATGGATGTGTTAGGGGCAGGACTTGGCACCCTCGTATACATAACAAATTAGTCCAGGAATCTGAACTGCTCTGCTAGAAACTAGGGCCAACACCCCTTGTCTTTATCCCTAGTCTTAAAATATCATATTAATGTATACATGAAGTAATATATATTGTGTGTTTGAGCAAAATATGAAGCAGAAAGAGCTAGAAAATTCAATTATTATGTATATAAAGTAAATGGCTGTATCTGTGCAATATCGACAAAGATAATAGCGATAAAAAATACATTACTCGAGTTTGTGTTTTGTATTCTGTGATAAGTGGTGAGAGAATTACACTGAACTGGACAAGCTGTAGGACAGCAGAGGAGATTCAAACGTATGGAGAGTTCACAATCCCTAGGTATATATGCAAAAGCTGAGCAGGTAGCAGAACCTCAACTGGAATGACCTGGACAGCACTTTCTATAAGACGTGGTGGCTCATGCTGCATACAGATGGAATAAGCCACCGGGGATAACGCATCTAACCAAAAAAAACTCACCAGCATATAGAGAAAGGCAGCTGGACTTCTCAGCTCTCGCCGGACGTTTTGAATGGGGTTCACTGGCAAAATTATTTGCTGGTTCTCCTCCTACCTATACTATTTGTAAAGACCCTAGGCAACCTGCAATTTACTACACAAATGATGTGTCCGTAAATATGAAAGCCAAGAAATACAAGATTAAAAAAAGAGAAATGCAGTGTTCGAGGCATATGAGCTGCAGATCACACACTAGCATAGTAGATCGCCATATGGTGTTGGGCTCGGATGCTTGCACTTTGTTGTTGTCTTGGAAGAAGTCTTTGTAGTCACGAGATAGGTGACTCCTCCCTTGGACGATAGTGCGCATGGGCATCAACTCCATCCTTAGATTGTTTTTTCCCGCCATTGGGTTCGGATGCAACTTTTCCGCTCCGGTTCGAAATCTCAATTTCAAACTTTTTCGAAGCGCAAAACTTCCAGAAAATCATCGGATTCACTTCATCTTTGACCCAACATCATCGGCTTGATTCCGGTCGTCGACGCGGGCCGCTGGGCCTATCCACGCCGTAAGGCCTACGGCTCATGGAAAGGACGCCATTTAAAAAATGCCCCCAGTGTGAGGCAAAGTTCCCGCACAGTGACCATCACAAGGTCTGCAATCTGTGCCTATCATCTGAACACGACGAGTCCAGCTGTCCAGCCTGCGCATCCTTTCGATCGAAGACTATTCTGGATCGAAGGGCTCAACGACGACATGGCGCAGAGACCAGCAACGGAACCAGAGGACATCTTTGATGAAGGCCCCGATGTCCTGGAAGAAGATTCCGAAGCTCTCAATCGTGTCAGAGGCAGAAGACTCAGACGACCCCATCTCTCCTGGGAAGCGAGTGAGTACTACTGCCCCTTCCCCAACCCTCCAAAACCAAAGGCAGTGGTCAAGACTTCGCCTGTTGGCCCCAGTCGAGAACGAAAACATCCTTCAGAAGCCCCGCCTCCGGGCTCGGCTCCGAAGAAAAGGGACAAGCCTTCCGGTAGCTCTGGACCGAGCAAACCTCATGTAATTGTCCCGCCGGCGCCTTCGGCACTGAAACCAAAGGAACACTCGGCTCCGAAATCTGCTTCGATGCCTTCCACCTCCAAAACAGCCCCGAAAACCCCGAGGCCTGTGTATAAGCTGGCTTTGAACGTTTCCAAACCTAAAGGTCCGGCTTCTGCTCCGAAATCAACATCCTCTGCACCGAAACAGAAGCCTAATGACTCTAATACGCCTCCTAAGGCCAAAGACCATACAGATCAACCGCAGCCTCGCTCGGAACCGAAAAAAATCTGTACCGAAAGCGGTTCCCGAGGAACAAGAACTTTTTCACCCAGATCCTATCGATCCAAGGCAGAAAAAGATTTATATAAATCCAAAAACAGGACATGTGACAGCTGTGCCATGTAAAAAGAGGAAACTGGACACACCACCTGCTCCAGTTCCTGCACAGAAGGACTCTGCCACATCACCTATGCCTTCTTCTTCTCCTATACTGCCTTCTAATCCACCCCCTCTGCCTACACCACCTTTACCTCTAACTTCTCCACCACATACACCACCTCCAGATGATGATGACCTGGGGGGGGGGGGGGGGGGGGTGATCCGAATGACCCGTTCACGGATCCAGATATCTCACCACTAGATGATTGGGCATATCCTATCCCAACAGATCTACCACACCTCCCAGACCCACAGCCATATCCCTCAAAACCATCTCCCCCAGATGATCACCTTGGGTTTGGACAGTTATTAAATAGGGGTGCACTTTATCATGGCGTCACAATGCACTCAGACGCACCAGAGGAAGACTTCCTCTTAGATACATTTGAACAAGTCAGTGCAAATATTACCAATGATCAAAAAAGTCATTAAGCATGCCCCAGAAGTATTTAAAGATCCCGTACGTGCCAGAATTCTTAACCCTAGAATAGATAAAAAATATAGGCCTGCCCCTGAAGATCCTATTTACATTAAAGGACAGTTGCCTTTGGATTCTCTAGTCGTTTCCAATGCTAGAAAACGCGCCAACTTCCAGACCTCCAGGGATGCACCACCCCCTGATAAGGAATCCAAATTGCTAGAAGCTTCTGGCAAAAGGGTAACGGCACAGGCAGCCAATCACTGGCATATTGCCAACATTCAAGCACTGCTGGCACGATATGACAGGGCACATTATGACCAGCTGGAAAACCTATTGCAGCATCTGCCTGACCAGTATAAAATCCAGGCAAATGACCTTATCCAAGAGGGCAAGCTAATTTCAAATGCGTCAATTAAATGTGCACTTGACGCAGCAGACACTACCTCTAGATCAATCAACACCAGTGAGCTCCTTAGACGACATGCCTGGCTACGCATTTCAGGCTTTAAGCAGGAGGTCCAGACTACCATACTTAAGTCAGCCGTTCAACCAAGAACAGCTTTTTGGCCTGGCTGTGGACACTGCACTTGAAAAATGAAAAAGGACACCGAGACTGCTAAGTCCATGGGAGCATTACAGTATCCACAAACACGTGGCTCCTTTCGTCGCTCCTTCTACAGACGAGCCTCCAAAAACATGGGCGCAGACACCTCCTCTTCATTTAGAGCCACTACACAAACATCCCCCAGTAGAGGATATTTTAGAGGCGGTTACAGAGGAAACCACAATAGAGGAAGAGGTCGGGGTAATAACACTCGCACCTCCCCCGCCACAAAACAGTGACTTCCCTCTGCTCCCCCAGACCATTCCAATCCGGTCGGGGGCAGATTAACACAGTTCCTACCTGACTGGAATTCCATCACAACAGACAGGTGGGTAAGACATATTATCCAGTATGGTTACTGCCTGGAACTTACAACTACCCCACCACACATACCACCCAAACAGCATCCAATATCCGCAGACCATCTTGCGCTCCTCAAACAAGAGGTTCTCTCACTGCTTCAAAAGCACGCAATAGAACCAGTTCCCTTAGAGCATCAAGGAACAGGGGTCTACTCATTGTACTTGCTAATACCCAAAAGGATGGGACTCTGACACCAATACTCGACCTCAGACTCCTAAATCTGTATGTTCGAGGCATATGAGCTGCAGATCACACACTGAGGATAAGATCGCCATCTGGTGTTGGGCTCGGATGATTGCAGGTTGTTGTTGTCTTCGGAAGAAGCCTTTGGTCACGAGGTTGGTGACTCCTCCCCTGGACAACAGTGCGCATGGGCATCCACTCCATCGTCAGATTGTTTTTTTCCGCCATTGGGTTCGGATGAACTTTTTTCCGCTCCAGCAGAAAACTTCTAGCAATCAATTTAACTCCTTAATCTTCATTCCATCGACTTCGAAATCAACTCGGACCGGTTCCGGAAGCGGATGATGGACAGGACACCCTTCAAAAAATGCCCCCAGTGTGGAGCGAAGCTGCCCCACAGTGACCACCACGAGGTTTGTAACCTCTGCCTGTCGCCGGAACACAACGAGTCCACCTGTCCAGCTTGTGCCGCTTTCCGTTCGAAGAAGACCCTCCGGGACCGAAGAGCTCGACGCCATATTATGGCCAAACCAGCTCCAGAACCTGAGGACATCTTTGCTCAAGATGTTCCCGAAGACGACACCGAAGATCTCGAGATCGTGTCCGAGGCCGACGATTCCGATGACCTCATCACTCCAGGGCAGCGTGTGAGTACCACCCCCCCTGCCCCTGCCCCATCCAAAAAGACAGTGGTCAAGACTCCGCCAGCTGGGCCCAGTCGCGACCGGAAATCCTCTTCAGAAGCCCCGCCCTCGGGCCCGGCTCCGAAGACATCTAAGCCTGTAGGTGGCTCGGGCTCGAGCAAACCTCATGTAATTGTGCCTTTAACACCCTCGGCACCGAAAAAACCACTGTTGGCACCGAAACAGGCTTCGAGACCGAAATCTCCTTCGGCACTGAAACGTTCCTCGGCACCGAAGTCTCCACCGGCGCCGAAACGTTCTTCGACATCGATGCCTAAAAGTCCCTCGGCACCGAAACATACATCGGCACCGAAACATACATCGGCACCGAAAACTCCATCGGCTCCGAAAAATCCATCGGAACTGAAACATCCTTCGGCACCGAAAACATCATCGGCACCGAAAACTACGTCCACACCAAAAACAGCTCATAAAGACCCGAAGCGGGCGTCGCCGCCACCACCTTCGGAGCCAGATGAACTTTTTCGACCAGATCCTACTCAAAAGCGGATCTACATCAATCCTAACACTGGACATGTGACTGCCATCCCATATAAAAAACGGAAGCTGGACACTACACCTCCCCCAGCTCCCATACGGAAAAAGGACTGTGCCACTTCACCACTTCGTCCTTCTTCTCCTGTTTTACCTTCTAACCCGTCCCCCCCTCCTCCTCCTGTTTCTCCTTTACCTTTACCTTTACCACCCCCCTATCATTCACCTCCTCCACAGGATGATAATGATGACTTAGGGGGAGGGGCGGACCCTGATTTATTTAATGATCCTGTTGATCCAACCGACCCGTTTACCTTTCCAGACACAGCACCGGTAGATGACTGGTCTTATCCAATGCCTGACATGCCTGACCCCACTACCTACCCCTCCAAGCCCTCCCCTCCTGATGACCACCTAGGGTTTGGCCAACTAATAAATAGGGCAGCAACGTTCCATGGTGTCACTATGCACACGGACCCCCTTGAGGAGGATTTTCTCCTCGATACCTTTGAGCAGTCACAAAAAACTGTTCATATGCTTCCCATGATTAAAGGGGTTATAAAGCATGCCACTGACGTCTTTAAAGACCCTGTTCGAGCGAGGGTTCTCAACCCCCGCATCGAAAAAAAGTACCGACCAGCCCCGCAGGACCCTGCATACATTAAAGCCCAGCTCCCTTTAGACTCCTTGGTCGTATCAAATGCCAGGAAGCGCGTTAACTCACAGACAACTGGAGAAACGCCCCCCCCAGACAAGGAGTCTAAGCTTTTAGAGGCCTCAGGCAAACGAGTCGCCGCGCAGGCGGCGAACCACTGGCGTATTGCCAATACCCAGGCCCTGTTAGCTCGGTATGACAGGGCACATTATGACCAACTTGAGGACCTTATGCAACATCTGCCTGAACCCTTTAAGTCCCAGGCCACTGACCTCATTCAAGAAGGCAAATTAATATCTAATGCCTCCATTAAATGCGCCTTAGATGCGGCAGACACTGCTTCTAGGGCGGTCAATACTAGCGTCTTACTCAGACGACATGCCTGGCTCCGTATTTCCGGTTTTAAACCGGAGGTTCAAACCGCAATTCTGGCTCAACCTTTCAACCAAGAGCAGTTATTTGGCCCTGCAGTGGATACTGCATTAGAAAAAATGAAGAAGGATAATGAAACTGCCAAGTCTATGGGAGCACTGCAGTCTCCTCAAAACCGGGGTTCCTTTCGTCGCTCCTTTTATAGAGGAGGCTCCAAAAACACATCAACTGAGACCACGTCCACCTTTAAAAATTCTGGACAAACATCCCCTAACAGAGGTTATTTCCGGGGAGGTTATAGGGGAAACAATAACAAAGGCCGAGGGCGGGGCAATAACAACAACACCCGCACCTCCCCAGCCACCAAACAGTGACTTGCCACCACTCCCCCCGGACCATTCCACTCCGGTCGGGGGGCGACTCCAACAATTCCTACCTGTCTGGACTTCCATCACCACAGACAGATGGGTAAGACAAATTATCCAGTCTGGCTACTGCCTCGAACTCATACAATCCCCCCCCAAACATACCACCCAAACAACGCCCAATGTCCTCACATCATCTCTCTCTCCTCAAACAAGAAGTTCAATCCCTGTTACAAAAACATGCGATAGAACCAGTCCCCCTTCAACATCAGGGAAAAGGGGTATATTCTCTATACTTCCTCATTCCCAAGAAGGACAAAACACTAAGGCCCATACTGGACCTCAGACTACTAAACCAGTATATACATTCGGATCATTTTCATATGACCACTCTCCAACAAGTCCTCCCACTCCTACAACAGGGAGACTTCCTTGCCACATTAGACCTCAAGGACGCATACTTTCACATCCCTATGCACCCCGCTCACAGAAAATATCTACGATTTGTGGTAGATGGGCAACACTATCAATTTACAGTTCTCCCATTCGGAGTAACAACAGCACCCAGAGTGTTCACCAAGTGCTTAGCAGTCGTGGCAGCGCACCTCAGAAGACAACAGATCCATGTCTTCCCCTATCTGGACGATTGGCTCATAAAAGCCAATACATACCAAAAATGCGTTCTCCACACTCATCGCACGATTCAAACTCTCCACGATTTGGGATTCACTATCAACTACCCCAAATCCCACCTACAACCCTCCCACTTACATCAGTATCTAGGAGCAACCATAGATACATCCAAGGCCATTGCTTATCCCAGCACTGCCAGGATAGCCGGTATACAAAATCTCATCTCTCAGTTTCAAACTCATCCATCTCTTCCAGCAAGAGTGTTCATGCAGCTCCTAGGCATGATGGCGTCATGCATCTCCATAGTCCCACACGCACGACTTCAAATGCGTCCCTTACAGGAATGTTTAGCACAACAGTGGAACCAAGCTCACGGACAACTTACCGATCTGGTGTTGGTGGACAGTCGCTCACTTCGCTCACTGAAATGGTGGAACACCATCAACCTGTCCAAAGGGCGACCGTTCTTAGAGCCTCTTCCACAAGTTGTGCTAACTACCGACGCATCTCTCACGGGGTGGGGAGCCCACCTCCTTCACCATACCACTCAGGGCAGATGGACCAGTCAACAAAAACTGCTCCACATCAACCACCTGGAACTCTTAGCAGTGTTCCTAGCACTAAAATCCTTTCAAGTTCACCTAAAGAACAAAACTGTCCTCATACGCACAGACAACATGACGACAATGTATTACATACAGAAACAGGGAGGGACACACTCTCCCCAACTGTCCCAACTGGCACAGCAAATCTGGGGATGGGCAATTCCCCAAAACATCTATCTGTTAGCAGAACATCTCCCAGGGATCCACAATCAAGTGGCCGACCTCCTAAGTCGCCACACACAGCAGATCCACGAATGGGAACTACACCCCAAGGTTCTACTCCCCTTCTTCCAAAAGTGGGGACAACCAGACATAGACCTGTTCGCCACTCCCGAAAACACAAAATGCCCAACCTTCGCCGCCAGGTTTCCACACCCACAGTCCAAGGGCAATGCCCTATGGATGAACTGGTCAGGCAGATTTGCGTACGCCTTTCCGCCTCTCCCACTAGTTCCATTTGTGGTACGCAAACTGAAACAACAGTCACTAACACTAATACTAGTGGCTCCCACTTGGGCACGTCAACCGTGGTTCACCACGCTTCTAGAACTATCCTTAGTTCCACATCAAAGGCTACGCCTCTCCCCGGATCTATTAACCCAGAACCATGGAGAAATCAGACACCCAGATCCTCAAACACTGAACCTAGCGATCTGGCTCCTGAGGTCTTATAGTTCGGTTACCTCAATCTCCCTCCAGACTGTATGAATATCATAAAGGAAGCCAGACGCCCTACTATTAGAGCGTGTTATGCCGCTAAATGGAAACGATTTGCCATCTACTGCGCTAATAATGACATACATCCATTGGACGCTTCCATCCAAAACATCATTTGCTATCTACTACACTTGCAAAGATGCAATCTAGCGTATTCCTCTATACGTTTACACCTAGCAGCCTTGGCAGCCTACTTGCAAAATAGGCAACACCTGTCCCTTTTTAAGGTACCTGCTATCAAAGCGTTTATGGAAGGTCTCAAAAGAATCCTTCCCCCAAGATTGCCACCTGCACCAGTGTGGAATCTCAATGTGGTTCTAACAAGACTCATGGGTCCCCCATTTGAACCTATGCACAAATGTGAATTACAATTCCTAACATGGAAGGTAGCTTTCCTTATCGCAATCACTTCCCTACGCAGAGTAAGTGAAATACAAGCCCTTACACTAGAGGAACCTTTCTTACAACTACACCGTAACAAAGTGGTTCTTAGGACAAACCCTAAATTTCTTCCAAAAGTGATTTCCCCTTTCCACCTTAACCAATCAGTAGAGCTACCGGTCTTTTTCCCAAACCCAGACTCCGTAGCTGAAAGGGCCCTACATACCTTAGATGTCAAAAGAGCCTTGCTTTATTACATCGACAGGACAAAACCCTTTCGAAAGACAAAACAACTCTTTGTTGCTTTCGCACCACCACATAAAGGCAACCCAATCTCCAAATCAGGTATAGCCCGGTGGATAGTTAAATGCATCCAAATATGCTACCTCAAGGCTAAACGTACACTTACAGTTCCCCCAAGGGCGCACTCCACCCGTAAAATAGGGGCTTCTATGGCCTTCTTAGGTAACATTCCCTTAGACATTTGCAAGGCAGCCACGTGGTCTACCACGCATACCTTCACTAAACACTATTGTGTTGATGTGCAGGCCAAACAACAGGCCTCCGTGGGCCAGGCTGTCCTAAAAACTTTATTTCAAGCTGCTGCAACGGATACAGGCGACCACCGCTAAGGGGAAGCACTGCTGTATAATCTATCCTCAGTGTGTGATCTGCAGCTCATATGCCTCGAACGGAATATGCTACTTACCAGTATGCATCTGTTCTTGGCATGTAGAGCTGCAGAGTCACACACGCCCGCCCGCCTCCCCGGGACCTGTATCTGTTCCAGCATCCGTCTTACTTAGACATTACACATGGACATCCTTTCTTTCATTTCTATACACTCCATCTTTTCCCATCATGGCGAAAAACAATCTGACGATGGAGTGGATGCCCATGCGCACTGTTGTCCAGGGGAGGAGTCACCAACCTCGTGACCAAAGGCTTCTTCCGAAGACAACAACAACCTGCAATCATCCGAGCCCAACACCAGATGGCGATCTTATCCTCAGTGTGTGACTCTGCAGCTCTACATGCCAAGAACAGATGCATACTGGTAAGTAGCATATTCCATACACTCAGATCATTTCCATATGATCACTCTACAACAAGTGCTCTCGCTGCTGCAACAAGGCGATTTCCTTGCCACACTAGATCTCAAGGACGCCTACTTCCACATTCCCATACATCCTGCTCACAGGAAGTACCTAAGGTTTGTAGTGGACGGACAACACTACAAGTTCAAAGTCCTTCCATTCGGAGTGACCACCGCACCCAGAGTATTCACAAAATGTCTTGCGGTAGCAGCAGCACATCTCAGAAGACAACAAATTCATGTCTTCCCATATCTAGTCATTCCAATAATGTGTTCTACACACTCCCCAAACCATCCAAATGTTACACAACTCTGGGTTTTCGATCAACTACACCAAGTCGCATCTCCAGTCCTCTCATATACACCAATATCTAGGAGCCACAATAAACACCTCCACAGCGCTAGCATATCCCAGTCCAGCCAGGATAGCCAATATACAAGCTCTTATCACAAAATTTCAAAACCAACAGACTCTGCCAGCCAGAGTGTTCATGCAACTCATAGGCATGATGGCATCTTGCATCTTCATTGTGCCTTATGCGAGACTCCAAATGCGACCCTTACAGGAATGTCTAGCACGTCAGTGGAACCGGGCTCAAGGACAACTTACAGATCTGGTGTTGGTGGACAGCCGCACACATCGCTCTCTACAGTGGTGGAACATAACAAACTTGTTCAAAGGGCGGCCGTTCCTCGAGCCTCTTCCACAGATAGTGCTGACGACAGACTCATTACTCACAGGATGGAGAGCACATCTCCTCGGACACACAACTCAGGGCAAATGGACCACTCAACAAAAAGTGCTCCATATCAATTACCTAGAACTGCTGGCAGTATTCCTAGCACTAAAGTCCTTCCAACTACATGTACAGAACAAGGCTGTCCTCATCCAGACGGACAACATGACAGCCATGTATTGCATACAAAAACAAGGAGGCACACATTCTCTGCAGCTGTCCCAGCTCGCACAGAACATTTGGAGAAGGGTCATTACTCAGAACATATACCTACTTGCAGAACACCTTCCAGGAGTTCACAATCAGATTGCGGATCTGTTAAGTCGACAGACACAACAGATTCACGAGTGGGAACTACATCCCCAAGTTCTATTACCCTTTTTCCAAATGTGGGGCCAACCAGACAGATCTGTTCGCCACACACGAAAACGCAAAATGCCCAAACTTCGCCGCCAGGTTTCCACATCTGCAGTTGAAAGGTAATTCGATATGGATGAACTGGTCAGGCAGATTTGCGTATGCTTTTCCGCCACTCCCACTGATTCCACTAGTGGTACGCACGCTCAGGCAACAATCTGTCAAACTGATCCTAGTAGCTCCCACATGGGCACACCAACCGTGGCACACAACACTATTGGAACTCTCACCAGTTCCACACCAAAAACTACATCTCTCCCTGTCCTTAATAACCCAGAACTATGGAGAGATCAGACATCCAGATCCAGGTCAACTGAATCTGGCGATCGGGCTCCTGAAGTCCTAGAGTTCGGTTACCTTAACCTTCCACCAGACTGCATGAACATTATCAAAGAAGCCAGAAGACCTACTACTAGAGCTTGCTATGTTGCAAAATGGAAAAGATTTGCCATTTACTGCACTAACAATCCTATACACCCACTGGATGCCTCCATCCAAAACGTCATTTGCTACTTACTAGATTTGCAAAGATGTAACTTAGCATACTCATCCATACGTCCATACGTCTGCACTTGCAGCTTACTTACAAAACCGACAACACTTGTCACTTTTTAGAGTATCTGCAATCAAAGCCTTCATGAAAGGACTTAAAAGAATTATTCCTCCCAGATTACCACCATCCCCCGTGTGGAATCTAAAAAAAATTCTTACTAGGCTCATGGGACCCCCATTTGAACCTCTACATAAATGCGAATTGCAGTCCCTTACATGGAAAGTAGCTTTCCTTATTGCAATCACATCACTCAGAAGAGTAAGTGAGATCCAGGCTTTAACCATACAAGAACCATTCTTACAATGACATCGTAACAAAGTGGTTCTCAGGACAAATCCAAAATTCCTTCCAAAGGTCATATCTCCTTTTCATCTTAACCAGTCAGTAGAGTTACCAGTGTTCTTTCCAAACCCTGACTCCGTAGCGGAGAGGGCTCTTCACAAGTTAAAAGAGCCCTTCTGAATTACATTGACAGAACTAAATCTTTTCGCAAAACAATTGTTTGTAGTTTTCTCTCCACCTCATCTCCAAATCTGGGATTGCAAGGTGTATAGGTAAATGTATCCAAATATGCTACCAAAAAGCTAAACACACATTAACAGTTCCCCCTAGAGCGCATTCCACACGCAAACTAGGGGCTTCCCTGGCATTCTTAGGGAACATTCCCTTAGAAGACACTTGTAAGGCAGCCACATGGTCTGCAACACACACCTCCACTAAACACTATTGTGTTGACGTGCACGCGAAGCAACAAGCTTCTGTGGGCCAAGCTGTCCTTAAAACTTTTTCAAACTACTGCAACCGATACAGGTGACCACCGCTAGGGGACATACTGCTGTATAGTCTATGCTAGTGTGTGATCTGCAGCTCATATGCCTCGAACGGGAAATGCTACTTACCAGTATGCATCTGTTCTTGGCATGTAGAGCTGCAGATCCACACACGCCCACCCACCTCCCCGGGACCTGTATCTGTTCCAGTTCTATCTTACTTAGATATACACACATGGACATCTTTTTTTCTTTTTCTTCTACTAACTCCATTTCCCATCATGGTGAAAAACACGAAAAACAATCTAAGGATGGAGTTGATGCCCATGCGCACTATCGTCCAAGGGAGGAGTCACCGATCTCGTGACTACAAAGACTTCTTCCAAGACAACAACAAGGTGCAAGCATCCGAGCCCAACACCAGATGGCGATCTACTATGCTAGTGTGTGGATCTGCAGCTCAACATGCCAAGAACAGATGCATACTGGTAAGTAGCATTTCCCTTTATTATCAAATATAGAATTAAAAACCGCAAACAAATCTTAAAAATCTATTGACAATGTGCAATCCTATGAGTAATATATAACAATATGTCCCTCAATCAATTTGTTTAATCCTTAATACGTAACCAATGTCATAATGATTGTTTCACTTCTGCACAAAACAATTTGTATATTACTGTTCGAGGCATATGAGCTGCAGATTACACTTTTTTGCATAGATCGCCATCTGGTGTTGGGCCCGGATGTTTGCAGTTTGTTTTTCCTGTTGGAAAGTCTTTGGAAGTCACGAGGTCGGTGACTCCTCCTTTGGATCGTATTGCGCACGGGCTTCGGCTCCATCCTAAGATTATTTTTTTCCGCCATCGGGCTCGGATGTGATGTTCGCGCGCCGGTTCCGAACAGCTTCCAGTTCGACGATCGACACGCAATCCTCACCCCAATCGCTGTATTGTTTCGCTCACGATCTCTTAAATCAACGCGCCTTCTCATCGACGCACACCTTCGGTTCCAGTCGTCGACGGTGGCCTTCGGGCCTACCCAGGCTCCGGTCCCGGCTCATGGAAAGAACTCCATTTAAAAAGTGCCCTCGATGTGGGTCCAAATTTCCCCACACAGATCTTCATGAGGTATGCAACCTTTGCCTCTCCCCAGAACACGAGGCTCGAGACTGTCCAGCCTGTAAGTCTTTCCGATCCAAAAAGACTATTCGGGACCGAAGAGCTAGAAGGAACATGGCACACTCCTCGACGTCCATTCCAGTCGACATCTTCGGAGACGACATTGACGATCCGGAACATCATCGTACCGAAGAGGACCTCGTCAGCGCTTCCGAGGCCGACGAGTCAGATGTGGAGGACATCACCCCGGCGCAGAGGGTCATGAGTACCAATCTACCCCTCCCACACCCGCGCCGACACCCAAAAAGGCTTCGGTCACGCCTTCGCCTCCGGGCCTAGGCAAGACCAGAGACACTGCTTCACACACCCCACCTTTGGGCCCGGTGAAGAAGCCAAGTAAGCCTTCCGGCGGCTCGGGCTCGAGCCAGCCTGCCAGCGGTGCCGAGAAACAAACTTCGGCACCGAAAAAGAAGACGGCCTCCACCTCGACACCGAGCTGCGCACCGAAGCCCTCTGGGTCGAAACTCAGCCCTTCGGCACCGACGCCATCTTCGGTGCCAACCAAACCACACAAGGCCACCGACACTTCGAAGCCGAAGCCCATCTCAGTGCCGACCAAGAGACCGGAGGGTCCCAAGCCGGGTTCTAAACATCAAACTGGCACGGAAAAACCTAAAAAATCATCGGCCCCGACGCCTTCGGCGCCGACGGACCAAATTACCTCACCGGAGCTATTTACACCGGATCCCTTGCAAAAAACTCTCACCAAGGATCCAAAAACTGAACATTTGACACTCTCTACTAAGAAGAGACATTTGGAGAAGCCTGCTCCGCCTCCACCTCCAAAGAGGAAGGACTCTGCTACCTCTCTGTTCAGAATACCTTCCCCTCCTCCTCAACCTCCTCCTCCCTCCCCACCTCCACCCTCTCCACCCCACCTCATCGTTCTCCTACTCCGTCTCCAGACGATGATGATCACGGGGACCCATATTATGATACAGGGGGATGTGCCACAAGACCCCACCCCTACAGGATCTCCAGATCCATGGGACGATTACCATATACCAAATATCCCCAACATCCCACAAGACGATATTTACCCTTCTAGACCATCTCCACCAGAAGATTCATTAGGGTTTAACCATCTTCTACAAAGAGCAGCACATTATCATGGGGTGGACATGCATAATGACCCTGTGGAGGAAGATTTCCTCCTAGACACATTCGATACTACACAGAGGTCCACCTCCATACTGCCCATGCTCAAAGGGGTAGTAAAGCATGCGGCAGAAGTTTTTAAAGACCCAGTTAGAGCCTGGGTCCTTAACCCACGTATCGAAAAGAAGTACAAACCTGCTCCCTCAGATCCCTCTTACATCAGAGGACCAGCGCCACTAGATTCCTTAGTGGTCTCTACGGCACGTAAAAGGGCAAACTCACAAGCGTCAGGTGATGCACCACCACCTGACAAGGAGTCAAAACTGCTAAATGCTTCAGGCAAACGCACAGCATCCCAGGCCGCCAACATATGGCGTATAGCAAACACTCAGGCACTGCTGGCCAGATATGACCGGGCTCATTATGACGAATTAGAGAGCATAATGCAACATCTCCCTGAAAAATATAAAAGTAAAGCCAACAAGTTAATTCAAGAGGGTAAAACAATCACAAACACCTCTATACGTTGTGCCCTAGATGCAGCAGACACAGCCTCCAGGGCCATTAACACCAGCGTCCTTCTCCGTTGTCATGCTTGGTTAAGGGTATCTGGGTTTAAACCAGAAGTACAAGCCTCCATCCTTAACCATCCCTTTGACCAAGAACATCTATTCGGGCCAAAGGTGGATGAGGCATTAGAAAAGATGAAAAAGGACACAGATACCGCAAAATCCATGGGGGCCTTAGTCGCACCCGACACAGCGTCCACATCGTACAAGTCCCCTTTACAAAAGGTTACCAAAGAGGCGGCTACAGGGGTAACCACAACAAGGGCAGAGGCAAAACCAACTACTACCCAATGACTTCCCCCAAGCCCCCCCCCCCCCCCCCCCGGCCCCCCCAGACCATTCGACTCCAGTCGGGGCAGACTCACAAATTTCCTTCATGTCTGGGAGACCATCACCTAAGACAAATGGGTGACCCAAATTATTCGCTCAGGATACTGCCTGGAATTAACATCTACCCCCCCCCCCCCCAAACATTCCACCCAGGCAACGCCCAATGTCACAAGAACATTGCTAAAGCAGGAGGTAATCTCCCTCCTACAAAAACAGGCAATAGAACACGTTCCTGTCAATCAACAAAATTTAGGGGTCTACTCCCTATACTTTCTAATACCAAAAAGGGACGAGACTCTACGACCTATTCTAGATCTCCGGCCCCTAAACACATACATACACTCAGACCATTTTCACATGGTAACGCTTCAGCAGGTACTCTCCCAGAACGACTTTCTCACCACACTGGACTTGAAAGACGCATACTTCCACATTCCAGTACACCATGCTCACAGAAAGTACCTCAGATTTGTAGTGGACAGACAACAATATCAGTTCAAGGTGCTCCCATTCGGAGTCACAACAGCACCACGGGTATTCACCAAGTGCCTAGCGGTGGTGGTGGCACATCTCAGAAGACAGCACATTCACGTCTTCCCATACTTGGATGACTGGCTGATAAAAGCCACTTCATACAACCAATGTGTACACCACACCGCCACCACAATCCAACTACTTCACCAACTAGGCTTCACAGTGAACCACCAAAAGTCCCAGCTAACACCATCCCACATAAAATAATACCTCGGTGCCACCATAGACACCTCAAAAGCAATAGCCTACCCCAATCCGGCCAGGATTGCAAGCATTCAGGCTTTGCGACAAAAATTCATACCCCAACACTCCCTTCCAGCACGAGTGTTTATGCAACTGATAGGGATGATGACCTCTTGCATTTTTATAGTGCCCCACGCAAGACTCCAGATTCGTCCACTCCAAGAGTGCTTAGCACACCAATGGAACCAGGCCCAGGGGTAACTGACAGATCTGGTGTTTGTAGACGGTCGCACCCATCGCTCTCTGCAGTGGTGGAACACCACAAACCTTTCCAAAGGTCGACCGTTCCTGGACCCGGTTCCCCAGATAATACTAACAACGGACGCATTGCTCTCCGGCTGGGGAGCTCATCTATTACACCTCACAGTGCAGGACACATGGACGCCGCAACAAAAGTTACTCCATATCAACCATCTGGAGTTACAAGCAATCTTTCTAGCCCTGAAATCTTTTCAAACACAGATTTCAGGCAAGGCAGTCCTCATTCGCACAGACAACATGACAGCCATGTATTATATTCAAAAACAAGGCGGCACACACTCTCCACAGCTCTCTCAATTAGCACAGAGCATATGGAGATGGGCAAGTCCCCACAAAATCTTTCTCCTAGCTCAACCTGTCCCAGGAGTCCAAAGCACCGTGGCAGATCTGCTCAGCAGACAGACACAACAGATCCACGAGTGGGAACTTCACCCACAGGTTCTTCATCCGTTCTTTCAAATGTGGGGGCATCCGCACATAGACCTCTTCGCCACCCACGAAAACACAAAATGCCCAAGCTTCGCCGCCAGATACCCACACCCATTGTCCAAAGGAAATGCGATATGGATGAACTGGTCAGGCAAATTTGCGTACGCTTTTCCGCCGCTCCCACTCATTCCATTAGTGCTGAGAAAGCTACAACAGCAATCCCTCACACTGATCCTAGTAGCTCCAACGTGGGCCAGAAAACCGTGGTACACCACGCTGCTGGAACTCTCGGTAGTACCACACCAAAAGCTACACCTCTCACCATGCTTCCTAACCCAGAACCATGGAGAGATCAGGCACCCGGACCCAGCTCAGCTCAACCTTGTGATCTGGCTCCTGAAATCCTATAATTCGGGTACCTAAACCTTCCCCCTGACTGTATGAACGTCATCAGAGAAGCTAGACGCCCTACCACTAGAGCCTGCTATGCTGCTAAGTGGAAAAGATTTGTTGTTTATTGCCATAACACAATCAATCCTCTAGACGCGTCTATACAACACATCATATGCTACTTACTCCACCTACAAAGGTGTAATCTAGCCTATACATCCATTCGGCTACACCTCGCAGCAATTGCAGCTTACTTACAAAACAGGCAGCACCTATTGCTTTTCAGAGTACCTGCCATTAAAGCCTTCATGGAAGGCCTCAAAAGAATAATTCCCTCCAGAGTACCACCCTCACCAGTGTGGAACTTAAATATCGTTCTCACAAGGCTGATGGGGCCTCCCTTCGAACCTTTGCATAAATGCAAACTGCAATTCCTCACATGGAAAACCGCTTTCCTTGTAGCCATCACTTGCCTTAGAAGGGTCAGTGAGATACAAGCACTTACCATACAAGAACCTTTTCTTCAAATGCACCAGAACAAGGTTGTTCTCCGTACCAACCCAAAATTCCTACCTAAAGTCATTTCCCCTTTTCACCTAAACCAATCTGTAGAATTTCCAGTATTTTTCTCGCAACCTCAGACCGTTGCAGAAAGGGCTCTGCACACGCTAGATGTCAAACGAGCCTTACTTTACTATATTCAGAGAACACAACCTTTCTGATAGACCAAACAACTGTTTGTCTCTTTCTCTCCACCACACAAGGGCAACCCCACCTCAGGGATAGCTAGGTGGATTGTAAAATGCATCCAAATTTGCTACCACAAAGCAAAACAAAAGCTTTCCGTTCCCCCCTAAAAGCCCATTCTACACGGAAGATAGGGGCTTCCATGGCATTTTCTAGGGCACATCCCACTAGATGATATCTGCAAAGCAGCTACATGGTCAACACAGCACACTTTCACTAAACACTATTGTGTAGATGTGCAAACCAAGCAACAAGCTAGTGTGGGCCAGGCTGTACTAAAAACACTATTTCAAACCACTGCAACAGATACCGGTGGTCGCCGCTAAGGTTGGGAACTGCTATATAGTCTATACAAAAGTGTGTAATCTGCAGCTCATATGGCTCGAACGGAATATGCTACTTACCAGTATGCATCTGTTCTTGGCATGTAGAGTTGCAGATCTACACACGCTCACCCGCCTCCCCGGCTATCTGTATCTGTTCCAGTCTATCTTATTTAGATACAACACACATGGGTTTCTTCACTGTGGTTACTACGCTCCATCTTTCCCTGCTGGCGAAAAACAATCTGAGGATGGAGCCGAAGCCCATGCGCAATACGATCCAAAGGAGGAGTCACCGACCTCGTGACTTCCAAAGACTTACCAACAGGAAAAACAAACTGCAAACATCCGGGCCCAACACCAGATGGCGATCTATGCAAAAGTGTGTAGATCTGCAGCTCTACATGCCAAGAACAGATGCATACTGGTAAGTAGCATATTCCTTACATCTCGGAACATTAGTGGCTTAGATCATGGTAGACTCTTGATAGGATCGAGTCTATGCGCGTTTTGTTAAGCCATGTGCCTTAATCAGGCAAGCCACTGATGGAACAAGGTGGTACAGTTGAGAAAAAGCAACTCACAGGTTGCATGAAATGGTAACATAGATTGCACATAAAGGAGCGACCTCCAAGGGGAGTAAAGATTGGTAGAAACAGATACTTGGGTCAACTGCTCAATTTATTCATTCTTCAGACATGTTTAGATGTACAAATGGTTTGTTTTCATAAATGATCGATGGTTGAGCAAAGCTTGATCTGTCTGATATTCAAAGGATTCCCAGGTAGATGCTACAATTTTGATGGATCCTTGGTGTTGATAGTATTTCAGTGAAAGATATATATATTGTGACCTGGCCAAAGATGGCAGGCTGATAAAGTAGATGATAATGACACTGCGGGAGGGCGTTCTTGCTCGCGTCTGGCAAGTCTCCTCCTACCTATCCATGGACATTTTGTTCAAATACAGTCCTTTGGGTCCCTGAACTTGCCTTGATCCTGAGGGTTCTACATTATCCCTCATCCTGTTTAAGCTCTACCAATAGCCCTCAGGCACTCTGATGAAGTTCACCAATATGCCAAAACACAACTTTACTTGAAGGTTTCATCAGCTCCAGATATCAAGTACATCAAACAATGCCTGCACCTCATTAAGCCTTGAATGTCAAGCACTAACCTGATGCTGACCCCACCAAGACTGAATTATCTTGGTTCGTCAAGAACAAGCAACAGCTAGTCAAATGTGGCTTACCGACATGAAAATGCAGACATTTAAACCTCAGCTCTCATTAAATGCCAAGTTCCTCCGATTCATCTTGGATACCAAACAGACCATCAAGGAGCACGTTGCGAGGAAAAGCAAGACCTCCTGTTACCAGCTATCTTTACAGGAGAAAGTGAAGCAATACATGCCAGAAAGTGCCTTAAACTGATGTTCAAGCCTTGTTACACTCACATCTGGATGGTGGAAACGAGCTCCACAGCCTACCAGGCTCAACAATGGGCCCCTTATGGGCATTTTTTATGCCTCATAAAGGGCCAAAAGAAATGCTACCACATCCTTCCAACCCTTATTAAACACCACTGGCTCTTCTTGCAAGTCTGCACCTTCAACAAAGCCATCATCAATGGCCGCCTTAAATCTGGCTGACAAGCTTACCCCCTCCGGTGGCTTTCTGCACACTAGCCAGTAGGAGGGCACCTGGGGGGGGGTGGGGGAACCAATAGTCCTTCGCCCTTTATGCACACTGGCTATGAACCCGCATCTCTTTATCCATCAGGACCACAGCAAACCTGCTAATGTTTAGGAAAGAGCTAGAGGCACCCCTCCTTTAATGAACACAGCAGTAACAGTATAGTTTGAATGAATACTTCTGCTTGCATTCTTAACCTCCTGAGTCTCCTCCAAGGGCCAGACTAGACCTGCAAAAGATTGCAACAGCTGTTCCGCACAACAGTTAGCGATACGGGCCAAAGTCTACCCCTGCGCATTTCACATATGAAGTAATAGAGCCGTATATGGCACCTGGCGCTCTGTCAGTTTCCTTTTTTCTGTGCTGTTCACATGGATTTTTTTTTTTTTTTGGTTGAAATATTTTTATTAACATTTCTGTAATACAAACTCATTGCATTACATTACATGTGAAATTGGCTTCATTTCATGTGATAAACGATCTTGTCTCTGGATTGATATCTATCTTGCATGCAATACAGTCATTTCGGTAGCCAATGTCAATATTGAACTGGGGGATGAAACTGGGGTAGTAGTCTGAGGACCTTGGGCATATGGGACAAACGGGGTGCCGGGCTATTGTACTTCCGTTGGCAAGTGTGACCGGGTTCTGCTACGGGGGATCTGTCCAGTCATCGTTATTCATCTAGATGCTTTGTGTGGTATGTAATTGCTGTATCTTGCTTCGTTACCGGTCTATTGCTGTTCGAGTGGCGATGCGTGCATTTTCAGCCTGGGCTTGTGGTTGCGAGTCAACCGGGGCTTGCGTGGAGTTGTCTGACTTATCACGTGTGGGATGCTGTTTGAATTGATGCAACAATAGGGTCCATTCCATGGATATGGGATGTTTGTGCATCCCTTTTACCTCCTCCCTGAGTGTTTCCTCCTCTGCTGCTGCCCACTTGTGTACTGCTCCCACCCATGCCGCTATCGTGGGGACCTGTGGGGGGGCGCCAATACATTGCTTTGCCTCTTTTTGCTAGGAGCAATGCTAGTGATATGAAGTGGGTGGGCACCTTGTGTTTCCGTCTCCAGAAGACTCCTAGTGCGCAAGCCTCCCAGGTGTTCATGTGTGGTAGGCCCGTAAGATCTCGGAGTGTCTCGTGGAGTGTTTGCCAGTATGATTGGAGTGTAGGGCAGCTCCAGAACATGAGGCGGAAGTCGGCGTCTAACATCTGGGGCATAGGAATTGGGTGTCAAGGAAAAACAGTTGGAGACGCGCGGGTGTTTGGTATGCTCTATGTAGGATATAGAATTGGATATTTTTAAACTGTGCATTTCTGGATAGCTTTTTAGGGTATTCAAGGGCTATTTCCCATTCTTTGTCATGCAGTTGACATCCCAACTCTTCCTCCCTTGTGGCCCGCAGGGCGTCTAGGGGTTTGTGCATGAGTTCCCGTATGACTTTATAAAGCCAGGTGATGTCCCACCCCCATGTGCATGATCGTGTGAATGACGGGGTGGGTGGCTGGCTCTCTTGTCGACAGATCGTGATATGGCCGGAAGCTTTCTATGAGCTATCTGTGAAATAAATAGTGTGGGGGGGGGGGGGGGGGAGAGACCATATTCATCCATAATTTGATGAAATGATCTCGGCTGTCCGTCCTCGAAAAGGGACTCCATCTCAGAGTGTGTTCTGTCTAGAGGTGGAGCATGCCTGGTGTATAGTACATTTCTCGTCTGGGCCAGCCAGCAAGCGGCAGCAAAGGAGAATACAGTGGTGCCCCCGTCCGACATCCGATGTATCCTCTGCATACACCTGCAGGATACTGACTCTTGTAATGGGTATGTCTGCTGCGGCTTGGTACCTGGTAGCAGTAGACGACAGAGTTCTGGGACGGGAGTCCGGCCAGTTGCCATATGCGTCTCACCCATGTGTCTGCCTGCCGTCCAGTAGGATAGCCACTGCAGTTGCGCCGCTAGGAAGTACGATTCAAAAGAGGGTGCGCCTAGCCTTCCCTGTGTGGTGGGCAGTTGTAACTTGGCAAGCGCTATCCTGTGTCTGCCTGCTCCCCATATTAGTGTACTAAGGAGTGAGTCTAAATCACGGAAGAATGCTCTCGGTGGGATTACTGGCAGGTTCGTGAAGTGATACAAGAGCCGTGGGACTATTATCTTGGCTAAGGCCACTCTGCCGATCGGGGCCAGAGGGAGGTTCTTACAGAACCCGACCGCCGATCTGATTCCGGCTAGCTCTGTGCGGTGATTGCCCTCGAAAATGTCAGATGGGGAAGTGTATAGACGCACCCCGAGGTAGCGGGGGGTGCGGTTCACATGGATTTGATGCACTCTTTTAAAGTTCTATTCGATTTTGAAGGGTTTGGGTGTGCTGTTGGTCCTGCTTCTGCAGAGGGCTTCATGTGATCCTCGAGCTCTGGTGTCTTCCTCTACACAAGTCTGTTTTCAGAGCCATCCTGGAGCCAGTTTTGGTCAGCCCTTTGTTATTGTACACTCCCGTGCTCAGGTGAAAGCTTTCAAAGGACTGCTGAGGCTGGTGAAGGTGCTAATGGTCCAGGTCTCATTTTAGCTCCAGCTTCAAAGGTAATTATGAGAATCCTCCCCCTTTCTCAGGGTCACTTTACACTGTCCTTTACAGCAATACCGTTCAGTGGTATTACTCCTATCAGATGTGACTGTCGACCTCTGGGCAGGTCAGCAGTTTGGGGGTCATCTCTCAAATTCAACCTTGACATCCCCTGCAGACTATGCTCTTGTCTGGTTGGCAGAGGCCTAGCACTGGTGTCCGACTCTGATCCGCTGCCATTCCATGAGCTGCTAGATCCACACTCGCTTTTCCAGTACCTGGTGCTGACCCCAATCACATGGCTGCCTTCACCCGGCCTTTGGTGACTAGGCTCCAGCCCCTTCATCGTCTCCGGTCCACCCTCCGGAGATTTCAGGCCATTTGCCTACCCAGTTACCATTTATGTCCTTACTGCCATGGGCTTCCTTTGTGCAGCTGGTTGGCACTATCCTGTCATCAATGTGCTCCAGTTTGCCACTGGAGAAGTGTCCTTTTTTCCTTTGCTTCTCTGTTGGTGCTGATTGCGTCATGCTGGTGTCCTCAGAAGGCCCTCATCTGGTCTTCCACACTCCGTCTTTCAGAGTCTAACCCACTTTTAGAACAGATTCTGGCACTCTCCTCGCGCCTCTAGATCTCTACCTTCGAGTCTCTGCCTGCTCCATTATGATGTAGTGGAAGGTGTATGAGAATATTCATACATGGCATTTGGCACCTATTCTTCATCAAAGTCTCAAAGTGTTTTTTTCATGCCTTTGATGCTATAGCAGATGGAAGTCTTAGGCTCGTCTTGACTTGACCCCCTAGTCTTCCTTCTGAGGACATTTCATCTCTGCATAGCTGAAGAGGTGTTGGATTTCCCACTACCCAGGGCAGAGATTAAAACTGATGGAAATCCTGCAGTCTAGTACATCCTTCTCAGCCCTCGCTGCCCTTTAGTGAGGGGCTGCTGGAATCCATTAAGTTCATTTAGACTAGGCTGCCTCATGCTTCATCAATCACTGTTTGGGTCGCATGGCATATCCTGGCGATCCTGTTTTTTGGCATCTAACCATGAGCAACTATCTTAAGTGGTGTTCTGCCTTGAATTGCAGGTTTGTCAGCAGCACCGCTTTTTTTACTGCATCCATTGCTGTGGATGGGATGGAGGAGAATGGTTTCTATTCTGATGGTATGGCCCTCTGTTATGTCCTGACTGTTAACCTTCCAATTACACACTCTTAAGGCATGGCACAGATGGTGGTTACATTCCTCCAGGATAACGTACTTCCTACATTGCTGGGTGTTTTATGACGGCTCTTTAAGTCTGGCGTTGACACACTGGACTCAGTGGATAGATCGATGAGCTTGTTAGTATCTGTACATCTTGTGCTCAGTTTGGTGTCCCTGGAACCCCAGCGCTTTCCATGGTGACTTGTTGAACATTTGAAGGATCTCATCTTTTTGGAGCAGGAGCTGAGCAGATCCTGGATAGGCCTAGATGAGGGAACATTTTATCCCATTCTAGCTTGTCTTCTCCTTTGCATATGCGGCAGAGGCTGCACATGCAGGTCTTAGCTTTGTTTTTTGAGGGTTTGGCCGTCTAGGAGACGCTTATGTGGTCAACTTTATAAAGCATTCATCCATTCCCCAGTGCTGAAAGTTAGGTGCTATATCTTCGGGACCCCTGGTGCAGCTTTTGAGGGCCTTCTGCTGAGTTTTGCACTCTTTGTAGCAGTCTAGTGCATTTGTACTTTCTTATGCTGTGAATAGGAGCCATATGCCTTCTGGTGTTAACTTTTATGTTCTTTTGAATTTATTCAAAATGTTCATGAGAACCATGTTCTGCTTCTGGTCTAGCCTGGTTGTGGGTCAAGCTTGCTGAAATGGTTAAAAGGTAGGGCTGTTTGACTGCTTACTTCAATTGTCGTACCCAGGGATTCCCATGGTTGGTGGTGTTCTGCATTGTTAATTCAGTTATTCTTTGTGGGATAGCACTCTTGTAGGTCCCATATTGAGGTTTGGAGCTTTTGTTCCACAGCCCTGGATTGCGATCTGTTGCTGCAGCCTAGAGCAGACCGTATATTCTGGTCACAAGTTCTATGCTGTATTTCGATCTTACCCTTGCTGCTACACGTTTCATTCTCCAGGCTTTTTGGATTAGCTGTAGAGGGGTGCATGGTACTGCTTGCGATTCTTTGCTATTACACTGATTAATCACTTCTTACTGACTTTGGTATCATCCAGAGGCCTTCTTGGATGTCCTCTGCTAGGAGCCAGAGAGTTGTATCTGAAGCCATTGCAGTCAGTTGTGGTCTGTTGGGTGGTGCACTGGGGAGTCTTGCTTATAATTTTGTCTTGGTCTGGTTCTGTTGTCTTTGTTCTTTGTTGATGCCCTTAATCTTAAATCAGGTTCCATTCAGTGGCTTTGCTACCTGCTTGTGTGTTATATGGTGCATTAGGCTTTCACGACTCAATACGTTCCTGTTCTGAGTAGTTGATGCTCCTTCTGGCTCATGATGGGCATTCATGGTGCCAGATAGACATTTATGTTCCCTGTTCTCTGTATGCTGTTGCCCTTTGCTCTGGTATGGGAGTAGAGTTTGGTCCACGTTTAACTATTTGAGCACCATGGTATACATGCAGTTAGTTTGTACAAGATGCAGTTGTGTATGGCTTTTGGTCTGCTGATCATTATCCGATAGAGCCTTTGGTGATTGAGCTTCCCCAGATTATTGGTCTTGGGTACCCTCTGTGTCTATAGACTTCTTCTGTAATTGTGGCTGTTTTCTCCCCATCGGTTATATTGTCTTCCCTGATCCATTGTAGAGGTCAGTGGGTGTTTTTTTGTTTCGAAGTTGTTGCTGTGCTCCTGCTTCCCGGGGGTTGCTTGCTTTGCTCAGGTTTAGAGTCTCTGCTTGTGAGTAGTGCTTTTACTTGTTCCTCCTGACTATTGAGTGATAATGTTTCTAGCACCTTTTTATGCTGGTCACTGCTTAGAGTTAACCTTGTGGTTTTTACTTTTCCTTCTACTGGTAAGCTTTATTTGGTACCCCTGTTTTTCAGTTTGTTCTTGAGTGGCATAGACGTGCTGTGTGATGGAGAGTTGCGCTCTTCTGTTAGTATGAATTGGTGTCCTCTTAGCATTTCTTTGCTTCAGGGGTTGGTGACTATTTGTATATCTTCTTTTGCTTTTGCCTTCTTTTCAATTGTGGTGTCTCAACCATGGATCATTTCCATTCCCTTGAGTCGTTCTCATTTCAGTCTCCCAGTTGGCTTTGCTCTATTTTCTGCCGAGCCTCTACGTTCTGTTGTAATAGGCATTGCTTTCCAGCTGTTTTCTCTTTCCTTTTTTAGGTCTCGCCTGAGCCAGCGCATTAGCGCTGCTCTGGCGAGAGCTATAGAGAGCGGGATTTGGAAGTGCAAACTAGTGCTTTTCAGGCCGCCAACTACAGTGCATGTGCGCCGGGCGCGCGCACCATTTGTCAGCCTGCTGATCACTTTTGCGGCCGCTTTGATGTTCACAGTGAGCCGCGCGGCCACTGAGAACATCAAAGCGGCCGCGAAAGTGATCACCATTTGCCACCCCCTCCCTTATCCCACTTCCTGCTTGTTTTTTTGGCCTGACATTCTCCATGCCCTCTGGCTCCTTCGTGCTGCTTTACCCTTCCCTCTGCTTGTGCTTCCTATCTCCTCCCACTCCTGCTGTTCTTTCTTTTTTATTAAAGTCATTTTACTAAGCGCCATCGTGAACTGAAGGTATCGGAGCGCTTTACATGAGCACCAGTTAATTGTACAAGGATTTAGGCCGGGTAGATTATGTCATTTGCTCAGAATCACATTCTGTTTAACGAGCGCCGGGACTCGAACCTGGCTCCTCAGTTCCAAAGGCAGTAGTTTTAGTGGTTACGCCACACCCTCACCCCTATGTTAGCCTTGTACATGAGAAGGACGCTTACCCCATTAAGTGTCTAAACGTTCCACTTCGGCTGATTCAATCCCTATGCTCAGGTAAAAATGTGCATTTAATACAGATTCACCAACGTTTAGGAAGAAGTTGGAAATCTATCCCTCATAAATTGCAGCCCTTGATGTGCTTGCATAGATTAACAGAAATAACTGTCCGTGCGATTGAAAATCTACATTAATTGGGACCCACTCTGACCAAATGTGGTTTGTGCCTTTCATCCTTCAAGTGTCTATTGTGGCTCTCGGGGAGCCTGCAATCTGATGAAGAAACAGATTGTCTGTTTTTGTGTTTTTATTCAGTGCTTAAAGCCAGTGGTTTCCAAGGGCTTGCAGTTTAGGCAAATAAGGGGGAAAAACGCGTATTGCTCAGGAGCACACAATTCAGGCAAATGGGACTTACAACCTGTGCTCCTTGTGTCAGAGCGTGCGATGCAATAGATCTTGCATTTACGCGATTTGAGCTATTGCCATTGTAAATGACAATGCCTTTTATTTATGTTTTGGTTTTTAAAAAGAAATAAAAGGCATTGTTATTTACAATGCTAATAGCTTAAACTTTTGCAAATGCGAGACCTATTGCATTGCAAATGCTTGTTCTGTGTTGACATTGAGCGAGTGCCAGGGATGTGTAGGTGTTCATCATTCGGGTTAGGCTTCTGCCTTGTTTTGGTCATTTGTCCTGCTCTATGGAGTCTTATCAGGAAAGGTTGTTTACCTTCGATAATGATCTTTCTGGTGGATTAACTAGCTCACTGCAGCTACTGTTCCAAACCACCCACCTCCTCACTTGGGTGGTTACTATGCTGCTTCTATTGTGCCAGGTAGGTTTTGTGCACTGCCTTCCTTTTAATTTGTTTGTCTGTCCTCTGCGGGCATACAGGGAAAAAGGATAAGGATTAACGCAGAGTGCCAGGTGGCACAATATATGGTTTTGTCATGCCACATCGTAGCTTATGCCCGAGGTGAGCTGAAACTATTGTGCCTCCTTTTTTCAAAGGAGCCCTGTTGCATTTTTCTGGAACCAATCTAGCTCCTGGATTGATTCATGAGTATCTGTCTTGTGAATCACTGTGCTGCCTTTTGGCTAGATTTCTGCTATGCAAACACTGCACTGCATATACATCAACCCTTCAAACCATAAACTGGCCAACATTTGAAGAGAACATCCAACAACACAGCTCAGATGAGGATACTTAAAGCGAAGGAAGCGGACCCTCAAATATTTAGTTGGACGTATTCATGACAGAAAATATATTTTCTGAACAGAGACAGTGGCAGCGGATCTTCAGGACTGTCGCAGAAGCACCATTAGTAAAGACAGTTTAACACTAAGGTGCAGTCTGAGGTACGATAAAGGCAATGTTAGATCCACAGATCTATGGCAGACCTAGCATTACTGTTGCTGAGAGAGAGACTCTTGGATACAGATGGATGCCACCATGCCGGCTAATGAAGTGAGTGAATGGTCTATGGTACAGCACAGACACTTAGGAGGAGTACACAATGGAAAATGAGGGCATGTGTCCGTAAATGATCTATTTGTGTCCATTTACGGTTACAAGTGAACTTTGGGGGGGGGGGGGTCTTCTAATCCCATGCTTGGAACCAGACTTCAGAGAAACAATGCTGGCGCAATTACAGCGCAGGGGATCTGTTTTCTCCCTTCATGCACCTTTTAGTCTACAATCCAGAACTTCTCGGTTTGAGGGTACAGCCATTATAATGGCCTTTTTGTGGTGCCCTGGGGCAGATGGTTATCCTTGGCTGTTTTCCACTGCTGTACCAGAGTTACTGTGGTGGTGTACTCCAGTTTAAATGACAAGTACTCTCTTTTTGCACCAAAGTGTCTCAAGGCTGAGAGTTCAAGACAATTCTTATCATACAGGTGCGTCCTGGAGGTTCAGAACACAGTGCAGCACAATATTATTCATTTAATAAATAAATATCCATTATTCTAAAAGGAAAGAAAACTTTAGTAACCAGTAAATAAATGGCAAACTTAAATTTGTCTATAAAAGTAAACCATAGTGCCTAACACATTCTGGACTGGAGAACCAAACCCCACGAATGGTTAACTTTGATCCCTACTTCCAATGTTATGATGGGCTGGTAAGTTCACAATTGTTGCAATGTTAGTAGAGTAGTAGTGGAACACAGTGTTACAATCTCTATAACTGACGTATCTGCATCAAAGGCAGTGATTGTAAAGTTTGAGGAATGTACCTATAGCTCTCTGGGTCAAAAACCCAAGCAATCAGAACCCCATCTTTGATCATATGTTGTCTGTAGGTGCTTTCAGTGTTTCCTTGGGGGGGGGGGGGGGGTACTATTGTGATGACAGTGCCCTTTCTCTGCTGCCTGGCTGAGGTGCAAAAGTCCAGTTTCTAGAGTCCACAGTACACTGAACTGTAGGTTGGGAGCAACAGATCTCTGGAAGCTGGGAGAAACTTAAAAGTTGGTTTTAGTGATTTTATACTCCTGCCTTTTTGGATTAGCTGTAGTGGATTAAGGACGTGGCGTGCTGCTTGCCAGTCTTTCCTATTTCACTGATTAATTACTTCTTACTGTCTTTGATACCATCCTGAGGCCTTCTTGGATGTCCTCTCTTAGGAGCAAGAGAGTTGTATCTGAAGCCATTGCAGTCAGTTGTGGTCCGTTAGGTGGTGCACTGGGGAGTCTTGCTTATAATTTTGTCTTGGTCTGGTTCAGTTATCTTTGTTGTTTGTTGATGGCCTCAATCTCGAAATCAGGTTGCCTCCAGGGGCTTTGCTTCCTACTTGTCATCTTTTGGACATGAGGTGTGTTAGGCTTTCAGGACTTCGTACGTTCCTGTTCTGAGTAGTTGATGCTCCTGCCGCCTCATGATGTGTTTTAATGGTGCAAATGTTGCAAGGTAGGCGTTCATGTTCCCTGGTTTCTCTGCTTCCTGGTTGAGGGTCAAAAGTCCAGTTACTGGACAAATATCGGTGCAATTTCTAATATCATGACTTCCTCCAAACTACTTGAGAAGTACGTTCATTCACAACTCTGCAACCACATTGATAATTTTCAACTCCTTGACCAACACCAATCTGGCTTCAGATCTGGACACAGTACTGAAAGTGCGTTAACACACACAATAGAGTATGCCTTAAGACTTCAGAACCAAAACGAACCTCGCTTAATTATACTGCTGGATCTCTCTTCAGTGTGTGACACGGTCAAACACGACAAATTTATCAACCTTCTAGAAACAAGGATTGGGCTATCAGATCCAGTCCTAAATTGGCTTACCTCGTTCCTTCACAATAGATCTCAGAGAATCAAAATCAACAATGACCTTTCCAACAGTAAGCTGGTCTCTATTGGAGTCCCACAAGGATCCGCCCTATCACCAACTCTCTTCAACCTCTACCTGGAACCTCTCACCAAAATTCTGAAAGTCTGACATACAATATCACATGTACACGGATGATACTCAACTGTATATGAAGATCTCCTCCCCGGACGACATCACTACTCTCAACTATACTCTTCTGAAAACTCGAATAGTGGTTATCTCACAACCACCTTATGCTAAACACTCAAAACAGAATTCCTCTTGCATGCCCCCTGCAATAATACAACACCTATTCAGGACTGGCTCAAACAACAGCCCTCAAATGCATCCCACATGTTGTAAGTACCACTAGATCACTAGGTCTAATCTTGGACCAAAACCTAAATATGCAAGCTCACATCAGTGCAACAACAAAGAGTCAATCTCCAACTAGGCAAATTAAGGAAATTCAAACCATTTTTGCTGCCTACTGATTTGAAACTAGCGGTCCAATGCCTAGTCATCTCCCATTTAGAGTACGGAATTGCGACCCTGGCAGGGCTCCCCAAAGGTAAACTGGCCCCTTTAAGGGCCACTCTAAACTCTGCTGCAAGACTCATCCTGGGCTCAGGAAAGCGTGACTGCATCTCACCAGACCCAATACAACTCAACTGGCTCTCCATCAACTCAAGGATCCGGTATAAGAAAGCCTGCTTGACGCATGAAGCACTCCATCATAACACACCCACGTACTTGGTAAATAAACTTGAACTAACAAGTGGGAATCGTGCACTAAGAAGTTCACACACTATATTGCTGAAACCACCAAGTGCTGAAAAGTAAAAATATTTAAAAAAAGAGAGAACCTACAGCCGCGCCTTTTCAGGTCTTGCACCAAGAATTTGAAACACTCCCACCAGAAATCAGAACGAACCCCTCAACCTATGCATTTAAAAAACAAAGTCAAAGGTTTGCTCTTGAATAGCTACAAGTGACAAGAGGACTATAGCCTTACAAACCAATGGCACTGACCTTACAACCCTGCCTTCCCTTGTCTACTATGCAATCTTCATCTTGTTAACGGTTTACTTTCTCGACTTTGTCTCCACTGTGCTTCTTCTGCATAAGCTTACCTAGATATTGTTTTCTTCTGTGCCAGGCTAATTAGCTGGCTTTGTTTGTACAGAACTCAGATACCCTGCCGGGTCTTGTTTGCGCTCTATAAAACTTTTTATATAAATACTGGAGTCCAGGTTGGGAACAACAGTTGATCTCTCTGGAAGAAAATTGGTTTAGTGTCAAGAGTCAAAGTCCAGATTTCTACAGAACTCAAGAGGAGTTGTGTAAAGAAACTTCATAGACCATGGAGAGTTAGGGGAGGGAGCTGTCTCACGCCTATAAATGCCATTTGGCGATGGTGCAGTTCCTTGACCCAGATTTCGTATGGTACTTTTGCTAAGGGCTTGTGGCTCAGGGTAGTTTCTATCCCTTCTCTCCACAAGTCCAGCAGCAATGCTAGTAATTTTCAAAGTCTTCTTTCTGAATGCTTGACGCACATGCCCTCTTAATGATGAGTGGAATTTTTGACCAGCATCCTGGCCAGGGGGCGGCCTGTACTTCCTCCCTTATTGTCATGCCTGGCCAATCACTGATGTTGCACCACTGGAATACATGTGTGCTCCTCAAATCTTGAGGCAGCACTCTTCCTGCTCCTAGATTCAAACATTGTTGGACTGTCTGTCCTGCTGTCTCTCCAGAGACTTTTAGAATGGCTAAGTGGATGCGTAGTGACCTTGTCGGTGCAGCCATTTTGAAGGGGCATGTTGCTCACAGATAGGAACTGGTTTTGCTTCGGCAGGGCCAGTTTAAATGGGAATGTTCTATCTCTTCCACTTACCAAGCACACCTACTTTTGGAATTCACTGCGAGTACCAGAGAGGAATGATGGTCGAATCATTAGAAGACTGTCCAACAGTTTGTTCTTTATTTTCTTGAAATCAAGGATCCTCTCAAGCCAACCCGTGTTTCGTAAGGCCCATCCGCCTTAAACTTCTTCATGGCTAGATTAATATGACCTAAAGGATAATTAAAAAACGTTTTTTTTTTAAATTTAATTGACTTATGCCACAATGTAAAATGGTTATACCTTCCCCAAAACACCATGGTGGTAGGTTAAGAACAATTAAAATTCCATACGTAAAAAGCCACTGTGTACCAATGGTGGCTACAAGTATAAACCTGGTAGGGCACTACGGCACCAAGCTCGCCATACACTGCTTCCCCTGTTCACACCTTTCTCCCGATCGGCGTTCATGAGCAGAAAAAGGGAAGGACCTCCTTCCTGCTCAGTGGACACCAATGAAACCAATTCTGGAGCGGCTCTCATGCTGATAGCAGTTCCAGGATGTGTAGGAGCAGGCTAACCCAGCGCTCATTTTGAGTCTGAGTGCCTGTGGCAGCAATTCCCCGGCTGTTTCTCAGCCAAGGGATTGCTGGGTGCGCACTGCGCATGTTTGGCTGGCTGTAGCAATAGAGCCGGCCAACCCGACATGCGCCCTGCAGGGGCAGCTGTAATCCTGCAATTGCACGATTCAGCCTCGCCCCATGCCCTCGCACTGCGACGTTTGAGTAAAATGGCATTGACATGCAATTTTACTTATGTCTATGCCTGCTGCACTTGCAGCAGGCAGGGCGACGCTCCTCCGCTCATACAGAGGAGCGCCCATGCTGTCCGTAGACCAGTATAGAACCCAAAACTGACCAAAGTAGCCCCATGTGTAAACGGAGATGTGGACATGATAAAAGTCAGTAGAAGTGACCGAAGCATAGTATCCCACAGCACATCATGAACCAAATCAGAGAGCAAGACAAACGTGAGTCAGATAGAACTATCCAATTTAATGTGCAAACACCCAAACCTTAATCAAACCTAAATTTATCATATGATTACTATAACTTGTATGAAGATCAAGCCTGAATATAACAATACCACATATAAAGTGGAAATTATTAATATTCTTCATCCGTATGTCCATATCCACTCCTAATTACAGCAACCAACACCATGAACCTGATACGCGACTAACTTACATCTGTTTAGCATGTCTGAGTGTATAACACGTCCACTCATCAAGTAGACCAAACCAACGTCTCTAAGAAGGTACAGAAATGTATAATAAATGCATATACATTTTGAATTTAAGCATGCTTAATAAAGCTCTACCAATCCAAATTAGATTGTCCCCAGCAATACTTACAGTGGGTAACTATGTATCGTCACCGCATCTTAGTGTGTACTAGACTGGCATTCAAACCAGGTGTCATTTTGAAATCCGAGTACATAGAAATAGGAGGCCGCGGGACTTATTTCATGCAATGAGACAAAACTTACTATCATCGCTCCGCAAGTACATGGCCACCATATCTAATAGGATAAAATTCAGATGCGAGATCATTATTGGAGTCCCTAATGTCACCGATACAATGGGGTCAGTGCATCCACTGATACAGTGTCGCCACCACATCTACGAGTATACACTAGGAGCTCTACAAAGGCACCATTTTTAATTCCACATGTATGTAGAATTATAGAGCAAAGTCTGGACTTTATCCCTTAGATCAAAAAATACTAACTGCAAACCCTCCATAAGTATATGACTGCCATATTCATAAGGTAAAACACACAAGAGAAAACATTGTATACATTATCCAACTCTAATGTCTCGAGACTCTATATACGCTATCTGATCGAAACTTCTAGCTGTAGATTCCGTACCTTAGAATTTCCTAGGCATCCGGCTGAATCTGGAAAATTTAGCATGAACAGTAGCCCTTGTGCGTACTGTCGGGTGGGTCCATTTGGCTAGCGTGAAGGCAACGAGTATGATGTCGCAGTCACCTATATATGCGCTATCCAGGTGCACGGACGTCACTTCTTTTCTTTCTGCAGCAGTTAAGCGCAGATCCGGGAAGACCTACCGCTACTGTTGCTTTTTGACCGCCTTTTTCGACTTTTTGTCGACTTCTGGTGTTTTTTTCCATTGTGTGTCGAGAGATGTCTTCGAGGAAAACATGACTTAAACCGCGAGGTGCTTGTCACTGCGCCATGTCGCTTTCCATCCCCACCTCATCTGCTTTTGGTATCTCGAGTACAACTATGAAAAGAAGTTGTGCTCGTACTGTCGGGCCATGTCATCGAATCCCTTGCTGGAGCAGGCCTAGAAGCTCCTTGCGCCCCAGCAGTCAACATAGGCCAGCGATACTCCGCAGATATCCCCCTCCCAGAGCCCCAAGTCCTCTTCCTCCCACACTAGGTCCTCGGGACACTCAGAAGAGGCAGAAGAAGTCCAAGCGAACTTCTTCTTCACCTCAACCGTCTTCACCGTCAATGAACGAGGTTAGGAGCACGAACACTCTAGGCACAGTTCTGCAGAGCATGAGCCATGGTCAACTTCGTGCCTCCCTACCTATCTTGGAGCCTTAGTGACCCCCGCTCAAATTTAAGAGTTCTATGAGGTCGTGTACCTCATATTTGAGCGGGCTGACTCCTCTGGTGAGACTTCAGGCCAGCGGGTCGGAAGGGTCCCCATCAGATTCCACTCAGTCGGCTCCCGCCCAGCGTCGGTAGGGCCTCTGGTATCCGTATCTGGAACGGCACCGGTCGTGCCAGCGTGACCTTCCCTGGAATCTGACTCTGGTGCCTACGGAACTGCCGGCGCCCACCAGCAGTTCCAGCCTCATTCCCATCCCCAACGACATGGAGTCAGATCAGCGTCATTCATCACAGATTCCAACGCCGATAGAACCCAGGTGTTCTAGGTTGCCACCTGAGCATTTTCCTGACGTTTCAGGCAAGGGAGAGGACTGGGAGGGGTCTATGGACCCTTTAGAGTACCAGGATGTGTCTGCAGAGCAAATGGACTGGTATGAGGAACTTGAGGATGCCAGTGGACTGGACACATCCCCAGATACTGGCATTCTTTCTCCAACAACTATGACTATGGAGGAGGGGGCATCTTATGCCATGGTGGTACCGAGGGCAGCTGAGGTCCTTGGACTAGAGTTGCCCTCTGTGCAGGTCAGTACTAATCTGACCGAAGTGCTTCAGCCTGGCGCTTCCGCCTCTGAATCCCTTCTGCCCTTTATTGAAGCACTGAGAGATGTTCTACAAGTCTAGCACAGGGGCTCCTGTGAAGAGGACGGTACACGCCACCATTGCCTCGCTCTGGGTGACCCAAAGTTCCTCAGCCAACACCCACCCCTTAAAGCTTGGTGGTGCAGGCTTCACCTTCCCATGGCACGTTCCCGTCCGCCCCTCGGGACAGGGAATCCAAGAGGTTGAAATCACTTGGGAAGATGTTTTCTTCCTCCAGCCTGGCATTGTAGTTGGTGAATACTGCATGCTTATAGGGCCGTTTCTCCCATTCCCTCTGGGAGATGGATGTGCAAGCGCTGCCACAAGTTTCTGAGGAGGCCCAGGCTGGCCTCTTCTAGGCAGTTAAGGACAGGAGATGCAGCAAAATTCACCATCAGGTGTGGACTTGACACAACTCATACTCTGGGCAGAGCAATTTCTTTGATGGTCGCCTTACGGCACCACACCTGGCTTAGAACGTCTGGCTTTTCGGGTGATGTCCAGGCTAATTTGATGGACGTGCCCTTTGATGGATCCCATCTGTGTGGAGAGAAGGCAGACTTTGCCCTAGAGCAGTTCAAGGACTCTCGTGCTGCTGCCAGATCCTTGGGCCTCTCTGCTACACCTCATGGCCAGTCTAGCTTTTGTGGCAACAAAAGGGGGTTTCAGCCACACCAGCCCTATCCCAGGCACCGACGTGCTCAGATTTCCCAAGCTGTGTGTGGACGCGGCTCATTCCGTCCTAGGAATAGAAGCCAGAAGTAGTCAGCCACCCTGCCCTCTGCAGTCGCATCCTCCAAGCACTCTTAGTCTGACTTTTCAAGACCACGCCACTCCCGTGGGAGGGAGAATCCTTCATCATCTCCCCCTGGAGGTCCATAACATCGGACAAGTGGGACTTGCAGATAATTCAGGAGGGCTATTCTCTACCATGCCTTTCTTTTCCTCCTCCTATTCTGCCAATTCAAGAACAGCTGGTAGAAGACCATTACAGTTACTCCAAGAGGAAGTTACAGCTCTCCTAGCCAAGGTGGCTATAGAGAGGGTCACTGTGTCAGAAGTAGGCAATGGCTGTTATTCCCGCTACTTTCTGATTCCGAAGAAGAACAAACGTTACAGCCCATTTTAGATCTTCGGACCATCAATCTGTTCCTCCAGGAGAAGTTCAAGATGCTTACTTTAGCTCAGGTCTTGTTTGCCATGGACCAGGAAGACGGGATGGTAGCGTTGGACCTGCAGGATGCGTATTTTCACATCCCTATCCTGCAGGGCCACAGATGTTACCTGTGGTTCAAGGTGAGCCATGAGCACTTTCATTTTACCGTGCTCCCCTTCGGCTGTGCCAGCACCCCTCTGGTGTTCGCCAAGGTGATGGCAGTGGTAGCAGCTCATCTGCGCAGGTTAGGAGTGTCAGTCTTCCCCTAACTAGACGACTGTCTGTTGAAGGCGTCCTTGCCCCAGGCCTTTGTCTCCAACCTTCAGACTACAGCGGACCTTCTGCATTCGCTGGGGTTCAGTATAAAAGTGCCGAAGTCACACCAGACTTCTTCTCAGACGCTCCCCTTCATTTGAGCTGTTCTGGACACAGTGCAGTTTCAGACTTATCCTCCCAAGCTGCGAGTCCAGGATATTCAGGTTATGATACCGATGTTTTAGCCTCTATCCTGAATTTCGGTGAGACCAACTCTAAGGCTGTTGGGCCTCATGGCTTCCTCTATCCTGTTGCTAAAGCATGGCAGGTGGCTTATACGGGCTTTGCAGTGGGACATGAAGTTCCAGTGGGC
This sequence comes from Triturus cristatus, assembly GCF_964204655.1. Lineage (NCBI taxonomy): Eukaryota > Metazoa > Chordata > Amphibia > Caudata > Salamandridae > Triturus > Triturus cristatus. Next base: position 1,691,002,589 of record NC_140590.1, read on the forward strand.
ACAGCATTGAGGAAATCTCACCGACATGGTCCAGATCTAGGAAGGAATTTCGAGAGATCTGCAGTGGTGGTTGATGAACCGCGATTGGGTCAGAGGCAGACTCCACTACCTTCCCAAATCAGATCACACAGTGGTGACAGCTGCGTCACTCCTGGGATAGGGCAGCCATCTGGGAGAGGTGGAGAACAGGGGACACTCAATTTGTTGGAGCTTCGAGCGATCCGACTGGCATTGAAAGCATTTCTTCCCTCTGTCAAGGGGAAGTTAGTGCAGGTGTTCACAGACAACACCACCACCATGAGGTACTGCAACAAACAGGTTGAGGTGGGTTCATGGACCCTTTGTCCAGAAGCCCTGCGTCTCTGGACATGGCTGAAATAGCAGGGCATAACCCTGGTGGTTCAACACCTGGCAGGTTTTCGAACGCCAGGGCAGATTAACTCTGCCGTCTATGCCTGGCAGATCACAAATGGCGTCTCCAGTCCGATGTGGTCTCTTTCAGCAGTGGGGAGAACCTTTGTTAGATCTTTCCGCCTCTGAAGGGAATGCACAATATATGCAGTTCTTTCCCCTGGAGTTTCCAAGACAGCTATCGCTCGGCGACGCTTTTCATTGCGAGTGGAGCTCAGGCCTATTGTACGCCTTTCCGCCCATACCATTTCAGCCCAGATTTCTGAAGAATATCAAAAACGACCGGTGAAGAACCAGAACCAATTAGGCCTGGCGGCGCAGGGTACGCCTTAATCTCCTGGGTTCTCCTGCTTCAGCTAACAGGGACACGGGGACACTCTGTCGGCGTAAAAGATCAGATTTTATTAGCTGCAGCTAGTACAGTTGTCCTAGAAGTACACACGGTATGTTCTCAGGAGACTGCCACTTCACTCCGTGGCGCACAATCTTATATAGTACATAGATAACATATAAATTAACCAAGAATACACCTAAAACATACATAGAGGACCAATAAGGAAAGTTAACGACAGAACATGTCCAATAGAAAAGGTTGAAAAACAAAGATATCGAGTAACTCGAAGAAGCCTCTCCTCCAACGGTGTTTGCCATCCCTCCCACAGGTTAAGGTATTAACATGTCTGTAACTGGTTTGCAGGTGGCGAGATATGTTTGTGTGTTTTGGAGGACAGTTGTGAAACAAGAGAATACTAGCGGAGGACAGCGAAGGCCAGAAGACAAGATAAGATCAGGAGAGAATAGTGTGAACCAATAGATAGTTAAGACAAGGATTAGGAAAACCAAACAGGGATTGGTGTACTCGGCCAGTCTCTTACACCAGCTTTGTAAACAGAGGCACAAGGCTATTTTGACACAATATTGCAGGAAAAGCAGAAAAGACTTTGTTCGTCGTGCTGCCTGAGTGAGGGCAACACAAAATGGTGTCGGAGCACAAAATGGCGGCTCAATGCGATCGTGATCAAAAATCGAATTTCCTCACCGGGCCCAAGTAATTCTTGTGGCTCTGGACTGGGCAAGGAGAGACTGGTATCCAGAGCTCCTGAAAATGAGCATCGATCCTCCATTCAGGCTGTCACTTCGGGAGGATCTTCTGTCGCAGCAGCAGGTGTTTCTCCACCCGAACCTGCCAACTCTCCGCTTCTATGTGTGGAGATTGAGCGGCGGTAGTTGATGGCTTTTGACCTTCATCCCAAAGTATGCAACTTTGGCATCCAGGCAGCCCTCCACTAAGAGGGGATATGTCTGCCACTGGCAAACGTTTGTATCATATTGTACAGACCGGTCTATTAACCCTCTTTCTGCTTCTTTCTACTTTTCTTTTCATTCTTACACTTGCCCAGCAGGGCTCTGCTATTGGTACTCTTAAGGGTTATCTTTTTCCTCTATCTGCTTTTTTTGTGGCAGCCAGACCAACCTTCACTGTTTAAATCTCCAATTGTAAATAGGTTCTCAAAAGGGCTTGGTCACTTGTTTTCACCAGCACCTTTTGTTATGCCTCAGTGGGACCTTAATTTGGTCTCCTCACATTTCTCATTTGTGCTCCTTTGGAGTCATTGCATAATTGTCCCCTCTGGCTGCTTACCATCAAGACCGCCTTTCTAGTGGCAATAACATCTGCCCGGAGGGTGAGTAAATTGCAGGAGTTATCATGTAAGCCCCCCCTACATGATGACTTTGTAAAATAAAGTGGTGCTTCGCACCCGTGCCTCATTTCTTACAAAGGTGGTGACCCCATTCCATCGAATTCACTCTATGACACTGCCCACCTTTTTTTTGCTCCCCGCATCCCTCTAAAGAAGAGGAGCACCACCATCGTCTGGACCCCCAAAAAAGCATTGTCGTTCTACATTGACCACATAAGAGTTCCGGCTGGATGGCCAACTCTTTGTGGGTACGTGGGAGCTTAGAAAGATCGGGCAGTGCAGAAAAGTACCATTTGTTGCTGGGTTGTTCTCTGCATAAAGATCTGCTGTGCTTTGCTAAGCAGCAGCCCCCTGAGGAATTAAGAGCCCTTTACTCTAGGAGAAAGGCTGTGACCACAGTATTGGCTTGGGGAGTCCCAGGCAGCAACGTGGGCGTCTCTGCACAAGTTTGTCAAGCACTACTGCCTGGAGAGTCTGGTCCGTAGGGACGGGCATATTGCCCGTTCTGTCCTGCAGGACTTTTTAGTGTGATGAATTTGTCAGCAGCCCACCACCCACAGGTAAGGAATCTGCAGCTATAAGGCTCTATCAGATGAACAAGTTACTTACCTTCGGTAACGCATTATCTGGTAGAGACAATATCTAGCTGCAGATTCCTTACAGACCCACCCATGCCTCCCCGCTCTGCATATTGATTTGTTAGGGCTTCTCCCTTTCTCAGGGCTCTAGTTTTGGCACACAGGTCAATCCCTTCGTGACTCTGCGCTTCTGGTGTGGAAAAGTATGACGTCCATGCGCCTCAGTGGTGCCCATAAAGGTGACCGTGATGTCATAGCCGACCTCAGGCGCAGCCGAATGGCGCCACCCGACGGTGTGCGCACGGGGAACTACTCATGCAAATGTTTCCTGATCCAGCCTGACGCATGGGAAATTCTAAGGTAAGGAGTCTGCAGCTAGATTTTGTCTCTACCAGATAATGCGTTACCGAAGGTAAGTTACTTGTTCGTTGCCACCAGATCATTTGCATTCACTAATGTTCCTCCACATTCCATTTCATGTATCCCTAGAGTAATTGGCCCTTAGTGATTTTCTTAATTAGCAAGTCAAACACAGAGGTCAAAGTAAACTTAACATATTTAAAAGTTGAAAAATATTTATCAATCTAAAAAAAAAAAAAAGACCACCCGTCAGTTCAACTGAGTAATTGATAATTTTGAAGTCTCCACAATACGTTTTGGGCCCTTCCGTGCCCCGGGTAGTTGGCCCACCCACACAAGTGAGGTACCATTTTTATTGGGAGACCTAGAGGAACGCTGGGTGATAGGACATGTGTGTCAGTCCGGTGATCTTACAACTTTCCCACAACGAAATGTGAGAAAAATGTGGGGGGGGGGTTTCAGCTAAATGTGAGGTTAGCAGGGGATTCTGTAGAGGAAAACTTTGGAGGATCCATGCAAATCACACCTCCCTGGACTCCCCCAGGTGTCTAGTTTTCAGAAATCTGTAGGTATGGACTATTTCCCTAGCTGGCCACCGAGCCCGGGACCAAAAATGAAGGTCACCCTCTTGCAAAACCAGGTCATTTTGTGATAGATAATTTTGATGTCTGCACAATACGTTTTGGCCCCTTCCCTGCCATGGGTATTTGGCCCACCGACACACGTGAGGTACCATTTTTAATAGGGGACCTATAGGAACTCTGGGTGGTATGAAATTTGTGCCAGCCCGGTGATCCCACATCTTTCCCACTCAGGAATGTGAGAAAAAATAGATTTTTATTCAGCTACATTTGAGGTTTGCAGGGGATTCTGGGTAAGAAAACATTGGGGTTCCATGCAAGCCACACCTCCCTGGACTGCCCCGGTGTCTAGTTTTCAGCAATGTCTGGGTTTGGTAGGTTTCGCTAGATGGCCGCTGAGCCTGGGACCAAAATCGCAGATGCCCCTATCTATCACAAAACGACCTGGTTTTGCGAGGGGGCACCTGTGTTGTAGGTACCGCGTTCGGTGGCCATCTAGGAAAGCCTATCGATCCCAGACATTTCTGAAAATTAGACCTTCGGGGAGTCCAGGGAGGTGTGGCTTGTGTGCCTCCCCCAACATCTTCCAACCCGCAATCCCCTGCAAATCTCAAATTTAGCTAAAACAATCATTTTCCTAACATTTTGTCAGGGATTACCATGCCAGCACAAAATACCTACCACCCAGAGTTCCCCTCGGTCGCCTGAGTAAAATAAAACCTCACTTGTGTGGGTGGGTCAAGGGCCTTCAACTGGGCAGGGCCAAAAACATAGGGATTGAAGGTATAAGACAGCGAGCTCTAAGCGCTATATATTTTTTTGTAAGCGTTTTATAGGCTGGGTTTGCATTAGACACCCTCACAAGTGAGATCATTTTAATCGGAAGACCAATGGGAAAGTTGGGTGGTAGGACATTCGTGCTGGCGCTGTGATCCCAGGCAGAATTGTGAGGAAAATTTGATTTTTTTTGTTATTTTCTTTTAGCTAAATTGGAGGTTTGCTGGGGATTCTGAGTAGGAAAACATTGGGGGATCCATGCAAGCCATACCTCCCTGGACTCCCGAGGGTGTCTTGTTTTCAGAAATGTGTGGGTTTGGTGGGTACTTGGCCCATCCACACAAGTGAGGTACCATTTTTTATCGAGAGACCCGGGGGAACACTGTGTGTTGGGAAGTTTGTGTCAGTCCGGTGATCCCACAACTTTCCGACACAGAAACATGAGTTAGCTAAATTTGAGGTTTGCAGGGGATTCTGGGAAGGAAAACGCTTGTGGATCCTCGCAGGTTAGGCCTCCCTGGACTTCCCCGGGTGTCCAGTTTTCAGAAATGTCTGGGTTTGGTAGGTTTCCCTAGATGCCCACCGAGCACAGGACCAAAAACACAGGTGACGCCCTTGCAAAACCAAGTCTGATTCAACTGTGTGATTGATAATTTTGATGTCTCCACAATACGTTTTGGGCCCTTCCCTGCCCCGGGTAGTTGGCCCACCCACACAAATGAGGTACCATTTTTATTGGGAGACCTAGAGGAACGCTGGGTGATAGGAAATGTGTGTCAGCCCGGTGATCTTACAACTTTCCCACACTGAAATGTGAGAAAAATGTGGGGGGGTGTGTGAGGTTAGCAGGGGATTCTGTATAGGACCGGTTTCGGAGTTTCACCCCTCATCAGCCAGGATAGCTTGACTCCAGTGGCATGGAGAAAGTGGGCATTTTCCTGCCTGTGGCCTGTCTTTGGGTCACATGACTGGGTGTAGCCGACAGTTGAGCTTTGTGTATTTCTTATACACAGCCTCACACAATATAGCTTAGGTGTGCCTGGATGAGCCATCACTGACAGGATGGGAGGGCCGAGCTGAACACAGCCCTACTTACGGTTGAATAGGCTCTGTCCTGCCTCCACACCAAGGGCTGTATACCCCCGTAGTTAATCTGGAGCCAGGACAGGGAAGGCAGGATGCCTGGGCACTTCAAAGGGCAACCTCTGGAAGATTCTCCCCCTCACAATTGGGTATAAATCTTGGACCTCAGGCACCAAATCTTCAGTACACTTTTGGACCTGTTGATACTTGAACCCAGAACCTGTAAGTTTACCCGGCCAATTGGTGCCACCCTAATCCTGGACCCTTGGAAGTGGTCCTAAGATGCTCTGCCACCCTCAATCAATCAACCAGGTGGCTTGTAAAGCGTGACTACTCACCCGTAAGGATATCAAGGTGCTGGGAAGGAGGGGGAGGAGCTGCTGGTGCGTCGAAGGCCCTATGGTTCAGTCAAAGACCCAGGTCTTTAGGTCTTTTTTTGAATTGGGGCAGGGACAGTGATTAGTAGTAGAGGTAGGGTGTTCCAGGTTTTTGCTGTGAGGTAGGAGAAGGACCTTCCTCCAGCTGTGGTCTTGCAGATACGTGGGATGGTGGCCAGGGCCAGTTGGGCGGAGTGGAGGTCTCTGGTGGTGCGTGGAATGCGAGGCGATAGTTGAGGTACGCAGGTCCTACATCATGTAGGGCTTTGCAGGTGTGTGTGAGGAGCTTGAAGGTGATTCTTTTGTTGACTGGGAGCCAGTGGAGGTCTCTCAGATGGCCAGTGATGTGGCTGCGGCGGGGATGTGGAGGATGAGTCTATCAGGGACGTCTAATGTTCTGCAGTTCCTTGAGAAGTTTCTGGGTGATGTTGGCATAGAGTTTTGCCGTGGATGATTCTGCTGCTGATGAGTGCGTGGGTGACTGTCTCTCTTGAATCAGTGGGGCTCCACTTGAAGATCTTCGGAGCAGGCGTAACGCGTGGAAGCAGGATAATGAGATGGCATTGAGCTGGAGGTTCATGGTGAGCAAGGAGTCCAGGATGATGCAGAAGTTTCATGTGTGGTCAGTGGGTGGGGAGGGGGGGGTTTCAAGTGCAGCGGGCCACCATGAGTTGTCCCAGGTGAAGGGGGTGGAGCCCATGATGAGTTTTGTCTAAGCTTGAGCCTCTGTGGATCCACCGGAAACAACATATCCTGTTCTGCGCAATGAAACCCCGAGGATAAACGACGCCTCGCCACTGCTGCCTGGATCACAACCCTTGCAAAGACCCCCACCGCAGCCCATCGCCGCATTGGAACTGCCACTGTGTGATGCATCCTCAGCGCAGGCCCTTGCATCCCTCACCCATGGCAGCCTCAATGATGATGCCAGACTCCACATTGCAGCCTCACAGCTCCTCAGACCCAGCATATTGCCCGACAGTATGACACAACCATGACGCCAGACTGCACCAAAAGCCCTCCACGACGCATTTAGGAACGGAAGCATCACGTTGCACATGCATCTTCACAGTTCTTCACAACACTCCGTTAACCAGGATTTAAGGTACTTTGTTCAGTAGGCCTAACTGGGCCCCTGTAGCCAGCCCGCGCTCAGTCGTGGTCAGCCTGAACTTGTGATTTTGTTCCCAGTCCGGCACAACCAGATATCCACAGTTGGCACTTTGCGGCTTTTTGGTGCTATTTTCACTAAAATTCTCAAAATTAAATTTTTGTGGTTCTACTGATTTTTATTTTGTAAAATTAATCTATTTTTATAAACTGGTATGGGATCCTTCTGTGGTTCGATTTCACTGCGTTACTGTTTGAAGAGTTGCACAAATACTTCATTGCTTCTGACTTAAGCCTGGCTGCTCTGTGCCAAGCTACCCGATGATTGACTATAGGTAAATTTAGGGTTTGCTTGTGAATTCACTCTGAGAAGAATTATTGCTTGAAGGCTTTCACCCACCTCAAAAACTAACCCAATTTCTTACAACCACCAATACCTTATCTTGTTAGGTCTTCCTCCATTAGGCTCAGTGCCATCCTATATAACTAATCTGCAGCTGAGTTCCTTCCTGCTGGATGGTACTCAACTGTAAGGTTGCACCTTCCCAGCCCCAATAACCACTTACCTTTTCTGGGGATGTGCTACCAACCCTTTGAAGGGAAAACATGCGTTATGGGTTTGAGGGCAATTCTTAAAGTGATCCTAGATTCCAGAAGAAAATGTAAACTACCTTATAATCCAATAACAAGCTAGAGTGTCCCACTGTACTGCTGAACAGGTAAGTGTGATCCTCTTCATGCAGATGAATGCCACAGCGCGTTCCTTCCCACGTAGTACCCAAGATAGGGTAGCACAATGGCATTTTGTGCTTCTATCTGTGGTCAAACGAGCATGTCTCTTTAAAATCACGTAGGGAAGAAAGATTTGAGATAATCTCCTTAACCTTTTCAAAAGCCACCATGCAGTCCTCCCTCCAACTGAAATGTGCACCTTTCTTTAAAAGGACATGCAAGGGAACAACTATGTTGGCAAAATGTTTAACACATTTTTAATAATATTGTTGTAGGCCTAACAGTGATGTAACTCCTCTATATCAGAAGGGGCAAGAGTTTCTTTTTAATGATGACCTATTTTTGTTTTGCCATCAGAGGGATTATGAAAGAGGTAAGGGATCTCGATTGGAGGTTAGCTCCACTTGGTGATATGAAGTTAAGTCAGTAACACTTAAACAGCTGTCCTTTACTAGGTTGAGCATCTTGGTAATCCTCAGGAGCGAGTGGTGTTCCCTTCGTATGTTGGAATTGAGATAACGTACATTCACAGGTAACCAGAAATCCTTATACCCTACCTTGGAAGCTATTAACAGTGGGTGGCAACCACTTTAAAGACTTAGTTGGTTTGATTACCTTTCTGTTAATAGGTTTTTGTAAACCTTGAGTGATTGTTTTATTAAATGTTTCCTACTATGAGTTCTACTGGTTTGCCATCCAACTTCAACCTAATATGGTGCTAGTAACTGGCCAGAAGACCAAAAAATCTGAGAAAAACTCAATAAATTAATTACATACATCCTCCCCAGTTAGTGTTCTACCTACCTAAAATACATTCTCAAATTGGTTGGGGTCCAGTTTAACCTCAAGATAGCCCAGTAAATGTAAACTACGTTTGGCTACATAAACCTTGCCAAGAGTCGTTCTACCTTTAAATACATTTCTTACCTTCCCATCAAGAGGACTACAGTCCTTTCCACATTCAAGTAAGAAGTAAATTCAAGCAACAACTTCGGATGTCATGTGGTAAGTTTATTTGTACATCACTTAATTTTGTCAGAAGCGACGCCCTCTTTCTCTCAACTGACCGGTCTTGAATTTCACCAACATTCTGAAACAGTTGGAAATAGGGGGTGGGAAAGTAATAGGGGATACATAGAAGAGCCCGATTGGAATAATTAATAGTTTAAAAAAAAATAAAAAAGAAGATCTACATTGGCCCTTTAAACAAGACCATATTCTCTATCGATTGAGACTAAACCCATGATCAGGTTTGTGTCGCTCCATGATGCGCAAGTTACTTACTTGTGTAACGATCTATCTATAAGAGACATTAGTTAGTGATAGATTCCTTACCTTAGAAGATCCCCAAGCGTCAGACTAAATCTGGAAAGTTTGTCAGCAGTACCCCTGCGCGCCGGTAGGGGTCGTCGTATGGCTCCGCGTACGTCGTAGCTGCCGAGATGATGTCGTCAGAGCTACTTAGACACGCCCACGCGCGCTGACGTCCGTTCTGTACACAACTTTTCCATGCCAGAAGCGCAGAGCCATGCCAGAGACAGACTACTGTTGCAATAGAGCTAGGGCCCTGAAAGGGATGACCTGAACCCTAGAGAACAGTTCGCAGGATGGGGAGGATGGGCGGGCGGTAAGGAATCTATCACTAACTAATGTCTCTTACAGATATATCGTTACACAAGTAACTTGTGCATCTGAAAGAGACACGTTAGTGATAGATTCCTTTCCTTAGAATACATACCCAAGCAATACCAACCCCGGTGGTGGGTCTGCGAAGTGAGATTACACCAGAAAGTCATGGAGAACTGAATGGCCAAAGAAGCCGTCTCTCCGGACCAGACTGTCAAGGCAATAGTGTTTAGTGAAAGTGTGCAACGAGGCCCAAGTGGACGCCTGACAGATGTCCTGCAGGGGGACACCACGTCCCAATGCTGTGGTAGCTGCTGTCGCCCTGTAGAATGGGCGCGCAGCCCAACCGGAGGCTCCTTTTTAGCCAGAAGGTAACAGGCTTTAATGCACAAGACAACCCAATGAGAGATAGTTCGCTTGTGCACAGCCCGGCCTTTCTTGGCGCCCACGTAGCCAACAAAGAGCTGGTCATCCACCCCGAACTGTTGTGTGCAGTTGAGATGGAACTAGAGCGCACGTTTTGGGTCCAGACGGTGGAGCCTCTCCTCTTCCCTTGAAGGGTGCGGAGGCGGTAAGAAAGTGGGCAGAGTTACAGTTTGCCTGAGATGAAATGCAGAGACTACTTTTGGTAGAAAGGAGGGACGCGGTCGAAGCACAACCTTGTCCAGATGAATCGCCAGGAAAGGAGGTTTACAGGAAAGAGCCTGGAGCTCACTCACCTGCCGAGTTTTCAAAGTCAATAACCGCAAAGAACAGTTATGAAGAGGCTCAAATAGAGCGCACATCAGATATGTGAGAACGAGGTTCAAGTCCCATTGAGGCATCACAAAAGGAATAGGAGGGAAAAAGTGAGTAATGCTTTTGAGAAATCTATTGACAACCGGGGACTTGAAAAGAGAGGGTTGATCAGGCAACCTAAGAAAGGCTGAAAGAGCAGAGAGGTAGCCCTTGATAGTGCCCAAAGCAGAGCTCTGCTGGGCCAAAGAAAAGAGGAACAATAGGACCTCAGAAAGAGGGTCAGCAAGAGGATCAACAGATTTTGCTGTGCAGCATGCCACAAATTTTTTCCACCGACAGGCGTATACCGTTTTAGTGGAGGGACGCCTGGCTGCCAGAATCACATTACAGACTTCGGGGGGCAAGTCAAATGGAATCAGCTGTTGCTTCTCAATCTCCACGCAAGGAGGTGGAGGCTGGACAGGTTCGGGTGGAGGACCGTCCCCTGTTGCTGCGACAGGAGATCCTCCCAAAGAGGCAGTAGAATCGGGGGATCCACGCTCATACTGAGTAACGCGGGATACCTATCTCTTCGAGGCCCAGTCCGGTGCCACAATAATGACTTTAACCCGGTCGCGCCGGATCTTCTTCAGCACTCTGGGCAGTAGTGGTATAGGCGGAAAGGCATACAACAGACCGCAACGCCACTCGCGACGAACGCGTCGCCTAGCGAGTGCCGCCTTGGAAACCCCAACATGCAGAACTGCTGACATTGCGCATTCTCTTCGGTGGCGGATAGATCTAACCAAGGTTCTCCCCACTGCTGAAAGAGACCATGCACCACCTCCGAGTGAAGATGCCATTCGTGATCCAACATGCATCGTCGGCTGAGTTAGTCCGCCCTGGCGTTCAGTGAACCTGCCAGGTGTTGAACCACCAAGAAAATGCCTTGACGTTCCAGCCACATCCAGAGACGTAGAGCCTTCTGACACAGGGTCCACAACCCCACCCCGCCCTGTTTGTTGCAGTACCACAGGGCGGTGGTGTTGTCTGTGAACACTTGCACTACTCTCCCCTTGACAGAGGGAAGGAATGCTTTGAGTACAAGTAGGATCACCCTGAGCGCCAAAAGGTTGATCTGGAGCCTCTGATCTCCGCCTCTCCCATGTGGATTCCCCATCCCAGGAGGGATGCGTCCGTCACTTCTGTGTGCTCCGGTTGGGGAAGGGAGAGGGATCTGCCGCTAACCCAACTCTGGTTCGTGAGCCACCACTGCAAGTCCCGTGCAGTGCCCTCCGAGATCTGGATGTAGTCTGACAGATTCCCTCGATGCTGCGTCCACTGCAACTTCAGGTCCCACTGCAGAGCCCGCATATGCCATCTGGCATGATCGATCAGCAGGATTCAGGAGGCCACGGGCCCAGCAGCCTCAGTGTCTTCCTGACTGAAACCCAGGACCAGGGCTGAAAGATAGGAATCATAGCCCGAATGTCCCGGGCTCGCTGTTCGGGAGGATAAACCCGAAACTGCACCGTATCCAGAACTGCTCAGATGAAGAGGAGCTTCTGAGAGGGAGTCAGGTGCGACTTTGGCATGTTGATGGAAAACCCCAGCAAATGCAGGAGGTCAGCCGTAGTCTGGAGGTGGGAGTAGACTGCCTGGGGCAAGCCTGCTTTAAACCGCCAGTCTTCGAGATAGGGTAAGACTGAAACCCCTAATCTGCGCAGATGAGCTGCGACCACCGCCATCACTTTCGTGAACACCCGAGGGGCGCTGGTAAGGTCAAAAGGGAGCACGGTGAACTGAAAGTGCTCGTGGCTCACAGTGAACCGTAGGAAACGCCGGTGGGCTGGCAGGATGGGAATAAGAAAATAAGCATCCTGCAAGTCCGGCGCTACCAGCTAGTCTTGCGGGTCTAGAGCAGACAAGACCTGAGCTAGCGTGAGCATCTTGAATTTCTCCTTCCGGAGGAAGCGATTGACGTTCCGGAGGTCTAAGATAGGGTGCAGACCTTTTTCCTTCTTTGGAACCAAGTAGTAGTGGGAGTAACAACCATGACCTACTTCTGGCGTCGGAACACGCTCGATGGCCCCCTTGGCCAAGAGGGCTGTAACTTCCTGCTGGAGAAGTGCCAAGTGTTCCCCCCGACATGCGGTGGTACTGAGGTGGCATGGCTGGAGGGGTAGATTCAAAGGGGCGGGAGTAGCCCCTGGGTCTATTTGCAGAACCCACCTGTCCGAGGTTATGGAGCGCCAGTGGGGAAGGTGATGGCGAATCCTGCCACCCACTGGCGTCAGGTGGGCCTGAAACACTGGACTAGGAAGGTTTAGAGGCGGCGGCAGGAGAGGTGGTGGACTGACCTGTCCGCTGTCCCCAGGATCCACCACGGCGGGTCCAACGTCCGCAGCTGCGCTGAGACTGTGGCTGCGCAGCCTTGAAGGTCTGAAAAAAACGCACCTGGGCGTCCCGACCTTGACCTCGAAAGGACCGAAAAGCGGACCCTGAGGGAGTACGCGTGGTGGCGAGACCCAAGGACTGGGCCGTAGCCCGAGAGTCCTTAAAGCGTTCTAGGGTGCTATCCGCCTTATCACCAAAGAGGCGTGTACCATCAAAGGGCATGTCCAACAGGGTATTCTGGACATCCCCAGAGAAGCCAGTAGTGCGGAGCCAAGCATAACGACGGAGCACCACAGTTGTGGAAAGTACCCTACCGAGAGAATCGGCCGTGTCAAGCCCACAACGAATAGTAAATTTCGCAGCATCTCTCCCTTCGTTAATGGCTTGGGAGAGAACCGCTCGTGCTTCCACAGGGCACTGAGGCAGCACCTGTGCCACAGCGTCCCACACAGAATGGGAATAGCGGCCTAGCAGGCACGCAGTATTCACCGCCCGCAACCCAGAGCTGTCAGAAGTGAAAATCTTTTTCCCAAATTGCTCCAGTTTCCTAGATTCCTTGTCCGGAGGAGCAGAAGGGAATGCACTCGGCGAGGCAGAAGCCTGGACAACTAGACTCTCAGGCGTCGGGTGTTGTGTGAGAAAGCTGGGATCGCCCGGCGATGGTGGCGCGCCACACCCTTGTCTACAGGGACTCCTGTATTAGGTTTACGCCAGGTGCCCAACAGGATATCAGTAAGCACTTCATTGAAGGGCAGTAATGGCTCCACAGAGGAGGACTGCGGCTGCAGGACCTCAGTCAGGAGATTGGTCTAGATAGGTACAGAAGGGAGCTCGAGGTTAAGAGCCTCAGCTGCCCGACATAAAACCACTGAAAAAGTCCCAACCTCCTCCATGGCCACGGAAGAAGGGGACAGAGTGCCGGGGTGTGGAGAGCAATCCAGATCCACTGGACCCCCCACATCGCCTTCCCACTTAGGCTCATCCTCGCATTGAGCTGCAAGAGGGTCCTCAGACCCCTCCCAGTATTCCCCTTCGTCCACCGGTTGCTGAAGGGGCCGGTAAGGACGAGGTGCCCTGGGAAACGGGATAAACTCCCCTCCAAGAAATGGAATGGGAGGGTAAGATACCAGTCCCGGGTCTGCGCCGTCCGGCGTCAGCGGCGGTGCCGGAGCCAGATCCAGGCAACTCAGGGAGTTACCGCCCGCCCCCTCCACCGCGTCCCATGGCCGGTGAGGGGGTAGAAGAGCGACGACGCTTCTTCGACTTTTTATGGCGCCGAGACTTACATATACCCGATTCCGACGAGTGATGCTGATGGCTCCGCGACCGGTCCCTTAACCTCCCATGGGATCGGGACCTTGATTGGCGAGGAACCGATTGCCGGACCTCCAACAACTTTCGGGAACGGTCCTGCAAAGCATTCGGCGCCATTGCCCGGCAATTGGGGCACGCGTCAGGGTAACGGGCGTGCCCCCAGTAGAAGAGATACAAGTCGTGAGGGTCCGACACCGACATGTTGCGGCTGCAGGCCCTACAGGACTTAAACCCGGGCATCTCTATTGCACCAGGAGTCAAGCACATGACAAAAGACGTTGTTAGAAACCAAGTTAAACTTTTAACTAGGGGTACAGCTCTCTCTCGGATCTGCGCTGCTGCGTGGAAAAAGAATAACTGACGTCAGCGCGCGTGGGCGAGTCTAAGTAGCTCTGACGTCATCTCGGCGGCTACGATGTACGCGGAGCCGTACGATGACACCTACCGACACGCAGGGGTACTGCTGACGAAAACTTTACAGATCCAGTCTGACGCCTGGGGATATTCTAAGGTAAGGAATATATCACTAACGTGTCTCTTTCAGATATTAAGAATGTGGTCAGTCTGGGCATGTATATGCAATTAAACATTTAAGGGCCTATTTACGAGGAGGTTTGCATCACGTTTGCAGCGTGCAATATGGTACTTACGCAACACAAACCTTAAGTAAGATTTAAGAAGCCACACAGAGCCACTTAGTTTGGCCCTGAATGGCTTCATAAATATGGAGTAATGCAATCTAGCGCAAATTGATGCATTGCGTTTCATTACTCTGCTCTGGGAATGCGTTCTATGGTCGTTGTGTGGGTGTTCCCGTGCAACTCCCATGTTGTTTACGCATTCCTAGATTCAGCAGGACTGGTAAGCCTGGTAATGAGCTAAAACGTTACGCCTTCCCACAAACGGCATAACGAGAAGAAATATCTCTATTTCTCCTTGTTTCTTCCTCTTTCTATGTGTGCTGCATTTCTGCACAAAAACAATCTTGCATGCAACTCAAGCACCCTTTCACCAAGGCTGCTTGCGTTGGCGCTAGGCAGCCCATTGTGCACCAGCGCAGGGGAAAAAGCAGGAATGCGCCATATTCTTTTAAATACGGCATATTTCTGCCCTTTTCCTGTCATGCAGTGCAGCAAGGTGACTTTTTCATAAATTGGCCCCTTAGTATAAATATCTAAAACCTTAGCCACAGTTTGGGTTTTGTGGCTGGTTTACCATGTCACATACATTGGAAAGAGGATACTAAAGAAGATGGCAGTCTCTGATATTTTTCTCTGATTTCTTTCTGGTGCCATGCAATAGCAGAAGCATGTTGTAGGGTGTGGATGATGTAAGTGGGATAGCAGGATTTAGGCCAATCATTGGGTATTAAAGTACAGGATTGGTTGCCACAATGTAAGTACGAGATTGCTGTTGAGTGGCTGCGGGAATTAAGAACGCTGGAGGAAAGTTCAAATTGACTAGGATCAAGTTTATGAATCTTATTGGGCTGCAAGAAACAAATTACAATCTCAAGAAGGCGACAGCCCTCCATCATTATCGATGTTCAAAATGGGAATGGACCACTACATGGGCATGGGGATCGCGGTGTATAAAGCTAGGGGCTGACCCCGCAAACACTTGAAGATATGGAAGTAGTGGGCAGAATACAGAGAAATTGATTTTGCACCAGTCCATCAACTCACATGAAGATGTCAGGACATTCCACGGCCAAAAAGGGACTGCCTTGCGACTGAACCGCAGAACATCATGGGCTATGCAGTTTGGGAAAGATTTTTTTATTCTTACATATTCTCTCAATGTATCAATGGGTGGGAGATTTCGGCAGGGCTGGTGTACTTTATTTGCAATACAGAGCAATAAAATATGTTCCCAAAAATAATTTACAATCTCTTCAGATGGAGTTGGGTTGTTCATTGGAGCATGAAAGCAATCCATATTGGACACTTGTCTCCCCAGCACAGGGGTATCAGCATGGCCTGAACTTTTGGGTTCAGTAATTCTCCTGCAGTAGCTGGCATGCACCCTGCCTGGTATTCTCTGGCACCTTCCAGCAATGTTCTTGGCCCGCAGGTCTTGAAAAGGACCACGCTACATGGGCTGGAGGGTGGATAGTACCCAATCTCAGGGTTGCAGAATGCTGTAGGCTTCGGTCCGAAAGACTGACAGTCGAAGTGGCAGGAATAAGTTCCAATACCCATTTGATGTAAGCAACATGTGTAATTGTACTGCTATTTCATATGCACGTAGCTTACTTAGCTTAGGGATCGCTGGGATATACCTTAGTGCCATGGGAAGTACATCAGGTTATTTGAGACCCGTCTCAGTACAAATCTTTGCTATTCTGTTTTTTCAAAGTGGAGTTGAACTGCTCCACCATTCCTAGTAATTCGTGGTGGGAGGTAGAGCTAAATGGTTGCTTGATATCTAATGCCCTGCACTACAGTGGACACAAAATGCGGTGGGAGCCGGTAATTTTACCAGGGGAAGAGGGGGGTGGGTCAAACATGCACACACCTCTCTAACACCCATTCATTCAACCCCCCTCTCCCCCCCCCATTCCATTAGCTTGAAAAAGTTTCACAAAAGGCAGATAGGCCCCAGGCAAAAAAAACATACCGGAATGTCTGAGGTCAAATACGATTCCCATAATGTAGAACTAAGGGTACACCTGCATCATGTTGCCTGCCTGATTTCTCACATCATTAGTTAATTGGCTCTCATCTGCCAGGGTGCAGGCTTCAAGACAAGCATTCTGTTCGTTTTTAAGATTACTGGAATTTAGAAAATCTTCAACCGTCCCATTAAAATGATCATTCCGATTTTTTTCTATATTTGTGAATGAAATAAAACATTTCAGCATTTGGTTGATGAATAATTGTTTCCATATCACTGTCAATTAATTGATGTCCCAATCATCGAAATTGCTTAGGCCGTGGTCCCCGGATTCCAATCATGGTTTCGTGGGGTCCACAGAAGTCAAAAGGTTAAGAACCACTGTCCTGTAGTGTTTAACTGGGCTCACAGATATGGGGCATATTTAACACAGTTCCTTTTGAGACTCACAACATCTGGAGCCCCTCTGTAGGGCCAAGTATTCAAGCATCTAAACATGCAACTCTCGGCAGCACTGCACTGCACTCCTACCAGCATGACCAGGCATCATTTACTGCTAAGGACAAATAAAAACTGAGCAGAAGGGCTCTGGCAGTTTCCCAGCTAGGCACAACCAGTTAGGTGCGTCTTTGCGCTTTGCTTTGGGCTGGGAGCAGTGCAAACAGAAATCTGGCTCCAGACTGTCATCACTCGCTACTTGTGCTGTCTCTGCCTCTTCTAAACCGGTAGAAGAAATCCTTCATGTTAAAAGAAAAAAACCGGTGCTCCGGTCGAGTGGACTACAACCAGTGAAAGAGCCTCTGCTGGAGCAATGAAAAGGACGTTGCTATGCTGTGGAATGAGCCCATGTCAAATATGTTTTCAGCACCAAAAGAGCGCCCTCTGCCGGAGGAATGTCTTTTCTGATTTAAATTGTCGCTGATACTATATGTTTCCAAGTTCACCAATTAAGTTGGTACAGAAGTTAAAGGGGTAAGCTTAGAAATCAAGGAAAGTAGCCAGAAAATTTAAATATCCCTCATGTGAACCATAACTCCAATCACACTGAGCATGGGAAACAAGGAAAGCCAACCCTATTTAGGGGAGTTCCCTTCAACCTTTCGTCCTCTCCATCCACCTAGCTATGATTCAGTCCATGAATCTCCCCCATCGGTTCATCCGCACTTTCAATTAATATATTCATAGAACCATCTTTCCATCCTTTCACCCTTCTATCTCTTCATTCTTTCACCCTCATATCCTACCTTTCACCCTTTCTTCCTTAGTTACGTTTCCCTGTTATTCCTTCCTTTCGCCCTTCTAACCTTCTCCCAATACTTCCTTTCCTCTTTCTCCCCATGTTTTGTCCCCACATCGTTACTGTTCCTTATTTACCTTCCACTCCGTCTCACTTTTCCTATTTGTTCCTCTCTCTCTGTTTTACGCTATTTTTATAATTTCCGTATTCCCTGCTTCCCTTTCCGTGTATGCCAGCCCATCTACCACACCCCTTAGTAAGTAACCCCCACGGAGGACACCGGAAGGGTTTTTGGGAGCTCAGTGGACCTGAAGTCAAGGAGGACAAGCAAGGTTTGCACAGAAGCATTTGGCGGGGTGCCACCAGGGCCGGACTGGCCATAGCGGGCACCGGGCAATCCCCCTGTTGGGCTGCACGGGTAGGGGCCGGACGAGCACTTTGCCAGGGCCGGTTTTGGTTCCCAGTCCGGCCCTGGGTGCCACCTTCCTGTAAGCAGGGCGGTATCTGTAGTGTTCATACTATCTATGGTCACGCTCTGGTTTAAATTACGCTTCAAGAGTATTCCCTTTACGCAGTCTATTAAAGAAAAACGCTAAATTTGTCTGGGGTGAAGAGCAAAAACTAGCTTTTGAAGCACTTAAAAAAGAAATCGGTGTTGCTCCATTTTTGAGACCTTTCACAATTGGAGGGGAATGTATTGTAGCAGTGGATGCAAGTAACACAGGTCTAGGTGCTGTGCTTTTGCAAAAGAAATTTGGGGAAGAGTATGTGGTATCTTATGCTTCAAGAACTTTGAGAGGAGCGGAATTTAATTATTCCACTATTGAAAGAGAACTACTTGCATGCACTTGGGCTGCTCAGCATTTTAGGCAATTTTTATAGGGGACAAAGTTTCAATTACGAACTGATCATAAACCACTTATTAACATGTTGGCAGCTGGGGGTGGTAGAACTCTGACAGCTCGTTTAGCCAGGTTGGCTGCTAAATTGCAGGAATACCAATGTTCAGGCGTGTATATTCCTGGCCGTATGAATGTCCATGCTGATTGCATGTCTCGCTTGTCATTAGATGAGGGTCCTAATGTCACTAATAGTTCAGAGGAGTGCGATATAGCATATACCATGGAAGATGTTCAGAATAGTATAAGTTCGGACGCTATCTCGGAGGCGATATGGGCAAAAGCAATGTCTGAGGATGACATTTTACAAGAGGTTGTAAAGTATTTACAAGGCAGATGGCCTGAAGAGAGGAAGCTGAGTGGTGAGTTGAGCTCATTTTGGAAAATTAAAGACAAACTTATGTTTTTGCATGGGTTCGTAATCAGAGGTGATAAAATTGTTCCACCTCAGAGAATTAGAGAACAGTTAATTAACTTGTCACATGAAGGACATTTGGGCATGTCCTCCACTAAACGACGTCTGAGAGAATTTTATTGGTGGCCTAGTATGGATAGTATGGTGGACAGATGGGTTAGAGATTGTGTCCAATGTGCGAAGAGTGACAAATCAGTTAAACCACTATCTGTGGGGGTTTCTCCCATTGAGTACTCGCAAGGTCCTTGGAGGAAGTTAGGCATTGACATTATTGGGCCTTTGAATCTACCTTCTGCTAAACATGTTTTTGCTGTGGTGTCAGTGGATTATTTTTCAAAATGGCCGGAAGTTAAAGTGGTGGATAAAATAACTTCCAACCACGTTATAGAATTTTTGGATAACATCTTTAGTCGGGAGGGCATTCCTTCTGAGCTGCTGGTTTCAGACAATGGACCACAATTCATCAGTAATGAATTTGAAATATTCCTAAACAAATGTGGAGTCACTCACAAAAGAGTATCTAATTATAATCCTATGGCTAATGGCCAAGTTGAACGTTTTAATAGGGTTGTGAAGGAATCCATACAGTTAGCTATCAAGAGCAATATTGATTGGAGAAAAGCTTTACGTGCCACCTTGCATACATATCGGATGTCTCCTAATTCAGTTACAGGTTGTTCTCCATTTGAAATGTTAAGAGGGAGGAGACCTTGTTCTAAGCTCATGCCATGGTGGTTGAAGAAGAATAATATTCATGATCCTATTTTGGATTTTAAAATAGTTAGAGAGCGTGTTCAAAAATACCAAGATAAAATGCAGAGGGTTAAGAGTTACAACTGTTCTGTGAACTGCAAAATCAAAGTGGGCGATTTAGTTTGTGTTAAATTGGGTGGCATAGACAAAAGATGGTCTAGGTGGTCTGACCCAGTTAAGGTAATTGAAGTATTCAGTAAAGCTGTAAGGGTACAAGGGTGTAAAATTTGGAATTTCAGACGAATATCTATATTCAGATCCAAGGATATTGGTGGTGAATCACTTGTACCTCCACAAAAAGAATCTCTAGTTACAAATGAGAATGATGATGTCCAAAATTTTCTGGATAATTTGAGTGGTTCTAACTTTGAGTCGGAGGTGGTGTTTCCATCTTCAAACACTGACATCATTGATGCGGGTGGTAACATTATTAAACCTCTTTTGATTCAGGGTAATGCTGTGATACCTAGTGATGTTCCGGTTGTGAACCAACATGTTAGTCCTGCAGAAGAGGTGTCTATTGCATGTGAAGAAATATCTGCTCAAAGGAAAAGTTCTCGTGTTAGAAAACCACCTGTTAAAATGAATGGTTTTGTTAGATTTTAAATGTTAGTATTTTTGCATTTATTATTATTTATTTTTTTTCCAAGGGGGGAAGGTGTGTAGTGTTCATACTATCCATGGGCACCCTCTGGTTTAGAGTGTTATTGCTTTACCAGGGTTCTAGGTTCTATGGTGGGTTGTGGACCATTGGCGGTTGGGGACTGACTT
Organism: Triturus cristatus; assembly: GCF_964204655.1. Taxonomy (NCBI): domain Eukaryota; kingdom Metazoa; phylum Chordata; class Amphibia; order Caudata; family Salamandridae; genus Triturus; species Triturus cristatus. Next base: position 1,691,023,046 of record NC_140590.1, read on the forward strand.
GTGTGGTTGTACAAGCTGTCTTCTCTGTTGGAAATAAATCTACCTGGAATCCACCTAGTGCTTCACGTGTGCTTACTTCAGTATCCATGAAGGATGTGGGCAGTGACACATCTAACAAGTTACATATAGTTTGTTCACTGGTGTGAAAGAAACCCAAGCCCTAATATGAGACCGGTCATCCTCATTTGCAGGATCCCACCAGCATTCATACTGATGTTGATTAATGAGTCCCACCGGGCCAGCAGCATCCAATGTGAGGGGGACGATAAGGCTTCAGATACCACCACCAAAGAGGATAAAGAACGGAAAAATGGGGCCTCTATATTCCCATTCACTATCCTTCTTGGCAGGGACCTGGCTTATTACCGGGACCTCCTTCACGAGTTCCATAGGTGCTGGTACCTTGTCTGTAGTTCTGGGACTGCTGTGTATGCAGGTGCAGCCCTAGGTAGATCTTGTTACCCACTTGGTGGCAGGTCCCTTTTAGGAATCTTTTTATGTACTTGAGTATATGGTAGTTCTACAATACAAATCTAGCTTGATGGATAAAAGGATGTTGTTCCAGATCCAGCTGTCTTTTTCTTTCTTTTTTTTAACTCTGCAGTCTGATGGTGTCCTTAGCAGCAGGTGTGCAGAGAAACGCCAGAGGTGGTGAGCTTGTCCGCAAGATCAGTGGGGTGCTGGTTGTGATGACTGTGTAAATGAGGCAGCTTGTTTTGAAGATTGTGGTAGCCGGCAAGGGGAGCCAATTGAGTTCCATGAGGATGAGGGTGACGTGATCATATATTTTACCACCTTCCAGATGCAAGAGGATAAAAGCTTGAACAACAGTTCTGGAGTTTCTTTCTGGAAGAAACAGATTCACTTTCTTTAGAAAAGAGAGAGCTGGCACCAGGTAATCTTTGTCTATTTTGGTAACATGCTCCTCGAAGCTGAATCCAAGTGACTTGGCATTTGGTGAAGGTTAAGGTTCTAAGTCTTTAAAGATGATGCAATTTATAAAGGTTTGCCTTGTTTCTTGTTATCGGCTAATAGGAATTCTGTCTTGTTTGGATTGAGCTTCAGGTAGGTGCTGGGCATCCACATGTGAAGGCAGTGTTTGAGCCAGCGGTTGTATGAAGCAGAGGAGACTTTCAAGCGCTGTATTAAAACAGCAGCACATTAGTGAATCTTGATGCGGTTATGTAAGTAGAGCACAAAGAGGCTCCATGCAGAGGTTAAGAATTAAAGGAGAGAGTATAGTGGGGGAAGGAGAGAGGCCATCTTAATCTGTGGTCAAGGGGGCATCGCCATGATGTGCGAAGTAGCAGTCTCCATGCAGCAGCGTGATCTGAAGCCAGAATGGTCGTTGAGCAGGAGTTGGTTAGCACTGATCTTGGAGTTGGACATTACTGATGAATGGTAGGTGACTGATGGGCCGGTAGTTGGCAAGCTCATCGGGTTCTAGTGTAGGTCCTTCTGGAGCTGGAGAATTTGACTTGTCTTGATAATGCCTTGGAGGATCACTTAGGTGAAGGAGGCAATAGCAATTGTAAGTATGGGTACGGCGGCATACCCTGAGAGAGCATTGATGTAAGACAGGGATAAGACATCATCTACATAAGCAATAGCTTTAATGCAGTTGAGTATGTCAGTGAAATCTGCGAGGGATAGGGGTTTGAAGGTAGACAGACCATTGTGGGATTTTAAGGGGGAGGGTGAGTGTAAGAGGTGAAGCAGGCTTGGTGTTTCTGATGTGATGTCCGATCTTCTGCCAGGGGGTTGGTGCAGTGCTCGATTGTTTTGAAAAGCCTTCTGCTTTTATTAGGGACTTGATTAATGGTACAGTACGTTGCTTTGGCTGATGCGATGAGCTCTCTCCATTTTGATTCAGTATCAAGAGGACATAGGGCATTATGTTATTCTTCCACTTTCTTTCCTGTCTGCAGATGGATCATTTGTCTGCATGGTCTTTAAAGTACCAAGATCCTGAAGGGTTTGGCTCGCATTTGTATGTTTTAATTATGGTGTCAATGTTCACTTAGTTTTCTAAAGAAATGAGTAAGTTGTTTAGAAGGGTATTGACGCTGAATGTGGAGTTGGTAGAGTCAGATGAGTTCAATCTTTAGGTTGTCTATGGAGAAGACCTTGAAGAATCTGAAGGTTTGGCCTTCTCTTTTGAATTGATTTTGCTTTGTGGGCAGGAGAGGGGTAGCAAAGCGGTCAGTTCCAGGCTATGTATGGGTGGTTTGCATTGTTGGGTATGTCGAGACAACATGGTTGAGGAGGTGGGATTTGGTGTGTGGTTATCTGGGAGGTTGAAGTCACCCAAGAGGGTGGTGTGGGCATGGTAGATGAACAATGTGGTCAGGAGATCTGAGAATTCCTCTATGAAGTCCTTGTCCAGACCAGGAGGCCTATAGAAGAGATGGAGGGTAACTATCTGGGCTGCAGAGTGTGGAATGGGCTGTCAATAGTGGTGCAGAACCAGTGAGGCCTCCTCCCTTTTTATTTATGAGGTCCACATGGTGGATGCTGTAGCATCTGGATAGGAAATCTAGGAAGAGGGAGTAAACTATGTTTCTGTGATAAAGAGGGCGCAAAGCTTTTGATGAGTGCTGCGATGTTTTGTGTGTGTAGTGCACACCAAACATGACGACTGCGATGTTTGGTGTACAGAGCGAGGGTTAATGACCATTAGTTGGAATGTAAGTACTGTGGTTTGTGGTGGTGGGATGTGATCAAGTTGGAGTCTACGTGTTGTAAGATTGTGATGTCAGTCTTTGAGTCATCTAGGTCTGGGTGTGATTGGCAGTATGAGGTGTCAGGTGAGGCGCATGCTTATATTTCACTGCGAGTTTCAGTGGAACCGAGGTTCTGGCTTAAACAGGCAAAGCCCTTGTCAGTGTCTTATTGCTGGGTCACCTGGACGATGGGATGCCCCGAAGACTTGACTGAAGTGGGTGAAAGTTGCAGTCTATGCCGATGATGGGAAATGCACTCATGTCACTTGCTGGGCAGATGGCTGATGGGAGATCCAGTGATGTCACTGCCTGGCAGATGGGAAATTAAGTCTTCTTGCTTGGCTTCTTATTTAAAGAACAGTTTTGCTGGGGAACCAGAGGTTACTTCCTGTGCAGATGGAAGTTTTGTGGTGGGTATTTGTCCGTTTCCTTCTCAGTAATGGAAATCGATCTGTTCTTCGGTCCCTGGCAATACGTGGTCCCAAATCTTTTGAGGCATCTTGAGAACCTCTTCAAAGGTAATTTTTCATTGATGTTTCAAATCTGCTGTCTGAATTGCATGCCTCTGGATAATTTTATGGATGCTAATCCCAATCTATACAGTAGTATATTTAAATAAAAGTACATGTTTTGTAAGCAGATCCCGGCATTGAAATATATTTAAATAACAGTTTATTACTGATGATTAGACAAGTCCTCATAAGCCTGCCAGTCAAAGTCCTCCTGACTTCACCACCACATGCCAGAATCCAAACAGAAATGCTTAAAGAATATGTACAAGACTGCGGGAGATCAATAAACCATGCAGGGGTTTTCAGGTGCGAAGGCACTGAATAGGCTTTAGTGCTCGAGACCGGGGTAGTTAGTAGTTTCGGTAGCCCTGATCTTTGGTCTTCTGATCCTGAGAGTTGGTCTTCATATAAAAAAATCCTTGGTCTATTTAGTGGAGAAGGGCCCTTTTGTGGCGGAGTTCCTTTGCAATAGGACATACTCCTTGGATATTGTTCTATCGAAGGGCTTTTTGAGGCTTAACCCAATTGGGATTATTAGATTCACTGTGGTTTACAATCCATGATTCTTTGATGCCATTTCCACTAAAGTACCTTTCCAAGTTTTGGGAGTTATTAAAAAAACATCACCGTCCGAGTCCTGCACCTCGTCCACTGAAAGAAAGCATCTCCAGCTTAGCAGTTGGAGCAATCTCTGAGCAGGATCTCCACTCTCTCAACCTGGTGACCAGATCCAACCCTTCTGTCTCTGGCCCTAAACTGTTGGTTGGCAGAACTTACTGCAAATTTGCACTTCTCCTCAGGGCGATTCCTTAGTAGACCGTGGATACAATGTTTGTGGTTGTTTATAGATGGGAACCTTCAGGCGCAAGTCCAAATCCTAAACTGCATGTTTTCCATGGGAAAGAGCACTTGAGTCCTTGGAATCTGGAATCAACAATAAAGGTACAAATTCTCCTGCAAACGCCTCCAGTTGGTTGTTAAAAAATAATTGGAATGGTGTCTTCTCCACTGGAGTGGTCATCTGTAGTTCAGGCTGGGAAAGCAATATTTTTCCTTCAGTAAGCATCTTGGCTCTTAGGTCTACAATTGGAGCTTACGATTGAGAATCTGATGATGGATCAGAGTGGGTATCAAGGTGGAGCTGCACATCAACATGAACTACAAGTCACTTACATTCTGTTCCCCCATCAATTCCCACTTTAGCCTAAACAAAATTATTAAGAAAAGCAATAAACCTACATAAAAACTATATGGTAGTAGAGTGGACAGTGTGTGAAGCTATAAAGAATTCATGCTGTAGAAATGAACTTGCAATATATTGTATTATCTTGGGTGTCTTTTACTTGGACACATACAAAAGGAAGGCCAAGACAACAAAAAGAATGTGTAATACAAATCTCAAAAGAGTATGTTGCAGGGCTGTCTTACACAGTCATTCCATCACAGCAGTTTGTCCTGCACTTACCATCAGATATCAAACTGGTGGAAGATCCTCCTTCAACACTCCCGGCATAATAACAATACTGCTTTTATGTTTATTTACAGTTTTTATTTCATTTAATATTATCAAGAAAGCTCCAAGTTACAGCCAAGGGACTTTCCTTCTACAAATATCTTACACATATTTTTTACATATTTTGTTTACCAGTAATGCACAAGGTAGACCTATACAAGTATAAAAAGACGAGACAGATAAGATATTGGACTGAATGATTTTGATATTGATTTAGTTTTTTAACCAAAGTTTACAGACAAAGGAAAGGCATCCTGGCTACATCACATCTTGCGTTTTGCCAAAGGAGAGAAAAGAGAGAAGTTGAAAATTGCATTGATTGGATTATGGGGTGAATAACATCAAAGATCATGGAGCTTCACTGATATTTTATAACACAGACTATACTGTGATGTCCCACGCAGCTATTGTTCCCTAGCTGGGCATAGCACCCCCTGCTGTCAATGTTCCCAAGCTGGAGAGAGTGCTGCCAGCGGTGAGTGCTCACTAAGCTGGGAACAGAATTTGAGATAGCTCCCTACACCTGCTGTCAGGGCATGCAGCCTATCAACCGCATACCATGTTGGCATCATGGGTTTTCTTGAAAGTTTGGTCAAATCCCCACTGGAAACGCTTCACCCAAAACTGTGGTACATCAGCGGCGCTTCCATACGCTGCTGCTACAGATATGGCTGCGTCATAGCACAGAGCTACAAATTCACACGAATGATAATCTTAGATCACGGTCTTTCATTGATGCGTCAGTTACGGGCAAGTGGTCCTAACAAGATATCAGGGTAGGAGCTTTCCCTCGTCCCCCGCGCAACACCCAGTCAGGAAAACAGGTTGAACACCAGGGGTGAAGGGTGTTCAGAGGTCTCCAATATCACTCCTGTGGGTGGGAAGGGAAGTCAGCGGGCCTTTCACCCTCACCCGTCATACTGGACTAAAACTGCCCAAAACACAGAATTGCTAACACAATTGCTTATAATGTAAAAACACTCCAATCCTGTGAGCCCAAAACCAAACAGGAAGCACTCTTTCCCAAACTTCCTCCCTGTTGGTCAGGCCTGATTCGGAGCCTGTTTGCTGCCACATTCCCCCCTTCTGTGGCTGGATAGGAAAATCCCTAGGTCCACTGTAACCGTTAAAACTATTCCCACGGACTCCCAGGCATCAGGTGCGGGGGGACAGAGGCAGAGCTAGGAAGGTTTACTTGGATTCTAAAGTCAATCATCAAAGAAAAAGAAAGGACGAGCTTTAAAATGAACTTTCAAGCGTCCATGACCACGCTGTCCTTTTCTACTGATAAAGGGTTGTGCGAAAGTGTATGGATCAACCATGGTTTAAATGAGGTGACAGAATATTCCAGCAACATTGAAGTATTTCACAAGGAAAGCAAGTCCACAGTGGGGGTGATTCTCAATGGAGAGGGGCCTGCACCCAAGTGTGGACAGGAAGAAAACAATTACAAAGCTCGGTGAGGAATATGGGTTCACCCCATGAACTGAATTAACAATATTAGGCCTGTTACAAAATATAATTACCATTTGATGTAATGGAACAACAGACAATTTGTTTTGCAGAAAGGTCCAGAATGAAAAAAGTTAAACATTCCTTTAGCGACGCAACTTATAAAGTTATGATCCAAGAACTAAATTATGGCTACGTGTACACCATGAATTACTGAAATCGAAGGTGGTTAGCCCAGTCTGGATATAAAACCTTTAAATGTCAGCCAGGCAAGGATTGCTCCTCTGGGACTTGGCAAGTCTTGCAGAATAACCGGAATAAATAATAAATCTACCCAACTGTCATGTCCCGTGTGGTCCTTAAGAATCCGTTTGATCGTACCATTTTTGAAGGATACCATAAGTGCGTATAAGCCATCTCGCATATTTTAAGGTGCATTACATTGAGAGGGGTTTAACTGTAGAGGTATTTTACAAAAGAAGATCACGAAAGCACAGAGCAGCAGAGGCAATCAACACGTTTTGACATGTGGGAGGTTTCCATCATCTTATCCTGGATCGGGTCTCTTACCAGTTCTCACATCCAGTTGAGGAATTTCTGCAGGCCATCATGAATACTGGCAACAGCCTCAAAATTGCTGAGTAAGGTTATGCAAGACAGTTCCTTTGATATCCCTCAAGATAAGACATTTTAAGGAGAGTCAGAGGAATATCCCTCAGAGGAGTAGCAACCAGACTGGCGTTTTGGCAGCTTATTGATGGTACCCTGTCCCTGGTGGGTGACTACCTAAATCTACATACCAGAGGCTACCATCAGTGTTGAAAGACTGAGGAATTTGTTAAAATGGAGGACTTGGAAAGAACAGATACTGTCCATTAAACTGAAAGGAAAAGTCACAATCTCAGTACTTGGTAGATGCCATGTTCAGAATGTGGACGTACTTCAACATGGAAGTGGCACAGTGCGTACAAAGAGCATCAAGGGTAATGTCCCCTTCAGTACAGTTTCTCTCTCCATTCGATCTTTAAAAGGCTCAACACCACCTATCACATAGCACATTCCCATCTGACACCTTCTGGGAGCTTTTTGAGAATATGGTAAAGTGTGGATGCACCACTGTGGGGCCTGGGGATGCTGGAGCTGAGAGGACTGGAAAAACTCTCTGGAGTCTCTACCACCTGTTCAGCTGGTGTTGAAGCACTCGCACAGTATCCCACTCGGTTGTCACTGCTGGAGTCCGAATGCTTGGAGGAGGGCAGGCAAGTCCCGGGCATCAGCCGTAGCATACAGGTCACTCTGGCCCAGCATGGAAAGGGCCATGCGCAACGTGCTCCAGATATTCTCCGACATAGCACCCCGCTCACCCTGTGGACCCCGACTCTTGCGCTGCATGTTAAGTGCTTCAAGAAAATGTTCCACAGCCTCCCTAAGATAGAAACAGAAAAGGAAGAAATTTGAGTATCTAGATCACGGCCAGATAACGCCAACATTCAGCTAAAACATAAGTTTATTTAAAACGAAAATGGCCAGCGCAGCAGTTGCCAATATCTATAGAGTCTTCAGGGAATCTACAAATTGAAGGACTGTGGGTTAGGCAAGCCCTGCTAAGGCACAGCCAATACAGGTAATGCTGCTCTTATGACACCACTGCACTTCCTTTGTGTCAGATGTTGGGTGGCCAAGTGACCAGTATGAGGGTGAGACCAGTTTCTTGATGCCTTGAGTTGCACAAACCCCCTCTGGAAGGAAAATGCTACTTACCCAGTATGCATCTGTTCTTGGCATGTAGAGCTGTAGAATCTCATGCTTATGCATAGATCGCCATCTAGTGTTGGGCCTGGATGTCTTCAAAGTAGTCTTCCTAGTCACGAGGTAGGGGACTCCTCGTTTCGGTGATAGTGCGCCTAGTCATCGACTCCATCTTCAGATTGTTTTCCCGCAGAGGTTGAGAGAATGGAGTAGTAGTAAAGAATAGAGATGTCCATGTGTATGTATGAATAGTAACAAGAGAGCTACAGCAGCCACAGGGATCCCGGAGGTGGGTGGGCGCATGAGATTCTACAGCTCTACATGCTAAGAACAGATGCATACTGGGTAAGTAGCATTTTCTGTTCGAGGCATGTGCGCTGTAGATCACATGCTTATGCATAAACTATACAGCAGTCTCCCTAAGCTGTAGCTATCCTGTAACTGATAAAGTTGTCTGAAACAGTGTTTTAAGTACTGCTTGGCCCACATTAGCTTATTGTCTGGCTAACGCATCTACACAATAATGCTTGATGAATGTGTGTGGTGTGGACCATGTTGCAGCTTTGCAGATGTCAGTAATAGGGATGTTCCCTAAGAAAGCCTAAGCAGCCCCTAGCTTCCGATTGGAATGTGCTCTAGGGGGTACAGTTAAGAGTCCTTTTGGCGTTTGCATAGCAAACCTGAATACATTTAACGATCCACCTAGCAATACCTGATTTGGATATAGGATTGCCCTTGTGGGGTGGTGCAACAGCGGCAAAGAGTTGTTTGGTCTTACAAAAAGATTTTGTTCTTTCAGTGTAATACAACAGTGCTCTTCTAACATCTAAGATGTGTAGAGGTCATCTGCAACGGAGTCAGGTTGAGGGAAGAAAACCGGTAATTCAACCGCCTGATTTATGTGAAATGCAGATACTACGTTAGGTAGGAATGTGGGATTGGTACAAAGAACCACTTTATCTTTGTGTAGCTGGAAAAAAGGTTCTTCTATGGCTAGTGCCTGAAGTTCACCCACTCTCCTCAATGAAGTGATTGCAATGAGGAAAGCTGTTTTCCAAGTGACCTGTAGTTCACATTTGTGCATGGGTTCAAATGGTGGGCCCATTAACCTTGTGAGGACAATATTAAGATTCCACACTGGGGCAGGTGGAAGTCTTGGTGGTATAACTTTTTAGTCCTTCCATAAATGCTTTTATTACAGGCACTCTAAAGAGCGATAAATGTTGCCTATTTTGAAGATTAGGCTGCAATTGCAGCAAGATGCAGTCTGATGGATGTATGGGCCAATGATGACTGCTGCAAATGTAACAGGTAGCAGATAATGTTTTGTATGAAAGCATCAAGAGGGTTGATGGTATTGCAATAGATAACAAACTGCTTCCATTTGGCTGCGTAGCAGGCTCTTGCGGTAGGCCTTCTGGCTTCTTACTAATGTTCATACAGTCTGGTGGAAGGGTCAGATAACCAAACTCTATGACTTAAGGAGCCAGATTGTGAGGTTCAATTGTTTGGGATCTGGGTGTTTGATTTCTCAATGGCTCTGTTTGAGGAGACTGGGAGTTAAATGTAATTTTTGATGCGGTACCAGAAAGAGTTCCAACAGGGTTGTGAACCAGGGTTGACGTGCCCATGTTGGAGCTACTAGGATTAGTGTGATAGAGGTTTGCCTGAGTTTCCGAACCACTGATGGAATGAGTGGGAGAGGCGGAAAAGAGTAAGCAAATATCCCTGACCAGTTCATCCATAGAGCATTGACTTTGGATAACGGTTGTGGATATCTGGAGGCGAAGAGTTGGCATTTTGCGTTTTGGGGTGTTGCAATGAGATCTATGTGAGTGACTCACCAAGCTTAGAAGTAGGGGTGAAGAACCTGCGGGTGAAGTTCCCATTCGTGTATTTGATACCCCTGCCTGCTGAGGAGGTCCGCAATTTGGTTGTTGACTCCTGGGAGGTGTTCCACTAGGAGATAGATATTGTGGTGAATAGCCCGCCTCCAGATGTCTTTGACTAAGTGGGACAGCTGGAGAGAGAGTGTGTCCCCCCTGTTTCTGTAAGTATTACATAGCTGTCCTGTTGTCTGTTCGAACCAAGACAGCTTTGCCAGACAGGTGATCTTGAAAAACTTTGAGAGCTAGAAAGATTGCCATCAGCTCTAAATCATTGATGTGGAGCAACCTTTGCTGGTGGCTCCACAGACCTTGCAATGTGTGTTGTTGAAGATGGGCTCCCCAGCCAGTAAGTGACGCATCTGCTGTTAATACTGTCTGTGGAACCGGGCCTATGAACGGCCATCCTTTTGACAAATTTTGTGTGTTCCACCACTGCAGAGAGCGATGAATACCGCCGCCTACCAACACTAGATCGGTTAATAGACCATGTGACTGGTTCCACTGACTGGCTAAGCAGTCTTGAAGTGGACTCATGTGCAGCCTGGCATGGGGAACGATCATGATGGAAGACGCCATCATTCCCAACAGCTGCATAAAAACTCGAGCTGGAAGTGACTGATTGGCTTGAAATTGTAGAATTACCGCCTGAATGTTTCAAATTCTGGCTGCGTTGGAAAACGCCAGAGCCCTTTGAGTATCTAAAGTGGCTCCTAGGTAGTTCTGAGTTTTGGCTGGCTGAAGATGTGATTTTAACACTTTGACTGTATACCCCTGTTGGTGAAGTAACTGAATGGTTACGGAAGTATGCTTGCAGCATTGTTGGTACGTGCCAGCTTTGATGAGCCAATCCTTCAGGTATGGGAAGACATGGATGCTTTGTCTTCTCAGATGAGCAGCTACTACCGCCAGGCACTTTGTGAAAACTCTGGGGGCAGTGGTGACTACGAATGAGAGTACCTTGAATTGGTAATGTTGACCTGCTACCACAAACCTGAGAAATTTGCAGTGAGCCGGGTGGATTGGAATATGAAAGCAGGCGTCCTTTAAGTCTAGAGTAGACAGAAAGTCGCCCTTTTGCAAGAGAGGTAGTACCTGTTGAAGTGTTACCATGTGGAAATGGTCTGACTGTATGTAAAAATTTAGTTCTCTGAGATCTTATATTGGTCTGAGAGAGCCGTCCTTCATGGGAATTAGGAAGTAAAAGGAACACACGCCCGACCCTTGATGTTGTGGTGGTACGGGCTCTATAGCTCCTTTTAGTAGTAGGGACTTTACCTCTTGTTTGAGGAGGTGTAGGTTATCCGGTGAAAGTTTGTGTGACTTTGGGTAGGAAATGGGACAGTCTACCCCGACAGGTGTTACGTGGTCGGGGGGAACTATGGGCAACTCAATGCTTTGTATTGGAGGGGGAAGTACGTGTGTTAGAACCTCTACCTCTGCCTTTGCCGTTGTTCCCTCTCTAACCCCCTCTGAAGTAATTTTCTGAGCCTGAGGGTTGGTTATTGCCCTTATAGGTGGATGCAGTTTCTGAGGAAGTATTTTTGGACCCTGCCCGATAGAAAGAGCGCTGAAAGGAACCACGGCCTTGTGTAGACTGAAGGACTCCCATAGATTTAGCCACTTCAGTATCTTTTTTTCATATTTCTCAAGTGAAGAATCTACCACTGGCCCAAAAAGGTGTGTTCAATATGGAGGCCTGAACATCCGGTTTGAAACCTGAAATGAGTAGCCCGGCGTGTCTTCTTAAAAGGACACTAGTGTTTACCGCTCTGGCAGATGTGTCAGCAGCATCTAGGGAGCACCTAATTTGGTAGTTTGAAATTAACTGTCCCTCACGTACCAGGTCTTGCGCTTTAGATTTATGTTCTTGGGGTAGAAATTGGATGAGTTGTTCAATTTCATCCCAATGTGCAGCACGGTCATATCTGGCTAGCAACACTTGTGTATTAGATATGCGCCAGAAGTTAGCTGCCTGGGAAGCTACCCTTTTGCCTGAAGCATCAAGGAGCTTTGACTCATTATCTGTAGGTGGAGTGTCTGCAGTAGTTTGGGAGTTTGCCCTTTTGCGTGCATTGGAAACTACTAACGAGTCTAAGGGTAATTGTCTGATTATATCAGATGGTGCAGGCTTGTATTTTTGTATCCGCCCTAGGGGTAAGGATACGTGCCCTGACAGGATCCTTAAATATGTCGTCTACATGCCTAGTCATTCCTTTCAGGATGGGATATGTGATTTTTGTGTGCTGTTCAATGTTTCAAAAAGGAAATCCTCTTCAAGGGTTTCTTTATAGAGCTGGACCCCATGGTAATTGCCAGCCCTGCCTAGCAATTCAATATAGGCTACACTGTCGCCTGGTGGAGAGGCCCTGGTAGATTATAGGTCAGGATCATTGTCTGTGGGCGAAAAAGTGTTGTAGTCATCCCACTCATCAATAGGTCCTGGCTGACCATTATCATTATCCCCATCACCCCGATTGTCAGATGTATGTGGTGGTGAGTGCGCAGGTGAAGTTGGCACAGGTAGAGACTAAGGCAAAGTTGGTGATAAAAGAGGAGGATGAAGAGGAGGGGAAGCGTTTGTTGCAATATTTCTCTTCTTCAGTGGAATATGATATTACTCTTCGGTATTAGTCCCTCTGTTTAGAGTCACTTTAGTGGTAATGTGTCCAGTTTTGGGATGTATGACCAATATTTTCTGTTTTCGGTCCCGTTTAAGTGGATCACTGAAACTGGGCTTTTTAGGTGACTTTGGTGCATCAGTCGGCTAAGGAGTAGGTATTTTCGGATCCGAGGTGGTCTTCGGTGCCAAGTGGTGAGGTTCGGAGCTGGACTTTGGCTTCTACCCCAAAGGCTTTGGCTCGGTACCCGACTTGGCGTGGGTTTATTTCAGTGCCGGAAGACTTTTTGGTAGGCTTCGGTGCCAAGGCAGAAGGCTGGGCTAGGCCCGACTGTCTCTCACGAGCTCTCCGATCGAAATAGGGTTTTTGTCAATAAACACGATACACTAAGAATGGAACACGCGATCAGAAACAATACCGTCGAGGGTTAGTGTTCTACGCACCGAGGGTAACAGAAGGATCGGTGTCGAACCGGAACGCAGCGAGTAACAACCGAACCCGATGGCGGAAAAAAACAATCTGAAGATGGAGTCGTTGACCATGCGCACTATCACCGAAAGGAGGAGTCACCTACCTTGTGACTAGGAAGACTTCTTCGAAGAAAAACTAAGTGCAAACATCCGGGGCCAACACTAGATGGCGATCTATGCACAAGCATGTGATCTACAGCTCACATGCCTCGAACACAATGTTGTTCCATGGGTGACTGATGGTCCATGGATTCCTGCAGCCCTTCAAAAGCGATAGGGCCCTCTAGGGTGACCGTCATCCTCAGACTTGTGTAACTTAAATTATTTTGATTTTCCAACACATATGTAAGATGGTAATGTACATATTTATGTGGCTACATTATTTTGCATTTTATGTATGTAGCACAGATAGTTAGTTTATACACAAGGCTGCTTTGTATGGATATTAATGGCTCTTTTGCTACACTCCGAATCTTCTGCAAAGTGAACATCACAACATTTATATTGTTTTATTTTAAATGGAATAAGAGAAGAATGATGGGCTAAGTCGAAAACAGAAGCGCCAACGCTCTCCTGCACTTGGCGCTGAGGATAGGTTTTGCTGTTATGTTGCTCTTCGGTTTGCCTGGCTATTGTCCACAATGCCATCTTTTTCCAGTTCGACAGGCCCTTAAAACAAGCTTGTTCTAGCACTTTGGACTGTGGCTCTCCCTGCACAAAGCACATGGCTGAATAAGGGGTTTCCGCACTATAAGCCCAAGATGATAGCCTTCTCCCCCAATATTCCATGCATCAATCACCCATACCTTTTGCTGTATTATCCGCTCCGTCTTTCTCCTGCCAAGTATAACCCCATGCATATCTCTTCTACACTATCTTATTTGTTTCCACCCATAATGTTGCCCAAGTACTCTATAGCCATACCTCCCCCTACCACTTCTGCACCCTGTGGTCCAGCTGGTCCCTTCACCCCAGCACCTTGATGCTTCTGGCCTCCCCCACGTTACCTGTGTGCTCCAAGGTTGATGCAGCTGATGCCGAGGTTATATCGGGAGCGGATGTATCCAGGCTGCAGCTCCAATGCACGCCGGTATGCCTCCACCGCCTCTTCGCTCTGATTCCCGTTGGCCAGGGTGGCACCCAACTTGTTCCAAAGCAGATAATCCTGCAATGAAAGTGGGACACAGGCAACGATTAGAGAGTACTTCATAAAGCGTAAGATGGATGTGAAGAACAAATTACTTACCTTCGTTAATGCGGTTATTCTGGTGGATTTTCCAACAGCAGATTCCTCACCTATGAATATACCCAAAGAGCAAGACTGGATTTGGAAAACGTTTCTCCAAGCAGAGCTTCAGCACACAGCTAAGTGGCGCCATGTGGTTCTTTGCTGACTTAACACCGCCCTGGAAGTGACTAAGCAGAGCTGCATATAGGCGTCACCCCTACGCAACGTCACTTTGTCTTTTTCCTTTCTGCCCGCTGACACTGAGCGTGAACAACTGTTGGTACCAGTATGCTCAATACTAACTTTGTAGATGTTAAAAGGAAACCACTTGAGAGGAAGGGGAGGTGGGAGGATGGTGAGGAATCTGCGGTTAGACGGAATATATACCAAAACAAGTGTTACTGAAGGTAAGTAACTTGTTCTTCTGATTGAAACGTCCAAATGCAGATTCTTCACCTTAGAACAGATACCAAAGCAGAACCTCCCAAGGCGGAGGGTTTGTGAAGTATGCTCAGACTGAAAGTATTGCAGAACAGAGCGGGCAAAATGCCATTCTGGACCTTGCAGTCAAGGAAGCAGTATTTTGTGTTCGTGTGCAGACACACCCATCTTGCAGCCTGGCAGATGTGAAGGAAAGGCGCTTTGCATGCCAACGCAGTGGTAGCAACCTTAATACTGGTGGAAAGGGCTCTCAGAGCTTCGGAGGCCGCCAGTGCGGTACAGAGCTTAATGCTGAAAACTATCCACCTGAACAGGGTCCTGCTCTGCACAGACTTCCTTTTTTTCTATGGAAAACCCCGCAAATAGTTGATTGTACACTTGTTGGTCATTGGTACGATCACTGTAAAAGCTTAAAGCAGTTTTAGGGTCCAGTCGATGGAGCCTCTCCTCCTTTTCGTGAGTTGAGGGGGAGCAAAGAATGTGATTGATGGATTGCCTTAGCACCAACTTATTTAGGAAAAAAGATGGTGTATGGCAGATACAATATAAGTGCCTGAAGTTCACTCACTTGATAAGCTGACATAATTGCATTTAGAAAAATGATTGTGCCAAGTCCGGAACCTCCTCAGATACCAAACCTGAGAGGAAATGTCAAATTCTGCCCCCCACTGCTTGGCAACATATTTGATTGCATCCTGTCCATCATGAATCTTCTAAGCCTAAGAGGTCCTAGGATCCTTTGGGACCGCCGATAAGATCTCACTTGCCATGTCCCTCATGGCATGTGTGTAACAGCCCAGCAAACAAACAGCGTTCACAAATCATAATACTAAACTGGTAGAAGAAAACAGGCGCTTGACCAAAGGCTCAATCCTGTAAGATTCAGGTTACTGTTCGAGGCCAACACAATAAGGCTCTCTCATATGGGCTGCTTCGGGAGAAAATCGGGGTCACCAAGCACGGTCTCCGACTTTTGGTGACTGTGTATTCATAGGCAGGCAAGAACTAGATTAGTCCAAGTAGGCATCAAAGAATGGGTTATAGCATAGTTAATGGGAAGCGAGGGCTCAGATGTAGCTGGCCTAGGCTGTAAGATCTCTGTAAGGACATTTCTTTTGGTCTCAACGGAGGGTAGCTGTAATTCTAGCACATCTTCTGCGGTCAGGACAACCACAGCAATCAAGAAACTCTCTTCTGGCAGTGACCCATTAAGGCCACTGGCATTCTGTAAATCAATATATAAGGCATTAGTGGTATAGTGAGTGGGGAGCAAGTCATCACCTTTCACATCTTGGGGTGCCCCTTGCAACCCAAGATAAAGGCTAAAAGATAAAAGTCAGACCTTTAAAGATAATGGAGCCTCTGGTGATAGGGTCGATGTGGCAGAGGAGCTGGGTTACAGTCAGATTGCATGACGACCAGTTGCACTTTTGTAATTTCGCAGCGCAACATTAGTCAGGCTCAAGTCGAAGTAGGTTCAGAGTTTGACAAGGATGTTGGCAATGGGTCCTCTACAGGCACCAGTAGTGCTAACACCAGCTTTCGTGTAGAAGGGACAAGCTTGGATTTAGGAGCTAGAGTTGGTACGCGTCTAGTAACAGGTACCAGATGGTGCCAGGAATGGACTCCGATGCTAACCACACTGTGGGCCAACGCAGTTATGCGGAGACCACAGGGGAACCGGAGGCACACTGAAAATTTGCAGCAAGGTCTACAACAGCCTCAAAAATTCAGGGTGCGGGGGGACCAGCTGAGGAATTGGTTGCGTGGCTGGGGACCATGAAGGGGTGTGACTTAGAAGTCACGGGGAAAGCAGCCAATGTTAGGAGTGGAGCTCTGGATCGGTGCCAGAAGATGGGGAAAGAAAGGAACGGATATCAGTGCTCAAGGGTGCCACTTATATGTGAATCATGTCTGCCACTTCAGGGGTGGTGAGGAGTCAGAATGGAGCTGCACGGTGCCACTTAGTGGTGCGCTGGAGCACGGTTTAGAGAAACATTTCCCTGAACCAGTTGGGCTCCTGGCTGATATTGTAAGATGAGGAATCTGAAGTTAGAAGTATCCATCAGAATGACATTTTCGCTTTATATTAAAAGTTAATATCACCCCCAACTCAATGCTACTAAATTGATCAGACTCAGAAGCATGCTCTTCTACATCTTCCCAGGTGGAATGTGAACCTATTCCGTGGAGATTACATGCTTATCTGCAGCAGGTTCATCGTCTTACTGGGAATGTGTCTGGCAGCCTACAGTATACACAGATGCCTACAGCAAGCTTATCAGCCCATTTAGTTATCCTATTTCAATATGAATCTTTGTCCTTAAGCAGTGGTGGCTGGGGATCTCTGAAAGTGGTGGGTGTAATACCGTCCAGGAGTTCACTCCATTGTTTTTCAAGATTTGCCCCACTCATACTCGCACTCTCACATTTAGGCCAAGATTTATCCAGTCATTGCGTTGTCCTTGCATCGTGCAAGGCAAGGACTTCAGTAGTATATGTACAAACCACTTAATGGATGATTTGCGCCTCCTTGCACAGTTTGTAAAGAAATGTAAACGCAGCTGCTTGTGTGCATTACATTTAAGCTGGGGGGCATTACACGGGTGGAGCATGGGCGTTCCAATGCATCAATGGATTTTGGTGCATTCTTGGGTTTACGAAAGCTAGTAAACCAGGGAATGTGCCTTTCACGCAATGAAGCACAGAAACTTTGCTTGCTGCCCTGTGTTGCATGACAGATTTGTAAATATGCCTCTTAATCTATTTCCTCACTCACTGTAACTTACATGCTCTCACTTACTTTCACTCATACTCACTGTTAAACACACACAAATGTACTCATACTCACTGGTTCTCTTTCTCACTTACTGAATCTGGGCACCAGTGCAACTGCATCTGCTGCACCATTGGTAGCTACACCCCTGACTCACTTCCACTCCCTCTCGCAACCTCCAATCAATTACTCATTCTAACACACTCTCACTGCTTCACTCACTCCCTTGTACTCACTATTCATGCACACTCTCACAATCAGACTATCAATCACTTTCACTCCCATTGATACTCTCAAACATACTCACACACACTTTCACTCAATCCCATTTACTCTCAATCACTCACAAACACATACTTTCAGGCATAGAGGAATACATTTTTTTTTCTTTGGGCTTGGTTACTTAGCCGGCAACTCCATGGCGGCAGCAGCAGAGCAGGAATCTGGTGCTGGGCTTTGGAAGCAGCAAGCTATGATTTCCAATGAGGAGCCAGGCGGCGCAGCAAGGGCAGGTATGAAAAGGCGAAGAGCCACCTCAGTCCCCCTCCTACCTTCTTGATAGGACTGGAAGCCCAGCCCCATAAGAAGCCGGGATGGTGCTGGGGCCCTGGCCCTGCCCCTGCTGTTCTTTGTGGCTTCTCATTGGATCCAGGGATACGCAGATATGCACTTTGACAGACACACTGTAGCAGATATGCTGTGCTCCATGAGGCATGCAAAGTATGTCTGCTAAAGAAAACGGATTGTGGCTGTGTGTTACACTATACCCCTCAGAAATGCACAATCCAGACATCCAGATACAGAGTGTTGTTTTAACATCACTCTGTTGCTCGATCAGGACTCAGCCCCCCCCCACCCCTCCCCATCCCTCCTGTTGTCATCTGGAGCCTGTAGAAGAGGCAGAGAGGACCGACCTGAGTGCAGGCAGTGTTCATGAATACACAAAACTTGTGTTTACATGAACAGCACTAACTTGAAAAACGAGCAGGGGTTTGTAAAGCGCGCTACTCACCCGTGAGGGTCTCAAGGTGCTGGGGGGAGGGGCAGCTCCAGATCAGCCGAAAAGCCAGGTCTTGAGGCACTTCCTGAAGGTGCACGGAGTGCGGGACCATCTCATGTTGACTGGGAACTTGTTCCAGGTCTTTGCTGCGACGTAGGAGAAGGCTCTTCCACCTGTTCTGGTTCAGTGGATGCATGGGGTCTTTGCCAGGGCGAGGTCGGCAGCGCGGAGGTTCCTTAAGGGTACATGGAAGGAGACTCTTTAGCTGAGGTATTTGGGTCCGATGTTGTGGAGGGATTTGTAGGCGTGGGTGAGTAGCTTGAAGGTCACTCTTCTCGATGGGGAGCCAGTGGCGGTCTCGTAGGTGCCGGGTCATGTGCTTGTGTCGTGGGGTTCCGAGGACGAGTCTGTCTGCTGTGTTCTGGATGGTTTGGAACTTGTGTAGCAGGGTTTGTTGATTCTGGCGTAGAGGGCGTTGCCATAGTCCAATCTGTTGGTTATGAGTGCGTGGGTGGCGGTCTTTCTGCATTCAGGGGGGATCCAATTGAAAGTCTTGCGGAGGATACGGAGGGTGTTGAAACAAGTGGAGGCGACGGCGTTGATCTGGTGGGTCAAGGTGAGGGAGAAGTCTAGAATGATGCCGAGGTTCCGGGCGTGGTCCGGGTTTCGGAGGGCAGGGGGCCACCAGGAGCTGTCCCAAGCAGTGGGGGAGGGTCCAAGGACGAGGACCTTTGTCTTCTCCGAGTTCAGTTTTAGGCAGCTGTTGCTCATCCAGGCTGCAACATCTTTCATTCCTTCTTGGAAGCTGAGTCTGGTGTCTTCGGGGTTCTTCATGAGAGAGAGGATGAGCTGGGTGTCGTCGGCGTAAGATACTATGCTGAGCCCATGCTGTCTGACGATGGCGGCGAGGGGGGCCAAGTAGAAGTTGAAGGGCGTGGGGCTTAGCGAGGATCCTTGGGGTACTCCGCAGTTGATCTCAGTAGGTTCGGAGAGGAAGGGAGGGAGTCTGATCCTTTAGGTTCTGCCGGAGAGAAAGGGGCGGATCCAGTCGAGGGAGGTTCCCCGTATACTGGCTTCGTGGAGTCTGGCTGCAAGAGTCCAATGGGAGACAGTGTCGAAGTCTGCGGAGAGGTCTAGTAGGATGAGGGCCGCAGTATGGCCACGGTCGAGTAGCATGAGGATGTCATCGGTGTGGCTAAGGGAGTGGCCTCGGTGCTGTGGTTTCTGCGAAATCCGGACTGGGAGGAGTTAAGGATGGCGTTCTCTTTGATGAAGGTGGTCAATTGGGTTTTGATGAATCTCTCTGTGACTTTGGCTGCGAAGGGAAGGAGAGAGATGAGCCGGTAGTTTTTCAGGTCCGTCGGTCGGCGGAGGGTTTCTTGAGGAGGGGCTTGACCGTTGCCCGCTTCCAGTTGTCAGGGAAGATGCCGGAATCAAGGGAGGCGTTGATGGTCCGGCCTAGTTCGGGTGTTATGGCATTGGCGGCTCTGTGGTAGGTGTCCGGTGGGCAGGGTCCGTGGGGGCTCCTGAGTGGGTGTTCATCATGGACGTGGTGGTGTCAGTTTCCAGGTGGTGATGGTCGGCTGGTTGTCGGTGGTGGGAAGGGGCGCGGAGGGCTTTGCTTTTCGGGTGGAAGTAGGAGCTGAGCTTGTTGCAGAGGTCCTGAGAAGGATTGACGTCCGTGGCTTCGCTGGGGGGTTTGGTGAACTGCTGTATGACGTTGAAGAGTTATTTTGCGTGGCTTGCGTTGGTGTGGATTTTGTTCCTGATAAAGGGCCGCTTGGTGGCTCTTATGCGCTGGTGGTATTCATTCATGGCGTTTCTGTAGTTGTTCTGGTCTTCGGTGGTTTTCCTGTTCCACCAGAGTTTCTCTGCGCCTGGCTTCATGGAGGTCGGTGGTGAACCAGGCGGCCTTCAGGTAGCGTTGTTTGACGGGGTAGCAGAGGGGTGCAAGCTTGTCAGCGCAGCTGGCGATCCAGTTCTTTGGCTGCAGAGTTAGCGACTTTTGTGGCGGGGGGGGGGATCATGGAGGAGGGTGGTGTTGAGGTGTTCCTCTGTGATCTTACTCCAGTCCCTCCGTGGCGGGCGCGGGGCGGGTTTGGGTGCAGTGGTGGTGGTGAAGGTGAAATGAACGCAGTGAAGGTGAAGTGTACGCAGTGGTGGTCTGTCCAGAGGGGCTGCGTTGTGTTGCTGAAGTGTATGTTTGTCTCTCCTGCGAAGATGGGGTCCAGGGTGTGTCCCTCTCTGTGGGTGGAGGTGGTGACGAGCTGCCTCAGTCCGTGGTTGTCAAGGAGGGTGGTGGAGTAGGGGTCGCTGCGGTTGTCGAGGTGGAAAGTCAGGTCTCTGATGAGAATGTAGTCCGTGGAGGCAATGGCGTAGGGTGCAGCGAGGTCCGCAATGGTGGTAGCGGGAGAGGCGCGGGGTCCCATGGGTCTGTAGATGAGGGTCCCGCGCAGCGTGGTTCTGGGGCTGGTTTTGATCTAGAAGTGGAGGTGCTCTGTGTTGGAGAGGGGGTAGCTCGTGCTGGAGGTGGAGAGTCGAAGGGAAGTTTCCGTGAAGAAGGCAACATCACACAAGGTGTCGAGCAGGTCCCAGATCTCCGTGGTGTGTCTGTGGAGGGAGCGTACCTTGAGGAGGATGCACGTCAGGGCTTCGGTGGTGCGGGCATCTGTCGTGCTTTCTGCGGTCATGGGAGGGCTGTTGATGGTGAAGGATAGTTGGCAGTGTCGCCAGGAGAACTGGCGGTGGGTTGTGTTTGGCGTCGATCTCTGGCAGTGGTTGTTTCTCCTGTGGCTGAGTGCGAGGAGGGCGGTAGCAGTCGGGGGTTGTAGATCCAGGGTCTCTGGCACTGGCCACGGTCGGGTTGTAGATAGGGTTGCCTTTGGCGCACCTGAGGAGCGCGAACGCTCAGCGCCCGCCATTAAGTAGGGGAGGGGGCGGGACGAGAGGTAGGGAGGCAGGAGCGGGGGCTGTCCAAGGGGACGGGGTTGCAGGGGCAGCAGTGGCCAGAAATCGGCGGTTCAGAGGAGAGAAAATAACTTTTAGATTAAATTAAATGAGGGCGAGAAGGGTGCAGCTCCAAGGCAGGAGTCAGGATCGGTCTGCTGGCGCGAACCCGCACCAGGAGGAGGACTCGAAGCTGGGGCGAGGCAACAGAGATGCGGAGCTGCCGGGGAGAGAGTCGACCCAGACCGGAGGTCAAGGTCTTACTCGCACTCCCCAGCAGTGGCCGCCATCAAGTAGGGGAGGGGGCGTGACGAGAGGTAGCGGGGCAGGAGCGGGGATGTGCAAGGGGGTGGGCTGCAGGGGAAACAGCAGCGGTAAACTGGCGGTGCAGAGGAGAGAAAATAAATTTTAGATTCAATTAAATTAAAATGAGGGCGAGAAGCGTGCAGTTCCAAGGCAAGAGTCAGGATCGGTCTGCTGGCGCGAACCCTCACCAGGAAGAGGACTCGACGCTGTGGCGAGGCGACAGAGATGCAGAGCCGCCGGGGAGAGAGCTGACCCATACTGGAGGTCAAGGTCTCTCCTCAAACACAGAAGGCAGAGGGATGCGCCCTGCTGTCCCTGATAAGAAGCTGCTACTGTCCTTGAGGTGCACACAGATCTCTTCTGTAAGAGCATCCCCAAACTACTGTACTGTCCTACTGGATTAGGGCGGGTGAAATGCAGGGTAAGGAGGTTTAACACTCTTTTGTATTAATAGGATGGTAAAATGGACATTCAAGTTATGCACAGTTTGTAAGCAGGTCCATCAAACAAATCGCCATACTGGGAATAAAACAGCCCTACTGCAATTAATATTAAGGTTACCCACAGATTCTGGAAGCAGGCACAACCTTCCCAATTTATATAGGAGTATTGGAACATGCTGTCTGCTGGTTGCACACAGACATCTACAGCTGGTGCATTATTCCAACTGAGCCAACCACCTTCCTAATCCTTCTGTTTGTACACTTAAGAGATTCATCATTTCCACATGATGGACGGAGCAATGGTTTTCTGGACCCCTAAGGCAAGCAAGGAAAATGGCTCCCTCACTTTACAGGTCAATATTACAGGACAGCCATAACTGGGGTGAAGGGAGTCCCTTGCACGCCTGGACACTGGTGCTGAAACACATACTGCTCTAATTACAGCAATGCCACTGCTTCGGACTCTCAGTGTTCCATATACCACCTTTCCTCGTCATCTTCACCAGTCCATCCCGTCACCTCTTTTCACTGTTCAGCTGCTTCCCTCACTATCTCTTTGAGTGTCTCTCTTCATCTCCTCACTCTTCCTCATCTCCTTGCCCCATCCCTCACTTTTCTTTTCCTCTCCTTGGTCTCAACCCCCTTTCCATCTCTGTCCTCCTTCTCTCTATTATCTCCCCTCTTCTATGTACATCCTACTCTTCTTTCTCCCAGTATCCACTCTCTTCCTCCCTTTTAAATATTTACTTTTCCTTCTCCTTCTCACTGATCTTCCACCGTTCTCTCCAACAAACTTGTTTCTGCCTCCCTTCCCATCTCTTCCCTATCTGTTTTTGCTCGTTTTCCACCTTCTCTCACCTTTTTCTTTTCCTGCTTCATTTCACATTTTTTTTAATCCCATCTCTGGACTCCATTTCCCCCTATTTTCCTTCTTCAAAGCTAATTTTCTGTTCTCCTCCTCTCTCTGTGGATCCTATTTTTGCCCTCTGTTCTCTTCGCATTTAATCTTACCTTTCCATTTCTCTTTTTACTCCCTTCTCTAGCTTTCCATAATTTACCCTTCCTACTTTAATTTTTATTTTCTTTCTCCCTAAATCACCTTTTGCTCAGCTACACCACTCACCATACAGAGGTCCCCCCTCTCTCAAAATAAACTTTCCTAAAAAGGAATAAACATAGATGCACGCCTTGGTAAAGCACAGGTATCAAAATACTGAGTGGGCCTCCTAAGTAAACTTCAGCCGGTCCAAGGCACGCTGGGGCCTCGCACACATTTGGGCCAAGGCGCCTCTGCACCTGCTGCTCCATGGATCACTACGCCTCTGCAGTACATACTTTATGGAAGAAATGCTGCTAGTAAGGGTGCCTTGGTAAAATAGGCTAGTCTTGGTGTGAAAACATATCAACATCATTCGTTCCTTGTTCAGGTATTTAAATCTCTGCTGTATTTTTTCCGCAGACTTGAAAGAGGACATCGAATGTTTTCTGTTTTACATGACTACCCAGAACTGACCTGAAAACTGAGGGTGGTTGTCATATCACGGTTCTGCCCGAAAAGTGGACCAAAGGTGTCCCTGCATACCATAGGATCTCAAGGGTCTAGCCCCCTGTGGGTTCCTCCTGACTGGTCTCCCAGTCCCAGCTTGCAGGCTCTTTCTGATCGGACTGCTCCCCATCGAAGAGAAAGGGACACCTAAAGCATTAACAACCTCTGCACCTGGGCGCCCCAAAGCCTCCAGAGGTGAGCTGTTGGTGTGGCCTGGGACCATGCTCCATACTCACCTTAAGTCCCGGAGAACAGTTCTGTAAGTCACAGTTAAGTGCCTGGAGGAAAGTGACCCTTTTTGACATGGTCACCCCCACTTTTTGCCTGATGAACGATGCAATTTCGACTGGAAGTGCACTGGATTCCTGCTAACCACGTCCCCAGTGCCAGAGCTCTTTCCCAAAATTGTACAAATATTTACCCCAATTGACAAAACCTTCAGCAACCTCTGTAAGTCCCTAGTTAATGGTATCCCTGGTACCCAGGGCATGAGGTACTAAAGAGGGTCCCAAAAAGCTGCAGCACCCTTAGGGATCCCCTCACCAAGCACATGCAAGGCTTTCATTGAAGGATGTGTGTCTTGGTGCAGATAAAAGTAAAAACAGGACCTTTCACACAACCCTGTGTGCCATGTCCCCTACCACTGCAGGTAATATTAGTAAGTTAAAGTACTTACATGATTTCTATGATCTTGGTATATAAATTCATATTAAAGTATGTGTTATTTTTTATAAATTGGTGCAGAACGTATAGTTGCTTACCTGTCGGTGTAGTTTTGCAGCTTGAAGACTTTCTGGATTTACTATGTTGTGCATTATTCCGCCATTTAGTGGTTGGGTCCGGAATTGTCGTATTTCTTCTTGTTTCTTTTTTTTTCTTGGCCCAGGTGGGCGTCGACATACCATGATTTGGTGCCTCTTCGTGACGTCGACGCGCTTCCTCCGGAAGCTCCCACCTTTGGTCGCCATCTTCGGATTCTTTTTTTTTGTTTTTTTGTTATTGGTTCTTGTCCTTCAATATAGTCTTCCTCTTGTCTCATCTTTCTGGAAGAAGAGGGTGGGATCGCTAGTGAATCCAGAAAGTCTTCAAGCTGCAAAACTACACCGACATGTAAGAAACTATACGTTTTGCAGCGTGAATCTTTCTGGATTCATTATGCTGTGCATAGACTTTGTAGCGGTTTGCTAGGTTGGTGGTGGCTGGGTGGAAGATGAGCGAGCGTTGGTTACTGAAATTGTGCTGTAAGACCTACTGTCCCACTTGTGCTTCCTTGTTCATATGAAGTAGTAGTGCTTAATGAACGTGTGCATTGAGGACCATGTTGCTGCTTGGCAACTGTCTGGAATAGGCATATTTGCTTTGTGGAAATATGGATTTTTATGATCAGTTATGTCCCCTATCTTGGACCCCAACGGTTTCATGTATAAATCACAAGTACATGTATGTTCCCTCCAGTTCCAGTTATGAAGACGCAAACACATGTGCGTCCACCGTCAACATGTCCTCTTTCAGACCCGCCATGAATGGGTCGGATATTCTATTCCTAAGTATGAAAGGCCACCGGCTATATATGGTTCATTTATCCCATTTTACAGTCCAGGCGAGTAGGCCCTGATTTTGCCATTAAGCCTTTTCCTGCCATCTGCCTCTGAAAGCTCCAGTCTGAGCTCGCATCTGTATCCATGAACTTTGTCCTACTCCCTGCGCGGCTAACGGTGCCTGACTCGGCCTGTCGGCCTATCTGCCTGCCAAAAACTGTATTTCACCTTCAAGATTATCTGCTCTGCTCCGCTCCTCATCCAATGCATTCCTGTCTAGCAGTTTAAGTAAACATTCCTCTAGCTACCGTGCAAATGGGCCCGGCTTCTCTGTCTTTATGCAAGTAATTCATAGCCCTGTTACTATGGAAGATTTCTGCCCTCGCATCTAGTGTAGACACTTAGACGCTTGTACACGCACTAACAGTCAGTATAGTCAGTATAGAATAAGATTCTATCCTAAGAGACCTCTCTCTTTGGATAACACAGTTCTTTAAACATAGGATATTAGATATGATTTGGGATTAGGTTGACATAACCCCAGACTTCTGTCTCCACATGTAGAGCTAAATGTCAAGTCCCATTCTCCCCCTAGTTGCACGTCAAATCACACGTCATGCTGCTGCGCGCGCATCTCTGCCAAGTATTTTTGCTGACATTGCGAAATTCTTTCATGGAACCACCCATTTGTGACATCATACCTAATGACGTTCTTTAGTTACGCCTAGTTACACCCATTTTAGTTACGCATGTATGCCTTTATCTCGGTTATCAACTGTTACGCCTCCTGCATCTGTTTCACTGTAATGCCTCTTCTATAAAAATGATTACCTGTCAATAAAGTATTGTCCTTCACTTCCTGAACCTTCGTGGTGATGGAATATGAAGCCCACAAATTCGAATTGTGTTTTGGAATAAAGCCCGTTCCGAACCTCTAATACCACGGATTCTGCCTCTTATTTTATTGAGCTATTCTTATTAATTTTCCGCATCAAATTAAGTTCCGGTAATTAAATTATTTACCACATATATGGCGCCCGAACAGGGACACTTTCTCATCTCACGCGCCGGAGGTGCGTTGCAGGCCCGGTCTCCTGCCACAGCTGGACGGACAACAACGCGTACCCACAGGATTTCCTGTATCTCCCTCCTGCCGAGCGGGGGTAACTGAGGCTGCGATCAACACCCAGACGAGGCGGTGAGAAGTGCGAAGTATCCCGACCAGAGCCTAGCTGAGAGAGCAAGATCCGAGGTATACAGAGGCCCACCAGGTTCCGAAGTTCCGAAGTTTCGAGTCGAGTCCAGTCTGGTCCAAGTCCAGTTCAGTTCCGAGGCCTTCCGTTCCGAGCTACCCGGTGAGTACCATTGCCGGGGAGGCGTTCTGACGTGCACATAGGTTGTGCCGGTCAACACGGGTTTGGGTACACAAATCCGGTCTGCACTGTTTCAGCAGTGTATCTGTACTGTTTAGCAGTATATCAAGTATGTCTAGTATATAATTCAGAATTATCTAGTTAGTGCCGAGTATTATGCTTAGTGACTAGTTCCCTAAATGGCCATCATCATTGTTGTTCATTAAATGTTAAAATGTTTTAAATACGTTCTGTATATTGTGGTGTGAATGACTGTTCATTATTGTGTTTTGTTGTATTAAACGTGTTCAAAATTAGGTATCAGATCAGTTCTCAATATGCCGCTCTTTTCGAGATTAAGACAGATCAGAACTAGAAAAGGGGTACTCGAAGAAGCTGTTCCCATTCCTCCTAGGGACACTCCAGGGTACTTCATGTATCATAAACATGGCCTAGACGCCATATTATTTCTTGATTTATGGGTAGACTACACCAAGGAATTACCAGAAAGTCAGAGGTGGCCCGCAGCTGGGACCTGGGATGCAGATTGCATCATGAAAGTAGAGGAAGAATTATGGAAAAAGAAAGCTAGACAATCACAGAAGGATGCCATTGAATTATGGCGTAAAGAATCATATAGACGTACAGAAAAAGCACTCAGACAGGAAGAGAAAAGTAAGGAGAATTCAAATAAAGTCCGAGAGAATCTATTAATTGAAGAAGGAACCCGAGTAAAAACAGAACAAGTAGACAGACAAAGAAATGCCCTTATGAATGGTATGTATCCTCTTCTGGCCGAAGGGTTACCTAAGGCTACTCCGGAGATACCAAAAGATTTGCCACCTCCATTGTTTCCGACAAAAGCACATCCCAAAGGGCATCCCAGAACCGCAGAAGATGTTTTCCTTTCCTCTTATTTAGACGACGCAGCTCCCGAGTATGCTAATACTGCACCACATAGACCGCCTGCCGAGGGGGTTCAACGCCAAGACCCTCCGTCTGTACCTCCGCAACAACAAACTCCGACACAAGTTCCGGCAAGCACATCTGTTTCTACAGCTGTACCCACACCTATGGTTGCTATATCACGTTCAACGAATCCTTTCACATCCAGCACCCCAGGCGGTGCTACAGGAGGTACAGCAAACATTTTTTCCACGCCACCCAGAGTAAATAAACTTTCCTTTCAAGAATTAGCCCACCAACGTACGCCCAAACTAGTAACTCCCGACATGCTTAAGGAACTTCTAGTAGATTGTAGATATGACCCTGTGCCCGGCAAAGAGGACGAAATGCTGCTGGCATCATTACGTATCCGACGAGCTGCAATATATTTAGGGAGGCTACCAGGAATGACTACACATTTAGAAAATATATATCACTTTGTCCAGTCAGGGCGAGATTCTGAGAGTATTAATAGAGCCATGGAGTACCAGAAAGTGGAAATACAGGGGGAACTGTTACGTTTCCTCATAAATTGTGTGATCAGAAATCAAGACCGACCAGGGGTAAATCCGGAAGAAATGCGAATTCTTACCACATGGAGTCGGAATATATCAGAGGGGAGACATGATAAACGATTAAGTATAGTAGCTATGTGCCGAAAGATCCGCAAAGAAGTAGAACGAATACACGAAGAAAGATTAGCTGTAGACCAGCCTGAACAAAACGAGGAGGAGGAAGAATTAGAACTGCCCACAGGACAGTTAGAAACCATGGCCTATGTAGGTAGAGGAAGATCTTGTAATAATACTAGATGCTTTACTGGTCCGATACGTCCAGATAATAACAGAAATTTCCAAAACCCTATAATAAATATAAGGTCCCCCGAACATTCGTTCCAAGCCGCTGACAAATTACTCCGAGAACGAAGGGGTTATCATATACTCGATTCTATGGACGAACAAGAATTAGCCAGGTTAGCCGTTCACTGGGTTGACAGTCCCGGAAAATATAGTGATGATACATTAGCGCACACGTTTTTGAACCTCACCCCAGATGAACAGCGTTTAGCTGGAATCTACATGATTCAACAACTCCTTATATTATATAAAAGCCAACACTCCGATCCTGGTCCCTTACCTGATATATTGACAGAATTACTCACGAATAAATGGAGAGGTTCAGGTACTGAGTTAATTAGAGAAATACTAGAATCCAGAAAGCAGTACATTCTTTTTATATGCCCCGAACATGTCTCACTGCCCATCAAGGAAAGAACGACGTATTATATGGACAGACAGAATCCCTTACGCGAAGTCCACCCGATAAAAGGTGATGACAATCAGTTTAAACGTGTGTTTGTATACACACCCATATCTAAAATGGAACTATTAGAAATGAAGAAAGTGGTACCCAGTCATGACAAAGACCCAGCGGGTTTCCACCGTGAAATTAAAGACTTGTTGCTCATGGGAGAGTATACCTATCCCGACATTATGAAAATATTAAAGGTATTAATGCCTGCGGGCATTTACGAAAAACTAAAAGAAAAAGATTGGGAGGTGGGAGACCAAAAGATAGATTGGACAGCATTAGAAAACGAAGAAACAGCTCGAGGTCCAGGTTTAGGGCTCGGGGAAAAGACCAGAATACTACCAGGTTTATTAGTACAGGTACTGCCACGTTTATTAACTACGAAAAAGGAAGACTGGGGTGCAATCTCAGCCTGTAAACAAAAGCAAGATGAAGACACTAGTGATTTCTATGCCCGATTCGAAAAATGTTTTGGTATAAATAGTGGAATAAAAGCAAGTAGCGAATCGTATCCACATCTGTTTGTGACAACATTAGTTGAAAATGCCTTGCCCCAAGTTAAGAATAGAGTATTGAAATTCGAGAGTACCTGGCAAGGTAACACTCCGTCACAAATGTTACAAATGTTCCAGTACCATCACAATAGAATTAGAGAGGAACAAGAACATGAACAAAGACGCATGAAAGACACGAAAATGAAAATGCTAGTTTCCCAGACAGTTCCAGCTGACGGTCATAAAAAGGGTATGACACAGTCCAGTGTTTCAGCAGGTCCTGTAAAAGGGACATGCAACTATTGTAAACAGCCAGGTCATTATGTACACGATTGTCCAGTTTTAAAACATAATATCGCCATAGGTAATACAAAAGAAAGACCACGGCCACTTAGACAGGATCAGAACCAACAAGGAGCCCCGCAGCATGCACAGTCCATGCCAGCTCCGCAACAGTCTATGCCAGCTCCACCACCGCAGCCTATTGCTGCCACACAAACAACCACACGACAGATGTATCAGACCGCACAGTATGACTATCCTGATTATCAACGATACTCATGAAACAGCCTAGAGAGGGAAGTTGGCTTACCCCTTATCGAGGTCCCTGTAGATCAAGAAGGACCTTATGTACACAGTGAATTATTAGGCCAAGATAGAAAATTTTTACTTGATACAGGGGCAAGCCGAACAACCATAAAACGTAGTGAAGTTCCAGGGGCACCCCTCTCAGGCTCACAGAATATTTCCCTTGGTTTTTCAGGAAAACCTATCATTAACGAAGTATCACAGCCTCTTCCCCTTACGATTGGTCCTTTGACACGAACTACAGATTTATTGCTTACTAAATCATGTCCAGAAAACTTGTTGGGTATAAAAACATTGAAAGCTCTAGGAGCTATAATATGTTGTTCTCCGGAAGGAGTAAGATTGTTTTTACGTGATTTCAAAGGGCACTATGTGTCCCGAGACATGGATCACCGACTGCAGACTTTACCCACACATTTATGGGCACAAGGCCCTACAGATGTTGGTTGCATGAACATTACACCATATCGAGTCACACTAAAGACAGGAGTAGTACTACCACGAATGCGACAATACAAGTTACCCCCAGATGCTGTAGTGGCTTTACTGCAAATCATTGACGAGCTTATTACCCAAGGAGTGGTTGTGGAAACCGACTCCAATGTATGTAATTCACCGATAATTCCGATTCTTAAACGAACTGATCCAAAAGCCCCGCCAGTATATCGATTGGTTATTGATCTGCGCGAATTAAATAAAAGTATTGTACCTCAACACTCCGTAGTCCCAGACATTTCTTCATTACTGACAGCCATTGATTCCGAAGCAACATTCTTTACTGTAATTGATCTCAAGAATGCCTTTTTCAGCGTCCCAATAGATCCGGAAAGCCAATACTTGTTCGGATTTAGTTTAAATGGACGAAGCTTTAAATTCACACGCGCACCTCAAGGATTCACAGAAAGCCCCAGCATCTATAGCCAAGCACTGAAACGAGAACTTGACAGTATCCACATGCCAGTCAACACTGCCCTGCTTCAATATGTCGATGATCTGCTGATCACCGCTAGAAGCGAACATGAATGTGAAAAAGCCTCACTGACGGTTTTACAATTTTTGGCCGAAAAGGGGCACAAGGTGTCCCCTTCTAAGCTGCAATTCTGTGTCCAGCGAGTTGTTTACCTTGGGCACTCGCTGTCCAAGGAGGGAAGGCAGCTTACACCCGATCGCATCCAGTTAATTGCTAACATGCCAATACCCAAGACACAAAAGGAGGTGCGGGCTTTTATAGGCCTCACTTCATATTGTAGGCAGTGGATCCCTCAGTATGCATTTCTAGCAAAACCACTCATTCAGTTGACAACACAGGAGGCAGCCACATCGACTGTTCTCCCTTGGACTCAGGAACATACACAAGCTTTTGAAAGCCTAAAGAAAGCTTTATGTCAAGCACCTGTTTTAGCAACACCATGTTACAATAAACAGTTTACACTCTTTGTTACAGAACGCGAAGGTACTGCCTTGTCAGTACTCACACAGGAACAAGCAGGATCACACAAACCATGTGCTTATTTCTCTAGTACATTAGATCCCGTAGCTCAGGCTCTTCCTGCGTGCCTGAAATCAGTGGCAGCGACAGCTTTAGCAATCAGACAAAGCGATGCCATAGTGTTAGGACATCCATTGACAGTACAAGTACCACACGCAGTAGAGGTTCTCTTGAACCGAACGCAAACACAACACTTGACTATAGCAAGACTCACCGGTTACGAATTAACATTGTTTCAGCCACACATAGAAATCAGACGTTGTAGTACATTGAATCCTGCCACACTTTTGCCAGTAAACGGAACAGACCCACTAGCACATGATTGTATTGAAGTTATTACTATCACGACGAAACCCAGACAAGACTTGACAGACGTCCCATTGTCAGATCCAGACCTGACGTTGTATGTAGATGGTTCATGTATGAGAACAAGTACAGGAGAGCTAGTGGCCGCGTATGCAGTCACAACAGACACTGAAGTCATTGAAACAAATTGCATAAATACCTTGTCAGCTCAAGCAGCAGAGCTCATCGCTCTGACACAAGCCTGTATTCAAGCTACGAATAAGAAAGTCAACATATACACTGATTCACGTTATGCATTCGGAGTTGTACATGACTTCGGCGTGCTGTGGCGAGAGAGAGGTTATTTAACTTCTCACGGTGCCCACATTCAGCACGGACCCCTCATTCATGCCTTATTAGATGCAATACATCTACCCACTGCAATATCAATTATGAAATGTAAAGCTCATACGAAAGTTACTGATATCATTTCCCAAGGCAATGATCTAGCTGACAGAACAGCTAAACAGACTGCTCAAACTCACACATCTGACATGACAAAGACAATAGTTCCGACACCAACACATTGCATGATGGTTAAGGATCCCGCTCTTGACGTAATTGACATACAGACACATGCTACACCAGATGAAATAAAGAAATGGACTGAATTAGGAGGGATCCAAACGGATCAAGGATGGATGACGAAGGAAAAATCTGTATGGTTCCTTCCTGATTCTATGGTTCAAGTTATCATTAATACAATACATAGTCCAGCACACCTAGGAGAAAAAGCTATGCTAGACAGCATTCAACACATTTGGTTTAACAAACATTTACGAGCAGCAGCTAAACAAAAAGTTCGTACCTGTATGATCTGTTGTCAGTTTAACCCAGGTAAAAGCATTCCCGTAGAACAGGGTGGATTTCAGCCTCCTGAGCACCCTTTTGAAGTCCTCCAGATGGATTATATCCAGATGGAACGATGTCGAGGATTCAAATATGTTCTTGTAGTTGTCTGTGCTCTGTCCCGTTGGACAGAAGCATACCCGGTTTCAGATTACACTGCCCCGACTACTGCCAAACAGTTAGTTAGAGAATTCTTCCCACGGTACGGTTTACCACGTGTTATCTACTCAGATAACGGCCAGCCGTTCTCATCTGAACTAATGAAACACGTTTCACTTTTGTTAGGCTATCAATGGAGATTTCACTGTGTCCGACACCCCGAGGCAGCAGGTCTCGTGGAACGACATAACCAAACTCTGAAAATTAGATTGTCCAAAATATGTAGGGAGAAAGGTGTCGATTGGGTAGTAGCCTTACCAGTTGCACTCTTTTACATGAGAATGGTAGCGCACTCTCGAACAGGGCTATCCCCTTATGAGGTGATCTTCGGTAGACCACCAAATATGTGGGGGACGCCTATACCACGCAAAATAACGGATGTTGACTGTAATATGCTGACAGATTACCTGGCTTCCTTGATGTCTGCACTACAATCTTGTCGTTCACAGGTAGCTGCAGCCTTTCCCGACAACACCGAGGTGAAACCCCATGACGTAGTTCCCGGGGACCTGGTGTTAGTGCGGAATTTCGACCGGAAGACTCAGCTGGATCCTAGGTGGAAATCGCCTCAACTTGTACTACTCACCACGAGGACAGCCGTGAAGATCGAAGGTCGCAAAGGTTGGATACATTCAAGTCATATCAAGAAATTTCATGGACTACCGTCTGATGTAAATGATACACCTCGCGTGTCTTCACCGATTGACTCAAAGCTTCCTTTGGTTGAACTAAGCGATAAGGAACTATACAAACTAAAATTGCGGTCTAAGAAGTCAGACAATTTGATTGTTTAAGTCCTCTCCAAGGTGAATCGGTCGAATTTGTCTCTGACATGTATCCCCTAGACCTGAATAGAGAAAGAAACCGAAAGATGCGGTTGAAACAACATGCGTACTGTAAATCACTGCGTAGTCATTGCACAGTGACGTTATTAATTTTGTTTTTCTTAAGTCTTTTAATAATCGCTGCAAGTATATTGTTGCACATATATTATCCTATTTCTAAACATGTTTACAATGTTACTGCTGAACATTCTTTTAGTGAATTACCCCCGCATGAGTTGTCCTATAGATTTGCGCTGCGCAATAACACTTTCATTAGTATGTTACATCATTCCCATCAGACTAGCAATGCTACAAATTGTTGGATATGTGGCCGACTCCCTCCCTATCAGAACTATAAGGGAATTCTGCCTCTCTTTCCATATCCGTTCACACACAATGGTTCCTGTGGAGCATGGTTTAGTTTAATTAATTCCTTAGATTCAAATTCTGCAGTTTATCAAGACAACTGGGTATGGGGAAACCTGAACTTAGTTTTGCTTAAAGTCTGCTACCCTAACAAGGAGGGACTTCCCAAAAGAACAGGAACTGATCTAGAAAATGAAGTATACAGATTAGGTAATTTCACGCTTAATCTCATGATCCTGAATGTTGAATCCGAAGCTGCACCAATTTTGCCCGCTATGTCAGTATTTCCAGTTAAAGGTGAATTGTGTGTAAGAAAGAATGGTTCCATACATATGGGCCATAGTAAGTGCACCACTGTAATAGAATTCAGTGATCAAGGCAAGTCTACATTTAGAGCGTCTCGCCATTCCTACTTTATATGTGGTCAGACTGCTTATATACGTTTGCCTCTAGATTGGGATGGTACCTGTTACATCGGATTCCTTTTGCCACCTGTTTTCCTAGCTCCTCCTGATTATCACAGAAATACTCATTTAGTACTCAATAGACAGCAGAGAGATCTCCCAATTGTCGATTACACTGAAACAGCATGGGAAAAATACACAGATTTCAATAAAGGTTTCTTTCCTTATATAGGTACAGTCACTAATAGTAAGCTGATACGTAGATTAACCAGAACCCTTGAAGCAGTAGTGAACGAAACTATTTCCGCCTTAGGCAATTTAACAGAAGAGCAGTCTGCTATGCGGATTGTTGTGCTTCAAAATCGTCTTGTCCTTGACGTCATCCTGGCCGATAGGGGCGGAGCTTGTAGGGTCATCGGATCAAGTTGTTGCATTTTCATACCAGAAAATTCGCCGTCTGTATATAAAGCCATAACCCGCCTTCATAAGATTGTAAGCCAGATACACCAGAGTCCAGGCACCTGGACTTGGTCCGGTTGGTTCTGGGGCGTGTTGTCAGCCTGGGGATGGAGAATGCTCTCCTTCCTAGGTATTGGCTTTCTCATACTATTCAGTTGCTGCTTATGCCTACAATGTGGACCAGCGATTTGTGGTCTGTGTGCCACATCGTGTATTCCACCACCAAGATTTCATTCATCCCGGAAGAAGAAAGAAGAACAAATGATGTTATATGAACAGATCAACGGATTGATGAAGATTGATATCTCTTAAGGGCAAGGAGGGAATGTGGAAATATGGATTTTTATGATCAGTTATGTCCCCTATCTTGGACCCCAACGGTTTCATGTATAAATCACAAGTACATGTATGTTCCCTCCAGTTCCAGTTATGAAGACGCAAACACATGTGCGTCCACCGTCAACATGTCCTCTTTCAGACCCGCCATGAATGGGTCGGATATTCTATTCCTAAGTATGAAAGGCCACCGGCTTTATATGGTTCATTTATCCCATTTTACAGTCCAGGCGAGTAGGCCCTGATTTTGCCATTAAGCCTTTTCCTGCCATCTGCCTCTGAAAGCTCCAGTCTGAGCTCGCATCTGTATCCATGAACTTTGTCCTACTCCCTGCGCGGCTAACGGTGCCTGACTCGGCCTGTCGGCCTATCTGCCTGCCAAAAACTGTATTTCACCTTCAAGATTATCTGCTCTGCTCCGCTCCTCATCCAATGCATTCCTGTCTAGCAGTTTAAGTAAACATTCCTCTAGCTACCGTGCAAATGGGCCCGGCTTCTCTGTCTTTATGCAAGTAATTCATAGGCCTGTTACTATGGAAGATTTCTGCCCTCGCATCTAGTGTAGACACTTAGACGCTTGTACACGCACTAACAGTCAGTATAGTCAGTATAGAATAAGATTCTATCCTAAGAGACCTCTCTCTTTGGATAACACAGTTCTTTAAACATAGGATATTAGATATGATTTGGGATTAGGTTGACATAACCCCAGACTTCTGTCTCCACATGTAGAGCTAAATGTCAAGTCCCATTCTCCCCCTAGTTGCACGTCAAATCACACGTCATGCTGCTGCGCGCGCATCTCTGCCAAGTATTTTTGCTGACATTGCGAAATTCTTTCATGGAACCACCCATTTGTGACATCATACCTAATGACGTTCTTTAGTTACGCCTAGTTACACCCATTTTAGTTACGCATGTATGCCTTTATCTCTGTTATCAACTGTTACGCCTCCTGCATCTGTTTCACTGTAATGCCTCTTCTATAAAAATGATTACCTGTCAATAAAGTATTGTCCTTCACTTCCTGAACCTTCGTGGTGATGGAATATGAAGCCCACAAATTCGAATTGTGTTTTGGAATAAAGCCCGTTCCGAACCTCTAATACCACGGATTCTGCCTCTTATTTTATTGAGCTATTCTTATTAATTTTCCGCATCAAATTAAGTTCCGGTAATTAAATTATTTACCACAGCTTGAAACACAATTATTTAGTGAGCATGTGTTGTTCCTTGAAATTCTTGCCCTGCCTGTTTGTGGCAGAATTGTATGGTTTGTGCAATGGTATTTTTGGTAACTGGTCATCCCAGAAAACTGTTGGCAAAAGACACAAAGAATTGCTTTGTTTTCCTACATTCTTTTGTTCTTTCTATATAGTGCATTACTGCCCTCCTGGCGTCTAGTGTGTGCAACGCCATTTGTGCTTGTGGTTGGTTTTTGGAAAAAACTTGGTATTTGTATTGTCTGGTTTATGTGGAACCTTGACACCACCTTTGGCATGAAATGTGGATCAGTCCTCATTATGATCCTGTCATTGTGTATTTGTAGGTAGGGCTCTTGCAGTGTTAGCGCTTGTAATTCGCTTACTTTTCGAAGTGATGTGATAGCCACTAGGAAGGCTGTCTTTAGTGTGAGCATATGCAGTGTTGCTTTATGAATAGGCTCAAATGGTGTCTTCATTAATTGAGTCAGCACTACGTTGAGGTTCCATGCTGGAGGTGGCATTCTGTTTGGAGGTGCGATCCTTTTTGCCCCTTCTAGAAACCTCTTTACTACGTGGG
The DNA here is from genome assembly GCF_964204655.1 of Triturus cristatus. Classification (NCBI taxonomy): domain Eukaryota; kingdom Metazoa; phylum Chordata; class Amphibia; order Caudata; family Salamandridae; genus Triturus; species Triturus cristatus. Next base: position 1,691,059,899 of record NC_140590.1, read on the forward strand.
AAGTAAAGAAACTTTTCCCCGTTTCTCCTTTTGTGTAAGCCACTATTGCCGTTAAGTGCACTCTTAGTGATGTGTAGCTTAGTTTATTTCTTAGTAGATGTGTCAAGCACTTCAGTACTGTTGATTCCTTGGTAATCCTTCTCTGTAGTTCCTCCTTAATGCACCATTCGGAGAATCTTCTCCACTTTGCTACGTAACACTTCCGTGTGGTAGGCCTCCTTGCCTCTCTTAGCACCGCCATTGTGCTTGCTGGTAGTTTGAGGTGTGCAAACTCCAAGTCTTCAGGAGCCATGCTGTTAGGTTGAGGTTCTCTTGCTCTGGGTGTAGCACCCTTCCCTTTTGCATCATTAACAGGTCCTTTCTTTTGGGGAACCTGTGTGCAGGTGCTTGTGCCATCTCCATTATCTGTGAGAACCAGGTTTGTCTGGCCCACTGAGGTGCTATCAGTATTAGCGTCATGTTGCTGATTCTGCATTTGTTTAGTACCCTGTGTAGCAGTGGTTGCGGTGGAAAAGCGTAGGCAAATGTCCTTTACCAGGTTATCCATAGCGCATGCCCTAGGGACCGTTTGCACGGTTGTCTGAATGCTAAGTTTTGGCATTTAGCATTTTGGTGTGTTGCAAACAGGTCTATTTACGGAGTTCCCCATTTGTCAAATATCTTCTGGATTTCTTGTTGAATGATTTCCCATTCGTGGGATGCTGACGTCTATCTGCTGAGCCTGTCTGCTTCCACGTTGTCCTTTCCTGGTAGATGTATTGCTAGCAAGTCTATTTGCCTTGGAATTGCCCATCCTCATATTTCCTCTGCTAGCACTTATAGTGTCACCTATTTTATTCCTCCTTGTTTGTTGATGTAGAACATGGTGGTTGTATTGTCTGTTTGGATTAGTACCTTGTTTGCGTACAGTGGTTTCTGAAAGGCTTTTAAGGCTAGGAACACGGTCTTCAGCTCTAGGTAGTGGATGTGTTTTATCGCATCCTGTTATGACCACAACCCCCTTACCCTGAGGGTGTTTGTGTGTGCTCCCCACTCCAGCTGGGAGGCATCTGTTGTGATGGTCACTGTAGGAGTTGGTTTTGTGAATGGTTTCCCTTGTGTTATGTTCTTCTTTTTCCACCACACTATTTCTTGCTGTACTGCTTGCATGACAACCATTAGATCTTCCCAACTCCCTGTTGCCTTTGACCATTGTTGTTGGATCCATTCTTGGAATGGTCTCATGTGGAGGACAATATTTGGGACCAAATGTATGCATGACGCCATCATTCCCATCAGTTTGACCACTGTCCTCGCTGTCAGAGCTTGCCCCTTGTGGTAAAGACGTGTCTGCTGCAATATTGCCAATGTTCTTTTCGTGCTCGGAAACACCTTGCCCTATATGCTGTTGATCTCCGCCCCTAAGAATGTCTTCACCTGTTCTGGTTCTATTGATGATTTTCCCCAATGGATTGAAAATCCTAGTTTGACTAGTGCCTGGATGACCTCTTGCATGTGCCGCTTGCATAGGTTGTATGAGTTTGCTTTTACCAGCCAGTCGTCGAGGTATGGGTATACATGTATTTCTTGCCTCCTTAAGTGTGCTGCTACTGCTGCCAGGCATTTTGTGAAAACCTTTGGTGCGGATTTGAGTCCGAATGCCAACACTGTGAACTGATAGTGAGACTTGTTGAGCACACATCTTAGTAGATGTTTGTGTTTGTTGTTGATGGGGATGGGGATGTGTAAGTAAGCGTCTTAAGTCGATAGTTGCCATGTAATCCCCTTCCTGTATCTGGGGTATTATTTCTTGAAGAGATGTCATTTTGAATCTTTGAGTTTTTATTAACTTGTTTAAGAACCTTAGATCCAGAATTGGTCGTAAGGTTTCGTCCACCTTTGGTATGAGGAAGTAGGTGGAGTAGACACCCTTGTTCTGTTCCTTGCATGGTACTATTTCTATGGCCCTTTTGTTTAGAAGTTCCTCTGCTTTTTGTAGCAAATGAGAACGCTCCTTTGCGGAGTGTACTCTGCTGTTCGGTCTCTTGTTTGGGGGTTGTTTTTCTAGCTCAATACAGTAACCGTATTGTATGAGGTTTGGTATCCATTTGTCTGATGTGATCTTCCTCCACTCGTGGAAGAACTGTTTTATCCTGCCTCCTACTGGTGTTATATGCTGGAGGAACTGTTGTTCGTTTGGAATTCGTTTTTGTTCTGGTCTTATCCTTTGTTGCACCCCTAGAGATGTTGACTGGGTGTCCGTTGGTCTTACAGCAAAGTCACTTGGATGTGGGTTGTTGACCCCCCCCCCCTCTCTGCGTTTCCTCGTCCGTGCCCTCGAAAGGATTGCCCTCGGGGCTGGTACTGCCAGTTTTGCTGCTGTCCCTGCTGTTGGCCCTGGTTACCTCCTTGATAACCCTGTTGGAAGGTTTGGTGTGGTGCCACAGGTTGGTGGCTCCCCCTACCTGCTGGTCTTCTTGAAGGTGCTCCTCTTCTCATTCCTCAGAACTGCAGTGCCCCCATGGACCTAGCGGTCTCATTTTCCTTCTTGAGCTGATTGAGTTTTTCCTCAACTGCAGCACCGAAAAGCTGTTCCCCGTTGAAGGGTATGTTAAGGATGTTTTGCACTTCTGTCATGAAGCCTGAAATTCTTAGCCAGGCATGCCTTCTCTCTGTTACCCTAAGCATCATCTGCCTGCTGGATGTCTCCGCTGCATCCAGGGCCGACTTCAAACATGTATTAGACATGTTCTTTCCTTCCTCTGCCAGGTGGCTTGCCCTTCTTTGGTATTGCTCTGGCAGATGTTTTAGGAGTTCACCTACTTCCTCCCAGTGCTGGTATGCATGGCTGTTGATGAGCGCATTAGAATTGGCGATACGCCATTGGATCGCCGCACTCCTTTCCAGTTTCCTCCCCATTAGGTCCATTCTCCTGCTCTCCTTGTCTGGAGGTGGTCCTGCATTTGTGGGTATATTGGCCGTTATGATTGAATCCGCTGGTACTGATCCCTTAATATACATTGGGTCCTTAGATGAGTGCTTGTATTTCTTTTCAGTCCTTGGAGTTACTGCTTTGCACATAGCAGGTTCCTTGAAGGCCTCCTTTCCCTGGTCCAGCACACTTGGGCGCATGGGTAGGAACTGGCTTCTTGTCTTGGATGGTAACAATGCCTCCAACAGGAAGCAAGATTGAGGTTTCTCCTCCTCTAGCTGCACTCCATATGTGTGTGCAGCCTTCTTTATGACCTGGTTATAGGTTCCGATGTCATCCGGCGGCTAAGGCCTCGAAGGATAGGATTCTACTCCCTCTTCCAGGGATTCGGCGTTGAGATCCTGCCACTGCAAGTCTTGCGCCTCAGAGGATGTCGAGCTTTGGTAAGTTTGTTAGTCTTCCTCACCGTCGGCATCGCCGTAATACAAGTCTTCCTCCTAATGTTCCTCGACTGGTTCTGGTGTCGTCGGTGGCTGAAGGTCCTCGACGCATCTGTGGACTTCGGCCGTGGGCTTCGGTGGAATAGTGAACTGCCTCATCTTCTCATCAAAGTCCCTCTTGCGTTGCAAGATGCTCGCCGTTTTGGCCCGAGCCTTTGCTTCTTCATCTCCATCTCGGACGCGTGGTCGGCGTCGAGAGTTTTAGCCTTTCTCTTCGAGGTTGGGGACGTCGGATTTGTAGCGGCATTAAACCCTTCATTTTTCGACGTCGAAGAGTTCCTTTCGAGACCGCTCTTAGACGCCTTTGCCTTATCTTGGGTTTTCGCCATCTGGGAGTCCTTGTCAAAGGAACCAACGGGCTGTTTGTCCTTGGATGCAGTTGCGGTCGTCGAGTGTTTCGACGGCAATGCTCCTTTGGAGGACTTGGACTCACTCTTTCAAGTATCAGTGGAGTGCCTAGGGTTTGACGACTCTTACCTCCTTCTGCGTTTTCTTTTCGACCTCGACAACTATGGCGTCATCCGGTATTTCGGCAATGTTGTCCTCTTCTCCACTGGAGAGGCCCAAATCTCGGGGCGATGGAGGTGTCCCCATTCTGTAGTTTGCCCTTCTTTGCCTCTCCCTTACTCTGAGGGTCTTCGGTGTGAATGCTGCGCAGGCGTTGCAGTCCTCGCTTCGATGGTCGAGCGGCAAGCAGAGATTGCAAACTGGGTGTTGGTCCTTCTGCGCGTACTTGTGGGGGCAGTTGTGCATTCTCCATAGAACGTTGAAGTTCTCGATGTTTTCCTCACTTTTTATCGTCCCCATTACCTGTCTCGTAGTCCGGTATGTTGAAAAGAGATTTTCATCGTTTTCCTGCTGTTTTCCGTGGATTCCTCTCTCCAAAGTTCTGGAGCTCCTTCACTGACGATCCAGACCCAACGACGCAAAAAAAGAATCTGAAGATGTCGACCAAAGGTGTGGGAACTTCCAGAGGAAGTGCGTCGACGTCACAAAGAGGCACCAAATGGTGGTATGTTGACGCCCCACTCGGCCACGAACAAAAAAACAAGCATTGACATAGCCAATAGGTCTCGCCTTTGGGACCTTATAAGTATTTAATCATGCAGCACAATATCCTTGGTGCAACATCAACTGTTGCATGGCTAAACACTTATGTCCCAAAGGCAAGACCTATTGGCTATGCCAATGCTTGTTCAACTTGCTCTGGTATTTACAAGTGAGTGCAGCAATACACCTAGAAAGATGTGGCAGTCTCAGAAAGATGTGCAGTCTCAGAAAGATGAGGCAGTCGCAGGTTCCTCGCATTGCATTGTGAATTCCTATTCAGCCCAATGTTAAAGCATCTTTCCATATACAAATACACATAATGTGCATTTATGCATACATAAATTTAAGGCAGTAGCGCAAATACATTTCAAAACTTGTTTGCCAAGGAACACCCACTCCCCAAACACACCCATGCATTTGTGGGTGGTCCCAACCCCTTTCCACCATGGCTGGGTCTCTGGAGTCATCCTAACATAATTATAGCTGCAAAGACTATTGAAAAGTTCTTGAATACTGACAACCCCATGTTAATAGAAAGTTCCCGCTCTAGACCACCCATTTTCCAGTTAGAGGATACACTTTACTCACATGGACAAGTAGGTGTGAGTGAATCTCTCAGATTTATATCCACATTTTTGGATTCTCAAATGTACATTTACACTTGTGCCCTACGTTGAACCTCGGTACACAAATGACTCAAATGGTTTTGGGAATTCGGGTCCAGTATAAGTAATATTGCCCCAGTGCTCGCGCTGTTCTAATGTCGCCAAAGACACGACATTGAGCAGGGAGCCGCAGGAGGTCTCGAGTTGAGCAGTGCAGTAATCTTGATGCCGGATGCTGCAAACCACGCCACGTGGCCCTGTCCTGCACTGTACACAGTTCATGGAACTACTTGACCAGTAGAAATTGACCCACCTTTGATATCATCACGGTGCAGCGAAGAGGGTTCCCTGTTCTATTTCTTTAAAATGTTGCACAGAGGCCTTACAGTGGAATTACTCAACAGATTCTAACTCTAACTGGCCACTGTAGCAGTGATTACACAATCAAGAAAACTATTGCTGCTTAGGAAAGTGTTTATGACTGTACAGAGTTTGCTTGACTCACAGGTGAGGCCTCAGCTCTCAGGCTCCACCAAGTCTGTGGAATTAATAAGATGTAAACACAGACATTCCACAACCCAAGTGTGCAAAAAACATCTAGAGCGTCAGCGCTGAGTTCATACAGTACACAAGTCAGTAAGGTAACTCAGTGGGTTGAGCGACCACTACAGAGATTTTTGTCTACTGTGCAGGTCAAGGGTTCATATCCTTTTGGTTCTGAGCAGCCTTTCATCTTTCTGAGGTCGATAAGATGAATGCAATTCAGATGGGAAATAATGACGTGTTATTTCTAGTGTAACTCAGTGTTGTTGTTACATTTCTTAAGGCCAAGTCTGCCTTTCTCAGAGCAGACCGTGTGACTGGCCGTGTGCGGGGCAGGGGATGCTGGTCTAATGATTGAAGGCGTGGGGGATCTGATCTCTAGGGATTCACCTGTTATCTGGAAACCGTCCAAGCAAAAGTTAGGGGAGAGCTGAACAGACTGCATGGAGCCTGCGACATACCAGCTGGACATCAGGATTAAGCGGTGGTAAGGGGGTGGGGGGGAGCAGACCAGGAGAGGGGCCAAGGAAGGTGGGATGGGGAGAGCTAGACTCGTTGCCATCAGAAGCCGAATGCAGTTTGGTGAAGGGCGTAAACTGGGTGAGTATTCAGCTGGGAAAGGCAAGTGACCCAAACTTCCAGTCTTGAATTTACCCATCACAACCGTCACTGTCTCACAAAACGATGACCTGCTCTACACCTTCGCCAGGGAAGATGGGGTGAACCATTCAGGTACTGCTATAACCAAAGTCTATTTCCATTAAAACAAGCCTTGACAAAGGCAATAGATCAAGCATTGGCAAGCTTTGGCATGGTTTCCTGCACGCAAATGTCACAGAAATAAAAAGAAGAAATAAAGAAAACATTTATACAAAGAAAAAGGTAACTTCTGTGTTGTGTTTGTACTGGTATTTTATAGTTACATCAAGAGTAAACAAGTCAATTGATTATCACAGCGTTATTTCATTTAACAGCTGTACATTGTTTTGGAAGAACAGTACATCAATAATTTCACACTACTTCATACAAAGAAAGCGGAACAAATAATCACATGTTTACATCATATTAATTTAATTGGTCATGAAAAAAGTGTGTCTTGTCACCAGTACTCATACTACTGAGACACATGGACTGATTCTGCCTTTAACGCCCATGTTTCATGCATCCTACTGGCGGCTTGTATCACCACTGTGTTGGGGATAATAACCAGAATGAGGCAAAGAATAGCCCCAGCAATATGTAAGGGACAGACACACACCCACAACATGTCAAGAATGTGGCCATCGATGCACAGAATGTTACCACTAATGTAGGTGAAATGTCGAGGACGCACCAGCATTATGCCAGAGATCGCAAGAATGTTGTCAAGAGCCCTCCTCAATTTCACTTAAAGGGCACAGCTGGCCTCAGGCAGCTACTACTGAAAGCACGAGTCTGAGCAATGAAAAATATCGCATCGATAATAAACAAACTGCGTCGCGGGTTGCCGGGCAACAGGGAGGCTCGTCTGGAGGAAGCAGTGTTGAGTCCCAAGGCAGCGCCCGGTACCTTTTATCGACCGGAGCTTCCCTACGCCCGCAAAGAAGATCAGAGTGCGCCCACGACAGGAGAGCGCTGCTGGAAAGTAAGCTGCTGCGCTGAAGGAGCAGTGCGGACTACCGAGCCCTCTCTTTCAGGTAAAACAAAGATGGTGTCGGGCTGTCCAAATGCGCGTGCATTTACACACGCATGTTCATGTGCACGCGTACGGAGGGACAAGGATGGCTTCGGGCTGTCCACATGCACGTGCATGTGAATAGCCCGACGTCATCTTTGTCCCGCTGTACGCATGCACATGTTGAATTGATTGCAAAAAGCCCTCGCATGGCGAGGGCAGCGCTGTGCGCTGCTTTCACCAGGTGAGACCTAAAAAGAATCAAGAAGAAATACAACAATTCCAGAACCAACCACTAGCTGGCGAAATAATGCACAGCATAGTGAATCCACAAAGAGTCACGCTGCAAAATTTCTTTGAGTGTGTGTATCACTTACTGCCTTTGTGTGTATCATAAATGCTTAGCACTACCCTCTGATATGCCTAACTGTTCACCCACACTACCACAAAAGAGAGCATTTGGGGTGTCATTTGTGCCTCTGTAGTTTCTTTCGGGATTGCCTGGACTCTTTAGACAGTGTACCTCTTTTTGTTCCCCTATACAAGTAGCCAGCTTCCTACAGCGAGCATCCAGTCACTTGTAATTTGTGGAGAATAGGTTCCAAAGACTTTGCAGGATCTGGTTTCAGAGCAGAATTGTGTTTCTGTTTCGATGCGGATGGTCCGGTTAGAGCCGAAGACAGGGCTAGTTGGCTCGGTATCGAAGGTCGACTCGACACCGAGGTGGACAATGTCGAAGGCTTCAGCTGGTGTTTTGTCGTGGAGTCTTGGGTGTCTCCGTTCCTGCTCTTCTCTGTCTTGGACAGAAGTGCAGCAAGGCCCCACTGACCCATCAAATTGGTTGGCCCCCAGGCTCCCCTGCCTAATCGCAAAGCTGCAATGCAGTGTTGTGATTAGTTTTGAGTGTCCTTGTTTGAAGCTCAACCAGGAAATAGGGCTTGAGCTTGTTCTCCACGCAGGCTGTAATGCAGCCTGCATGGAGAATGGTGAAAATGTGCATGACTGGTTTGGGAGGCCCTGGAGGGCGAACCAAACAGTCATTGCGCACTTAGGAGTAGGCAAACCATTCCTCCCCTACCCTGCTCTGAGAGGAAGCAGCCCACCCACCCACAAAGCAGCACAAACCATATAATGATACTAACTTATTAAAGTTATTATCATTTTATACTTCTTCGCACTGCTTAAAAGCAGTGAGGCGATGCTCCTCCACCAGCCGCCAATGCCATGCACATTATCACCAAGAGCAGGAGTCACTCTTCCTCGTGACTTGAAAGACTTCTTCGAAAAAAAAAAAAAAAACTTGCACACATCCGCAGCCAATATTAGACGGCAGGAGTATGTAAAGCATATGTATCTACAGTCACACATGCCTCAAACAGGTGGTTTAGTAGAACCACCACCTTTTCCTCAGGCATAAGCTTCTACACAGAGAAGGCTAACTTAAACTCAAAATCCATGCAAGCACATCATTACCAAGTGTAGTTGAGTAGAAGTTCTTTGTGTATGTAGGGATAGGAGTAGGTGTCAAGGCTGAGCAATAGTACATGGATCGGGATGGGATTGGCGCCTCTCAATATTAATTCCTAGAGATGTTAAAAAACGTCTCCTTATTTGCTCATTTCTACTCTTTTGCAAGGTATTCCTTGTCCATGTCTTGCTCAAACTCCTGGGTTCCTTTCTTATCCTCACTGGTCTTAGCCTCAGGTAGAGCCATCTAGCCTCTTGAACTCAAAGGTTTTAAAGGCTAAGAAGTGCTAGAGCATCGGGTTTCTAGAAAATCGGGAGAACCATAGAAAAATAGAAAGAGTGCTGCGAGGGATCATGCACTGGGTTAACCAGACTGATAACCTAATCTTGATGTGGTTCTGGGGAAGTTTGTGTTTACTAGGCAATATGCTGTGTGGTTGCTGTGGTTTAACCATGGGTTACAGAGTGACACAGTAAGTAATATTTTAGTTCAAAGTCCCCCTATAGCTTCAAAGAAGAATATGATTTATTTATAAGCATATAACAAAAACTAGTACCGGATATACATTGAAAACGCAAGATATGATTCCTAACATTTTTTGGGTGTTTATGTGCTAGGTGATAAACTTTCTAAATCACCTGCCCCACAGCCGATGTTAATCCTATGGCCTTGCACTCAGGCTGTGTTGTGGGATGTCAGACTTATTACAGTGTTTAGTACCACAGTCAACGAGACGGAGGTGCCAGATAAAATTAACACAATGTAGGAACTTTTCGATTTCTCAGTAATAATGAAACCCTGTGTGGCAACACAGTGGGTGGAAACCCCAGCAGCTGTGTTTCAGTTTAAAAATATTAAATTTCCAGCTCCTCATAGCCTACATCCCACACAACAAGGGTCCCACCCAAGTAAAGCTAATGCATGCTAGTGTTTCCACAGTGCTTAGAGCCCAGGTGTCAAATCAGTGGAAATTAGGAATCCGGGTTGCAGAGTACTAGTAAACGTCCAAACCTCCAGTCCTCTCTAGCAATGGGAAAGGAGCAGACGACCACCTGAAAGCTGCAGAAAGGATTGGAATGAGTGCAGGTTTACCAGTGATGTTTGAAGGAAATGTTCCCTGCAGCTCCAGAACCAGGGTGCTGCTGGACTCTGGGACTGGATCTTTGTGATCGCAAATCCGTCGGTTAAATGGACTTTGGTACATCTTCCAGTTATCAGGCAGCTCCTCGCCTCACAGGGCATCCCTGCTCCATCTTCCACAGTACAAGGGTCATCAAGAATCTAGGGTGACCACAGCCTGAATGATAGTGGTTGACTAGCTAAGGCCTTGAGCAAGGCAATGTGTCCACCCAACACTGATCTGAAGGGTCTCCAAGACATCCAGATGATGTCCGAGTTAAAAGCTCAATTTGAAAAGTTTTGATACTCCTTTGATCGTCTTCTGGTTCCAAAACCACTGAAAGTCTGAATTATTAAAAGAGCTCCCAATCAGGGAAGAGTACAACTGCCTTCTTTGTGTCCAGGTTTCACAGTTCTTGGAGCAAGTATTCCAGGGTCACACCAGTCTGAACAGGCCAGGGGTATGTTACGGATCTGAGGCAGACAGCACTGCAAAATGGCTCGGATTGCTACGCAAGAGCTAGCAATACAGGAAGAGGGTTGGTGTACTCTGGCCTGAGAAATTACACTGAACAAAGGAAGGGACTAGGAAGCCTTCCCCCCGCCCACCCAAGAGGTAGGGATGTTTGCAGTGAGGAGGATCTCATGCCGAGGGAAACTGTGTCTTGTATGCACCATGAACAAAGGCAGCCTGCATCATGCACATGAGAGCACTGTCTCTACGCCCATATTCAATGTGTCCAAAAGGATAACATTCTATTTCTTACAATGAAACACCCATACAGGAGGATACAAGACTTCTGTCATCAACATTATCCATCTCCCAAATTCAGGAGGACTCATTTGTGGGACTGTAGTTTTATGTGAAACTACATACATCTTTTAAAACTGTTCTAAAACTACTTTGAACAAATATATTGTTGCAAGGTGAAAGTACAGTAAACAAAATGTATTTTGTCATACAATATGAAATTCAGTTGTTTGAAAAAGGCGAAAAACATTCTTGGACAATACAGTCTTGAGGTTCTGGTGACTTTTACAAAGCACTTTACCTTCCGCCCTGTGGTTTATCACATCACAGAAAATAAACACCAGTTGCTAAGGATAATTAATGATATGCTACCCGAGTTTCAAGTGTGAACAACCTTTCAAGTTTGGATTTCTAAAAAACAAACGTCTGTATGACCTGGTTATAGAAATCCCTACAATCACTTGGAATTACAATTGAAAATGTCTGACATATGTGTGTTCAGTAGTCATAAAAGGACATTTTTTCTTTTCCGAATCTGCCTTCCTGTCACTGTCAACAGAATTAGGTGGGCTTATTAGTGGTCTCTGTGGATCTTGTACTAGAGCAATGGCTTTACCGAACATGTTAAAGGTCTTCTGGGGACAGTAAGTAGGAGCCCCACTTTTTGTAGCCCCACAATATGATGTATCCATCTGTGGCACATTGGGGTCTGTTGCTGGAGTTCATGATTAATTTCCACCTGCAATGTCTCTCCTAGAGGTGAGGCAAAAGAAGCATTTGTAGGGCCCAAGATTAGGCAGTAACCTCACTACCAAGTTGGGTTTGGAGTCACAGTTCATAGCTTATATCAACAAATGTAAGCTCTTCTGCTGAGGTAGGAAGCTAGGCGGCTCTCACCCTTCAGCTTCCAACCCACACCAATTTCCAGTCCCTTTGGGTGCTGTTATTTTCCACACACTTACGTTTGGCCGCGTGCTCAGTGCTGCGTTGAAGCAGTCCACCGCCTTTTCATACTCATTGCTGAGATTGAAGAGGACACCCAGGCCACACTGTACATCAGGATCAAGGCTAGACACATCCAAACGCACAGCTTCAAGGAACATCTCCTTCACATCAGCAAAGAGAGAGCTGTGGGGAAAAGAAGAGCAAGGGTAAGGGGGAGAGAAATGTTCAGGTGAGTTAAGAGGGAGAAGGTAAAAAAAGTAGCTAGGGAAGGTCTTAGAAAAGAGTGACGTGAAAAAGAAAGGGAGGGGGAAGGCGAAACATGGGAGATGAGGCATAAGACGTGGAAGTAATGGAGAGATGCAGACGAGGTAAAGAAAGAAAAGAATGGAATAAAAAAGGAACGCAGGAGACAAAGAAAGATTAATAAAATAAAACTAAATAGTTAATTGTATTATGGGAGAATGGAAAACTGGAAAAGAGGAGAGATGGAAAGAGGTAAAGAAATGAAAAAACAGGAGTAAAAAAAAGAAAGTGAAGGAGTGAAGAAACATGAAAATGGTGTAGAGAAGGAAGAGTGAGTGGTGAAAAGCGTGAAGAAGAGTAGAAATAAATAAAATAGTAAGTGAGAGCATGCCGGAGTGAGACTTAAAAAAAGACAACGAAAGAAACAAAAATGGTGCGTGGGTGTGGTAAGAAAAAAGCAAATCTAGTGAGAAAGAGGGAATGGTAAAAGGAAGTTGTATATGGGAGAGGGGTTAGGACATAGGTCAATGCATTTGACTGGGCTAAACAAATGTATACTTCCTGTACGCGCCAAGATGTCTACCACACATTCAATGGTAAATTGTGAAACCGCTCAGGATCCAGTTCAGCACTGCTGGAAAAACTAACTGCCCTATATCCCATTACAAATTCAAGGGGCTCAGCTACAGCAATAGAGGATCACATCCCAATGGGAGAACAAAATCTCAATACCCCTTGCAAATACTCACTCAGCTAAAAGGGAGCCCATGGCCCTCTTGGGAAGGCCTAAGCCGCTTTCTGCCTCTTCCTTTACCAGGCTGGAGTACTTGGGATTATACCGGAGCCAGTCCCGCAGGGTCTCACATGCCTGCTTCTGGAGAGACTCGTTGGTAAAGCTCACGGCCAAGGCCATCAGGGCTGTGAGATTATCAGGCTTCAGCTCCAGGCACCTACCAGAAAAGAGAAAACAATCAGACATGTAAGGAAGGAAGTGAAGCAAAAGGACGATAATGGATGGGAATGGGAGATATAGACAAAACATGTCTAGGGGAAAAAAGGAACACAAAGAGAGAATGAGGGTGAAAGACAAAGAAAAGACAATTATAATTATGGTTTAGAATGGGAATAGTGTGAGATGAATGGGGTGGTGAGGGGGTTAATCGCTGGGAAGGGGCGACGATTTAAATAAGAGAGGGGCAAAGTGATATCTGCTTAATTCACCCAGGGATGCGTCCGATAATACTTTTCCAAAGCAACCATCACTGAAAATGAAGAAGCATGACCAACAAAAGCAGAAAAGTATTTGCCTCATGTAGGAGTAGAGCTGTAGATTTTGGCCTCTGCTCATATATTTCCAATGCTGAGAGAAGATTAGGACTGTACTCCCACCCTTGGGTTTGTGCAGATTATTATAAAGGGCAGGGAGTCAATGTGTCATGGATGGGGTGTGCATTTTGAAGGACATCCCACTGATTTGAGTGTCTGTTCAGTGTGCAGCTTTCCAGAATGCCAGAATCTGCTGGCTGAATCTCCAGCCAGAAGTTGAAGCACAACAGACGTTGTTACCCCTTGTGTGTGACGTGCTGAATTATCAAGATAGCTATGCAATTTAACTCCTGCCTCGGACATCGGTAGGTCAATTATTCAACCACCAGTAGGCCAACTCAGCCCCAAGAGAAGTGGGTGAATAGAGGATCATTAAACTGCCCAATAGTAACATCCTTCTGTACGTAAAGCGTTTCAGAATGAAAACTTGAAACACTCAGTCATGAGTCTTTACTCGAAACTTGGTTGACTAAACTTACCGCAGTTCTGATAATCTTCTTAAAATTAACAGAACGCTTGTCGTGAAGCCTGCATCATATTAGATGAGAGCCAATTAACTAGTGGTGTGTGAAATTAGGAAAGGCAAAATAGCATAGGTGTAATCTTAGATCTCCATCATGGGAATCTTGTTTGACATCAGACATTAGAACGTTTTAGCCTACCAGTAGCCTGGCACCAAACTACCGTTTGTTAAACTTGGTTTGAAAGTGCCCCTTCACTGGGAAGCCTGACAGTGTAGGGAGTCATTGATTTGGAGAGAGCTGTCAACAGTGCTTTTGCCAAAGGCTGTTTTCGTTGGTCTTTTTTGTTCCATGTTTGTTTTTGCTGATCCTTATGGAAAGTTCTTTACTGCTACTTCTGACATCAGGTGTGTAAACCAGCTGCTGGTAGACTTCTCCTGAAAAACATGATTAGATTCTGAAAAAGCCCCTTTTTTCCCTAGGCCCAGCATCGTCATGATTTCAGCTACAGTCTTCACTTTCTACGCTGCACGTATTAACTCGGAGATGGGAGCCCCAGAAAATGCCAAGGCTAGGATCTTCTCCTGTGTTGTAGTTCAGGTTAGTAGGAGAAGACCCGCATTGCGACTCCCAAGGCAATAACGAGGAGCCTACATGTACCTTTGTTATTAGCTGGGCTTATAATCAGTTTGTAAGCGCACATGCTTAACTCAAGAATTTTATATGAAGTCTCCTATGAGCTAACTGCCAGACTTTCTTCCACACTAAATTCATGCCTAAGATCTTTATCTGAATATCATGAAGAAGTGGGTGGAGGAATGAGCCTCTTCCTTACTGATTAAGCTACTTGGTAAATCAGCAGGAGGGTGTTTCTTCAGGAAGAGTTGATCATGTTTGGCACTTCTGAATCTCTTAGCCTTTGTTTACATTACTGTTTGGCTTCAGAAGGTGGGGAAAACGTTCATAATTCGCTCAGTAAAGTCCGAACCCAATGGAACGAAGGAGCCTGGCAGATGCTTTCAGTTGCAGTGTTTCATGAAAGACTGAGTTAAAGTACTGGTGCAAAACAGTATCAATATTTAGTGTCAAAGGTGACTCCATCATATCCCAAAGTGGACATATTCTTAAGACTGCTCTGAACAGGCACCAAAAGCATCAGGCTGAGAGATGCAACTGTCCCTTCACAGTGTGGTTAGACTTCTGAGGGAGGAGATAAGGTCTAGGAAGGTAGAAGACTAAAGAAATAGGTTTTGATCAATTGCCTGACCAGCACCACTTAAGGAGCAAGTCTGAGGTAAAAAGGGAGGTCGTAGTAGAGTCTCAATCTGCAAGTGTTGTGTGTTCTTAGAGTTTCGGGCTTCAAACTGGTCCAGACATGTGCTCCAATTGCTCATCCATTAGTGAACACATCCGGTTTGTAGGGAAGATAGCCATGTCTGCTCAAGTGTAAGGCCCTGTAGATCACACAACATACTTTAAAATGGATTTTAACAGAGAAAGAGAATCATTGCATAAAGGTATGGGGGATGTGACTGAACTTTCTTTGGTTGGTGATTAGTCAAGTCACTGTAGCCTTGGGATCTCTGGTAAACAAGTAATGTGTTGTCTCCCAACATTGTTTTCTAAGATGAGGAATCTCAGGCTGTAATTCTGAAATTGCAGAGTGTGAAGAGCACCATTTTGGGAAAAAAGTTTTAAAAAGATCAAATTCAACATGTTTGGCAATTAGTTTCAGAGGCAAAAGATTACAATGTTATTAATGTTTCTCACATGGGCAGTGAGTTACACTCCACCCTAATTCTCACCCCTAACATTATTGATAAATCCATCACTTAATCCTTAATGGTATATACTCTAATCTTAACACACAACACCCGATACTGGTCTCATCATTTACCCATCCCTAATACGATGCTAACCCAATCTCTCACACTATCACTATGCTAACCCTAATCATATCTCTTACCTCAACTGTACCCTCAATTTAATCCCCACGCCTCTCCTAAGCCCACACCCTAACGCATACACTTTCCCGTACTAGTACCCGACAGCTTTAGGCTTACATTAAGACGAGCGTCATGAGTGGGTCTCTCATCTTTCATACTCTGTTAAATCTGCGTCGTTCTCATTGACCCCTCTCTGTCCTTCACTGCTCATATTAACAATAAAGGCCCCAAGAATCATGGGTTCAGCTTACATTGTTTATTAAAATCAAACCATTTCCCCACTTAACATCTGGCTCACAGTTCAGACTCTCATCTTAATATTAGCCTTTAGTTCCAATTAAAGTGAGATCTACACCTACTATCCTCCCTAGTATAGACTACTTGCGATGCAGGAGTATTTTCCAGAGGCAATCTCCAGATCTCAGAATGCAATCTGCTCAACCTTATGATAACGCTAAATGGAGAAAGGCCAGTCAGTCATTGCCAAGTAGGTTTACTTTCTGGCATTAGACGGTACACAAGTTAAACATACAGTTTACACCATGATCAGGACCGAAAACGCAATTTTAAGATCAGTTTCCTGGTTCTTTTCTGAAAATTAATATTGCCACACTCAAGCAATGGGAAGAATGTCAGTACAACAAAAGGAAAAATAAAAGCAGTGAGAAGATGTGCAAAATAGACACAGAGTAATGTGGATCTGTCTGGCCTTGCTCTCCTTAGTGATCACAGGTTTGGGTACCCACCGGCGCAAAGCACTAATAGCAGACAGCTCCTGCTCGTTCTCAGCCTGAGTGGTTCCCAGATACTGCCAGGCCTGTTTAGAAGAAAAAAAAGAAAAGTTGTCTTATCTTACACTTACAACAAAGAGTGCTGTGTCACAAATGTCTAGATGCGATCAGCTTTGCAAGCTATGTAGCGAGAATCCTTATTGAACCAATTAAATCACAACCAATATCGTATGGTCTACCTCACCTCTCTACCATGGATTATACATTCATCAATCCTGCCAAACAATCCAGTCACTTTTTTTCCTCCTCATTCACACAACAGCCCTCCAGCAATACAGACAGCCACCGGACACTCACAACATCCTCAAAACTATTTGAAAATCCATCTCTTTAGTTATAGCTAATTTGCTGTTAAAAAACAGAAAGAGAGCGACCGGTCTCTGTCTTGTGGTCAGAAGTAAGTTAATTACACTGTTTAAAAAAATTAAAATAAAGAGAGAGAGCACTCTGTACTGTGATCAGTCCATTTCCATCGAAGTAAGTTCATTACACTTTTTACCTCCATGTGATCAGGCTGTTGTTGAACAGCAGCCTCGAACAGCAGCACAGCGTTGGGGAGGTCACCTTCCTGCAGCCTTCGGAGGCCTTCCTCAAAAGCCTGAGGGTGATCCCTCATTGGGTTTTCCTCTTCAAACGTGTAACCCTGGGGGGAGAGCGATGGTGTGAATCATCCTTATGAGCATCCCCCACCAAGCCCATGTACATGTTCGTTGACCCTTGCAGTGTGAGTTGTACCCAGGAGCATTATCTACTCTCAGTTGTTCCATGTCAGTGCAGATGTCTGTCAGTGCCACACAACGCCCCCGAGGACCATATGCATGCTCTGTGGCTCATCCCTGTGTGGACAGCTCACAGCAGGATGTTGTTCCTCACAGCAGTCATTAATGATTGCTGTAGGACCCAGACAACGGGATTCCTCAGAGTAGCGCCACACCAAGAGCGTAGGAGAGAAGTAGTGTGCACTTCCACCAAACTATGTGTGGTCAGTGCAGCAGAACCAAGGACGGAAAACTTTGAGTGTGTCTGTCAGTGGACCATGACTCCAGCAGGCAGTGTAAGTTCACTCTCAGCAGTGCCATGTCAGAGTAGGCTTCACCCAAGCACTGTCTTATCAGTGTGCCCAGAGTTTCCAAGCCCATGACTAGAACATGCCAAAGACAGATAAATAAGACTACAATTTGGCTGTGACCACTGAGTCACAGAGGGATATTAATGATGGTGCTAAACAACATAAATAAAAGGACTACTGTTAGAAACTGAGGTAACAAGGGGGCATTTCGTGTTATAACAGGAAAAATGTAATGCAAATTTGACACAGTATCATCTGTATAACTGCTTACTAATAGGTGTTGCTAAAGAATCATTTACAGGAGTGAGGCAGATTTATCTTCTTCTCTGAACCCTGCCCGGGCTCCAAAGAGCATCAGATCTGCAGTGCCTCACATTCAGGAACATCTGAGAGCGAAGCAGGCAGCGGAGCCTCTGTTTGGATAGGGAATCGCTGCGTTCTTTACTATACTGGCAATGAGGGTGAGAGGCAGATGGAAAGGCAACCGCTAATAGTGCTGCACTAGCTTACCAGGAAATAATGCGACAGACGTTCAAAAGCTAGTGCTGCCTCACAGATCCAGACCATCTGTTTGCTGTACATCATTATGGGTTTTCTCTTCCCAGGAACAGGTCAGTGGGAGCTTCTTCCTAGCAGGTCCTGTTTAGAGTGAGATTCATTCCAAGCTCACACACTAACACATATTGGCTTTCTACTAACATGATCTGGTCCATGTGAGCTTCCTCCAAACATGCCTAAGCTCACACGCTAACACATATGAGGTTCATGCCAATATTTTATGGTGTGAGCTTCCCCCTAGCAGGTGCTGTTTAGAGTGAGCTTCGTTCTAAGCTCACAGGCTAGCACATACGGGGTTCTTACAGACAACATTCGCTTGCTCCTATCAAGGGCCAGGTACAAACACTATATTCTGCCGAGTGTTACCTTGTCATATGAGGAGGAGGTCAGGTCATCATAATCCGTCAGCCAGGGGTGCACCTCAGCATCACGCTTCGCCATCTCCTCCCACTCTGCCTGCAGCTTGTCCCAGAAATCAACATCGGACTGCGAAGGAAGAGGAGGTTGGGAGTTGCAAGAGGTCGGAGGTTGAAAGCGGAGATGGGGAAGGAAATGAGCAACCAGGCAAACAAGAGAAAAGGGAAAGTAAAAGTAAAAGGTATGGATTAAAGAAATATAGTAGAAGAGAAAGGAGGGGAGAAAGCAATGGTATTGAAAAGGGAAATAAGAAAAGTAAGATGTGGAAAAGGAAATATTAGAAGAGGGGAAGATGAGGTAAGGAAAACAACATTTGGGAAAGGGATCAGTGGAAATAAGAGTAAGGGGAGAAAAGTAAAGGGGAGTAAGAGAATGAAAAGTGAAGCAGGGTAAATAGAAAAGAAGCATGAAGAAATGGAAGAGGGGAAGGATAAGAACAGAGAAGAACAGGTGAGAAGCAAAGAAGAGGATTTGATATACAAGGGTAAAAGGACAGTGGGAGTGGAAAGGAAATGAAAGAAGAGGAAGTGGGGAAAGAGTACATGGTAGTTAGGAAACAAAAGGTGGAGAGAAATGATGGAAGCAGAGGAGTATGCCAATAAGAAAGGCGACAAAAGTAGTGATAAAAGGAGCAGTGAGACGAAAGTTAAGAAGGGAGGACACAGAATGGTAGAAGAGTGACCATGTCATTAGTTGTAAAGAGAATTTCCATTATCTCAGCCTCACTCTATCAATAAAGATTCTCAGTTTTCTGGTCGTGCACGCAGTCTCTGTTGTGTGTATTCCCTTACTTTCCTCACAATTAGCATGCTTTGGGGCAGTGAAACTAAGCCTGGCTACGATGTTTGGATCTAGACTTGTCACAGGGGTAACCTACTGGAAAACTGGCAGTATCTCCAATGGAAACTGATGGTTGCTATCTGTCCAGCATCCCTGCTCCTCCTTTCCTCAAAGCACTGGAAGAGGCTTGTTCTGCTAACAGGTGGATCTAACAACTCACAATCCCACCCAGAGAAATAAGGCTCCTTTGGGAGACAGATCCCAGAGCCACTTGCAGTACTGTAGAATTGTATGGAGGTCTACTTCCTGAGCATATTCTCTGCAGACACCCCCCACAATTTCTTCTCAGTCCATTAGGTCTATTGAGTACTGCTCTTATGTGCATTTTAAAGGTTTTCATCTCTTCCCTTTTTTCCCCCATCCTTTTTTAAATTATGTTGTAGGGACATCATCTTGTGCGCATTCACTGCAGCTGTACCCCCTTACTTATCACAATGTTATGAAGGGTATTCTCCTGTCCTACGTCAGTCCTGTTTGCATTTTCTGGAGAATTCAAGCTCCATCTCTCAATCCACTTCCCCCCCACAGGGGTATTAGAAGAATCAAAGTTTAATCTGTTCTGCATCCCCTGGTCACCCTCTAAACACTTAGCTCTCTTACCTCGACAGCCACTTTAGCCTTCTCAAAATCCGTGTCTGCTGGCAGGTTCCCACTCATTGCAAACTGGTCGACCCAGGCATCTGAGGCAGCCTGCCATCGGAGATAAAAAACACAATACAATATGGAACCCTCTAGAAATGAAAATGAAATAAATAGTTGGGCGTGAAGAACTTCTCTCTCTACCGTTCTCGACTATAGCGTTGTGAGAGTTGTGAAATCCTAGTCACCTATAAATCCAGGAGCATTCTAAGAACTGTTACAATGAGTTACAGACCACCACTGCCACTCGTAGCGCTAACGCTTTAAACACCGTGACATATTTTCTTATTTAAAGGAAGTGATGTGATCCCTGTTCTGCAAGAGGTACTTTCCTACCTGCTGCTGTAAAAATTCATCAGCCCACTGCTCTGCCTGCCCCGGGGCGCTAGCGGTCACAGTCACTTGGTTTTGGTCAATGGTGACCTGACCGTCTCCTATCTGTCTGACAAACTTCATGAACTGTCACCAGGAATGAGAGATGGAAGCAAAAAATCGAGACAAAAGAAGAGGAAAGCACAAAGAACACAACAGGGAGAAAGAAAGAGAGAGAGAAAGACGGATAATATTCAGTTAAGAGATGCTCAAAGTCTCATCTTATGATGTCTACAAAATCTTGCCATTTTAAAATACATGTTAATAGGTGTTCTGCTCAAATAGATCTCCTTAGTATTTTAGTTTCATTCTCTTAATATGACACCACTAAGAATTGTCTTAACTGGCACTATATCCCAAACATCTTATCAAGACATCTTAAAAGGGAGTATCAGATACAAGCAGGCTCAGCAGAACCACCGCCCCCCAACCCTCCTCACCTCGGAGCCCGAGAGCTTGGGGTCCTCCACCTTGGACAAAAACTCGTTGGCTGTTCTTCTGAGGTCCTCCTCGGGCTGATATTCCTCATACCTAAAGTTCCCGCACAAGACATGAAAAAGATTGACATTAGACAGGCGAGGATGGAACATAACCTCGGAAATATCCTTTCCAGTCCCCCCTTGCAATACTGCTCTTCGAGGAATCCCCTAATCAGGTTGAGAAAGGCTCATTCCATTTTATTGCTTTACTATTCTTGCATTTTCAGATTTTTGGAAAACTATCAAACTTTTAAAAATATCTGAGGAAGAGCACAGCATAGTATAGGGTATTTGGTTAGGCTCGCATGTCCAGCACACTGGCCCCCAGCTTTCAGCAGTAGAATTATATGATCCAGGGGTTCTGACCCACAAACTGATGCATGTGCAGCACAACCAAATAAGGACATTGGAGAGGAATCAAAGGAACAAAGAGCGGAACAGGGAAAGAAAGAGCGGAACAGGGAAAAAGATGCTGAACAGGTAATTGAAATGGGAAGAGCACAGACTGCTTTCAGAACCAAGGCAGGCAGAAAGTGAGGATCCTAAAAAAGCTGAGAAGCGAAATGTTTCACAATTGCCTTAGTAATGGTCAAAAAATAATAATTCACAAAGCTAGTTACCATGACTTATTTATTCCCACTTAGACTAGTCACTAAATTGTCCCAGTGGTGTGTATGGTGAATAGTGATTTTTATTGGGATGCAATGAGTTGGCAAGAGTATGTCAGACAAACTGTAACAAGCTCATATTTAACATACAAATGGAAGTTGTAATTCATGCCTCGGACTCCTATTCGTCCATTAGAGTCAGGCGCTGGAGTGTTCACCAAAGGTCAACATTAGATGATAGTGTGTATATCCTATTGAAGCATGGATATGCAGGGTTTCTATGGGTATTCATTTTTTATCACCTAGATCCTTCTCTGAGGTTTTGCTACAAAGATAGTTAAAATACATGCAATCTGTGTTTTTTCCCTTTCAATCTGCCACCTCCTCAGAGGGGTTGGACAAAAAAAGCAAGCAAGACACAACCATTGAGAGCTTAGCTTCTGTTTTTAATTGGTCACTGTCAGAGTAAGGTCCCCAGCTATGTCATCGATCACTCACATCAGCAGTAAGTAGTAGAAAAGACTGAGAAAAAGCTAACTGGATCTGAACCCTGTTTCAACAAGTGATGTGACTTTTACTTGTCATAATAAACTACAAAGCTTAGGCACCAGAGGAGCATTCGGAGGTGCCAAATGTGGATTAACATTAAAATTGTTCACAAACAGGTGATGTCTGTTAAGAGTGCAGACATTTGGGAAGTTGAAAGAGCCTATTCTCTGGTGGTAAGATTTGTAAATACACCAACATTAGCATGAATTTCTGCTCTGTGCAGCCTCGCTAAACTCCCATGTGCAGACTATCCTGCTTCTGTTTTGCTTGTAGTTTGGCCTACTAAGGATTGTTTCCCTGATGGCCTTATTTCTGTATACCTGACCTATGTCTGCCAGCCGACAGCCATCCTTCGACAATTATTCCATTGACATTTTCTTTGCTATAAAGGAGCACTGAAATATCACTAGGGCTAAAAAACAATATAAATTAAAACCTTATAAAAGTGATTTATTCTCTTTAACAAGATCAGCTGTTCAACCACTTGTCCAAAACAACAATTGTTCTACAGCCTGACACATTAGACTATATTGCTGCTTTCTTGATTTGCAAGGTGTTGGTGAAGTTGCTGGTCAAACAACTGCAACTATGCCTTGATGATCATGCCTCCAAAATCAACCACTGTCCTTTACTTGACAAAGCCTTGACACACTTGTGTAAAGGCATTTCCACCCAGCAGGCACACCATTGCTAGGCTGAACCACTGCCACCTGCATCAAGGTACACTGCTGAAGCACAGATGTTGGTGGCCTCATACAAAGTCATCAGTCTTACTAAATGAAGAAAAGTTTGAGCAGTTTGTACATATCACAAGAATGGCCATAAAATAGTTCAATGAGTTGCACTTACATGAGACATAAAACAGTATGTAGACTTGATTTAGGATCCGTAAGTTACATAAATAATATCACATTTGTGAATTATTGGTACAGAAATCATTGTAAGCCATGCAAAAACGATTCACAAATGAAAGAAATAGCACAGATGGGGACGTGGACTAAGGGGTAGGTATAACCACCAGAACTCTTTCTCAGGAAGATCTCCTGAGAGCAGTAGTTTTTCCACGTACCTCAAGGAGTTCATTCCTTAATGTAGGAGGATCACTAGAACTCAAACTACAACCCACACACAAGAGATTTATCCAATTGTTAATTCATTTGTAAAACCCCAAATTGCTGGAGCCAGTCCTTCACCCTCAAAGGATTATTGTGAGCAGTTCGTGATTTTCTTTCTTTGAAAAATCAGCCTTATATACGACTTTCTGGCATGAAACCTGGATCTAAACATTAATACCAGAGAAATCGTCCCAGCAAAAGAGGTTTCATTGGATTTGTCCGCTTTCCCCAAACTGAACAACAACGTCATTAGGGCAGCAGCCGAGACAATCACGTCTGGCTCGCCTCTAGACTTGCCACCTACAGATCTATTGCTGAAGGGAGGTGACAGTATCATCTCTGTCTTGACGGCTATCTAGAACATCTCACTGGAAAGTGGACTAGTCCCTGATACGTGGAAACACGCAATTATTAGTCCATTGCTGAAAAAATCCTCCTTGAATCACAACAAGATCTAAAGACCATTATCATTACTTCCAGGTATTAGTAAGATCCTAAAAAGTGGTAAATCGCTATTTTTTTTTTTTTTTTTTGGAAAACCTTTATTGACATTTCAAGCAATTACACATATGGGCCTACAACCTCCGGGGCCGGCCGCTAAACAATCAGAATAACAGAAAGCAGGTCTATCACAATCAGTACCTCGGGGAGCAAAATCTCGACACTAGCATACTCCCAGTCTCTGAACAGCCCAGGTAGGAGACCAGGATAATAAAGGTTTACATTTTATAATAGAAAAGGATGGAAGGATCAGGTGCCAAACAGTTTCCCAGCAGCGAAAAATGGCAGGCAGAACGATGAACGTAAACAATACACAGCAGTCTATCTAAGCAATGGCGCTGAAACAGTAAGTTCAGGATGTGGAGGAATGACACGGCCATTTGCGCCTGCAACCCCCTGCCCCAAGACCCAGGAAACTCCGCGGAAATTATGGCACTCCGGAAACAGCAGTGATTAACAACAAAGGAGTACTACCATGCTGATCCCAGAAAAAGACAAAGAAGAATAAGAGAAGAAAAGGAGGCCATAGAAAAAGGAGGTGAAAGACTAAAGGATCCCCCCCCCCAACCCCCCACCCTGCACCTCTGCAGATGAGTACGGCCCCCCCTCCCAGCAGTGTGCCTGTCGCCCCGGAACCAGACCCGAAATATAGAAGAACAGAGAAAAGAAGTGGGAAAGGAGCCCCCACCAGACGGGGGGGTAGAGAGAGTATTAATAAACTGGAGGAGGGCCTGCAAAACACGCCCCCGGTTTCTCCCTCCCGCACCACACGGTTTCCCATAAAGCATACAATAAAGAACACAAAATCGACCCTGTCAAAGAGGAGTAAGGAGGATTACGCACTTGGTACACTAACAATTATGCCATGAGAGCACACAACTCCCGAGCCCGCCCGCCTAGTAGGTGACCACCTCGGAAGGGTCAGCATCATCCTTGGCCACTCTTTGCAAACCCACCCATGCATACCCCTCGTCCCAGTGCCATGTCCAATGTTACCAGGAAGAGAAGTGTCCAATAAAACTCAGGAAGCGACACACACAGGTAGGGTAGAGGGCTCTGAAGATCGACACAGTCAGCTCTAGGGAGGATCGTCTTTCCCGATGCCGAGCCAGGATTTACACTGCACACCAGGCCCAGGAAGGCGGAATCAGCCAGGGCGGGCGACCGTTGCTTGGACGTTGCCTGGGTCGTCGGAGACCGCGCACGGGACAAGGCCACCACCCCCCGCTCAGATCCGAAACCTCCGGAACAGACCAAATCCACAGCCAGCTGATCGCACGTTAATATACTGTCCGGAGAGTCCAGGTGTGCACTATTCACAGGGGCGGCCACGACACTGTCCCCCCGTGCGCGGCGTGGGAAGTCCCAGTGTACCTGGGGATAGGCAGGCGGCAACTGTTCCGACGCTGATGTCACTCCATCGAGCTTGCTCCCCAACACCCAGGCTCCGTGAATCAGGGTGGAGTGAAGGGCACCGAGAGCCTCGAGAAGGTCACCGTACCCCAGTACAGCTCCCGGCGCTCGCCCCGCTACGCTCCTCAGAGTCACACCCTCCCAATCCTGCTGCAACCCAGTGTACAGGATGGTGGACTCTGGCATACCAAAATGGCCGCTGGGTAGGTCCATCCCAGATCGGGACCGGGGCTCAGTCACAAGCGCCTCGGGTTCCATGGCACTGGTAACTGGGTTCCGAGGGCAGGCAAGCAATGTGTCCGGTGTGTGGTCACGGGCCACAGTCGTCCCCACCACGGACCAGCGCCCGCGAAAATCCGGAAGCAGCCCGCAAGAATCGGGACAAGTTACGGGCGGCGTCCGGGCAGCTCACCGGCGAAGGCTGAAGCAAGCACCGGAGAGTCCTGTAGTTGCCACCTCAGGCACGCACTCGTTCAGCTACGCTTAGTGGTAGGAGCGACCACGGCGAAGCGCAGTCCGACATTCGCACCACTCCGGCAGTCCGACCCCACCCAGTCACCAAAGGCCGTTGTTGTTGCACTGCCGCCCGGCCACGGCGTTCACTCGAGATCCTGGCTCCGGGGCTGCACAGGCCGCAAACTTCAGACGGACATTTCTCCGGCGGTACCGCTGCCAGAAACTTCGGGGTCACACGGCCGGTTGCCGCTCGCGTTCACCAACACGGGTAGATAGCGCAGGCTAAGGATCTCGTGCAGGATATCTGTGCGGGGTGCGGAGGTTCACGGAGCCGGGAGCCTACGCTGCCGTCCCGGTCGCCATCTTGGCTCCTCCGTAAATCGCTATTTGGCTGACTTTTTGGAAACGCACAATCTCCTGCACCAGACGCAAACAGGCTTTCATCCTGGGTATAGTACAGAGATTTCCCTTTTATTAGTCAAGGAGGACTTAAAAAACACATTTGACCATGGAGGGACAGCTGCTCTCATTCTTCTAGATTTGAGCGCAGCCTTTGATACCGTCTCTGACGGCATCCTCCAACACATTTTAGGCGGTAGGTGTCACAGGGAAGGTACTAAGATGGCTGACCTAGTTTGTTTTTAGACAATATAAGTTTTCAGATTAGGGAAGGGTCATAAGTCCACCAGCTCAGGTACAGAGTGCCCCAAGGCTCATCGTTAAGCCCAACTCTTTTTAATATCTAAGCCCGCCCTTTAGCCGATATTATCTGTTCAGCTGGTCTCACTATGGTGTTGTATGCTGATGACACCCAGATCACCATTTCTTTTCACCTAACACAAGCCTAACCTCGGAGATACAGTCCTCCTGCCTGGAGCAGGTGAACAACTGGATGACAGGCTTAAATTGAACGGTGAAAAAAACAGAGGTTAAGGTTTTTGGAATCAAACCAGCATTGTGGGACCACATTCTCTGGCCTTCATGCCTGGGTGACCGCCCTTCCCCTAAAACGGAGGTTAAGAGCCTGAGGGTTTTAATAGATAACAAAATAACCATGGCCGCGTAGGCAAAGAAAGTGTCAGGGACAGGTTTTGGTCTCCTGAGAGCCCTCGGAAAACCAATAAATTGGCTTCCTGTGCACACTCGAAGAGTTGTGGTACGAGGTACTATAGTTCCATGCCTAGATTATGGTAACTCTCTACCTAGGTAGTCCTGCTTATGTAATTTAGAAGTTGAAAGTTATTCAGAACACTGCTGCCCGAATACTGCTGGGCCTGCCTAAAACACAGTCCACACGTCTGGCTTTGGCAAGCCTTCATTAGCCTCTGGTGAACAAAAGAATTTAATTCAAGGACTTTTGCATTGCGCGCAAGGTAAATCTTCACGTGGCCAGCATATCCTCAGTAACCTTATCATACCATACTACAACACAAGAGAGATTAGATCCAATAATTGTTCCCTCCTGGTCGCCCCCAGAATTAAAAGAGCCCAGGGTGGAGGGCGATTATTTGTATACTGGGTGTCTAAACTCTGGAAATCCCTGCCCAGTTACCTCAGAGCCAACAGCAACTTGTTAAGTTTCAGGAAGGAACTGAAGACCCACCTCTTCGCCTAACAAATACATTTCTTCCTCACGATTCCCATCAGTGTTGGGAAGCCCGGTCTTGAGTAGCTATGCACTTTACAAGACTAGGTAACATAACACCTCCATCCCCAGAGAAGATTGGGTACATTACACTAGACCATGATCAAATGCCATTGATCCTTAGGGACAAAAGAGGCATGAAACATGTCGACCATAGAATCGATTTTGTTAATTTCCAGAGTATCTTGTATCAAACAATGGCTACTTAGAACAATTGTTTCTCATTCCTGCTTTTAGTCTCAACATAGATCCCATATCTAAATTAAACAAAGACAGTGTGGAATCTATAGTTAACTTTAATCACTCTACACCAATTTTCCAATCTAGTGTCTGGCACTCGTTAACACACCTAGGTTGCACATCTACAACCTCATTTGAAGAAAAAATGATCTCCGACTAAGAGCCCCCTTGAGGGGCCTCATTGGGCATTGCAGTGCCAGCCCAACGAGGAGCAGAAACCCAATGATGAAGCATGCCACCCTTGGGTGGGTGAGGACTTGTACTCCTACCAGCACATGCTTTTAGTGACGGAGTAACTTCTGGGAATTTAAAAATCTACCTCAAACCAACAACAGACTGGGATACTCCACTGAATTTGATACAAGTTAGGAGAACGTATATTGGACCATAATCTCTCTTTGTCCTCCAACGATTCTGTGTGTTACAGAATTCATTCTGTGCATCCAGTGTCAATCAAAGCCATTTCTGCATAAGTTCACCCAGGTACAAATGGTGATTATCTAGACACTGGTTCCACATCCTCATTTAATTTTAGGTCCAGCCTTGATGGTGAGGCTCTTTGACAATCTGAAAACAGAATTGTAGAACACTTTCAGGCACATGCATCAAACCTTTTTGCGATCGCAAAGGGTGCGAATCGCAAAAATAGGCCGTTTGCGATCGCAAAAGTCAGTGTTGAAATGCATCAACTGTATATTTGCGAAAATCCATTTTTTCGCAAATATAAGGAATCGCAAAACATTCTGCGAATCAAATAGCGAATCGGTATTAGCGTGTCCCAATTACCGAATCGCAAACAACGAATCGCAAAATGTATGCATGACAAATCGCAAATAGCGATTTCCATGAAAATCGCAAATTAGCGATCGCTAAATAAGAAGGATCACAACCAGGTGGTAATCATGAGTGCAAATCACAGACAGGTGAAAACCAACTGAAACCCATTTAAACACACCCAGAATGAGCCAGCACTGTTCACAATGGCAGGGATTTACCTGATGGCGAGGAGGATGAGGCTGCAGGCTGCCGCACAGAGACGGAGGCGAATGAATGAGCGCATCTTCAGAGTCCGCATAACTTTGCTAGGCCAGCAAGAGGATGAGATATACGACAAGTATAGGCTCAATGCAGCAATGATCCATGACCTAATCAATGAATTGGACCCCATAATGCAACGACAGACACGTAGGACCAATGCCATCCCAACGCATGTGCAGGTCCTATGTTGCCTACACCTTCTGGCGTCAGGCAGTTTTCAGGGGGTCATTGCTGTTGCGGGAGGTGTGTCACAAAGCGCACTTTCAAGAATATTGAAAGCATTCCTTGATGCCATGATGGCCGTGATCGGGTCTCATATCAAGTTCCCTACCACCGCGCTTGACCTTGCAAAAACCAAACAGGAGTTCTACCAGATAGCTCGTTTCCCACATGTTTTGGGTTGTATTGATTGCACCCACGTTGCAATATGTCCCCCTGCAACACAGGAATATATATATAGAAATAGGAAATCTTACCATTCCCTCAATATTCAGGTTGTTTGCAATGCCAAAAACATTATCACTGACATTGTTGCGCAATTTCCAGGGAGTGCACATGACTCTTATATCTTCAGGCAAAGTGGCATACACACCCGTCTTGTCAGGGGAGAATTTGGAGAGGGACATCTGCTTGGTAAATATGTGTTATAGTTTATCACTGTCATTGTACGTATGTCAATGTGAAGCTGCCACTGACTCTTTGCTCCATTACATGTAGGTGACAGCGCATACGCCTTGCGTAATTACCTAATGACGCCTTACCTCAATCCCACAACTGCCAATCAACAGAGGTACAATGCAGCACATATTTCGACAAGGAACATCATAGAGCGCACATTTGGGCTGTTGAAGAGCCGATTCAGATGTCTACATAAGACCGGTGGAGCACTGAAGTACAACCCTGAACAATGCTGCAAGATAGTAGCGGCATGTGCCATGCTGCACAACATAGCGACAAGGGGAGGAATGGACATCGAGGTGTCTGACAGCGATTCGGAGGATGGGAACCAGCAAGTGCCACAACACCATGCAGCACAAGGGGCAGGCGCAGCAGAAGGGCGTAGGAGAAGATTTGACATCACACAAAATTATTTCTGAGGTGAGTAATGATGACACAGAAACT
This sequence comes from Triturus cristatus, assembly GCF_964204655.1. Classification (NCBI taxonomy): domain Eukaryota; kingdom Metazoa; phylum Chordata; class Amphibia; order Caudata; family Salamandridae; genus Triturus; species Triturus cristatus. The sequence continues at coordinate 1,691,089,273 of NC_140590.1, forward strand.
GACTATTGCTATCAGAGTATTCTTTAATTAAATAAAATTGCCATGAGTGTTCAAGCACACTTGTAATCTGACCAGTGCAATGGACATAAGTGGTTTGCAAATGTCAATTCACTTGTCACTCTGTGAAAAGTCAAATCCAAATAAATGGTTACGTCACCATAGTGGAATGCACTTGTACATGCCAGTCTAGCGCTTTTTCCCACGAACACCCAGACGCCTGTCAGACCCAGCATTGTCATCCGTTATGTTGGAAGCGGCGGGGGTACTGCTGCGTGTGTTGCGTCTTCCTGCAGTGCGGACTGGAACTGCCACACTACTTAGGCTTGAGCCACCCTCACTACCCTCTTCGGGCGTGGAATTGTTGGCCGCAATTGTGGAAGCATTTAGCAAATCAACTGCATTTGTGACCTGGTCCAGTGCTTTAGCCACATCGCCGCTCCAATGGCACATTTCAGTTTGCATGGTCACAGACCTACGTGCCAGCAGTGCAGTTGTCGTGGCCAATCTATTGTTTGATTTAGCAAACATTTTCAATTGCAGCATTAGTTGACGATGCTGTCTCTTCTGGGATACATTTCCCTCATGCATCACCTTGCTCAGTTGCTGCACACTTTCTGACAGTACTGCTATGTTGCTAGCCATCTTGCCAACTTGCAATTGTACTAATCGTGTGTTTTTTGTCTGCAGGCGCTGCATACGGAGCATCTGTCCCTCAAGACCACCCCAGACATCACTTGGTTGCTCCTCCTGCTGTGTCCTGAGTGCTCTTCCTCTCCTACGCCGGGCTCTGTGATTAGTTCTGGGGACCTGTGGTTGTGTTTGTGTGATGGAAGTTGTCTGGCCATGGCTGCCACCTGGTGTTGCATCAGCCTCATCATCTTCACACTCCATGGTGACTAGGGATGGAACAGTAGCCCTGCGTGACTTTGTTGGACGTGAGGGATTTATTTGCACCACAGGTGTGTCCATCTGTTCACCTGCGCTGGTGTCCTGCATGTCTGGGGAATCGCTATCCACATCTTCTACACGTTGTGCATCTGTGAGGTGAAACAGTGCAACACTGTATTATTTCATGTCTGTGATATTAATTGCACAGTAATAAATTTCTGCCTTTGTAAATGATTTTATACTCTATTAAGCTTTTTTGGGTTGTTACTCTGAGATTTGACATTTTAACTGCTTGACCTGACTACATCTCCCATAATGCCCCTCACCTACTGAATGCATTGTGTACTGGATGTTCAGGGTCTGCACTTGGGCTGTGCTGTGGTCGAGTTCTACCTTTACATTTTGTAACACTAAGAAAACATACATTCATCTTACCTTCAGATGTGTTTGCTGCTCCGGACGTGTCCAGCTGGGTCACACCAACAACAGCTTCTGGCTGGATGGTGGATTCAATCAAGTCCTCCATGGGAGTGTTCCCAGTGTCTGTTGGTGTTCCCCCTCCTGTCTTCTTTGCCTCCTTCAGGCGGTCAGCTATGCGCACCTTAGCCCGACTGCGCAAGTCGTACCATCGTTTTTTGAGTTCTTCAATGGTGCGGTGTGTCACCCCAATGGCATTGACCCTGTTTTGGATCCGGAGCCAGATTTTCCTTTTCTCCTGCTCTGCCACTTTCAATGATGCCTTTCCAAACAGCTTGTCATGGCTGTGGACTACTCCCTCAATGAGGGTGTCAATTTCTTTTTCTGCAAATTTAATTTTGCGTTTCCTGCCTGTTTGGCTCTCCTCTGCTGTTTGTGAGGCTTCCATTTGATATCACAAGTTTTTCTTCTGTCTCTGTCACACTCCTGTTCTGCTCCCAGAGCCAGCTCCCTCCTCTCCCTGACACTGTGCACTGGAAATGAGGCTGGTGCTGCTCACTTCCTGGTTGTGATGTCATCAGGATGCATCAAAAAGCGACTTCGGTATTAGCGATTTCGCTAATTGCGAAATCGCTAATAGCGAGTTCGCAAATGCCGAAATCGCAATTTATTTAGCGATTTTTAGCGATTCGCAATATTCTCGCAAAGTTTTTGTTGCATCGTGTTTTGCGAGTCTTTATTTGCGATTCCTTAAAATTCGCAAATAAGGACTCGCAAACTCTCTTTTTGATGCATGTGCCTGTTTGAGTATGTACTCTTGAAGGACACGACTGGTTTCAACTACAACACTAAAGGATCCCAATGGAATTGTGGCATTAATCGCCACAGTCTTGATAACGAGGAATCCTCGACTTCGAGGTTATCTCGATACAGAAGTAATGTTGAAGTCGAGGATGCACAGAGGTCCAGGATGCATCAACAGATTGAGAGGAAATATGTGCATATTGCTCAGAGACTTGAGGTGGGTATCAGAGAGAAACCAACAACAACTGAATGAAGAGAAAATCCATTGGTGTTTACCAACAATTGCAACCACCAAATACACTTTTTTTCCCACCTTTATGCTCGGCATTGCCCTCAATAAAACCCTATCAAAAAAGATGTGATGACTAGTGAGGGGAACAATAAATAATACAGCTCACAGAAAGTTAACCTTTCTTTAAACCTAAGGATGTGTGGTATATCAGGAGACGAAAAAGAAATTAATTCAACTATTATTCTATTGTGAAAAATTACATGACATGCAGTGCACAGAGTTCAGGATGCTTGCACTACTGAGTGGAAAATGAACTAATTAAGTTGCTGAACTACATTATGGGAACGTAAAGCAGTTTCCTGTCCTAAAGTAACAGTGAAAGTTAATGTTTAAAGAGGCTGTTGCCTATCTGAATCCTTCCTCTGCACTCTGCCCAGTGAAAAGGAGAGTATTACAAGGTGTTAACCCATCCTTTGGTTTATTTGGGCATTTAATTCCATTTGCAAAGAAGTAAAAACCTTTTACTTTACCTGGCAACTTTATGAACCAAGTTTGAAACTCGGGCCAATGTCTGAGTCATCATTGACATTACTTGCTCCTCCTCACTACCCTGCACTGTAACTTGCAGCTACCACGGTCTAAATAACATGCTGTGTACTTATTTAATTCTAAGACACTTACAACTACAATAGATGCAAATATTAAATAAGTTAATAGCTGATTAAAGCTATAGGTGGAGGTAGGCAGTGAAAATCCTTTCACCAAAAATGGAAAAAAAGCTGGGTACCATCCAAGAAATGAAGGGGTTTAATTCAGGTGCTACATCCAGGCTGCACCAACGCAAACACATTCTTTGATTCTAAATTGCGTTGGCACTAGCTCCTTTACCAAAGTATTCTGCTGTCAGTGGGAGATTAGCTTTTGGCCTGCTGGCCCAGCATGTCTAGAGTTTGTGTAGTAGAATGGCAGTAACCAATTTTAGTTATGTCCTGCCCTTGTTCAAGCAATGTAGTAGTTAGAGACGTAAGGTTAGGGTAATAGACACTGCTTCATGTGCTTAATAAATTACAAATAAAATAAATTAATGAGTGCAGGGCTCCAAAGATTTGAGTTTTTCGTAGAAACCCAGTGCTGATAATCACCAGGATTGTTGAACTCCAAGGGATGCCTGGTTTTGATTCCAACTCAGGTCTCCTTCTTCCACCACTCTACACTTCGGGTCCTCTTTTTTCTCTTTTGCACATTAGTTTTCAGGTTAATTTTTATCACTGTCCCCAAAAACGGATGCTGGTGCCAACCCCCTGCAGCCACCTGTACAGATGAAACACTCCTCCTGCAGGGCTGGGAGGAGGAAGAGTGACTGGGAGCCGCTCTTATTCCAGGAAACGCACACGGCTTGATAAAGTCTCCTGCAAATTGTGAGAACTGGAAAGTGGGTTTTCATTTGTGAGATAGTGTAGTTCTCTCAACTACAGGTCTTTTGTCAAAATAAACAGAGTTACAAGACACAGGATAGAAAAGAATGACATTGTTTGAAAACTCAAGTCACAGTGTTAAATAAAGAGGAGACTCCTTGGCCACACCTTCCTAACCTAATGCACTGGGGGCCTGACCCTGCCAGCACTAGACGTGCACAACCTGAGCTCCAGTTAGATTGCCAACCTTCCTTGCTGCCAGCAGGTTGTAGTACTGTGTTTGACCGTTTGTTTTTAGCTAGAACTGCTAAATAATTCTGCTCACCTGACCACTGAGGGAAGTGTTACTGCAGTTACAGCACTGATTCCCTCTAGTCTGGCAAATGGCAATGAGCTACATTTTGTCCAAACGAAAGGTATCTTAACTGATATTAGAACATTGGAATGTGGAGCACTCCATTGTAGACAATGGAGTGCTCCATGCTTCTACGGGCTGGTAAAGGCCCGCAGAGCAACATTCCAATGTTTTACAAAAGCCTCTCGAAGCTCGAGGGGATTTAAATCCCCTCGAGCTTCGAGAAGCCTTTGTTTAATTTATTAGAACATTCTGCCCTCTAGTGGCAGAATGTTCTAATAGCCTTATAGCCCTTCGTAGCAGGGCTATACCGCTATTAAAGTCCCGCTGCTTTTGTTAAAGTCCCTCGCCTTCGGCTCGGGCCTTTAACGCTGCAGCGGGCCTTTAATAGCCGGTATAGCCCGCTACGGCGGGCTATAAGGCTATATTAGAACATTGGAATGTTGGGAGCTCCATTGAAAACAATGGAGTGCTCCGGGCTTATAATGGCTGGTATAAGCCCGGAGCTCCAACATTCCAATGTGTCTTTGTTCACAGCTCTGGCTGTGAACAAAGACTTCAGGGAGCCTGAGGGGATTTCAATCCCCTCGCGCTCCCTGAAGGCTTTGTTTTGTTAGAACATTCTGCCCTCTAGTGGCAGAATGTTCTAATAGCCTTATAGCCCTTCGTAGCAGGGCTATACCGGGTTTTAACCCCTTCGATGCTCATGACGGAGCGGTTCCGTCATGAGCATCGGTTGAGCTGTGCTCATAACGGAACCGCTCCGTCATGAGCACAGCCCCTGGGGGAAGCGCTGGCGCTCCCCCCCTGGGGCATCGATCGTGCCCCCACAGAGGGGGATGGCAGCAGAAGAGTTTCCGCTGCCACCCCCGAGCCCCCCCACGCTTCCTGATGATGTCAGCGCGCACAGCGCGCGCCGGCATCGGGGGAGAGGAAAGAGTATTTCCTCTCCCCTGATGTCTCAATGCTGGGCATTCCTGTCCCACGATCGCGCACAGCGTCGCGATCGTGGGACAGGAATGCCCCCACTAGACCCCAGGGATCTCGTATTTGGCCATTTTGGGAGCGACCCCTTGGGCAAGGGTCGCTCCCCTGGGGGCAGATCGGTCCACTTTCGGTCCGTTTCTGCCCCCAGGGGGGGGCAGAAAAGCCCACTAGACACCAGGGATGTCGTAATATTGTTATGGGAAGCGACCCCTTGGGCAAGGGTCGCTTCCCTGGGGGATAATTACTACGCAGACATTTCTGCCCCCCCTGGGGGCAGATTGGTCCACTTTCGGTCCGTTTCTGCCCACAGGGGGGGGCAGAAAAGCCCACTAGACACCAGGGAATTTCGATATATTGATATGGGAAGCGACCCCTTGGGCAAGGGTCGCTTCCCTGGGGGATAATTATTGCTCAGACTTTTCTGCCTCCCCTGGGGGCAGATCGGTCCACTTTCGGTCCGTTTCTGCCCCCGGGGGGGGCAGAAAAGCCCACTAGACACCAGGGATGTCGTTATAGTGAGATGTGAAGCGACCCCTTGGGCAAGGGTCGCTTCCCTCGGGGAATAATTTTTGCACAGACTTTTCTGCCCCCCCTGGGGGCAGATCGGTTCACTTTCGGTCCGTTTCTGCCCCCAGGGGGGGCAGAAAAGCCCACTAGACACCAGGGATGTCGTTTTTTTGATATGGGAAGTGACCCCTTGGGCAAGGGTCGCTTCCCAGGGGGAAACATTTATGCTCAGACTTTTTTGCCCCCCCTGGGGGCAGATCGGTCCACTTTCGGTCCCTTTCTGCCCCCCGGGGGGGGGGCAGAAAAGCCCGCTAGACACCAGGGATGTTGTTTTGTTCATTTGGGAAGCGACCCCTTGGGCAAGGGTCGCTTCCTTGGGGGCATAATTTTCTGGAAGACTTTTCTGCCCCCCCTGGGGGCAGATTGGTCCACTTTCGGTCCGTTTCTGCCCACAGGGGGGGGCAGAAAAGCCCACTAGACACCAGGGAATTTCGATATATTGATATGGGAAGCGACCCCTTGGGCAAGGGTCGCTTCCCTGGGGGATAATTATTGCTCAGACTTTTCTGCCTCCCCTGGGGGCAGATCGGTCCACTTTCGGTCCATTTCTGCCCCCGGGGGGGGGCAGAAAAGCCCACTAGACACCAGGGATGTCGTTATAGTGAGATGTGAAGCGACCCCTTGGGCAAGGGTCGCTTCCCTCGGGGAATAATTTTTGCACAGACTTTTCTGCCCCCCCTGGGGGCAGATCGGTTCACTTTCGGTCCGTTTCTGCCCCCAGGGGGGGCAGAAAAGCCCACTAGACACCAGGGATGTCGTTTTTTTGATATGGGAAGTGACCCCTTGGGCAAGGGTCGCTTCCCAGGGGGAAACATTTATGCTCAGACTTTTTTGCCCCCCCTGGGGGCAGATCGGTCCACTTTCGGTCCCTTTCTGCCCCCGGGGGGGGGCAGAAAAGCCCACTAGACACCAGGGATGTTGTTTTGTTCATTTGGGAAGCGACCCCTTGGGCAAGGGTCGCTTCCTTGGGGGCATAATTTTCTGGAAGACTTTTCTGCCCCCCCTGGGGGCAGATCGGTCGACTTTCGCTCCGTGTCTGGCCCCAGGGGGGGGGGGGGGCAGAAAAGCCCACTAGACACCAGGGAATTAGTGTAAATAAAAATGGAAGTGACCCCTTTGGCAAGTGTCGCTTCCAGGGGGCAATTTTTGTAATATGTATTTGGCCCACCGGCCCCGGGACAGAGTAGCCTTTTTTTTTCCTGCTGTTTTCTGCCCCACCTGGAACATAACCCGATTGACCATTTGGGTAGTAACATAGCATGTTGTAATGTTTATTGTTTTATTTTTTGTGAATTGCAATAGTAATGTTTTTTTTTTTTTTTTAACTTTTTTGTTCTAGGTGAAGGCTTTTGCTCTTTTCAGTTTGCCGTGTTGTTATGGTGGTTCTGCTGTTTGTGTAGTTTGGTAAGAGACTCTTTTTTGTACAATGTAAATGTGTTTGATTTCTCTGCATGAATTTTTTTTGCAAATGGTGTAATAATAGCAGTATGTTTGTTTTTTGAGTGTCAAAAACTTTTTGCATTGGTGCTCGATGTGTATTTTGTTGTCTTGTGAGTAATTTTTTTTTTTTCTTCTTTCTAGTTGGATATCGTTGGTTTTTGCTGTGTCACTGCAGAGTAGGTTTCTGGTGAGTGCAGCTGTCTCTTGTAATTGAATTGTATAGTTTTTTAGTACATTGATCTTTGTGATAAAGGTACACATTTCTTTACTTACTTGGTTTGCACATTGTTGGTTGTTGTTGACTTGTTTGTGCAGTCTTCTATCTTAGTAAGTATAATGGCTAGCCGCAGGATTACTGCTCAGCAGGTTGTTGGTTTGCTGTTTGAGTCTTCCTCTGATATTGGTTCGGAGACTGACTCTGCATCTGAGGGAGAGGAGGCAGGGGACGATTCTGGCAGTGAGTTGTCTCTCCATATGGAGTCATCGGATGATGAAGATACTCTTAGTGCGGATGAAGTGCCTGTGTTAGAGGAGGAGACTGATGTGCCGATAGTGCGGCAAGAGGCATCTGGGCTGCAGCCTGGTGCTGCAAGGCTTCCCGTTGGTGTAGTGCGGCAAGAGGCATCTGGGCTGCAGCCTGGGACTGCAAGGCTTCCCGTTGGTGTAGTGCGGCAAGGGGCATCTGGGCTGCAGTCTGGGACTGCAAGGCTTCCCTTTGAAAGTGATGACCTCTGGGTTGCCCCTGGCATGGTGCAGCCGGCATTGCCAGAGTTTACTGGTGTTCCAGGGTCTAGAGTGAATACTGAAAACTTTTTGCCGGAAAGTTTTTTTCAGTTGTTTATGGACGATGTGTTTTTGGCAGAGATTGTTGAGCAGACTAATTTGTATGCCGAACAGTTTTTGAGGGACAACAGTGCCAGTCTTAAGCCACACTCTAGAGCTACCCGGTGGACTCCCACAAATGTTAAAGAGATGAAGAAGTTCTTGGGTTTAACTTTTTTGATGGGCTTGCTAAGGAAGCCATCAATGTCTTCATATTGGTCTAGCAGTCCCTTGATGGCAACGTCTATTTTTCCGGCAGTCATGACTCGTGACAGGTATTTGCTTCTGCTTCAGATGATGCACTTTGTTGATAATGGTTTAGCGTTGCCACGAGATCACCCTGACTGTGACCGTGTTTTTAAGATTAGGCCTGTCCTTGATCACTTTGTTGATCGATTTTCTGAGATTTATGCCCCTGGGAAAGAAATTGCAGTGGATAAGTCTTTGGTGTTGTTCAAGGGCCGCTTGGTTTTTAGGCAATACATTCCTAGTAAGAGGGCACGCTATGGAATAAAGCTGTATATGCTGTGTGACAGTAGGACTGGATATGTCTCTAATTTCAGGGTGTACACCGGTAAGGAATCTAGGATTAACCTCCCTGGTTGTCCGTCCACTTTTGGAGTGACTGAGAAAATTGTTTGGGAACTTGGTAGAGGATTTTTTAACAAAGGCCACCATTTATATGTAGATAACTTCTACACTGGTGTGCGGTTGTTCAGGGAATTGGCCAAAGTGGACACTCTTGCTTGTGGCACAATCCGCTCTAACCGTAAAGGTTTCCCGAAAGAACTTGTTTGTCAAAAGCTTGTGCGGGGACAGTGCAGTGCGTTGTGTTGCCAGGAGCTTCTTGCTGTGAAGTTTACAGACAGGAGAGATGTCTACATGCTGACTACCATCCATGATGAAAGCACTGCACCTGTGACTGTTTGGGGACAGGTCGCTGAAGCGCGCAAACCTGTGTGCATTTTAGACTATAATAGGCACATGGGTGGTGTTGACAGAGTAGATCAGAGGTTGGAACCTTACACTGCTCTTCGTAAGGCTTACATTTGGTACAAGGAGTTGGCTATCCATCTTTTCCACTTGGCAATGTTTAATGCTTTTGTTGTGTTCCAGGATTCTTGCCCTGAGTCAAAGATGACTTTTGCTAAGTTTCAGGAGTCTGTAATAGGCAGCCTTGTTGTAGTGGAACAGGCAAGTGTTCCTAGAGTTGGATTGGTGGAGGATGTTGCTAGATTGAAAGAACGCCACTTTCCAGATCACATTCCTCCCACACCCGCAAAAGATTTTCCCAGTAGGAGATGTAGAGTCTGTTGGCGAAAAGGTTTGCGGAAGGAGAGTCGTATGTACTGCCCCGACTGTCCTTCTCATCCTGCACTGTGTCTCCCTGCTTGTTTTAGAGCGTACCACACGCGAAAGAATTTTTGGGAGCATTCATGAGTGGTAAAGTCAACTGCCTGGTCTGTATTCTTTGGATAATTTGATTCTGTTTCAAGGTTGGTGTTAGTGCAATGTATTTAGTTGCTGTTTTTCTGTTAGAAGATTTGTATCTATTTGCGATTTGTTTTAATTTTTTTCTAAAAAAATCCTAAATGTGATGGCGGTGTGTGTAGGCTTGCGCTTGGCTGTTGGTGTGTGTGGACTGGCACTTGGTTGGTGGTGTGCGTGGAATTGTGCGTGGCTGGCGGTGTGCGTGGTCTGGCGGTGTGCATGGACTGGCGGTCTGCGTGGACTGGTGCGTGGCTGGTGGTGTGCGTGGAATGGTGCTTGGCTGGCGGTGTGCGTGGAATGGTGCTTGGCTGGCGGTGTGCGTGGAATGGTGCTTGGCTGGCGGTGTGCGTGGGCTGGCGGTGTGTGGGGACTGGTGCTTGGCTGGTGGTGTCCGTGGACTGGAGCTTGGCTGGTGGTGTGCGTGGACTGGAGCTTGGCTGGCGGTGTGTGTGGAATGGTGCTTGGCTGGCGGTGTGCGTGGACTGGTACTTGGCTGGCGGTGTGCGTGGACTGGTACTTGGCTGGCGGTGTGCGTGGACTGGTGGTGTGTGCGGACTGGTGCTTGGCTGGTGGTGTCCGTGGACTGGAGCTTGGCTGGCGGTGTGCCTGGACTGGCGATTGGCTGGCGGTGTGCCTGGACTGGCGATTGGCTGGTGGTGTGCCTGGACTGGCGCTTGGCTTGCGGTGTGCCTGGACTGGTGTTTGGCTAGCGGTATGTGTGGACTGGTGCTCGGCTGGCTGTGTGTGAGTAGTGACTTTCTGCTGGTCACTACACACACTGCTAGCTGAGTGCCACTCCACGCAATCCATCAGCCTGTGTAGTTGCTGTGTCTGGATTGTGGGCGTGTGAAAGTGATGGGCCCTTGAATGGCGCTGTGTGCTGGTGTGAGTTTTGTTATGTGATGGGCCCGCGGCTGGCGGTGTGAATGGTTTTGTATGTCTCACACGTATGAAAGGTGTATGAATGGCCTGTAAAGAGGTTGGTGCCTTGTCATGGCTTTACAGCTCACGAGCTGTGAGTCAATGGTTCAGTTTCTCGCACTTTCAATTATTACCAGTGCATTTCATTTCTGTGAAATCACTTGCTAATACAATTGTATCTACTGAACCATCACTCACCCTCGTGCCAAATCCAACCAGTATGTGTGTGTGCTTGCGGATTAGATGGCTGTGCAGTAATATTTGTCTTTCTGAAGCAGGGTGTACCTTGTCCCTTTTTGGTGAATTTTGTAATGTGTTGCTTTTGTGCCTGGTGGTGCGATTGGTCTTGTTTGTATCACGTATGAAAGGTGTGTGAATGGCCTGTAAAGTGGTTGGTGCCTTGACGTGGCTTTACAGCTCACGAGCTGCGAGTCATTGGTTTGGTTTTTTGTGATTTTAATTATTGACAGTGCATTTCATTTTTGTGAAATCTCTTGTTAATAAAATTTAATACACTGAACCATGACTCGCCCTCGTGCCAAATCCAACCAGTATGTGTGTGTATTTGAGGAATAGATGGTTGTGCTGGAATCTTTGTCTTTAGTTTCTCTGCCAAGGTACACTTTCCATGCAAGAATAACCCACCAACTGTAGATATTGTTGAAAACCCATGGGAGTTCATGGTGATGTCTCTCTTGTGAATTCAAAAATATTTTTTATCCCCAATGTCCTGCAAACCTCAAAATGTCTGCCACATTTTCTTTGCAATATTATTCCAAAATTCTCACGCTGTAGGAACAATAGTTAATCTGGTTTTGCAAGGGGGGTCACTTTGGTTTTTGTCCCGGTGCTCGGCGGCCATCTAGGGAAACCTACCAAACCCACACATTTCTGAAAACTAGACACCCGGCGGCTTCCAGGGAGGTATGGCTTGCGTGGATCCCCCAACGTTTCCTTACCCAGGATCCCCTGCAAACCTCAAATTTTGCTGAAAAAATCACTTTTGTCACACATTTTGGGGTGGGAAAGTAGTGGCATCACCGGGCTCACACAAATTTACCACCACCCAGCGTTCCCCCAGGTCTCCCGGTAAAAATGGTGCCTCACTTGTGTGGGAGGCCCAAGTACCCGCGGCAGGCAAGGGCCCAAAACGTAGTGATGGGACATATGGGATAGGCCATTTTGATGTCGCCTCGCTACGTTTTGGACCCTTGCCTGCCGCGGCTACTTGGGCCTCCCACACAAGTGAGGCACCATTTTTACCGGGAGACCTGGGGGAACGCTGGGTGGTGGTAAATTTGTGTGAGCCCGGTGATGCCACTACTTTCCCACCCCAAAATGTGTGAAAAAAGTGTTTTTTCAGCAAAAATTGAGGTTTGCAGGGGATTCTGGGTAAGGAAACGTTGGGGGATCCACGCAAGCCATACCTCCCTGGAAGCCGCCGGGTGTCTAGTTTTCAGAAATGCGTGGGTTTGGTAGGTTTCCCTAGATGGCCGCCGAGCACCGGGCCAAAAACCTAAGTGACCCCCCTTGCAAAACCAGGTGGTTTTGCGATAGGCCATTTTGATGTCGCCTCACTACGTTTTGGGCCCTTGCCTGGCGTGGGTACTTGGGCCTCCCACACAAGTGAGGCACCATTTTTACCGGGAGACCTGGGGGAACGCTGGGTGGGGGTAAATTTGTGTGAGCCCGGTGATGCCACTACTTTCCCACCCCAAAATGTGTGAAAAAAGTGATTTTTTTCAGCAAAAATTGAGGTTTGCAGGGGATTCTGGGTAAGGAAACGTTGGGGGATCCACGCAAGCCATACCTCCCTGGAAGCCGCTGGGTGTCTAGTTTTCAGAAATGCGTGGGTTTGGTAGGTTTCCCTAGATGGCCGCCGAGCACCGGGCCAAAAACCTAAGTGACCCCCCTTGCAAAACCAGGTGGTTTTGCGATAGGCAATTTTGATGTCGCCTCACTACGTTTTGGACCCTTGCCTGGCGCGGGTACTTGGGCCTCCCACACAAGTGAGGCACCATTTTTACCGGGAGACCTGGGGGAATGCTGGGTGGGGGTAAATTTGTGTGAGCCCGGTGATGCCACTATTTTCCCAACCCAAAATGTGTGAAAAAAGTGATTTTTTTCAGCAAAAATTGAGGTTTGCAGGGGATTCTGGGTAAGGAAACGTTGGGGGATCCACGCAAGCCATACCTCCCTGGAAGCCGCTGGGTGTCCAGTTTTCAGAAATGCGTGGGTTTGGTAGGTTTCCCTAGATGGCCGCCGCGCACCGGGCCAAAAACCTAAGTGACCCCCCTTGCAAAACCAGGTGGTTTTGCGATAGGCCATTTTGATGTCGCCTCACTACGTTTTGGGCCCTTGCCCGACGCGGGTACTTGGGCCTCCCACACAAGTGAGGCACCATTTTTACCGGGAGACCTGGGGGAACGCTGGGTGGTGGTAAATTTGTGTGAGCCCGGTGATGCCACTACTTTCCCACCCCAAAATGTGTGAAAAAAGTGATTTTTTCAGCTAAAATTGAGGTTTACAGGGGATTCTGGATAAGGAAACGTTGGGGGATCCACGCAAGCCATACCTCCCTGGAAGCCGCCGGGTGTCTAGTTTTCAGAAATGTCTGGGTTTGGTAGGTTTCCCTAGGTGCCGGCAGGGCTAGAGTTAAAAAACTACAGCTAGTCACTTAGCCAAAAAAGGGTCATTTTTCACTGCAAAATTGAGGTGTGACCACCTTGCGTTTTGCGCCGTTTCCTGTCGCGGACACTAAGCCGACCCGCACAAGTGAGGTACCATTTTTCTCGTAGGACTTTGGGGAACGCGGGGTGGGTGGAAATTTGTGGATCCACGCAGATTTCAGAACTTTCCATCCCAGAAATGTGGGGAAAATGTGTTTTTTTTGTCATTTTTTTACGTTTGCAAGGGATTCTGGGTAACAGACCATGGTGGGAGGCAGTCAAGTCACCCCATCCTGGATTCCCCTGGGTGTCTAGTTTTCAAAAATGTATAGGTTTGCTAGGTTTCCCTAGGTGCCGGCAGGGCTAGGGTTCAAAAACTACAGCTAGTCACTTTGCCAAAAAAGGGTCATTTTTCACTGCAAAATTGAGGTGTGACCACGTTGCGTTTTGTGCCGTTTCCTGTCGCGGGCACTAGGCCGACCCGCACAAGTGAGGTACCATTTTTCTCGTAGGACTTTGGGGAACGCGGGGTGGGTGGAAATTTGTGGATCCACGCAGATTCCAGAACTTTCCATCCCAGAAATGTGGGGAAAATGTGTTTTTTTTGTCATTTTTTTACGTTTGCAAGGGATTCTGGGTAACAGACCATGGTGGGAGGCAGTCAAGTCACCCCATCCTGGCTTCCCCTGGGTGTCTAGTTTTCAAAAATGTATAGGTTTGCTAGGTTTCCCTAGGTGCCGGCAGGGCTAGGGTTCAAAAACTACAGCTAGTCACTTTGCCAAAAAGGGGTCATTTTTCACTGCAAAATATAGGTGTGACCACGTTGCGTTTTGCGCCGTTTCCTGTCGCGGGCACTAGGCCAACCCGCACAAGTGAGGCACCATTTTTCTCGTAGGACTTTGGGGAACGCGGGGTGGGTGGAAATTTGTGGATCCACGCAGATTCCAGAACTTTCCATCCCAGAAATGTGGGGAAAATGTGTTTTTTTTGTCATTTTTTTACGTTTGCAAGGGATTCTGGGTAACAGACCATGGTAGGAGGCAGTCAAGTCACCCCATCCTGGATTCCCCTGGGTGTCTAGTTTTCAAAAATGTATAGGTTTGCTAGGTTTCCCTAGGTGCCGGCAGGGCTAGGGTTCAAAAACTACAGCTAGTCACTTTGCCAAAAAGGGGTAATTTTTCACTGCAAAATTGAGGTGGGACCACGTTGCGTTTTGCGCCGTTTCCTGTCGCGGGCACTAGGCCGACCCGCACAAGTGAGGTACCATTTTTCTCGTAGGACTTTGGGGAACGCGGGGTGGGTGGAAATTTGTGGATCCACGCAGATTCCAGAACTTTCCATCCCAGAAATGTGGGGAAAATGTGTTTTTTTTGTCATTTTTTTACGTTTGCAAGGGATTCTGGGTAACAGACCATGGTGGGAGGCACTCAAGTCACCCCATCCTGGATTCCCCTGGGTGTCTAGTTTTCAAAAATGTATAGGTTTGCTAGGTTTCCCAAGGTGCTGGCAGGGCTAGGGTTAAAAAACTACAGCTAGACTCTTCGCAAAAAATGTGTAAATTTTCAGTGTGAAAATGTGGTGTGTTCACCTTAGGTTTTGAGCCACTTCCTGTCGTGGGCACTATGCCTACCCACACAAGTGAGGTACCGTTTTTATCGGGAGACTTAGGGTAGTTCAGATTTGTAAAGCAACTGTTATTACCTATTGATTTTTGATGCATTTCTCCCTTCCAAATGAAAGACATTGTGTAAAAAAAAAGTCATTTTGAAAAATGACCAATAATTGTCATGCAAGTATGAGTATTCCCAATTTCGAAAAAGTGCAAATATACACTGTTTCTAAACTCTGTAATTTGTTCCCATTTCAGAAATACAAAGGTGTTTTTCATACCAATTTTTCCATGTATACATTTTCACACTATAATTGCTAAATACCCAGAACTAAAAAAAAAACCATTACAAAATGCTGCTCAGTTTTTTACTCTGGGTTCGTTGGGCTCTTGGTGAACCTACAAGTCCTATATATCCCCACAACCAGGAAGGTCCAGTGGATGTAACGGTACATTGCTTTCTAAGAGATGTCATAATTAGAAGAAGTTACAGGTGAAAACGTTGACTCAAAAGGCTGCTTTTTTTCAACTAATTTTTAATTTTTTCTATATTTAACTGTTAGTTTCTATAAAGAAACCTTGATGGATCTACACAAATGACCCCTTGCTGAATTTAGAATTTTGTCTACTTTTCAAAAATGTATAGCTTTCCAGGATCCATTATTGTTTTTCTACCCATTTCTACCATTAACTGGAAGGAGGTTGAAAGCACAAAAAATAGCAAAAATAGGGTATGTCCCAGAAAAATGCCAAAACTGTGTGAAAAATGTTGGTTTTCTGACAAAATTCTGTCATTCCCTAAAAGCTGGAGAAATGGTGATTTCAGCCCCACAAACCCTTTTTTGATACCATTTGCAGAGAAAAACCCAGAAGCTTTCATTTGCAGCATGTTTTTCCTCATTTTTCACAAAAAAAACAAAATTTTGCTATATTTTGACTAATTTCTGGGAACCCTCTAGGAGAATCTACAAACCCTGGGTACCTTTAGAATCCCCATGATGTTGGAAGAAAATGACGCAAATTTGGCGTGGATACCTAATGTGGTGAAAAAGTTACAGGGGCCTAAGCGCGCACTACCCCAAATAGCCCAAAAAAGGCTTAGCACAGGAGGGGAAAAGGCCTAGCAGCGAAGGGGTTAAAGTCCCTCTGCTTTGTTAAAGTCCCTCGCCTTCGGCTCGGGCCTTTAACGCTGCAGCGGGCCTTTAACAGCCTTTATAGCCCGCTACGGCGGGCTATAAGGCTATAATAAGGTCATTCAAAAGGCTGCAGCTGGACTTCTACTTACGGCCCCGAAATACTCGCCAATGGCTCCCTTCATTAGGCACTTGCAATGGGGCCAATCAATGTCAGAAGTACATTTAAAACCATAAATGCATTGCCAAATCAAGCAGACCTAGCCATGGCCCTTGTGAGAGGAAGCAGCTATGCCCCCAGTTATGTCGTTCTTCCTTGGCTCAGAAAAGGTAGGAAAAGGGACTGGGGCTTCTCGGTACTCTACTCAATGTTCAATGCACTGCCTCCTACTCATGAGGCTCTACCAGGGCTACTTCTCTTCTGAAAAAGCTGATCCAACCTGTTAACCAATTCATTTACCATCATCTGGCTGCTACCGTTAGCACCACAATGCCCTACAGCTTCACTTTCTAAGAGATACAAAATAAATAAATATAATAAAGACTATGCCCCACAAACAGCACCTACAAAAAGGCCCACATGCTTATATTCAGAGAGGTGATTACATTTTAAATAGATACTATTTAACAAATTCTCAGTAAGCAGAGTAAAGAACTGAACACCTTCACAGAGTGAGTAGTATAAAGACGGATTCTGAAAGAGCCATTAAAACCACAGCTTTGTGTGTGTTAAATGGTCACGCCTTTTATTAATAAAGGATTCAGGGTGCTGGACTAAATAGCACAAAAAACAGAGAACAAACAAAGAAAGGAGGAATGCACGCCCAAAAATACTGAAAATGTATTTGTGGAAGGATGGTTTGAGGAAAGGTGGCCTATTTCAGGCCTGAGAAAATGAATTAGAATGATGGATTCTTACCACTTCTGAGCGGTCTGGTCTTCGGCCTCCCCCAGCCAGAGCTTTTCCTCAGACTGCTCCAAGTATTCCTCGGCCCACTGTGCAGGGGAGACAGAGAGTGGATCTGGATAAAGAGAGACCAGAAAGAGTCAGTGGGTGCACACATAGAAGAATGTCTAGAACTAGCGGCTAAAAAGCAAATTCGCCCAGGGGCTAAGACTAAGGATAAGAGAAAAACATGTTCAAGACCTCAACCAGTGGGAGATGGTCACTTGTCATTAAAGTCACTGCTACACCAGGGAGTGCCAAGTTTATCACACCGAGACTTACAATCACTTTCCTTGTATTGGTGAGATGAATACATGTATTTATTTAGTGACATTGTCTTGCAGGCTTCAGGATGATCACAGTTCCTCTGGCCCTTTCACGTCAGAGATTCTAGGTGTTTTCAGGAGCTGGGGAAGCATTAAGACTTTCTTTGAACTTGGAGGGATCATGAGAGACCCACAGCCGGAACACATTCTTCTTTACTCCACTAAAAGTATTCTGATAGACATTTGCCGCAGGGCAGCTATTGGCGCTTGGCCTAACCCTTGAAATCAGTACCCCTCTAAACCCTTGGAACCTCACTGCCACAAAGAGAATCAGGGTGCCTCAATGGAGTGCATGGTGCTAGAACATTCATGCCAAGCTTCCAAACTATAGGTAAGAAGTAGGAGCAAGCTTCTAGAGGGCCAGTGAGGCTATTCAAAAACACCAAAGGAAGGACACCCTGACTCAAGCCACCCCATGCCCTGACGAGAATTTATTTAAAAAGAAAACCTGGTTGTGGCTAAAAGTTCCCCTTATGAAGGAGGGCGTACAGAGGAAATGTTCAAGGAAGAGAGAAGTCTCCTACCTTCCAGGAAGAAAATGCACAATATATTTGACAAACGGAGAGGACAATGACTGCTTTTGAGGCAAAGGTGAGTAACTGAAAGTAAATGTAAAGAATGTAGAAAATGGGGGACCAATGTTGACAACAAGGTGACGATACTAGAGATGGCGTTGAAGTGGCTGGAAGACAGCGCCATACACATTATGGAGATGTGTACTTTCAATTATGGCGCACCTGGCAGAATAGATTGATTGCCTAGAGAACAGAAGATGCTTGCTGAACCTCAGGGTCTGGGGTGGCCTGTGGTAGACGAAAGCCAGCATCTTGTGAGGTAAAAAACAAAATGTCCAGCAACGAGAGGACCCGGCACGTTGAAAAGGCAATGCAATCGCCCACAAAGGGGCAGCAGGATTGGGCAGGGAGGCTGAACGGGAAATGTTATGTTATGTTATTGATATTTGTAAAGCGCTGCAATTACCCGGAGGTGTCCTGGCGCTAGATAGTGGTGTTTTCGTGATTAGGAAGGAGGGGCCATTTCATATAGAGCAACCATAATAAAAGGTGGTCTAGTAGGGTAAAATAATGTTTGTTCGATCACTTCTGCTCGGTGTTAGGGAAATAAATCTTCAAACCCTCCTCAGAGTCATGCAAAGAAAACACAGACACCAGGCAGGGCTCAGAAATAGATTAAATGCATTTGCAGGTACCAATGCTTATTGGCATTCCAAGGCAGAAGGCAGACGCACATCCCAGTGTTATGTCTTGGAACAAGCTCCTTTTGCCTTGAGCCATTCTTGAGGGGTGTTTATATATGTTAGAAAGTGCTGTCAGCAACAAAAAAAAAGGGACACATGGGTAATCCTATAGAACATAGAATTGCCACTTAAACACTAAACACAGTGCAAAATATACTTACTGCAGTATAAGCAAACAAGGGAACATAAAACAGGTTGAGCTAAACTTAACGTGGAGAAAGGAGGCCTAAGAGTGTGGTTTATGTTGACAGCTATTGGAGGAGTAAGAGGGCAGTGACGGGCCTTGGGTCAGGCTTGAATAGATTAGTAAAGGGGTGGGGGAGCACTGCGGAGGATGGAGCAAGACATTTCGTCCGAGACAGATGTAGATAGCTCAAAGGGTCTGACATAGTGCGGGGAGAATTGGAATGGATTCCCATATCTGTGTAATACATACACATGGATATATATCTTTGCTCCCACAATATCCCCCCTTAGGATAGTCATATCATATGCCATTGCTATATGGTAAAAACACAGAAGTAGCCATGTATCAATAAAGAACATATCTGTGAATGGCATTACATAGTGTTTAAATAACTTGCATATATTGGCGCGTAGACACATCTAAGAGGTATTCCTTATTCAACATAGACAAAAAGATATACTAGTACTCAATGCATTTATATGTTATATATCTATAGCCATTAATTCAAACATTTCTTTGTGTGCTTTCTCTACGTCCTCTCGTATTTTAAGATATCTGCGGGCTAGCTCCTGCGCTGTAGGAGGTAGAACTTCAACTGCAGAAATTGAATGGATGCTCTTACTACACAATTGCTGTCCCATGCAGCAACAACACTAAAGAAAACAGAATAATATCACTATTACTATAAAGATACCCATTAGTACTAGAACTATGCTCTTCAACCATCCGGTTGGCAGCCATGACCATAGCCAGGACCAATCCTCAGAATCGCTCATGCCAGTCTCTTCTGCCTCTACAACTTTTGCAATTTCTGCCCCAGTGCCTGTATCTCTGGCAAACATAACACTGATCCATACTCTTGCCTCTTCTCTGGTATCCTTGTCCTTCATCCTGTCTATGTTGTGCACCTTGATAGTACATTCCCTCTGGCTCCTCTTCTCTTTTTACTTGCTGAAACATCATCCCCTTGTCATCTGTGCACCTTGATAGTACATTCCCTCTGGCTCCTCTTCTCTTTGTACTTGCTGAAACATCATCCCCTTGTCATTTTTAGCTGTGCCCTTTACTTTGAAAATGCCATCCCTTTCCATGGTTATGAGAAGCATGCACAACTCTTGATATCCTTTAGCAGACCAATCAGGGTGGCGTAGTTTACAACTATGGGCCACAGAATCTAACAATCCATTCATAAGTGTTTAAGGGGCACAAGCATCATTATTTTTTGCGTTTGCAAAGGGTTTGCTACCGCAATGTTTGCATTTGGGATGCATCATCGCAAATGCAAAAATCGCTATTTAAGTAATTGCAGAATTTGTGAATATTTAAATTGCGATTGCATTTAGGGAATCGCAAATTGCGATCCCCTAAATGCAATGCAACAAAAAAAAAAAAAAATCAGCAATTTCTATTTTAAGAAAAGCAAATTACCATCAACTTCCAGTTGATGGTAATTTGTGAAAACTTTGAAAAATGCATAAAAATGCATTTTTCAAAGTCACATTTTACACACACACACACACCCTTGGGGCATTTGCGTGCGCAACACGTGTGAAAATTGGAATTTCAGGGGTGCAACAGGGTATCCTTTTGGTACACTTGCGAGTATTCCTATTTGCCTCTGGGCCCATAGCAATGAATGGGAATCAATTCCTTAATTGTGAATCGCATTTGCGAGTAGCAATTAAGGAATTTTAAGGAATCACATTTTTATTTTGCGATTCCTACATGAATTGCATTTTGCGATTTCTAAGTAGCGAATCGGTAAAACTTGCTATTTAGAAATCGCAAAATGCGGGCTTGATGCATGTGCCCCAAAGTAGCTAATACTTTATATGCCACTGTCGTGCGCGGTACCCATGCACTGTTATCCCATGCTTCATTGTAGCTTAATATGTAATCTTGCCACTGACTTGCCTTACTTCTGCAACGTGACCGTGACTTGAGAAAAATCACCATGTTTGACTGCTGGGCCATTAATTGTGTCCCTGACAGACTCTAACCAATTTATCAATCTATTTTCTGTGACATCCACACTTTTTACCAAAGACCACCTGCTACCATATCCTATTTTAGTAATATTTCTACAGATCTAGGGAGGGGGGTATAGGCAATGCATGAAGCCATTCATAATATTTCATACTGGTGGTGAGTGGGTCAGGCGTGTTCTTAGTCATCTGAGTCGCCTCCAAGGGGGTTCATGGCTTTAATATGGCTGTTCCTGTCCCCCCCCCCACTATTTTTGGTGCAGTTATTTTAGTGTTCCATAATATTTCATTAGTATACGAGTTCTCACCCTTTCCCTTTTGTGCCCGTGTGCGAGACTGTGTATGTATCAGCCACTCCCTCTTATCCTGGAGTTTATTAATGGAACATTGTATTTCCTCCCTTTCAGTGTACTGCTCCTCTTGGAACTCATGTGCCTCCTTCCTCAAGTGTTCTGCACTTGGCCCCAAGTCCTCCCTCAAACAAAAAGCGGAAGTTTGGGCCAGTATTTCAAAAACATGTGGTATGTCCCCTGCAAATGATAGGTGCCCATTCAGGACCGGTGTTCTGAAACCGCCTTCACTGGGGCTAGTTGGCATGTCGAATACTCTAGTTAAATCACCTTCCAGGGATATATAGAAATTAGGGGCACATGATAAGCCTGGTTTTGGAGCAAGTGCCTGCTAGTGTGTGTTATTCTTTCACAGAGTATGTAGGGGCCTGAAAGTGAAGGATAAATTGGAATTGGTTGAGGAGGGGCTGAGAAATGAGGTGAAGGTAGAACAGGGCCTGCGGAATGGATACTTTGTCTCAATGATGTCTCCACCTATGATCCAGGAATTCAATTCACTATTTGCATCCAATCTCTGTCTTTTCCTTTCTTCCTCAGGGGGCCCGGTGTCAGTCTTACCCGCTCCAGCCGTGTGACAGTGTTCTTCAGCGGTGCTGCGAGTGCCCTCTTCTCAGGCGCTCCCAAGTCAGAATCCTGTACAGCGAAGTCAGACCACTTGTGATGTACACGGTAGCCCCAGGCAGAGCTGTCAGTCGGTTTCCAGCGATCAGAGCTGCTCCCACTCGGCAAACACTAAAGTTAAATTGTGCTACCCTTAGCAAATGCATTATCACACATGCCCTATATCGTACTGCTCTATCCCTGTACTGTACCCTTCTTAGGCACACATACATCCAGCATGGAGTCACTGTCCCTGCACTATGCAGTACCATACATCTACCTGATGTAGGTGAACGGTGAGTTAAGAAAACAGCAGTGTACTTTTTAAAAAAGGTAAGTGAGCCTGTAGGCCTCATCCCAGTGAGGCTGGGTAAAAAGGTACTGTTCACTCACTACTACTGATCACTACGCGGTATCCTGCCACCACCACGCTCGTGCTGCTTAACTCCACTATGAGGGTAGCGCTTTGAGCGCCCCTTCCGGTCAAACAAGACCATAATCTGTGAGGCAGGGCTATGTCATGGCGTTAGGTATCCAGACAACAATACAGTTGGGCACTCCGGGCAGGGGAACACTTCTCTTACCATGCAGAGGACTTATCCGTCCCAACATGTGCCTATGTAACTTCCATTGTGTTTTGTATCAATGGGGTTACCCGAGAAGCTACCGGACTCGGGTAAGAATTACAGTGCAATAAACTATTGGTCACAGTATCGACATTTTTTCAAAACAATAATAAAAAATGCAGCATTCACAATACCAATGTAGGTTAGTCCGCAGTAAATACAATTTATTTTCAAAACATAAAATTACTTCAATTACGTCAACGCAGTTGCTCTCTCATTTAGATTCAATTCAAGTATTTCATAAAGTAGAGTGCTCTTGTACTGGGGGAGGGAAGGGCGGAGTGTTTAGGGTCGAAAGTGATTAAGTGAAAGTGGTGGACAAGGAAAAGGTGATGTGACATATATACATCAGTTTCACATAGAGAGCCAATCAATCAATCAATCAATCAATCAAAGACATTTATAAAGCGCACTACTCACCCGGAGGGTCTCAAGGCGCATGGGGTGGGGGGGGGGGGGGCCGCTACTGCTCGAACAGCCAGGTCTTGAGCATCTTCCTGAAGGAGAGGTGGTCTTGGGTCAGGCGCAGGTCGGTCGGGAGGGAGTTCCAGGTCTTGGCGGCCAGGTAGGAGAAGGACCTTCCTCCTGTTGTCGCTCTTCGGATGCGGGGGACGGCGGCGAGGGCGTGGCTGGTTGATCGGAGATGGCGTTTGGGAGCGTAGAAGTTGAGGCGGTTGTTGAGGTAGCTCGGTCCTTGGTCGTGTAGGGCTTTGTGTGCGTGGGTGAGGAGACGGAAGGTGATTCTCTTGTTGACGGGGAGCCAGTGCAGGTCTCTCAGATGTCCGGAGATGTGGCTGCGTCGGGGGATGTCGAGGATGAGTCTGGCTGAGGCGTTCTGGATCCGCTGAAGTCTCTTCTGGAGCTTGGCGGTGGTTCCGGCGTAGAGGGCGTTGCCGTAGTCCAGACGGCTGGTGACGAGGGCCTGGGTGACCGTCTTCCTGGTCTCGGTGGGGATCCACCGGAAGATCTTCCGTAGCATGCGCAGGATGTTGAAGCACGACGAGGAAACGGCGTTGACTTGTCTGGTCATGGAGAGGGAGGAGTCCAGGATGAAGCCTAGGTTGCGTGCGTGGTCTGTCGGTTTGGGTGCGGTGCCCAGGGCGGGTGGCCACCAGGAGTCGTCCCAGGCGGAGGGCGAGGAGCCCAGGATGAGGACTTCCGTCTTGTCAGAGTTCAGTTTCAGGCGGCTGGTCATCATCCACTCGGCTACGTCTTTCATCCCTTCGTGCAGGTTGGCTCTGGCGGCGGCGGGGTCGTTGGTCAGGGAGAGGATCAGCTGGGTGTCGTCAGCGTAGGAGATGATGTTGAGGTTGTGTTGGCGTGCGATGTCCGCGAGGGGGCTCATGTAGACGTTGAAGAGGGTGGGGCTGAGCGAGGATCCTTGAGGGACGCCGCAGATGACTTCGGTGGCCTCTGACTTGTACGGTGGTAGGCGGACTCTCTGTGTTCTTCCGTCGAGGAAGGAGATGATCCATTCCAGTGCCTTCTCCTGGACTCAGACGTTGCTGAGGCGCTGCACTAGGGTGCGGTGGCAGACAGTGTCGAATGCCGCGGAGAGGTCTAGGAGGATGAGGGCCGCTGTTTCTCCATTGTCCAGCAGGACTCGGATGTCATCGGTGGCAGCGATGAGGGCGGTCTCGGTGCTGTGGTTGGCTCGGAAGCCCGACTGTGAGGGGTCGAGGGATCCATTCGTCTCGAGGAAGGCGGCCAGCTGTTTGTTGACGGTCTTCTCGATGACTTTGGCTGGAAACGGGAGGAGCGAGATGGGGCGGTAATTCTTGAGTTCGGTGGGGTCCGATGTTGGTTTCTTTAGTAGAGCGCTGAGTTCGGCGTGCTTCCAGCTCTCAGCAAAGGTGGCGCTGTCGAAGGAGGTGTTGATGATGTCCCGCAGGTTGGGTGCGATGACAGCGTCGCCCTTGTTGAAGACGTGGTGAGGGCAGGGGTCGGGCGGAGATCCGGAGTGGATAGAGTTCAATCCAGCCTGAAACAGGTCAATTGTTCCAATTAAGCCACAAAGCATTACATTGACACCGATAATGAATTTCAGTCGTCCTGACTTGTGTAGTAGAATTGGTCAACGTTTCGACCCCTAATGTTTTCAAGGTGATTCCAGCCTTAGAGAGGGGTCTTCATCAGGACTGTGTGAACAGGGAGCACATAGAGGCAATTGAATACTCCGTGTTAGGATGGTATGATTAGGGAAGATAGGTAGTGAATGCTCATAATTATGTATAAGGATTACCTAGTAATTCCACCAGTACATCAATTTCGGCTGGGTGATCAAAAGGAGTGGGGTCGTCTGAGCTCCTAAGTGCAGAGTAAACACATAGAATCAAGTAGTGGATTGATCCAGACAAAACGAGACAATGGCTCTCTATCCCACAGCAGATAAGGTACTCAATGGATAGTGGGAATGGTATGGCCAGAAATGCACGTACAGAAGTTGGTAGTCAACTGTGGGTCAAATGATCCTCGTGTTGACAAGATTAATCTAACAAAAAAGGACAAATTCAGTATAAGGGGTGGTTCTCAACATATGAGGAAGACTGTTGTAAAGCCAGCAAAAGACATGGCATACCAAAATGAAATTAATACAACGCGTTAAGATATCTGTATAAAGGGAGCCGTCATACATAGACTACACACGGCAAGTATCTGTTCAATTACATATACCTATTGCCTGCATCAACTCTATAGGGGGAGCCGTCAAGTAGGAACTCACTCTGCAAGTTTCTGTTCATTTAAAAGTGCCTATAGCCATGTTATCAGGTTGATAAGGTAATTGCCATAAGGGGGATCGTACATGCCCCGTAGTGGTGCTCAACATCTAAGGAAAAATATTGTAGAGCCAGCAGAAGGCATGGCATGCCAAAATTAAATTGATGCAGCGCGTTATAATAAATGTATAAACGGAGCCGTCATACATAGACTACACTCTGCAAGTTCAATTACATATACCTATTGCCTGTATTGACTCTATAAGAACTCGGCAAGTGTCTGTTCATTAAAAATGCCTATGGCCATGTTATCAGGTTAATAAAGTGATAGCCAAAAAGGGGATTGTGCATGCCCCGTATTGGCACTATAGCGGTGATATCACATACCTTCAAATTCAAACAGTCGGCTCAGATTCTCAAAAGGGAATGAGTCGCGGCTCTGGTTTTCAGTATTTACCCTACCGCGAGCGGAAGTGTGCACGTGAAGTGCAGCCGCTTGTTGCTAACACGTTCCGGAACATAAATGCGCAAACCGTGTGTCTCAATGGTAGGCACCGGGCTGTCAAGCGATATTTAGGGTATATTTTAAAAGGCACCTCTTGGGCTAAAAACAAACAGGTTTGCTTGGGTCTGAGTTAAAAGAAGAAATGTCTATGAAAAAAACATCTATGTTAGTATAGAAAAAAAACAGATACAGTAAGGTTTATTCAGACCGTGTAGCACATGTAATATGCACTCATTTGTGTGATAATTACATCACAGTAACATCGTCAACGTTTGGAGGCTACAAACAGAAAGAATTAAACACCAAATTACACATGAATCAAAAGTATAATCAATCTCTGGGACACAAACCTACTGTGATCTAATATAGGACCAGGCCTGGGCGTAGTTCACGGAGTTTTGCTACGCAGAACTCAGCGAAGTTACAAAAAAACTCTGTGAAGTTCCACGCGAGGCGGAGTGCAGTGCGATCTGCAGTTTGTGCTGGTATCCCTGCCGCTCGGGTAGAAATTCGGGCTCGCAATCGGTAACTTACCGTTTGCAATCGGGTGTGGGGAAAAAACCTTCTCTGCACACCGCGAAACGTTTTCTGCACACTGCGGAGTGCAGAAAACTCCACAAACTCCACGAACGGAGTGAAGTTCACCGCCCAGGCCTATATAGGACACAGTATCTTCAGTGGTCAGAGTGTAATGGTACCATGGTTAGTGCACATTATTCAGTGTTAACAAGGGAGAGTGTTGCCTTTTAATATATAGGACACAGCATCTTTAGAGGTCAGAGGGTAATGGTAACATGGTTAGTGCACATTATTCAGTGTTAAGAATGGAGAGTTGTGCATATGTGCCATCAAGTCATTTAAGGCCATTGTTCACTGTGTCCATAGTATGCATCCATTGGCATTCTCGTATGTTCCAAATGGAACTATTGTCGCCTCACCTATTCACCAGAGATGCTTTTTCCAGAACTATCCATCTCATTGATTCGGGTTTGTGTGCTTTAAATGTAAAATGTTCAACAAGAGGTGCGCCCACTGTGCCGCACCTAATCCTGCTGTAGTGTTGTAGTATCCTTGTTTTCACTTTTTGTCTCATCTGACCTATGTACAACTCATTGTAGGGACATAGGATAGCATAGATTACATCTAATGAGTTGCAATTAGAGTGAATTTTTAGATCAATAGTATGTGACTTGTAACAAAATTTCTTGGTTTGATGGCCAGTTTGCATGCTTTACACTTCGAGCATTTAAAGTGTCCCACTATTTCTGACAGATTCCATAGTGTTTGGATGGTGGGCTGAGGTGGGGTGTAAAGTAGAGATCAGACCACATGAACTCTGATGTTTTTTTGCTTTCTTGAAGGAGTGCATCAGCGGGTCCGGAATTTCAAGATCGTCCGACATGAGTTTCCAGTGCCCATTAATGATCCTCTTGATTTCGTTGCTCCTGGTGCAATATGTGGTCACACATCATCTTTTGTGTATCCGTAGGGCGTTGTTTAGGAGTAAGGAGTGCTTCTCTGTCATAGTACCAGGCTCTCTTCCCCGCCTTCTTGACCAACCTTCTGGGGTGTCCTCGTTCCATGACGCAGTTGATGAGGTCTTCTGATTCTCTGAAAAAGTCATCTTTGAGAGAGCAATTTCTCCGGAGGCGGAGAAATTGTCAAAACGGCAGGTTATCACGGAGGCCCCTTGTATGATGGCTGGAATATCTCAGCAACGTATTGCGTTCGGCAGGTTTTCTGTATAACATACTGTACACATGATCACGCTCTGTTTTAATAGAGATATCCAATAAGTCAATGGTGTGCTTATCCCAGTGGATGGTGAATTTGATGTCCTGAGATCTGGCACTGAGCCACTTGTAGAAGCCTTGGAGTTGTCTCATCGCCTGTCCAGATCAGGAGGATGTCATCTATGTAGTGACACCAGTGTGTTACATTATCTTTGTAAGGGTTGGTAGGGTTGAAGATGAATTGTTCCTCAAAATCATCCTGAAGAGGATTGCCAGATCGGGGGCAAAGGCTGCCCCCATCGCCACTCCCTTTGGTTGGAGAAAAAAAGTAATTTTGGAGCAAGAAAAAAATCTTCATCATGGCTATCTCTAAAAGCTCCACAATGAATTCAGTAGGGACATATGCTGGCTGAGGTCTTCTATCAAGGGCCTTCGTCATTGATTCCAGTGCTGGTCGTTGTGGGATGCTCGCATATAGCAACACAATGTCCAGTGTCACCAGTAGTTGAGTCTCTTGGTCAGAAGGCAAATCGTCAATCAGGTTATTCACTTGCATGGTTTCACGCAAGTTCAATTTAGTTAAAACAACTAGTGGCTTGAGGAAGAAATCAATGTATTTACATACTGGTTCAAGAAGGGAGCCACAACCAGAGCTGATCGTCCGTCCAGGAGATTGCTGTAAATTTGTATGCACCCTAGGTAGGGTGTAGATCGTTGGAAGGCGTGGTTGTTTGGTGTTAAGATATTCAAACTCATGATCCGAAATAAATCCTGCTTGTTTGCCTTTCTTGGTGATGGTCAAAATCAATTTCCTTACGTCCTTAGTAGGATCCGCAGTGAGGGTGGCATAGCTTATGCCATCTCGGAATTGGGAATAGATTTTGGCCTTACAGTCTGGTGTATTTTGAACAACAATTGCTCCGTCTTTATCTGCCGACTTGATCACTATCGCCTTGTTGTGCTTCGGATTGGTAACATTGTGCTTGGTATATTGTTTGGTTGAGCACACTTTTAGTACATCACAAAGTAGCACACTTTCGAGCACAAGTATTTTGTGTGACATCATATGCGTAGGAGGCATAAACGTGGACGGTACTCTTAATCCAGTATGTGATGTAGATGATATCTGTAGGGAATGTTTGAAATACTGTCTTAGCCTAACTTTGCGGAAGAATCAGTGCAGTTCTGTTTTTACATTGAAGCAACTGGGATAAGTAGTGTGCATGAAGGAAAGGCCTTTAAGGACGCTGATTTCATTGTCCGAGAGTGCATACGTCGACAGGTTGGTGGTTGGACTTCTCACGTCGTTTACCATCTGTATGTTCTCCTGCGGGTCTGAATCTCTCCGTGGTTCTCCGGAGGGAATCTCACCTGCTTCTGGACCGGCCCCTGTTGGCGGCCTGTGTCCCAGTTCTGCTGGTTCTGTCCTCGAGGCGTGGTTTTGTCCCAGTTGTACCCTCTGCCTCTCGGTGGTCTCCATTGTCCTTCATCTAAAAAAGAAGAGGGTCAGTGTTGTGGTTGATACCAGGTGTCTTGGTACTGATAGCCACCGCTGGGGCCTGCTTGTTCACCGTCGCTTCCGGCATTGGTGGAGCCTGAAGATTCAGAAAAAGTGGTGTAGCGTCGACTCCCTCTGTATCCTCCACTGCCTCTGTTGTAGAAACGGCCTTGATTGTCCTGCTTAAAATAATCTTCTTGGAGATACGGGTATGTGGCTTTTTTATCGTAGAAACGTATGTCCTTGGCCAACTTGTCCAATTTCTTGGCCTGAGTGTTTGTATCAAAGTCTTTTCCAATCTCTCTAGGGCCTCTTTGGCGTTGGTAAGTGCCGAGTCGCCACTAATTTCAAGTTTGAGATCGTTAATCTCTTTTAGTAGTTTTTCTACTTGCTCAATAGCAGTCTCAATGTCAAGCACCATCCAGTGGCGCGAGCAATTCTGAATCCTTCCTTAAATTTAGGGAGATCTACGAAAATGGCTGACTCTTCCGGACCTGCAGGCCCACAGGGATAATGTTGGCCTGGAGGTACTTGGTCAAGAGGTGGCTATGCAGGTGGGTGTGAACCAATTTTTTCTCAAGACGTTCCAATTTATTAATGGGCACTGGAAACTCATATCAGACGATCTTGAAATTCCAGACCCACTGATGCACTCCTTCAAGAAAGCAAAAAACATCAGAGATCATGAGGTCCGATCTCTACTGGACACGCCACCTCAGCCCACCATCCAAGCACTATGGAATCTGCCAGAAATAGTGCGATACTTTAAATACTCGAAGTGTAAAGCATGCAAACTGACCATTGAAACCAAGAAATTTTGTTACAAGCGACATACTATTGATCTAAAAGTTCACTCTAATTGCAACTCATCAGATGTGATCTATGCCATCCTATGTCCCTGCAATGAGTTGTACATAGGTCAGACAAGACAAAAAGTGAAAACAAGGATACTACAACACTGCAGCAGGATTAGATGCGGCACAGTGGGCACACCTCTTGTTGAACATTTCACCATGAAAGCACACAAACCCGAATCAATGAGATGGCTAGTTCTGGAAAAAGTGTCTCTGGGGAATAGGGGAGGTGACATTAGTTCCATTTTGAACATACGAGAAGGCAAATGGATGCATACTATGGACACAGTGAACAATGGCCTTATCAAACTTGATGGCACAAATGCACAACTCTCCATTCTTAACACTGAATAATGTGCACTAACCATGCTACCATTACCCTCTGACCTCTAAAGATACTGTGTCCTATATATTAAAAGGCAAAACTCTCCATTATTAACACTGAATAATGTGCACTAACCATTGTACCATTACGCTCTGACCACTGAAGATACTGTGTCCTATATTAGATCACAGTATGTTGGTCTCCCAGAGATTAATTATACTTTTGATTCATGTGTAATTTGTTGTTTAAATCTTTCTGCCTCCAAACGTTGACGTTGTTACTGTGATGTAATTATCACACAAATGAGTACATATTACATGTGCTACACGGTCTTAATAAACCTTACAGTATCTGGGTTTTTTCTATACTACCAGGAACGATATTGTAATACTCTGTATCGTATGTCTCCTCGTTTTTCGAAGTATTCTCTCAATGTTGTCCCAATCCAGAGATAAATGCCTTTTAGTTTTTTTTCATAGACTTTTTTGATAGACGTTTTTTCATAGACATTTCTCCTCTTTTAACTCACTCAAGCAAACCTGTTAGTTTTTAGCCCAAGAGGTGCCTTTTAAGATATCCCCTAAATAACGCTTGGCAGCCCGGTGCCTACCATTGACAGACACACGGTTTGCACGTTTACGTTCCGTAACGTGTTAGCAACGAGCGGCTGCACTTCACGAGCACGCTTCCGCTCGCGGTAGGGTATATACTGAAAAACAGAGCCATGGCTCATTCCCTTTTGAGAATCAGATCCGACTGTTTGAATTTGAAGGTATGCGATATCAATGCTATAGGACAAAAACGAGGCATGCACGACCCCCCTTTTGGCTATCAATGTATTAACCTGATAACATGGCCATAGGCATTTTTAATGAACAGACACTTGCTGAGTTCTTATAGAGTCAATACAGGCATTAGGTATATGTAATTGAACTTGCCGAGTGTAGTCTATGTATGATGGCTCCCTTTATACATTTATTATAACGCGCTGTATCAATTTCATTTTGGCATGCCTTCTGCTGGCTCTACGATATTTTTCCTTGTATGTTGAGCACCACTACGGGGCATGTACGATCCCCCTTACGGCAATTACCTTATCAACTTTATAACATGGCTATAGGCACTTTTAAATGAACAGAAACTTGCTGAGTGAGTTCCTACTTGACGGCTCCCCCTATAGAGTCGATGCAGGCAATAGGTATATGTAATTGAACAGATACTTGCCGTGTGTAGTCTATGTATGACGGCTCCCTTTATACAGATATCTTAACGCGCTGTATTAATTTCATTTTGGTATGCCATGCCTTCTCTTGGCTTCATGACTGTCTTCCTCATATGTTGAGAACCACCCCATATACTGAATTTGTCCTTTTTTGTTAGATTGATCTTGTCAACGCGAGGATCATTCGACACACAGTTGACTACCAACTTCTGTATGTGCATTTCTGGCCGTACCATTCTCACTATCCAGTGAGTACCTTATCTGCTGTGGAATAGAGAGCTATTGTCTCGTTTTGTCTGGATAAATTCACTACTTGATTCTATGTGTTTTCTCTGCACTTAGGAGCTCAGATGAGCCTACTCCTTTTGATCACCCAGCCGGAACTGATGTGCTGGGGGAATTATTAGGTAATCTTTATCCATAATTATGAGCATTCACTACCTATCTTCCCTAATCATACCCTCCTAACACAGAGTATTCAATTTCCTCTAGGTGATCCCTGTTCACACAGTCCTGATGAAGACACCTCTCTAAGGCTGGAATCACCTTGAAAACATTAGGGGTCAAAACTTTACAATTTCTACAACACAAGCCACGACAACTGTAATTCATTATCGGTGTCTATGTAATGCTATGTGGCATAATTGGAACAATTGACCTGTGTCAGGCTGGATTGGTCTCACTATGTGAATCTGATGTATATATGTCACATCACCTTTTCCACCACTTTCACTTAATCACTTTCGACCCTAAACACTCCGCCCTTCCCTCTCCCAACAAAAGAGCACCCTACTTTATGAAATACTTAAATTGAATCTAAATGAGAGAGCAACTGTGTCACCGTAATTGAAGTAATTTTATGTTTTGAAAATAAATTGCATTTACTGCAGACTAACCTACATTGGTATTGTGAATGCTGCATTTTTTATTAATGTTTTTAAAAAAATTTGCTACTGTGACCAATTGTTTATTGCTATATAACTTTCAAATCACATCCCACATTGTTCTACCTACAAATGCCCAATCCATATGCACATAGTGCTGGCCAGTAGCAAGAAGTGAACAATGTGCAATGACGCGAAGTTGGACCGCCTTATAATATAAATGGAAATCTAGAAGTGCCTTCTGCCACAAGACTAGTAGTATGAAGAATTTGAGTTAGAAGATTTTTTGTCCACCTGAATTGGGAAAGCTTGAAATAGGTACACAGCCATTGGCAATGTATTCATTTTAGCAGTGTTGATTGTCCCCAGCCAGGAAAAGAAGAGCAGGGACCTCCTTTGAACGTCTTCCTTCACAGAAGCCAGCAATTGCTGAAAATGTACTTTATAAAGTTCATGAGGGTTGTATGACATACTTATGCACAAATACTTAATTTTATTTTTTTCACTTTTATCCTCTAGCTGCACGAGAAATGAGCTTCTCTCAACTATGACCTCAGCCGTGACAAGAGACTCTAATACCAAAAGATAATATAGATTCCTGGATTTGCATTACAACCTTAATCTGTATGTTGATGTTATACTATGCACTCTGATACCCATGGGATCTTTGGTGGTAAAGCAAGTAAGACTGAATAAGAGGTTTTAAATCTTTCCTAAAGCAAACGTCTCCACAGGTAGACCTAACATTTGGAGGCAGAGAGTTCCAAAAGAAAGGGGCCCTCATAAAAAACGAAAAGTTCACCAATCTTCCAAAATCTGGGTATCAGTAATAATAGCTGGCTAGAAGGTCGAATAAGATCAAGCAATTAGAGAATAAAAATGAGTGTTGCCAAAATAAAAAAAATTAAAATAATCCCCCCCCAAAAAAAGACTAATGTGCAATACGTAGGTATATCAGAATCAAAGCTGCACCAAGACATGCAGAGCAGCACATTTTTGTATGGATTAAACACACTGAACCGCATCAGACTTAATGTGGAGGTAGGCTCTGTTAAAATAATCCAGTCCTGAGCCAGTCAAATCCATGGTCGTTGCTCGGTGACCTGCTATGAGAGGTATGGAAGGACTGGTCATAGTTTTGTCATGCAGGAGGTATAAATAAGCAACCAAGCCAACTTGGCAATCTATTTTTACACCTATACTTTTCCCTAATTGAGAAGGGTTTAACCATGATCCCAAACCTGGAGACCATAAAGACAGGTGCAAGACATTGCAATTTTCACTGGTAAGTAGGCTCTCTGTCTTATCTGGGTTATGTTTAAGCCAGCAGTAGTCCTTCTATGTTCTCACTTCTGCTAGACAACCTTAGAGAGATAAAGCATCTGTCGGGCACCACTCAATCTAAATATAAATTGGATGTTGTCCACATAGGTTTAAAAATGAAAATCACACAGTTGGCCTTCTAATATTACATTTCTATTCATGCGTTGACTCAACCCATAATATTAGTTTCTATATTAGCATAAATATCCATCTTAAAAAAAACATTTCTATGCATGCAGAGCTGGTAAAGCAACATATTTTTATTTCAGCAGAGATGGGAATTGAAACATTAATATCCCCTCCAAACCTTATGAAGCACAGCAATGTATCTAGATTATTTATTAAAAGGTGACCCTAGCAGTGGCTTTTGGAGACTCAAAAAACAAGTTTTTCTCTAGTAAGGTGCTATGTTATTTCTATCAAGGAGATAGAAATGCATAAATTGGCTTTTGGTGACTTGACTCATTACCACAGCCTTAAATTGTTCAACGAGGTCTAACAAACTGGTATAAGGACTTTAATTTCAGCCTTCGGGGGTAAAGGACCTAAAATTGCAGGTGGATGGTCCTATGCGGTCCTAAAGTACATGAGGACTGTAGGTGTTATGTATTTTTTTATATCATTGTACTGTACTTTGTAGGGTGTGGATAGGGATTAATATTTTATTGTATTGTAGACCTTGCATGTTTTTATTTTTTGCTGTATTGTTGGAGACCGCAGTTGATGGGGATTATTTTGTACATATACACACTGTTAGTTTTGCTTTTTTCTTACTCAGTCAAAAGAAGTGTGAACTGCATAGCTATTTCTAAATGCAGTGATGCCAGGGTTTTGCATACTCAGGCCCCTGGTAGACGCGTCTGCAGTTTCCAAAGTTATGCTGTGCAGACCCTGGGACTGTGAATTGGAACTGCGTGTGGGTAACCCAGAGGGTGTACTACTCTGTCACCAAAGATCGGCATGTGCAGACCATTAGGTTGACTTGTGTGTGTACCTTGATCCTGCACTTGCTACGATTATAGGTTTGTGACTGCTCAGAGGAAGAAACAAAGGTAGTGGGAAAATGCTTGCAGAAGTCTCATCCATTGGCAATTCCACTGGCCCCCTTACAGATCATTCATTTTGAGGACCAACTTCTGTAGTTAAGGTAAATATGGGGCAAGGTCTCAGGCAGCACCAACAGGTCCCCTCTGTAGGCTCTGGGGCGACCGGGTGCAAAGGTGCTTTCGGCGTCGGGTGCCCCATTGCTATCAATGAGAAAAGGTCCTGGGACAAAGAGGCTGCAAGCTGGGACTGGGATGCCAGTCCGGTTGAACCCACAGGGGGGCTCAGTTCTCGAGATGCTTGTGCATGTAGGGACACCGTGGGTTCACTTCTCCTCAGGCTGTGGGGCTCGGGTGCAGTGGTGCTTTCAGGCATCAGGTTTGTGCTGCAGGAGACAGTTGCGGTTGAGGGTGCCTGCATAAAGAGGCTGCAGGCGGCGACTGGGAGTCCTGTTTGGGTTAACCCAAGGTGTGGTTCGACTCTGAAGGGTCTCAGGACTTTGTTAGCACCGCGTGTCGATTCGGGTTCGAAGTCTCAGGTGTAGTGGTGCTTTCCGGTGTCGGGTATTCGCAGTCCGGAGTCCTCGCAGTTCTTCTTGGGTGCCTGCAGGGTGCAAGGAAGTAACTCTGCTTCTCCATGGGAGACACTTGTTGCTCCTTGCTGGTTGGACAGTCCTCCCAAAATTTTGTAGGCAGTACAGCTGCAGGACAAGTCATCTTTGGTGCAATTGTCGGGGACAGCAGGCCGGCCAGCAGGGTTGGTGCCAAGTCAGTTGCTGCTCCTCAGTACTTCCTCTTCGTGGCTCTTCGGTGTCCTTTTTAAGTCATCAGAATGTATTTCCTGGTGCCAGGGGCTCCACTAAATGCTAGATTTAGGGGAGTGAAGGGTGGTAGCCAATGGGCTACTTACCCTGGAGTCACTACACCCCTATAAGACCAATTTCTATTGAAAGTGGGCATAAACCTGTCCCAGAGTTCCTAATTCTGCAATCACTAAGATGAAGATGGCAGAATTTTCGTAAAGGGGGGGTACATCAGGCAGCTCACCTTAGGGGTGTGACTGGCCTGGTAGTGCATATCTAATTTTCCACCTGTCCCGGTGCCAAATCAGTCGAGGGCAGAGGTTTGGCATCTCCCCTGTATGGAGAAGCTGTGTTCACATATTAAAGGCTGCAGGGGCCTTTGAAGCTCCTGCCTTGATATGCTTATTACTTAGCCATCCTGCTTGGAGGAGGTGGCCGCACTTCCCGCCAGAGCAGGCACTGTTTCTGCCCTCAGAGAGTGTAGGCTCTCACCTGCAGGGGGTAAGAAACGTGTCTTTGGTGGCAGGCTAGTCGACACCAGTCAGCCAGCACACTAGAGACTGGTAGGTTTTCAGGGGGCACCTCGAGGGCGACCTCTGGGTGCATGTATTAATAATCTGCCACTGGAATCACTATGGGTTTATTAATACAATGTGTATGATCCCAAACACCATAGATTTCAGTGAAGCCATCAAGTAGCTGGGGAGCTTGATTTTACCTGTGTCCAGCCCAAGTACTTAAAAAATGGCTTCCACTTGTGATATCTAAGAATTGACTTAGACATCACAGGAGCATATTTGCTTATACAGATAATCCCACACATGTATTATAGTGCAACCTGCCTTAGGGCTGTAAGGCCTACTGTAGGGGTCACTTACCTAAACCGCATCCAGTGTCTGCAGGCATGGTACACAGGGATGTGTGCCATGTTGTGTTTTGACTTTTCTTTGCACTAAGACATGCAGCCTGCAATGGCAGTCTGCATAAATTAGGTGAGGGGGTCCCTGAGGGTGGCACAATACATACTGCAGGCCTTAGGGACCTTCTTTAATACTCATGCCCTGGGTACTTGAGGTACCATTTGCTAGGGTCTTACGGGGATGCTAAAGGTATCGCCAATTGGGGGAACAATAGTATTGTTTAGGGCAAGAGATCTTGCACTGGGGACGTGGTTAGCAGGAACTCAGTGCAATTCTGTCAAAATTGCATACAATACCAGGCAAAAAGTGGGGGTGACCATGTCAAAATGGGGGCACTTCCAACAGTACTTATATCCCAATTGGCTTAGTTAGAAACGGGCTGACAAGACACGTTCTCCGTTTAGCAAACCTTGGTGTTCTCACCTGCTGCTTCAGCAATGAACTCCCGAGACCAATCAGTTTCGTTGTAGTCCTGTGAGGCTTCTACGGGACCAGCCACTGAAAGGAACTCCTGTGCCCAATTCTCGGACCGGGCGAGGTCTGCAATCCCAGGAGCTGTGATTGACAGAAAGAGAGGGACAAGGAGGGTTATGACGGGAGCGATGGAGAAGTTACCAGTAACTGACAAGCCAAGACCACCCTCATTATATTCTCTGTTCACAGATCTCTTCTCGTTTATTCCAGAACACCATGTTCTAGAGTAAGCTCTTTGGTAAGATTAAAAGACCAAATCATCTTTGCTCAATCAGGTGACATGTCCACTCCAACCCTCTAGGTAAGGGTCACTCCATTTCTGCTCAACCTGGTCACAGAATAAGTTCAGTCCATCCTTGCCAACCTCCAATTAGGGTCTAATCTCACTTCACCCTATTCACCCTCTTGCTAGGTGGGAAGGGTCGCTCATCACTTTCCACCCTGATCAAAACACAAGCTCACTCTGTCTACGTCCTCAGGGTTGATGTGGCCCAGTCTAACCCTG
The DNA here is from genome assembly GCF_964204655.1 of Triturus cristatus. Lineage (NCBI taxonomy): Eukaryota > Metazoa > Chordata > Amphibia > Caudata > Salamandridae > Triturus > Triturus cristatus. The sequence continues at coordinate 1,691,126,107 of NC_140590.1, forward strand.
GTACCAGCTACTCTCTTGTCTACCCTTAAGGCTGAGCTAGCTTAATATTGACTTTCTGATGGCAGCTCAGTTGCCCATTCCCCACCAGCCAAGGCAACCGCATTCTCTGGTTCCCTTACCTCGTTGTGGTGCCTGCCGGAAGCTTGCCTGCTCAATTTCCTGCATCTCTGCCAGCAGATCATCCATCTTGAAAGTCTGTGGAGCTCGACCCAACAGTGGGGCATTCTGGTCTTGCAGAAACTCAGCCACCAGCTTATGATGGAGAGAGGAAAGCGTTCGCAAAAGAACAATTAACCTTTGTCTAAACTAAAATAATTAACATAACTACATTAAGGGCTGGGGATCCAATGACTGCCCCACACTGAACCATCAATAACCCTCAGCCTGGAAAGGACAGATGAACCTTCAACTGCTCTAAATTGAACCACCCAAGGGGATATGAGGCTTAGGAACATAGAGGAAGCGATTCCAGGTCAGAAATAATTTGTGATGGGAAGAGTCCAGGATGGAGAAAGGAGGGGAGAGTGAAAGACGAGACAATGGGCTGGGGAGGAGCAACTCTCTAATATAGGGAAAGAAAGGAGAACAACTCCAATTTAAGGATGGGTTGGAGTTAGACTCTGAGATATGGTTGAGAATGGGGAAAGCATCGGTAAGAATGGGCTATGAAGGAGAAAGACTGCAGCATAAGGAAGGGTTGGATTGGAAAGGAGAAATACTTTAGGATCATGATGGTTTGGGAAGGTGAAAGACTCCAGTACATGGATGGTTGGGAAGAAGTAAAACTCCAGAATAATGTTACGTTTGTAAGGAGAAAGACATTAAAATAAGTTTGAGTCGGCAAGGATATGGATTTCTGGATAAAGCTGAGCTGTGTGGAGAAAGACTGCATGATAAGGATTGGTTGGAAGGCAGAAAGACATTATAATGGAAAGCTGCAAAAACAAAGCCGACCCAGAGCATCCAGGTATTTGGGAGTTTCAGGTAGTAAAATGCATGACTGGTTGCAGCCCCATAGATCGTAGCACAGCTGTAATGTGGGGAACAAGATGTGGGTTAAAAATGAAAGTAACTAAGAATCCTATCGCTTTAGGATTAGGATTTTTGAAATACTTTCTCATCTGTGTCAAAACCAACATTCTATTCTGACCTTTTATAAACGTCTGACTACTGAATTTGAAATGCAACTGCCCGTTTGGTTTTTATGTCAACAATTCCACAGGCAGTTTGTTATTTTTTCATTTTTAAACAGCCATCATGCTGTTTCTTTTTCAAAGATTCTTATAACTTTCATGCAATGGATAAAAACCAGCTACAGGTTTGCAAGGCTGATCTGTGCTCACTGGATATAGTTTGCTTTATAACACGTTTGAAAATGTCCTGGTCTCTTACATGGGGATTTAAAACACTGGTATGGACCCTGCCGTTCACAGGCATATTCCTGTTCCCCAGTTAAAGCGGAGGGCTGTTTATTTCATTTTAAACATCCCTCATAAGAACCGAATTGAGTGTCAAATATTTCAAAAGTAGGCCTACCATCGTCTAAACGCTACACTAAGAATACTTGTGAAGACTATGGAAGCTTTTTCTCCATGGGAAAATCCACAATATCAGACAATAGTCTAATAGAGTAGTGAAAGTGCCAAGATGTTGAGAAGCCTGCACTATGCAAGACCCATGTTTACAATGACATTATAAGCAATCAAGACATGTTATTTATGCAGCAAAGACCTCTAGTTGTAGGCAAAACGTCTGGCGGAAATTCTATTGTTCACTGCTGAGTTAAGATGTGCAGTTGTAGACAACCGCGCACTTATGCCAATCCAGTGGCTGATACCAAAAGGCAAGACTACAAAAGGACCATAATCTGGTTGCCATATTTAAGTTTGGCCTACAGAAGCGACAACCTGTAGTTGACTTTTTAAGATTCTGCGACTGGCTATATCTGCAAAAGTGGCTATCCTTTACTATGTTTAGTCTGTTGAAGTATTAATAGACTGAACTCTGAACACTCGTCATCTGTGCACTATCTTCCCACAGGAATACAAAAAATGATGGTGGCTTATGTTTTGGTAATCAACAGTTGCAAGGCGGTGGATAGGGGCACCAGAAGACTTTCAATTATGCGGCCCATATTGTGGAATGCTTTTCTAGGAAAATATAAAAAATATATTAATACAGTTTTGTAAACAGTCCAAGTTGTCACTCGTTGGAAGCTGGATCTGCATGATTTTTAGATGGAATTAGTCTAAGTTCTTTTAAGAAGAAATGTAAATGCTGTTTGTCCTCATTAGAAAGATCAAATATACATAATTATATTTTTTAACAGTATGAATATACCCAATTAGTAATCCTGATAAGCTTTTCTGTAGGATACAATTAGGTAGGATAGGAAGGTACTTCATTGAACATCATCTTTTTAATCTTAACTGCAACTTTCTGGTCAGTGAAAATACTTCCTTTCTCAACACTTAGCTGCCCTTTTTGAGAGCTTATTTGTGTTATAGTAATGAAAAATAACCCTCAACAAAACCCTGAAGGCTGCTGAAGTGAAATATGAACATTTTGTTCAGTCTCAGGATAACTGCACTGCTAAAACCTTGACTAGTTAACTGCTCCCCCTGACCTGAATCAAAGTCAACTTAAAGACTACGATACAGAAATTTACAGGTGTCGACGGAGTCTGCATACAAGCACTCTTAGGCAAACAGAGAGGACAAAAACAGCTAATCCTGCCATTATTTGAGTGAAGGGGCAGACTATCTGTGGAGGGGGGGGGGGTCTGGAAGCCTAAAATATGTTTTAGCAGCTGTAGAACAACCCTGCACCACCAAAACAGACTCTTACACACCTCATAATAAAATATACACTTGTGCCTGAAGGGGCCCAAGGTCATATGCGTCTTAATAAGATTGCAAATATTTACACATCTGAGCAAATACACCAACACTGACTTTCTCAAGCGACAACGTTCAATCTAGGAGAGAGCATTCAGAATTGAGTTTTGTTACAATTGTTATGGGTAAAAGGCAAAAACCCTGTTTATACACCAACAGTCACTAGCCTCCCATCAGTGTGCTGGAATAAGTAAATATTCTGCTCAGAGGATAATTCTTATCAGAAAGATACATAAAATCTATTATGTTAAAACTCATGAGCCACCGAATCCTTTTCTGATGTGCTGGAGCCCTGCACAAAGAAGCAGAATTCCATCAAAGGGAGAATGCACAAGGTCCCAAGAGAGAGTAAGATCGAAGACCAAAGAGTTGTAGAGCAAATGAGCACAAAGCAAATCAGCAGCTTGTAGGAAAGTGCCTCTTTTGACATGTTCAACCCCCACCTTTTGCCTGATGCATGATGTGATTTCGAATGTCAGTGTAGTGGGTCCCTGCTAAACAGGCTTCCAGCGCCAGATCCCTTTCCTAAAAGTGTATCACGATTGCCACCACTTCAGCACCCCCTGTAAGTACCTAGTAAATGGTAACCCTGATACTATGGCCCTGGGTACTGAAGAGGGTTCACTAGGGCTACAACACAAATGGTGCCACTCTAGGGACCCCTTCTCAAGATCATACACACTGCCATTGCAGGCTGCGTGTTATGGTGCAGAGAAAACTGAAGAGTTGACATGACATGTGCCATGCCCACATACACTGCATGAGGAATAAGTAAGTCAATACTACTGAAGGTCTTACAGCCCTAAGGCATGGTGCACTATATCCCATACGTGGAAAGTCAGCATGAGCAGATATGACCCTACAATAGCTAAGTCCATTCTTGAATACTGTAAGTACTCTAAGTGCACTAGTCTTAGCCAGCCTGCCACCATCAGACAGGTTTCTGACCTCATGGGGCGACAGTCAGCACTCCCAGAGGCCAGGAACAAAGCCTGCTCTAGGCAGAGGTGCTTCACACCTCCTCCAGGCAGGGAGGGCCTACCAGGGAGGGAAGCTTAAAAGGCATTGCCGCCATTAAAATGGAACTCAGGCATCCCCAGATAGTGGAGGATTCCACCCCCCTTTCCTGCTACTCTTTTGGCGGGAGGACAGGCAGGAAAATGTATTCCATTAGGAGGTGTGCCCACATTCAGCCCGCACCACACCTTAAGTGGGGCAGGCGATGTGGACAATACTTTTCCAATTCCTCCATCATGTGATGATAGGAATTCAACCTCTCAGGACTAGGGTAAAGCCTAATCCCATAGAAAGTGGTCACTTAGAGGATGTGGACACCCTAAAGGTAGGTAGCCCTTTAGCTTCTATCTGCCATTCCCCTGTAAAGCCCCTAAAGTTAGTACTTAGGTGGCATCCCAGAACTTGGATTCAACGGACCTATGAAGGGCAACGGACAAAGAAGGGCTGCTGAACTAGGAACTGAAGACCTGCAGCAGAAAATTGGCACCAAACCCTGCCAGCTGCTTCCAGGACTTAACAATCGTGGTGTGCTGTCACGTCCTTCAACTGTGAGGCCTCCAAGAACCCGGGAGCACATCCAGCCTTCTACCAATTGCTGAGAACTTCCCTTGAAGTAGAGGAGCTACTCCCCTGCAGCTTACGAACCTCAAAGCCCGGTTTACCAATATGCTGCACCCCGGCAACTCAGACGCAGCACCGTAGCCAGAAGAGGTACATCAGCTACGGAGGGTCAGAACTATCCCCCCACCAAGTGAGAGGACACCATGACCTACCGGAGCCATTCCAAGCCAATACCTGGGGTACCGAACCCCTTACAGCGAAGACCGAGAAGAGTCCAATCCGGGCTCCAACCACCCAGGACGTCGACACCAGTCGAGGGACTTTGAGACCCCGGAGACCCGCTCCATGAGTGGCCCAGCTGTCACGAAATCATCCCTGCAACCTGCCTGCCCTTACCGCAAGGACCATCTTGATGCACGATGCTTAGCTGGGCCTATCTGCTCTGCAACCAGCCTGGCTAACGACGAACCAGCTGTGCGCCTGTGGTCCAAAAAGCCCTTGCAACCTGCTCCCTCGAGCACAACCACGGACTTACCTTTAAGTCCCTCCGTGCAGCATATTTTCAGGTGGCCCTCTTCTTTGTAGCGTGCTGGCTGCCAACAACCTCAGTACCCTGCTCCCATCCGAATCCAAAACGCTCCCGATCTTCCACTGCTGAAACACTGGATCTGGCCCTGCCACTTACCTATATTCAGAAGGTGAACCTAGAGAACCCACTGTGTGATTTTATATGCTTTTTCCTATTTTCTCCTATTTACTTCTATTGTGTGTAATTGAGCACAACCGTTAATTTATTTTACAAACTTTGAAAACTCTTTTAACTTAAAAAGTAATTGCCTTAGAACAAAGTTCTTAGCCTGAAAAATTATACAAAAATCTATGTTATTTTTACAAATCGGTCTTGAATTTATTCTCGAGTTTGTGTACAACAGATGCTTAGCACTACCCTCTAATGAGCCTAACTGCTTGCCCACACTACCACAAACGGCGTTAGTATTATCTACTTTTGCTTCTGTATACCAGCAAGGGATCCACTAGACTCTCAGCACATTGTACTTTGTTTTAGTGCACTATACAGAGAGCCAGACTTGGTGGATCAGTGGTAAGATAGAAGATTTCGCATTTGCTGATACCACTCTGTCAATAAGTGACCACATGAGTAAATCTAAAACATTTCTTTAGCCGAGTTGTGTTTTTTCAATTGGTTTAATTTTTCAAAATTTCTAAAATTAACTGCTAGGGCCTTAGCCAAGTCCCTGAAACTAAGTGGTTAAAAATTGACAGTCTCTTACTGGAGTTAGGACAAAGTATTTCCGTTTAGGTTTTTTCCTCTCTAAAAAGGTCCCTATATAGTAGAAATAATGAGTGGTACAGAAAACCAGGCTCAGGAGCTCGATCTGCCCTATGGCAGACTAAGGGCTCTCTGTAAAGGTTATGGTATCAAAACTGGCTCTCATACTACCATCGAGAAGTTGAAAAAGCTTTTGGCAGAATTTGAGAGAGATAACCCAGAACTAGAAGCTGCATCATAGGAGGATCAGAACACTGAAGAGAATCCTTCTTAGGAGATCGTAGAATCTCTCCCCTCAGGAGCAGAGGATGAACCCCCAGGGGAGGAACTCGTGCTAGAGAGATTGGCCAGGAGGTTGAACTTAGAAGCTCAACTCCTGGACACAGGAAGACAAAGAAAAGAGATCATTCCCCGGATTGCAGCCGTTTTATAACTAGGGAGACAAAAGATTATTTTGATCCTAAATTCCCCTAAGGAGTTGTCCCTAAATATGCAGAGGGTGATAATATCACCAAGTGGTTTACTGCTTTTGAGAAAGCTCGCATCAGTAGAAAGGTATCCCAAAAGAATGGGAGCGCTCTCTTGTAGGAACTCTTCTCAGGGAAATGCAGGGATAGATTCCTGACATTGAATGAGAAAGATGCGGAGTCTCAGGACCTCAGGAAGGGTACCCTGATTGGGGGCTTTGGACTCACCACTGAAGAATAAAGGATTAAATTGAGGGAGACTTGAAAAACCCAGTCAGTCCTGGGTTAAATTTGTAGACTTTTCAGTGAAAACACTAGGCGGTTGGTTAACAGGTAACAATGCGCATGATTATGAAGGGCTCAACAATTTAATTGTGAAAGAGCATCTGTTGAGGAATTGCTACAATGAGAAGTTACATCAGCATTGGTAGACCTAGGTCCACCTTCTCCTCAAGGGTTGGGGAAGAAGGCAGACCACTGGGTCAAAACAAGGGTAACCAAGACTACCACTGGTGGGAGTGACCAAACAAAAGAGGCCAAACCCCCCCCCCCCGCCCCCAAGGAAAAGTTGGTGACCAATAACAGAAAAACACAAATGAGTCTTCTAAAGGTCCCCAAAAACCTGTTCAGGACGAAGGGCCCAGAAACTCTTCACAGCCCAGGTGTGGGTGTCAGGGTAAAAACTGAGATCCCAAAAAGGCTTTGTGTCATGACTGTCAGGCACTTGGACACCAAACTGGAGACCCTAGCTGTAAAAACAAAAAATAATGCCTCTAGTACACCTGCAGTAAATGCATTGATACGTCTACAGATAGGATCACAGGTGGGCCCGACTATGTCAGAGAGCCTGCTGAGGCAAGTCTAGTCACAGAGGGTGGAGTGGATATAGCAACCCTGGCTGTCTGGCTCCAGTAACCTGCAAAAATACAGACAACAACCACATGTAAGTGGGGTTAAAGTTGAAGCTCTGCAAGATACTGGTGCCAGTGTCACAATGGAGACTGAGCAACTGGTATCCTCAGACCAGTACTTGCTAGGAGAGATTTATACAGTCCTGAATGCTGAAAATCAGGCTAAGGTACATCGAATGGCGTTGGTGTCCTTAAGAGCGGGGAGGGATTAATGGCCACAAAAGGGTGGTGGTATCTTCTACAATTCCTGTAGAGTGTCAGATAGGCAATGATTTGGAGACCTCAGAATGGGCTGATATCGAAAAGAAAACCCATGCAGCAATGCTGGGAATACCCAAGTGGGATTGTGTAAAAACAATAGCACAGAGAAGAACCCAGGGTGAAAAAGAAGTGTTAAAGCCTGAATATTTGGCCCAACCTTCCAAGAGAAAAGGCAAGAAGTCTTTGAAACCAACTTCTGATCAGACCCCAGATCAAGTCCCCTCCCCTCACCTCAGGGAGAAGACTTGTCAGTCCCAGAAGGAACTGAGCCCGAGGAGCTTGGACCTTACACACCTGTGCTTTTTGGCTCAGGGTGACCCTCTAGGGAAGACCTGTGCCACTCTTGAAAACCTGAGGCAGAAAGCTGCTGGTCAGGAAAAGGGAAGTGTCAGTGGTACCCACAGAACCTATTGGGATGAGGGATTTCTATACACTGAGGTCAGAGACCCAAACCTGGTGCCACTAGGAGAGAGTGTTAGTGTCTCAGAAGTCTAGCTGGGCATCTTGGCCAGGTCAAAACTTGGAGTAGGTTGGTGAACCACTTCTACTGGCCAGGAATGTCCAAGAAGGTGAAGGAGTTTTGCAACTCCTATGCCATCTGTCAAGCCAGTGGCAAGACAGGTAGCAACAGTAAGGGCCCCCTTAATTCCACTTCCAGTGGTTGGGGTACCCTTAGAGAGGGTTGGGATTGACATGGTTGGTCCCGTTGACCTTAAACTGGATCAGGAAACTGATTTATTCTGGTGGTAGTGGATCATGCCACCAGGTATCCTGAGGCAATTCCCCAAAGGAGCATCACTGCCCCTGCAGTGGCTAAGACTCTCCATGGTATTTTTACCAGGGTTGGCTTTCCAAAGGAGGTAGTATCAGATAGAGGTACAAACATTATGTCTGCATACTTTCAACACATGTGGGATGAGTGTGGAGTGATCTATAGGTTCACTACCACCCGCAGACAAATGGGCTTACAGGAAGGTTTAATAAGACCTGAAAGGTATGATTGGTTGACTCCATGAAAACCTCAGGAGATTGGATGTCTTACTACCATGCATGCTATTTGCTTACAGAGAGATGTCACAGAAGGGAGTACGATTTTCCCCCTTTGAGGATCTGTTTGGCTACCCTGTAAGGGGGGCACTGTCTTGTAAGGAGGAATAGGATAGCTGAGTAAATGAAAAAAGCAAACAAAAACCTTGAGACCAGCCAAGCCAAGAGCTCCAGAAGCTCTGGTCTGACCAAAATGCTGCCATGGTTGAGTTCCAACCAGAGCAGAAGGTATGGGTTTTGGAGCTTGTGGTTCCTGGGGCATGGAGGACAAATGGACTAGGACCTACCCTATCTCTGAGAGAAAAGGGGAGGTCACCTATTTGGTGCAGCTTGGCACATGCAGGAACCCCAAGAGGGTCATCCATTTAAACTGCCTGAAACCCTTTAATGACAGAGCTGAGCTAACCATGCTCATGGTCTCAGATGAGAGTCAGGAAGCAGAAAGCAAACCTCTCCCTGAACTCCTCTTGGAAAACCCTAGAGATGGGTCAGTTGAAGGCGTGGTTGTCAGACACCCTCACTGCCCAACAGCAGATTGATTGCACGCAAGTCATTAATCAGTTTGCTGAGCTCTTCTCCCTGACCCCTTGTCAGTCTAATTGGGCACACACGATGTGGGCACTAGAGACAGCCTACCTGTCAAAAATCTAATTTACAGGCAATCTGACCATGTCAAGGAGAGCATCAAGGATGAAGTTAGCAAAATGCTGGGATTGGGTGTCATCAAGCCCTCAGAGCCCCTGGGCCAGCCCAGTTACTTTAATCCCCAAACCACATCCCCAGGGTGGAAAGTAAGAAATGAGGCAATACCATCACAAAAACTGATACACATTCAATTCCTGATGATTTGATTGACAGGTTAGGGGCAGCCAAGTATCTGAGGACTTTGGATCTCACATCAGGGTACTGGCAGATAGGTCTGACCCATGGAGCCAAAGAGAAACCAGCATTCTCCACTCCAGATGGGCATTGTCAGTTCACTGTGATGCCCTTTGGATTACAGAATGCACCTGCCACATTCCAAGGGCTGGTAAACAAAGCCCTTGCTGGGCTGGGATACTTAGTGCAGGTTAGATAGATGATATTGCCATCTTTAGCTCCACCTGGCAAGATCATCCGATCCAACTTGGGAACTTCCTAAAAGCTCTGCAGAGTGCAGGCCTCATTATGAAGGAAAGCAAGTTGTATACTTGGGCCACCTTGTGTGCGGAGGCCAAGTTCAACCCCTACAAGCCCAAACATCCAGACGATTCTGGATTGGGTAGCTTCAACCTCCTAGACTTAAGTCAGAGTATTCCTCGGCTTGACTGGGTACTACAGGAGGTTTGTGCAGGCAAACGGGTCAATAAGTTGTCGAAAGGCTTTTGACACCCTGAAAGAAGCAATGTGCTCAGCACCCACTCGAAAAGCTCCAGATTATACCAAGCAGTTCATAGTGCGGACAGATGCCTCTAAACATGGGATAGGAGTGGTCCTGTCCCAGACCAATGATTATGGCCATGACCAACCTGTTGCATTCATAAGCAGGAGGCTTCTCCCCAGAGAGCAGCAGTGGGGTGCCATTGAGAGGGAAGCCTTTGCTGTGGTTTGGCCCCTGAAGAAGCGGAGACTATACCCTTTTGGTTCACATTTCCTTGTCCAGACTGACCACAGACCTCTCAGATGGCTAATGGAAATGAAAGGTGAAAACCCCAATCTGGTATTGTGGTCCAAATCTCTACGGGGAATAGATTTCACAGTTAAACACATATCTGGGGATGACCATGCCAATTCAGATAGCATTTCCAGGTTCTTCCACTTAGAAGATGAAGGCTCCCTAGGGAAATGTTAGTTTCATCCTCTTTCGTTTTTTTTTTGGGGGGGGGGTTGGAGGGGTAATGTAGGAAAGTTCCACTTTTGACATGGTCAACCCCCACTTTTTGCACCTCCGGTAAGTTTCTAGTGAATGGTAGCCCGGGTACCTAGGGCCTGGGTACTGAACATGGTCCACAAGGGCAGCAACTCAAATTGTGCCACACTAGGGTGGCGAAGTGAGCAAAAGAACGATGATGAATTCAACCCAGATCTGTGACTGGGGGTGAGTATCTGAAAAAGTTTTGGTGCTCCGTCCATCATCTCCTTGTGTTTGCTTTGTTTGCCCTAAGTGGCAGGTTATGCCCAGATGTGGGTCCCTCGCTTGTTTTGCCACTGGATTCAAGCTAGTCTGGCTGATGAGGGCTGTTATCCCGAAACCAGTCCCAGGATGCTTGTTTCTTGTTCAGGGAAGACCTTGCTTGGCAGTTTGGGCTGGACTGTTTTATGAGGCACAGGGCCAAGACTGATTTGCATATAGCTGGGTCTGAAGTGGGGTAGCAAAGAGAGCTAAAGAATGATGATGGATTCAACCCAGATCTGTGACTGGGGGTGAGTGTCTGAAAGGTTTCAGCACTCGGGCCATCTCCTTGTGTTTGCTTTGGACAGATACTCAAGCCCAGGAGTTCCGGATCTCACATTCTCCTAGCCAAATTTGGAGCTACAAAGATGACTTGCGCACGGTGGTTCCTGATCATCTTCAGAACTTGGGATAGAAGAGGTAGCAGCTGGAAGTCATACAGGAGTCACATGTTTCATTCTAGACGGACTATATGTTTGAAAGAGAGCCTTTTTGGGAACTCCAACATGCAAAAGTGATGACACCGGACGTTACTGGTGGTCGCAAAGAGATCAAGCTAGGATTATCCCCCTTGCCGGAAAATGTCATGCGCCACCTTTGGGTGTAGCTGTCTTTTGTGGTTGCCGGCTGAGTTTGTCCGCGGAGGCATTAAAAGATCCCACCAGGTCAGGGATGACCAGGAAGATGGCCAGAACACCCAGCCAGGCCCAGAGGAGCAGAGCTAATGAGCACAGCACTCAAGACCCTATCCCGCCCTGCTTGCTGCAATACCACATGGCAATGATGTTGGTGAGAACCTGTAGCAGCTTCCATTTGGCAGTGGGCAAATTGTCCGCAACTCCAGCAAACTGATGTGAACTCTGGTATCTGCCGGAAACCAAAGTCCTTTGATCTCTACTTCTCCCAGAGGACAGCCTGAACCGACTAGTGACACATCGTCGCCACCATGAACTGTGGGTGGGGCAGTCGAACAGCCACCACAGCAGATCATTTGTAGTCTCATCCGAAACTTAGATGGAATCTGACAGGCTCCCCTGGGGATGGGCCTACTGAGACCTGTATCCCACTGCAAAGCTCGCAAATGTCATCTAGCATGGTCAGCGAGCAGACTCAAAGGTGTCGGTGGACCAAGAAGCCTCAGAGCCATCCTTACTGAGACCCAGGACAGAGACTCAAACGATGTCTTGGAGTTGGTGGTCCAGAGAAAAGGCCCAAAAGCACACTATATCCAGAAAGGCTTGTATGAAAAGAAGCTTCTATTAAGGAGTCAGGTGCCACTTTGGCAGGTTGGTTGAGAACCCCAGAGATGTAGTGGGGTTCGCCATTTTCTGGAGGTGGCCCACGACTGACTGTGGCGAGTCCACCTTCAGCAGCCAGTCGTCAAGTTAGGGAAAGACTGATACCTCAGACCACCAGAGATGGGCAGCAGCCACAGCTATCACCTTTGAAAACACCTGAGCGTAACTGCGGAGGTTGAACGGGAGCAAAGCAAACTGAAAATTATCATGGCCCACGTTGAACCACAGATAGTAACTGTGGGCCTGGAGGACAGGCATACGAAAACAGGCGTCCAGCAGTTCCATCACCACCATTCAGTCTCTTGGATCCATCACAATTAGAACTTGGGGTAGCGTGAGTGTTATATCCTACTTAATTGATTATCATTTTAGTCCAGCCCTGCTGCCACTAGCTGCTCAGCCAGAGCGTGAGATGGTCATAGAATGTTGGTGTGCCTGTGATGCATGGAATGCCTGGGTGTCTGAGTGGATGAGTGTTGGCAGTTGAAGATGGGCTGAGCAGCTAGGGAGGCTGCTCCTGGTGGGGCTGGTACCACACTAGGCTGGCTGGAGTAGAGACAGATGTAATCAGAACTGGAGACTGAATAAAGATGGCTTAAGAATACCTCCTGGCTCCAGGTGTCTTTCTACAGAGATTACAACATTTATTTTGGCGACGAGCGGACTTGGACCCTAGAGACTCTTGGAACAGCACAGAAACAAAGGAACTACAAAGAAACTTAAGGAGAAACCAAGAGATCCTACAAGCTACTACATCTGTAAAGAATGAATTCCCAGGAAAGCCAGCGCCAGCCCCACCAGTGTCCTCTCCAATGGACAGCCCACAGAGAAGTGTCATCAATAAAGACACTACAGCCTGGGAATACTACTTACATCTAAAGGACTACAGTGAGTTGGAGAAGTAGCTAAGCTACAGCTGCATCAGGTGTTCCAGCCACAATGTTTGCCACAAAAGGATTACAGTGAGTTGGAGGAGTTGTCAAACTACAACTGAATATGGTGTTCCAGCCACAGAAAGAATAAAAAGTCAATTTAAAAGATGTAAAAACGGAAAGTGTGCAGTGGCTGTACACATGGTGTACATCTTGTTCAAAAGGGTCCTTAATTGACAGTTGCAGCGATTTGGAAGGCCTCCAAAACCAAAACCACAGTGACAGTTGCAGCGATTTAAGGGGCTTCCAAAACCACAGTGTCTCACTTCGTCTTACTTGGACCACAGTGACATTAAGGAAAATGGCATATATGGTGGTACACTGTTGGAGAATCATAAGATTTGGGCATTGAGGACTGGTGGTATGCTCAATTCTGGTCACACAAGCAAGGGCAGTGTCAATGATTTGCGTCCAATTGTAGCACAGAGGGGCAATGTGTTATTCCTGACATGGATTTTAAACCAACCAAAGTGCTACGATGCAACAGTCTGTTGAAAGGAAAAATGGTCTTGCCCCGGTTACTCCAGAGGCAAGGTGCTTGATCGGTGTCTTGGGCACGAGTTCGCAGGTGCGGTATTGCCAGCGTGTTGAAGTTGCAGCACAGTTGTGGGAGAACATGGAGTGTGCACACTGGTTTGCGGGTGACACACAACGTTTCGCTGCATTTGGCATCGTCAGTGCCGTGTTGGTGTACCTTGTCTTTCTACAGTTTTTACTGGTCTTATTCAAGTAGATGTGCGGCGAGATACAAAGGGAACTGCCCAATGGCACACTTTTCAGCGTTTTTGTGAGGTGAGCTTTTTATTTAAAGTATGTGTCTGGCAGCGCTTTACAGTTAATTTAACTGCTCACTTGATATTCAAACTGGGCGCGTGTCACAGATAGCGCGCGCAAACTTACCTGATGTTTCCTCGTGGGATCCTGTATGACGCACTCATCTTCGTGGGACCTTCTATGACAGTCAAGCTTCACACAAGACGTTTTTGGAGCATCTACGTGCCGGGAGCCACCCGGCGCACCGTGAAAAAATGTGCCGCCATCTTAGGGTTGGTGGTGGCACATAGCATATAGTCATAGTACGTTCTGTGCTGCTCTATGGGTTTCTAGCCAACCACAGTGTTTCTGCTGATTGCAATAAAGTTTTCTTGTTTGTGAAAGTCAACGTGAGGGCCGGGGACAACGCGGTGTCATATGACTGTGTCTTCATTTGGTTTTGTCATTAATTGAGAATCTCCGTTCAGTGGACGTCGGAGGTATGGTACATGGGTAATTTGTCCCCACAGTAGTGTGCAAGCCTGCTACATGTCGCAACCGCGATCCCTGTTATGAGTTGTTTTTTTTGTATTCCGGCTACAAGTAATTTTTCTTCCTTCTGTGTACATCATGCCGGATAGTTTCAGTTTTTGGGTGGGACTGAGTTACATGTCTGCATTCTCCCACTGTTGACACCTAACACTTAATGGATATGGTGTTGTTCCCAGCAAGTTTGTGTTTTGTTTTGCTCTCATTATGGGTAGCGGGAGCAGATCTGAAATGGCCCACCGGTGTGGGGCACATTCACCAGTGCTCTACAGTTAATGCAATTGCATTAGTTTATGCGTTTTAAAGTTTTTAATGTTGTGATGCCACAGGTGTATAGTTTGAGGATGGGTCTTCATTTTACAGTGATTGTTTTCCTGTGGGTGGTCATCACATTGTTCCCATACACGAGGGAAGGTTTTGGGTAATTGCCCTGTGTTTAGTTTTGTGTGTTACTCCCATATGGGGGTATGTAACCTCTATATGGGGTTTGGAGTACCTAGGTTAACCCTCACACTGGGTTGGGTTATGGTTTAGTCCATAAATAGTTTGTACCTAGGTTAACCCTTACATTGGGTTGGGTTATGGTTTAGTCCATAAACAGTTGTGCACAGTACTAATTGTACTTCCCTTCATGGGTGTTTTATGGGTGACGATCCATGTACAAGTTTGATTCCCTTTCTCTTGGGATTGTAGTTGTAGGGTATGCTATCTTTAGAGCTACTTTTAGTTATACATTGGGGCTTTGGTTGTGTGGGGTCTTTTACCCTTTGCGTTGTAGTGCATTACGTCATAGTGTTTAATGCAAAATGCTTCAAATGTATTTCTGGTAATGTTATTGTTGCTTCAAAATGTTTTATTCTTTTAGGGAGGGATGGGAGATATTGCTTATCAAATGTATTTATCTTATCCGTTCTTTCTGTGTATAATGGTTCTTTGTACTGCGATGTTTTAATTTTTTGTTTGCATCTGTGGGACTTGTACCGTTATTCATTTTTCTTGTGGATAGTTCTTCCTTGATGTTTTATTACTTGCATGTTTTGTTTTCGTTGAAGAAAAAGGGATAATGTTATATCCTACTTAATTGATTATCATTTTAGTCCAGCCCTGCTGCCACTAGCTGCTCAGCCAGAGCGTGAGATGGTCATAGAATGTTGGTGTGCCTGTGATGCATGGAATGCCTGGGTGTCTGAGTGGATGAGTGTTGGCAGTTGAAGATGGGCTGAGCAGCTAGGGAGGCTGCTCCTGGTGGGGCTGGTACCACACTAGGCTGGCTGGAGTAGAGACAGATGTAATCAGAACTGGAGACTGAATAAAGATGGCTTAAGAATACCTCCTGGCTCCAGGTGTCTTTCTACAGAGATCACAACAGTGAGCATCTTCAATTTGTCCTTTCAGAGGAAGGCATTAAGAGGGTAAAGATCCAAAATAGGATTCTCTGTCTGCAGGCGTAGTCGGAAAGGCTTTAGGGTTCACTTGGCTGGTGGACGCCTGTACCACAATATTTTCAGGGATTAGATAATGGTTTCGAAAAATCAGGGTCAACTGGACTGGACTATGGCGCTTCTGTGTCTTGGCGATTGATGATGGGCCAAAACACAGTTTAGCCTAAGTGTCCAACAACATGTCAGTGAGAGCCTCATTGATGGCCAGAAGGGGTTTGGTCAGCACTTGGTCAGGCTAAATGACTTTAGTGAGAGCATTAGTTTTTACCTACATAGTGCGAGGTGAAGGTCAGCGCTTCTGATGACTGTGGCAAAGGATGTACTCCTTGAGTGCCGGTCCAGTGGGTTCAGGAGGAACCAACCCAGTATCGGTGAGGTATCGAGTCCACTGGCATTTTACAGATTCACATATCAGTTTTCCGAATAATAGTGTAGAGTAAACTTACCCTCATCACCGGCAGAATCGTCTCCATATGTCTGGCGCCGGTCGTAGTCAGAGTCACAAAGTTGGTGCAGTGTGTGTGCGTCGATGGTATTGTGCCAGAGTCAGAACGGTCACATACTGGCTACTCATCGTGCGGTCTCGTTGAGTCAAATTCATCTCAAGAGTTGAACCCCACAATAGGTTGTGGATATTTCTCCGGCACTAGTGCGTCAGTGCTAGTGTCGACATCCAAGGGACCACTGCAGATTTTGGAACTGTAACTAAAGTTGGCAAAGAAGCCGGTATGGAACCTGTAGCTGTTAAAGCAGCACAGATGGTGCCAAGGTGCTGGTCTGCACTCTCAAACTTGAACACTAGCAGGACCTGCATGGATTCTTACTGTGTTTTGCCACATGGAGTTTGTCTCATTATCTCGGTTGCCCAGATGGACTTGCAGGGTGGCACCCTCCTCCCAGAATTGGAAAGGAGTGGGCATGTTGAGAAAAAGCTGGGCAGCTGCCCGAAAGGACTGTTCCATTCCACTCCATCCACTCCGGATCCCCAACCGACCCCTGCCCTCACCACATCTTCAACAAGGCCGACGCTGTCATCGCACCCCACCTGCGGGACATCATCAACACCTCCCTCGACACCGCCACCTTCCCTGAGAGCTGGAAGCACGCCGAACTCAGCGCTCTACTAAAGAAACCAACGGCGGACCCCACCGAACTCAAGAACTACCGCCCCATCTCGCTCCTCCCGTTTCCAGCCAAAGTCATCGAGAACACCATCAACAAGCAACTGGCAGCCTTCCTCGAGACGACTGGTTCCCTCGACCCTTCCCAGTCAGGCTTCCGGGCCAACCACAGCACCGAGACCGCCCTCATAGCCGCCACCGACGACATCCGAACCCTGCTAGACAACGGAGAAACAGCGGCCCTCATCGTCCTGGACCTCTCCGCGGCCTTCGACACTGTCTGCCACCGCACCCTAGTGCAGCGCCTCAGCAACGTCGGGATCGAGGAGAAGGCACTGGAATGGATCATCTCCTTCCTCACCGGAAGGACACAGAGAGTCCGCCTGCCCCCGTTCAGATCAGAAGCCACAGAAGTCATCTGCGGCATCCCTCAGGGCTCCTTGCTCAGCCCCACCCTCTTCAATGTCTACATGAGCCCCCTTGCGGCCATCGCACGCCAACACAACCTGAACATCATCTCCTACGCCGATGACACCCAGCTGATCCTCTCCCTGACCAACGACCCCGCCACCGCCAGAGCCAACCTGCACGAAGGGATGAAAAACGTGGCAGAGTGGATGACGACCAGCCGCCTGAAACTGAACACAGACAAGACGGAAGTCCTCATCCTGGGCTCCTCACCCTCCGCCTGGGACGACTCCTGGTGGCCCCCCGCCCTGGGCAACGCACCCAAACCGACAGACCACGCACGCAACCTGGGCTTCATCCTGGACTCCTCCCTCTCCATGACCAGACAAGTCAACGCCGTCTCCTCGTCCTGTTTCAACATCCTGCGCATGCTACGTAAGATCTTCCGGTGGATCCCCACCGAGACCAGGAAAACGGTCACCCAGGCCCTCGTCACCAGTCGACTGGACTACGGCAACGCCCTCTACGCCGGTACCACCGCCAAGCTCCAGAAGAGACTCCAGCGGATCCAGAACGCCTCGGCGAGACTCATCCTCGACGTCCCCAGACGAACTCACATCTCCAGACACCCGAGAGACCTGCACTGGCTCCCGATCAACAAAAGAATCACCTTCCGGCTCCTCACCCACGCACACAAAGCCCTACACAACCAAGGCCCGACCTACCTCAACAGCCGCCTCAACTTCTACGCTCCCAAACGCCACCTCCGCTCGACCAGTCACGCCCTCGCAGCCGTCCCCCGCATCCACAGAGCGACAACAGGAGGAAGATCCTTCTCCCACCTGGCCGCCAAGACTTGGAACGCCCTCCCCACCGACCTACGCCTGACCCAAGACCACCTCTCCTTCAGGAAGAAGCTCAAGACCTGGCTGTTCGAGCAGTAGCGGACCCCCCCCCCTAGCGCCTTGAGACCCTCCGGGTGAGTAGTGCGCTTTATAAATGCCTATGATTGATTGATTGATTCCAATGTGGTGGTATAGACTCATCAGATAAACTAAGGAGTGACTAAAATGGCCAAAAATTAAGAGACTAAGCACGAATACCTTAAGGGAAGAGGTCTGCAGCCAAGCTGTAAACAGACTATTGCCCTAATCCCAGGGAAGAACGGACTGCCACATGGAGAGAAGCTTGAGCACCCTCACACTACCTGAGATGCCTGTGTCAGCTCGCCATCACTACCACGGACAGTCTAGGGGTTGTACATGGCCCAGCCTACAGAGCCATAGTAGGGCTTATCCCGGAACATCAGAGGTAAACAAACTCTAGCCCTACAGTTGAGGCCCAGTAGCCTCTGCCTACAGCATGGACCTCACCAAACGGGGTCAGACATCATCAGCATCTTGTTACTGTTGTTGGTGCTTCGTAATGGAACCAGAAAAACTCAATAACAGCAGTCCATAAGCCCAGAGGTTCCGACACTGGATCATAGCCAGGATATCAACAGAAAGGTGTCAAATAATACAGCCTCCAAGGCAACTGTAGAAACGAATATAAGGTGGCTGCGGAGGGTTCAGTGTTACATGGGAGAGACAGGTGGCGTTGCATGAACCCCAGCTAAACAAACCCACAACCAACGTACCGTGGCTGTTGGGTCTGCAGAAAATGGCAGAGAGAGCTTGTGAAGAGGGCACAGGTTGGACAAAGACAGATGAGGAGAGGGAGGTACGGGAACAGTGGCACAGAAAAAAAGATGTGACTGCCAACAACATGATATCCAAAGCAATAACATAGAAAAGAGGAGAAGCAAATGCATATGTGGAGTGAAAAATAGACTATGACAGGAAAGGGAGGGAGCATATAGCCATCCATAGACTGACCACAAAACGGAAGTCAGAGGGGGCACCATAACTGCAGCGCCTCCTGGATACTATCTACCAATCCGCTGAGGAGCAGAGGAAGCAGAGTCACCAGAGGACCGAGGAAGTGGGGCGAGTGATCACTGGAGCTTACAACATCTTGAGGCATTCATCATTTTGTGCCATTCACAATCTCCCTCACCATCTAGAGATTAATTTATTGAATTTGGAAAGACTATACACCCACATACAGGAATCAAGAAAGTGGGAAAGAAGAATGGTGGAAGACATTCACCGGATGAGGTTGGGAAGAAGAGAGGCATACCCGCTACAATAGGTACAATACAGAGTAGCAGTGGAAGAGCAAGAGGATTAAAACATTTGACATTGAAAGGCTTTAAGTGAAAGATGCACATGCAAGCACAAGAAGACTGAGGCACTACAGACAGGTTTGGTGGTTCTGGGTAAGGCCCTCAGTCAGGGAAGATTAACACTCGAGTCGGGCGGTGTGGCACAGCATGATAATGTGTACAGTGCACAGCATATAACACGAGGGAGCCCAAAAGTGCTTAACACGTTTGTAAAGAAGGGGAAAGAGTGACAGAAAGCACCAACACAGAAATGCACATGCCCCTCTAAACTAAAACTGTCCCACAATGCACTTACCTCCTCTTCAGATGCAGTTCCTAGAGGCCTCAGCACCTAAAAACCAAAGAAAAGGGATGCAAACATTACAAGCAGGTAAGATAACACTGGGGAAAAGGTTTAGTTTATCAGGTTCTCATTCTCTCCACTTCATTCTACAGTTGCTGTATGTTTTGCATCCAAGTGTTTGTTCTTTCCTGGCCATCCCCGTTTGCCAGCAAAAATACACAAGGCTTTTATCAATTGCTCTTTCCTCTGGGATGAGCCGGAGTACAGTCACACGGCCTTGCACCATATTTTCAGCTCTTGCACTGCTATTGCTGCAATTTAGGGCTCGAAATGAAGCTCCTTTAGCAAGGAATATAAACGAATGCTATTCTTTAGTCCGACCCTTACTTCACTGGAACAAATGAGTTTCTCATGCTATTGAAAGATTGACACAGCACTCAATGTTACAATGTCACTGTCTTGGTACTTCCGGTCGGGGATAGGTGGAATAAAGGCTAATCGGACTTAACCTGACCTCTTGTTTTGCCCCTCCAAACCAGAAGAAAGCTAGAATATAGACAATTTGTTATCCAGAGATGCATAATGAGAACTCATTTCAGATTATGAGTAGGTCTGAAGATACTCAGTATCAGAGTAGAAACATACTTCCTCTATCTCCTAAAATAAATCTAACATAGCCTTACTTTGTTTTCTTCAAACTCCCAATGCAATTCTAGTGACGTTCACCAAAGCATCAAAGGCCAACCCTAACTCTCCCATCAGTAACTCACCCAACCCTTCTCCTAGCCACCAAAACCTGTATGGCTGAGATATTGTGGGTGTAACCTGTGCCAAAAACAGCACTATTATTAGGCAAAGACTGAAACCATCCACCATTCACACACTAATGAAAATCCAACATGAGACTGCATCACTTGCATTTTCAAAGGATTTTAAATGCAAATTGTTCACTGTTAAGAAAACAACTCAATTACTGAAGCAAAATCCCTTGTACTTGACTTATAGGTTTTATATTCTTGTATGGTTTGGTGCTCACTCCCTGTACATCACGCACTTTGTTATTTTGTAGCTAGGTTTGCACTTAAGAACATAAAAACATACAACGTTGTCAGCTATTCAGACATGTATTCAATCATAAGTAGAGCTTGGGAGAAAAAAAATGTCATCTTCTACCTTGTGGGGTTTAGTCTGAGTGGGTATATTTACCGAGGCATCGAAACACTGAAGGGGGTTTTCAACAGACAAAGAGAAAGTTTAAAAATCCTTGATTCGTCATCCAATTAAATATAAAATTAGCAATCTGGGGTGATTATGTTTTTATTAATAATAAAGATTTATGTTTTACAGACAAATTGTCTAAATATTCAAATAAGGCTACACATAGATACAATATACCAGCTTAAACACTTCTCAAAGAATGTATTTACTTATAAAGGGTATCGCCTAAGTGCATAAACCTAATGGCACTTCAGCTGAAAAGATCATTGCAACTTGGTGAGAAGAGATTCCATACTTTAACAAGCATTGGCATAGTCAATAGGTCTCGCCTTTGGGGCCTTATAAGAGTTTAGAGAGAGCTATTGGCTTTTTTAACATTTTTTAATATGTGTTGCAGAGCAATGTTAAAGTTGTGCATCATGTTTAAAAGTTATAACCATTTATCACTTTATATATAACTTAGAAAACATTATATACAACTGAAGTATGCTAATAAAAACCAAAATTAACACCAAAAATGTGTTCTAGTTTTGTTGTTTATGCAAGGAAGGGGGCAGTGGGGGGAGGGGGGAATGGGGGTGTAGGGATGGAGGGGATGGGAGGTGCGGGGACTGGAGGTGCAGGAGGTGGTGGGGGCAGGGGGTGAGTGAGGGAGGTGGGAGTGGAGTTGAATAAGGGCACTATTGACGAGCTAGTGTGATATGCCCTGGGCAGAAGTAACAAACTTTAGGGTAGGTTTGCTTGCCGGGTACACCAATAAGGAGCAGTATTGCTGAACTTTAGTAAAAGTGGATGTGCCCCGTACTGGAGTAAGGGCAGAATTGACGAGCTGCTTTAGTGGGGGTGGGCGTGTCCTGAGCAGAATGGACAACCTTTAGTGGGGCTGGGATGTCGAGGGTTGGAAAAAAGGGTGTTGCAGGGCAGAATTGAGGAGCTTTATGGGAGGTGGGCAGCCGCGTGTGGCTCTTGGGGCAGGAATGGGGGCGCTGCAGGCCCATCTTTATTAAAAGAATGATGTCCGGGCGCTGGGACAATCTTTTAGAGATTAGACAGAGGGAAACTCGATAAAACCAGGTTGAAATCGTACAGCAAAATAGCTATGCAATACTGAACTAAAAAGAAAGGCACAGTGTCGTGTCAATAGCACCCTCAAGTGGCAAGAAGCAAAAAGGCGAAATGGAAACGTCTACAATTTTCCTGCTACTATACCCATTCCGAAGATGTAAAAAGAAAGTGTCAGTCATAATAACAATGATAAAGCTCATGGTCATCATTGTACTGCAAAGTTTTAGAACCCGCTCCAACATTTGCTGTACCATAAAGTAGCTATCATATGAGCTAATTAATGAATAACGTATTAATATGAGTTCATTGCAAAAGGAGCTGCAAAGACTTGCTGCGATAAAACGGACTCGTGAAATGTGAGGAAATGTGACATCTGAAGCGCATTGCAACAGGAGCTGCAAAGACTTGCTGCGATAAAACGGACTTGTGAAATGTGAGGAAATGTGACATCTGAAGCGCGGAGATGAGACAAGACGATGGTGCCAGCCAGGAGGGGGCGCTGCCATGCCAGCATTAGGGTGATGCTGACGAGCGCGTGCACATCTTCTGTTCGTCCATATGCGTGCACATCTAGCTGTAGAATCCGTATTGATTCCAAAAGGCCCTCGAATGGCAAGTGCAGCGCATGCGCGCCGCTAACACCAGGCGAGACTTAAAAATAAAGGTTTTAAATGAAAACGGTGAAGAGATAAAGACAGTGAACAACTGAGAAGCACACGTGCTAGAGGACATTTAAAGCACATATCCAGTCTTCATTTTATCTCAAGCAGACAACCATGTTTGGGGAAAGAAAAAATAAAGGCTTAAACCCTGACCTTATCTTCAAAATATCAGCCCTCACTCTGTGACCGAGAACATTACTGATATACAAACACATACCTCAATCACCACGTGCTGATTTGGTGAGGACTACTGAGCATTTGTTTTCAAGTACTCCTGGCGTTCACCAATGAGATTTGCTGAACAGCTTCTTTGGCTGCAGATAAGCTTGGCTCAACTTCTATAGGAATTCAGGATTTCCTTCCAACATCTGTATGAGATTTTCTCTCGTACTCCCATTAACAAAGCCTGCATAAATCTTAAACGTTTGTTACCTAATGTTACACGCCAAAACGCTAGATCCAGTTTACACTACATTACTGTATTTGGTAGGGGGTTGAGGAAACATTTCCAACAATGCCCCTCTTTGAGCTCCCAACGCAACCTTGATCACAGGCCAACAGTTCTGCGCCACAGAGGGGCACTGGTAGCACTTAACTTTTAAATGCTGTTGTTGGGACAGGAATGTTCCATGTATGGTGCACTGTCATGCCCCCTGCCCAGCATGCCTGAACTGCAAGAATCTGTTATCCTGGTTTTTGGATCTTGGTCACAGACTCACATAAATCCAGTGTGTGCACAGAGGCCTATGAATAGCTCGGAACATTTCCTGGACCTGTAGGGGTACACTGAGACTGCTGTTTAGGTCATGGGTTTTACATGTGTAGGTAGCATTGTTGTGGCAGTATACACTGCTTTCTAATTATTATGGGCTGACCAGGTATTTTCACCTGTATTGTGTAAGTAGGAGCCTACGGACCCACTCACTCAAAAGTTCGTCTGGTAGCAGTGACCCTGGAATCCTGTAGGCTTGAGCATATACGTGTAAGCTAGTATAGAGTTGAGCTGTACATGAGAGTATGAGTGAACCAAAGTGACACACATCTATGGGTTCCTTTTTGAAAGCCTTTGACCTCTTTGTGTGCACATGATCGAGGTGAGGCAGCTTTCCCAGTCAGTGGAAGTGGATTACGGACATGCTTGAGACAGGAGGGACATAGTCCAAACAATGAAGTTGAGAGGAGGAAAGCAGCATGCCCGTAGAAATGGTGAAAAAGGAAACAGATGCCTCTTAAAAATTCAATTAGGTCCTTTCTGATACAGAGGGTTGCTGATTAGTCTTTCTGGAACTACCAATTGGTGGAAGGCAGGGTGAGAGTGCAGTATCTGTTGTCAGGATGTGAAGGGTTCTTAGAAGGGGATCAGCCCTTTGTTTCTCTTCCTCATCACTTTCAGATGTGGCGATTGATAGTCTGGGTACTGTCTGCTCCCACCTCTTTGTGCCACTGCTGCGAGTGCTCCAGCCAGGAGACATTCCTGCTGTGATAAACATCTCTCAAGTAGAAAGTGGAGTATATCGAAGAAAGTCTGTGATAGACACATGGAAAGGGAACAGGCCAAAATGGTTCTGAAAATGTGCATACAATGTCTACCAATTCTGTATTAAAGTGGGAGCAGATGACCCACTTCTTCAAGCTCCAAGTTCTCTTCAAATGAGAAGGGGGTACTTAACAGAAGACTCAGAGGACCACTGCGCAACCAAGGGGCTGGTGTCTGCCTAATAGCCAGTTCCCCAAAGGTGAGGGCACATCACCTGGAGTCCAATCTGGAAAACTGCTGACTTGTCCTGGGACGCAAGGAGCCCTCATATAAATCAAGTGTGCAGTTCAGATAAACATGGGAAGCTTCACCCACAACGCTGAGATTAAAGGTGCTTCTCACTGGTCACAGAGCACCTCTTTCAGGATATAGAAGCCCTCCCCCACCAAGGTGCAAGCTTCATCATCGGGCCATGCTCCTTGGGCGGGTGCTGCAATGCCCAATAAGGACCTCAAAGGGGACTCTTTGCAAGAGATCTTTTCTCGTACGGATTATGTGGCTGAAAGTCTTCAGACAACAAACACATGCCCTCTAGAGTTCTTTAGGCATGATGAAAGTAGCTTGGAGGGTTAGGTAACAATAAGCTAAAATTAATTAAGGACCTCAAAACTAATTTTAAAGTCTCTAGCTCCCCATCCCTACCACTGAGAGTCAAGTACTTGGTCCAGTTTGCAAAGCCATCGGAGGCCAGTGGCCTCCTGAATAAAGTCTGAATAAAGTCAGCTGTTTTATAGTGGTGCTATTAGAACTTGCTAGGCCTCTGCAAATTGGCCTTAATTATGGTTAATTGTAGATATTCTGACAAACTTAGCATTACAAAAAAGGGTAGGTATTTTTTTAAAGAAATTACCCATTCCACTTTGCTGGCCACAACCATTTTATATGCACTTAATATTAAAACCTTACTTTTCTTGATGTTTAAAATTAAATGATTTAAATGCAGTGGGGATGCAAAGCTGCCGATGCCCTCTGTGGAGCTTTTTGGGTTATAATCCATTAAAACATGGTGATGGGTGTTAAGGAGAGAGGAGACACAAACTCCATCTATTTTGGAAGAAAATTAGTTAAGCTCCTGAAGTATGTGCACAGGCATGTCAAATGTAGTCCAAATAACTTCAGGCCCAAGACCCAGCCTCCCCTGAGGCCATTTTAAATCCCAACCTATGTAAGAGGCAGCCTGAGTAAGATACCTGGAACTGAAACTTACTGCGACAATTAAGGAACTACATGCAGCCAAATTTTTCTCCCTCCACCACATATAGAAATACAAGAAGATTTTGAGTGGTGAGATAACCAAATATTCTCTCGGTGTGGACGCATAGCTACAATCAAAATAGTAATTCTACCTACAATACTGTATTTCTTTCAAACACTGCCTATCGCTAACGAGAGGAAACTTTTTGATAAAATGCAACAAATGTGCACAAACTCTATAGGAAAAGTGGGAAAAAAGAAAATCAAGGATCCAAACTAAAGTGGAATTTTGTTATTCTAGAAAAGGTCGTTTACTCTGTACTACAAAGCAGTACACATAGACTCCTTTTTAGAATGGTTGAAGGGTGCCCCGGATTGGAACTGGTGCTTTATGGACCATTGATTATGGTTAGGCCATTCTAGGAGAACCCTGGCATTCTAACAATGAGAGACCTAAAAATGTACTAAAGTCTCCAATAACACAAGCTACCCTAAGAGTCAGGGACAAAGTGGGGTCAAGCTGTGGCTTGCAAGCTTGCTTTGCAATATACCATGATACTGGTTAACCCAGCCGTTAACCTAGCTTTAGACAGAGTTCTGTGACAGGTGGCAAAAAGTGATGTTCACTAAGATAGGAGGTATGTTTGCAAAGGGAACAATCCCAATATTTGAGCAACTCAAAGCAAGTTTTAGACTGGGGGAGGAAGAGCTTTATCAATGTGTGCCAGTAATGTACTGGGATATGAATCTAGTGATCAAAGAAGATGTTGCGAGACCTCTCACTTCACTTGATAAGCAGCTTCAAAGAGTAGATGAAAATTCCAATTTAATCTTACAAATGTTCAACCTACTACAAGAGGATGAGGAGTCTCTCAAAAGGACGGTTTCAAGCTGGGTGGGAAAAAGAAATAAAGCAAACCTTTATAGAAGACCAATGGGGAATTGTGAAGAATTTGCACAGGGGTATTACTCAGATTCAAGAAATGGAGGAAGGAATATTGTACTTAAATTGTATCTTACGCCTTAAATACGGATAAGCTGCAGAGGTGCTATAGAGGATGTGCTGAATTGGGAACATTTTCTAAGGAACTGTGCTTATAACCAAGAATACTGGTAGAGTATTGGAAGCAGTGGAGAAAATCGAGGGCTACAGCTACTACCTATCCTCAGTACAATTCTACTAGGATGGATGCCAGATTTGAAGTGGGCATCTAATCCAGAGATATTGTGAACTTGTTAATAGAATACTATTAACTACCAAGCAGGTTCTACTGCCACAAGGGGGTACAAATACAGTGCAGCACATACATAACTATCACAGACTCATGGCACACATTTTGGAATATTGTTCTGCAGACTGTAAAAGGTGCGAGGCTGAGGAGTTTAAGAACACTAGAAACCTTTTTGAAATCATGAGGCCCTATCCTTGCAATGGAACAAGAATATAGAGTCTTCAGCAAGCCTTTCTTTCTTTATACAGCCTGGCTGAGACAATGTTGGTGGTGAAGATTACATTTTACGACAAGGCTGGGAAAGGTTAATTACATAATTAAGAAGACCATTAGGATTTATGATAAAGGCGTAAATAATGATACTTATGCTCTTGATTGAGCTGCCACTGTATCTCACAGCAAAACTCTAAGCCAACAGCTGCATTCGCACCAACAATCTTGGGACGTTAACAGCTACTACAGCAATATCAATCAGATGACGTACAAAGATCGTGTGTTCTGGGTTGAATCACAGAAATCAAAGAACTCTGGTCCACTGATTATGGCTTTCTTGGACTCAGAATTCAAATCCATTCAACGTAGAAAGATAGAGCTGACTTATCTGCCCTTCTCAAGGAGCGAGAATGGTAACTTTTATGCTGGTTGCTGGTGTCTCTATGCAAACTGGCTGGAACACTACACAGATGGCACAGGAAGCAGCCAGAAAGTGGGCCACAGAGGGTCTTGAAATGCCACAGATTTACTACAAAGAGATGACAATGGCCTACTTTATGTCTTAAATTGAATTTTTAGCATCTTCTAGGCTCAAGCCTTTAGAAGCAGATGGTACATTACAGCAAACAAAGCAAAGTTCATTTGAAAATCTTAGTTAGCGATAACACAGACACCATTCACATCTGTGTAATATCATACAGCTAAGAATGGTTTATGTTGATATCACTGATCATTTGCCAACGAATAGTAAGTATTGCAACGCCAGTAGATCTTGTCTGACACCATAGTACAGTTCTATTGCCTTTGCCTATCAGTATTTGACTTTTTCTATCATTTATGACAAAAACCACAGTAAGATGAGCGCTCGTGGATTCAAGCGCAAGGACAACCGTTTTGGAATGATTTTCCATTAAGTATAACAAAACGCATTTCAAGATTGCTCCTGTGCTTATGCATGCATATAAACACACAGGTGGTAAGGCATGAACTGGCTTTTAATAAGAGAAAGCTTTTTAAGATGGGCAAATATGTGCAAAATCATGCATCCGCAGGTGGGCATAATGGAAGGAATGTTTTTGAAGATGGCAGCATGCCACTTTATTAGTTGGTAGTGGAGTGTTGGGGCAAAGCAGGATTTTAAAGCAAGAGCAAGAAAAAGGAAGGTAAAGAAAAAGGAGAAGGGGACAGGGATAGAAAATAGACCTTTGTGTACTGCAATGCAAAGTCCTGACATCAGCAGTGAAAGGATACATCTCATCCAACCAAAATAAAGCAAAAAAGTTCAGCTTCTCTGGGCAGGGCAAACACAAGAATTCAAAGGAAAGCCGTAAAATCTATATCCGGAACTGAGACAAGAGGACCATTAAATCATGAACAAGGAGTAAACTAACGCTATTTTAAGCCAATGGGAGAAGGTATCTGAGCAAATTGAGTCAATGGCTGAAGGAAGATGAACGAACAAATCTAGGAGCATGAAAAGAACACAATATACTTGCCATGTATACGTCCAACCTAATCATCACCTTTATATATCATATATAAAATAACCTCTCAGATCTAAAATAAGAAAGTAAAAAAGGCAAAACCCAAATCACAGGAAGAGAGGGAGTGGAAAGGGATGCTACAGAGCAATAAATCAAAGGTGCCGGGAGAATAAACAGCATATATGCCACCATTTGGTCCCACCTACATTTGGTACCGACAAAAGAAAAAATAAATAACAAAATTAAAAAAATTGAGGGGACTTAAATTTAGTGCATTACATGAATTATTGTGCTGGAAGGATTAAGCAGAAAGAAGCTAAAATAACACCTGTAGCTTAAAAAAGTCAGTGTCTCCCACCAAATTTGAAGAATTGGAATGTACAATACAAGGCCGAGTTTAAAAGGGATGTGACTGCAAATGCAGAGAAATGGGGAGAAAGTCGGGGTCCACGGTTAGGCCCTACAAAGGATGTAAGGGTAATAGCAAAACAGGGGAGTGAAGAGGGAAAGACAGAAATGGGTAGGTAGTCGAATGGTACAGAAGCAGCTATTGTAGATTTTATTTCCTTTGTGTATTCCGTTTCTTTCGCTTTACTTACGGTTACCTTCATCTCTTGTTTTCTTCTTTCTTTCTATGGCTTTCTCTTCCTCTGGTTATGGAATCCTGCAGGGTAGCTCCTTCTTTTTATTACCACTGGAATTGGGTATTGTGCTAGGCCTGAATAAATGACCTCCCTTATAGCATGGCCTCACAATGAGTTAAAAAACAAGCATATGAAAAAAACAAGCACTGCAAATCCAAAAGGTATTTGCCTTTATAATGCTAGTTTTAAGCCAGGGTTTGCAAATTTTTGTTAAACTATGGGGGGAAAAAAATCAAAATACTGGAGGAAAGCAAACACATATCTTAAGGTATGTAGAACTAAACAAATTCCATATTCTAAGTCTTTATGAATGCCTTTGTTTATTTTTCAAACTTCACACATGGAACTTTGAACAAATTCAACAAGAATATTGCATGTTATCTGATTTACACATACTACAGATGATTTGTTGAAGTGTCCAAATTTAAAGGCTAACACTTCCCATAGGACTTCAAACTGGAACAAATGTGCCAGGCTGGAGCACATTTTTTGACTTTTTGGAACAGAGACATTTTTCTAGTCACAGTTCTGCCTCAAACGCAGTCGGAGTGCGGCAACATGCCCCTCAACTATCACAATAAAATCTGACTTTGTGACTAAATGCCTAGGCTCTTCACACTACATGTGGAAGGCAGGAAATAAAAGAAACCAAGCTCGATAAAGTGTGCTTGCTAGTCATACGTGGTAAAATACAGCAGTTGCTGTGCCCTACAAATGAGCTGGTGGAGTAGTTACGGGCGGCAAGTGGGCTGAGATGTTGAGGGAAGAAGCACATGGAGAAGAAAGCAATAAAACACATGCACTCCCATTGATTACTCAAAGAAAAAAGTAGTTTGGCGTGAGCTGTGGAAGCACACAAGTCATCCAATAAATAAGATGGCAAAGACGCTATGTTCTAGGGGGCGGGACAAACTCAAGAAGAGAAAAGAAAGCCGCATAATAAAAAGAGAGCATGTGGGATTGACAAGAATGCTAAAACATAATAAGCAATGGCTGTCCCAAGGCCTACTCTAAGTATTGATAATGTGCACATTAGGTCTTCAAACTTTAGTTTTTGTATTTATGTAGAGTTGCGTATAAAACGGTGTTATTATTCAGTTTATTGATGTAGCAACAGAGTTCCTGACCTTGGACTTGGGAAGTCTAGGTTTTAATCCAGATATCTGCACTTAAAAAATGTGAGGCAAGTCACTTGACCTCCTGGGCCTGAAACTGTGATGTATGTACACTGTAATGTAAATGTTTGTAATGAAATAAAAAAACAACAACAGTGGGTTGTGAAGCACTGTCAGAGTTACGTTTACATCCTCCCTCTCATCACATCAGATCCTGGTTTTCGCAAGTTGGGCACGTGCTACATGAAATAATAAAAATACATGTTTTGAAATACAAATAATGGCAAGCTACTGTGGATTGATTTTTAATGGGGAGGGACAGCAATTTGCCAGATGTTAACTTCTCACCCAATGAGGTTCTGTGACTTCGAGGTATCAATGGCATGCATGCTTGACATGTTTCACAAGCAGTTAACCAACTTGGTCCAGACACATGGGGATAATGTTAAAGACCATACAATAAGCTAGAGGGAATACCTAAGAACTATTCCCTACAGGAATGCAGGTTTCAAGTCAATAACAGCGCACATTAAGGGAAAAGTCACCTACAGATGGGAACCACACAGCTCCTTTATTAAAGAGTTGAAACAGGTAAGCTGAACATCAGGGTAGAAACTTTAGTAGCACACAGCATTACCATCATGTCCCATTGGCCAACAATCCTCACTACAAGCCCCAAGACCAAGAGAACATAACTGTAAGATCAAGTCCAATAGAAAACGACCACAATAGTTTGTCGTACTTACCGCTTCTGCCCCTGTGCCGGGGGGCCAGACCGGCTGCCGGATCCCCTCCTGCCGCAGCGCCTTGTCCTGCGTGAAGTGGTTGGTTAGCCTCATTAGCGGGTTGGCTCCACCACACTCGCCCTCCACTAGGTCCCGCATTGCCATGGCAGCGGCCACCGAAAATCACAGCAGGGTCTCCAGCACTGTACAGGGTATAGAAATGTTGGTAATAATTCAGATACATCAATGAGTCAAAGCTAGAAATAAGAAACATGTCTATCAAGTTGGAAATACAGTGTTGAGCAAGCAAAGTTAATTTGGGAGACCTAGCGTTTCTGACAGCGTTTCATATCTGATCATAAATTCTAAATTTATCTCGGACTAAAGGATCAGCCTCCTCTAAAGAAGGCTATGGAAGACTTACCCACTTATGCATATACTACTTACCCAAACAGACATACATCAAAACCATGCAATGGCAATGCCAATAGATCTGCATTAAAAATGAAAGTGCCTCTGTTGTCACTGAAGGGTTCATGCACTGAATACATCATTACACATTCAATGTCACTTATCTTTGCAGTCAGATCTAAACATCCACCAGTCCCAGTGCATCAGTCTTGCCTAATACTTACACAACCAGAATAAAACATACAGACACAAATCCCACATATGGAAGATAAATGTAAAGAAATAAAGAATAATAGTAGAAACAAGAAAAAAATGCTGCCACCTTAATATAGTGGGTATATGCTTGCATTAACAAATAAAAGTAAACATGGCAGCAAGTGGTCATCTTGTAATGGTATTGTACATAATGTATACCTGTTTTTGAAATTCATCATGGCTGTCAGATTAAGAATTAACGTGTTCGCCATCTTGAAATTGTATCAAAATGATACAGAACTCAAAAGATTAGGCAATTTATAAGTTACAGGGTCAAATCAACAATTGTTTGCTGAAATAGGCAATAAGTAGATTTATTCTTTTTATTTATTTTTATTTCTTCTCAACAATAGAAAAACAAGCAGCCAATGTGTTTCGCCCAACACATGGGGTTCTTCAAGGCAATGCTATTCTACTAACTATGGTCATATGTTCAACAACCGGACCAATCCAGTCCTATCCGCATAGCAGTGTCGGCACTGCTACGTGGGCGCGGCTGGGCCGGTCTGGTTGCTGAACACTGCATATCAATTTTAAATTCATCCTAACATAAAAGGAACAAAGAACTTTGTGGAGACATCACGTTTGTTGGACTCTTATTTGTTGTTGATATCTGTGACCCTAATCTAAGGGTGTGCAAATAGCGGGGTACATGTTTTTTAATTCTCGGTGAGATGCGACCATTCTTCAAATGTCAAAGGAGACAAAGAAATTGCAAAAATAAAATCGACTTATTGCATATTTCAGCAAAAATTGCCTTTCTTTTTTGGTGTTCTAAAATGTCTACTATACGACCATCTGGTAGCTGGTCGGTTGGGGTGGGCAATTTTCATCGAATTCTGTACGGGTGATTACTTTAAGTGGGGCAGTGACTGAATTCCCTAACCGCCAATACCTTTTCATAATAAAAATGATACACTCTAGAAAATACCGTTCAGTGATGGTCACCTGGTATAGAGTTATGGTTGTAAACGATATAGTGCACTGCAGAGGAAATGTGCCACTCATGTGGCTAATTAGCACCGTCTTGGGAGCAGTAATATGCTCTAAAAAATAAATAGAGGAGAAAGAAATATAAGGGAACCTTTAAAGGAGAAAATGGAAAACTTAATGACTTGTCTACCAGGCCTGGCTTTGAACAGCACTTATTTTCAGGCGGATGTGCACAAGTGATCCGACAAATGCCATCGCTCACAAGGCAAGACAGCCAATGGCTGAAGTGAGCTAACCTACTGCCCATGTTGTGTGATACAGTGGAAGGAAGCAGAGTGTAAATAATATTGGTTATAAAATTGGTAGCAATGCTGGAACTTTACATCAGAGCTAGACTATGTACAATTCTACTGCAAGAAGGACACCTGATGCTATGCTTAGTTTTATTATTACAAGCTTCTTTAGATGTCTACATATTTTCTTTTTTCTATGTGCATTCTTTTTATCTTGCGTATGTTATTTAGTTTGTGTGTGTTTTATTACGGTGTAAGTGGTGAATGCAAGAATGAGCCAGTGGGTGAATGAATGGATGCATGAGTGCAAAGATAAGTAGATGAGTTACAGAGTACATGTATAATGACTCATTGCCTCTAGCAGCCGGTGACAGACTTTTCCCTACGCACAGC
Organism: Triturus cristatus; assembly: GCF_964204655.1. Taxonomy (NCBI): domain Eukaryota; kingdom Metazoa; phylum Chordata; class Amphibia; order Caudata; family Salamandridae; genus Triturus; species Triturus cristatus. The sequence goes on from NC_140590.1 coordinate 1,691,159,098, forward strand.
GCACTTTCAACACTCTCAACAGGGCAGGAGGTGTTACACTTGAAAGGAAAGCACAATGCACTTTTCAGTGCCGCCGTGGGGACCGGACCACAAGTTCCAGTAGCCCTGGTGCCAGCGCGCTTTCTCTACGTCAGCAGGCGCACTTAAGCGGCAGCGGGCTCCCATGGGGCGGGAGCCTCTAGCAGCCGGTGACAGACTTTTCCCTATGCAACGCGCACTTTCAACACTCCCAACAGGGCAGGAGCCCCTCGGGAGGTTTTACACCTGAAAGGAAAGCACAGTGCACTTTTCAGCGCCGCCAGGGGGGACCAGACCACAAGTTCCAGCAGCCCTTGCGCCAGCGCGCTCTCTCTATGTCAGTAGGCGCACTTAAGCGGCCGCGGGCTCCCGCAGCACGGGGCGCACGCAGGCGGGCCAGTCTGCACCCGTCAGAGACCGGGCTGGGCCATACCCTTTGATTCACCCGAAACAGATACAGCTGTATGTGAACATCCCCTTACCAGATTGATTTCATAATCACATAACCAAGGTACAGTGCATATTTTCCTCACTTGTAGGTTCTACACTTTTATCTTTGTTAATTAATCTTGTTTCACATACATCTGAGCATCTTTTTCTGTAGTGGAATCTGAAAGCAACGTGTTACCTCTCCTCTGCAAACTCAGACATTTGAATTTCAGCTCATTGGTAAATTGGATTTTATACTATAAAGTGTTTTTCTATTGATTAACCATGAGCAAAAGGAAGCTACCCAATGGTCAGGGGGGCCCGCAGAGGTCTAATGAAGTTGGCCCAAGTGGGACTATAGATTCCTTTCTGACCAAAGCTGCTAATGTTATTTCAAAGGAAATAGCCCTAATCAAAAAAAGGTTGTCATTGGAATCTGAGAAATTAGCCCTGACATCAGCGACGGAGGATGAAAGGCTGACTATCACTGGAGACATGGCAGGAACGATATCCCTGCAAATGTCTGGAATACCATCGATAGCAGGTCAACGCGAGGAAGAGGGAGCACCGAGCTGCACTTCTGTTGCAGCTTCGACTTTGGGTGAGGATCTGGCCAGTCCAACTCCCAAACGAAAGAGAAAAGGCGGCAGAGGAACTTTGAGGAAATCACTGCAGCCTCAAACTCTCAAACCCCCTGTTGTTTACACTTGTGAATGTAAAATTGAACTGTTGCTAGACAATCTTACTACTAAGCTGGGGTATTTGACTAAGGACTTGTTGGTGCCCATATTTTAAAAAAATGGATGAAATTGAATTGAAATTTAACTCTTATCTCCATGCATAAACCATGCCCCTCTGTTAGTGACATAAAAGCAAGGGGGAACACCTGTCCGGAACCTGGTGGTGTGATCCAAGTGCCGCAGACAAACAGCTCCCAAGATACCACTGCACCATCTCTAATTAGTACTGGGGAGCCCGCCACTGCTTTGTTCACAGCCCACACGGAAGGTCAGGTAAACATTAAGGTGGGCCCATCACCCACACATCCCTCCTCAGTCCCAAACATGGCCCTAGCCCTAAATTTTAGTACCATCGACCTTCCCCCCAAATCAGTGTCTCTAGTCGCCATCTTAACAGGGGTGCCCACCCTTACCCCTGGTCCCAAGGAAACAACATTGGATCTTATGTATAAAACGGCTCATTGGTGTAATAATAATGTGGAAAATGGCCCACAGTTCACTGCTGACATCATTATGGCCAGAAGGGTGGGGTGGGTAGGCTATGGGACTAGGAAAACTGTGGAGGGAGACTGTATTATTGTCAATTTTAAGAATCCTATGCAGGCAAGAGCAATGGTAGGCTGTCAAGTTAGGGATGGTACTAAGTCCCGAATTAGAATAGCCTCTTTATTATCTTTTTATCCCCCTAAACCGCCCCCGAGAAATTCGGATTGGCAGTTTCCATTCGAGCCAGCCAAGCCTCATCAACAAAGAAATGTGACTCAGGGTTAATTTTGACTAACCGTTTCTTACCTTTAGATTGCCCGTCGAGTCTTGATGAAAATGACTGACTATCTCCCGTGGTTATAAATACCCCAGGCAAGCAGCCGTTATTAAACACCTCCACTACTCCATGTGTTTTTGTGCCCACACCTTCCCCTCTATCACTGTTGAATAAAGTATCTACATCTATTTCTACCCTGGCTAATTCTGTAGATCCTACCGTGAAATAGTTGTCCTGGAACATTGCAGGCCTTATGCCTAAACAGGGTAACATTGCTTGGGAACAGCTTCTTAAAATACATCACATTACTGCTTTACATGAAACATGGGTGTGAGAAAGTGGCTCTGTATATACTGTTCCCAAATAGGTACAGTGTGTGCAGAGTCCACAGTCCCCAGAGGTTTGGCAGAGGCTAAAGTTAGATATAACCTTACTCTCTAAAGTAGTAGCTTGGTCGAGCAGTAAGGCAGTATCAGAGGGCAGTCTAAAGCATTTTGTTGTACACACTCAGTCAGCAAATGGTTTCACACACTCAATAACTGAACTCTAGGCCAATGGTTTATATGTAAAAAATATATGCTTGTTTTATTTTAGAACCAACAATAGGTATTAAAATATACTTTCTCAGAATGAGATGCTTTAGGTAAATACTTTTGCAATATGCAATTTGCTTTTGTAGATAATTACAAGTTGTTGCAATAGGCAACACAATTTTAAACACAATAATGCATTGGTTTCAATGGAAGTTTCAAGTTATTTGCAATAGATTACTCTCAGGATTACTTTTGTAATTCCAGGACTGGATCCTAGATTCAGTCCTGGGACAGTTCTTAGAAACAAGTGATAAAAGTCGACTTAGTTACTGCTAGGATTTTTAGGCAATATTTTGCTATTTTAAGAGTTGACAGAAGAAATTTCATAGAAAACAGTCAATGATTCCCTATGGAAAAAAATTCAAGTTGCAGGTATAGTATGTTCTCGTTACTTTTGTAATCCAGTACTGGGTGCTTCGACTCAGTACTGGGACCTCTATCTAAAACAGGTAAGTAATTACATTTTGACAGTTTGCCCGATTTTTAAGGAATATTTAAAGTTTGCAAAAATCGATACTTAGAAGAAATTTCACAGAAAAACAGTCAATGGTTTCCTATGGAAGAAAATTGGGTTACTGCCAAGTACGGTTGTGAATATTTTTCAGGGTCAGTGCTGGGCACCAAGATCCAGCACTGGGATCTCTCCTAAAAGCAGGTGAGTATTTTCGTTTTCGATACTCGGCTGATTTTTTGTGAATATTTTAAGTTTTAGAAACTCCACACACAAGAAATTTCAGAAGAAACCAGTCAATGTTACCCTATGGAAAAAATTGAGTTATCGGCTTTTGGGCAAGTACTCGACTGGCAGAGTTAAGGTTCTGGGCACAGACTCAGGGGTCTCCCAGGGTCAGGTAGGGACAGTTGTTACACCCTCAGCGGTGCAGGGGCAGCCGGGTGCAGAGTGAGTTAGGCCCAATGTTATCCTATGGGAGGCAGGGGTGCCTTGGTTGGTGACTGCTGACTAGCAGGCCACGCGGCTGTGGGAGCTGGGCTCCTGGTCACTTGCTCAGGGCAAATGGGGAAATAGATAGGTATAGAGGTTACACTGCCAGGGCCACTCGGGCGGCTGGGTGCAGGGTGCTTTGAGCCTTCGGGCGCTCAATTAATTTCAATGGGAAAGCTCAGGTTTGGAAAAAGGCTGCAAGCGCGGGGACGAAGATTCTTCAGGTGCCACCACCACTTCTAGAGGTAAGTTGGGTAGTTGGAGGATAAATAGGTACTCAGGAGTTGGGCACAGGGGGCCGCAGGGCGCCTTTTGGTGTCGAGAAATCTTACCATCTGTTGATCGCGGTTGGGGGGGTACCTGGTTCTGAGGCTGCAGGCGTCGTCAGGAGCGTCGGGGATGTCCTTGGGTGCCGGACTCGGGGTCACAGTCGTCGGGGGGGCGTCCTCGTGGTCTTTGTTCACTCCGCACAGGCCAGGCTTGGTGGGTGCAGAGTGTGCAGGGTTCGCGGTTCCGGGCTGATGCCAGGGATTAGATGCAGATTTTGAGCAGAGCCTCTGCTCATGGGAGTCCCAGGTGCTTAGAGCCAAAAGGTAGTCAGGTCCTCCAGGGTTTGTGAGGTTGCTAGCCACAAGAGGTGCCGGGTTGAAGCAGGAGCAGGTTCGTGGGTCGACAGGCCGGAAGGACTGGGGCCAAAGCAGTTGGTGTCTTCCTCTTCTTAGCAGCTGCACGGCAGGTCTTCTTTCTTCTTGCTCTTCTTTGTATTTTGAAATCTGGAATCTGGGGAAGGAAGGTTCAGGGTGCCCCTAAATACTAGATTTAGGGGCGTTACAGGTAGGTAAAGGGCAGGGACCAATGGGTCCCTGTCCTGGGGTGGGTACACCCCCTATTCTGCCACTCTCCTGTGGGAGGGGGGTAGTAGCCTAGTCCTGATTGGGTAGGGCCTCCCATCTTCAAGATGGTGAGTGCCCGGAGATGTGCTTCACATAGCCTCCCCCACCTGAGGAGTGGGGCTGGCAGGCTGGCACATCCCCTGTCCTTATTTGGGGTTTCCAGCCAGGCTTCCTGCCAGAGTGGGGGTCGCAAGAGGCCTGGAGAAGCTCACAAAGGCGGCATGCCTTTGAAGCTTCCCCCCTGCCCATCCTGGGGGAGGAGATCTAGCACCTCGCCCAGGATGTGCATTGTTGCAGACCCAGGAGAGCAGGGGCTCTCCTACCCAGGGGTCCAGCAACATGTCAGCTGTGTGGCAGCCCAGGCAGCCTCCCAGACCAGACGTGGATTGTAGGTTAGGTTTCAGGGGGCATCTCTAAGATGCCCTCTGTGGTGCTTGGTACATTAAATCCCACACTGGCATCAGTGCGGGTTTAATGTGCTGAGAAGTTTGATACCAAACTTCTCAGTCTTCAGTGTTGCCATTATGGTGCTGTGGAGTTCGTGTTTGACGAGCTCTCAGCACCATGTACTGTAAATGGCAGCACTGCACTTACAGTGCCCAGGAATGAACCTGGGTACTGTAGGGGCACAGGGCTCATGGTCCTTTGCCCACACCACTGGCATAGGGGCACCCAGCTAGAGGGGTGACTGATGTATGCCATGGCAATGTAGGTGGTGGGCATGGCACACAGGGATGTGTGCCATTACGACTCTTTGTTTTGTCTTGTACGTAGACACTCAGCCTGCAAGGGCAGTGTGTGTATGTTAGGGTACAAGGCCTCTAAGGGTGGCACAATGGGTGCTGAAGCCCTTAGAGGCCGTCCCTGGTTACAAGGCCCTGGGTACCTAGGATACCATTTATCAGGGGCTGACATGTGGCCAGGGTTTGCCCATTTGGGTTTGAGGTTTTTAGGGAAGGAACATAGGCCCTGGGCACCTGATTGGCAGGAGTCCAGGGCACACTCAGTCAAAGTACATTCAGCAATTCAGCAAAAAGTGGGGGCCTACCATGCAAGAAAGATGGCACTTTCCCACAATGGGAACCTGAAAACAGTTTTTACTTAGATGGTTTTACTACGTTCTGTAAATATGCTGTCCCCTCAAAAATGGGAAGAGCCAGAGGGGGGTCTACTTTTAATGTTCTCACTAAAACTTTTTTATCAAGCAAAATTGATTGATTGTCGCTCACCCAATGTGTTAGCAGTGGCATTGTCACGCAAGAATTTCCCCACTCTGTTAGTGGTCAATTTTTATAATTTGCACACTAAATTACACGAGACAGAACATCTCTTAGCAATGGAGGCTTTATTAGAAAGCTATGGGGAAGGAACTCAAGCTTACCACGATACACTAATTCTTGGGGACTTCAACATCCATCAGTGCAGCCTCAATTGTATCCCCACAAAGGAGAAGGACAACGGGTATGATGATCTGTCTAATCACTTTGAACACACGCCATCGGGCATTTATTTAGAAAGTTTTCTTTCAGGCCATAATTTGTTATGTCTACAGCAATCAGATCCTTTAGCGCTGGTCCCCACCTATGTAGGCAGTGGTAGTTCTAGTGTTATTGACTTCATTATGTTATCTGTATCACTAGCACCAGTTGCCAACAACTTAAGTGTTACGTGGAATTGCCTCAGTGACCATAATCCCTTAACATTGGATGTCTCCCTTTCAGCCGCATTGGAGGGGAGAGCCACAAGTCAAATTGCTAACGAAAATATCAGCACCAAACACCAAGCTGGGAAACTGAAGTGGGAAAGGATTACACCAGTGAGTTTCTTAGATAATCTATATTTAACTTGTGCATCGGAGTTCCAAGTGTGTATGGACCCTGCTTCACAAGATAATGACACTCTTGAAGCTTTTGATAGTAATATTAAGCAGCTGGCAACTGACTTAACCTCCAATTCTAGAATCAGTTCTCCAAAAATTAAAAGGTGGTTTGACAAAATGTGTTCAGTTACTCATAAGGAACTAAAACAGGCCCTGATGCAAAAGCCAAGGGACGCTATATTGATTAGGCATTGCAGGAAGGCCTATAAACTTGCAACCCAGGCAAGGAAGAAACAGATAAGGGAACATGCCTGGGAAGCACTAACTAAAGCCAGTGTTCCGGCCGACAGCACTAGATTTTGGTCGGTGGTTAATAGCCCTTACTTCTCAGATACACCTAATTCCAGTAGTGATTGCACAATACCAGCTGAGCTCTGTGTCCAGCAATTTAGTAACATCTATAGCGATACAAACTTGGAATCTGCCGCAGGACATTCAGTTCCCGGCCTACCTAGTAACCCCCTTAATTTTAACATAGATGAGGTCCAAAAAGCCATTGCTTCAACCTAAGCAGGCAAGGTGCCTGGACCAGATGGGGTACCTGCTGACCTTTATAAAGCTGATCCAAATGTCTGGGCCAGGATTTTAACCCATGTTTTTAATGCAGCGTGCTCTAAGGGTTTTCTCTCATCGTGGGCTAAGGCGGTTATTGGCCCTATATTTAAAAAAGGAGCTTGGGACGATCCCGCCTGTTATAGACCAATTTCTCTTTTAGATTCCGTGGCAAAAATATTGGGGAAAGTAATTCTGGACCGAATTATAGGATATCTCGATCAGGCCAATATCATCTCTGACCTGCAGTATGGTTTTAGGCAGGGGAAAGGGACCTCGGACCAGTGCCTAAACCTGCATCTAGTTATTGGAAAGTACACCACTGGCAAGAGAAGAACCTTACATCTGGCCTTCATGGACCTAACCTCAGCTTTTGACTAGGTCAACAGGTCTAAGCTGTGATTAGTGTTACGTGATCTAGGGATAGATGCGGAGTTAGTGTCCTTTTTGCACACTGCCCATGAAAACAGCATAGCACCTGTAAGGTACAGCACAGATAGTAGTTTGACTAACTCCTGGGAAGTAAAAAGGGGGGTCAGGCAGGGGTGCATCTTGGCACCTCTGCTATTCACACTTTACATTAATAGATTGGGTGAAACCCTAACAGCTTGTTGTGAAGATATCCCCAGAGCCGGTTCCAAACTGATACCTGCACTTGTGTATGCAGATGATGCAGTTCTTCTGGCCAGAACTGCTTTAGGCCTACAACGTCTTTTAAATTGTTTTACAAGTTTGATGGAGTCAGTGGATCTAACTACGAACTATAAGAAATCACACAGTATGACCATAGGTTTAGGAAAGGCGGCTACGGCCAAATTTTATTGTAAAGGGGCAGAACTGACTAAGGTGCCCACATTTCCTTATCTAGAGGTAGTTTTTGACGAAAAAGGATCCTGGGGACCGCAAATCCTACTTAAAAGGAACACTCTGGCCAGAGCTGCGGGGGCCACTTTGAATTTTGCAAAATATTGGGTTCTAAACCACTCCCTGCTTTACTAAAGATCTACAACGCAAAATGCATCGCGATGGCTACGTATGGGAGTGACATTTGGGGGTGTAAGGATGCGAAGGGGATCCAGGTAGCTGAGAATAACTACATGCGGAAACTCCTTGCGGTCCCCATCGCAACACCCGTTTTTAACATGCATGAAGAACTGGGAGCTGGATATATCTCAGACGAGATTGCGGTTGCACCATTGCTGCGCTGGCTCAGAACCTGGGCGTCCCCAGCGCCAAACCTGGGCCAGCTCATAGTGCCGACTGCTCTAGTCTGGATGGGGCCTTGCGCATCCCCTGGTTGAAATACATAAAAGAACAGACCGGATGGCTTGGCCGCCTGGATCTGTTCTTGAACCCAGGGGTATTGAGCAAAACTGCTATCAGAGCTCTTAAAAAGCAGTTTTTGGACAAGCGCCAGATGCTTAGGGAGGAGGCGGAAGTAGTAAAACCGTCTGTGAGGAGTATTGTTATATTGAGTATGGGCCCACAGATACAGCCTTATTTAACTTATGTTAACAAAGCATATCATCGCTTTGTATTGACTAGATTTCGTCTGAATCTGGTCCCTTGACACCTGGCATTTCCCCATGGCTACTCGAAGCCCGATTCGCTCAAACCCTGCCCCTGCGAAAATTTCTCAGACCAGGACACATTACACTATGTTTTTCTGCACTTTTTATGACCCTCAGCGCAGGTCTCACATTTTACCACTGTTTAAAGATCGACAGTTTATTCAAGGGAGGACGGCTTTGACCTATCTTCAAATGTTATCTTATCCCACAGTTTGCCTGGGGGTTGCAAGCTTTTTAGGTCTCGCTGAGCCCAGCGCATGCGCTGGCTCGAAGAGACATTTTGTATGTGGGAATTTCAAAGTGCTGCTGGCTGGCCTAACGCTTGCGTTCACGCGATCGTGAACGCGCGCAGCTGGCCGCCAGCAGCACTTTGAAAACTCGTGCATCATCGCGATCCGATCACTTTCACTGCGATCGCGATGACGCACGCGCACACACAACTCACACTTCTCCCCCTCCCCCTCCCCCACCACATATTGCGTCTCCAGCCGCTCGTTATTTGTACTCTCACGATAGGGTTATTTCTATTCAGCGCCTGTTAATGTGCCAGGCTAGATTTGGTTTTGCACACTGTGTTATGAAGTGCAGTCACTAAGGTATTCTTAATATCCCGTCAACTATTTTAGGATATTAGTGTTTCTTTTTTAATATAATATAGGTTATCGATCTGCATAGATAGCATGGCCACCTTATTAGGGTAACATTTAGCGCAATATGCACACAATACTGAAGGTGAAAATATACGCACCGAGTTGTTCCGTTTGAGTTTTCCATGACCGTTTCAAAATCTTGATCATTTGCTTTGTATTGTACATCTTCGCTGTCTTGCATGCTGTCACTTGTATGCGATTTGAGATTTGCTGTTCCAGGAAGAACAGCATCTGCTTTAGTTGGTTCTAGGATGCCCGTTGTGCTTCAGCAACCTTAAACGTGCATCATGATGATGCTGATGTTGACTGATTCATTGCCAAAACGCACGTGCTGTATGAGCAAATCTAATGACATTTACTTATAGTTCGTGTCTCTTAACCACTATTAAATAGAAGGAAATGCACAAAGCGTGCAGTGGCGGTGTTTGAAACACACCAAGGGCCTCATTTAGAGGTGGGAGCAGTGTTATAAACCGGTTCAAAGATTTTCCTACCTGTTTTTAGCACTGAACGGTAATTGCGCACATTTTTTAGCATCATAAGTATTTTGACCTATGGTGCTTTTGTATATCAGTTTCAGTACATTAGTTTAGTAATCCTTGTTATGCCCTTCTTGCAACAAAAAGCCTACTATAAAGATCTGAAGTTGCCAAATATAGAAATGTTATAGGAGTCGGCATGTAGGCAGACATTACAGGTGTTAGTAGTCATGGCAGTGCCTGAAGAAGCTAGCCTTCATGAAGCGGATTGTTAGAATTGTCCCCTCTCACTCAAGAGCATTGATAAGCAGAAGTCAGATAGCCAATTCTCCTACACAAACAGGTTATAGGTTTATTGTAGAAGGTAAGTTCCTTCCAGTTTACTTACTGAAAACCCCAGCACAACAACATCTTTTCTCCTCAGCCCTCCCTCTCCAGCTGCCACCGAGCCACACTGTGACACCATAACATTCCTTAAGCGCATAGCTAAGCAGCGCAGAGCAGTACAGACATGACAAAAAAAAGCAGATTATAACATGTTACATAACTCATTCAATTAGAAAATAATAAGCACGCAAAACAGAACTATACCAGAGGCCAGATTGGATAAGGCAGTTTAATTGTGTGCACCATATTTACCTCCAACCCCAGCTTTATGATACTGCAAACACACTCGTACCTAAGGCACATAGACACCACCCAATCGAAACCACAACACAGATGCAATTTGAGGCTACTCTTTGCTTTTATGGAAGTGTGCACTATTAGAAATCTAAGGTTGCTGAGAGATCTGATCTTCATTATGCTTGGTAAGGTGAGTTGCATAAGACTTTCCAAACAATGTGATTTGCAGATATCAGGTGATTTTCCGAAAGCACTTTACCTACCTTTGCTTAAGTACATTACACAATTCCTATGTTCAGACTCGTGGAAAAAAGGTAAAGCATCTCTTTGAAGTAGTTGCCTTTGAATCAACCTTCCAGCGCCAGCACAGAAATAGACAGTAGCTATGCACCATTGTTCTAAACGAAGTAAAGTGCTGTAGCCGGGTAATCCAGTAGCCAGTAGTGTAAGTTATAAGAAGAGGTTTATTAGGACTCAGTTACAGTCCGTTCCAGGAAACTGTTAAGATGGTAAGTAAACACCACCATCCCTGCTGCTCAGCCCACTCACTCCAACTGTACACTCATCCAAGCACAAACACACTCAACATTCGAAATGACCTCACAAACTGGCTGAGCGGCAAGGAGCAGAACACTAGGGAAGATTGCATTGCAGAAACAGGACACAACAACCATGAAACCCGCTAGTCTGATAAGAAATCATGCAACACTGCAAGACCTAACTTTGTTACCATGTAAACTTGTGTTACTTTGGCAGTGTAGGCCCTTTTAGCTTTGTGAAGTCTATGTGTGGAAAGTTACTAAAGACATCCATTACACTTTGTCTTTTCCCCAACCCATCTTTAGCCCCTGGAGCCCTCTACCATTCTTATGTTGGCCAGCTCTACTGCCTGGAGTCATTCTTCTGCCTGCCGTTTTACTTGAAGTTGAATTTTTCTTCCGGTTTTTTTTGGGTGACCTGGGCCCACTTTGTTCTTTATCTTTATAATTTTTTTATTTATTATAGGCAGTGGTGAGTGGTGCTTTTTTATTTTAATTAATTTGACTTTGTATTCCTTTCAGTTTATCCTGTTTTCTTTTCAACTGTGTTTTCCAATGACTCCGTGAGGTAGCGGGGAGGCACTGTCCTCCACCCTTTGTAATTTTCCACCCATTTTTTAGGTCGAGCCTAGCGGCAGCGCACATGCGCTTTTCGCTCTGTCAGTCTTGCTGTAGTAGAGTATGCACTGAAAGCCCCGCCCACTCTCCGCCCATATTTTTAAATGGCTTGTGTCCTTGTCCTTCGTAAACGCTGGCTTCCGATTCATTATTAGGCTTGTTAGTCTCTCCTTGGTACCGCCTTGACTGCGTTTGTTACCTCCCATAACGACTGGACATTTTACTTGGCTCGTTACACGGTCTGCTTTATTTAGCGAGTGAGCTCGATTTTGTTTATTTACATTGATGGAGACAATGGCAGCTGCCTTTTTGTATTTGCAGCATGCCCACACAGGACAATGGCGGCAGCTTTATTTATAAAGGGCTATGCCACTCTAACTTGCATGCTGAGCGCGGCACCCACTATAGAGACACCGTGCTCACTTTCTAATTTTATTTTTAAACTTTCATGTTGAGCTCGGCGCCTGCTTCAGGGACACTGCGCTCTGTTTCTTTTTTTTTTTTTTTAACTTTAACACTAAGAGTGGCGCCCACTTCAGGGACACCGCGCTCTGTCTTTTTAAATTTTTATTAACTTTAATAGTGAGCGCAGTGCTTGCTTAACAGACACCAAGCTGTGCATTAGGTATCGCTTTTGCATAAGTTTAAACTATTGGTATTGTAAAGGAAAATGCCTTTTAATATTATAAAAGGCATTGCCATTCACAATGCCAATAGCTAAAAATCAAGCAATTGCGAGACCTATTGCATTGTAAATGCTTGTTAATAGCGGCCATTAGAAACAGGAAAAGCTTGTCGGCTCCAGAGTCAGTGTGTTCGGTTACTTAACGTGTATTTCATGAGATAGATTCAATATACTCTGGTCATTTATTCATTGCATGCTTGTATCTTATATTGCTGATCTATTTGTATATCTATAGATGTCGGATGAATTTGTAAATTGGGATACCTTTTTATCTGTTCTGCAAATAGTATTTTTAGAATATAATCTTTTAATGTTTAAGGTATTAAGTACCAATGTCTTGTAATGAACTGTGCTTTTATGACTCTTCGCTGTCGAATAAAGTATCTTTTGACTTGACTCATTGCGTCTTAACCTTTCAGTGACATTAAAGGCACTTTCATTCATTAGCCGACCTAATGAAATTGCCAATGCTCGATTAGTCGTGGTTTGCCAAAGGTGTCATTAACTCATACAATTATGCGATCAACAGAACAAAAGCTTTCAAAAGTACTACTGAGAGACTGGCTTAGGGTTCTTCCACTTGTTGGTTGCCTTTAGTACAGTATTTGATTGGACAGAGATGTGCGTTCCCTGAAGAAAAGTGGTTGTATTTACCTTTTTGGCTTGTGGGAAAGCTTATGCTCAGTGTAAACTGCATTGATTACGGTAGCAAGCCAGCGATTAACAATGTAGGCCTGATCTATTGATTATGAAAAGTTACGATTAAGTCAGTAGACATATATTGTGAAAGGCATATGTTTCAGCCAGTAGGTATTTAACTGTGGGTGAATATTACTCTGTATTATAGGCTGAAGAGAGGTATTGTTACATATTGTTACAAATGGGGGTCTCTAGTTGGCAATGGTTTGAAGCTTGTCCTTCTAGTCGGGATAAGGGAGTTACACTCCTAAAATAACCCCTGCTCACCCCCTTAGCACGAGTAGTCAGGCTGATCTTAGAGGCAGTTTGTAAAGCATTTGCACACACTCAACAGTAATACAGTGTAAGCACTACAAAAGGGCACCATACCCGTTTAGAAAAATATCCAATATTTTTATATACTTAAGACAAGACCAAAAACGATAAAATTCCACAATACAATACTTAGAAATCTTCAGTTATCACAATAACCTTTAAAAACAGTTCCTCAAAGTAGACAGCTCCCTCTGGGGCTATCACGGCATCATGAACAAACAAATCCAAACAGTTCTGGCTGACCGCGGCGTTGCGGGCCAGCTTCGGTGTCGGGAAGACCTGCAAAACAGTACCTTTAGAAATGCAGGGCATCGGCGATCACTCTTTGAGCTTCCGAAAGCACGGCGTCCGCAGGCGTCGGCTCCGGAGGTTGGTGCAGGAGTCGTCGGGCCCTTGAAGTCACAGGCGTTGCAGATCAAACTCCTTGCAGTTGAAATCAGGAGCGCTGGCATCGGCAGGCGTTGGGTGCTGCGGTGCGGCGTGCAATGCCCTCAGGTCGCGGTGCGAGCAGCGGCTCAGTGGCGGCGTCAGATGGTGTAGTCAGTGATACCAGGGTAGTGGTGCAAAGTGATGCGGTGCGAAGAGATGCAGCGCTCATCGCGGTGCTGGCAGGTCTCGGTGCAAGCAGCGGCGTCATCATTGCTGAAGTGCTGTCGTTGGCTGACGAACTGGCGTTGATGGTGTCGGTGGGCCAAGGCTGCGGTGCGGGATGAGGGCAGAGCTTCGTGTAACTTTACGAGCGGTGCCGTCGAAACACAGTGCAAGCAGCGGCGTCGATTTCGGCATGGTGAGTCGTCGTCGTGGATACCAAGGTGGCGGTGTGAAGCGAGGCAATGCGGAGTGCGGTGCCCACAGGCCGCGGTGCGAGCAGCGGCTCGGTGGGGGCGTCAGCAGGCGTCGTCGGTGAGATCAGGGTCGCATTGTGGCGTTCCCCTCTGCGGTGCCTTCAGGACAAGGAGTCGGCAGTGGCGTCAGGTTGCTTTTTCTTCTGTTGCAACCCAAAACAACAGTCCCCAGTGCTGAGGGCAGAAAAACTTGAAGTCTTTGCTGTTCCTGAGACTTCTTGAACAGGGGGCAAGCTCTACCTCAAGCCCTTGAAGAAACACACAAAAATAGATTGCAGAACGTTTAGTCCAGTCCTTTCACTGCCCAGGACAGAAGCAGCCACTGCAGGCCAACACAGCAACCCACTCACCAAAGTGGTAGTTCCTCCTCACAGCTTCTCCAGCTCTTCTTGGCAGTCTTCTTGGGCCAAATGAGTTCTAAAGTTCAGGGGTTTGGGTCCCACTTTTTATTGCCCAAAATCCTTTGTCCTCTCAGGCAGAGAGTGTCTGTGCCCAGCCAGAACCAGTTCTGTCCTCTCTGGTGCAGCTTTCCAGCAGGAGGAGGAGACAGCATTGTCAAAGGCAGACAGGGCTTATTCAGATGCAATGGAAATCTCCTCCCATGACTCTAAATGCAGACTGGGCCTATTCAGGTGCTGGTGACAACTCCTCCTACTACTCTGAATGCAGCCCAGGTCTATTCAGTCCAGCCCTCACTCATTCAGGAAAGGCAGGACAAACATCAACCCCCCTGTGGCCGTCTGAGAGAATGCACCTCCCCAACTCCTGTCACTCCAAACCCAGACAGTCAATACACATCCTAGCAGAGGCCCACAGGATGGCTAAGCAAGAAAATACATACTTTCTAAAAGTGGTATTTTCAAACACAGAATGTAAAAATCACCTTTACTAAAAGATGCATCTTTAGATTCTGAGTTCAGCCATACTAAACTTTATTTTCTTATCTGGTCCCAATGGGAAGTTATATTTATAAGATGTTATAAATTAACTCCCATGCTTTCCTATGGGCCAGATAGCGTTTCAATAGTGAAAAACAAAATTGGCAGTGGTTCACTATCAAATCATGCCACATACACCAGGGCGTGTTCTACCTTTCACATACACTGCACCCTGCCCACATGCGTACCTTGGGCCTACCTTAGGGGTGACTGACATGTAAGAAAAAGAAAGGTTAGGGCCTGGGAAGTGGGTACACTTTCCAAGTCGACATGGCAGTTACAAACTGCGGGCAGATTGTGCAGTGGCAGGTCTAAGTTACCTTTTCAGGGCTACTCAAGTGGGTGGCACACTCAGTGCTGCAGGCCCACTAGTAGCATTTGATTTACAGGTTCTGGCACACTCAGTGCCCTTTACAAGGGACTGACAAGTAAACCAAATACGCCAATCATGGAAACACCAATCCATAAGACAATTTACACAGAGAGCATATGCACTTTAGCACTGATCAGCAGTGATAAAGTGCCCATAGTCCTAAAACCAACAACAGCAGGTCAGGAAATAGGAGGAAGAAGCAAAAAAGTTTAGGGATAACCCTGCAAAAAGAGCCATCTCCAACACACACAATCTCACAGATTACTTTTGTAGGCAAGTATTTTGGTGTTTATTACGACTTTGACAAATACTGAGGGTAGAAGCAATAATTCATAACAAAATATCTTCAATAGGCCTGCCTCTTGTAATTAAAAAACATTTGGAAATACGCAACTACTTTTTACAAAGGGCTGTGGTACAGCCTTCTTTTGTCATTGGTATGTTTAAAAACTCCTACTGGGACACAATCTCCGATTGAGGAGGTTCCTCTAATCACTCTAATACCAGCCCATCCTCACTCAGAGAAAGGGTCTTTCAATTTCAAGCCTGACATCACGGTTTGGTCTGCTCGATATCACAGAGTGGGAGCAGCCATCTTTCCTATTCCCTGCTTTCTTGCACAACTGCCAGGTCCCCTTGATCCACAGGTGACACAAGGCCTGCTGACACCTAATCTCAGATCGGAGAGGTTGAAATGGCTTTACCCCAATATACCCATCTGCCAGGATATACGAGGCCGGTGTGGACACTGAATGGCAAACATCAAAGGCTTCTTCCTATTGGGCTGCATGGTATAATTGGGCCTGCAGGCCAGACACTGCCATTTGCTCCATCAGCTTCAACTCGAATCCTCAAAAGTGTTCCTTACTGACTTTAAAGAGTTGGTAGGCCGTACTAGCGGGTTAGTAAATTTATTTTTCTAGGCCTGAGGCTTTTCCACTTTCTGGCTTTTTCAAGAATCACACTAAGTACTTTAATTCTTCCAAACGTCCCGGACTAACTTTCGTAAGTACTACTATGTCACAAGCTGAATACATTACCTATGATAATAATAGACTACACTAATATGAAATGCTCCTAAGAAAACGCCTTGAATACCTGTTTTACATGCAGCCGTTATGTAATACGAGTTGTGATCCGCATACTATGACAGTAATGCTCTATGTTTCTATGTAATGCTCATAGTAAAATACCTAGAATATCTATTGCACGTGCTGCTGTTATGTACTGTTTCATGACGCACACAATACAACGATATACTTGTATGTAATGTTCAAATAAAACGATCCTTGCTAGTTGAACTATTTCCAAATTTCTACTGTTATCCACATGCCTGGATGAGCTTTCTGCACCA
This sequence comes from Triturus cristatus, assembly GCF_964204655.1. NCBI lineage: Eukaryota > Metazoa > Chordata > Amphibia > Caudata > Salamandridae > Triturus > Triturus cristatus. Next base: position 1,691,175,598 of record NC_140590.1, read on the forward strand.
GTAATTTTGCTACCTCTATATGTTCTGTCTCTTTTGTAGCATACTGGATACTACCAACAAAACAGAAACTTTTATCATAAAATAATCCTTCATGAAGCTGGCAAATACATCATTGAAAAAAGATGCTCTAAAAGCAATTGAAAACGTGATAGCTGACAAATACAATCCAGGTCTGGTGCTATCAAACTGAAATTTGCGTTCTCTCTCTGGACACACAAGTGTGGTTTGATAGTTTCTATAACTTTGTCTGCAATGCAAAGAATTGAATTGCAATAATGATTTCTAAAATAAATTTTTAGTTACAAGTTTTCCAAACCCGGATTGTGAACTATACATTCTCATCTTTGACAAGATCATGCACCGCTCTATCGAAATTAATCTCAACATCTCAACTATAATTTTAACTATTAAAGACATTACGTCTGATTCACAAAGGTAATGTTACACTGTAGATTTACTCACTTGCAAATCTACTACTGCACCTAGGTGTAAATCTATGTTTGTATGCTGTTCTCCATTTCTGAGTGTAGGTTTAAATCAAAGTGTAGACTTCTCCATCCCGTGGTGGAGCCTCCTACAACAGGGATGTATGCCTTTATAGTTTTTACTAGTAACTTTTCATACACGTGGGTGATGATCCCTGCCATGCCTTTGGGGTGCGCTGTACCCCTAGACATTTTGCATGACACTGATGCGCCCAAAATTGGCTGAATTAAGGACTGTGTTAACCACACATTCTATGAGTTTATGTGTCCCCAGAGACAAGATTCAACAAGCATTTGCAATGCAATAGGTCTCGCATTATAAAAGTGTGAGCAGTTGGCATTGTTAATAATAATGCAACACTAGCTATTGGCATTGTAAATGAGAATGCCATTTATTTATGTGTTTGTTTTATAAAATAGATTAAAAAGGCATTGTCATGAACAATGTCAATAGCTGAAACTTTTGCAAAAGCGAGACCTATTGCATTGCAAATGCTTGTTTCAGTACAACAGGCTTTTTTAAAAGTTTTAGTCACTACTCAAAATGAAATCCATTTTATCAGCATTGCCAGTGCTCCTTTATGTTTAATGCCCTAAATGAAACACAATGTTCTAAGCAGATTGCTAAACAGCATCTCCAGCCCCGATCACAATGTCTCACTTCAAGTTGGACAATGGGCACCCTGTTTTTATGCAGCGCCAAGACGGGATGAACTAATGCACAGACTGAGGTCTGTCAGCCTCCGAAGCTCAAAGCATTCCTTGCAACAGTCCGCTGTGTCAAGGTATTGCCATGTGTACAGCACACACTCTGCAACAACGAGGGGTTTCAAAGTTGGGGGTGACTTCACAAACTTTCCCAAGGTGTTCATCGTGTTTGGTGACAGCGTATTTATGCTGGCAGCCAGAAAACTGTTTGTGGTTGTGTGTGTGGCTGTGTGTGAGTGTTGTTGTGATTGTGTGTGTAGTTGTGTGTGTGTTGTTGTGGTTGCGTGTGTGGTTGTGTGTGTGGATGTGCGTTTCTGTTATTGTGTATGCTTGTGTGTGGTTGTGTGTGTTAGGTTAGGTTAGGTCTGTTAGATGAAACTGGGGGGTTAATGGCTCACCTATCTGCAAAGTAATAGGGATGATCGATGTCTGGACGTCAAAATCCTTTTTGTTGTCCTTCGTAATGAAGTGCAAATCAAGGGTGGGGCTAAATGGTAGTTGGTTGAAAGTTGCCAAAGAAACCGCCCGAAATGTGGTTTCTGTTAAGGTGAGTTTGAAAAGAAAATAATAATAATAAACGGTTTGTCTGTCAAGCATGAATGCACATGAAAAATATCAAAATAATCTATGAAGTCGGAATGCAAGCAGTGTAACCAAAGGCAGATAGTCTAGGAACGTCGCGCTTGTAATTGAATCCAAGTTACTTAGAGCAATGCATGCTGTAAAGAAAGCATAAGCTTTAGCACAGCTTGGTAACCGATTAATTAAGGAACATTGTCCTACTAAGCTCAAAGTTCTCTGAGAGGATTGTAACACTCCATATGGAAATAAAGTTTCAAAACCGTCATGTGACACATCTGCGGGGTACATTTCGTCATAATAGATTTTACATTTTAAAGTCAGTATGTGGCATCTGATACTGAGATATTGGTTGCCGGTAAGGTGCTGTTAGGTGGTATCTCAAATGTATAGGAATAACCGGAAAAAAACCAGTATACTAATCGGCAAGAATTCGAGGTCAGACACATACCTCATGCACGGAATGCATAGGGTGGGGTCCTCCCAGGCAAAGAATCTGGCCTTAATGGGATTCTTAAGTAACTGACAACTCGCAATAGTGGAGGCGGTAAAAACCGGAATGTAATAGCTGGAAATAACGAAATGAAAAGGGTTTAGGAATCTTAAAATCAATTTACAATTAAAACCGCGTGATGCTAATAGGTTAGGGCGAGAGGTACGTCAATCTGGTAGTAGCGTAGCGACGAGGCGTCCTGTTCCAAAATGTCGGGTGATGTGGTGGAACCGAAGAGCTGGCTACAGCGTTTAAATAGGCCAATGGCCGCATTCGTCAGAACAAATTCAATTGAGTGATACGTCGGGGAATGGATGACGATTCGTAAGGGCGTGACTTTAAAATAAAGCTTTCCTAAAAGTAAAACGACTGTGTATTCAATGAAGCTGTTTTAATAAAGGTATCAAAATTCGAATGACATAGATTTAGGTCACATCTTTAGGTGGGGACTGCCATCAATGAAACCCGAGCAGAGCTAAAAGAGAATTCACAATGAAAGGGTCATGATATTGTGTCGTTCACATGGAAACAATGTATCAAGAATTACCGTGCGTCTCAATTGTGTTGAAACATGAGTTCCTATATAAAAAACATTGAAAATCAAAATACATTAGCACTGAGTATAACTATAAATAGGGCAAATTTAAGTGACAGAGGGGTAGTATAAATAAATACAACAAGAACAAGCGGCCGCGAAACTGAAAGTGATCGCAATCGCGATCAAACATCAAAGCGGCCGTGAAACTGAAAGAAAACGAATGCTTTCAGGCTGTCAAATGGTGCGCGCGCCCGGAGCACATGCACTGTAGTTGGCGGCCTGAAATGCACTCGTTTCCACTTCCAAAAGTCCCTTACTATAAGTCTCGCCAGAGCAGCGCTACAGCGCTGTCTCAGGCGAGACCTAAAAATACAATCAATAAGAAAAGGACTGACTCAAAAAGGGAGTTTGACATGATTTTAGGAGAAAAAGTGTGGGTTTATTACAAGTTAAAGCCTTAATATAGAAATTAAGAAGAAAAAAAATCAAATGCAGCAGTAATCTCAGTAAAATGCACAGAAATCATTTGCCATGAAGGATCTCAGTAAAAGGAATGGTATAACATTATAGAAAAAACAGAAACAGATTAATGTGCAGCAAATCAGTGAAAATCGGACAGCCTCCTTACAGGCTCAGGAAAGAGTCAACAATCATCTCTGGCTCACCCCAAAACCAAGGGTTTATATACACCTTTCTTGCGTAGAAAATTGCAAAATCTGCAAGGTCAGCATGGTGTAAACAGTATCCCAAGAATTCATAACTCATTAACTAAACGTCAACTAACCAAACCAAACTAACCAATAAGATATGAATATTGAATCGCCCCTTCTGACCTAATGTCTTAAATAGGTGTTAGAACAAATGTTTCATATAATCAGCAGAGAACCATTGTGAATGAAAGAAATAGAATGCAGCAAAAATCTTCCTCTAGTGCGTTTTTCAATGATATGTCGGAGAAATAAACAAGTCATGACTTGTTGCATGTAGCATCAAGTAAGAAATATAAGCACAGGATCAACATCAAGATATGCCATCCATTTTAAACAAGATGGCTTCGAGGTCTAACTGATGCCTAGTTAAATCTAAGCTACGAAAACACTTTAACACAGCATAATCATTTCATTTCTACTGCAATAGCTCTGCGTCAGTGCACATGTGTGAATTTGAATGAACAGCAACCAACATTAATGTATTGTTCAGTTACATTTTAGAAACATTTGCACCACCATGATAGAGAGCTCCCTCGGGCAAATCATAGACAAAAATATCAGTCTTATTTGTTGTTTTTAAAAAAATTACAAGAATTGTTATATACAATATAACTACAAAATAATTAAAATGTATTATAAACCTAGAATATTAAAATAAAATGTTACAGCACATTAGCTCATTACTTTAAAGGTGCATCATATAATTAAAATATATTTCATGTACAAATAATATTTCTAAAAGAATAATTTCAAAGAAATCCTACCAACAGTAACTTTTAAACTTTTTATGACATTTTGCTTTTGTGTGTAAAGTTTAAGAGTTTAATTAACTTTTATTTTTTTAATGAAGTTTAGTAGTACATTTTAAAATACCAATAGTAATTTATTATGACACTGTACATATAGATGTACAGTATGTAGACACAGATGAGAATATATAGGTGAGTACTAAACATCTTGAAATAAACTTATTGAACATTATTTCCTTCAGTGTTATTTGAAGTCGCAAACTGTTTTTTTTTTACATGGGAGCGTACTGCAGTAACTATCAGTAACAATGTGTAAGGATTGACATTCGCCAAGGCTGGGGTGAAGTACATTTAGTACTGTTTTGTTGCCTTTAGGGCTATAGTAATTTTAAAAGTGTAGTTTGTGAGGGGCAATGTGCTTAATCTTTTGAGCGTGGGACTTTGCAGTAGCCTCTCCCTCCCTAAAAGCCTTCCTTACGTTCCCCTAAACCTTTCACGTTTAGTAAGTGATCTTCATTTTCCAGTTACTCCATCTTTCCCTTCCACATTTACTACTACAAAGTGTCTCCATATTGAAAAGACAGGAAAGGAAGAGGTCTTCACCTGTAGGTTAGTGAACAGCATTCTGTGGTATGTGAGTAGTACTGATATAGATACTACTTCATATAATCCAAAATGCAATTTGTGAGTAGGTCACCACAGTGGTATTTACATTCTTACGCTTATTTACCCAAGTTGTCTCTGATGAACACAATCATGATACACACAATCGTCCTACTCAACACTTAAACAAAAGTGAACTCTGCTCTGGATTAAGAACTACAATCATCCCGATACCGGATAAACCTCAATTTGAAAATGTGTTTTAATGATTGCACAGAGTAACATAAATGTGTCCGATACACCATGTCTAAGAATATATTTGCTCCTTCTTTGGCCTCCTATCCTCAGGAAAGACTCTCACCTTCCCCCATCATCTTCCAACAGCCTTAATAATCAATTCCTACATTTACTTGTCATTAAAAGCTGAAAAGCAATCACCCTCTTTCTGTATTAGTTCCTCTTTTAATGCCAAAGGTCTTTCAATAACTTCTGCTACTGCATCCCTCAAGTACCCCATCTAACGTCCATGAACTCTAGAAATCTTGTAAAGCAAATTTAGAAATTATTTCTAGTAAATTTGGAAAGGTTTATTATACTACTCACTACACAAGTTGATCTCATTCTGTAAGTACTGCTCATGCATCACAAAATGACTCCCAAACAAGCAAGGACTTGTCTTTGAACAATGAATTCTCTATTTTAATTGCTTGAACTAGAAGAACTCCATTCCTCGTGACGATATACTGGAAATATCTTACCTGCTCATAGGCAGTACAAAGGCTACTTTCCACTGAATGGGTAGCGCAACTGTTACATTACCTAATACCTTATAGGACAATATACCTCCTAATTTGCCCACATACGACCTAACTCCCAGGGACAATGAACCAAACTAGTACTCATTTGACACAATCGCCTACGTAGATTATGCATTGATCGTAGCTTCCAAAAACTTGCACCAATCTATCTATCCATCCTATTCGCACAAACCTGAATCAGGTACCCATTAGGACTCTTGGTATCGCCACACTATAGACAGCTTTTTCTATCCCCACAACAGAGAGGTCTTGATGTTCCAGAATAGATCACAGGCTAGTTTGCCATGTGAATGTTACCCAAAAGAACAATTCAACTATAATACCACACCTCAGCTAAATCACAATCTATTGAAAACGAATACTCTGTAGATGGAGCTTTATTTACTAGCTTTCACTGAAATCTGGATTACCCAAAATCAAGCTCTTCTCTCACAGTCTGACCCACAGCCTCTCAGGCATTCATAAAAGCCATGAGAGAAAGATCATTTCCTGGAGTGCCTTGAGCCTCAATCTGTTTAGAGTGACGTCACTTCATAAATCCAATGTCAAATTATGTCACTACCCAAGAACCTCCTGTTATTCTGAGCAAAAGACACACAATTGAAGGAGAGAATGCAGAACAAATCAAAACAGTCACCCTCAGTCAAGAGATCTGGGTTAAATCCATCATTCTTTTGCTCACCATGCCAACCAAGTTTTGACCTGGCCATATGCAAATCAGTCTCGACCCTGTGCCTCATGGGAACAGTCCAGCCCGAACTGCCAAGCCAGGTCCTCCCTGGACCGGAAACAAGCATCCTAGGACCGGTTTCGGGGTTTCACCCCTCTTCGGCCAGGATAGCTTGATTCCAGTGGCACAGTAAGCCCAGGACCCACGTCTGGGCATACCTGCTGGGCAGTTCGGGCTGGACTGTTCCCATGAGGCACAGGGTCAAGACTGATTTGTATATGGCCAGGTCTAAACTGGGGTGGCATGGTGAGCAAAAGAATGATGGATTTAGCCCAGATCTCTTGAATGGGGGTGAATGTTTTGATTTGTTCTGCATTCCATCCATCAATTGTGTGTCTCTTGCTTTCTCGCCTAAGTGTGCCAGGTATGGCCAGACGTGGGTCCTGGGCTCACTGTGCCACTGGAATCAAGTTATCCTGGCTGAAGAGGGATGAAACCCCGAAACCGGTGCTAGGATGCTTGTTGCCGGTCCAGGGAGGACCTGGCTTGGCAGTTCGGGCTGGACTGTTCCCATGAGGCACAGGGTCAAGACTGATTTGCATATGGCCAGGTCTAAACTGGGGTGGCATGGTGAGCAAAAGAATGATGGATTTAGCCCAGATCTTTTGACTGGTTGTGAATGTTTTGATTTGTTCTGCATTCTGTCCATCAATTGTGTGTCTTTTGCTTCCTGTTATTCCGAGGCAGAAATCGATCATGAAAACTGTCATCAGACTGCGAAATCAATCCCTAATCATTATACCAGACTGTAACATCACACCAATAACCTGTTATAAGTGTACTTGTGTCGAGACACCAAAGCAAATGATTCAGTAACATTTCTCATATGTAAAAAAGTACCCAATATTGTTGTGAACCCCCAATTTTTTGCATGTTCGGATTTGCTGGCTTTAGAACTCTGTGCACTTTAAAACACAGCTAAACAGTAGTAAAGTGATTTTGGTTCCCTTCTAAAACATGTGCTGTACACTGGAACTCCTTGTTTGGCCTATTCAACTTCCATAGAAGCCCAAAAGTGCCTTCAACACTTTTGGATTGACAAATTAAAGGTCATATGTGGGCTTCAAGAGCTATTTGTACCACGCACATATATGACAAAATGATATCTGCCAGAAGCACCAATGTGCTCTGGCTGGGCTGCAGTTTACATGCATTGAAGTGTTACATGGCAGGGGAAAATGTATTTGCATGTATCAAAACCTTATTCTTATATAGTCATAAATTGCCTCCTACAGCGTGCCGTGTAGGCCCATAAGGGCAGAGTACTACCATATAAAAATTGGGCACACTACATACTGAAATTAGTGTTCAACCACAATTGAATAAACCCCAATTTCAATGTGTAGGCCAGTCTAGAGTTTGTAGGGCCTATGTGAAATTAAAATCTTTATTTTCCAATTCCATTTAAGAAAGGGCTAGAAAAATGCTTTACATTTTTTTCCTGTTTAGTTTTTTTAATTGGGCTGGATTGTAAAGTCAGACTTTTGGTAACTTAAGGGGAAAAGCTACCTGCCAGTTTCACCACTCATCAAACCTCCAGAACTGGAATATACACCACACCTCCAGAACTGAAATATACATCCCTGGCTGGGAGAGCCGAGGGCTGATTCAGAGAACAATGGCTTACCTTTGGACCAAAGAAATGTCAATGGGTGTTAACTGCTGAACACTTGACAGGAATTAGCTATTGGCAAATTAACATGTACTGTTGGCAGAATAAAGGGCTGTTTAGCACTATCTGTTTCTACTTGGAAGTGGCAGGAAGTGCTTCTACTGTTCTTTTCCCCAGAACCCTCTTAGACAGCCACAGTAGGAGGGGAACCCAGTTCTGCCATACATCACTCTTCCAGAGCTGGATACACAACTGGAGGAGTTAACGACTGTCTGAGAAGACAATGGCTTGCACCTGAGCCCAGTATGTGTTAACTGGTAAACATTTAGCAGGGATAAGCTGTAAGTGGATGAAGGCAGCGCACCAGTAAAGAATAGCTTTAGAACTACCCCTTTTGACTTGTAGATATCAAGGAGGGCATCTTTGATTCATCTTCAGGACCCTCCTAGACAGTTAGGTTCTAGCCACAGTATGAGGGGAAACTAGTTTTGATCCTGTCACATATGGAAGTGACCAAGAAACTAAAGACAGGCCTGCCTGGTAGCAGCTTGGTCCAAGGTAATTTGACAGTAAGGCAAAGACAAAGTGCTGCAAAATGAGGTAGAGGGACTGCGGGGAAATTATTAGGACTGGACAGTAAAATTCTACCAATCACTGGCTAGTACATATGATACATCTGGCACCTCCACCACCACCTCCTACAAACTCTCCTGGTTCTAGGAATACTACATCTAAAGAAGAAGGCCCTGTTGAAAGAAGAACCCTGACTTCTGATTCGTGGCTCCTGCTGGAAGAGGACTCATACAAGGACTCCTGGAAATGGAAATGCTCTTCAAGGGCCAAGCGGTTAGACTCCTGTTTACTTGCTTCAGGGTCACAAAAAGCAGAAGGACTCTTGACTTTAAGAGGGTCCATTTGACTAAATAAGACTATACCCTGCTAAAGGAAGGTCTGGAGAGATCTGGTTTCCAGAAGCCTGTTCTGATGAGCTAGGGGCTGCAAGGCTGACCAGGATAAGTTTTCCCCTAAGTCTAAAAGTTAAATCTTTGACCGCGCCACCTCATTGCGGTATCTAACCTCCACTCCATTGCGGTTAGCCTGAAATTGTGCCTGGATCCCCCGGTCCACTGCAAACTGTTTCTCCATAGAGCTTGACTATTCATATTGTCTTCAATATTTAACTATACACAGCTCTAGTTACCCTTAACCTAATTTGAAGAGCCTGGTGTCTTTATGTTTATTACATAGTTCTTGGTATTTCTAAAGTGGTTCAGGAATTCTATTGTGCTGTTTTCTTTATTTTACAGTTGTTGGTGCTGTTTAAACTTAGCAAGCACATTTCCGGGAAGTACCTGCTCCTTGTGCCATAGGTACAAGGGGATGAACAGAGATTATCTCTGAACCGCTATCCAACATCATCCGATCCCAAGGCATGTTCACCATCTCATATGCTGATAACACCCAACTCATCCTCTCCCTTACGGACAAAACTACCACCTCCGCAACCAACTTAACCAATTGCATGACCATGGCTGCAGACTGGATGAAAACAAACTGTCTCAAGCTCAATTGTAACATGACGGAAGTTCTGATCTTCGGTAACAAGAGATTCCCCTGGTACTCCACCTGGTGGCCGTCACTGCTAGGACCAACTCCAATATCCACCTACCACGCTACAAATCTGGGAATCATCCTAGATGGCAAACTCTGCATTACTGCACAAGTCAGTGCACTGAGCACCTCCTGCTTCCACTTCCCATCCATGCTACATAAGGTCTTCAAGTGGCTACCACAGAACATCAGAAAGCCTGCCACTAGTGCTTTATTTGTAAATAAATAAATAAATAAATAAATAAAATAAATGCCAGGGCCCTTCTTAGGAGGCCACTGCAGCCTGCACCACCAATTGCCCCGGTCAGAACTGCTAGTGACAACACAACTACTGCACTCCTAAAAGTGTGACGGATAAGACTATGCGAAGTCACCCAATGCTTTAATAATGGTGAGATGGTAGATATTCATTTTGTAACGTATATTGACTTGTTAAACACTGCTGTTGTGTTCATACCAAAATTAGACAGACAGCGCCACCATGTGGTGGCCTGTCATTAGAGCAGGTTGCCGACAATTAAGTCCCAGTGCTGAGCACTGAAAACCACTTGCTCAAATTAAGCACTGCCATCACGCAAGCACTCATCACAAGCAGGCTCTACTACGGCAACGCACTCTACACTGGAATATCCAAGCAACTCCTACAAAGAATTCAGACCATCCAGAATGCTGCCGCACGGCTCATACTGGACCTTCCACGCCACACCCACATTGCACCGCATCTCAAGGACCACCACTGGCTCCCCATTCACAATGCAGACAATTCAAACTACTCATTCACATGTACAAAGCCCTACACAACATTGGACAAACATAACTTAAGAACCTCATACACTTTTACCAACCGACCAGACATCTATGCTCTACCTCACTTTCACTTGCATACACCCCCAGCATTCACAAAAACAGCCATTAGGTGCTCCTTCTCCTACATCACACCCAAAACATGGAACAACCTCCCGCAGCACATCAGGGTCCAATCATCACTTCTTGAGTTCTGCAACAAGCTGAAGACCTGGATCTTCCAATAACTCTGCAGGATCATTCACCTGCTCAAGCACCTGGATACCCTCAAGGGTGATTAATGCACTCTACAAGTCTAATATAAAATAACTGTGTTTTGACCTTACCAAAGTTGAATTATTAAGTTAATGGGGGTGTCAGCTGTCCCAAACGAATCACCTCATTTCTGAATTCACATGTCTACCATCATCAGTACCTCACTCTCATCACACACCAAACAAATGTGAACTTGCATTTTGCAGCATATCCAACGACACGTCATATTTCTAACATAAAACCCTTGGTAACTAAACCACAATTGTGTATAGTCTATTTTACAGCTCTTAATGTGTGTTATCTCTCTTCAAGTAAAATTCCTTAATTTCTTATTTTCCATAAAAAAAAGCTTCTCCGCATATGGTTTGCCACTGCATCCAAAATTAGAGCTTCTTTAAATTTAACACATGACAAAAAAACTTTCTGGTGCAGTTGTAAGCCATTTCTATTCCATGTGGAATTTCAACTATTTGCTCTCTCTTATAGTTTTCAAACTATGTACAATAATTAAATACATAATCAGTCTGAATCAATCACCATTACAAATTAATGTTTTGCAATCTCCTCCTATCAGTTAATACCACATGGCTCCTCTAGGCATCACATTAAAGGCCTTATTTAGAGTTTGCAGAAGAGAATTTACTCCACCAGGGCGCGGGAGTAAAGTACTCCATCGTCCTGAGGAAGTACCTGCCCACCAAATTTTGAGATATTCGCTGGCCCAGTGGATATCTCTTGAATATACACAGACCGCCATCACAGACGTTCCTGTAAATGCTTTAAAAGTCTGACCGACGTATTTTTTCAATATAATGAAGTCATCCAGCAAACTTTCACATTTTTTGATATTGTGAAAAACAAAATCCCAAAGCGAGATTTTGTTTTTGGAAAAAAAAAATGACCCTCAAGCCATGAGAGCTTTTTTCCATGACGCCAAGGGTCATTTTACAGTTTTCACTGCCTCTTACCGCCAGGCTTTCCCTGTCAGTAACGGACAGTGAATACTTGCCATTTGTTCATCCATTCTATATAGGGCGGGAAGACTAATGGCAAAACCTCAGACGGTTATTACTCTTTCAGGCTGTGTATCTCAGAGACGGAGTAGTGTTAGTCGTTGACAACTCTGAGGCGGGCAGACCTTCGGTTTGGTGGCGACGGTACTCTGTCGTGATGGATTACCCTATCTACCAAACTCTAAATCAGGCCCTTAGCCCTCCCTTTATTATTAAGAAATTATACTTTACTATGATATTAACTCCAAATTGTCTTCAAACTCATGTTTCATTTACTTGCTGTTTAATTCTTAAGATAACTGCTCAATGATTTCTAACTTGGGGTTATTTCACTTAGAAGCACACGTTTATTTTCCGCATCATATTGGATGATATATCGACAGTCACACAATACCGCAGCTTAATATGCCTTAACCAATTAAACATGTTCAATGTATGATTTCTTAACATCAAACGGTGGGTATCACTCCAGCAACTTTATGTCAGACAGTGACATAACTCCAGACAGCTGACGTCACGTTGTGACATCACTCCAGAGATATCACCCAGAGACCAACTGTCAAACTGTGACCTCACCCAGAGACCTGATGTCAGACTGTGGCATTTCTATATAAACGAGAAACCATTCTGTGGTATAACTGTAAAGCAGTTAAGTCAGGCAGTCCTCCATGAAGGAACTTCACAGCAGGCTGTGAACTCACTGCTTCAACGTTGTGTCAAACGGCAACGTCGCAGCAGTAAACCTGAGGCCAGACAGTTCTACCACTGCAGGAATTGGACTAGGCTGCCCTTTCAGTTTCCACGTTCACATCTTAAGGCACTAGTCCCAGCACATTCGGGCTCTTCAGTTAGTACACGCCGCGGGGAGTGAGGCAGCACTGGCGCCAATAAGTCTCAAAGGTTGCGCTCTGTGCTTTAAATGGGTCGGTAGTGACATGCACCTGAAGGCACTATAGAGTGAGCTTGCCTGGTGACATGTTGACACTAAAAAATGTAAGAATACATAAAAATGCGAAACAAAAAAACTATACCGTTGTACTCTTTCGGCTTGTGCAGGGTGGTATGAGATCTAAGTCCAGACACGTCTCTCTGACACATCACCTGTAGACTGGCACAGTGTGTCGTAATCTGCACTTTGGAACCCCCAACGAACAGACCCTCTGGGCCTGTTTGAGGGTTTGCCCTCTTTGCCCTGGGTTTTAATGTGCAGTAAAAGCAACGAGTTTGGATATGGGAAGCATTGTCGCCTCCTGCCGAGAGTATCAGAGAGAAGGGTAAAAATCCATACCTACTTCGGCTGTATATCCTCCCTGGGTCGGCACTGCAGCCCCGCTGCTGCACTGCCAGTTAGGGATGTGAAAACAAGCACAACCCGATCCTGAAAAGAAGGGCGAAACAAAAATAAGGATAACGAGTGTTACTAAAAGTGCGAGAGGGTATTTCTTTGGTCCGCTGGGCGAATCGTGAGCTTCCTTCTTCTATGTTCCTTAACCTACCCGGAACCGCGAGGATGCAAATGACACTGATCTAATTACGTTATGTAGAGGGCTGTATAATGTTATATGTATTTCTGTTTTACAGCTAAATTAATCAGGGTGCAGGCTTCACGTTGCTGGAATTATACTAACGTTCGTTTGATATCGAAACTCCAACAACGCCTCGTGGTAAAAAGGGTGACGAGTCTTTTCAGATTTTTTTTTTAAATAAAAAAACATTTTATTTGAAACCAAATGATACAGATTATATTAGATAGTGAGATATATATATATATATATATATATATATATATATATATATATATATATATATATATATATATATATATAATTTTGCGGGGAAGGACGGGGGCAAAACTTCAAGATGGCTGACATTCATATCCGAAGCAAATGCAGGAAATACTTGTCCCTTTTCTGTTTCGCAGCTCTTTCTTTGCTTATGAATTATTAACTTCAGCAGTCTCCAGCTGCTATTGTATTTGATTTCTTGTAAACACGTTAATTTAAAGCAGCTTGATACGTTTTCAGTCTTCATCTGACACCTCCTGAAAATGTTTTGTGTCCTCTCCTGCAGCTGTCCCTCGTCCAACTTTCCTCTCGACAGCTTCTTTAGTCTCGTTTTGTTTCTTGCCATCGGAGTGTGGTTTTGCTGTATTTGTGAAGAAGTAAGATGCTTTCCGTTGTGTGTGGTCTCGCAGACTGCTTCTGGCTTGTGTTGAAGGTTCCTGTTGTAATGCAGGGAATTAAGGGAACAAAAAGCTTCTGTTGAAGAGGACAATTTACTTTTTTCTTCTGTCACCATCACTGATAAGTATCAACCTAGAACCCTCCCGAACCTAACTTTCGAGTAGGAGCCAAACTGATCGCTGGGGCAGGGAAAACATGTGAACAATGCAAAGTATTATCACTACATGTAATTGCATTACTATAAGTGATTGCATTACTATACAATAGAGAGGATGTGGTCCCTCGGCTACGCTGCCGCCTCTGGTGCAGGAAACCAGGGATCGAGCTTTGAGGTCGCGTCCACATCCTGCGATTCTGGGCAAATCACTTAATCTCCCCGTGCCTGAATGTGTAATGTAAATACGGTGCTATGTAAAGCGCTCCAATACCTTCGGGTCGAGTTCACGCTATATACATATGCAAAATAAATAATAATATATATATATATTTAATTACAACACATCTCCCTTTAGTGGGAATAAAGATATTACCATCCCTGAAAAACGTTTAAAGAATGTGTTCTGATATGGGTGTTAAACTTGACTTTATCTGCTAAGGTGGAGGTGTCAGCTCGAGATTCCCTAACCACAGGGGATTCCTATCTACATTCCCCTGCAGGGACAGCAATAAAAGGAATTGCTGGACTTGATGCGCAAGGTACCTGCCATGAGTTGAGACACTCGGCAATGAGGTGGCACATTTTCTCCATCCACTCCTGGGCAAGTATCATGCTCTCAGATGAACTGGTTAACATCACACTTTGACACCATTTTCTTATTTCAACACTTTGCATCTTGAGTTGCAATACTTTACTTTGACAACTTATATAGGCCTATAATACCTGCTCATTCCTTTCACTGTTCTCTTGGGGATACAGATCCTAACAAAATCCCGACCTGGATATCCTGTACTGTGGACCTATGTAGGAAGGTATATCTTGTCTCAACCTTTTTCTGATGGTTTGAAATGTTGCTGCGTATGGCTGCCCTTTCTTACTTAGTGTAGGGAATCTTTTCATCACTCAATTTTGTTTAAAGCCACCATGGGCAAAGCTTAGAGGACGTCTGTCTACCTTTAAGTAGCCAGAAAAGGAATACCCCTGTTACCGAATGGTTAGAAATCCTGTATGCCCACAACCTATTACAAATAGACAAAATGTGTGGATCATTGCCCATTAATGCAAAGCGGACACTCTCTTTGAGGTACCTATTGAATCGTTCCACTTGCTCATTGAACTGAGGGTCGTGCAAGTCAGTGCGAATGTGAGAAAAAGTGGCGATGTAGCAAAACCTCAGTGAATTCCCTGGAACACAGTTGGACCCCATTGTCTGTAATTAGAGTTTCCGGAAATCCTATCCTGCTGAACTCTTCCATCAGGAATTCTAGCACTGCAGATGTGGTGATCTGTCTGAATTTCACTTCTGGCAACTTGGAGTGGTAGTTAACAAGCACAAGGACAGTCTGCATGTTGGACGGTAGGCCTTAGAATGGGCCACAAATATCTAATTGTAACTTCCTCCACGCCATAGTGGGCCAGGTTACACTTTTCATGGGAGGTACATGGGTTTTACAACTTTTGTTGTAAAACACATGCACACACTTTACATGACCTTACAACATGCTTGGTCTCGAGGTTCATGCCTGGCCACCAATAGTAGTCTCTAAAAAAAGATTTTTTAAGGCTTACATTCACGTGTTCCTGGTGGCCTATTTTTACTAGACCATCACATACGCCCTTGGGAGGTATAGATTTATCATTCTTGAACACCATATCATTTACCACACTTATTTCTTGAGCAATTTGAGAGAAAGAATGCAGAGAATCCTTCAACGGTTTGGAGGGTGGCCACCCTTTCAGTATCTATTCCTTCACTGTCTTTAGTTCATCATCTTTAGCATTCTCCGTAAACCACACACTCCCTTCTATTCCTTCCCCCAAACTTCTGCACACATCACCAACACATGCCACCATGTCACCCTCATCCATGCAAAGGTTTGACTCAAGGGGTTCATTAACAGGAAACCAGGAAAGGCAGTCTATTGGTTGGTTGCATTTAACAGGTACATGGGAGAACCCCAAACTGTATTCCTGCAATTTCTAACATAACCTTGCAACCTGTGCTGTGAACTTTCCTTCACCCACTGGGGACAAGTGTTTAATGAGGGGCTTGTGGCCTGTGTGTATTGCAATTTGGCTGCCTCATACATAGTGCCTGAAATGGTCTATGGATCAAACACATATGAGTAGCTCTCTTTCAATTACAGAGTATCTCCATTCAGTCTCGCTCAAAGTTCTGGATGCATATGCTACTGTCCATGTTTTGTTGCCAGCCGTTTGTAAGAGGATGCTGCCCAGCCCATCAGCACTGGCATCCACTGAAATAATGCACAATTTTTCTGCAATAAAAGGTTGCAGAGTGGGATCCTCTGTTAGCTGTCTTTTGATGTTGATAAAAGCTTTGTTTTGTTCATCTCTCCACACAAATTCAGCATTTTTCCTTAAAAATTTGCTTAAGGGTTCCATTAAGGTGGCGAAGTCATTAACTAATTTACTGTAGTATTCGTATAATCCGGCTAAAGATCTCATCTTATCCTTTTCATACGGTGGAGGGTGAAGATGGATAGCATCAGCTACGGATTTCTTTGGATTTACTCAGTTTCCTGAAATAAAGCGGCCCAGATATTCCACCTCTGGTTTGAAAATTTCACATTTGTGAGAGCTTAGAAGTAACCCTGCCTCTATCAGCCTTCTTCATACTTCACTAATTCACTATTCTTCGTGTTCCTTTTCAGTCTTTGTGAAGATCAGCATATCACCCTGGAAGCAACATACCTTGGCTTTTATATCTTTGGAAAGATGAAAGATCATCCTTTGCTAAATGGAAGTGGCGGATGATAAGCTTCAAGGCATTCTTTTCTACTGATATATTTTGAAAGGAGTGAATAAAGCTGTCAAGTGATGGGATTGCTTTGGCAAGTCATTCCGATGATATGCATGGTGTAAGTCCTTAGTGGAGAAGACCGTTGCTCCATTCAACATCGAAAGGAGATCAATGATCCCAGGCATGGGATGGCTATCTGCTTTGATACACGCATTGATAGCTTTGAGGTCCACACATCTTCAATTATATCATCCTTATGAAGTTTCTCCAACAGTTTTTGTAGGTCATTTTTTGCACTAATTGGCACATTTGTCATTTTGTTTCACTGGCTTAGAATTCTCTTTTATTCTTATGTAATGGGTAAACCCTTTGAGTTTTGCATTCCTTTCACAGAAAAGTTCTGGAAACAAGTGTTGAAATCGCACTCATGGATCATCTTCATTGATGACCATGACCGGTTCAGCAGCACAATGATATATTATTATCTTCAAGAGTCTTTGGTCTCTCCGACCCAATGCACAGAATCCTGATTGAGCGATGTATATTTTTACTTCCGCCGATCTATTCTTGAAGGATACTTTGGTATGGAAATATCCAATCAGACTTATCCTGTTTTCATTGAATGTCACCGCTTGGATATCAGCTGGAAGCAATGATATGTGATCTGTTGACCAAATGCCTCCAGAATGTTTCTGGGTATTTTACTGATCGGTGATCCTGAGTCAGCTAGAAATGTGAACTCTGCCCCCTTCAGTTGGAGTACACATTTGGGAGGTTTCAAATTTACGAAATCATTGTTTCCATCTGATCTAATCACCAATACCAGACTAGTGTTTTCCTCCTCACTTTTTGCATTGATTTCACTGATTCCTTCTTCAGATATGTGGGCAACTTTCTCACTGCTGCCCTGTTTTGCTTCTCTAGCAAAAGGAACAAATGATGGACTGAACATTGAAACAATGCAACCATTCACCTCCAGTCACAAAGATCTTTGTTTAATCCATCATTCTTTTGCTCACCACGCCACCTCAGTTTGAACCCAGCCATATGCAAATCAGTCTTTGCCCCATTGGAACAGTCCAGGACAAACTGCCAAGCCAGGTCCTCCCTGGACCAGAAACAAGCATCCTGGGACCGGTTTCGGGGCTTCACCCCTCATCAGCCAGGCTAGCTTGAATCCAGTGGCACAGTGAGCACAGGACCCACGTCTGGGCATACCCTTACCACTTAGGACGACAAAAGCAAAAGGAAAAAAAAAATGGACGGAATGTTGAAACAATGTGAACATTCACCCCCAGTCACAAAGATCTAGGTTTAATCCATTGTTCTTTTGCTCACCGTGTCACCCCAGTTTGGACCCAGCCATATGAATGTGTGATTTATCCAGTATTCCGTCCATCATTTGTTGCAGCAGCATTTTTCGCCCTAAGTGGGATGGGTATGCCCAGACGTGGGCCCCTTGCCCACTGTACCCCTGGATTCAAGCTAGCGTGGCTGATGAGGAGTGATATACCCCAAAACTGTTCCCAGGAAGCTTGTTACCGGTCCAGGGAAAACCTGGCTTGGCAGTTCGGGCTGGATTGTTCCCATGAGGAACAGGGTCAAGACTGATTTGGATATGGCTGGGTCCAAACTGGGGTGGCATAGTGAGCAAAAGAACAATGGATTTAAACCAGATCTCTTGACTGGGGGAGAATGTGTGTTTATTCAGCATTTTGTCCATCATTTGATGCCGCAACACTTTTCGCCTTAAGTGGGATGGGTATGCCCAGGTATGGGTCCCTTGCTCACTGTGCCATTGAATTCAAGCTAGCCTGGCTGATGAGGGATTATAAACCCCAAAACTGATCCCAGGATGCTTGTTTCTGGTCCAGGGAGAACCTGGCTTGGCAGTTCGGGCTGGATTGTTCCCATGAGGATCAGGGTCAAGACTTATTTGCATAGGGCTGGGTCCAAACTGGGGTTGCGTAGTGAGCAAAAGAACAAAGCATTGAACCCAGATCTCTTGACTGGGGGGGAATGTGTGATTTATTCAGCATTCCGTCAGACATTTGTTGCTGCAGCACTTTTCGCCTTAAGTGGGATGGGTATGCCCAGGCGTCGGTCCCTTCCTCACTGTGCCACTGGATTCAAGCTAGCCTGGCTAATGAGGGGTGATATACCCTAAAACCGGTCCCAGGATGCTTGTTTCCAGTCCAGGGAGGACCTGGCTTGGCAGTTAGGGCTGGACTGTTCCCATGAGGAACAGGGTCAAGACTGATTTGCCTATGGCTGGGTCCAAACTGGGGTGGTGTAGTGAGCAAAGGAACAATGGATTTAACTCAGATCTCTTGACTGGGGGAGAATGTGTGAATTATTCAGTATTCTGTCAATCATTTGTTGCCTCAGCACTGTTTCTGTGCATACCTTTACAAAGTGGCTCCATCAATGACAGACACTGCACTCCTTGTTCCCGGCAGGGCATCTTTTTGAGTTAGTGAAATGAGATAGGCTTCTACATCTATAACATTCCATTTTGACTCCTGCTCTCTTCTCTCTGTGTAGATGCCTTTTGTCAAATTTCCACTCTTTCATAAAGCATTCTTCTACATCCTTCCTCTGATCTTTGACTTCATTAACCTCCTTCACCAAGGACATAGATTGTTCTATGACTTTCACTGATTTCAACACCTC
This sequence comes from Triturus cristatus, assembly GCF_964204655.1. Taxonomy (NCBI): domain Eukaryota; kingdom Metazoa; phylum Chordata; class Amphibia; order Caudata; family Salamandridae; genus Triturus; species Triturus cristatus. The sequence goes on from NC_140590.1 coordinate 1,691,195,083, forward strand.
TTCTTGAGATGGGTCACCCATGACATTGTTCTTGAATTTTTCTTATATTAGTATTCACTGTCAGTTGAACCCTGATCATTTCATCAGTCTTCGAACCAAAATTGCAGATGGTGTAAAGACTTCTCAAGGCTGGTAAAAATTCATCAAAACATACATTTTTCCTTTGTCTCCTGGTATAAAAGTAGTATCTTTCTAAGGTGGTTTGAATCTTATTTCTAGTCTCAACATTGCCTGCTCAAATTCATCTAGATCCTCCTCGTCATTGGGTGATTGTACTTTGGGTAGTGGTCTGACATTTTTTTGACTTTCTGAACTTAGTAGGTGGAGTAAGATGCACTTTTTCCTTTCAACAGGCATCGTGTTGAAAGGATCTATGGCTGTTTGATAGGTAGTAAATTCTTCTTTCTACTTTTTCCACTCAGCTGGTGGATCTCCTTTGGTCTGTCAAAATTTGTGAGGTGGATCAAACCGCATGATGCCATTATTATATTGATGAAATAAGTAATGAGTTTGACAGTAGTAACTGTACTTGAGTTTACTAGCTTTGTTAACTAGTAACAAAGAAGGATTCGCCCTTTGCTCTTTACATGTGATAATGAATGTAACCAGAGATGCAGCAGAAAACTGTGGCGTTCATAAGTTAACACGTGAAAATACTTTGCGGTTCACATGTGATAAGGAATGAAACTGGAGATGCAGCAGAAAACTGCAGCAGAAAACTGTAGTGCTAATAAGTTGAAAGGTAAAAATACCTATCCTTTCACATGTGATAATGAATGTCACTAGAGATGCATCAGAAAACTGAAGTACTCAACAGTTGACAGGTAAAAGTACTTTGCTCAATTGAAGCTCAGTTTTGCATCAGGAATATCAAAGCATATCTCCTCTGTTAAAAGTCTGAAGCGGGTATGGTAACGGACGGTATAAAACAACAACAATTCAGTTTGATCCAGCATATATTAGCAATTTCATTGTTTTCTCCCAATGTCGCCATCTCTCCTGACTACCGGAATGAGGCAGGTCCATAAGCAACAGTCTTGAGCAAATCTGGCCTTTTGAGATAAATTAAATCATTCAAACTGCCCGCAATGCGGCTGGAACGCATAGATCAAAGGCCAAGCAATGAAAATTAAAATAGCAGTCTCCATGTGAAAACGAGGCTTGATTCACTGTAAGGTTCGTGGAGCATCTAAAACAAGCATTTGCAATGCAATAGGTCTCGTATTTACGCGTGTCTGAGCTATTGACATTGCAAATGACAATGCCTTTTATTTTTATTTTCGTTTTTTTAACAAACATAAATATAAGGCATTGTCATTTACAATGCCAATAGCTTAAACTCGCGTAAATGCGAGACCTATTGCATTGCAAATGCTTGCATTTTTTCTTTTGCCTTTCACGCGGACAGTTAAAATTTCATATGTGACTGTAGTATTTTCCTAGAGGGGAATAGCAAATTGTTTCAATATCAAACACAATCAGTGAGTCATTATCACACAAAGAACTAATGAACTAATAATCACAACAAATTAAAAATTGCATACAGTTTATTATATATTAAATATTAATACATGATTCACAAAATTAAAAACATTGCATAAAAAAAAAATTTATACATGAAAACAGAAAGGTCGACGCGGTGTTTCGGTGTTTGAATGATCTTTCACCTTCTTCAGGACAGTTTTCTAAAATGCTTAGAGTTGTAGCTAGTGTTATAAATCATTAGGCTTTCGGGTGAGGCAATTTCTCTTTTGCTCTGCGGGAATTTGAAGATGTCCCAATTATAAAGACCTAAAAATCAAGGAGAGGGGGGGACCAGGAGCCAGTTAATGGTCCAGTGCCTATGTTCCGCAAAGTCAATGAGGTAATCAAAATGAGGCACTGTTCCGTAGTGAGAGTTGTCGAAAGGCAACCTACACTTACATAAAGGTAAGAGGTGAAACAGAAGGAGATACTATGTCAGGGACTTAGTGATTGGGGTGGGAAGAGGCACAAATTGTCTCTTGTAGCCCTCACACATCCCGAAGGATGTCATTCTTCATCATCGGGCGGTTGCTCCTCGTCGAGGCGGCGGTTCAATGCCCTACGGGTCCCCCGAAGGGTCTCTTTAGCGGAGATCTTTTAGAGAACTGCCGATGGGTGCATGTGGGTGTGTGGATCTAAGTACCATGTGAGAGGTGAGGGTAGTACGTGCAGTGTAAGTTAAAATTACCTAAGGGTTTCCAAAAAAGAAGGTAATTTTTAATAAAGAGGTACCCTTGGTAGACTAAAAAACCCATAGGTTAACAGTTACCAATAGAGACGCAATGTGTCAGGGTAACTTAAGCTATGGTCGACATGTTTCACGCCTGGAGAGGTCAGGAGGATCCTTGGCGTTTCATCAGGACCGGGGGTGAGGGTGATGTGAGGTGGGTGCACGAACGTATTAGTGTGAGTGGGGTACCATTAGCCCTCTCACAGATCCAACAGGGGGTAAGTGAAGTCGCCTCCTACACTAATTGTGAGTGGCTCTTAAATAAGTTATGCCCCCTTTGATCGCGACCTAGAACAGTGGGAAAAAAGAACAAAACAAAGAAGAGGAGAGTTTAAAAACAAATATACCGCTCATGGTAGTTCATGTGGAGCGTATGTATATTAACATCCTGAACAAGTAACCATAAGACAGTTGGTCCAAACAGGAGGTGAAACATGAAACTCATAAGGTCAGTTCCGGTTCCTCCATGAATGGTGTGTCCTGTGCCCGCACTAGGCAGGGGCATCAAAGGGAGGGCGCCATCGAACTCAACTCGAGAAGTCCGAGTGAGTTCAAAAGGCGTCCCAACCCATGCACCCCCCAGCCGATGCTGAGACTTATTTAAGAGCCACTCACAATTAGTGTAGGAGGCGACTTCACTTACCCCCTGTTGGATCTGTGAGACTGCTAATGGTACCCCACTCACACTAATAAGTTTGTTCACCCACCTCACATCACCCTCGCCCCAGGTCCTGATGAAACGCCAAGGATCCTCCTGACCTCTCCAGGCGTGAAACATGTCGACCATAGCTTAAGTTACCCGGACACATTGCGTATCTATTGGTAACTGTTAACCTACGTTTTTTTTAGTCTACCAAGGGTACCTCTTTATTAAAAATGACCTTCTTTTTTGGAAACCCTTAGGTAATTTTAACTTACACTGCACGTACTACCCTCACCTCTCACATGGTACTTAGATCCACACACCCACATGCACCCATCGGCAGTTCTCTAAAAGATCTCCGCTAAAGAGGCCCTTCGGGGGACCCGTAGGGCATTGCACCGCCGGCCCGACGAGGAGCAACCGCCCGATGATGAAGCATGACATCCTTCGGGATGTGTGAGGGCTACAAGAGACAATTTGTGCCTCTTCCCACCCCAATCACTAAGTCCCTGACCTAGTATCTCCTTCTGTTTCACCTCTTACCTTTGTGTAAGTGTAGGTTGCCTTTCGACAACACTCACTACGGAACAGTGCCTCATTTTGATTACCAATTATAAAGACCTTCATTTAAAAAACCAACGTATATTGGTTGTGCTCGTTCGTGCCACCGTGCTGGTATAATAAATAATGAATAAAATCACACGTCCAATTGAAAATTCATGGATCGATGTAAATATCGGGTAATCAGACGAAATTAGATACAGCGGTCTCAAAAACCAATGTATGCCCCGTATATTTGTTCTTGATACAAATTAACTGCTAGACTTGTCATGCTACATGTACATCTTGATGAATTTATTAAAATCATCTACACATCCAGGCGGCCTTCCTGCACGATACGAGCTACTTCAAAGTAAAACAAGCATCGATCTCTTGTCTTTATGGGGCCTTGTGTTTCTAATTAGAAACACATGGCCCCATAAAGATAAGAAAGTGCTTTGCGACAGACGCAAAGCAGACAAGCCAGTCCAAGTGGGCCGGCACAAAAAGCCAAAGGGAGACAACCCAAACAGCTAATTTCCAATGGCAGGTCACCGTTTACCATAAACCACGGTTACTCATAGTACGGCCCGCGGGCCGCCAGCGGCCCGGCAAGCCTTCCGTGGGGGCCCGCGGACCTTAGAAACATCTTACCTATGTTTAAAAAAAAAATATTTACATAGTGTTTGCAAACACTGCCGGTTGCAGCAGCCCGGACTCTGAGACTCTGCTCTGTGGGGGCCGGGGGATTCCAGTGATTGTCAAAGTGGAGATGCAGGGGCCTAAGAGTTGCAATACAACAAAGCTTTATTAACATGTAAATGGTCTTTTAAAGACCTGTGAAGTACTCGGGTGCGGCTGTGTGTGCGCGCTGGAAAGCTGTCTCGGTGTGGCTGTGTGGCTGTGTGTGCGCGCTGGGAAGCTGTCTCAGCCCGGGCTGAGGGCTGACACACACACGGGGTGAGATGACAGAGGGTGATGGAGGGAGGGAGAGAGAGACAGAGGGAGAGGGAGGGAGACAGAGGTTGACAGAGCGAGGGAGACAGAGAGGCGCAGTCTGGGGGAGACAGAGGGAGGGAGGCAGAGGGAGGGAGAAGAAGGGAGACAGAGAGAGGGAGGCAGAGAGGGAGGCAGAGAGGGAGACCGAGGGAGAGGGAGGGAGAGGGAGAGAGATAGAGAGGGAGAGGGAGGGAGACGGAGGGAGGGAGAGAGACAGGGAGAGAGACGGGGAGAGAGACGGAGAGATAGAGGGAGGGAGACAGAGAGAGAGAGACAGAGGGAGGGAGACGGAGGGAGGGAGACGGAGTGATACGGAGGGAGACAGAGGGAGACGGAGGGAGACAGAGGGAGACAGAGGGAGAGGGAGGGAGACAGGGGGGGAGATGGAGGGTGACGGAGGGAGGGAGACAGAGGGAGGGAGAGGGAGACAGGGAGGGAGACAGAGGAAGAGAGACAGAGGGAGAGAGACAGAGGGAGGGAGACAGAGGGAGGGAGAGAGGGAGACAGGGAGGGACACAGAGGGAGAGAGAGACAGAGGGAGAGAGAGACAGAGGGAGAGAGACAGAGGGAGAGAGACAGAGGGAGGAAAACAGAGGGAGGGAGACAGAGGGAGGGAGAGGGAGGGAGGGAGACGGAGGGAGGGAGACGGAGGGAAGGAGATTGAGGGAAGGAGATTGAGGGAGGGAGAGGGAGGGAGACGGAGACAGGGAGGGAGACAGAGGAAGAGAGACAGAGGGAGAGAGACAGAGGGAGGGAGATGGAGGGAGACGGAGGGAAGGAGACGGAGGGAGACGGAGGAAGGGAGACGGAGGGAGGGAGGGGGAGGGAGGGAGGGAGACGGAGGGAGGGAGACGGAGGGAGGGCGAAAGAGGGAGGGCGAAAGAGGGAGGGCGAAAGAGGGAGGGCGACAGAGGGAGGGCGACAGAGGGAGAGCGACAGAGGGAGGGAGAGAGACAGGGAGGGAGGGAGACAGAGGGAGGGAGACAGAGGGTGGGAGACAGAGGGAGGGAGACGGAGAGGGAAGGAGACAGAGAGGGAGGGGGACAGGGAGAAAGAGAGCCGGAGGGAGGGAGACAGAGTGGGAGGGAGACGGAGGGAGGGAGACGGAGGGAGATGGAGGGAGGGAGACGGAGACAGGGAGACGGAGGGAGAGAGGGAGGGAGAGAGGGAGGGAGAGAGACAGAGGGAGGGCTTCATAGGGAGGGCGACAGAGGGGAGAGACAGAGGGGGAGACAGAGGGGGAGACAGACAGAGGGAGGAGGGTGACAGAGGGAGGAGGGAGACAGAGGGAGGAGGGCGACGGGGGGGAGAGAGACAGGGGGAGAGGGAGGGAGGGGGAGGGAGGGAGGGAGAGGGAGGGAGAGGGAGGGAGACGGGGAGGGAGAGGGGGAGGAAGGGGGAGGGAGGGGGAGAGGGAGAGAGAGAGAGAGATGTGTGTATGCTGGGTCTGGTGGCTCAGTGGAAGAAGGCTTCTGCTGCAGGGACCTGTGTTCCACCTCATGGTCACAATTTTTTTTTGCTTTAACCCTGCCCCTCCCCCTCTGACCCCGCCCCCACCGGTGCGGCCCTCGGCCACAAACCACAATGTAAATTTGGCCCTCGAGAGAAAGTTTGTGAGTACCCATGCCATAAATGGTGACGCCATCCAATGGAAATAAGGGGCGGGGCTTCAAGCCCTTTTCTCAAACTCTTCATTAGCAATAAATCTCGCCGAGCGAGCTGCGCATGCGCTGCAACGCTAGGCGAGACCTAAAAATGAAAGCGCCGGGGCCTAGTCAAAATGCTTTCCTGACAAGCCCGCCTCTCACCTCGTGGTCCCTGGCTTCTCCTTCAAGCACAGGTGGGCCAAAGTCAGCAGCGGTGCGCAGACAAGTGCTTCACCTTTCTGTGATCAGACTCGCCTTGCTGCAATCCACTTCGGAAACAGTTCTCGGCGGCTGCGTACCGGACCATCAACAATGACAGCAGCCCGGCCAGAGTTTAAAGCGGGAGGTACCGGATCCCTTCACTTTGTCGTCAAAAGTTGTTCTAATGCAAGCAATTAAGGAAACAAATAGCTTCTGTTGAAGAGGACTATTTGCTTACTCTCGCTGGTCGTCATCTCTCATAATGAATCTGATCACTCGGGTAGTGGAAGTATAGGAACAATAAAAAACATCATCACTACACATTATTGAATTACTATAAGTGATTGTATTGATATACAGTTCTTTATGTTGGAGCTTGTCTTAGAACTGGTTGGAAACATTTAGCATAGATGCCAAGTTTTCAGATCCCTTATGTGTGACAATTCTATGGTTTCCGTCTGCCCATGAGTGCCTTTCTACTGTCAAATGTGTAACACTTCGAGTCACACTTCCTTGAGAGCAAACCAAAGCAATGACCAGTATCGAGTGTCGCTCTGTGAGTGTTCAATAACTAGTGTTCCTGTCTCCTGGTTGGATCATTTTGTGACTTTCTTTTCACGGGAAGTAGCCTTACCGAGCTCCAGATCTGTAGTCTGTCATAAACCTCCTTTTAAGAGAATTGATCCCGCCAAATTTGCCATGGCATTAGTGGACAGTAGGCCGCCCCTGCCTCAGGACTTGGATGGGAGCCTTGTAGCCTTTTCTAATTGGATTCTGGCCACTATGTCTTCTATCGCCATTCCCACCTCTAGAAGGCGCTCTAGGGAGTCTCCCTCCAAACCATGGTTTACAGCTGAGCTGAAACTTCTGAAGCAGGATTGCAAGAAATTGGAGCGCTCATGGCGCCTCAGTAAATACTGTCTGGTGGCAAAGGGTCTGCTCAGGCAGAGCCAGAAAATCTATTATAAGGCGATCTCCCTAGCTTAAAGGGATTATTATGCCGCTCGTATCGACCAGGCCCACAACAACTCAAAAGAGATCTTTGCTATTGTGCAGAGCTTTATGTCTCCTACAGCACAGATTAGCGCTCGGCCTGCGACGGATGCCTGGTGCGATACGTTATCTAATTTTTTTCTGGATAAAATCCGAGGGATACAAGACAGTTTTATACGGCCTTGTTCTCATTCGTGTCCACCTTCAATAGAGTCTATTCGTTCACCCATTTCTGAGGTTATTTCTCCCAATCACTTCCTGGCTAACTTTTTTCCGGTTGACTTATCCTGTACGATGAGGATTCTGAAGGGACTGAAGTCTGGCTCACCTGCGGACCCCTGCTCTGCAAGATTATTGGCTTTAGTGGCAGATGTGGTGAATTCTGAGGTCAACAGTATTATTAACGGTTCCTTGCTAGATGATAGGGTCCCAAGTGTTTGGAAGCAGGCCAAAATCCTCCCCCTACTGAAGAAACCCACCCATAATCCCTTGATTCCGGGGAACTATAGGCCCATCTCCCTTCTTCCCAGCCTTGCTAAGGTGTGTGAGAAGATAGTGAACAGACAACTGTCTGAGTTTGTGGAGAGGGAGGGGCTACTGCATCCAGCTCAGTCGGGCTTCCGCTCCTCCTATAGTACGGAAGGAGCTTTGGTGGAATTGACAGAAGCGATTCGGGAGTGTCTCGATGCCGGCGGGAGAGCAGCCTTAGTGCTGCTCAACCTGTCGGCTGCTTTTGATACGGTCCCCCATCCCTTATTGCTAGACACATTGGCTGAGATTGGCGTTGTTGGTTCAGCCTGGGGTTGGATTAAGTCCTTTTTGGAGGGCCGGGTTCAGCAAGTATGGCTGCCTCCAGCTGCTTCCTCACCTCAGCGGGTCTCCACAGGGGTTCCTCAGGGATCATCCCTTAGCCCCCTTTTGTTTAACATCTATCTTACTCCTCTCGTCACATTAGCGGAGAGCTTGGGGGCTAAGGTGATCGCCTATGCTGACGATACCCAGCTATTGTTTACTTGGGATAAGAATGAGGATACCGTTGCCCCTGTCCAGTCCTGTTTACCTGTGGTTTTTAAGTGGCTGGCGAAGGCCCAATTAAAATGCAACGAAGATAAGTCTGAGGTTCTTTTGTTTGGTAACTTCCCTCCTGGGTTTAGAGATACGATCTGGCCAGCTGAGTTTCCACCTCCATTGTCCAATAGCCGTGTTGCAAAGAATCTTGGAGTGTGGTTTGAAGATAATCTTCCCTTCTCTAGTCAAGTTAAGAGACTCGCGGGATGCTGTTTTGGCCTCCTTAGAGTCCTGAGAAGATTCTTCACACTGCTCCCTCAGGCGGCGAGAGAATCAGTGGTACGTGCGCTCATTCTCTCCCACTTGGAGTACACTAATGTGCTGTACGTGGGGATTCCGACCTACTCCCTTAACAAACTCCAAGTGGTGCAAAATGCGGCGGCCCGCCTTCTGGGTGAGATCCCGCCTAGGAATAGTGTGCGAGGTAATCTTCGCTCCCTTCACTGGCTCCCGGTGAGGGCGCGAGTGATGTTTAAATCTCTCACTATTGCCCATCGTGCACTGCATGGTTTAGGGCCATTTTATCTGCAGAAACGGTTCTCCTTTTACGTCCCAGGGAGGATATTGCGCTCTTCGGCCCTTAGGCTGGCTAAGGTTCCTTGCTTCAATCGACACCGATTAGGGGGTGCTTCCCTGGCCGTTCTTGCGGCTCGAGCCTGGAATGCGCTACCACTGGCACTTCGCTGTGTGGAAGATCCAGCAGTTTTCAAAAATTGATAAAAACTCATCTTTTTGTATGAAGTTCAGGCTATGCTTTGTTGATTCCCTATGCTCGCGCCGGGACACTCCTTGGAGTAGCTGTGCGCGTTAGAAGTTCAGATAACATATCATACAACAATTTGCATACACCTAAAAGAAGACAGACCTATTGGTGTTGCGTTGCCAATGCTTAATAGCTGAATCAGATAAACGAGTAACAAACATGATTTTGTTAATAATTAGAAACAAAAAGGTTTTTATTTTGAAAATGTTGGACTTTGAATTGTACAATTCTGGGTCAGTGGAAGCGATAGTGGTATTTTGAGTGTCTCAATCACTCCTGGTCTCACTTTTACATCATTTTCCTGTGCTGATTCTCACTCTGTTAGCCTTTTACTTCCTTTTTCTCCTGACATTTTTCTGAAATCCTCCATCTTTATAATGTCACACATCTTCACCACTTTTTTCACTGTCTTTTTGTCTGTACTTCCTTGTGTCGTACCTGGATCATGTTCTCTCTCTCTCTCACGCACACACACAGTCTCGTCATCCGTAAATGTGCTCTTTTCTTATTATTAGTTTCTTACTGTGAGTATTTTGACATCTGTGTACCACCTCCACAATCCCTCACATAAAATAGTAATTGCAATTGGCACATGCTTAACAATTGTTCTGTGCACTCTGCAGAGAGGCCAAGGATTAAATGAGAATATAGTGGAAACTACTTTATGATTCAATGAGAGGTATTGTCAGAAACTCGCAGTGCCTTCAGTTGTAGCACTGGAGCTTAGATTGCAATATTTTATGCTTTAAAAGGAGCCAATCATGCCACTGCACTTATCTTCAGTGAGTGCTCTGCTACTGCTAAACATACCTGTGTTACAATCCTCCCTGCAGTGCCCGGGTGAGCCAGAGAGAGTGTCTTGGGCCCATTTTCTGCAAGAGAGCCAGTGAGCTCACAGAGGCACTGCTACTGCATTTGTAGATATGTGTCCGCTGTCACACATATAGTGCTTCGGTGCACTGCTGACTGAGGCCTGAATCTGCGTGCCTGGATGCTGGACACTCACTGCAGCTGAGCTCCGTTTAAGGTCTCTCTTGTTATAAGTGGGCCAATGCCAGGTCTCACGCCGGCCTCTTGCACCAGCTCGTCATTGTCGTCCATCAGGCCCTGCAGGAACTGGCAGGCAGACTGGCTCCTTTAAGTGTGCGCCCGCCCTGGGAGTATTAGCGTGGCCCCCTTGCACCTGTGCCCACAGACGAGGGAAGGCTGAGTGAATGACCTGTTGATACTGAAGTTCCTCTGCGTAATGCAGAAAGCTCATCACATCAGCCAAAGCAATGCGCTATACCAACACCATCAATGAAACCACCAACAGAAGCCAAACACTTTTCAAGACAATCAAGCACTATATCAACCAATTGTTGGACAAACATGTGTTTCACTCCACAGAAAAGTGCAATACCATCAACTTCTTCTTCAGTGAAAAAAACCAGAAGATCCCACAACACTTAGACAACACCAAGCCTGCTTTATCTCTTACGTCTACCCCTTTCCTTTGAATCCCGCAATGGTCATCCTTCAAAACTCTATCTCTTGCACTTTTCACCGATATACTCATCCCCCTCAAAGCCCCTTGTAATGTAGAGCATATTTTGCCCTTGTCCTTCAACAAAGCTCTTCTTGGCGACCCTCTCTCATTCCTACTCACCAATGTCAATGCCCACCCTCACTCAAGGCAGCTTCCCAGAAACCTCTCAAGAGAGCCAGAGCCTCCCACTCCTAAAGAAACCTACACTCGACCCTGATGACCTCGCCAACACTGGTCCATCGCTCACCTATCATTCATTGGCAATATCATTGAGAAAGGAGTCTCTTTTCAACTCCAAGATCACATCAATGATAACCATCTTCTGCACACCAACCAGACTGGCTTCAGATCACACTGCAGCAGAGAGACAGCTACCTTATACATCGAAGATGATGCCATCCTGACTGCAGATGAAAATTGTCTCTCAGCTGATGCCGACACAGTCAACCATCCTCCCCTCATACACACCCTGTAGTCTCTAATGAGATTCATCGGCAGTGTCCTTCACTGGTTCGCCTCCACCCTTTCCAACAGACACCAGTTTGATCAAATGGGAACCTCCAGATCCCAAAAGATCCCTACCTGCAGAGTCACCCAACCTTCCATACTGTCTCCTGTCATCTTCAATCCATACATAAAGAGGCTTGCTGTTCTACTCACATTTAACAGCATCAAGATTCACCATTGTGCCAACAATATACTACTCTAGTTGAAAGTCTCCTCTCCTTCAATGCCTCTAAGCGCCTGCACATCATCCAGATCTGGATGTCCAGCGCCTACCTGAAGCTCAGCCCACACAAAACAGAATTTCTGTTATGTGCGAAGACCAACAAAGAAGAACAGTACAAACCTGGCTCAATGACATATACCTTGATGGATTGGAACACCAACTTTCACCAAATGCCATGTCACTTGGATTTACCCTAGACACCAACCACACCCTTAAGGAACACTTTTCCAAAAACACAAAGACAGACTGGTTCTAGCACTGTCTTGTAAAGAAAGTGAAACAGTTTTTTACAGAAAGCATCTTCAGAACTGCTGTTGAATCCCTTATACTCTCACATTTGGTCAGTAGTAACCCCTGCTCCATGGCCTCAAGAATCTCCACACTGGCAACCCTTAAGGCCATCCTCCACAGCACAGCACGGCTCATCCATGGCCTAAAGACATCACCCTTACCCTTATGGAACTCCATTGGCTCCCCTTGCCAGCTGGCACCATGTTCAAAACCAGCTGTATCAGCCACATTGGCATCGCAACCAGTATCCTCACTTATCCTGCAGACAAGCTACTCAACTCTTGTGGTTCTTGGCACACAGCAGCTAAGAAACCAGACACCAGACTTAGCCAGTAGGCTAAGAAGTATACAAGAAGTATACAAAAAGAGAAAACAAGGCAGTTGGCCTTTCTTTCTATGCACACATGATCTGGAACAACATCCCCATGTCAATCAGGGCCGCCCTAACACTGATCCAATTTAGGAAAAATGTGAAGTTGTTTTGTCACAAGAATGTGCACGTCGATACTTTGGTGCCAATATTGTAGCAGGCTATTTTAAAGTAAATGTTTTTGTGCCACACTGTTCAGCGGGAGAGCACAATTTGACATTACTGATGGTATGCTGTGTAGATGTACAGTGTGGTAACATTTATGTTGAGCAGCTTGTGGAGTGCTCCTTTGCTGTTTTATCAATACTTATGGTTTGGAAATGTATACATGAGTGAGGAATCTTTATATTCCTTTAAAAATAATGTTTTTTGCTTTGCTGGTAATTGTGTAAGAGTATGGTGAATATTATAAGGGTAGAACTAGCACACAATATTGTATCAGAAACGTTGTACTGTTGTACACTCTATTTACAGAAGAGAGTGAGTTCAGCACTTTTATTGAGAAAATGTTGCTTTATGCCATGCACCACTAACAATCCCCAACAACAAGCATTCTAGATTTCTTGTTTGATGTGGTCAGCTGGAGTTTTGAGATATATTATGAATTAATTCACCGTATTAACCCTTAATTAAGTTGTGTATCATGTTGGAGATTTGCACGCCTTTTTTACTTTGAGTTAGCATGTGTACTTTTCTGGTTATTCTGCTGTTTGACGTTGTATTTTGTTACAGATGGCTGCATGCTGCTTTTCACTTGGGTGACTGTGTTCTTGTTGTGTCCTTACCTGTATATCATTTTGGTGGTTGCACACAAGCCACATGTGCGGTTTTGTTTCTTTTGCTCTATTGGTCTGCCGTTGTATACTGCATTTGACTTTTACTGCATGCCGTGTATGCATGTGTACCTGGGTCACCTTGTACCTGTATGTGCTTATAGACCATTTGTGGTGAGTGTCGGAGCCCCTTTCAAAGGGCCCGGAGCATTCAGGAGTTACTAGGCCCAGCTGTAGCGGTTGAGAACTATTACTCCTGATGTTCCTGGGCCTGGCTTACTATGGGCTCTGAGTAACTGGGCCAAGTAGTTTATGGGCCTCTTCAGCACTTGCCTCTCCATGGTTGCACGGGTCCAGCAGTCCAAGGTTTCACAGGGGAGAGAGGTGCAAGGTTTACACAGGCAGAAGGCTCAAAATATGCTCAACAACCACAAAAAATCAATGTCTAGCCAGATACTGTATTTTAAGGAAATAAAGGTAGCATTTATATACAAACGTAAAGTTTAATACAGCACACAACAAATAATATACATAGTCCTTGTAAGGCCGGTATCTACCTTTGTCTGGACAAGATCCTGGGTCCCACTACCCAGATTACTAACTTTGGTTATTCCCCCATCATGTCAGGCAACATTCAGACTAAGCTCCCATAGTAAGCACGTTTCTTAGAAGTTCCACAATCAATCCTTCAATCAATCAGGGGTTTATAAAGCGCGCTACTCACCCGTGAGGGTCTCAAGGCGCTGGGGGGAAGGGGGAGTGCAGCTCCGGTTTCAATGGTTTCCAAAGTCAAAATGCCTCAAAGTTGCAGTTCTAATTCTGGGCAAATGTGTGTGAATGAGGTACACAGTGGTCAAAATGTTGACAAAGCAAAAGTAAAAGAAAATGCAGTGCGTACAGTTGGGTGGGTGTGTTGTGTGTTTGGGGTGGTGAAGTAAAGTAGGTGCGTGGAAGTGAATACAGAAGAGAGTGAAAATAGGATGCTGAAGATGAGAGAGATGATGTGTAATAACTACAGATGAACGAGATGTGGAGAGAAAAAGGATATCCATGTCTAACATAGAATCAACATAACGGGAGTGACTGAGACACTCTGAAGACCACTACCCCTTCCACAGGCATCAGTAGTGTTTAAATCAGTCTCACAATTTCAGAATTGGAACATTTCCAGTATTATTTGCAACAATAGAATTGTTTTTTATTTTGTTTTAAGTTTTATATAGCGCAAATTAGACCTGAAGATATCAGGTATCAGAGCGCTTTACATGAGCACCAGCTTCGTTACAGATGGACACATTAATTTTTGTTAGGCACGGGGAGATTACGTGATTTGCCCAGAATCACAGGATGTTGAGCATCGTTGCCAAGACTCAAACCCAGTTCCCCAGCGTTGAGGTCGACCGCTCTAGCCGTAAGGTTACATCCTCTCCCCAGTTGTTGGAATTCATTTATTTTTTAAACAGCTAATAGCCATTGACAAAGACAATCGTCCTGGCTGGTTTTAAGTGTGCCAGTTGTTGGGTTATATATGTAGATGCAATAACATAAAGCTCGAGAGGAACCAAAATACAGGTTAGGTGGCACACTATCGGAATCACAAAAATGTAGTTTACATGGATATGGCACGGTCTTAAATACAGAGACCCCACTCCTTTTATAGGCCCAGCCAATTGTTTTCATCCTACTTAATGTCGTGCTCAAATGCTCTGTAAAACATTAAAGGCTCTCTGGTTTTGTTAATCCTTCCCCTTTTCACTTAGCTCAGTAATTAAGTCGTAGTGCCAAGATGCCCCTAGGTGTACGTGCACATACAAGTATAATATTCACGTATTCTTCCAAATAGTAAACTGCCTTTCTAAATTCAGAATACTGGATAGCCCGTGTCCCAACAAACATGCACCACTGTCCATTAAGCGCGTGTGCATTGAAGGGGCACCTGCTAATGTAAATCCCCAAACAACAAGCATTGGGAAAGTCAATAGGTCTCTCCTATTTAAAGCTATTGGCTTTGCGTAAATGTTTTAGCCACGTTGCAGACCAGCATGGCTGCTGTTCAGCATGACTAAAAATTAGCAGCGTAAAGGAGAGTGGCATTGAGTGGAGTATTGTAACGTGGAGTGTTGTGAAGTAGAGTGGAGTTTTATGGAATGGCATAGAGAGTCGTGAAGTGGCGTAGAGTATAGTTGAGTGGTGTGGAGTGGCGTAGAGCAGCGGTTCTTAACCTGTGGTCTGAGGACACCCGGGGGTCCATGACACCACTCAGAAGGTCTGCAACTTCTTAGGAAATTAAATAACATTAGCAGAATTATAAAGTGTATATAAAGAAAGAAACAAAGTGTAAAAATTAACATTTTAAGTGTTCTGTAAATGAGAAGATTTGAATTTGGACGCTAAAAAATAAGTCGGTATCCTCCGATCCATTTGTGGGAGCAGTGCAAGTGCATCAAACAAAATATAGTTTGGATGATGGATGGCCTCAATTAAATTTAGAAAACCTCCAACTTTCCAATTAAAATTAAAATTTGGATGATTTTATAATTGAGATTAAAATCGAATATTTTGTCATCTATGTTTTTGTTTGAGGAATGCTTGTTTCCATATGTGTTTGTGTATTGTTTTGCCGTTCAAATCATCAAAACAGTGGTGTAGAGCAGAGGAGATTGCCGTAGACTGGAGTGGCATACAGTGGAGTAGAGTGGAATGGCTTAGAGTGGAGTAGAGTGTTGTAGAGTGGAGTGGTGTCGAGTGGAGTGGAATATAGCTCAATGGAGAAGAGTGCAGTGTTGCAGAGTAGAGTGTCATGTAGTACAGTGGTGTGGAGAAGAATGGCATAGAGTGCATTGGTGTAGAGGACAGTGGAAAAGAGTGCTGCAGAGTAAAGCCACGTTGAGTACAGTGGAGAGTTGCATAGAGTTCAGTGTCGTAGAGTGCAGTGGCGTAGAGTAGAGTATAGTCGCATATAGTGTAGTGGTGCAGAGTAGATTGGCATAGAGTGCAGTTGCATAGAGTGTATGGGTTTTGAGTTAAGTGATGTCGAGTGCATCGGCATAGAAAAGTGTAGCATAGACTGTCATGGAGTCGAGCTGCATAGAGTGGCGAGGAGTGGAAAAGAGTGGAATAGTGGAGTGGAGTAGAGTGAAGTAAATTGGCATTGAGTGGCATAGAGGGAGTTGCGTAGAGTGTCATAGAGTAGAGTAGTGTCACAGAGTGGTACAGAGCACAGTAGAGTGTTGTAGAGAGGAGTGTCAGATTGGAATAGAGTTTAATGGAGCAGAGGGTCAGAGTGGAGTATCAAGCAGTGGAGTGTCATAGAGTGGAGTGTCGTAGAGTAGAGTATAGTAGCGATTAATTACAGTAGTGCAGAGTGGAGTGGGTTTAAATAAAGTTGTGTAGAATGCATTGGCGTGTTGTGCAGTGACAGAGCGGAGTGGCGTAGAGTGGAGCAGAGTAGAGTTGAGTGGCGCAGCATAAACTGCAGTGGCATAGAGTGCAATTGCGTAGAGTGGAGTGACACAGAGTAGACAGATAGCGTGTCCCCCCCTCACCTAGAACATACACAGAAGGGTTTGGTGCTCGAAAATGCATTACGGGAAAATGAGCTATTTGAACCAGAATTCTATGATAAAAGTACACGGGTTGCCACTTATACGGGAAGGGCTAGTGATTCGATAATTGATTTTATCTTTGTTTCAAGAGGTTTTCTGAATTATGTGATTTCATATAATGCAATAGCTATGCCTATGAGTGATCATAATCCTGTGGGGTTGGAACTAGTGTATAGCTCCTTTTTGTCAAAATCAGCTGTCATCCATCGGTCTATATTGCCTGTAAAGGATAAGGATCAGGGGAGACGAATTAAATGGGAGATGGTTGTACCGGACAACTTTTTCATAACCCTATCCTCCTCAGTTTCTGAAGAGTTAAATGTATGTGCCAACCCGTTAACTGAGAGTAAGGAGGTTATATCTTCCTTTGAAGGTATTTGCCGGTTTGTGTCCATTTGCCTCACAGCTAAAGGTCAGGGGGGCAAACAAAAACCGGTGAAAGGCTGGTTTGACAAAAATTGTAGCAAAGCACACAACCGCCTTAAGAAAGCCCTCAATACTCGCCCAAGGGACAAAGCGTTAGTGGCGCGACTAAGAAAGGACTTCACCTCGGCCACTAAATTGCGAAAAAATGAATTAAAGAGTAAAGCCTGGGAAGATTTAATGGATAAAGCCCCCCTAAAAAACAGCGCGGAGTTTTGGTCTATTATTAACACCCCCTTACTTTCAGGTGACCAAAACTCAGTGCTGGAACTAAACATATCAGAGGAGGATTGGCTTCGGCATTTTGAAAATATTTATGACAGTAATAGGGAACTGGAACCTTTCATAATCCCTACTATGGGGATCCCCCTGGAGCCGGTGAGATTTGATATAATTGAGGTACTTAGAGCTATAGAGGAGACAGCAGGTCGCAAGGCTCCGGGCCCCGATGGAGTGCCAGCGGATATGTTCAGGGCAAATCCGCTGTTTTGGGCCAGTATTCTAACAAAAGTTTTTAATGCCTCTGCCGTAGTGGGATTCCCCCAGACCTGGTCTTTAGCAACAATTGTGCCAATATTTAAAAAAGGGCAGAGAGGAGACCCAAAATGTTACAGACCAATATCGTTGTTGGACTCCTCGGTAAAAATCCTAGGTAAGGTTGTCCTAGCGAGAATATCTGCATGGGCCAAGGGGAACAACACCCTGTCAGAGGCACAATTCGGCTTTAGGTCTGGGAGGAGTACTGAGGACCAATGCCTCAATCTCCACCTCATAATTTCTAAATATACCAAAGCAAAAGGGGGAAGTATATTCCTTGGCTTCATGGACTTGTCCACAGCTTTTGATCTTGTTAACAGATCTAAGCTGTGGGAAATGCTCCTGAAGATGGGCCTGGACAGTTCCTTGGTACACTTTCTGGCGGAGCTCCATAAAGATCTGAGGGCCTGCATCAGAATGACCACCGACGGAAAGTGTACCGAGAGTTTTAGATCAACTAGAGGGGTCCGTCAGGGATGTATCCTGGCGCCAATGTTGTTCACGCTTTACGTGAACTCTTTGGAGGACGACCTAACGGCTGCCACAAAGGATATCCCGAGCATGGGGGGGTGCACCAATTCCGGTGCTCCTCTATGCCGATGATGCGGTGCTAATAGCCAGGACCCCAGTTGCCCTGCAAAAGTTACTCGACTCCTTCGGTAATTTTATGTCCAGTCTTGACCTGGTGATTAATAAAAACAAATCACACACCATGTCAGTAGGATGTGGTAAACGTAAAGAAAAAACCTTTTTTTGCGATGGAGAGGTGATCACAAGTGTGAAAGTCTTCACATACTTGGGAGTGATTTTTGACCAAAGGGGAACTTGGACACCGCAGTTAACATCTAAAGCGAATGCGGTGAGAAGTTCATATTCTGCAATCCTGGGGTTTACTAAGGATTGGGGGGGAAACCAATGGAGGCTATCCTGGCCGTCTACAAAGCCAAGACAGTCGCGATCGCTAGATACGGGGCTGCAGTCTGGGGTTATGTTAATTCTAAATGCATTCAGATAGAGGAAA
Source organism: Triturus cristatus (assembly GCF_964204655.1). Classification (NCBI taxonomy): domain Eukaryota; kingdom Metazoa; phylum Chordata; class Amphibia; order Caudata; family Salamandridae; genus Triturus; species Triturus cristatus. The sequence goes on from NC_140590.1 coordinate 1,691,213,468, forward strand.
ACAAATTTCTTCATTCTCTGTTGGGACTACCCCAGTCAACTGCCACTCACTCTTTACATCTTGAGCTGGGTTTGGGCTATATTCTAGATATAATCAATCTAGCTCCACTCTTGATGTGGATCAAGCTCTGGCTTAACCCGAACCTCAGCCTTAACCATCGGATAATCAAAGATTGTCTTATACTAGATCACAGGAGGGATATTCAGTGGCTGTCTTATATTGAATCTATGGCCGCACATTTGGGACGCCCCGAAATCTTTAACAGCCCAGAATCCCTGTGTAAAGCTGATTTGCTGTGGGTGAAGACCAATTTCACCAGATTACGTATGGCCGAGCGTGAAGCGGATGATTTATGTAAACCCTCTGTGAGGGCTCATGTATTGATAACCCCATCTTTTGAGTTGGCTCCTTATTTGTCAGTGGTCACTAATTCTTTTCATAGGTGGCTACTATCCAAATTCCGTTTCAATCAAATCTATATGGTGCTGCGGGACGAGAAAGATTGGTGCAAGCTCGAGGAATCGATCCCCATGCAAATGCGATGGTTTCTCTACCCAGGATAATGCCCACTTTCTGTTCTTCTGTTCTTTTTATCACGAACCTCGTACCCAATATCTAAAATCAATTTTGAAGGAGCTAGGTTTTATCCAGTACAAGCCTGCGTTGTTATACTTACAGATGTTGCTTTCCCCTGTAATCATGTATTGCACTGCTAGCTTTTTGGCTGCATCTGTTAGATGTAAGAGATCAAGGTTAAGACTGGAATCACAGTTGAGGACAGATACTTGAATTCATGTTTATTGTAGTGTTGAGTGCAAATTGTAATGAATTTTGTGTAAATAATGCCTTTTTAACCTGCTTTTTAAATTTACCTACTGTTTAATACTGTTTTAATCTGTTTCTTAAATCATATGAACGTCAGATATTTGTTGTAGAATACTTTTATGATTTTAATTAATCGAATAAAGTGAATTTTGACTTGACTTGACTTGCGTAGAGCGGAGTGGAGTGACACAGAGTAGAGTGTGGTGGCATGGTGTTGTGGCCTAGAGTAGATTGTTTCATAGTAGACTGAAGTGGCATGGAGTGGTGTATCTTAGAGTGGAGAAGTAGAGGTAAAGTAGGATAGAGTACAGTCCATTGGTGTGGGGTGGAGCTGCATAGAGTGCATTGGCATAGAGTGCAGTTGAGTGGTGTAGAACTGATGGTGCAGACTAGAGTACAGTGGCATAGAGTGCAGTGATGCAGAGTAGAGTGGCGTAGAGTTTAGTGGTGAAGAGTGAAGTCTTGCAGAGTAGAATGCTGTAGAGTGCAGTGTGTGTAGAGTAGAGTGCATTTGCATGGAGTAGACTGTTGTAGAATAGTGGTGTATAGTAGTGTGGCATGGAGTGCATTGGGGTAGGGTGCAGTGGCATAGTTTTGCAGACTGGACTAGAGTGGCATAGAGTGCAGTGACGTAGAGCGCAAAGGTGTAGAGTGGCCTAGTGTACAGCGGCATAGAGTAGATATAGTAGATGCAAAGTACTTGGCGTAGAGCGCAGTAGCGTAGAGTGCATTGGTTTTGAAGAAAAGTGGTTTAGTGTGCACTGGCAAAAAGTGCAGTGGTGTAGAGCACAGTAGCGTACAGTGGTACAAAGTGAAGTGGGGTAGACTGGTGCTGTGTAGACTGCAGTTGCAGAGCGTGCAGTGGTGTAGAGTGGAGTGGTGCAGCATGCAGTGGCATAGAGTTCAGTAGAGTAGATTGTTTCAGAGTAGAGTGCACTGGCGTAGAGTGGAGTGGTACATAGAGGATGGCATTGGCTTAGAGCGGCGTAAAGTACTGTGATATAGAGTGCAGTGTTGCAGACTAAAGTGGCATAGAGTGGATTGGTGTAGTGTAAAGTGGAGTGGCCTAAACTGGAGTGGTGTATGGTGCAGCGGCAAAAAGTGCAGTGGTGCACAGTAGATTGGTGTAGAGTGCTTTGGCGTACAGTAGAGTGGTGCAGAGTTGAATAGAGAGGTGTAGAGTGAAGTGGCGTAGAGTACAGTGATACACAGTAGATTAGTGTGCTGTAAAGTGGACTGCCATAGAGTGTAGTGGTGTAGAGTGTAGTGGTGTAGTGTGCATTGGCACATTGGTCAGTAGAGTGGCATAGAGTAAAATGACACAGGGTAGAGTGCAGTGGTATATAGTACAGTGGTGTAGTAGAGTGGCATATAGTTCAGTGGAGAAGAGTGCAGTGTTGCAAAGTACGGTGTCGTGGAGTGCAGTGGTGTGAAGAAGAGTGGCATAGAGTGTAGAGGACAGTGGTGCAGAGTGAATTTGCATAGAGTACAGTGATGCAGAGAGGAATATAGTGGCATAGAGTTCAATGATGTAGAATGCAGTGGCGTAGAGTAAATGTAGTGGGCTGGCCCCACATGTTCAGGTGATGAAGTAGACGTAGCCGAGATAATTTTATGTAATTTATTAAGTCCATAAGTAGAAGTTACAGCAAGCTAGAACAAGCCCAGAACAGGCCCCACCAGGAGCAGCCTCCTAGCTGCTCAGCCCATCTTCCCAACTGTCTCACACACACACACAGGCACCCAAGCATTCCACTCACACTAACATTCTACGTGGAACACTCACACTGGCTGAGCAGCTAGGTACAGAATGAAAGGGAACATATTAACATGACCTGAGGATACTACACATCCTCTCCCTTTACATTGAAAATTAATAAGACCTAAACTAAACCCAAACTAAAATGAAAACAAATAAATTCAGAAATGTACAAAAGTTGTAAAGAGTCCATAAACCCAGAGATGCATGAAGAAATACATCACGAGAGGGAAAACAGACACACTAAGGCGGAAGGAAAGATGAAAGCATAGATCAACATACAAACACCATTCTCCTCCTTTAATACTGAACAAAGAAAATTTAAGAAGTGAAATAAGAGCTCACATAAACAAGTGACTATGATACCCAGACTAGAATCCTATGGGTAGAACGACACCCAAGGAAGTACTTCTCACGTGAGAAGATTGTGGCGAAAACCCAATACGCCACCCCTCATGTGAGGGACACTATGGGACTTAAACCCAAGTGGGTTCGGATCCCATCCTCGTCGCCATAAATGTAGTGGGCTGGCCCCACATGTTGAGGTGATGAAGTTGACGTAGCCGAGATGATTTTATGTAATTTATTAAGTCCATAAGTAGAAGTTACAGCAAGCTAGAACAAGCCCAGAACAGGCCCCACCAGGAGCAGCCTCCTAGCTGCTCAGCCCATCTTCCCAACTGTCTCACACACACACACAGGCACCCAAGCATTCCACTCACACTAACATTCTACGCGGAACACTCACACTGGCTGAGCAGCTAGGCACAGAATGAAAGGGAACATATTAACATGACCTGAGGATACTACAGTATAGTTATGTACAGTGCAGTGGTGCAGTGTAGATTGGCATAGAGTGCAATTGTATAGAGTGTATACATTTTGAGTAAAGTGGTGTAGAGTGCATTGGCAGTGAGTGCATTGGCATACAGTAAAGTGGCGCAGAGTGGAGTGGTGCAGAATGGAATGGAGTGGTGTAGAGTGGATTGGCATATAGTGCACTGGCGTAGAATGGAGCTGTATAGAGTACAGTGCATTGGCGTAGACTGCAGTGGTGCAGAGTAGAGAGGCATAGAGTAAAGTGGAATGGAGTGGAGTGGTGCAGAGTAGAGTGGAGTGGGGTAAAGTGGAGTATGCATGGTGTGGTAGTGTACTGCCATTACAGACAACGCATTTTCAATTGAAATTACTATTGTACTGATAAACGTATACAGTGCACAAACGATAATGTGTGGAAATGTCATTAAGTACAATATTGATTTGGTTTGATTGATTTAAAATATTTGTTTCCACCAACCTTCACAGCCTACCACCAGCATTCCTCCAGTAGATAGGAAGACTGTCACATAAATACTCTCACTTTGAAGTCAGATAAAGAAAAGTAAACGCCCTGCTCCCTGGAAGACAGAGCCTGACTTCTGTCTTTGAATGCACAGCAAACGTGACAAGATAAGAACAAGATTTAAAGGCCTGTTTAAAGAAACAGAACACTGGTGGAAGGATACAGTAAATAAAATATGGGTATGGAAGGGGCAAACTCAAGCTGGGCAGCCTAAACAAATAAAAGCAGCAAACAGAAAGCAAGCAAATGTGAGTTACAAACCAGAAAGCCAATGAATGGCAAGCAACACACTCTACGACGGCAACACCCAGAACCGCCTCTGAAGACTCCAGAATGTCCAGAACGCTGCAGCAAGACTAATCCTCAGCATCCTCCTCACAGCCACATCACTCAACACCTCCAATTTATGACCCAGTTTCAGTTCTTTCATGCCCTCTTTGGTCGGGTCACTAAGAGTGCACAGGCACATTGGTCCAAATTCTAAATGTGTTTACATCTAATATTGAGGATAGTGGCATTTGTTTTTATTATTGTAACACAGCAGAATCTCACTAATATTTTTGGAAATAATTTAAGTGACCCCCCTCCTATTTTCCTATGTGAAGTCCTGTTTTACTCTAAAACAAACTTTTCTTTAATGGATGTTGCACGAAACAGATTTCTCTGCAAAATGTCTGCAATAGACTCCCACAGATCACCCACACTGAAAATAAATTACAGGGAAACTGTATTTAAAACAATTTATATAATAATTATTCATGGTCATCAGGGCAAGATTCTCTGCAGAACAGAGTTTACTCTATCAAGGGGGCCCCCTGAAAGGCTGGGGCTCTGGGCCATAGCAACTATGCCAGTGCCTTAAAACTCATCTGGTACCAAATACAAGGTACGAAAACTATGGCGGAAGTACTACCACGTAGAAGGTGCCCTGGACAGTTGGGGTTTATTTGTAAATAATCCGGCCGCAGCCGCCCCTGACAGGAGAAACCGGAGGGGTGTGAGACCAGAGTCTGGACAGGAGGGGTGGGCCCTAGGATGGGACTCCTCCCCCTCCTCACCCCTTCCCCCCAGCCCCTCCTTCGCTCCCAGGCGAGTTGTTTTCGAAGATCCGTCCACAGGCGGACCACGAGACGTGCCAGGGGCTGCACCGGAAGAGATTTCTGGAGTACAGGGGTGAGCGACTGAGGGGGTGCACGAAAGAGACTGCAAGGCTGGGAGATCACGGAGAGAGGGAGAGCGACGTAGGGAGGCGTCAGAGGAGGGAGGGAGGGAGGAACACGACACCGGGCGCGAGAAAGAGGCAAGCGGAAAAACACAGGGTGAGGTAGAGCATAGAGGAGGAAGCAACAGGGACAGAGAGGCAGACCGAGAGAGGAGAAGCACAACGCAGGCAGGGAAGGGGCTGATTCCAGCCAGACAGGGAACAGATCGATAGGAGCCCGTGGGAAAGAGACAGAGAAAACTGAGGCAAGCGACAGATCCAAGCGACCAGGAAAACAAAGAGGGGTGGGAGGCAGAGATGAGAAAATGAAAACCAGACAGAGCTGAGAGCGTGAAAACAAGCTTAGAAAGGAGAGAGCGAACAGATAAATAATAATATATGGAAAACATACTGAGAAGAGGCATGCAGATCAGAAACTAGATGATAGAGTCAGAGTGAAGAGACATCAAGAAGGTAGAGGAAACGAATCGTAAGAGACTGCGCCAGAGTGCGTGAACACATGAAAGAGAGAGAGAGAGAGAAAATATAGAAGGTAAAAGAGCTATATAGAGAAGAGGGGAGAGCGAGAGTGAGTGAGCCCGAGAGGGGCGGGGCATAGACAATCAGTCCCCGCCCACTTCTGCCTGAGATGAGCGACACCGGCGCCAAGGAAGCAGTCTTCGGAAGTCTGCAACGAGAGCACAACTTCCACCTGCAACAGATCTGAAGGAATCGCCGGCCCCTGTCCAAGGGCCAGCAGCCAGGACGCCCCGCGTGCTCCTACAGACCGAGGTAATTGTAGGTTCAAAGTTCAAGGCTAAATGTGCCTCCATTCTGAAATAAAAAACCGACTGTTGCCACAGGTGACTCCTATCTTTGGATCCCGAGCAAAGGTTACCTGGAGGCTCACCTGAGATCGAGGTCAGAGGTCACGGCTCAACTTAGGAGCAATCTTTACTGGAGTTAAACTCAATAACGCACCATTGCTGGAGGTCACAGGTGTCACCTTGGGTCTGTGCAGCCTGAACCGGAATCCAAGCTGTGCTGGGGGTTGAAGACTATTGCTCTGTTGAAGACGTGGGTCATTATCATCTCTGCAGTGACCCTGGAGGTCCAGGATGAGTAACCCCCACTGCTGGGGGCCAGGAATCGAGCTGCCTTGATACCGGAGCACAGGGCGAATTTGAATGTGCCTCAGGAAACAAGGACTTCTGGAGTGGCGCTGCTGCTGAAACTCAAGATTGGGTCAGTGCTGAAGTTCAAGGCTTGTTTAGCTTTTGTGTCAAAGGTCAAAACCAAGTGTGAATCCGTTCGAGGCTGATGTGGTGTCTGCCAAGGCGACATAACCCAAGACTGGATTCTCATCCCTGCCCACCACCTGCGCGACCCTGGCTGCCTCGTCTGAAGAAAGCATGTCCCACCACTCCCAGCTGCTGCACCTCGTCGCAGGAGGGTGAGTTTTGCATTGTGATGTCATTTGTGGGATATTTTTGTTGTTCTTTCATTCATACTCCTACCAGGTGCTGCATGACGGTCCACCATCCACCCAATGACCAGCTGCACGCAGTGCATCCTTGCCCCGACTGGTCCATCCATGTACCATGCATTGGGAGCGCCCCTCGGCATCTGCCAGGGAAACAGTTGCACCCCCCCCTAATCCAATTTCCTGAGAGCAACCGGTGAGAGGTTTAGTTCTTTGCATTGTAGAACTAGGCATATATATCATATGTGTATGTAGCAGGCCTAGGCGGGCAGGTTCTAGCACAAACAGGCCCAAGGGTGAAATTTAAGCATTTTGGGCCAGCCCATGGTCCTATGCTGTGCATTAGAGGTGCACGCCATCTATGTGTGTAGCAGGGGCAGTTTACTCTCCGAAGCAGAGTGTGAGCACCTACGAGGTTGTGAAATTATTTTATAGGAATAAAAACACTGAGATTTAATTTGCGGCACCGAATCAGTCAAACAGTACAATTTTCTTTCATCGTTGCACGCAGACGCGCAGGGATCGGAATCTACGGTTCTGTTGTGTTGTGCAGTTTAGCAATGACACTGGGTGCACTCCTGCGTAGAGCGATAGGCGCCGGTGCAGCGGCGTTGTCCCCGTGATGCGTCATGTGCTGTTTTCAGTGGGAGCTGACAGGTGGAGCAGCCGCTCACTGCAGCCAGCCGCAATAACATGGCCCTGTTGGAGGGAGCAGGCCGGGACCGGGCGGCCGCGGCACTCCTTGGTCAGGGAGCCTGATGTGCGTGCATTAAACGGTGCAGGCATCAGCTGGTGCTGATTGACTGAGGCAGGCGTGCTGCTGCGTCACCCGTGTTCACTCGCAGTGTGGCATCTGTAGTGCATTGACTGAGGCAGACGTGCTGCTGCGTCACCCGTGGTGAGTGGCAGTACGGCACGGGTGTCAGTACAGTGCATCGGCGGAGGACCTGGGGACACACAGATATGCTGCAGCGTCGCCCAGTGACAGTTCGGCACGGGTGTCAGTCAGTGCAGTGCATTGGCGGAGGGACTGGGAACAAGCAGATATGCTGCTGCGTCACCCACTCATGAGTGACAGTTCAGCACGGGTGTCAGTCAGTACAGTGCATTTACTGAGGGCCTGGAGACAAGCAGACATGCTGCAGCGTCACCCACTCATTAGTGACTACTGCACGGGTGTGTACAGTGCATTTACTGAGGGCCTGGAGACTGACAGGCATGCTGCAGCGTCACCCACTCATGAGTGACAGTTCGGCACGGGTGTCAGTCAGTACAGTGCATTTACCGAGGGTCTGGAGACAGGCAGACATGCTGCAGCGTCACCCACTCATGAGTGACAGTTCAGCACGGGTGCCAGTCAGTACAGTGCATTTACTGAGGGCCTGGAAACAGGCAGACATGCTGCAGCGTCACCCACTCATGAGTTCAGCACGGGTGTCAGTCAGTACAGTGCATTTACTGAGGGCCTGGAGACAGGCAGATATGCTGCTGCGTCACCCACTCATGAGTGACAGTTCGGCACGGGTGTCAGTCAGTACAGTGCATTTACTGAGGGCCTGGAGACAAGCAGACATGCTGCAGCGTCACCCACTCATTAGTGACTACTGCACGGGTGTGTACAGTGCATTTACTGAGGGCCTGGAGACTGACAGGCATGCTGCAGCGTCACCCACTCATGAGTGACAGTTCGGCACGGGTGCCAGTCAGTACAGTGCATTTACTGAGGGCCTGGAAACAGGCAGACATGCTGCAGCGTCACCCACTCATGAGTGACAGTTCGGCACGGGTGCCAGTCAGTACAGTGCATTTACTGAGGGCCTGGAAACAGGCAGACATGCTGCAGCGTCACCCACTCATGAGTTCAGCACGGGTGTCAGTGAGTACAGTGCATTTACTGAGGGCCTGGAGACAGGCAGACATGCTGCAGCGTCACCCACTCATGAGTGACAGTTCGGCACGGGTGCCAGTCAGTACAGTGCATTTACTGAGGGCCTGGAAACAGGCAGACATGCTGCAGCGTCACCCACTCATGAGTGACAGTTCGGCACGGGTGCCAGTCAGTACAGTGCATTTACTGAGGGCCTGGAAACAGGCAGACATGCTGCAGCGTCACCCACTCATGAGTTCAGCACGGGTGTCAGTGAGTACAGTGCATTTACTGAGGGCCTGGAGACAGGCAGACATGCTGCAGCGTCACCCACTCATGAGTGACAGTTCGGCACGGGTGCCAGCAATACAGTGCATTTACCGAGGGCCTGGAGACAGGCAGACATGCTGCAGCGTCACCCACTCATGAGTGACCGTACTGCACGGGTTTGTACAGTGCATTTTCCTGAGAGCCTGGAGACAGGCAGACATGCTGCTGCGTCACCCACTCATGAGTGACAGTTCGGCACGGGTGCCAGTCAGTACAGTGCATTTACCGAGGGCCTGGAGACAGGCAGACATGCTGCAGCGTCACCCACTCATGAGTGACCGTACTGCACGGGTTTGTACAGTGCATTTTCCTGAGAGCCTGGAGACAGGCAGACATGCTGCTGCGTCACCCACTCATGAGTGACAGTTCAGCACGGGTGCCAGTCATTACAGTGCATTGGCAGATGACCTGGAGACAGGCCGACGTGCTGCAGAGAGTCACCCAACTGCGTCACGGCCTGTCAGTGGTCCAGGCTGCGAGGGGTTGCGCCACCTCTGGAAGGGCGCTCTTCCCGCCGGCATCGAGTTGGCCTCTGACGCGTTTGCAGTTTGTTCCCGGGGGGGGGTGTGGCCCGGGGCGCGTGCGCAATGCCTGTTATCTAGCCCCCGCCACGGTGCGTGGAGTTTATATTGTAAATATGTGTGGTTCCAGGTTTAGCGCCTCAGTGCCAGCGTCGAGGGTAGCCGGGTGGCGGCAGTGCCTTGCGTCATCGCCTGAGGGTGGGAGAGGTCTGTGCCAGGGGGCCCGGCCCCTCACACACCTCCAGCCCTTGGCACGCGCCATCTTGCGTCACGCGCGCGGTGTCCCCGGGTCAGGTCCATCTGTCCAGCAACTTGCCAGGCCAGGCTGCGGGGAGGTTTCTTTTTTTTTTTTCCTCGGTTGAGCGGTGGGTTGCCAAAAGCAAGGTTTGGGAGCTTAGACCTAAAGTTAAAGAGAGAGACTCTGTAAAGAACTCCATGACCAAGGTACTTGAAGAAAGCACCAGTGTACCTAGAGTCGCAGTTTTATTCCCCTGCTTATTTGACCCCTTTTCCGAAAAGTGCATCCAACTACGATTTATGAGACCATAAAGAACGCAATGTTCAAAACAAAGGCCTGCTGAAATTTTGTGGCTAGCATACATGAGTTGCAGGCACATTCACAAATGCACCGGACACACATAAGAAGAAAACTTCATGCAACTCAAACTTGGATCTTCTCCATGCTCACCAACTGAATGTTGTTCTGCTTGTTTAGTTGAAGGGCTGCTATTTTCTGTTAAAACAAAAATACAGTCGCTCGCACTTCATTTAAAGCTGTTGTATAAGGGACTGCTCTTTGGGATGGATGTTCTGTTTTTTTATGGGTGATGCCCCAGAGAAGGATTGTGTGTTTTGTGCTAATTGTATTTCTGGAGTTTGAACCATCCATTCTTTCCCCCGGGAGTTTCTCTTACTTCCTGAGTTGTGCAGTTTCTGCAGCAGGAAGGGAGCTTCTTTAAATCAAACCTGCCGCCCTGAGTATACAGTGCTTCGCTAGTGGCTGGCTCTTGTAGGAGTCTTAGAGACAGACAGGGAGTATTATACTTTTACTATCTATGACCTGTTGTCGATGCCATCAGAAGAACTCTAAATGGGCTTTCTGCGTAAGCAAGATGGCACATCGGCGAAGCCTGCAGTGAGCCTTCTCCTGGTTCTGACTAGAGTAAAACGAGCTGGGATGAGTTACTGGCCAGTCTCATTTTCTTGCCACACACGCGCACAAAGCCCCTGCTTCTGGCTGGAGGGGCTTCTGGACACTCCCCAGGGAGGTTGGTAATAGACTGTGAGCTCTCTGAATGGCAGGCTCTTTCCTGGGATCGCCTGGATTCTTAGGAGTCCTTTTTTTTTTTTTTTATAAATTGAAATTTCTGAATACAAAGGGAGGAACAATACAGCAATTTTACATAAACAGCATTCTGACGATGAACCACAGCGGTATGACAGGGAAAGTGGGGACTCGTGGCGTTAGAGGTTCTTTGGGGGGAAGGGACAGTAGGTGGGATACAAATGTTCTCTCTGTATACATTCCATTTGTCCCAAATTGCGGACCACTTTTTGGGACACGCCTGTGCAACATACACTGTCTTTTCTCTAAGCATGCACCAATCCATGTCTGCCTTCCAGGTAGTCAATGTAGGCAACACTCCAGAGCCCCACAGCCGGGCGATGTTTCTCTTAGCTACCATCAGGCCCAGTGTTACCCACATTTTCCCTTTGCTATTTAAATCGGTAGGTTCCCAGACATCCAATAGACATCGCTTGGCTTCAGGTCTGAGTCTCACTTCGAGTACTTCATTTATACAATCATCTATCCCCTTCCAGTAAGTCTGAATATCTGCACAGTCCCATATCATGTGCATGAATGTACCTTTCTGCCTACATTGCCTCGTGCACAACCCGTCAGACACTCTCCCCATGCTAACGAGCCTGGACCCTGACACATAGACCCTATGTAAAATCCTCAACTGAACCAGGCGGAGTCTGGAGGAAATCGCGACTTCTCTCGGGATGCTACTGCCTCCTGCTACTCCCCGTCGTCAAGTACTAATCCATCTCTCTCCCACCGCCCCCTGGTCAAAACGAGAGGATCGCAAGTGTTGTTTATTAGTTTCTTGTATGTGAGGGAGATCGCTTTTGTGGGCAGAGGCGAGGACTCTGGGGGAGATTCCCCTTGGGCTAATTCAGTATTAGTGCATGACGCACCTGTAAATACCGGAAATATTCAGTATCAGCTAATTCGTATTCTTTTTTTCAGGGCGGCAAATGACACCATCTGCCTCAGATCTCCGTTCTTTGAGATCCCGATCAGATCCCATTTGTCAAACCCTTTCGATGCACGCAGAGTTCCCAACTGCGCAGTGTCCCACAAAGGAGTGGCCCTGGTGAGCTTCTGGTCCCACCCCAGACTTTTATTCACTGCCTTCCAGACTTGTACCGAGTGTCTGGTTGGCCCAGTGAGTGGAAACTTTTTAGCATTGGAGTAGATGGCCCTGTTGAAATTGCCTCGTGGAAGCAGCCATTTGCCCATCCTATACTCTGGGTCATCCCTGCACCTATATGTACAGTGATTGATTGCGGCCAGATGGGCAGCCCAATAATATATATTTTTTTATGTCTGGGAGAGCTATCCCACCATCACACCATGACAGTACTAGCTTTTGTAAGGCTATGTGTGGTCTGCCCTCCCAGAGTAGCTCTCTTTGGAGGCCTTCAACTTCTTTAAAATATCGTGCTGGGATTGGGTCGGGGTGGTTCTGCAGGGCATACAAGAAACAAGGCAAAGCCATCATTTGAATAAGTGCTTCTCGTCCCAGCAGAGATAGCGAGAGCGTCCTTCAGTGTGCAACATCTCGCGTCAATCTCTGGAGGGGGAGGCAGATTACGATCGTACCGCGTATTTGAGACTGTTGAGATGAAGATACCCAGGTATTGGAAGCCATCCCGGGCCACCTGGATTGGGCAGTTCTTTGATGGGGGTGGGGGATCACCACTGAGGACATATATTACAGACTTGGTCCAGTTGATCCTGTAACCGGAATTCTTCCCAAAATCTTTAAATATGTTGATGACTCTATGACGCGATGCCTTTGTGGAGGCATGATATAAAAGAATGTCATCCGCATATAGGAGAAACGGTCCTCCCATGTGTCCGCCCACTTGAGGCCACAGATTATTGGACCTTTACGGATCCATGTCGCTAATGGCTCAAGGGAGAGCACAAACAATAGTGGGGACAACGGACAGCCCTGACGTGTCCCACAGCCCAACGTAAACACCTTCGACTTCTTGTTGTTGACCACTACCTGTGCCATGGGCTTGGCATACAACAGCCTCATCCACCCGAAAAATTTGGGTCCGAAACCTAGCTTCGTCAGGACTGCAAAAAGATACGACCAATCGATGGTATCAAATGCCATTGTGGCATCTAGTGATACTACCATTGCCGCCTCCTGAATCGTTTAGATTCTGCCCAGTACGCCATGCAGCCGCCGCAAGTTCAGTGCTGTATTACGATGAGGCATAAAGCCTGATTGATCAGGGTGTACTGGCTTTCCGAGAACTGGGGTCAAGCGACTCGCCAACAGGTTGGCCAAGATCTTGGGTTCTGCTTTTAGCAGGGAAATAGGTCCGTATGACAAGTACCTATCCCTGGGCTTACCTTCATTATAAATTGTCATTAAGGTAGCTACCCACTGGTCATAGGGAAGCATTCCCTTCTCTTTACTCTCTGCAAACATTGCTCGTAGGTGTGGGGCAATGGAGTCAGGTTTTAGTTTGTACAGTTCTATCGGCAGGCCATTTGAGCCTAATGCCTTACCGGACTGGAGGTTTCTTATCGCCTGCACAACCTTGTCGTTTGGGAAAGGGCTATCTAAGGACTACCGTTCATCAGGCGACAAAGCAGGAAGTCGTATGTCTGCAAATGGCACCTCTGAGTCCTCCTCTGACAAGGCAGAGCTTGTTCGGTATCTAAGGAGTCTTTCTTGAGGCCATGGGCCATATGTACAAACTAACTTTCCCATACACACCGAATGGGTAAAACCCTTTGATAAATCTGATCCCATATTTGGGTGGCTGTTGAGGCATCCCTGTGCAGCACTTCTCATTTTCTGCTGAAAGGGGGGTATTAGGGCAAATGAACCCTGTGCCATTTACTAAGCTATCAATTCTTGACACTGGACTTTGCTGGAGCTAACCTACTATGAATGTTTGGGGTGAGTGACTGAGAACCATGTATCTGTGCAGGCCCCGAAATCTAGGAATAGCTTGGCGGAAGTGCGTAAAATAGGAACATGCATCATCAGATGGGTGCCATACCACCAGTCACAATGAAGTATAGAAAAAGGGATGGAGGGAATGGTTACATTAATTTCACCCCCTGGTAATCTGGCCGCACCCCAGTCCATCGTTATTTTGCACACCATGCCACCTCAGTTGACCCAGCTGTATGCAAATCCGATTTGACCCTGCTCTAATCTGAACAGACTGGCCCATCTTCCCAGTCCAAGTCCTCCTTGAACTGGAACACTAGTATCCCAAGACCGGCTTTTAATTTATTAGGGCTCATCAGTTATGCTATGTTAAATGTTATGTCAAATTTACTTATAAAGTGCAACCCAAGGGTATATTGGCGCTGCTTCAGCATTAGGGGTGAATTGACTTGATCTAAAAAGAAATCTTGGGACATTAGTTTTTGAAAAGCAAGGTTTTTAAAGCTTTTCTGAAGGGCCAGAGGTCGGTAATATATTTGATATGTGTTGTAAGTGAATTCCAGAGTTACGAGGCATTTAATACAAAGACTCGTCCTCTCCAGGAAGAGAGTTTGCTGTTTGGAATCGCCAGATTTTTAGCTCCAGCGGAGCGCAGTTGTCTGGATTGGTGGTACCACTTAAAGCATTTTTGTAGGAACTCTGGGCCTTTTCCGAGGAGTGCTTTGTGTGTAATACACAAGGCTTTAAAGGATATTCTCTGTCAGGCTGGTAGCCAGTGGACCGTACAAAGTGCATGTCTAGTGGAATGATATTTAGGGAAGCCCAAACGCATGCATACTGCAGTGTTCTGAAGGACTAGAAGTGTTTTAAGGAATTGTTTTAGAATGTTCAGGTAAAGCCTGTTACAATAATCAAGTTTGGACAGGAAAAGACTAGTAACAAATAATTTGCGTACATCCTCTGGGAGATAGGGTAGAGTTTTCTTCACAATTTTGATGGTGTAGAAAGCAGATGAAATGACAAATTTTACTTGCTCACCATAAGTGAGTTTATTGTCGAGTTAGACTCCAAGATTTTTAACTTTGTTTACTGGCACAGGAAGATTGCTCAGTTCTTGCCGTCACCAACTTGGTGACCAAAAGGAGGTGTCTTTGCCAAAAAGGACCACCTCGGTCTTTACAGAGTTCAACTTAAGGCAGTTTGAACTCATCCATTCGTTGATAGTTATCATGCAGTTTTTGACTCTCTTTTTGGTGTTCTCTTTTGTTGTAGGCCGAAGATACAACAATGTGGGTGTCATCCGCATATGACCTAAGGGAGAATCCAAATGATATGACCAGGGTGGCCAAAGATTTATCGTAAATATTGGATAAGGTGGCAAACAAACCCACGGTTACCCTTTGTTCACTGACAAAGGAACTAAGTAGGGCTAGTGCTTTCCCTTTGATGCCAATTTCTGCGCGATGGTCAATCAACACCTTGTGATTGACAGTATCAAAAGCTGCTGAGAGATCAAGCAGAATAAGTGCTGCTTTCCCACCACTGTGTAATGTGGCTCTGATTTGTTCCGTAGCTGTGAGGAGAGCTGTTTCTGTGCTATGTTCACTTCTGAACCCATATTATGTTGGACCAAGGAGTTGCTTAACCTGTAGATAGATAATTGATTAATTAGTTTTTCAACAATTTTAGCTGGGAGAGCAGTCCTTGAAATGGGGCGGTAATTGTTAGGATCTTGAGGGTTCAGATTTGATTTTTAGGTCTCGCCTCCGCAGCGCGCATGCACTGTATAGGAGGGACTTTAGCTGTCGCTCTGCTCATTTTCAAGCACTGCACTCGTGGCTGCATCCACCTTGCGGGAGCGAGCAGCGGCGCGCCACAAGCACGAGTGCAGTGCTTGAAAAGTGAAGACTGCACGCGTGCACCATTTTTTATGGCACCGGGGCAGCTTGCTCCTCATTGCCGTCGCGCTTTTCTTTTCCGACACTGTTTATTTATTTTATTGGGCACCGGGGCAACTTGCTCCTCATTGCCGTCGCACTTTTCTTTTTGTGATCCAGCTGGCCAAATTTTATTTTTGTGACTGTATACCCTTTTCGTAAGCAGCGCAGCAAAAGCGGCGTGCTGCGCCGCTTAAGTTACTATATTGAAAAATAGTGGTTTTGAATCCATATCTGCAAATCCGCAGGAGGTGATGCATGCACCAGAAAAGCTTGTCCTGTGTTGCAGTACTGGGGCATGTGTAATGGCTGCCCAGGTCCTCCTTTTCTACAGCCCACAGACACAACAGGGGTAGGGAATCACAGGGAGTGGAGGATGACACCAGGAAGTGTAGGATGACAAGGAGAGGTCAGGAGAGGATATTGTTCTACAGAACACCTGCGCTGCCCTTAGCACCCCACACATCCTGATTGTGCCATCCTGATTGTGCCTATCTTTGCCTGGATTCACACTCTCGCAAGACTTTCACCTCTCACAAGATCGGGAAACACTTGGGCGTAGCTGGCTATAAAACCCACTACCTCCACTAAACTGCCTGTTATTGAAGTTTCCCTTTTGATGTGGTCGAGTCTTCGTGAGTAGTTGCTTCAGTTTAGACGCCCTTTCTTCCCGAGACCAATATCCTCCAAAGATAGGCTTAATTATTATCGCAACCTAATAAAGAAAGAAGATCAAGAGACTACAGCTGTCTTCTGCTAACGGTAATGGAAAACGAGCAGCGCAGCCAAGCACATTCTTACTGTCCTTTGGGAGGGCTCTCTCGCCATTTATTCTGCTGTCATGCAAACCTTGTTGGCAGGGTTGGACTGGTATCACAAGTGGGCCCGGCACTCCCAAAAAAGGTGGCCCACATTCGCAGATCGTCTCTTTCCATCTGCTTAGTCTCATTGGAATCTGACACGTTCTTTTTTGTTAATTTATTTTTCTGATTTTATATAACGCCAGATAATCCCTGCAATTGAGTTTGCAGTGTCGTATGCTCTGTGCATGCACGTGCAGTGTCTGGTATTCTATTTAAGGGAGTGTATAGTGACTGGTGCTGTCTGGAAGCACTGTGCAGGTCTGGTGCTCCCTGGAGGGGAGGCTACAGGGACCGCTGCTCTCTAGGGACAGTGTGACGTGCCCTGGCAGGGAGTGTGTACAGGGCCCGGAGGTCTCTGAAAGGGAGTGTGCACCGCATGGCGCTCGCTCTCAGGGATACATTTAGTTTCTGTTGCTCTCTGCAAGCAGTATGCAGCGCCTGTTATTCCCTGTAGTGTGCAATGTCTGACAAGGAGTGTGGAGTGACAGTTGCTCAGCTCTCCGAGTGCAGAGTGAAGACCGTGGTATTCCTTCCCTGGGTGGCAGTGTTTAGGGGGGGGGGGTGTATTTCCCAGGCACCGCGTATACAGCACCAGGGCATCTCTGGCAAGAATATATAATGTGTTCCTTGTGTTTGTGATATGTTAATTGAACTCCATTACACATTGTAAACAAAACATGCAGTTGTTTGCATAGAGCCAGTTGTATTTCAGTAGGGACGAGTTTACTATGCGTTTAAAGTGTCTGGGGCTCAGCTTACGTTTCCTGCTCCTGGGCCACTTCGGCCACCAGTTCCTCCAAAGGTATGTGCACTGTAATAAAACCATAAACACAAATGCTGGTGTGAATGCTGTCACTAGCATCAAAGTGGCCAGAAGCGTTTGAGGCGCTATAAAGAAGAAGAAATTAAGTACAATAAACATTCGTATTTACAAGAGTTTGAGCTATGGCATTGTAAATGACAATGTCTTTTATTTATGTGTTAATTATCAAAACCGATAAATAAAACGCATTGTCATTTGCAATGCCAATAGCCTAAACTCTCGCAAATGCGAGAAATATTGCATTGCAAATGCTTGTTTCAACAGCGGAAGGATGCCGGCCATTTTCTATTGTTTAGGGGTAAATGGGGGTTAGTTGATCAAAAATAACGGCCGTGGCCAATTTTGCCAATGAGGGTGATAGGATTCGAGTGGGGAACCTGATTTAGCGAATTGATGAGTTGTTTTACTTGCTCCTTGTTTAGGGGAGAGACTTTATTTAAACTTGTAGATTCAGCGAGTGAAAGGTCAGAGCTTACATTTACTGTTGCTGGTTTTGCATGGGCAGCGAATTTATTAAAAATCACTTCCACTTTATTGAGAGAGCCATTGGTTAGTGTGTTACAAAAAGCCTGACTGGTTTAGGTAACAGTGATGTTAATAAGGGTGGCAAGCTTATTGACTGGTCAAAACAGTTCTTTGTTTGAGTTTTTTGCTAATTAGATTTTTTGCGAGAAGTAGTCTTTTTTTTTTTTTCTTCTTCTATAGCTTTTTTGTATTCTGCGAAATAATTGTATTTTTAGGTCTCGTCTGACCCAGCGCTTGCGCTGGTCTGGCGAGACTTTAAGTAAGGGCTTCAAAAAATGCTACCGCCGGCTACAGCTTGCAGTGCATGTGCGCGGGCGCGTGCTTGAGCAGAGGCGACAAATGGCATTCCTCATGCTCATTAAGCGCATCGCTCGCCGCGCGCTTGATCGCGATCACTTTTTCACGAGCCGATATTCACTGAACAGGTCTGTGCAGGAAGTTATAAAATTCCTTGCAACAGTCCCAGCCGCATCCTTGACTTTCAGCAGAGAGGACACCGATTTGGCGCAATCTCCCGCCTCATTGCAGAGTGGGCCTGTGTTAATAACACAAATGCAATGCTTCTTGTGTGTCATGTGCTCATAAATGTAAGACTTGGCTCTCCGTGAATTTGCATGACAGTGTTATCTGTAGCCACGGGTTGGCTTCCACTTTAACGCACAATATGCAGTTTTTATAGGAAAGATCTTGAGAGAGTGATGCTTACATAAAGCAATAGGGTGCCACTGACATGTTAAAGATGCTGGTTCAATGTCAATAAAAAAAGAGTTGTTTCTCGGGCCTTCGGCGCAGGATTGATTGCACATGGAAATTCAGACTGTGTGGTACTAGACATGTTCAAAATTCGGAAACCTACAGTACTTTGGACTGGGGTGGGCGAAATCCTTTTTTTCCCAATTCGTAGTTAGCAGATGCAAAAATGAGTGTAATTCTACCGTTTCCGGTGCTTTTGTGCTCGCCTGCTGGGATCGGCAAAAAAAAGTGAAATGCCACCGAAATCCCCTGGTGAACAAGAATTGCTCATTCTGTGGAGTGAGGAATGCATGGAACAAGGGATTTTTTTTTTCTCAGAAAACTTTTAGTTTGTACAACCAGCACTGTCAGGGGCCAGACAACATAATTACATCGGTGGCCTTTGCACGAATTACACTGTCCGACTCCTGACAATGCTCTTTAAAGCAATTTGCCAGCAGGGGGCTTATGTGTGGCACCTGATTGCTAGAGTGCCAGGAAGACCCTGCAGGTAGCCGCTACAAGCCGACATCCTTCCTGGAGAAGTTGTCTTGAAGTGAATTGTCATGGTTCGGGGCAATGTGAAAGACCTTCTCCAGCTCCTCACAGTTCCTCTAAAAGCAACTGTGCATCTGATTCAGGGTTTTTTACTCCAAAGCCTACCAGACATGGCAGCTCTCTGGATTGCTGAATAAATCGTTGGGACATTCAGAAAGCTTCCCTGGCAGTGCATTTCACCCATTGCTCACCATTGGCTTTGTGGTTTGTAACTCAAATTTGATTGGTTTCTGTTTGCTGGCTTTGTTTTAGGCTGTCCAACTTGAGGTCGACCCTCCCGTAGAGCATCACTTGTTTACTGTATCCTTCCACATGCGTTTGATTTCTCTAAACCGGCCTTTAAAGCTTGTTCTTATCTTGTAACATTTGCTATGCATTCAAATGTCAGGCTCTGTCTCCCAAGGAAGCTTGGTGTTCACCTTTCTTTCTCTGTCTTCAAAGTGAGAAGATTTATGTGATAACCATGCTGGCTACTGGGGGTGTGCTGAAGGATGGCTGTAGGATGTTTTTTTAAATTTGTTGTGTGCTAGAAAAAAATGCCTGTAAATGAACTGGGCGGATATTTAAGCATTTATCAGATTTAGGAAAACGCGAATGAAGCACTATTTTTTGGGTAATTCTGAAGTGTGGTGGACACAAATATTTTAAAACAAATCAATACACTAGGTGATGACATTTCCACACACTGTGCGCTGTATACTTTTATCAGTAAAGCTGTATGTCTGTGCAAATGTAATAGCCATTTTAATTGAAGATGTGCTGTCTCTAATGCCAGTGTGCTACTGTACCATGCATACTCCACTTTACAGCACTCCACTTTACTCTGCTCCACACCTCTGCGCTCTACTCTGCACCGCTCTGCTCTGCACCATTACACTCTACTCTGCACCTCTCTACTCTATGCCAATGCCCTCTACGTCACTCTTCACTGCACCACTATACTCTTTGTCACTGTACTCTACACCACTCCAACCTAGGCCACTCCAGTCTACTCTGCACCACTCTACTCTTTGCCACTCTGCAACACAGCACTATATGCCACTACACTCTATGCCAGTGCACTCTTTGTACCACTCCACGCCAATCCACTCTATGCCACTCTAATATACTCTGCACCACTTTACCCTGCAACACTCTACACCACTGCACTCTACACCCTGAACTCAACGGCATTCTACTCCACTCTATGCAGCCCCACTCTACCCTACACCACTTCACTTTACACCACAGTACTCCACTCTGAATCAATCTACTCTACGCCACTTTACTCTGCACCACTGTCCTCTATGCACTCTGCTCCACCCTGTGCCACTCCCCTCTGCACCACTCTACTCTACAGTGTCATAAAGTGCAGTGACATAATCTATGCTGCACCAATCCACGCTACGCCATTATACTCTGCATCACTCTACACTACGCCACTGCATTCTACTCCACTTTACTCAAAACCAATGCACTCTATGCCACTGCATTCTACTCTAATCCAGCCGCCATCCGTGTTGCTTCTGACCCCATCCTCTGTAATCTTTCCCGCACCAGTACTCTCCGTGTTGCTTCTGAGCCCTGCTTTCGTTATTTCCCTCCACCTGCCTTAAAAAAAGAAAGAAAAAAAAGCTTTGGCACTGCTTTATTTTTCTTTATTTACCAGTACAACTTGGATCAGTAAATAAAAAATAAAAAAAGAAAACTTCACACGCACGCTGTAGGTGCGTTCATGTGTTGTGCTTTTACCTACAAAATGACACAGCTGCTGTGACTGCATAATAGCATCTTTTTTTTTTAATGGGGTGGGTTCCTCTTTATCCATGCTGCACAACATCGCTAAACAAGCATTGGCATAGCCAATAGGTCTCGCCTTTGGGACATTAAGTGTTTAGTTATCCAGCACAATATCCTTGGTGCAACAACATCAACTGTTGCATGGCTAAACACTTATAAGGTACAAGGTTTCGCCATGCAACAGCTGATGTTGTTGCACCAAGGATATTGTGCTGCAAAACGAAATACTTATAAGGTCCCAAAAGCGAGACCTATTGGCTGTGCCAATGCTTGTTTTATTAGCATTTCCCAATAATACAATAAAAACACAACAGGTTCACACAATTCATAACATCCCTTTAATCTTTAAAGACTAATTCTCAAATGGGGTTATGATCTGCGTGCATATTAATAAAGTCAATTTTTCAATTGCAACACCAGGTGTTCCAGGATCCAAAACATTTCCAACACATTGGTAAACACAATATAAAGTGCATCCTGAAACATAACATTGCAGCAAACTTTGAACTAGTATCTTTCTCAATGTGTCAGTGGGTATATACCACCCTGCTATTCAAGAATGTTTGCTCATGCTGCTCTACACACTAACATAATTTTTTCCAGGAATCTGTGCAGCATCCCTGTGGGTAAACATAAGAAACTATCTTTGTTAGAAACTTACAATAACTTCAACCTGTGCTGTCCTTCTTCAGCTTGGTCACCTCATCAAATTAAATCTCAGCTTCTTTCTTATTAGCAATGAGAAGTAGATTCTGCAGAGTCACAGAACTATACTTGGGACCATGGAACCTTAGTAGGCAGAGATTGAGTCGTCCTACCACCTTAGCACACATGAGCCCGGGACCAACTAGCTATAATGTCTCAATTGCCCTCCTACTCACTCACAGAGGAACAAGTGATTAGACACCCCAGAACACAACACTCCGGACTCTCTCAGGAATCGCAGTGACAGGACACACCCTTTCGCTCTCACACTCCTACTTGTCCGCAATAGGATCTGACAGAGACACTAGTAAAGTTTAAAATATTTACTTTAACCATTGTGCTCTAGTATGCAGTATACGTGCCACAATATGTAAGAAGATGTCTAACACAAACACAGTCTGCATAGTAAGTAATCCATAGATCATAAAAGGATCTTTCTTGATAATAGACAAAGTAGACTAACCCCCCTCCCACAACAGGAAAGTGATCATAAATCAGAAGATCTCTCTGTGTTTGCAGTGGACCCCGTACCTTAGCATGCACAGATGAACGTTCTACATCTCTGTTGTAGTCGTGATCTCCTCTCTGAAAATCTCTCTCCAAGTGTGTGTTTTGCATGTCTGTGCCTACCTATATGCCAAAAGTATGTGTTCCCAAACAAGAGCTGCATTCCTGTGTTTTTGTCTAGGTGCTATAGCCTGACCAGAACAGAATAACCAGGTGTATTGTTGTTTGACCTTGTCTACGGTGTTCAGACTAAATCCCAGGAAAGAATGGAACCAATAAACAAAGCCCGGTTTCTGTATGAAAGTACAGTGTGGCACAAAACTAAATAAGTTTGTATAGTAATATGTGCAAAGCAAAGTGCAGCTTGCAACGTGCTCAGGCTAACACAGGGAAAACGACAATGGGCCTGCACAGGACATGACAGGTTGGTCATGACGCCGGTGGAAGCCATGGGTCCAAGTTCACTTGATGCATAGCGGTCCACAAAGTAGAAGATACTTGGATATCTGACCAACTGAGCCTCGAGACCAGATGGCATGGCAACAACCCTGGATTCGGTTGTACCGAAAGATCATCTTAGCTTCTACCAAAGGATGCATTGCTTGTGGAGTTGGAACAAAACTATCAGCTGTCACCTGGATTTCAGTCACTGCAAAGAGAGCAACCTTAACTCGTTCCGTGCTCATGACGGAACCACGCCGTCATGAGCCACGGTTGCCGTGTGCTCATGACGGAGTGGTTCCGTCATGCTGCGGCCGTTGGAGGCCACGCCGCCCACGCGGCGCTAATTCCCCGCCTGTGCGGGCGATTAGCGCCGTGGGCGGAGTCATGACGGAACCACTCCGTCATGAGCACAGCCCAACCGTGGCTCATGACGGAGTGGCTCCGTCATGAGCACCGCGCCACCGCGCTGCCCCCCCCCGCACCCCCCAGCGCTGCGGCGGAATTTCCGCCGCAGCGAAGGGGTTAAAGGCTTCAGTGCGTACTGCATTTAACTCCACAGCAGGAAATGGCACGGGTGCTTTTTTTCTAATCTGAATTGTGGCAGAAGGACGAATAACGGTTATGCTTTTTATACTTTCAATGCATCTGTGTCAAGAAAGCTACTCTCTGATGGGTGACTAACTCTGAAAGGGATGTATGACGATACAGCACATACTGTTGCAACGCATGTTGTTACAAATCGAATGCATAACCTTTACCACACATTTTTTTTTTTTACAACAAATACGCCTTTACCATGCATGCCTTTACAATGAATTTCGTTGTAAAAGCATGAATGTTAAAGGCATATGCGTGGTAAGCCCTAAAACCTCTCCCTGGCACGCCCCTCCCCTGGCCCTCAGCCCTTTTTAAAAATACCCAAACACTTGCGCTAAGCTCTAAAAGCGGACCCCAGAACAACCCCCCTAGCCCTTGTTACAAAACACCCCTCCCCTGAGCCCTGAAAGCAGGCCCCAGTGTGAGCTCCCCTCCCCTGGCCCCAGCCCTCTTTAGGTCGAGCCTAGCCTAGCCTAGCCTAACACGACTTTATGTAAGGGCTTTAAAA
Organism: Triturus cristatus; assembly: GCF_964204655.1. Classification (NCBI taxonomy): domain Eukaryota; kingdom Metazoa; phylum Chordata; class Amphibia; order Caudata; family Salamandridae; genus Triturus; species Triturus cristatus. The sequence continues at coordinate 1,691,236,985 of NC_140590.1, forward strand.
ATCTGACCACACGCTTGTGCGTGTGTTTTTGTCACAGGCTATTGGCCTTTGCGTGCGTCTTTCTAACAAAGACAGCACGCAATTGGGCAAAGGCGGGTGCATGTCCCGCCTTTGCTCCACCCACGTCCAAATGCTTGCGGTTACCCGCACGGGTGCCATCTGTTTTGAATTATCGTGCCCTGCGCAGACAGATGGCTCGCTGTGGTGCGCGCCCACCACTTGCGTGCTTGTTCTTTACGCCACTAGTGGGCAGAGCGCTGCCTCCAGAGCCAGTTTAGTTTTTTGTTCGACTCGGGCCAAACCCTTGCCTCTGGGCTTCCCACTGTTTCACCGTCTCACACAAATTAATGTGCCTAAGCTTTGCGCATAGTACTTAGAGTGCCGCAGCTTCGGAGGTCTCGGCTTACCACATGACGTCGAGCAAGTTCGTGTAAAACGTTACAACTAAGGTTCTTTAATGTACCTTCCTAAAAGATGCCCTCAAACCAGAGCTGTGGTGTTACATACGAGTCAAAACTAAAGACTGCGGCGGCCACTCTGCAAAAAGCGTAACGTTCATAGAGCTAACACGTGGCACCATTTCTGTTGAGGCTGTATTGTATTCAAATGTAAGGAAAATACCAGTCAACCTCCTTACATCAAATATAAATAAAATAATATCCATGTCCAGCAGTCACCATATTTATATTTTAAGTAAGCGGCGTGGTCTGCGAGAGAACCTAATGCCACTGCAATTTCTGCTCCGACTTGCAACCCGCTGTTCTAATTAATAACACTGCACCTCAAACTGTCAACTTTGGGACAGTCCTGCAAAAGGTGTGACACGGATGGCCCATGCATTTAAAGGTAGTCTTAGAAAAATACAGGACTTATGCCACACTACCTCAAACACTCCCGCGCCTCTCCCCAGGGATAGCTAGTTGGTTCTCTCCTCCTACCCTGGACCTCTTCCGACGAGACACCCGTTCAGCAGTTTCATTTTCCAGCAGCTCTGTGCAGACAACAGCCATCCTCACTTCAGCAAGCACGTACTGTGGCTCTTCACCAATCTCCAAAGGTCAGGCATCAGGCAAACACACAACACACTGTATTTCCCTATGCACACTGGATGCTTTCTGAACTGGACTTCTGATCTTGCGCCTCGATGTTTCCAACAATGTCCATCCCACGCAGGGAATGCACCAGAGGCAGCATCTATCTGTGTCAGCCCCCAGCACTTCAGAGCAGGGCCTGGAGGCACCGCGCCAGGTGGGCCGCAGGCTCCACATGATGCAGCAAATCTAATAAAACATTTTTACAAAGCTGCCTGCAAGTTCCTCTTGGCTCTGTAACTGTGGGCATTACAGCTTAGATCATGGATCCTTTCATACGGTTTTAAATCAAAAGGGAAGGGTGGCCTACAAATCAAAAATGTTACCCTGCAGTCTTGCTTTTTGCAAACCAACCTATTTAGGTAACGTGTTATTCTAATACACCTTTGTGTGCCAGGCGGTCTTATTTCTAAAGTGCAGACGGTTCAAAATGTGCTCTCCCTGCACGTCAAAGAATGCACGACATCCCGCTGTGCTCGTTGCATGCAGCGTACCAAAGATTCTTCTCAGGAGAAAATTCTCAATGCCTATATTTTTTAGCAATCTGTGCACCCATTCTTTAAGAAAAACTTGTTCCTCTTCATGATTAATTCAATGGGCAAAGTCACAGGATACAGGTTTATTCATTCATATTACTCTTCCAAAGAATGTACACCTCAACGCGATTCAGTTTGTGGTTACACAATACAAGTTCATTCATTCATCATTTCCGTCTTCCATAGAGCGCATGCCTGTAGGTGAGTCGGTTTTCAGAGTTACACAATACATAATTAATTCAGGGTGATGCAGTTTGCAAAGTTAAGTAATACAGGTTTATTCATTAACTATTCCAATCATTCGCCGCCCGAACGTAAATTGCCTTGTTATCAGGTCAGCGTTGGATTTCACAGCCAGCATGGGGAAAGATGGCAAGAAAATATACTGCATGGCTAAACACTTATAATGTCACAAAGGCGAGACCTATTGGCTATGCCAATGCTTGTTTTCCCTTTTCTTGGGTGCTGTAGTTTGCTTTCCATATGTGTTCTTGTCAACTACATTTTAATTTGAGTGTTTTCAGTCTCCTTGAGAAACAAGGTGCAGGTAGAACCCCTATGGAATGTTTTGGTTGCTTTATTGGTACCAGAGTGGAAATAGTAGTAAGTCAGTTGGATTAGCTAATGGACAAGTCATCTGGGTCACCAATTGCAGGTGATTGGGATTCCATCAGGCGTCGATTTAATTAGTGGGACTTAACCAGTTGCCATGCTCTGCTGTTTTGTTGTCTATAGGGAGGGTGATTTTGTGATTTTTTTTTTTATTTTTTTTATTTTTTTTTTATTTTTAATTTTTTTATTTTCTTATTTTCTTTTTTTTCTGTGATTTTTATTTCAAATAGTATGGCACTGTGATCGGACCATGCTAATGGAAGAGTATTAAGAAAAATCAGGGTGGCATTATTAGTAAAAACATTGTGTGTGGCCTGCTAGGTGGGTGGGGTTATTTATCTTCTCAGCCAGTCAAGTTTAGCTTTGTTCCAGTGGCACAGTGTACACAGAACCCATGTCTAGGCATAACCGCCCCACTTAACAACACATTGAAGTTGCACAGTTGCAAGCATGATAATTGTTTACATCAGGACAATGTGGGGGTAGGGGCCAGATCAAGTGATTCTAGCCAGTTACTTTGCAGCGTCGCCCCCAATCACAGCATGTTTCTGTACACCTAATGCAGATGTTTTTAGACCTTTTGTGCATGCTCGTTTTGTTTTGTAATGTGTAATGGGTGCAGCGGTTTTGCTGCTGTTATACATTTTATGTACACCAGTTGTAAATCGTTTATGCTATTTGTTAACAAGTTCTGAAGTTATCACTGAATTTTTTAGACCCTTTTTAAACATCAATCACAGAAAGTAAGTTTGCTGTTATATGATTCTGTACACCTGGCAAGTTGCGCTGCTGTCACACTTTGTACATGCGGTAACAGTTGGTATGGGTAGTTCTGTTTCTGTACCTCTTGTACCAGGATTACCATTTTTGTTGCACTGCTTCTGGCCAATGTGTATATGGGTGGCACAGCTGCCACGTTTTTTCTGTACAATTGAATTGGGTGCTACTGTTCCATATTGCTTCTGTACTTTTGGAATGGGTAGCACTTCTTCTGCCTCATTGTTTCTGAACACTTGGCAGGGGTTGCACTGTTGCTGTTTCATAGCTTCTGTGCAAGTTGTTGGGGGTAGGAAGGCCCCTGTTACATACTTTTGTGCTGCATTGTTTTTGTGCACTTAGTATGAGTAATACTGCTGCCACATTTTCCAGTGCATTTGGTATAGTTATCACTGCTTGCACAAACTGTTTTCGCCTACTCCATTGTTTTAGTACATTTAGCATGGGTTGAACTGCTGCCACATTGTTTCTGTCTGCTTGGTAATGGTCGTGGTGCTGGCACAATATTTGTGGTACATAGCTCGGGTTGCACTGCTGTAAAATTGTTTCTGTCTACTTGGTACTGGTAGTACTGCTGCCAGATTATTTTATAATGCTTAGCAGGGGTTGCACTGCTGTAACATTGTTTCTGTGTGCTTGTTACTGGCAGTACTTCAGCCAGATTGTTTTATAATACTTAGCATAGGTAGCACCACTGTTGCATTGTTTCTGCGTGCTTGATAGCGGTAACACGGCCTCAGCCACTTTAAAAAAAGAAAAAAAACACTTAGCAAGGGTTGCACTGCTGCAACCGCTTTGTTTTGTGCACTTAGCACAGGTTGCACTGCTGCCACATCGTTTCTGTACATTTTGAATGGGTTGCACTTGCTGCTGCCACCTTGTTTCTGTACTCTTTGTATGAGTAGCACTGTTTGGGCCACACTGTTTTTGTATGCTTAGCTAGGGAACTTGTACTCTTGGTTTATGTAGCATAACAAAGGCCGCATAGTTTCGGTGCATGTAGTACTTCTGCTGTCCCACTGTTTCTGCACCATTGGACTGACTTGCTGTAGAGTCTGTTTATTGCATGAGCTGGCCTGGTAATAATATACCAAACTATGCTATTTTAAGGTTCCCATTAGGTCTCTGGTATGAGAGACCCAAAGGTCTCTTCAGGACACACGATAACAATCATAAACAGGAGTCTGTCTTCCTTTTCCATAGCCTGGGCACTTCCTGGTTCGTGAAACTATGTTCAACGAAGCCAACAGGTTCAGCTTTGTGTTCAGTGGAAACCTGTCGTGTGATGATCACGGAGATGCTTGTTTTGTGTAAGATTCTGATTGTGTATAGTAGCTATGTTCTAAAAAGGTCACCATTGTTGAGGTTGTTTGAAAAGGAACAGTAGATTGTGGTGCACTGAGGACTGAAGGTCAAATCTTTCCACAAATCAGTTGTCAGGGCTCAGCTCAGTTGTGTTGAAGAGGAAGCAGCCTCCCCACAACACAGATGATTTCTCGCTTTTCTGAACAGTTTGATGAGTTCATGAAATATACCTCCTTTTATTACAGTATTTTTGGTGATTGGATTGTACTGCTTAGAGTTACTTTCCTGGTGCAATGCACATCTATCCTGAACATATAACACATTCGCCTAAGACCAAGACGTACAGAAAGTATTGACTTTTGTACAGTGCAACTGTTCTCTTAAGTTCAAGTAAGACCCACATAACTGGTACAGCGCACAGAATTTGAGCACACGCCTCTCACACAAAAGAACAGACACATCAAAGCCGCAACAAGTGCAAGCTTCCCTCACTCATGGGCAACAGAACAGCAAGCACGCCTTAGAGTGCAAAGAGAGGACCTCAAAAGAAGAAGATTGTTGCAACAAACTATTCGAAACGAGCACTGGCAAATCCAATAGGCCTAACTTACAAACGAAAATGCCTGGATGCTTCCATCTGTGCAGTAACTCATCTATCTGCCAATGTGTACATAGAAGCAAACCGTAGCTAGGGACCACTATACTGCACCACCTGTAAGTTCCACAAAATACGTTCACTTACTGTGAGATGACCCAACATTAGAATTTTTTTAATACATTGAGACAGCACACAAGATAAAATTAGCATAAAAATCAAGTCAAATTCTCAACGTTGATAGGGGTTTCTTATCACTTGAATTCATTATTTTTTATACATAAACAAATGTGCAGTCAATACGCTTTGGCCCAAAATAGAGCTTCATCGGGGCTGCAACATATAAAGAATAAAACATACAGTAACCCCTTCTTTTATAAAGTCTGAGATGCAGCATTGTACAAAAAGGCATAGAGTCTCAAAATACATGTAAAGAACATAAGCTCTCAAATAATACTACAATCAAAATTACATATATGCAACAAAAGTGTAATGTGAGGCCCTAAGGTTGTTTTACGTTGTTACAAAACTCGTCCATCTGACCGTTTACTCAACCACTCATTGCCCATTCATTGAATCACTCTCCCCCCGCATTACTCATATATCTATTTATCCACCCATTGACTCATGCTTGCATTTTTTCACGCTCCAATCCACTATTTTCTTTTCTTCTCATATGTGAGGGTTGTGAAAGTGCTTCCAGTATTGTGTGTCTGCTAGTTTGTGAATGCTGTCAGTGGTGTAAGACTTGTACCCTGTGATGGAGTAAAAAGTACTGTCAGTACAATGTGACTGGTATTTTGAGAGAGGTGTGAGAGTCCTGTCAAGAGTGCTGAATTCTTAGTCTAAGAAACATGGGTGGGTGCTGCCAGTAGTGTGTGACCACTAGTCAATGAGGGTTATAAGACTGCTTGCTTCTGGTAGTGTTTTACTGGTACTCTGTGAGGGCTGTGATACTGCTTCTGGTACTGCCTGACTGCTAGTTTGGGAATGGTGCTAGCTTTTGTGTGTTTGCATTTAGGGCATGTTAGAAATGAGGTCCTCTAGTTGGCAGTGGTATACAACCTGTCCATTTAGGGACCTTTACTTCTAGTCAGGATAAGCGGATTACACACTCAATATAACCCCTGCTCACCCCCTTGGTAGCATGGCACGAGCAGTCCATCTTCTCTCCGAGGCCGTGTGTAAAGCATTCGTGCACAACACATACAGTAACACAATGAAAACACTACAAATGGACACCACACCAGTTTAGAAAAATAAAGTATCTTTGTCTAAACCAAACCAGAACAAAACAACAAAAATCCAACATACACAACTCAAAATATGACTTTTAAAAGGTTTCAAATAATTCTGTCCAGATGAAAGTATGGATGCGTGATTTTTACACAAAGTACCTCAAATGCGTAAAAGTCCACAAGGCAAAACAGCCGCAGGGAATGGAAGTGTTGTAAAACACAGTGATGCATCAGTTCCTGTGTCCTTGGGGAGGTGATCCGACAAGTCTACTGCACTGCACTCAGGAGAAGTGATGCGTCGATTCCGGACTATAGGGGGGAAGTGAAGCATCAATTCCATGACTGTTTTGGTCTGCGGGTGCTGTGTCAGAAAACTTTGCGCACAGACATGATGTGTGAAAATATCCAGGCCACGCTGGGGGTCGATGCGGTGGCGGCACACAGGGGATGGGTCAATTTCTTCAGCTGCTGCCCCATATGTGCCGTTTCTTCAGCCGCACGGGGCTGTGTTTCGGGATTTTCTCACGCACGGCTGTTGTGGGCTGGAAAGTACAACCGCAAGAAGGGTAAAGCGTCGATTTTGCAGGTTTCTTCCGTTCTTTGAGCAGGAAGAACCTCCAAGAGCCCAGAACTGGATTTGGCAGGACAGAACTTCCACCAGTGGAGATGCTGCAGGTGAAGTCTTTGTGTCCTTTACAGGAGGTCCCTTTTTAGGTCTCGCCTGAGACAGCACATGCGCTGCAAGACATTTAGTACGTGGGTTATTCAAAGTGTTACCACGTGCTGTTGCTGGCCTAGCGCTTGTGGTTACGCGTGCGTGCATCCGCCAACTTTCAGCGCCTGAGGCACCATCTGGAGCACAATCACGTTCACTTCTGCAGCACGCGCACCACTCACAGTAGCTTCTTTCACTTTTGCTGCCGCGCGCCCACTTGCTCCGCCCTCTCCGTCTCCTTTTGGAAGACCGCTTGTTTAAATTCTCTCCTGCTTGTGTTATATTAGGGGTGCGTGTTCAGCTTCTGGGCCCGTATTTTATAGCACCTTCCCTCCCGCCCTCTTCTTCCCTGTTGGTGCTGCTATCCTTCCTGGACCTTCCGCTCCGTTGCTGCCTCTAGGGCGCTGCGGGCGTGCTCATTGGAGAAGTGGGCGGGGTTGAGTCGAGCCTACTCTGCGCGCTTGTTCAGATCAGAGTTTGTTTCCTTTGCTCTCTGAGATTGCATGCACCTACATTCTACAGCTCGGAACCTCCCGATCCGTTGCTGCCTCTCTGGCTCTGCAGGCGTGCTCATTGGAGAAGTGGGCGGGGTAGAGCAGGGGGCACTCTACGCGCTTGTTCAGATCGGTGTTTGGTTCCTTTGCTCTCCAAGATCATATTTGCCTAATCTGCTGTGACCTCCTCCCCCGCGTGCCTGCAGAGGTACTTAATCTCCCAGTGCCGATCCACTCCTCCTTCCCAACCCTGCTTTTCCCATTTTCTAAGTAAGCGCCGTCGCTTCTGATAGTCACTGTCCCTACCCTCTTCCTCATTACATGCAGACACCTGATCCCTGGCGTGACTTCGAGAACTCTGGTCACAGGAACCTCAACCACCATTATGGTTGAACTCCTTGTGCTTTCTTTTCTATGTCTTCCAGTGCGATATTCACCTCCCCTTGCCCTTCTTTATCCTCTCGCTCCCTCTCTTTCACCCCATTGCCTTCCCGCTCCCCTTCCCTCCTATGCATTGAAATCCAATCCCAGCTCCAGAATCGAGTACAAAGACCTCAATTTCCATTGATTGTGGCACTGGGACCGTAGAGTCTCGAAGCTTCCCCTCACACGAGGTCTCTGCTCTTCACTAATTACAAGCTACTGCCTGGATCACTACTGGCGCGAGACACCCCAGTTTTTATTAGTAAATACGTTCAATGGCTTGAAAAGCATTCATTGTCCTGCCGGTGTATGTGAGTGCAGAGAATACGTGATGCGATGTTAACCATCTTAAGTGTGCTGTAAGTGTGTCACTGCGCTGCTAGGAGTCTGGATACTCAGTGAGAAGGGCCACAGTGAAACTTATACTACCAATGGAACCAGCTACTAATAGATCACAAATGTTCGTCAAACAAAACCTGTAAAAAATGACAGTTTTAATATTTCCATGGTCAACAAACAAAATGACAAGATGCACACATCCGCTCCATACGTGTGCCCTCAGATACAAATGAGGTGGGAACACATTGAACACATCTCTCTTAATGGGTACCGGAACAAGTGCTTCAGTACCCGGCACAGGGGTATTAAGCAGCACCCTATAATTGTTACACTACAATACACATGCCCTGAGGCACATGGCGCTTCTATGTACATGCACCCTCGGTGCTCAGTGGCGGACGTTGTAGATGTAACAACCACCAAGCACCACCCCAGCGGGGACAACATGCCCTGGAACTGCACCCTGTACATCCTCCCCAATACTGACCCTGATTTGATCCACCTGCTTCTGGTCTTGACCTGTGCAGGCCTCATGGAGAATACGTCACCCAGCACATACTGAGGCAGCCCGCACATTTCCCATTTGCCTGGTTATGGAGGTGAGAGAGTCTTCCCCCCCCCCCCCCCCCCCCCCCCGGGTCAATATCGCTGCTTTGCGCTGCTCTGCACCTGTCACTGGCCATGCAGGCCTTTACGCCTGCTGCATCTCACCACTCCACCCACATCACAGGGTGCACTTCGGAGTGTAGTCTCATGGCAGTTTCCTCATCACCGCGTGGTCCAGCGCACAGATGCCGGAACGCTCAGCAGCCCTTCCTCCTCTGTGCCTCTCATGCAACAAAGATGATCTGCCAGGAGGGCCCGTTGTCTCTGCACATGGCAGCATGACAAGAAAATGTGTATATATAACAGCAACCGAACAGAACAAAATGATAAGAAAGAATATAGGGCACAGGTAAGAACGAAAAACAAGCATTGGCATAGCCAATAGGTCTCGCCTTTGGGACCTTATAAGTGTTTAGCCATGGAACAGTTGATGTTGCACCAAGGATATTGTGCTGCATAGCTAAATACTTATAAGGTCCGAAAAGCGAGACCTATTGGCTATGCCGATGCTTGTTCCCTTTGAAGTCTTGGTAAGAAAATTCTCTCTTGCTCAGTTAAACCAGTTCTGTCCTCCCTGGCCCAGCCACTATTCAGGGGGTAGAGCCAGCATTGTGCAAGGTATTAGTGACAACTCCTCCCACCACACTAGTCCAGGAAGACCCATCAGCATATGCAGGGCATGCTTCAGCTCCCTTTGTGTGAGTGTCTTGAGTGAATGCATAAACAAGCCCCTGTCAGTCTAAACCACACGTTGATTCCACAGGCAGGAATAGGCACAGGATGGTTTAAACAAAAAAATGCCCACTTTCTAAAAGTGGTATTTTCAAGCACACAATTTAAAAACCACCTTTCTTCACTAAAAGCTGTGTAAGTAAATTCTGAGCTCAGGGAGCCCAAAATCCCAATTGAAAGTTACATTTGTAAAATGCTACGAGGCAGCTATGGGCGAGCTAGTCCTTGCAATCATGAAAAACGAAATCCACAGCATTTCACTATTGGGAAATGTAAAACACACCAGTACATATCCTACCTTTCACATACACTGCACCCTGCCCACGGGGGTACACAGTGCACTTTACTAGGGGCTTACAAGTATATCAAATATGGCAATCATGAAGAACCAATCAGAATTACAATTTACACAGGGAGAACTTACACTTTAGCACTGATCTGCAGTGGCAAAGTGCCCGAGCACCTTAACCAGCAAAAACGAAATCCAGTACACAGTCAAACAAGCATTTGCAATGCAATAGGTCTCACATTTGCGAGAGTTGGAGCTATTGGCATTGTAAACAACAATGCCTTTAATTCATTTGTTTTGAAAACCTGCGAGCGGCGCATAAACATGCACTTTGTATGTATAGTCCTTGTTTACGAGAAGCAAGGCTTGCAGTAAAGGAGACTGCCAGCCTTGCTTCTCATAAGCAAGGACTAGAAGTACAAAGTGCTTGTTTAGGCACAGCTTGCAGGTTTTCAAACACATAAATAAAAGTAATTGTCATTTACAATGCTAGTAGCTCAAACTCTCGCAAATGCGAGACCTATTGCATTTCAAATGCTTATTTTTATAGCCAATGTGAATGTCACAAACGCCCCAGGCAGTGTCTTCTGGTTGTTCTCCAGGAACAAGCTATTAAATGTAAACTTTTGAAACCGAGAATCTTTTAGTTTTGGGAGTGACACAATGATTGTGCTGACTTTTAAATGTGCCCAGGAAACACACACTGCATTTTATTAGCTGTACAAACTCATAAAATCAAGCCTTACCTCTTTTACTATTTCGAGAAGCTTCTTCACGGGCACCTCCTTGTCCTGTTACAACCATTGTGCACGGTACATGCTGCCGAAGCTCCCTCCGCCGCAGTTTTCGAAAAACTGCAAGTCATCAAATTTAATTTGCACAAATGAAGCACTGAGAGACAACATCTCATAATGACAAAATGCTGCACACCGCTCAAGCCTGTGGCAACGCGAGGTGAGTTTCCAGATTTACAATGATTCAGCTGCGGCTGGGGCCTGTCCCGCTGAACGCTCGCGTGTCCCCATGTGAGGCAGTGACAGGGTGCAGGCGCTCACTTTCAACTTGCTGCTTGCGTAGCAGTTCTGGAATCTGAACGACGCAGCCTTTCTATATTGTGATCCCTCCAGAAAAGTATAAATGGCCTACGCAGATGACCCAGCTGGCACAGACTGTACGTTAACCCTTCAAAGGACAGTATATAGGAGTACATAGTACACACTCACAGTTGCTCACTAATAATAGCCTAAAAATCATGAAGGGAAGAGTTTCCTTCTGAAAACAAACATTTCCAAGGCCTGCTTTCAAATCACTCATAGCTAAGATTATCTGGAAGAACTACACAACATAACAAGTCAACAAAGATGGCGTTGGGCTGTCCAGGCGAGCGCGGTGGGAGCGCGCTATGCCGTGAGCGTGCAGATCGGCTGTCCAACCCCACACTGACATCGGCAGAGAACAGACGGCGTGAGCGTGCACATGGGCTGTCCGACGTACTGTCGCTGTTCATGTTGGTGTGCTTGAGGGTGCCTTGCACCGCTGTTTGCGAGGAATGGGAGATGGCACTGGTTGGTGCCCCTGTATGACAGTAGGTTGCTTCGCTGCTCTCTACTTGTGCAGTGTGCATGGCACTGTGTGCACTTCTGTGTTTATGAGGAGTGATGTTTGCTCTGGGCGGTACCTGTGCACGACGGAATCTTACCCTGGCGATTCTGGTTGATCGGCTCGCAACAGCGGTAATGTGTTTGTAACGAGGTCGCTTTTGTAGCCTGGGCCACGGCAGGGAGTGGTGTGGGTTTGGGCGACCCTGGGTGGTTTGGGTTTGTGCATTGAGATAGCATAGCCGGGGCCCTGGCGGGAGGCGGAATGGTTCTGGAGTCTGCAGCGATAGTGGAGGGTGTACCCATGTGTGCATGTCTTTCTGAGAATGCAGGGGAAGATGGCGTTGGGCTGCGAAGGGTTTTCGCGACGGGCATGCTCATTTTGCTTTTGAAATATGTCCCACATGTTTATTGATGGCTCCGATTTGATTAACGTGCAGGTGTTGTGTAGTATCGGGGAGGAAGGGCTGTTTTTGGTTGTTGGGGTTTGTTCACTGTCGACCAGCGGGGTTGCCAGTTGGTGGCGGGTCCGGCGCGGATTGCTTTGTGGATAAGGTGCTTGATTTTGCTGGAGTTTGTATGGTGGGGCACGCAACAGGGAATATTCCCCTGTGTGGGGTGTGCGGGCGGCTCGCAGCGCAGGGGTAGTTTTTGTAGGTATTCAGTACAACACCGCTGAGAGTGTACCAAATGCATAGCGAAGCAGTGTGACTGGCTAGCGTTGTTGCACTTGGGATTGAGAGTTTTGATGGTGTGGCGCGCGACAGGGAGACCATTCCCCTAACAAGCTGTCCACACATGTTCACGTAAGCGCGGCGCGCACAGATAGGAGATGTGCTCGCGCATGGTGCCAGCAGGAGTTGTGATAATGCCGCGAGCCGTACGCGTCCACATCTCCTGTCTTGCCGTACGTGTGCACATGTCCTATCCCCCTTCCAAACCTAGTCGACAACATTAGATCTCGCTAGCGACAGCGCTTCGCGCTGCATCGCTAGGCGAGACCTAAAAATATAGGCGGTAGAGGCAACAATTCAGGGGAAATCGCGCCAAGGATGCCAAATCTTACAGGGCATTTTCTTTTTCCATGGAAATAGCTTTAACTGTTGCTTTCTTGTTTTCTTGGCAGTCAGTTGCTGAAGACACGTTGGGCACTTATTTACTGATAAAACAGTGTCAATCTTGAGACAACGCTGCAGCAATCATTCCTAAGCGTAGTTATTTCCCTACCCTTGAGCCTGATGGTCTGTGTTCCTTAACGAATGAGCCGTGAGCATTAATGACCCTGGCTTCCCATTTATTTACTTTCGAGAACCCTTACCAACTGGCTGTTCTCCATCCACCCTCCCCACTAAATCCACCACTCATATCACTGACCTTTACATCCTGTGCACAACCAGTTGTGCAGAATGTGAAGCATCTCAAACCCCTTCACCGGACCCAGAAGTGCTCTCTGCTCTGGTACACTGCCTCCAGCCTCAGGCAAACAGCTCTATAACCGTTTCAGCAGCTGCTCTCCCTGGCTGATTCTTGTCCCAGTGCATCAAGTCAGAATTCAATCCAGCTACCAGGACTGTGCACACACATTGTGCATATGTGCAGCACAGTGGCCTCCACAGCACACTGCGTTTGATGGTTCACTACCAGGCAGGATCACTGTACTGCACATGTGCTGAAGAGCACATTCTCGCCCCTGCACCGAAGAATCATAATTGCACACTAGATGAATTAGCGTAGTGCAGCAGAGACACCACCGCTGAGGTCCTCGCCCAGTTGGATGGAGGAAGAGCAGCTCTGAGGGAAGCCCGGCAGTGGTCAGAATAAAAGATAATGTGATCACAGCTAAGGAAGAGGCAGCAGGCACACCATAACAGCTAAGCTGCTTTTTGTTCTGCAACAAGCAGAGCCTACTCCATAACCTGCTGCATCATCAGATCCCAACTTAGTGAATCTGCAAGCATCAGATGATGCCAGGTTATACCGGCCCTGCCACTGCTGGCAAATGCAGCAGGGCACTCTACTGCAGCTGCCGGAGCTTCGGAGGCCACAGAAGGGCACACTTGGGGAGATGGGCAGTAGCAGGGCTGGTTTCTTCTAGGACAGTGGGCAATAGTAACATCACTCCATTGCAGTCCACATGAGGCTGTGGGAATTCTTTCAGCATGTATCTCAGAGCGGTCAGGGGTTACTGGGCTCCAGTTTTATCAATTGGATGTTGCAGGATCGCCCTACACAGGGCCCAAACGGAGCACAAAATGCACCTCCTTAGCTCATATCCCCCAGGGTAGCGCGGCAGATCACTCCAAGAGTAATTCAGGGAGGTTGTGTGGGGTGCAAACTCAGAACTACGCCAAGCATCCACTAACTCTTAATAAAGTTTGCTTCATAGACAAAAGGTACTTTAAATTACACACCGTACTAAATATAAAATTACAAATGTACATAATCCAAACCAGGCCTCCAATAGCCCCTCCTAAACTACAAATCTATGTAAGAAAATCTGTGTTTGAAGTAATGCAAACCTCTTTCCTGTGATGTTTGCCAGTTTTAACTAAAGGCCTGGCTGAAACTAGTTGACCACACTTGACGTGGGAGACCATAAGTCTCTCTTACCACGTCCAAAAGCCTTGTTTTTAACTCTGCCTGGGGCCTACCAATAAATTAACCGTTTGGGACCTCTAGGACAGCATTTTAACCCCACTCTAAACAACTTCACTGCACACTCACTTAACACATCCTGCTCCGCTGTAATCAGGCGTCGTAGCACACCTGAGGCACATTCGGTGCCTCGGGTGGGGCCCTATGATGGAGCATGCCACCAACTAGGTTTGTGGGTGAGGGCTTTCTTTTTTTTTTTTGAAACCGTTTATTGCAGTTTATAGAAGTTACAGGTATGGGCCTACAACCACCCGGCCGGCCGCTAGAGCATCAAAAGCATATTACATACATACAGCAAAAAGAAAAAAATTTTTCTCAGCGGTGCACAGTAGGAAAACAGGAGTGATCAATGGTGCAGGTCTCCAAGCTCCATGCCCACAGTACGGTTCCATTTTCTCAATACAAAACAACATAAACAAACCACAACCGCAAGGCAACCCTCGATCCAAAGTGACAACACGTGCTCCATAAGTGGGGGATCCACACCAGCAGCAAAATTCCGAGGAGGGGGACGGGAGTAGATCAGGGACTGGGGGACCGCGCGCCCGCGGCCAAGGGAGGGGCGCCATCTAGGGAGACGGAGCCGGCGAGACCGCCGGTAGCAGCGGCGGCTCACAAATACCCCCGCGGTAGGCGTTCCAGGGGCCCCAAAGTTTCATCCACGCCCCAGGTTTACCCCTCGCCACATACACCACCTTTTCACGAAACATACACCAATCCATATGCTCCTTCCAGGCCGACACCGCAGGGGGCCTCTGGGATCCCCACAATTGGGCAATATCACGCTTGGCTATCATGTATCCCAGAGTCACCCACCGCGTCTGCGGTACCGAGTAGTCATTTGGTTCCCAGACATTCAGCAAGCATCTCCTCGCTTCAGGCAGCAGCGTGACCCGCGTAACCATTCGTAGAACCTCATGCACACCACGCCAGAATCGCTCCACCTTCGGGCACTCCCACAATATATGCATGAAAGTTGCCAACGCACCACAGCCACGCTTACACATTCCATCACCGGCAAAACCCATACGTAAAAGCCTTGGCCCCGTCACGTAGACCCGGTGAAGGATCTTGAGCTGGACGAAACGAAGGCGAGCCGGGATGGCCACCTCTTTCGGAGAGGCCACCGCGGAAATCCAATCCTCGTCGTCCAGCTCCAGCCCGTCGGCAACCCAGGCCTCGCGGAGACTAGTCAGCAGACACGATCTATCGTTAATCAGTTTTTTATATATGAGGGAGATCGTGCTGTCCGGGACATGGCCATCTAGCACTCTGTCCTCCAGGGGGGAAGACTCCGGGATAGATGCAACATCCGTGAAGACGGAGCCCAGCGCATGGCGGACCTGTAGGTACCGAAAGTACTCACCGCCCTGCAGCTGAAACTCCGCCTGCAGCGTCTCAAAAGTTTTGAATCCCCCCCTCGTCCAGAGATCTCCCACCGTGCTGATTCCGATCGTGTCCCACTTCTCGAAGCCCTTCGACGTCCACAGGGAGCCCAACCTCTCAGATGCATACAGCGGAGACGCTCGGGTCAAACGGTCCTTCCACCCCATAGCTGCATTAGCCGCGTGCCAGACACGCACCATGACACGCGTCGGTCCCGTCAAACGGGAGTCGGGCGTGCCAGAGTAGAGCGCTCGATTATAATCGCCACCGGGCAGAAGCGTCCGGTCCATCTCGAATGCCGGGTTCAAGGCGGGCCCGTAAAGGCCATGATTAATTGCAGCTAGTTGGGAGGCCCAGTAATACCGTTTGATGTCCGGGAGGGCGACTCCTCCGTCATACCACGGGAGCGTCAATTTAGCCAGAGCAATACGCGGCCTCCCATCCCAGAACAAGCGCCGCTGGAGGCCCTCCACCTCGCGAAAGTAGCTTGCTGGGACCAAGTCCATGGTATTCTGGAGGGCGTAGAGGAAGCGCGGCAGGGACATCATTTTAAATAAGGCCGCTCGGCCGAGCGGCGAGAGCGGCAGACGCCGCCAGCGCACCACGTCCTCCCTCAGACGCTGGAGGGGGGGCAGCAAGTTCCGCTCATAGCGGGCCTCCGGGTCGAGAGTGATATATATACCCAGGTACCGGAACCCCTGGGAGGCAATCTGGATCGGACAGTCCCGTGGCAGGACCGGGGCCTCCCCGGAGAGCACATAGACACAGGATTTCGCCCAGTTGATGACCAGGCCTGAGTTGCGACCGAAGGAACGCAAAACATCAACCAGGACGATCAGTGACTTGCGCGGGGAGGCAAGATACAAGAGGATATCGTCAGCATAGAGAGACACGCGGTCCTCATGCTCGGGGGTCCAGCGGAGACCACGGATAGAAGGATGCCACCGCAGCCATTCCGCCAGGGGCTCCATGGCCAGGGCGAACAGGAGAGGCGACAGGGGACAACCCTGTCGCGTGCCCCGCCCCAGCGCGAATGGGGCAGATACTCGCCCATTCACCACCACCTGCGCCAGCGGGCCCGAATAGAGCAATTTGACCCAGCTGACGAAACCCGGGCCGAACCCAAACTTCGCCAGCATCGCCCAAATATATGGCCATTCGAGCGTATCAAACGCCATGGTGGCGTCCAAGGACGCCAAGATGGCCGGCTCCCGCACAAATGGGACACGCGCGAGCACCCCGTGCAAGCGCCGCAGATTAAGCGCCGTGTTGCGGTGTGGTATAAAGCCCGATTGGTCTTGGTGGACCAAGTCGCCCACCACGCCAACCAACCGGTTGGCCAACACCTTGGCGAGGATTTTGGGCTCCGCGTTCAAAAGCGAAATCGGCCGGTAGGATGTGACCCGTTCACGGGGCCTCCCCTCCTTGGGGATCACCACAATTGTAGCCAGACGCTGGTCCGGCGGGAGGGAGCCCCGCGAGTGGGCCGCAAGGAACATCGCGCGCAGGTGGGGCGCCAACACATCCGGGCGCAACTTGTATAGCTCAATGGGAATACCATTGGGGCCCATGGCCTTGCCGGATGCAACCGAGCGAATAGCCGAGGCAATTTCGTCCGAGGTGGGAGGGGCGTCCAGCGAATCCCTGTCCTCCACCGTAAGGTAGGGCAGTGCGATGTCCCGAAGCAAGGCCTGGGAATCTTCCTCCGAGCAGGGAGAAACCGGAGAGTAGACCTCGCGGAAATAATCCGCGAAGCAGGAGACAATGGCGTCCGGCTCAGTGACGCACACACCATCCACGCTCTCAATCAAAGGCACCACGCGGCTCGCTCTCTCCCTCTTGTCTAACCACGCAATCAATTTGCCAGCCTTGTCCCCCACATCATACAATCGCCCCTGCTGCTCTCTACTGAGGCCCCTGGCCGCCTCCGTGACGAGGGCCCGATAGGCCGCCTGCTCTAAATGCAAAACATGCAACTTGGCGTCTGTTACCCCGCTCCCCAGGTCACCCTCCAGTTCTGCAATCTCGGCCTCAACCCGGGTCACCTCCTCCCGCTCGCGCCGCCGGGCATTGGAAATAAAGGAGAGGGCCTCCCCTCTAAGAACCACCTTGAAAGCCTCCCACAGGGAGATGGCAGACGGGACCGACCCCACATTCTCATCGAAATAGCGCTGTAAGGATTTGATCAAGTCGGCACGAATGGTGGGGTCGCGCAAATACCATGCATTGATCGGGGCCACTCTGCCATCCCCCCTCGGGAAGACATCGAAATGCAACAACAATGGGGAGTGGTCTGAGATACCCCGTGCCAAATGGCGCACCTCCCCCACCCTCCCTGCATGGGCCGCCGGGACAAGGATGTAATCAAGCCGCGAGAGGCTACCATGGGCCCCCGAGTGGAAGGTGTACTGTTGCAATACGGGATGCTTTAAGCGCCAGCAATCCACCAGGCCCAGCGTGTCTAAAAGGCCGGGCAGCCACGCCTGTGCCCGGGGGAGGTCCCTAGGGGGATGGCGATCCATAGACCCAGAGGCAACCGCGTTAAAGTCCCCTCCAACCACCAACAGGCCACCCGGAAGGTCCAGAAGGAGGCGCCCCAGGTCCGCAAATGTAGTGGCTTGTAACCCAGGCGGGACGTACACTGATATGAAGATGAACACTCTACCCTCCATTCGTCCCACCAGAACAGTGTAACGTCCCCTCTCATCATGGCGCACCTCGTCAATCTCCAACGGGAGCGAGTTCTTGACCATAATACCCACCCCCCGCGAGCCCGAAGTGAAGCCGGAGTGGGCCGCTAAACGATATCCCCGCCGATTCATTGCATTGAAGGTGTTACCAATAAGGTGTGTCTCCTGCAAGAAGACAACATCTGGTGAAATACGTTTTAAATACTGCAGGACCACACCACGTTTAATCCTATCCCCCAGGCCGTTGACATTCCATGACAACACAATCAAATCCCTACCCCCCATGATACGTCAAAACAATCGGTCGCCCCCCACCGAGCATCTTAAAAACAACAAAACAGTTGCGGGCTTGCCTTGCGGTGTTAACAAACAACACACCCCCCCCACCCCCCGGTCCCAACAGAACTCCCCCCTCCCTGCACCCCTGCATGAGCCCAGACAGCCCCCCCAAAGTGCAGTGTGCCTGTCGCCCCGTAACTAAGTACTAACTAGTCCCCCAGAGGAGGAGGGAAGCCCCCAGCAGACCCCACCCGACCTCCATGGGAGGGGAACATACGAAAGCAATATATGGTAAAGGAGTAATATCCCGAGCAAGGCCTATACAGTCACCCCTCAGTTCTGATCCGGCGGGCCCTCCCCGCCAGCCGCGCCCACCCCACCCCGATCTCCAGGCAAAGTATCTAACCAGTCCCCAGCCGCCTCGGGCCGGTCGAAGAAGTGCGTACGGCCATCCACCTCCACCCTCAGCTTAGCCGGAAAGAGCATTGAGTACTTGAGGTTTAAGTCCCTTAGGCGACGCTTGATACCGAGAAAGCTCTGTCGCTGCTTCTGGACCGTCGGAGTAAAGTCTGGGTAGAAGTGTACATCCATGTTGTCCAGCCTGACCGGTCCCTGTTGCCTGGAGGTCTGAAGGATGGCGTCTCTGTCCCGGAAATTAAAAATTCGGGCAATAATAGGCCGCGGCGGGGCACCGGTCTTAGGGCGGCCCCCAGGGACTCGGTGGGCACGCTCCACCGCAAACAGCTTACTCAGCCCCCGGGGCTGGAGATGAGTCAGGATCAATTCTTCCACAAAGAGATCCGCCGCCTCCGCCTCTCGGCCCTCCGGCACACCAATAATGCGAACATTGTTCCTCCGGGCCCGACCCTCGGAGTCCTCCAGTCGCCGGTCCATCAGGGCGCTCGCCTGGCCAAGCCGGCTCACCTCCTTCTGGAGGGCCACCATGTCCGTCGTGAGGCTCGTTGTGGTGTGGGCCAGGGAGTCAACTCGGTCGTTCGTTTTTGACAAGTCTGCCCTCACAAGGCCCACATCCACCAGGACAGAGTCAATTTTTTGCGCCAAGGTATCGAAACGCTGGTCCACCGAGGCCTTCATCTCTGCGATGGCGCCCATGACGTCCCGGAGGGTCAGATCCACCGGTTGGGCAGGTGCCTCCGTCGGGCCCACCAGGGACGACCGCGCTGTCTCCGGAGAACCCTTCTGGAGCGTATAGCGATCCATACTATTGGCCTGGTGCGCCGTGCCACGGCGGGTTGTCTTCATCTTCGCCCGGTCGCCATCTTGTTTGGTGGCCATGCTGGCCCTTACACCGTCGTGCCAAGATCTCCAAAACGGGCCGCCACACCAAATCACGGGTGTCAGGGGGGGGGACGGGGGCGACCACCGGGCAGCGGGTCAACCCACCGCCGGCGGGTCAGCCGGGCACCTGGACAAGGCAACACCACCGCACCCCGCTCCGCAGCCCGACCCCGCCTGAGGCAAGGAGGGCGCAAAAGCGAAAGTGAAAGTGCGGGGTATGCGAGTCGCTCAGCCCCGCTCGCCGTTGTTATTCACTTCGTCCCCGGATCGCCCCACTACTCCAATCCGGGGGGCCGGCGAGGAGAAGGCCGCAACCTTCAATCGATGCTCCCACCGGTATTCGGGGTCCGATTCGAGCCCAAAGAACGAGCGGCGCCTCAGCTCGGGTTCACCGACACAGTCCCCTCAACAAGGACAGGATATCGCCAGGATTAATTCAGGAGGTCGCGAAGGTCCTCGGGAGCCTCGCACCTACGCGGCCATCTTGGTTGCGCGCTAGGCTCCTCCTCCGGTGAGGGCTTTCTTAAAAACTAATAGGTTTTCCCAACCAGACGCATACAACACGTACATCATCGAAGTAGCTAGCTCTTTTTGATTACTACATAGAAGAAGGACTTACATGGATCAATGATTTGGCTTATCCACGCTAAACTTGGCAGCACTGGTCTGCAGGCCATCAAACAAGCATTTTATTCTCTTCCTTTTAGCAACTCTGTGCAAGGGCGAACCTTAAACAAACTTTTA
Source organism: Triturus cristatus (assembly GCF_964204655.1). Classification (NCBI taxonomy): domain Eukaryota; kingdom Metazoa; phylum Chordata; class Amphibia; order Caudata; family Salamandridae; genus Triturus; species Triturus cristatus. The sequence continues at coordinate 1,691,257,388 of NC_140590.1, forward strand.
TAGATACTGTTTTGTTTCAAAATACTATTAAGAAGTAGATATTTAGAAAGTGGAACAATAAAGCTCTTCCTTTCATTACACATTTTAAACCATTAGGTGAATATGGTGCTGTTGGTATGTGAGAGTGTAATGTAGTGTATGCATCCTATATGCTTCATCATATAGTTGTTCTTGATGTCATTGTGGTAGGTGGTGTGTAGATATTAGAGATGCTAGGTGGTATAAGTGCCCTTTTGGTGGTATGTAGATTGTAGACTGTGTGTGTGTCCACGCAGGTGGTAGTGTAGGATGAAGAATGCCCTTGGCTTACAGCTTAGGTAGTGGTGGAATACGCATGTGTAGTAGTGTATGGTTCCTGTAGGTGGTGATGTAGATAGCCATTTGTATAGGTATGTATTAATAGGGTGCAGCTGGTGACCACATGTAGATGTTGGTGAACATTGTGGTTTGGCCTGAACTCTAGGTGTAAGGTGGTGGAATAGGAAGCAGACTACGGTGGAGGGTAGAGGTGATGGTGGCAGAGGACGGATAAGTGATGCATGCAGAAGGGATGGTGTGGAGTCTAGGGGCTGGATGTGGAGTTCTAAGTTGTGTAAGATGAAAGTGGTTGGTCTGCCGGTTTAGATTTTGTAGAGTAGAGATAGTGGCACATGGTGTCAGCAGCGTTGCCACATGTTAGTAAGGCGTCAGTAGTGCAACACCCTAGGCATTTCTTCCTACCAAATATGGTGGCTTTGTAAATAGTCCTTGCTCTGCAGTGACTGAGACAGCATACTGCCACTGCCCCTGCCTATCAGGTCTGTGTCCAAAGGAAGCATTTTTCCCCCGCTGTTTCATATAGCGCAAACTTGACCCGATATTAGGTATCGGAGTGCTTTACATGAGCACCAGGTGATTTACATGAGGACACATTCATTTTTGTTGGGCACTGGGAGATTGTTTGATTTGCCCAGAATCACAGGATGTTGAGTGTTGTTGCAGAGACTCGAACTTGGTTCCCCAGATTTTAGGTCAACCACCCTAGCAGTTGGGCTAAATCCTCTCCCCAAAAGCATTGATATGTTTGTGGCATGTCAGCTGACGGTATATTACAAAAGCAGGCAAAAAATTGACTGCCCTTATAGACAGACGCCCGACATACTACATTAGCTGCCATACCTGCCCGCAACTGAACACCATTGAAGGTTTTTGAGGCTGCCGAGGTAGACCATCCCTCACCCCCTCCCTCGGATCTCGAATACCTTCCACGTGATGCGCAGATCCCTTACTATGCCGCCTTGGCCACCATGTCGGGAAGCGATGCAAATGGAAATCTAAAAGTGCAGGTCCTCACTGTCAAGGTAGTTCGGGGCAGAAAATAAATATGCCCAGGCATAAAAAGTATAGTGACCCTCCAAATAGTAAATCAGGTGGCTAAAAAATGTCCTATAATTGCAAATTTGCACTGTTTTGAAATTAAGAGATGCTGAAAAGGTGTTTTGAAAGTAGAGGAAAACCCCATGCATTTGATCTTGCTGCGGGCAATGTTTCTGCTAATATCAGAGATATCAACAGTAAAAAAAATAATCCACAATACCATAAAACAGGCCCCCAAACAGCCCAAAAAAAGCCCACACACTGACCTGTCAGACCACCCCGCCTGGTATTGCCAAATTGCCCTCTAAGCCAGACCGACCCTGCCCAGTGTACCCGTTTGGTGCAGGGAAGTGCGGGTAATCTCTCATTACAAGTGCGACCTCTTTGCTAAAAAGTGCAGATTATCTACTATTACACATGGCTCTCGTTGACATTAAAGTTATGCAAGCAGGGCTTTAAGTGGAATGAAAAAACTAGGGGGTCTCTCAAAGGGGGGTGGCTGATGTAATTAAGGGTGTGGACTAAAAACACATTTGCTAAAAACCTGTGCTTAGCATAGTGTGCCGCCCGACCAGGATTTTGCTCCATCTGTCATTGCATCCAGATATATAATAGAGAAAATCACATTACACCACCAACAAGCCAGTACTATTGGCTTTTTCAATGGTTGTTAGTTGCATAAGATAAATGAGCAACAACTATGGCTTCGTTGTATAAAATATTGAAAATGCTTCACTTCTGAAATGATGAGACTGTGAAGTAACTATAAGGAGACTCTCTAAAGTTACATCAACGGCAGTGAAGGATGGGACTGCTGCAGAGTTGAGATTTTTTTTCACCCTGAGAGCCAAAATGGAGAGCCCGATAAGGACCCGTCTCAGAACCTGCTTTTTAGAACTACTGGTGCTGAGCACCGGCAGGATCCAGCCCACTTAAAGCCCTGCACGCAAGTACTCCGTAGCAAATGCTACCTTCCTGTTTGAATCACTGACAACGCAGTTTCTTTTCCCCACTCCCGACCTTCTTCAGGTCTAACACTCCTGTGCTCTCTCCGTCTGGTCTGATCATTTTGGTTGGTTCAAGCTTAAAACGTACGCCCTTGAAAATTGTTCTTCAGATCTGACAGCTGCCTGTTTCAAGCTCTACCTGCTGGTGCATGTGGGTGTGAACCAGCCTGCCCTGTTTATCCTTGGCATACCATCTCAGTCCTAGCACGTGCTTCTGCAGCCTTTAGCTCTTGTGTGATCTGCAGCCGCCACAAGGTGATGGATGGAATGCTTGAATTAATCTCAGCCACTGGCGTTCACTCTGGGCGTATTCCAGTCCATTGTTTTACGCCTGCCATTCCACTCTAGACTGTGGCCCGCCTTATGAAAATAAGTACTGAACTGGCTCCTCATGAGAAGAGTATGTTTCGAACTGCCAGGGGACCCCCCCTCCCCCAGGTAACCCCCCCTCCCACTTCCAGGAGGGACCACCGGCATCCCCGACCGGTCCCGCCCTACTTGGAGCTCAACAGTACGGTGTAGCTTGAATCCCTTGGCAGAGTGAGCACGGGACCCACATGTGACCTGCAGCCTCTGGCTGCTATTGGTCCTCCGGATTGGATTATGTATAGGTTGGGTACTTTCGATAAATTCATAAACCTTAGAATTAGTGGTGAGCCATAATTCCATACTGGTCCGAGCTTTCGTAAAATTGGGCCTTGTGAACAGCAATTCACTTTAAACCGGAATTCCACACTCCTCTGTCTCCGCACTGCGAGAAGGGGGGAGCTATTCCATACATTTGCAGCACCCGTTTTGTCTCCTAGCTCATCTAGTGCTGTGTGTAGATGGTCCTGCATGCAGCACTAGGTGCCTAAATGCATTCTGTAATTCCAATGGTGATACTGGTTAGAACAGTCTGGGCGTGGAGTTTAGAAGAGCAAAGACAGAGCTGGAGAGTGGAAACAATTCAGAGTCTGTAATGCTGCTGAAGGCAGGGGAATTGGCCAGCTAGAAGCGCTCCTTGTTTTATTGTCCATTATGCTATGTAGACTAGTATCACCATATGGTTTCTTGTAAATGTTCCAACGCGGGGCTGTTGGCCACTAGATAGTTCTCTAGACCACTACTTAATTCATTAACTCTCTCTGGGCCGGATAGGCCTCTTATAATTGTGCTGTATATCTGTTTGTTACAGCCCTGAGGAAGTCTTATGGAATATTATCCTTAGACGAAACACGTGTTGGCTGTTCTTTTATGACCTGATGAAATAGAAATAAATACTCTGTTCTGCAAAAGTCATAAATTGACTTGGATTACTTTTTGGACATTGAGGCGCCTACGGTTTAAACAAGTCTCCTAAGGAGAAATGCCATAGTTGTGATCACAGAGACTATAAAAAGAAGATGCAGATTGGACAAGGCCCTTATCTATGAACATACTTATCTGTGATTCGTAAATTACTTCTATGAATTGGAATTGAAGTTTCTGATATGTTTAGTTTGCTCAGGGAACTACAATTGTTTTTCTGTACAGTTGCAATTGTTATCAATTGTAGGCAACAGCGTTGGGTGGTGGCTGTTTTGTTCCCTTTGATGCAATCCTTGTGATATTTTTGTCTCTCTTTTTTACTGTTTTAATCACTATTTGTTTGCGCAGGACATACCTCACTGCCCGTCTTTTTCTCATATCGGCCTCTTATGCCACTGGGCATTTCCCCGGTGGGCTGGGGCCCTTGGAGGCCGGTTTTGAAAGCCCAGGACCGCTCCTGTTGACTCTGTCACTACCCTAGCATCCAAGGTTCATTGCAGCAGGCACAGGGAGTCTTCAAGAGAGGGAGAGAACACGAGCAGGGAGAGGGAGGGGGGGAGGGAGGGAGGGGGGGAGGGAGGGAGGGGGAGGGGGGAGAGGGAGAGGGAGAATGAGAATATGCAGCGCTAGGCTGGATTGGACATTTTTGCCAAGGTTGCTTCTGGTTCCCCAATCTAGTCTTGAATTCAGTAAGCCCAGAATCCCCTTCTGACCCCACCACGGTGTCTTCAGCCCCCCCTTTGTGATGAATAAAGCACCCCTGCTGTGCGTTAAGGGTCTCTGAGCAGCTTTGTGGCACCGTAGAAGAGCCTGGCCAAAGGAATGAGGCGCACTGGTAGAGCTTTGTCTGGTTTATTATTTATTTATGCATTTTTGTATAGTGTGGACTTTACCCAAAGGTGTCCGAGCACTTTACAATAGGACCCGTTACGTTACATGAGGAGAATGTTACAAAAGTACATGTTACAGAAGCAAACTATACAAGAAGAGGTATAATACAGCAATAGATGACAGTCACTTAAAAACACTCTGGGATGACACTTGTACAGGCATAGAATACAAAATTTACAATAGTGAAAGAACTTCCTTGAGGGATTTGAAAGGGTGTGTATTAGTTCTGGAAGTGTCTTTGGAAGAGAAGAGATTTGAGGTCAATTTTGAAGGTCCGGGTAGAGTTGGTGGTATGGAGTACTGGAGGAAGCCAGTTCCAGATTCTGATCGCATTGCCTGAGAAGTATTCAATCAATCAATCATTTGTAAAGCGCACTACATACCCGCAAGGGTCTCAAGGCGCTGGGGTGGGCCGCTACTGATCGAACAGCCAGGTCTTGAGTATCCTCCTGAAGGTCAGCAGGTCTTGGGTCTGTCATAGGCTCAGTGGGAGGGTGTTCCATGTCTTGGTGGCGAGGTGGGAGAAGGACCTCCCGCCGGTGGTTGTTCTTCGGATGCGCGGGACGGTGGCGAGTGAGAGGTCGGCGGAGCGTAGCTGGCGGTTGGGGGATGTAGAAGGAGAGCCGTCTGTTGAGGTAGGCTTGGCCGGTCTTGTGGAGTGCTTTGTGTGCGTGGATGAGGAGCTTGAAGGATATCCTCTTGTTGACGGGGAGCAGTGCAGGTTTCTCAAGTGGGGGGTGATGTGGCCGTGTCGTGGTACGTCGAGGATCAGTCGTGCCGAGGCGTTTTGGATGTGTTGTAGTCGTTTGAGCTTGGTCGGGGCTCCCGCGTAGAGAGCGTTTCCGTAGTTGAGTCTGCTGCTGACGAGGGCCTAGGTGACTGTCTTTCTTGTGTCTGTCGGGATCCATCTGTAGATCTTGCGGAGCATGCAGAGGGTGTTGAAGGAGGAGACGGCGTTGACTTGCTTGGTCATTGAGAGCGTTGAGTCGAGGATGACTCCCAGGTTGCACCAGGAGTCGTCCCAGGCTGAAGGGTTGGAGCCGAGGATGAGGACCTCCGTCTTGTCCGAGTTCAGCTTCAGACGGCTGGTCTTCATCCAGTCGGCGACGGCCTTCATTCCTTCATGGAGGTTGGCTTTGGCGGTGATGGGGTCCTTGGTGAGGGAGAGGATCAGTGGAGTGGCGTAGGAGATTATGTTGGTCGTGCTGTCGAGCAGAAGTATTGCGCCATCGATCTTTCCCTTTTGAAGGTGGGGGGCTCAGGCAGTAATTTTTCCGCATTACGAGACGGTCTAGAGTCTCCAGAAACTTTCAGTTTATTCGCCAGGTAGCGAGGGGAGGAGGTGTGCAAGGCTTTGTGGGTGATACGGGCAGTCTTGTAGATTGATCTTGCCTCTTCTTTGCCCTGTGAATCTGGGACAGGGGTGCTGTGAATCTGGGACAGGGGTGCTGTGAATCTGGGACAGGGGTGCTGTGAATCTGGGACAGGGGTGCTGTGAGCCGGGAGTGCAGTAAATGTGAGCTGTGTGCTTTATGTTTCGTCTGGTAATCCTCTGTCCTCCTGTCTCTCCCCAGATGCGGCGGCACCGTGGGGGCCATCCTCACCTGCCCGCTGGAGGTGGTGAAGACCCGGCTGCAGGCCTCGCAGCTCAGCTTCCGGCCCATCTGCATCCGGGAGTTCCACCTCCAGACAGTGACTGGCGGCAACTTCACCCCGGCCCGGGTCTACACCACGGGGGTCCTGCAGCTCCTGAGGTAAGTGCTGGGGATGGCAGTACTGTCTCTCATTTTACAGATATGTATAGACGCGCGTTTCAAGGATCACCGCTCTCTCTCAGGCTGCAGAAAGTAAAGTTATGCGGTAGCCTCAGGGTATACAGAAGGTACATCGGCAGCCCCTCTCCCCCATGTCAGCAGAGCTGATCTCTAGTTTGCACAGAGGAGACAAGCACAGGTCTCGGATAACTTTACTTTGGATTTCGCATATTTAGCAGGCTCAGCGGTTATACAGCAGAGCTATCTCCCAGGTTACCTAGGCCCCCGGCAGTAAGCTTTCCGAGTACAGAGAGTTTACAGCCGAGATCTTGACAGGGCTACTGTACAGGTTCCACGGATCCCACAAGCGCAGGACACAGATGGCACTTAGCCGCATGGCTGACTCCAGGGCACGACGTAGGCTGTAAAGACCCAGGACACTCCCTCTCTGGATATCTGTACAAAGTTCGTCCGGCACCAGCGCGCTGACGGCCTCGGGGGCTCGCATGGCGCTCGGCTGCCAGCTGGCTGCATGCCACATGCGTCATGAAAGGCCCTTCGCCAGTAGTGGCAACGAAGCATCCTGGGAATTGTAGGCATAGCTGTATGGAGACATGAAACTTCCAATCCCAGAACACGCGTGCGCTTTGACTTAAAAAAACGGAGCCTACAGACCACACATACCGCCTCTCCCCGGGATTCAGGCAGGGTGCACTAGGTTCTCCAATGCCTATCATAATAAAAAATAAATATGTCCATCTGTAAAGCAACTGACGTTAATCTAAATCGCCCCGATACCTTCGGGTCGAGTTCGCGCTATATTAAAAAAAAAAAAAAAAGAAGAAAAAACACAAAAAATATATTGCTCTGGGGATGGGCTCTCCACACACGTGGTTACAGTTGAGGTTTGTAACACTCGGAGGGAGTGATTTCCGTTTTCCACCTTACCTGCCTTGTTTATTACTGACAAGCCTTTTTTAAAAAAATCTCTTTCCTAGTGAATGCCGAAATGGTTTAAATATTTAAAATGGCAAATTTTGACCAGTTTCCCGTATTGACCTTCCCTCGCTCCAGGGTGTCAACTGCCCCAACCAGCTGGTCCGGATTCCGCCGAAAGGAGAGAGGTGCAGTGCATTTGTGACCTGCCACGTGACAGGAAAACCACTCTGCCATGAGATCCACAGGATGACACAAGTTTCCTAGCCCCCACCTCCTATTAATAATAAAAATATTTTTTTTAGGGTTGTATGTAGCGCGAACTAGACCCGAGACATCGGGTATCAGATCGCTTTACATGAGCAGACTCGAACCCGGTTCCCCAGCTTCGAGGTCGACCGCTCTAGCCGTAAGGCTACAGCCTCTCTCCGTAGTGCCGCACTTATTAATGTTGAGAGTGGAGGTAGAAGTCCCAACTGTTGAATTTTTAAGATACACTTCTAGAAAACTGATACCATCCTGTACCAGTGTCAGCTGGCACCTATGGGGTGGCGGGGGTGGAGGGTGAGGGGGTTTAAAAACAATAAGCAGAAAAAAACATACATGCTTGCCGAGCCTCTCCTCCACATTCCTTGTCGTCTTTCACGGCCACAACAGGAAGGAGGAAGCACCAGGCTTCCCATAGCCAAACACTACGTTGCAATGCAGCGTTGGGATTCGTCTGAGCGTTGTAGTTCGGCGCTCAGACAGGCAGTGGGAGCCTGGACATGCTCACCTCCCAGGCTGTAATGCAGCCAGAGTGTAAAACATGAAATGTGCACATAAATGTTTGGCCCACCCGAGACGGCCGGCCGGCCAAATATTTATGTGCACTTAGAGTGGGCAAACCTCTCCTCTCTCAGCTCCTGTTTGAGCAGCCCAGCCCCACCCGCAAAGCATGCTACAGCAGGAGAACATAAAATAATATCATATTATCATTTTGTGTTTCCTTTATTTCACTGCTGCGTCGCAGTGGGGCGACGCCCCTCCGCCTTAGTGGAGGAGCCGCCACTGTCCTGTACTAAAAATCATTTTAGTAACAGTGGTTTCAATCTGCGCATCGACGTTTACAGAATGAATTGGTATTTTGCAAACCGACCTTTCTACTAATAGGTTGGTCCATAGAATACCAAATGGTGGTGAGTCATAATTCAACCTACCTCATGAATATTAATGAGCTAGGTCTCAAATTATGACCTTTACGAGTCACTGCCATCACAGACATTGCGTCCCGATGGAGCAGCAGTCCACTGTGTCTGTGATTGCTTTTAGACAAATCAATGTTGTTATTATTTTTTTGGGTAGGTCGTTTTCCTTTAAGAAAAACAGGCTGTTTAAAAAGGAATGCAATCTTGTCATCTTAAACAAGGAGGTTGCTCCAGACCTTCCTTGCCCTCCTCCATGCTTATCCTTTGCTGTCTGCCTCTCGGTCAAGCACACCAGATTGTAACTTGGATATACCTCTTGACATCTCTTGACACCTGTCACTACCGTGACCCCATCCCAATAAGCCAACTGATCACCATCTCTGTACTCTCGCTGGTCCTCCTGCTCTGAACCACTCTCTACCCACACCCACTTCCCTAATTTCCTTCCTCCACCTGCCTTCCTTGCCTGGCCCCAATGCACAAGTCTGGGGCACACGGAGAACGGCGGGGACGGCATCGGCCACGGCAAAAGTATGGCGCCTCCTTCACCATAGGTCCCGGCCCAGAGGCGTGACCCGGAAGTGATTAGAATCACTTCCGGGTCGCACGAATGGGCAACGTCAGGCCAGTAGCACTGGCCTGGCCACCTATGGGTATAAAGGGCCGGGGAGCACAGGAGTCTGTCTCTTCGCTCCTTGCTCCCCAGCTTGCCCCCAGCTTCGCTAGGAGGCTAGGAGGCCATCTCTCCTGCTAAGAAGCTGGGCCCTTTGTATTATGCTGAACATGTCCTGGTGTAATTTTCCGATACCGGTACACAATTCGCATTGCGTGCACATTGTCTGCTTTCCCTTCCGAGCAGCAACATGCAGGCGGTGGCGAGGCTTTCTTACTTTCACCTCCAGCTGGGCTACATACAAAGGCCTAATTTAGAGGGCAATCAGCCCTTCTTTTGTTAGAGTAGCATCCTGAGTGCGAGCTATCTTGAGCCCATCACCTAGCTGCCAGAGCTATGGACGGGAAACAAATGCATGCACACAGCTTGTTATTCCTCACTTAAGTCTCTAAGAGAAACTAGGATTTCGACTCATATGATTGAACCAAGTCAACCGATTAACAAACCGATATGAATGCACTGGAATTTCAGATGGTTGTCATGTAAATACTCCTACATACCAATACATTTGAATGCCGCAATTTTTTTTAAAAATTTAATTCTTTCATAGTGCTACCTCCAATGTAGGGTGTCAAAGCGCTTTACTTCACATGCACGCATTTTACATTGACAATAAATCATACAAGTGTGTAAATCGATGTACAGGATGTTTTTCATAACACAATGATAACGGGGTCAGTGGAATTATGAGACGGAGACAGACCAAATTGTGCGGCCAGGTTGACTAAATATGTGGCAAGTAAAGACCAATTATTTGGTAAGAGAAGGCAAATTATGCAGCGTAATGCAGTACATCTAGTGCTAGTATTACCTAATTATTTTGGCATTTGTACACAGGTCGACGTTATCTGGGCAAAGGCTTCATCTCATTGGTATCACTTTGACACCCAAATACAGGAATAAGCAATATAAAGGTGGTGACAAGTCATCCTTTGCAAAAGGCCTTCAATTGCACAGCAACATGTTTCACTGTGATTCTAGTAACTTTGAATCAGTTTGAGCCAGAAATACATTTTTTGTTGAAATCTGCAGATTATGCCGTCAAACGATGAATTATGTGGCAAATACGGCAAATCCATAATTATGTAGAAAATGACACAACTGTAACATTACATCATTCCAGTGCACCTTAATGAGGGTTAAAATGTATAGGAGTCGCACATCATCCTTCATAGCACACTATGCTAGATTAGAAGGATTGCCGTTTATGAACTGCAAGTGACAAAACAATCTATATGTTAAAAACACTTAGCTTATGTTAAAACCCACTTACTTATCTACATAAAATAAAAATCTGTCATCTGCATGTTACATGGTGCGCTTTGCAGGAGACACATTAACCCTCTAGGCTGCTTTGAGTCAAAACTTTGACCAGTGAAAACGCAGATATCAACAGCATATGCATTAATCACCATAGTTATTTTACCATTATAATTCCTTGAGGTTTACTGGGCACACAAAGATCTCTGCAGCAGGTGTCTTAACCTCATAAGATATTTTGGAATGTGGCCTTTGTAACCAGTTAAGCCATTTCTAAGTAATGTAGCCCTTTGTTATTTATGAAGAGGTTTACTTTGTAGCACGTCATACATTCTTTTAGTTTGTTTGCTTAGTTTAGGGCTGATTTGGGAAACAGATTTCTCTATTCTTAGTAGCTTTGTTATTTTTGTAATGCTTCGATACATTTGTGTAATATCCCGGTCAAACTACGCCCTGCTGGCCTCCTTTCGGCCACCAATTGTCCTCAATGTGCGGAAGTTCTGGCTGATTTTTACCACATGAGTTGGTACGGCACCATCTTAAACAAATACTGGTCAGCTGTAGTAAGTGAGCTCAATGTGGTCTTGGGCTGGAGGTCCCATTTAAGCCCCAGGTCCTTATTTTAGGAGTTTTGGAGGTTCTCGGGCAGGCGGGGTTTTTCTAGGTACGGCCATCATATTGGCCGAAAGAGACATAGCGACCAAGTGGAAGAACCCTGTTTCCCCCCCCCCCCCCCCCCCCCCATGGTGTCGCAATGTGCAGAGGGGTGGACTGGTACACAATGCAGGAAAAGCCAGTATATGAGGTAAGAGGATGTCCGTCCAAGTACAGTCGCGTATGAGGGTAAATGGCTGGGTCTCGTGGGTTAAAACTGTACAAAAGGCTCTACTGTCTTCTGGCACTTGGCATTATTTGGTATGATGTACCGAAAGGGTGGAGCTGCCTCTTAAACGCCGGATGACCGGTGTGGGTTACAATGTGTATGGCTGTACTATGCATCGCATGCAATTGTTCTAAATCTCAATAGAGTTGATTATTAAAAAAAACCTCTATATTATAGGTTGAGTTCTGCTTATTGTGCATTGGAAGGCCTTGTGCCATCCTTCCACTGTGATGTTTGTTTTGGTTCCTGTGCCAAGGTGCTGTCCTAGACATTCAACCCTGGTATCTGGTACTTGGCTTGGAGTCAGTGTCCTGACAGATGCAGTCTGCCAAACCATGCATCTTCGAAATCTTCCATTAGGGGACTAAGTTTGTCTTAATTTTGTCGGTAGAACGGGCTGTTTATTCTTAAGTTATAGTGGTTGACTGCTGCTGTGATAGCGTTGTAGGGTAGAGCTATCATTTTATTTATTTCTAAAGCAAATTCACTGTAAGTGGAGTATTCTACACAATGCAGATTTTTGGAGGTGCCTCCATATACTTTGATTAAAGTGATAGTAACCTTTTATGGCTGTGTGAGGGTACATTTTTAGAATCTTTCAAATCATAGCTTGCTCAAAGTCTGATTATTTTTTGGGGGTAGTAGTTGTCTGTAAGCCGTTCTTGTATTCTTTAGAGGTTCATAGAAGTTGCTTCTTTGTTTGGTAGTAAAGCATATACAAAAGGGACATTGGTGTTTTCATATTCACCACCATGTATGGTGTATATTTGTGTGAATGGCTTGGGACACATTCTGAAGGTCCCAACCATCATCCAGGTTTGGCATTGGGGAAGTTACAATAATGTGTTTGCTGTAGAGAAAATTAAGAGTTGTTTTACATTATTTAAATTGTCATGTAAAAGGAAGGGTTCCTCGTTATCTATTAGTTTTATTTGGCCAGGTATCTCTGTCTTGGTATGTTCTGGGGGCAGGTGGAGTATCACTGGTGGCTTTTTAGTGCATTCAATTAGTCGCTTTAAAGTGGGGATAAAACGATTGATTAAACCCATATCTGTGACTGGGGGTGAGTGGTTGAAAAGTTTCAGCGCTCCGTTCATCATCTTGTTGTGTTTGCTATGTACGACCCTTAGTGGCCAAGGGCATGCCCAGAAGTTGGTCCCTTGCTTGCTGTGCCACTGGATCCAAGCTAACCTGGCAGATGAGGGGTGAAACCCTGAAACTGGTCCCATGATGCTTGTTTCCGGTCCAGGGAGGACCTGGCCTTGCAGTTCGTTCTGGACGGTTCCTATGAGGAGCAGGGTCAAGACTGATTTGTATATGGCTGGCTACAGTGAGCAAAAGAAGGATGGATTAAACACATATCTGTGACTGGGGGTGAGTGGTTGAAGAGTTTTAGCCCTCTGGTCATCAGTTTGCTAGGTGGTAGTTGGCCTGTTACATGAATGGGGCCATTGGGTAGTATGCAGTATGTCTTTTGGGATTTTGCCTGTAGGTTCCTGGGAGCTAGTGCTTACCAAACTTATATCTTGTAAGATTTATCTAACTAATGTTTCTGTAACATTGGGGGGTGGTTGCGCTCTTTTACATTTATTACAAAATTATCTTTTATAGTTGCCCTCCCACAGCATTCATTCAAATAATATTGAGTACATTTCCAGTTTTTGGTTTCTGTAGATGCACTTGTAGCCCATATGGTTTAAAAATTGTTTCCCTTTCTGTGAAGTTATATATTTAGCCTCTTCTGTCACTGTATCTGTAAATAGTCTAACAGTATAAATTTATGATGAATTGATTTTTGTTTCTTTATTAATATTGACAAAAATGCAGTTACTTGTTATTTATTTACTTACTTGCATGTTTTGTTGAGATGTTTTGAATGTTGTTGAGGTGTTTTTGTTTTACTTCATTTTAATGAGGTGCAGGTGGTTAATTTTCTGTTGAAATTGAAAAAGTGATATTTATTAAATATGGTATTTTGTTGCAAGTTTGTCAAGCTTTAAGGAGTTATTTTTATTTTTGGTTGTTGGTTGGGAGAATTAATATCTGTGCATACTTTTTTTTTTTTTAAAATGTGTTTATTGACTGCATACAAGGAACAGTAATATACAAATCCGAGTGCCATCAACCCTAGGCCCGCCATTTTGTCTCATCTCGCAATCGATCATATCGGCTATCCCACATCCCGGAGGCCGGGCATCACCGTGCTAAACTGAATAAACACCCAATGCTTCCCGAGTGTCCCTCCAGTTCATCGCTTGCATGCGGGGCAGACCCCCTGTCTGCGGTCAGGCTTTAACGCGCTCCTTTCCCCAAAGCTTAGGGGACAGTCACTCTTTTTATGGCCATAAAACTCCAAACCCCCTCCCTCCCCTCACGCTTCCCCCAACTCCCCTAGCCCACCCTCCCCAACCAAACCCCTGAGGTCCTAAGTCAGTCGCAGTATCGCTCGCATCCCGCACTCAGCCGCCACTCATCTTCATCTAGCGTCACCCGCCCGAACACCTCCTACGGGGGCTCCCTCTTCTGCCACCTCCGTGTCAGGGCCCCCATCCGGGCTTCCTGCTGCAGCCCCCCGCCCGCTCAGATAGTCCTCATACAATTCCCAGAAGTTTTTAGGCCTGCTACGCGGCGGCAGCAACTCGCTGAACCTCTCCGCTTGGGTGCAGCAGTACAGCACATCGCGTTTCCACCGCTCCACCGTGGGCACGGGGCCACGCATCCAGCTCATCGCCACTCGTCGTTTCGCCACTAGCATCCCCATATCAACCAGGCGTCTGGCCGCCCTTGGTACACCTCTTGAATGCCCCAATAGCGCCACTGCCGGGTCCGGAGCCAGCTCCACCCCCGTCACCCCAACTATCTGTTGGTATACCGCCACCCAATAGTTGTATATGCCCGGGCATTGCCACGCCAGGTGAAGGAAGCCAGCCGTCGGGTGTCTGCAACGTTCGCATACAGAGTCTTCACGCAGCCCATATCTATGCAAGCGCTCCGGCGTGTAGTAGTACCTGTTGAGGAATTTGAAATGTACCAGCCGGTGTCTGCCATGCAGAGAGATGCGTCTAATCCCCGTGCAGCAGTACGCCCACATTGCATCGTCAATGGTAATACCTAAGTCCCTTTGCCAGTCCAGTCTGCATTTTGCAAACTCGTGCACCCTATGAGATTGCGCCATTCTGTACAGCTTAGAGATCAACCCGCGGGGGTTGTCATTCTTAATTATGTGTGTCAGTGTGAGAAAGTGGCTCTGTATATACTGTTCCCTAATAGGTACAGGGTGTACAGAGTCCACAGTCCCCCAGAGGCTGATAGAGGTCAAAGTTAGGTATGACCTTACTCTCAAAAGTGGTAGCTTGGTCGAGCAGTAAGGCAGTACCAGAGGACAGTGTAAAGCATTTATTGTACACACTCAGTCAGCAAATGGTTTCACACACTCAATAACTGAACTCTAGGCCAATGATTTGTATATATAAAATATATGCTTGTTTTATTTTTAGAACCACAAGGGGGTAAAAATATACTTTCTCAGAATGCGAGGTTGAATATAAATACTTTTGTTTCAAGCAATAAATTTGTGTAAACAGTCACAGTTGGTTGCAATAAACAATCCTATTTCCTAAACATAACAATGCATTGAGCTCAATGGTAAATTCAGGTTATTTGTAATAAATTACTTTTCAGATTACTTTTGGAATTCCAGGTCTGGATCCTAGAACCAGCCTGGGGTCAGTATTCAGAATCAAGTGAAGAAAGTCGACTTAATAACTGTAATGATTTTTAGATAATATTTAGCTATTTCAAAAGTTAGCACTTAGAAAATATTTCACAGAAAACATTCAATGGATCTCTATGGCAAGAAATTCAAATTGCAGGTAGAGTACTTTATCGTTACTTTAGTAATCCAGGACTGGGTGCCTAGACCCAGGACTGGGGTCCTTATCAAAAGCAGGTAAGTAATTTCGTTTGCAGAAATGGTACGATTTTAAAAGAATATTTCAAATTTGCAAAAGTAGACACTTAGAAGAAATTTCACAGAAAAGCAGGCAATGGTTTCCTATGGGAGAAAAATGAGTTAGAAGTAAGTATAGTTGTGAACACTTTTCAGAGTCAGGGCTGGGCACCAAGATCCAGCACTGGGAGCTCACCTAGGAGCAGGTGAGTAAATTCGTTTTTGTCACTTGGCTGATTTTTGGTGAATTTTTGCAGTTTTGAAAAGTTCACACTTAGAAGATTTTTGAAGAAAAAGCCAGTCAATGTTACCCTATGAGGAAAATGAAGTTAGCGGTTTAAGGGTAAGTACTCGACTGGTAGTGTTGAAATTCCGGGCATGGACTCAGGGGTCCCCCAGTGTCAGGTAGGTACAGTTGGTTCACCCTCAGCGGTTTCAGGACGGCCGGGTGCAGAGAGAGTTGGGCCCAATGTTATCCTATGAGGGATAGGGGGGCCTTGGTTGGTGGCTGCTGTCTGGCAAGCCACGCGGCTGTGGGAGCTGGGCTCCTGGTCACTTACTCAGGGCAAGTGGGGAAGTAGGTTAGAGTAGAGAGGGCACTGCCAGGGCCACTCGGGCGGCTGGGTGCAGGGTGCTTTTGAGCCTTAGGGCGCTCAATGGAAATCAATGGGAATGTTCCGGTTTGGAAAGAGGCTGCAGGCTCGGGGACGAGGAGGTTTCAGGTGCCACCACCACTTCGAGAGGTAAGTTGGGTAGTTGTAGGTTAGGTGGGTACCCCAGGATTGGGCACAGGGGGTCGCAGGGCGCCGGGTGCAGGGGTGCCTTTTGACGTCGGGAATCTTACCCTCTGGTTGATCGCGGCTGGGGTGGCACTTGGTTCTGAGGCTGCAGGCTTCTTCCGGGATGTCGAGGGGGGTCCTTGGGTGCCGGACTCTGGGTCACAGTCGCCGTGGGGTCGTCCTCTGGGTCTTTGTCCACTCCGGCACTGGCCAGGCTTGGCTGGTGCAGAGTGTGTTGGGTCCGCGGTCCCGGGCTGGTGCCAGGGATAGCAAGTAGGTTTCTTGAGTAGAGCCTCTACTCGTGGGAGTCCCAGGGGCTTAGAGCTAAAAGGTAGCCAGGTCCTCCGGGGTTGGTGAGGTTGCTGGCCACGTGGGAGGCCGCGCTGGTGCAGGTTCGAGAGTCGACAGGCCGGTAGGGCTGGGGCCAAAGCAGTTGGTGTCTTCTTCTCTTTTTAGCAGCTGCAGGGCAGGTCTTTGTTCTTCTTGCTCTTCTTGTCGTTTTTCTATCTGGAATCTGAGGAAGGAAGGTTCAGGGGGCCCCTAAATACTAGATTTAGGGGCGTTACAGGTAGGTGAAGGCCAGGGACCAATGGGTCCTTGTCCTGGGGTGGGTACACCCCCTATCCTGCCTCTCTCCTGTGGGAGGGGGGCAGTAGCCTAATCCTGATAGGGTAGGGCCTCCCATCTTCAAGATGGCGAGAGCCCGGAGATGTGCTTCACCTCGCCTCCCCCACCTGAGGGGTGGGGTGGGCAGGCTGGCACATCCCCTGTCCTTGTATGGGGTTTCCGGCCAAGCTTCCCGCCAGAGTGGGGGGTTGCAGTGGCCTGGGGAAACTCCAACTGGCGGCATGCCTTTGAAGCTTCCCTTTGCTCATCCTGGGGGAGGAGATTTCTCACCTCACCCAGGATGTGCATTGTTGCAGGCCCGGGAGAGCAGGGGCTCTCCCACCCAGGGGTCCAGCAACGTGTCTGCTGTGTGGCAGCCTGGGCAGCCTCAGAGCAGACGTGGATTGCAAGTTAGCTGTAAGGGGGCATCTTCTAAGATGCCCTCTGGGGTGCTTAGTACATTAAATCCTACACTGGCATCAGTGTGGGTTCAATGTGCTGAGAAGTTTGATACCAAACTTCCCAGGCTTCAGTGTTGCCAATATGGTGCTGTGGAGCTCGTGTTTGACAAGCTCTCAGCACCATGTATTCTTAAATGACAGCACTGCACTTACAGTGCCCAGGAATGGACCCGGGTACTGTAGGGGCACAGGGCTCCTGCTCCTGTGCCCACACCATAGGCGTAATGCACCCAGCTAGAGGGGTGGCTGACATATGCCTTGGCAGTGTAGGTGATGGGCATGGTACACAGTGATGTGTGCCATGTCGACTCTTTGTTTTGTCCTGCACCCAGACACTCAGCCTGCAAGGGCAGTGTGTGTGTGTAAGGGTACAGGGCCTCTGAGGGTGGCACAATGAGTGCTGCAGCCCTTAGAGGCCTTCCCTGGTCACAAGGCCCTGGGTACCTAGGGTACCATTTACTAGGGGCTGACATGTGGCTAGGGTTTGCCAATTTGGAGTTTGTGTGGTTTAAGGAAGGAACATAGGCCCTGGGCACCTGATTGGCAGGAACCCAGGGTACACTCAATCGAAGTACATTCAGCAATTTAGCAAAAAGTGGGGGCATACCATGCAAGAAAGATGGCACTTTCTCACACAACCCCCCCCCAAACGAAAGGTGATGAGACTAACCTTGTCCTATGGAGTCTTCATTGTCTAAGTGGAAGAACCTGGAAAGTCCATCTGCATTGGCATGGGCAGTCCCTGGTCTGTGTTCCACTTCAAAGTCCATTCCCTGTAGGGAGATGGACCACCTCAGTAGTTTTGGATTTTCCCCTTTCATCTGCATTAGCCATCTGAGAGGTCTGTGGTCAGTTTGAACTAGGAAGTGAGTGCCAAACAAGTATGGCCTCAGCTTCTTCAGGGACCAAACCACAGCAAAGGCCTCCCTCTCAATGGCACTCCAACGCTGCTCTCTAGGGAGTAGTCTTCTGCTTATAAAAGCAACAGGTTGGTCTTGGCCTTCATCATTGGTCTGGGATAGGACCGCTCCTATCCCTAGCTCAGAGGCATCAGTCTGCACTATGAACTGCTTGGCATAATCTGGAGCTTTTAGAATTGGTGCTGAGCACATTGCTTCTTTTAGGGTGTCAAAAGCCTTTTGACAACTAACTGTCCAGTTAACTTTCTTGGGCATTTTCTTGGAGGTGAGTTCTGTGAGGGGGGTCACAATGGACCCATACCCCTTCACAAACCTCCTGTAGTACCCAGTCAAGCCAAGGAATGCCCTGACTTGGGTCTGGGTTGTTGGAGCTATCCAGTCCATGATGGCCTGGATTTTGGGTTGTAAGGGCTGTACCTGGCCTCCACCTACAAGGTGGCCCAAGTACACCACAGTGCCCTGCCCTATCTGGCATTTGGATGCTTTGATAGTGAGACCTGCACTCTGCAGAGCCTCTAAAACCTTCCCAAGGTGGATCAGGTGATCCTGCCAGGTGGAGCTAAAGACAGCAATATCATCAAGATAAGCTGCACTAAAGGACTCCAACCCAGCCAGGACATGGTTCACCAACCTCTGGAAGGTGGCAGGGGCATTCTTTAACCCAAAGGGCATCACAGTAAACTGATAATGCCCATCAGGGGTGGAGAATGCTGTCTTTTCTTTTGCTCCTGGGGCCATGCCAATCTGCCAGTACCCTGCAGTTAAGTCAAAGGTACTGAGAAATTTGGCAGCCCCCAATTTGTCTATCAGTTCATCTGCTCTTGGGATAGGGTGAGCATCTGTCTTGGTGACAGAGTTGAGCCCTCTATAGTCCACACAGAACCTCATCTCTCTCTTTTCACCCTGTTGATGAGGTTTGGGGACCAGAACTACTGGGCTAGCCCAGGGGCTCTCTGAAGGCTCAATGACCCCTAACTCCAGCATCTTGCTGACCTCAGCTTTGATGCTTTCCTTGACTTGATCTGACTGTCGATAGATTTTGTTCTTGACAGGTGCACTGTCACCAGTGTCCACATCATGGGTACACCAGCTTGTCAGACCAGGGGTCAGGGAAAAGAGGCTAGCATATTGTTGCAAGACTTGCTTGCAGTCAGTCTGTTGTTGGGCAGAGAGGGTGTCTGAGAAAATCACACCATCTACTGACCCATCTTTTGGGCTGTAGGATAGGAGGTCAGGGAGTGGCTCACTCTCTGCTTCCTGTTCTTCATCAGTCACCATCAGCATGGTGATGTCAGCCCTATCATTGTAGAGTTTAAGGCGGTTCACATGGATGACCCTTTTGGGTGTCCTGCTAGTGCCCAGGTCAACTAGATAGGTGACCTCACTCTTTCTCTCTAGGATAGGGTAAGGGCCACTCCATTTGTCTTGGAGAGCCCTTGGTGCCACTGGCTCCAAAACCCACACCTGTTGCCCTGGTTGAAATTCAACCAGTGCAGCTTTTTGGTCATACCAGTGCTTCTGGAGCTCCTGGCTGGCCTCAAGGTTCTTGGATGCTTTTTCCATATACTCAGCCATTCTGGACCTTAGGCCAAGCACATAGTCCACTATGTCCTGTTTGGGTTCTTGAAGAGGCCTCTCCCAGCCCTCCTTTACAAGACACAGTGGTCCCCTTACAGGATGACCAAACAGAAGTTCAAAGGGTGAGAAACCTACTCCCTTCTGTGGCACTTCCCTGTAGGCGAAAAGCAAGCATGGTAATAGGACATCCCACCTCCTTTTGAGTTTCTCAGGGAGTCCCATGATCATACCTTTCAATGTCTTGTTGAACCTCTCAACAAGGCCATTGGTTTGTGGGTGGTAGGGTGTAGTAAACTTGTACTGCACTCCACACTCTTTCCACATGTGTGTTAGGTAAGCAGACATGAAGTTGGAACCTCTGTCTGAAACCACCTCCTTAGGAAAACCCACCCTGGTGAAGACACCCAGGAGGGCCTTGGCTACTGCAGGAGCTGTAGTAGTCCTAAGTGGAATTGCTTCAGGGTACCTAGTAGCATGATCCACTACTACTAGAATGAATTTGTTCCCTGAGGCTGTGGGAGGTTCGAGTGGACCCACAATGTCCACACCTACCCTTTCAAAGGGGACCCCCACCACTGGTAGTGGAATGAGGGGGGCCTTTGGGTGGCCACCTGTCTTGCCACTGGCCTGACAGGTAACACAGGAGCTGACAAACTCCTTCACCTTTTGGTGCATCTGGGGCCAGTAAAAGTGACTCACTAACCTTTCCCAAGTTTTGGATTGCCCCAGATGTCCAGCTAGGGGGATGTCATGAGCCAAAGTTAGGAGGAACTCCCTGTACTTCTGTGGCACTACCACCCTCCTGGTGGCTCCAGGAGTGGGGTCTCTTGCCTCAGCATACAGTAATCCCTCTTCCCAATAAGCTCTATGGGTACCACTGACATCTCCCCTGGCTTCTGAAGCAGCTTGTTGTCTCAGGCTTTCAAGAGTGGGACAGTCTTGCTGACCCTGGCACAGCTCTTCCCTAGAGGGTCCCCCTGGGCCCAAGAGTTCAACCTGGTAAGGGTCAAGCTCCATGGACTCAGTTCCCTCAGAGGTATCTACATCCTCTCCAGGGGGAGAGGGGTTCTGAGTGTTTGGCTGTACAGAAGCTGGTCCCCCAGTCTTCTTGCCCTTCCTCTTGGTTGGTTGGGCCATTATTCCAGGCTCCAAACCTACTTTTTCACCCTTCCTCTTGCTCTGTGCTCTGGTTTGCACACACACCAATTCAGGGATGCCCAGCATGGCTGCATGGGCCTTTAACTCAACCTCAGCCCAGGCTGAGGTTTCCAGATCATTTCCAAGCAGACATGCAGCTGGCAACTTTGGAGAGACCACTACCTGTTTCAGGCCAGTAACCCCCCCCCAGCCTAATGTTACCATGGCCATGGGATGACTAGTGGTGACACTGTCAGCGTTGGTGACTGGGTAAGACTTCCCAATCAAGTATTGCTCAGGGGAAACCAGTGTGTCTTTCACCATAGTGACACTGGCACCTGTATCCCTCAGAGCTTCTACCCTAGTTCCATTCACCCAGGGGTACTGTAAGTATTTCTTCAAGTTGGGGGGCCACACAGCCACAGTGGCAAACTCCACTTCTCCCAAGGAGACTAAACTTGCTTCAGTGTGTTCCCAGATTTGCTCAGGGTACACCTCTGATCCCATTTGTATACTTGCTGCCCCAGGAGTGGCTGTACTGGGTGCCTTAGGGGCTTTGTTTTGGGGGCAAGATACAGTTAGGTGTCCCTGCTTCTTACAGGTATTACAAAAGGCCTTTAAGGGATCAAAGTTCTTCCCCCTATATGGTTGGGGCACATAGGGAGTAGTTTGGGTCCCACCCACCTGAACAGGTTTTTGGGGCCCTTTGGAAGACTCAGACTTTTTATCTTGGGGATTTTCACCACCTTTCCCCTGGGGAGGTTTTGTGACCACCTTCTTTTGGTCACCCCCAGTGGTTGTCTTGGTCACCCTAGTCTTGACCCAGTGGTCCGCCTTCTTTCCCAATTCTTGGGGAGAAATTAGACCTAGGTCTACCAAATGCTGATGCAACTTTTCATTTGTGCAGTTACTCAAAATATGTTCCTTCATGAATAAATTGTATAATCCAGTAAAATCCTGCACACCATGTCCAGCTAACCAACCATCCAGTGTCTTCACTGAGAAATCTACAAAATCAATCCAGGACTGGGTCTGGGTTTTGTGAGCCCCCCTGAATCTAATTCTATACTCCTCAGTGGTGAATCCAAATCCCTCAATCAGAGCTTTCTTCATGAGGTCATAGGATCCTGCTTCTGGCCCAGAGAGAGTCAGAAGCCTGTCCCTGCAGTTACCAGAGAACAGTTCCCACAGAAGTGCCCCCCAGAGAGGTTTCTTTACTTTCCTGATATCACAAGCCCTCTCAAAGGCTGTGAACCATTTGGTGATATCATCACCTTCCTCAAATTTAGGGACAATCCCTTTGGGGATTTTAAGGTCAGAAGTTTCCTCCCTATCCTTGTTTTTATTATTGCTGCCACCATTGATGGGTGCTAAACCCATCTCTCTCCTTTCCTTTTCTAGAGCCAGGAGCCTGGACTCTAGATCTATTCTTTTGGCCAGCCTCACAAGGCTGTCCTCTTCACTGGGGGGTCCCCCAGTGTTGTCTCTGGGACCAGAGCCACCTGTGTGGTCTCTAGGTGCCCAGATGCTATGTCTTGAGTTGGAGGGTATGGGTGCCATCTCCTCCCTAGGGAATAGTATGGGGAGGTTGCTGTCCTCCTCCCCTGTTTCCCTTTCCTCATCTGACTGGCCATCACCATGTTCAGATGGGTGGTCTTTAGCATACTCAGCCAGGAGCTCCTGGAGCCCTTGTTTGGATGGATGCTGACCCATTTGTAAATTTTTGAGTTTACATAAGGACCTCAATTCCTTGAAAGACAAGTGTAAGTAAGGTGTGAGGTCGAGCTCCTCCACCAGGTCCATGTTATTATTATCACTAATAGCTGGGTTTGTTTGAGACATTCTAACCTGACAGTTCTAACCCTCTACCCTGACTATAGTGACTTTGATTTTTCTAAAATTCTAATGGGACTTAAGCAAGGCCCTAGCAAGACTTTTAGTAATTTTGGAAAAACCAATCAGAATTCTAAAGGCAATTTTTAAGAGTTCTGTCGTGTGATCAGATGGTAACCAAGTAGTCCAACAAATGCAAGTTTGTATCCCACCGCTGATCCACCAATGTGAGAAAGTGGCTCTGTATATACTGTTCCCTAATAGGTACAGGGTGTACAGAGTCCACAGTCCCCCAGAGGCTGATAGAGGTCAAAGTTAGGTATGACCTTACTCTCAAAAGTGGTAGCTTGGTCGAGCAGTAAGGCAGTACCAGAGGACAGTGTAAAGCATTTATTGTACACACTCAGTCAGCAAATGGTTTCACACACTCAATAACTGAACTCTAGGCCAATGATTTGTATATATAAAATATATGCTTGTTTTATTTTTAGAACCACAAGGGGGTAAAAATATACTTTCTCAGAATGCGAGGTTGAATATAAATACTTTTGTTTCAAGCAATAAATTTGTGTAAACAGTCACAGTTGGTTGCAATAAACAATCCTATTTCCTAAACATAACAATGCATTGAGCTCAATGGTAAATTCAGGTTATTTGTAATAAATTACTTTTCAGATTACTTTTGGAATTCCAGGTCTGGATCCTAGAACCAGCCTGGGGTCAGTATTCAGAATCAAGTGAAGAAAGTCGACTTAATAACTGTAATGATTTTTAGATAATATTTAGCTATTTCAAAAGTTAGCACTTAGAAAATATTTCACAGAAAACATTCAATGGATCTCTATGGCAAGAAATTCAAATTGCAGGTAGAGTACTTTATCGTTACTTTAGTAATCCAGGACTGGGTGCCTAGACCCAGGACTGGGGTCCTTATCAAAAGCAGGTAAGTAATTTCGTTTGCAGAAATGGTACGATTTTAAAAGAATATTTCAAATTTGCAAAAGTAGACACTTAGAAGAAATTTCACAGAAAAGCAGGCAATGGTTTCCTATGGGAGAAAAATGAGTTAGAAGTAAGTATAGTTGTGAACACTTTTCAGAGTCAGGGCTGGGCACCAAGATCCAGCACTGGGAGCTCACCTAGGAGCAGGTGAGTAAATTCGTTTTTGTCACTTGGCTGATTTTTGGTGAATTTTTGCAGTTTTGAAAAGTTCACACTTAGAAGATTTTTGAAGAAAAAGCCAGTCAATGTTACCCTATGAGGAAAATGAAGTTAGCGGTTTAAGGGTAAGTACTCGACTGGTAGTGTTGAAATTCCGGGCATGGACTCAGGGGTCCCCCAGTGTCAGGTAGGTACAGTTGGTTCACCCTCAGCGGTTTCAGGACGGCCGGGTGCAGAGAGAGTTGGGCCCAATGTTATCCTATGAGGGATAGGGGGGCCTTGGTTGGTGGCTGCTGTCTGGCAAGCCACGCGGCTGTGGGAGCTGGGCTCCTGGTCACTTACTCAGGGCAAGTGGGGAAGTAGGTTAGAGTAGAGAGGGCACTGCCAGGGCCACTCGGGCGGCTGGGTGCAGGGTGCTTTTGAGCCTTAGGGCGCTCAATGGAAATCAATGGGAATGTTCCGGTTTGGAAAGAGGCTGCAGGCTCGGGGACGAGGAGGTTTCAGGTGCCACCACCACTTCGAGAGGTAAGTTGGGTAGTTGTAGGTTAGGTGGGTACCCCAGGATTGGGCACAGGGGGTCGCAGGGCGCCGGGTGCAGGGGTGCCTTTTGACGTCGGGAATCTTACCCTCTGGTTGATCGCGGCTGGGGTGGCACTTGGTTCTGAGGCTGCAGGCTTCTTCCGGGATGTCGAGGGGGGTCCTTGGGTGCCGGACTCTGGGTCACAGTCGCCGTGGGGTCGTCCTCTGGGTCTTTGTCCACTCCGGCACTGGCCAGGCTTGGCTGGTGCAGAGTGTGTTGGGTCCGCGGTCCCGGGCTGGTGCCAGGGATAGCAAGTAGGTTTCTTGAGTAGAGCCTCTACTCGTGGGAGTCCCAGGGGCTTAGAGCTAAAAGGTAGCCAGGTCCTCCGGGGTTGGTGAGGTTGCTGGCCACGTGGGAGGCCGCGCTGGTGCAGGTTCGAGAGTCGACAGGCCGGTAGGGCTGGGGCCAAAGCAGTTGGTGTCTTCTTCTCTTTTTAGCAGCTGCAGGGCAGGTCTTTGTTCTTCTTGCTCTTCTTGTCGTTTTTCTATCTGGAATCTGAGGAAGGAAGGTTCAGGGGGCCCCTAAATACTAGATTTAGGGGCGTTACAGGTAGGTGAAGGCCAGGGACCAATGGGTCCTTGTCCTGGGGTGGGTACACCCCCTATCCTGCCTCTCTCCTGTGGGAGGGGGGCAGTAGCCTAATCCTGATAGGGTAGGGCCTCCCATCTTCAAGATGGCGAGAGCCCGGAGATGTGCTTCACCTCGCCTCCCCCACCTGAGGGGTGGGGTGGGCAGGCTGGCACATCCCCTGTCCTTGTATGGGGTTTCCGGCCAAGCTTCCCGCCAGAGTGGGGGGTTGCAGTGGCCTGGGGAAACTCCAACTGGCGGCATGCCTTTGAAGCTTCCCTTTGCTCATCCTGGGGGAGGAGATTTCTCACCTCACCCAGGATGTGCATTGTTGCAGGCCCGGGAGAGCAGGGGCTCTCCCACCCAGGGGTCCAGCAACGTGTCTGCTGTGTGGCAGCCTGGGCAGCCTCAGAGCAGACGTGGATTGCAAGTTAGCTGTAAGGGGGCATCTTCTAAGATGCCCTCTGGGGTGCTTAGTACATTAAATCCTACACTGGCATCAGTGTGGGTTCAATGTGCTGAGAAGTTTGATACCAAACTTCCCAGGCTTCAGTGTTGCCAATATGGTGCTGTGGAGCTCGTGTTTGACAAGCTCTCAGCACCATGTATTCTTAAATGACAGCACTGCACTTACAGTGCCCAGGAATGGACCCGGGTACTGTAGGGGCACAGGGCTCCTGCTCCTGTGCCCACACCATAGGCGTAATGCACCCAGCTAGAGGGGTGGCTGACATATGCCTTGGCAGTGTAGGTGATGGGCATGGTACACAGTGATGTGTGCCATGTCGACTCTTTGTTTTGTCCTGCACCCAGACACTCAGCCTGCAAGGGCAGTGTGTGTGTGTAAGGGTACAGGGCCTCTGAGGGTGGCACAATGAGTGCTGCAGCCCTTAGAGGCCTTCCCTGGTCACAAGGCCCTGGGTACCTAGGGTACCATTTACTAGGGGCTGACATGTGGCTAGGGTTTGCCAATTTGGAGTTTGTGTGGTTTAAGGAAGGAACATAGGCCCTGGGCACCTGATTGGCAGGAACCCAGGGTACACTCAATCGAAGTACATTCAGCAATTTAGCAAAAAGTGGGGGCATACCATGCAAGAAAGATGGCACTTTCTCACAGTCAGTTCCTGAACCTCCGCCGGCTCCTCCATATCACTCCCCAACAACTGTCTCCAGGCCTGCCTGACTCTGTAATACTGAAAACTCTGCAATTGTGTGCCCTCCGCGCCCGAGGCTGCCACCGCCGCCCACGTCTTGACTTGGCCGTCAGCAAACATGTCACCCATGGTGTGCACTCCCATCTCCTTAAGCGCTCGCCGCACTCCCTCCTCCTTGCAAGGGGCCAGCCACACCGCCCAGGCAGTGGGCATTGCCGGTGAATACAGCTGCGCCCCAGAGTCGCGCTGTAGTATACAGTTCCAGGCATGTCTAGTGGAGTTCAAGGAATCAAGAAATCCCGTGCGGCGGTCCGGATGCTCAAAAATGACCGCTGGGAGCGGCAACGGCGCCGCAAACAATGTCTCCAGTCTGAGATACGGGACAGCCTCACCCCCGTGTATCCAACTATGCGCCTGAGCTCCCTGCGCCACCCGGTAGTACAGCTCCATGTCGGGTGCCCCAAGGCCACCCATCTGGTAAGGTAGCGTCAGTACTTTCCAGCTGGTCCGCGCCTGCTTGCCAGCCCACGCCAGCCGTAGCAATGACGCCTGTAGCCGCGCGAAGAAAGCACGCGAGAGCACCATGGGGATGTTCATAAAAAGAAACAGGAACCGAGGGAGCACCACCATCTTCATAATGGATATGCGTCCCAATAACGAAAGGGGCAGCTTGATCCAGGTCTCCACGTCGTCTTCCAGTTTACTTATGGCCCGTCCATAATTCTCAGAGAGCACCACCTCTGAGTCCCTATGGAGCTGGATCCCCAGGTACCGAACCGGTTCCTCAGACCAGTGCAACGGGTACTCCATAGCAAAGGGGGTCGTGACTGGCGTCAGCGGGAACACGATAGATTTATCCCAGTTCACCGTCAGCCCGGAGAGCGCACCAAAGTGGACTACCTCCCTCAACACTGGGGCTAGGTTATTTTCCGGGTCCCTGACGTATAGCAGGGTGTCGTCTGCATACGTGGATATCGTTATCCTGTAAGTAGGGAAATTGATGCCTCGAAGGCTGTGGTATTCGCGCATAGCGCACGCCAGCGGTTCTGCCACCAGGGCATACAACAAAGGCGACAGGGGGCACCCCTGCCTCGTGCCCCTCGTAATTGTTATCGGGTCCGTGACTCGGTCGCCCAAGCGTATTCTCGCCGTGGGGCCATTATATAGTACTCCTATCATTTGAAGGAAGATCGGACCGAGCCCCATGCGCGTCAGGACCTGCCGCATGAATGGCCACTCGACAGAGTCAAATGCCTTTTCCATGTCGAGAAACACAGCGAGCGCGCGCGCTTCAGGGCGAACGTGTTGCATGACGCCAAACACCGTCCGCATATCTGTGCATACTTAATGATATATTTTTGGTGCTTTGTTAAAGCCGATATTTTCAGGCAGTTTGGTTTGGAAGTAGTTTTTTTTCTTTAGGTAGTCTATGTAAAAAGATACGTTGCAGTGTGTTACAATTCATTTGTTAATTTTAGTTTCCATACATGTATTACTTAGTTGAAATTTTAGTTGTTGGGGGGGGGGGGTTTATTTTTCTATTTTTCGTTTCTTGTGAGAATCTCGCAGAGTTTCCTCCTCTTGCAGCGTTTATCATTTTTAGGTATCGACTAGGCAGTGCATGCACTGTCTATATGAGACATTTGTTTAATGTGTGGGCTTCAGCCCGACCGTAGACTTCCCATTTGCTCCCTTCATCACCTGTCTCATATTCTTGGTCACCATTTGTCCCTGGCATGCATGGTCATGTCTCTTCTTGCGTTTATCCCTACCCCCAGAGTATAGACCAAGTACTTGTAAACATACACTGCTCCTGGTTTTACGACCATTTTAGGACCTACATTTTTCTTTCTTTTTCAGCACTCTACACCGTGCTCGAGCTTTTACCAGCTCTGTCTCCCACCCACCCACCTTCATACCCCGTGCACAGATTACCCCCGCCATCATCACTGCTTTTCCTTTCATTGCTGCTTTATGTTTCCCCAACCACACCCCTTCTGTCGGTGCTTGCTCCTTCGCACCTCCTGGTGTTTGCCCCATCCACAGATGATCCCATCCTCCATCGCTGCTTTTCCCTTCGTTGCTGCATTTTATTACCCCCACCTCCTCCGTCCTGTCTCTGCTTGCTCCCTCGCATCTCCTGGTGCATGCCCCATCCACAAATCACCCCCTCCCCTGACCCCGTCACTTCTTTAAACCTGATTCGTTCTAGTGAGTGGTGGTGTTCTGCATTTTAATGTCCTGTTAGTATATAGCTGATTGGAGCATGTGTACACAGCTGCTATTATTTGGCACAAGTGTAGTCTCAGTTTATGTTTGGTATGTGTGGGTGCTAGGTGTGTGCATGTTTACACCATATGTGGTCGTTCAGCAGTGGTGTTTATAGCTGGGAAATCAGACCTCAAGTGAATCAGGTATGCGTTATCACAGGGCATGTCAGAGCTTCTAAAGTACCTGTTTCTGCTGCTGTAGTTGCGTCGCCACGTTTCTCATGTGCGAAATCATTGAACTGTTCGTATCTCACCATGTTGCTTCTCATTTCATAGGGTGAAAGTCTTTTTCTTCAAATTTCTCCTGTCTGAACACTGTTTTACTCTTTCCGCATTCACTGGTAAAGGGTTCCCATGCATCATTGTTGCTTAATTCTCTTCAAAGGCTCCCGGCTGAGTTTTTGTCATCAAGGTCTACCTGCCCCTGTATACACATGGTATACACCCAAACTCAGGGAACTTAGACAATCCAGCAAAAAACTAGAAAGAATATGGAGGAGATTCCCCTCTGCAACTAATAAAAGCAACTATCGAGAGCCTATAAAGATCTATAAAACAGAAATAAAACCAGCTAAAGCCCTCAACTATGCGGAAAAAATTACTTTGGCGGCGAACTGTCCATGGGAAATTTTCCGAATTGCTAAATCCCTTCTTACCCCCCCTGTGCCTCTCACTACCTTCACAAGCATCCCCAACCGGTGCAATGAAATGGCAGAATTTTTTTTTAATTGAATACAAGCCATTTACAACTCCTTTCCCCAAGTAATGGACCCTTATATCTCATTGCTACCTGATGAGACAGCCCAAGAGGGATACCAGCTGCTGGAGGTCATTCCCTCCTTGGGCCTGCCCTCCTTCCAAGAACTCCTCAGTCAGCTCAAGTCTGGAGCACCGTCAGATGTTGCTCCCCCCAACATCCTAAATTTGATCACTAAAACAGTGTCCCCGGTGGCTCAAACGTGATAACACTTCTTTAGCAACTGTAATAGTGCCTTCTCAATGGAAACAGGCCATGGTTAGAGCACTCTTAAAAAAACTAACCTTGACCCTGAAGTACTCTCCAACTACCACTCTATCTCTTTATTACCAGGGATTGGGAAATCGGCTGAGAAACATGTTAATCGCACTCTTTCTTCCTTCCTTGAAGACAACTCTCGTCTCCATCCTTCACAGAATGGATTTAGACCACAGCATGGTACAGAAACTGCACTATTGATAGCAGTGGAAGAACTACGGAAAATCTTAGATGGAGGAGGATGCGCTGCGCTCATTCTGTTGGACCTCAGTGCAGCTTTTGACACGGTAAACCACCAGCTATTGATTCAAAGACGGAGGAAGATAGGAGCAGCAGGAACAGCATTAAATTGGCTGCCGTCCTTCTTAGAGGATAAATCTTTCGTTGTCTTCGAAGAAGGAATTCCTTCCAAACAAATGCCCCTTAGATGTGGGGTTCCTCAGGGCTCCTCCCTGAGCCCCACTCTATTTAAAATATATATATATATATATATATATATATATATATATATATATATATATATAAGCTCGTTAGCAGGCATAGTTACACCAATTGGCATTCAAATTGTTACCTACGCAGATGACACCCAGTTGGTTGTTGCTCTCAATCAACAGGAAAACACAGGCTCAAAACTAGCCTTATGCCTCGAAAAAATGTCAAGCTGGATGGACAACTATTATTTAAAGCTGAATGGAGCTAAAACTGAGCTCATGCTCTTGGGCAATTCCACCTCGCTGAATATAGATTCCTTCTGGCCTAGCTGTTTGGTGACACCCCCCTCCCCAAAGCTCCTCATCAAGAGTTTAGGTGTATGGCTAGACCAAAAACTGGACTTTAAAGAGCAAGCGTGTAAGATGGCAGCCTGTTGCTTTGGAATCCTTACAATGCTAAGAAAAATCCTCCCTCTGCTACCCTCCTCGGCAAGAAAGCTACTGGTTCAAGCTCTAATTTTATATTGCCTGGACTATGCTAATGCCCTTTATCTAGGAGCAGCACTCACTACAATAAAAAAAATTACAGATAGTGCAAAACTGCGCAGCACGATTGCTTCTGAACACCCCCAAACGCCTATCAGCCAAGCCGGCACTGGCATCACTCCACTGGTTGCCCATACAGGAAAGAGTCCAGTTTAAGGCTCTATCTATTATGCATAAAGCATTCTCAGGCAAAGGCCCTCCCACTATCAGAGGCATTATCCAACCTTACCGCACAAGAGATCCTTAAGATCAGACAATAAACAACTGGCAGTGGTCCCAATAATAAAAAGAACTCGAAGCGGAGGACGCCGCTTTTCATTCAATGCCGCAAAACTGTGGAATCATCTACCTACCGTTATCCTCCTGCAACCCAACCATTTGATTTTCAGGAAGCAACTCAAAACGTATCTGTTTCCTTAGGACTGCTTATAGTGGGAACTGCAACGCTATAAGCGCTGGGATGCTTTAGAGTAGCCATGCGCTTTAGAAATGCCTTTCCATTCCATTCCCCTGAGTGTCCACGGCAAAAGTAGTCCTTTTAATGTAGTTGGCGATGCAATATATTTCCTCATGTTCACTACTGTAAATCAGCCTTACACTGTGATTCTTTCTGGTTTTGTTTGTGCAGTTTTATATAGCGCCAACACCACCCGAAGGTATTGGAGCGCTTTACATTAGCACCAGTTCCTTTATACAAGGACACATTCATCTTCCTCCAGTTCCTCTTCTCCCCGACTCTGCTTTACACATTTATTTATTTTGTGCAGTTTTTTTGTAGCGTAAAACACCACCCGAAAGGTATTAGAGAGCTTTACATTAGCACCAGTTCTGGTACAAAAGGACACATTCATTTTTGTAGGCAAGGGGAGAATACGTGATTTGTTGAGATTGAAGGATGTTAACCCAACGCCGAAACTCAAACCTGGTTTCCCAGCTCTGTAGTTGGCAGCTATGGCACTTATGCCACATCCTCTCCCAAGAGGATACCTCTTCATCTCCCTAGTCTCGGACTCCGTTCCACATTTTGTAATTACGGGCAAATCACTTAATCTGCCCGTGGCTGCCCGCATTTACCGTTGGTGGCCCGTCCACCTCCCGCCAGTCTCTGCTTGCCCCTGCTGAACTCAGTTGCTCAGATCCTCTCCTCCACTTACTCTGTTTTTTGCACTTTTTGTGTGCAGTTTTTTGTAGCTCCAACACCACCTGAAGATATTGGTGCGCTTTCCATCTTTACCAGTTACTTTATTTTGTGCAGTTTTATATAGCGCTCCCACCACTTGAAGGTTTTGAAGTGCTTTATATTAGCACCATTTCCTTTACACGAGGACAAATTCATTTATGTAGGTCCAGCGATATTAATTGGTTTGCTGAAAATCAAGGATGTTAAGCAGACGCTGAAATTCCAACCCGGTATCCCAGCTCCATAGTCGGCAGCTCTGGCCCTTACGCCAAATCCTCTCCCGAAAGGACACCATATCATCTCCCTAGCCTCTGCCTTAGTTCCACATTTTGTTATTTACGGATAAATCATTTGAACTCCCCGTTTCTAAACACAACAAACATTGGCAAAGCCAGTAGGTTTCGCCTGTGTGAAATCTGTTTTTTTTTGTTTAAGTCCCGGCTTGACAGCACATGCGCTGTCTCGAAGAGACATGTTGTGTTCTATCTGCGGGCTTATAGCTGCCCATGTACTACCATTGATAAACTTCAGTTTAGTTCTCATTTTCTTTGATGCCATTCATCATGGCATGCGGGCGTCATGCCCTCTTCTTCTATTTGACCTTCCAATACCACATGGACAAGTACATGTCACCTTACACTGCTCCTGGTTTGCAGAACTACTTTGTTATTAGTTTTCAAGCACTCCATAGGAGTACTTGTGTTTTCAGGCTGTTTCCCTTGTACGCACTAAAATGCATGCTCATTTACGCAAGCAAATGCATTTCTGAAAAAGTTGTTAAAACACGAACAGCACTCGTTTGTTTATTTTTTTTGCACGATCCAATGGTATTGGAGCACTTCCTTCGTCTTACCATAGCACGAACATGAGCCGATGGTAAGTGCTCACTAGTTACATTCCACAATGACACATCATTTTTGTTTCACTGTTCCTACTTCAATTAAGGCAATTTTTACCTCTTCATTGTCACATCCTCCCACCTTCTCCCATCGTTGCTTGTCCATCTTTCCATCCCCTCCTGCTTCTTTCCTTGACCCGCCCCCCCACAACCTCTCTCATCGCTGCTGCTTTTAATTATCTATTTTTTGCACGATCCGATGGTAATGGTGTGCTTTTTCCGTCCTCCATATTGTCATAGTGCTAACACCAGACGATGGTAATGGAGCGCTTTAAGGTCTCACCCTTTACAGTACACAATGGCACATTCTTTGCCATATGCAGGGGGAAGAGTGATTTTTCCAGAATCACAAACTGTTCAGCCTACCCCAAGATTCGAACCTGGTTCCCTAGTTCCCCTGTCGGCAGCTCAAAGCTCCTCGACTGTTTCTCTCTATCATGTACAAAAACAACACCAAATGCACCACTTAAACAATGTAATTCAAATAAAGTCCAAGTTCTTAAGTTATTTTTCGTTTTTTCAAAAAAGCTCTTCTTTATTATGCAGTGAGTATTGCAATTAAAAACAATTTTCCAGCACAGCCAAAGCAGCCGACGCGTTTCGTCCACCTCTGGACTTCTTCAGGGCTGCAACAGATTTATACAAAAACGCATTGTAAATATTCAACATAAGGACTAGGCACAAACACATACAACATAATAATAAAAAATATATATATATATGCCGGACATATACAGACGCATATTTAATACCAAAAAATACGAAACCCATACAAATACAATTTTATCATGTCAACTAAAGCAATTGAGACGCAGTTTATGATTTTCCAGAAAGAAACATATGTTCATATAATCGCAATTACTAAATCTAACAATATTAATGTAACCAATTTAATGATGCCTATAGTCAATGAGTGTTTCAACCAAATATTTGAGCACTCCTCTCGAAATGTCGCAACAAGAGCATAATTCGGCTAATTCCAACCATCAGGCAAGTGAAGAATAGCCAAAGGAAAGGGAAAATGAAAAGGACAATAAGGTATCAGATTAATCACCTAGTGTAGAGCATGTTGTTGAGTTCAAATCTAAGTAACAACTGAAAAAGGGGGGAAAAACCTATAAAACATATAAGGACATAGTGACTAAAGGGAAAAAGGAGAAAAATGTATACACACCAAGGAAAAATTGAGAGGGATTAATGATGTCTTCACGTTCTAGGTTTCTCGTTTCAGTTCCCTCACAGTTTCAGATATCCAAAATGTGGCAGTTAGAAGTCAATGTTTCTAAAAAGACAAAGGTAACGTATATCGTCCATAGATGTATCAAGGACCTAAGTGAAGAAAGGGTCAAGTCTAAAGTGATAGTGAATAAGGTAATACTCACTTAATGTCTTGTAGACAGCTAAAAATCAGAGTAGCGAAGTATTAAGTTGGATGGCCCCAATAAGGCTTGACAGAAATAATGGTGGTCTGTATCAAAATTTCATTCAAATTGTAGGGCAGCTATAACACGGTAAAGATACCTATAGTAAAAGACAAAAATGTGTACAAATATAACCACAATAAGCTGATGATGAGAAAGTAAACTAATGCATTCTAATGGGGAAGTTGGCAAGGTGAGATAACCTATTGCTATGAAGTAATCACCCATCTTCGAACCAAGAGGTGACAACAGGTAAAAGTTTAAAGTGCTGCTATGGCGATCAACCCAGCGATTACAAGTTTCTACACCAAAATGCAACCTCAGATAAGAAATGTTAAAAAATGTATAAAAGCGATCAAATGTGCGGGTGCAGCAAACAGTACTGACTGAGTACTGGATGCAGTAACTCATAACTATTCAAGTTCTGAGTGCAAACTCAGTAGTGTCTACATTAGAAATATTATTATCTATAAGTAACAAGGCAGATATCCTTGTGCCATTTAGCCAAAGGCACAGAAGTCACAACCTATAAAGCAGGGTACTGAATACTGTGCTAGCACTTACCCGAGTCCGTATCTCAGAAACGAGGTCAAAATCCACCTGTCCTGTCGAGCGGCAGCAGGACCTATGAAGAGAAAGTCCTGTATATATAGTCTGTGTAACAGGGTGAAAGTGATCACACCTGGTTAAGGAGCGCTGGAAAGTACTACGAAAAACGAAGGACTCAATAACAACAAGTACTTTAGCCGCCATCTTTGAATGGTGAAAGAACCCTTTAAGATAATACAGTGTATAAGAGGAGTAGTTCCTCCTCAACGGGTAAGTCATAATATAATCTGTCATTTACGGGCGGAAAAAAAAAAAATCCATTATAACGTGCTTGAAATTGCCAGTGAAAAAAGCCAATATCAGGATATCGTTATAATGAACAAAATAGAGTGGCCATTGTCGAAGCGAAATAGTCGCCATCATTGAGTGGCGAAAAGCTTGTGTGAAAGACGGGAGAATCTAAGATAGGGTAAATGAGAGGACCTATCCCTACATGACTATTGCTGCAAACTGAGATTGAATCGGTGGAAGTCCCAATTGGATTATCTGAGATAACCAACGAAGTATTAAAAAAAAAAAAAAAAAAAAAAATTTATTATCTATCACTTCTACATTTGTTCAGCAAGACCCTGTCAACACCGAACAAGCCTTTGTAAAGCCAATAAACCTTGGCAATGCCCGAGCTATTGGCTTTATCAATGTGATTGTCTTGTAGCCATGTTGTCTAGCAGCACATCTGCTGGTCAGCATGGCTGAAAGTCACTGAAACAAAAATGCTATGATGTGGCCAGGGCATGCCAAGTCATAGTTTTTTTTTTTTTTTTGTTAGGAGGGGCAGGACAATAAACTCAACATGCTGGGGGGCGAAGAGACTCCGCTTCGGGTCAACATCCTGCGATTCTGTGCTTTCAGTGACTTTCAGCCATGCTGAACAGCAAATGTGCTGCTAGACAACATGGCTAAAAGACGTTCACATTGACAATGCCAATACTTTTTTTTTATTTTTATATTATGTAAATGTGTTTATTGGTTAACAACATCATTATGCACTTTAGACGAACAACACTTTTCTGGCTTACACAACTTCCGTATCTAGAGAGTCAATAAACAAATCACACATTATATACAAACTGCACTTTCTGTTTGTTTATGCATTCCCAATTCCACGACAATGCCAATACTTGGAGTACTTTGTTGTTAGTGTGTCTTTTACATCGTTTGCTTAATTGTTTGTTTGATTTTATTGGTTAAAGCTGTGTATAGTGTTATTTTATTGGTTGGTTTAGTAAAGTTTTAATTTTATTTAATAGTTGAGTCCTTGTTTGGTAAACACTAATTTGTTTTATTTTTGCAGTATAATATATAGTTATATTTTTGTAGGAATTATATATTGTGTGTGTGTGTGTGTATATATATATTTGTATTCATAAATGTATTTATATGTTTATAGTTAATAACTAAGAACACCTTTAAATATGTGTTTTAGGATTACGACTTTTTTTTAATTATAGTTTTTTTTAAATAAGTTTTGGGTTTATTTGTAGTAATTGTTTTGAATTTGTCTTGGGTGTATTTGTAAGGATTTATTAGTTATGTTTGCGATAATATTGTGATCGATACTGTGTTAATTGATCTTTTTGATATGTCATGTTTGCAGGTGACGATATTAGTGTTTGAGTTTTTTTGTCATCAATATTTGTAATAATCGATGTTATTGTAAATGATATTTGTGTTCGATATTAGTGATTTTAATAGTTAAGTAAAATTCCGATATATGTATATATTGATATTTATAGGATCGATATTATGTCAGAGATCCGTCACTTCCTGTGATGCCACAGGCGATGTCATACGCAGTGATGTCACTTGCATACTGCTACTTGGTTAGTTCCCCCCACTTATTTTTTAGGACTTGTGCCCTGCCTGGCCCGTCTCTTCTGTAACACTGTGCCCCGACGTCGGTGATGTTTTCCAACTGCTTGCCTTGTTCTTCATTTAGTTGGGCTTCCCGTACATCCAAATCCCCTATTTTGCTTTATTCATCACTCTGTCATTTCTCCCCTCTTTCCCGTCCACTCTTGGCTGCTTTTGCCTCATAACTGTGCCCTCCTGAAGAAATTCAGCCTCACTCTCTTCTCCTCGCGACTCCCTCCGCTGAATCCCTCTTAACCTATGCGCCTTCATTAATTGGAGCACTCTCTCCCGCAGCATCCCTTCAGAGAGGGACCAGAGTCCCTCGTCCATTTCTAACTTCTTTACCAAGCCTCGCATTGACGTCACCCTGCACCCAGCGTGGTGCATCCGCCTGGGCCAAATGCATGCTGTGTGACAGCGCCACCTTGCTGCCGCTAATAAGCACCACACCCTTGCACCTTTTTGTGGTCATGGACCACAACAAACTGTCCCTGCTTTGGTGGCGACTGACTGGCCCCACTTATCAGGAAGAGGACCCTGACTTACTGAGCCCCGGTATTTACTTATCCCAAACTCCGCCCACAGTGTCCCCTGGCCAGTGTGCATCACAGCTGTCCTATGGACTGCACCACCGGCTCAAAAATCTCAGGGAAGGTTCAGATCTCAAATTCACTTGTTCCCACCCCAAACCCAAAGTCCTGTTGTGAAACACAGATGTATGTTTTATACCCAGAACGCAGGAGGCCTATTCACACGCTGGCACCTGTATACCACAGTCACTGCAGCAGCTGCATCATTGATAATTACGGCCCTGGGGACTGCCAACTTTTTGGCTTTGGCAGTCACTGGCCATGGCGCAGCTGGAGTTCAGCAGGAGTAAATCAGAAATCATTGAGACCATGTCCCAGTCTGTCACACTTCCAATGAACTTACAAGGGTGAGAGTCACCTGTCAGCAGAGTCCTGGAGGGCTGGCTAGAGACCCCCCCCTCCCCCACAACAGGGAAGCTGGAATGGCAGTGGCTGCATGTTAAGGTACAGATCTGGGGCACATGAGGTAGACAATTCACATCTCATATGATTCAGTAAAGTATGCCAGAAAAACATCTGTACCACTTGCAAATCCATAATGAAAACAAAAATCAATTTGAAAACGTACAGATGTCTATTCCCAGAAGATCTCTGAGTAATTTGCCCCCTGGCCTGTATTTTCTCTTCCCTACAGGTCTATCTTGCAGAATGAGGGTGCCCGCTCCCTCTTCAAGGGGCTGGGGCCGAATTTGGTGGGAGTAGCGCCGTCCAGGTAAGTGTGCACCGGTCTCCCTCCATACACCTGTTCGTTGCATGCAGTAGACGCAGAGGGTGGTATGCTACCGAATTACTGACTCTTTTACCTGCTTGTCATGAGAAGAAGGCCATGTTGATATAATTTGTTATGTAAACCTGACCTGCACAGGTAATGATCTGGAGACAGAAATAAGTGGACATGGAATCGAAATCTACGTTCCCCGTTGATTTGTCTGTAGCCGGACCACAACCGGTCCATAGGATCCTTGAAACTGGCTGATCAGGGCAGCTTGCGGAATGTCCCCCGGTCAGGGTGCTCCTGGTGAATCCGGTCACCTTAGTAGGTTCCAGGTGGAAGACTGGACGCTGAACTCCTGGATTCACCCATCTGTCCCCACAGGTTGGTGATGGGTCCACACCAGAGCTATCCATCACTGCAGCTCTCACCTGTGAGGGAATCTCGTACTGCTGAGAGGAGACCGCAGCCCCTGAGCACACCTGCGCTTTAGCATTACACGTCGCTGAGAGAAGCGTGCTCCGCTTTCATTCATAGAGGGCAGCGCGTCTCTCGGAGCAGACATCTAGTGCAGCACTTCAGATACTGTGTCACTCACTGGAGGCAGCCATGTTTGCCGTCTCCTTTAGAAGAACAGCACTTCACTCTGAGGTGATCCCCCACAGCTGCTAGCCCCTCAGGGTGTACTGCTGAGAGGAGACAGCAGCCCCTGAGCACACCTGCACTGAAGCATTACACGTCGCTGAGAGAAGCGTGCTCCGCTTTCATTCATAGAGGGCAGCGCGTCTCTCAGAGCAGACATCTAGTGCAGCACTTCAGATACTGTGTCACTCACTGGAGGCAGCCATGTTTGCCTTCTCCATTAGAAGAACAGCACTTCCCTCTGAGGTGATCACCACAGCTGCTAGTCCCTCCGGGTGTACTGCTGAGAGGAGACAGCAGCCCCTGAGCACACCTGCACTGTAGCATTACACGTCGCTGAGAGAGAAGGTGCTCCGCTTTCATTCATAGAGGGCAGCGCGTCTCTCGGAGCAGGTATCTAGTGCAGCACTTCAGATACTGTGTCACTCACTGGAGGCAGCCATGTTTGCCGTCTCCTTTAGAAGAACAGCACTTCACTCTGAGGTGATCCCCCACAGCTGCTAGCCCCTCAGGGTGTACTGCTGAGAGGAGACAGCAGCCCCTGAGCACACCTGCACTGTAGCATTACACGTCGCTGAGAGAAGCGTGCTCCGCTTTCATTCATAGAGGGCAGCGCGTCTCTCGGAGCAGACATCTAGTGCAGCACTTCAGATACTGTGTCACTCACTGGAGGCAGCCATGTTTGCCGTCTCCTTTAGAAGAACAGCACTTCACTCTGAGGTGATCCCCCACAGCTGCTAGCCCCTCAGGGTGTACTGCTGAGAGGAGACAGCAGCCCCTGAGCACACCTGCACTGTAGCATTACACGTCGCTGAGAGAAGCGTGCTCCGCTTTCATTCATAGAGGGCAGCGCGTCTCTCAGAGCAGACATCTAGTGCAGCACTTCAGATACTGCCACTCACTGGAGGCAGCCATGTTTGCCGTCTCCTTTAGAAGAACAGCACTTCACTCTGAGGTGATCCCCACGGCTGCTAGCCCCTCCGGGGCGCAGCACATCACACAGGTGACCCCATGTACCTTTCCTTCAGTAGTGGGGTGGGGTAGGACTGGGAAGACTGGCACTTGGAGTCTCTCAGGGGCATTGCACTTTAACCGGTGTTTTTATTTCCTCCCTCACAGAGCCATCTATTTCTGGGCCTATTC
The DNA here is from genome assembly GCF_964204655.1 of Triturus cristatus. Classification (NCBI taxonomy): domain Eukaryota; kingdom Metazoa; phylum Chordata; class Amphibia; order Caudata; family Salamandridae; genus Triturus; species Triturus cristatus. The sequence continues at coordinate 1,691,296,661 of NC_140590.1, forward strand.
GACTGCCAAGGAGTTCTGCAACACCCGCCTAGCACCGGAGTCTAAAACAGTGCACATCCTCTCTGCCTCCTTCGCAGGTGAGTCAGGCAGTCTAGGGGGCACGTGCACCTGCTGCCGGGTTATTGGAGTATGCTTTGGGCCACAGCTTCCAATCCCAGAAAGACGTCACGGTGAATTAAAGAGAGAGTTCCACTCGGCGCGCATGCTGACCATTGAGTTCTCCACAATTTAAAATCAAAGCTTCATCCAGTCATTTTATCTTGTTCTCCTATAACTTCTCTCACTTTTTTTTCAAACTTTTACAACTTTTAATTATTCTCTGACCCATTTCAAGTGGAAGAGAGGCACATTGCTTCCTGACACTGTGTGATTTTGTTTATTTGCTTATTCTGACATGAGTAGTTCACAGTTGGAAAAAAATAGTCACAGAAGTTTCCCTGCAAAACGAAAAGTGGGGGGAGGGGGAGAATTCTGGGACTTTGTATTGTGGACCATTCAGTGCCCAAAAACACGTTGGGTGGCACTTCCCTTGAAAGCGCCTGCTGCATCGGGCTAAGTGTAGCCAGCCTTGTACATATTTTCACCACAGGAATTGCCAACTGATCATTCTGTAATCTGAATGTGAAAGAGCAGCTGGCAGGAGGATGATGACGTATTATGGGATGCAGGAGATGGAATGCTCGGGTTTCCTGCTGTGTGTTCCTGTTGGGGACATTCCACACCACATGCATAGATGCTCTCAGCAGGCTCCGAGACCAGCATTTAACATTTTTCAGCAGACGGAAAGTACCTTACTCTCCTCCTGTGCTCTCCTGTTGACGACATTCTCTTGAGCATTCCTACTCACTGAACAAACATTGGCAAAGTCAATTGATATCGCCTATAAAAACGATTGGCTTAGCCACATTTTTAACCATGCTGGAAAGCATCACAGCATGGCAAAAAAAAACGATGAAGAGGCCGCTGTGCCATTATGTAGGCTTTTGAGTGTGTGTTCAACTTCCATGCGGATGCCTACAGAAGTTCACTTTATTGACTAACCAAGCACAAAAGTGTCCTTCTAAAATGTTGTGTGCGAGCACTTCTAAAAAAAATATTAAACTCATTACTGGGATTGGGTTGGGAGGGTGGGCTGAAGCGACACATCAGCCAGGACCTAAGCAACATGGTGGATGGGGGCTTAAGCTACACGGCAAGCGGGGTTTAATCAACACCGCGGGTGAGAGTTAAGCAACAGGGTGTGGGTGGCTAAGTAAAACCGCAGGCAGGGGAAAAGCAACTCAAGAAGGAGAACACGGGTAAAAAGCAATGAGAGAGCAACACAGGTGTGGTTGGGTGGTAAGAAGCTTATGGGCAAGAGAGCAATTTAGAGGTGGGAGAAAAGCACACGAGGGAGACAGCTGGAAACACATGCACTCTCATGGACTGTTTAAACAAAATAAAAAAACTAGTCCCCTAAAAGTGACAAGAGGGAGCATAGTTGCCGTACAAGCAGTCTCTGCTCCCGGTGAGGTACAAACCAAAAGATGGATAGACGGAAACAAGGAAAGCACTCCAATAGAAAGCAAGGAAATAAAAGTGACCATAGGGCCAAGTGCTGGTTTACAGTGGTAGAGGTGCAAGCTCCTGTATGTGTTTGGTAAGCCCACAATATGTCTTCCACAACCAGAACGCTTGCGCTGCCTGGTAGGCTTGACCTACAAAGGCCACTTCTGGATCATTTTTTCAGTAGTTTAGCACCGCCACTTGAGCGGCCTGCTTCTTCCCGCTCCTTATGGAAGTGTGGGCCCTCGCAGACATCATTTATTTTCAGCATACTGAAATGCAAGATAGCTGGCGCACTGGCAGTGTGTAATGTGATGCCTGTTTCCCACGGTGCAATGCATTGTGGGCATTTCTTCACTTCAGCATCATATTCTGCCAATGGAATGCAAAACAGCAACGTTCAGAAATGTAAAACAACGCCCAAAGAGCCCATAACAATCTCCAAATGTAAACTATTGGCGGGCAGAGTCGCATTATAATCATTAAAAAAAAAAAAATCTTAACTACAGATTTCGCTTTTTTGGTATATATGAATTACACCCACCCCCCTTGCGTTCTAGCTGCTTAGTAATTCAGCTTCAAGTTTCTGCTGTGAACTTTAATTTCTTTCACCTCTCCCTCTGCCAGGGTTCACGTCCATCACGTTGACCAACCCCATCTGGATGGTGAAGACCAGGATGCAACTGGAGCAGAGGTAAGAAAGGCACCTTAGTGCTGCTGGTTGACGGCGCCTCCGAGGAAGTGGGGAGATAACCTTCTTCTCTGAGGCACTTTTCTGACAGCCCAGGCCTTTAGTGCTTGAACAGATTTCTGTCAATGTTGGTGTTTTAAGAAGGGGCAATTGTAGGATGCATTAGTTGAGACCTGTAATACTTCCAAAGTTAGTGCAGGTGCTATTGAAGTATAAAAAATATCACAGGAACTGATTTCCCAAAAATGTTAAGTCACATCTTGGAATCTCATTCTTCTCAGTCTTTGTCGGGCGCTAATCAGTTACTGGTACAAATGGTCTTTGCGACTGAATCAGGATTTTAAGCCGGACCATAATTGTTCCCCTGCTGGTTATTCGCCTGCACAAGTTTTTGACAAGTAAAGTGGGACATAAATCCTGAAGGCAGTTTTTTATTTATTTATTTTTTATTATTCTGAAAAAGAAAATAGGTTGACACAGCTTATTGCCCAAAACCCGGAGGAAATCCTGAAGGCAGTTAATGTAAAAGTTAGGGTTTGCAAATTTTGGAACTTACAGAGCCATGCATAATTGGCATATTATCCACATGCCAACATCCGAAACTCGAATCATGCGGTAATTGTGCACCTATAAATGTTTGCAACCCACTGTGTTGACATTTATTGATTGTGCACGATTACTGCACCACTTTGCACCCATCAGTGAATGAAGGCCATAGTTACCAAATGTAGGCAGTCCAGCTAACTACTATTCTTGAAAATGCATGTCAGATTTTTTTCCATTGAATTCCAGAATTTGCAAAGAAGTCTCAAAGTCAGTCAGAATCTAGTTGTCGCATTTAGCCCACATCCGATAAGCTATTTTCCGAAATAACTGACCTCATGTCACATCTCTTTCGGAATGTATCCTGTACTGAAAGAGATCTTTCTTTGGAGAGCTAATTTGATGCTGGCCTCTTCCTGGTCTAAATTCAAGACTGATGGTGACTTATTTATCCTTTGAAAGGAGGCCCAGTGTTCTCCTTTATGCGACGGTTGATCAAGTTTTCCCTCGTGCCATGCTTGTGCACGGAAGCATGCAAGCCAGCCTTTCAGAGCAAAGGGCTTTTTTTAAATGTTCATACATAACTTGTCCTTGAGGACAAAATATCATGTAACACAGACTTACCTCATCAGATCTAGAAGCAATAGTATAGAGTGAAGCAACCTTCAGATTGAAATTTCCATAAGAGTGCAACTACATTTATTTGGAAAAATCTAATAGATTGAATTCCTCTAACAATATTATCTTTGGAAGCAGCAAATCCAGACATGTGTCTTTATACCAGATCCATCGTGCAAAAAGTCACGAGGCAATTTAACTAATAAAGTTGAACATAAATAATTTGGTTTTCTAAACCTAATTTAGTACCACATAATCCACAAATCTCTTAACAATAATGGAGGTTGTGTAATAAACAGCTACACGCCTCCGTAGATAGCGATATCCTAATTGTAACATTTTACGAAACAAAAACAGAAAGTTGACATCTTTCAGACTCCTTTCCTTAGTTCTAGGTCTTTTATCAGAACGCAACACCATGTTTAAATCTGCGTTTGTGATGTCGACACAATGTTGTCATTGGAATAACTCACTCTCATGAAGATTAATACCATGAATCTCAGAAAAGCGGTGCAGCCCTTAACACCGTTGTTGGTTAGAATTAGTCACTGTAGAGTTTATAAAGGTCTTCACGTTCAAGTCTCTTGCCTTGGGCGCACTGCCATTCTTTTCGTGCCCCAAATATGGAGTGTGTTTGAGCAGTACACACTGCTGAAATCAACCTGGCCCAGGGTTTTAGAGTTAATCTATCCTACTTTCATTAGTTCTTAGGATACCAAAGTCCAGACTGTGGACCCGGTTGTAATTCCAAGGTGTGACAACCTGGTCTCTGTAGATGTCTTACAAACGTTTATGGTGTTTTAAGCAGTTCTAGTGAGGAGTCCCAGTAGCATCACCAAAATGAACCTTCTCTGCAGACACATGTGGCACAAATGTCCACTCATGAGCAGTTTACTTTCTATAGATATCTATTGTCCCACCTTATAGTACAGAGTATACTCCACCTTTTTAGGTCAGATTCCATCCCATACTTTCCAATTCATGCAGAAGTTTTGTCGCTGTGAACTTTTTCTGTTGTTGAATAAGAATTTAGAAGTATGCAGTATGTTTCAGGGACAAGAATAAAAACAACTTGGAACATGAGCTACAAAAAAGATACCATATCAGCAAAGCAACTGTAAGTTAAAAAAAAAAAGTAGATAATTGAAAAGCATACCATATTTAATTATCTTCCGGTAAAAAATTAGGCGTCTAAAATAAATAACTTAATAATATGAGCTTGCTGCAGAACAGTGCGGTCTGTCTTAAAGAAACACCAGGAGGCAGGCCACGACAAGCACACGGACCACATTAACCAGAATTACTTACTAACAAAAAACCTTTATAAACTTAGTAATTAAATTTAGATATCATGTCTCCAAGTATATGCACAGTATCCGGTTTACACTGCCGCAATAATTTCTCATGTGTAGACAGTTACCAAATTAGGAAGGGTGGGCAGGCTGTAGCTTGCGGCATCCGTTTGTTTCTGTTAGACCGGCAAAATCCTGCTCAATCTCACTTATTCCTTGCTCTATGAAGAGTGGTACATTAGTGTCCCTAATTTTTTTTTAATAAACTTATTTATTGTAAAGTTTAGGGCACAGTATAATCGCACGACAGACATGTTGTTCATCATATATTGACACAAACTCCGTTAACACTGCATATATCAATAATACTGGTGACATCAGGAACGTCTCCACTGACATTGTACAAACTCAGTTCCACCCCCCTCCCCTTCTAATCAGATATCTCGTCGGTCTCCATGCTAGGCGGTTCACAGATATACCCTCTGAATTTATTCCAAGCTCCCCAAGTGTCCCTAATTTTAAGCGAATCCTCATTTCACTTTGTCTAAGGTAACATTTCTTACCGTGAGGTTAGTGATAACAGCGGCGCCTTAATGATGCTACTAAAATGTAGTGACAAGTTTGCAGTTGGTTGAGAAGTGAGTCACTTCAATGACCTAGGTTGTGCTAATATCTGCTTGACTGAAACAAGCCACCATTGGGGATGATTAAATGAAGACACAGACGTACCGCTGCCGTCCACCGGCCCAGCCAAAACGGTCACATTCTGAAACTACGTCAAAAGTTAGCGCTTCTTGCTGTTGCATGTCGGGGTTCTAGGATTCTGCGTTCAATAAACTGCTGTAGCTGTTGTTGGCCATGTAAAGACGCTACTTTCCTTTAGCCATCAGGCAGATTCAAAATTGGGTAGAAACTAACAAGATTGTAAAGATGACTTTGTAAGCAGTGGTTCCCCAGGGGCTGTTGGATGGATGGGTCCTCAAGTGAGAGAAAAGGTCTATTTGCATCACTTCTTCCATCTGTTCAGACACTTTGAAATCCTTCTGTGCAGTGGTTCAGTGGTGACCTGGTGAGACCTGAGGGTAGCTGGCACCAAGGATGCGCAGAAATAGCATTTCCGATTTGTAAAAACATGTGACGAACGAAGAGAGAAGGGCGCCTGCGTTTCCTGCATGTGGGATTGGCATAGAGGTAGATGAAGGTTTTGTGAGCTACTCTCACATCCCAAAACCCCCCTCGGATTGTTTAAAAGCTTTGGTAATGTGAGACATGAGCTAGACCATTTTCTCCGAGACAACTAGGTGATCAGTTCTAGGTTGTAATTTGATAGGAATGTCTGTATGACTGTCTTCATTTGATTTTCCTTTAAAAATTTTTTTTTTTTTAAATCCTTTTTAGGCGTTCATTACATGTCGGGTAGATTTACAGGCAGTGAATTTGGCCCGGGGAAACCTCAGTACTGCAGTGTTCGCTATTTCCAAAAGAAACATTTATTCAGGATTGTTAATGTCCTCCAATTACCACGCTTTACCTCTTTTCAAACTTTTTACTCCCGGGCTAATTCTGCCAGGTCTTCCTGGCAGAGTGTGTGGTGTGAAAACAAGACAAATGAACAAGTTCGAAACAAGAAGAACCTGTTGGACCTGGATGGTTGAGGCCCCTTCAGATACGAAGGGGGTGGAGGGGGATACGTCCTCCAGATATAACTCAGTTCAACAATAATGTATCCCGCCAAGGGTTATGGGGATTGTGGTATATAACATGCAAAATACAGACTGGAGGGGTTGGTCACCCTGCGTGGGTATGCTAGCTCCGCATGACTAGTGCGGGGAAGGAAAATAATCATTTTTTATATATAACCATCACACACTCTAGTAGTGTCCTGCTTCATTATCGGGTTCACCCAGACTCCTAAAGGTCAGGGTGGGCTCAACTGTGTTTCAGGGATCACTTAGAAATAGAGGGTGACCAGGGGGCTTAACTAGAGATTATAAAATCCCTCACCTTCTCCTAGGTATCCCTTTATCCTTGGCGAAGGTGGGGGAAGACTAAAATAAAGTAAGTGGGTAATGTGGACTGTTATGGTCCTATGACCCTAGATTTTTAGACCAACATGTTTCATCCTTGCTCTAAGGCCTGACAAAGTCCAGGGCTTTCATCAGGGTATCAAATCAGTACCTCCCTCGTAGTAGGTCAAAGATGTAGCTGGCAGAGTAAGATCATGCACTAGTACAAGGGCAGTGCTAATACTTGCCCGTCAATTGTCTGTGTTCCGTCACCTGCAATAAAGAATCCATGGCAGGTATTACGTGAGGTTCACATCTGACACTTGTATAAGGTGAATTTCTTTTTTTTTTTAAAAACGTTATTGATCATTTTTGCACAATGTATCATTGTAATCTTAGATGTACTCTGTATTACATTGCATTCAATAATCGGATACCAAAACATCCATGGTGCCTGATATTTTCTACCAATGCTCGAGTAAGAACAGGGAACAAGTACAGCCAGGCATGCATACAGTTGAAATGGAATACTATTTCCAGCGCATCCCCGTGAGTGCAGTACAAAACCGGTCTTTGGTTTAACGCAGTGTAACTTGTGCCTTTCTGGATCACAACCCCGCTTGAGCGGGCTCAAGGGCGGCGTAAGCAAGCGCCGCATTGTGAGGGACAGGAGAGGAGTGTATAAAGTAAAAATTCATATCGGAATTGCGAGGGGTCATGAAGCATGCAAATCTTACTGCATGAGTATTTTTTTGAAAAAGTCTCTAGTCTAGACAAATGCATATATTCTCTGTGCACATCATTATTAATAATGTAGGATGAATATTTATTCCCATAACACAGTTCATTCAACCGCACACCTAGTGTGGTCGTTATATTTAAGAGCAATAAATCGGGGACTTGCACCATGCATTCTTAAAAGCGTATTTATTTGGTAAAGGTCTGTGTCATGTGCATTGCAAAATGGTACCTCTAGAGAGTACAGTAATATTAACCCACACTTGATATCATATGTCCCAGGAGCAGGCGTGAGGCTCCCTTTGGTCACACCATGCGGGCACAAAGTGGTGGGACAGGCGGGAGGTAATTCGAGGTGGTGGGTTACCAGAAGTCTTATTTAATAGAGTTTGAGTTGTGTCCCATCTCCTGACAAGAAGAGTGGCCATGTTACTTACTTCGTCAAGGGTGGCCACACTACTTGCCTAAACTGTACAAGGCAAGGAACTAAAAAGGGGGTTGCACTAGTCATGCGGAGCTGGCATACCCACGTGGGGTGGCCAACCCCTCCAGTCTGTATTTGGTATGTTATATACCACAATCCCCATAACCCTTGGTGGGATAATTTATTATTGAACTGGTGTGAAAACAATCCCGTAGTCCAGTAATTCTGCATACATTTTAATCCTGATTCGAGCATAACCACTAAACCGCGTTTTCGACACACTTTGAATGATGGCTTTAGGATTTTGCTTGTAATTGAAAAAATACCTTCTTGGCTTTGTGGTTCCTGTGTGCGGTCTGGCACTTTTGGATGTGGGGGAAGTTAAATAGAGGATCCCTAGTAGAATCAGAAGTGGTAGTGCCATAAATGGACACTTGCTTCCAAGTGTGACAGTATCTGAAGGTAGCTGGACAGATCCTGAGTGATCTTCCATTTAATGACGTGTAGAGGTTAAAGTGGTAACCACCATCTGAAGTGGAACCTAGGCGAGGATTCAATCTCTAGAATAAATAGCGAAACCAAAAAGTAGAGCCGGAGTCGGCAAGCTTTGTAGGCTCCACGGTGCGATGAGCAACACCGAGATCCAGTTACGTAAGAGAATGTGGCCATGGGGCATGTGAGGGCAGGGCCTCGAATTATTGTGAATGTTGCAGGTGATTGAATGATGTAAGTATGCACATATATTACTCATGGATTACATGTCAAGCATTTTAATTAATGTTCTGTTGATGAGCTCCAAGCACGTGGTGCTTACACAACTGTGCAGTGAGAGGCAGGATTCCAAAGTGTTAAGGGCAATTAAGGACTACTAAATTCTGGGCTGAAGTGGCTGGCACCCTAAACTATTGCGTAACTAATTTATAAATTATCGCTGGTTAAAACAAGGGTGTGCATCTGTGCAAGGATCGTAAAATAGCATGTCCAGGCGAAAAGATGCAAATTAAAACTTCTAATGATAATGCATCCTTTGTAGTGTACAGGTGATGGTGAAATATTGTTAAACACATCATCATACCAAGGTGAGCTACAGAGCAGTAAAAGTGTGTATCTGAAAAGAACTAATAATTGTGAGGATGCATTGCTGATACGGTGAATGTATGTGTGTGCTATTTGTATAATGCGAATTTTGCTGAAAGGAAATGGAGCGCTGCAGTATTCTGTAGCTCAACTGATTCCCATTCTAATTCCAAACTTAGATTGTTTGGGTATAAAGGTTTGGAGGAAGTAACCACATGAAGTATACCCTAGGAAGCCTGCTTTCTTGATAATAGTTCTCCTCGTCTCTGGTGCGCAGTGTCTTCATGGCCCGTCTGTGCCGCATGCCCCTGCAACTCACCCCTCTTCCAGTGGCGTAGGAAGGGGGGTGCGGTGGGTGCGGGCCGGTCCGGGTGTCATCACTTAGGGGAGTGACAAAATGGGAAAAATATGTGTTTTAAACAAGCCAGGGGTGACAAGAAATTTTCCGCACCGGGTACCACCTGACCTTGCTACACCACTGCCCTCTTCCGTGTTTCTTGCTCACACGATCAGAGTCCCTTATTGTGTCCTGCTACTCGGACTTGCACCCTCCGTACTTGCTGCCGAAGCAGCATCTCCCTTGCTTCTGAAGTCTATTTTTGACCAACAGCGCTCAGTGAGTAGTACTTACCTAGACCGCAGCACCCAGTAGTCTGAGGTCTATCTTTTCATATGAGATACACAAATATCTATGACAGGGTGACTGTAGCATTGGAAGATTCAGGTGGAGGCAAACAAGGGTTCTTTTGAAGCCGATGCCCAGGTATAATTGCTACTCGCGCTGCGTGGCTTGTAGTCAAGAGAGCATTGCTTCTTCGGGGGCTCCATGCTTTTGAAGCATCATTGACTGCCGTAGTATTGAGGCCTACAAAATAAGATTTAAATGATTCTCCAATCTCAAGCACATGTTTGCTGGTATATCATGCATGAGACAGCGTGGCCATTAGCAGAGTGCGGTATGTGGTGGTAGCGTGGGAGCTTGGAATACTGACTCGGCAAACAAGACACTTACAAAATGGTTTCTTTTGAGCATCCTGTTTGCTGAGGAAAAGCATTAATTGGCTAATGCTGTGCAAGGAAACAAAAATAAACATGGAAGCCACCCGACATCCATGAAGCTTTGTACCAGGCTGGAGGGTGGCGGCATACAGATTATGTCCCCTAGCTTGTACCCTTTGTGATTTGGTGAGGTGTAGTGTGGGCATTGTGGGTGGGTGTAGCTTGTTGGGCATATGGGGTAAAGAAGGTGATTCTGTACTTATAATACTTTGGTTTTCATTCTCCATGCCCTGATCAGTCCTTGACCTCGCTTTAAGAGTTCATTTATTTGGTGCCATCTGTGGTGAGGGTCTCGCAACACACAAATCTCCTTTTGCTTGACCAGCGTTTCCTGCCTTATTTTCCCTCTCTCTCCCAGCCTTCAGGGGCGGCGCCGGACAAGCACAGTCGGATGCGTGAGGTACATCTATCAGAAGGAAGGTTTGCGGGGATTCTACAGAGGGATGACTGCATCCTACGTGGGCATCTCGGAGACTGTTATCCATTTTGTGATCTATGAGGATCTGAAGCAGCGGCTTATGGCACGTGGGACAGGATTCCAACAGCCACTGCAGGCTGGAATGGGTGCACCACTGCAACAGCAGCAGCTCGACTTTGCATGGCTGATGGTTGCAGCTGGATTGTCGAAAATCAGCGCGAGCCTCGTAGCGTATCCGCACGGTGAGTTCAGCCTTAATATGGTTTTTTGACTTTGTTCCTGTTTGCTAGGGATAATAGTTTGATTTAGATTTGGAAATGTTAATCTTAAATTTTGAGAGACTGCTAATCATTGATAATTTGATGCTCTCTTTCAGAGGTGATACGGACCCGGCTGCGTCAGGAACACTCCCCCTACAAGTCTTTTTTGCAAGCCGCACGGCTGATATACCACGAAGAAGGCCCCCGCACTTTCTATCGTGGACTCCAGGCCCAGATGATCCGACAGATCCCCAACACAGCCATCATGATGGCCACATATGAACTCATTGTCCACGCTGCTGCCAAAGTGTGACTCATCCTACCAGGATAGAATGAACCATAGAGGTAAAAGAGCCAGGACTATGTTCTTGTGTCTGAAGGCACTTGGACTTTGCAGGCAGTGTGCTCTGGGCTACAACCGACGTAGCACTGCCTTTGCTACTGTCCTTCTGCAGGATCATGCAAAATGGTGGACTCCAAAGACTCCTAGACATGTGGTCCTCAAAGAGCCAAGTGGGCAGAATCCTCTGCAGAGAGCATCCTTGTGGCAAACCATGCCACAACAACTGTAGGCCATGTTCCTCAAGGAGATGAGGGGCAACGCCTGAGTTTTCTTCTCTACAGATCTGTTTACTAGTGCCTCAGTGAGGCATCTTACAGCCTCATTGTCTAAGCAGATGCTCAGGGTAAGTGAAGATGCAAATGGTGCTATCCTTCTGCATGATCGAGGTCTCGTCGAGCTCCAGAAGACACATTTCAGTATCGGAACCAAAAAAGATAACTCCGCCTACTCACCGGTGAGGAGGTCAAGCACTCTAGCCAAAGAGGCAAGCTTTCCAAACCTACATCATTAGTTCCTTTGGGCCTCTTATCCTACAGCATATTCCAACAAGGGTTCAAAACTGCAGCTTTCGCCTCTGCCTTGACAAACTCGGTAGGCACAGGGCGGCGCCAGGGAGACTCGAGGCCATGCAGTAGCCTTAAAGGCAGGCTTTGCATTTAGAAAAAAGAATGTTAAACGTGGTGGCCAACTAAGCTTTGTGATGTTGAATTGAATACATTTTTAGTTTGGTCTGGAGCTTCTTTTCTGTGACAAAATGTGTTGTACCTCTAGTTGTGAGTTAATTTAAAAAACATTCATTGATGAAACTATTTTTTTATTAAAAAAAAAAGTTTTTTTGGCTTCAGTTTTTTAAAAATCCCATGCTGTAATTGCGAAAGACTCCCTTGTTAATGACACAACCGTGTTTTTATATCCGTATGACTGTAAGGGAGAAGCCGCAATGAATAGGAAGGACTTGAGTTCTTGCGATGATCGATCACTCCTTGTTGTTTATTCCCTTCTCCGATGGCTGCTAGGTACTTTCACTTAAACGGCGGTGAATCCTGCACAAAAATTACAGTAAAATGTGCTCATTCCCAATATAACATATTTACTGTCATTCCAAGGCGGGCTTAATACACTCCTGTTAGCACCATAGTCAGAACCCCCTTTTTTTCAGGCTGTCTTCCTGTAGCAAGAGCCCTCTGAGGATGGTATCCGTGCTGTAGTTGTGCGTGTTGGTAAAGAGTCAGTTCCTCAAATATGTCCTCCAGTTGCCCGGCACTTACAAGATGGCCTCAGACATATATATATATATATATATATATATAGGGGGGGTCCAATAAACAGTTGAATTTTCTAAGAAGGCCTCCATGTTTCATTCGTTTACAAGATGGCGGCTATATTTTCACTTGACTGAAGAGCCGAAAGAGACTGGACACTGTAAAAGCAACTGCTTGATCTTCACATTGACACCGATTTCGAGATGGCCTCTGCAGAGATGCCAAGATCAAGAAACTTTGTCTCTTGCAGCTGCACTATCCTTTAAGTCCATATGTCGCGCTCTTATCAGCTTTTCCTTGGATGCTCTAAGCTGGCACAAACATCCATTCTCTTGACTCTTCTTTTGTCTCTCCTGTCTCATTTCCTTTGTCACGTGGTTCACTTCTCCTCTCTCTTGCTGTTTTTTATTTGGTCTTACTCTTATGTTGTTTTGCCCACCCATTGGTCCTTCTCAACCACATCTCCTATGACATGGTTCACCCTTCCTATTTTTGTGGCCTATTGTCCCTCCCTTCTGCTCCACCTCGCCCATTCCAGCTGCTCTTTCCCTTCTTCTCTGGCCTGGAGCACATCTCTACTTTCCTTACTCCTACCCCTCTCTTTTACTCTACTTTTTTTCTTTCCTCCTGGACCTCCTCTCCGTAACACTATTCTATCGTGACCCGCCTTGCTATACCCTGATCCTCCTTACTATCATGACCTATATTTGTTGACCACAGCGCCACCTGTTTTCTTCTAGTCCAGCCTCTTCTTTGCCCCATCTCTCCTCCTTGTTCGCTCACCACTGCTCTGGTGTCTAGATCCATCCCGTGTCTTCTCCCGCCTGCTGCTTGGGTGTCTTGACTTACAGTGGTGGAGCGATATCCTGCCCAACCCTGAACTTACGAGCCATGATTCTTGCTTCTGGATACATAGAAAACAAAATTGGGAAGGTAAAATAGGACATGTTTTGTTGGGTGAAACACGAGTGAGGTGATGTCTTGTATGTTGTCTTGCTCGCTTTTGTGTTGTGTATATTTGTGCGAGTTTAGCTCTGTTGTGCGGCTCGTGCGCGAGTTTGAGAAGTGCTGCTGGCAACTGTTCGCAAGTGAATTTGAGTACTTTCTACATGAAATTCATCAGAATTTAATTAGTACATGTTTGGCTTACGACAATCTGCCTGGTAGTGTTAAGGGACAGTATTGCTAAGCGCTACCAGTTTGTAGGATCCTCACCCTCCAAGGCTGAAGACTCCCTTAGAATGCTGGCGACTCCTGTAAGGTGCATGGGTCTTGGTATCTATGCCCATCAGTGGCCCCCTGCCTCCCCCCTTTGTTCCAAAATTACCAGCAGATTGTCAAAGGATTGTGCAGTGGGTAGATGTACTAAAGAAAAAATCCGCTTTCAAGATGGTTTCTACATTTGCTCCCATACCAAGATGGCCGACAGAGTACTGTGTTTTTTGGGGATGGCGGAGTTAAAACTTACTGACTGGAAAATAAATGAAACCGAAATTGTTGGAAAAATAGTTTAGGAATCTGAAGAATTGCATCAAAATAATTTTGTAGGTTTGCAACTGTAGCCATTGTGTTGAGAAAGCAGTCATCTGGGGAGAAGGCCCAAGGACTCTAATTAAAAATAGGAGTACATCCTTCGTGAATGGTCACCTTCCCATGAGCCTTTAGATCTGAAGGCAATCCTTAATAAGAAAACCACCAGGACCAAGGCCAGTATTTTCACGTTTAGAATTATGAAACCCCAATTTCAAAGTTCAAAAACTTCTGTTTCACAAAGCTGAAATTCGAAAATGTGAATTTTAATCAAGCTAAAAATTAGTTTTTCCTGAAAAGTAAATTCCCACCTAATAAAATGTTGATATTTAAGCACCGATTTGTAGTTGAGGAGCCAAAAGTTAAAATTTTAGATCCTAAATTGTGAATAAAAATAGCTGAAGAGGAATCCTGCTTATTTTCTCACTAGTCCGCATCCCCTCGCCATTGGTGACTCTGCTTTAAACAGGCTTTGAAAGTTGGCTGCCTATAATGTTTGCATGACTGGTGTAGATGTCTCTTGCCTCGGGATGTCAGTAACAGTTTCTGGAGCATGTCTTCTGTTTGGGCTGATCTTTGGGGTGTGATGCTCAGGTCCTTTAGGGTGTGCTGCAGCTACTGTGCTACTGAGGTGGAGGGGGAGTGAAGCACCTGTAGGGTTTGAATGGTTGTCTGCAGAGGAGTGTCTGTGTCTGATGTGAGAATGTGCCACGGGAGCTTTAGAGCCAAAGATCTAGCTAACCTGGCATATGGAAGGTGCCGGGCTTCAACCTTGCAGTGCTCTTGTATGGGGAACAATGGCTTCTCCTTATGGTCCTGGCTTCTCCTTATGGTCCTGAGCCTTGGATCTATCACGGACGGAAAGGGCAAGCACTAGATTGTTTGAAACCCCTGACTAGCAGGTTCCTGAGGGACTTCTCTGGCCCCATCTTGGTAGCATAGTGCAATCTCAGCGTGAAGAGGAGCCGACGGGATGCTGGAGCCCACAACCACTGAACTCTTGGAAGGGACTAAGTGAGCGACACATGACGAGTCACCCTTTTTGGCCTATCCATGAATTTGGGTGATGGCACATAAAAGACTCTTCTCCATGGGTTTGGCTCACAGCTGGATGCCAAGTCATGGGTTCGGGTCCAGGGAACGATAGAACTGGCCAAGACCTTAGGCAACTAGATAATACCCCACCCACTTCCTAAAATCTGCTTGGGAGACTAGGTACCACATTCTCCAGCAGTTTGACAGGAACATTAGGAATTTGGAGTGTCTGATTTCAGATTGATTGAAGACCTGTTGGGCCAGACGTAAATGTGATAGTGGGCCTGTTTGATTGTCACTTGTTTGTCATTGTGAATTTATTCTGGTTTCCCATGTTGTGCATTGACCTGCCATCTACTGGTCAGGCTTGGAAATATATCTTTATAAAAATTCAAGCATTTAGAGCATCCACGAGAGTCAGTTTACTGGACCTATGCAGTTATTATTTCCAAATTGCACATGCACTGTTTTTAATCCTGACCCCAAGAGTTAACTAATAAAGCCTTTTTTTGCACTGCGTCCATCACTCCAGTATTGGAGTGCTCTACATCTGTTGGATTTTAGTAGATCCTATGTGAGAGTAGTATCTAAAACATCCCTGAGCTCCTCCCTCACAGTGAGGGGGTTGTAGCCCTTGGCTACACCAGGTGTCTTAGCCAAGAGGAGAAATCCCAGATGATGAAGCATGCCCCCTCGGTGGGTGGTGGGATTCCGTCCTTATTAAAAGATTCCCGCTATGCATGAGTGAGAGCCTTTTGCTTGTGTTCTATATCTCCAGTGCTTTTTGAAGCCTGTTAGACCTGCGGATAACTAGGTGTTTAGCAGAGTCAGTTTGCCTCCTGCTGATGTCGACCAGAAGCCCGAGGTAACAAGCAACATACCCTTCATTTACAGGTTCTATTTTCCACCATCGAGTTCAGAAGTAAATGGCGACCAAGACCGAAAAACACTGCAAGGCCTCGAGAAACATTGGTGATTCCCAATTCTCCAACTTCCAAAGAAGAGTGACCTAGTGTCCTCCGATGAAGCTGCACCTGGGTACCGGAGTCTTTTTGTGCTTTGGGTGCTGCGGATTCTGATCGGTGGCAGTACATGTGGCATAGAATGCCTATGCACACAGTGCTATTCTGGTGCACAGGCTCACACTTGAAGGGCAGTTTGTGTCTCCTTTGAGAAACAAGTGTTTTCCGCTTTGGTTGAGTCCCTACGTTTGAGCGACAAACAGCCTTGTGAGCTGCTGGCACAGGATTTCCTTTTGGCACAGATGAAAATAAATCAGCTGGAGGGCAGGTGAAATTGACACACCCCAGCATGCCTACCATGTGCCAAGGTACACTCATCTCCAAGGCATGCGGCTCACACTGTGCCTGTTATTGACTCTAGAGCCGACTCAGCATAACATTAGGCAGAGGTTTTCTAGGTCATGGAGGCAGCCAGTGGCATCTTCATAAATCTACATATACAATGAGATTCTATGGCCTTGGGTACTATTGAAATTCAAGTGGAAATGTTTATACTTTTGTACACTCGACTCTCCAAACGTTGCGAGGTTAAGCATTAAAAGGCTTGCGCCTAGTCAGAGGTTTGAAACTCCAATACTATATGACTTACCGTTCATTTAGAGATGCAGCTTTAAAAAATATTAGATCTTGTAGCACATTAAGGTGCTGTTGAACAGTTAAATGGGTGATCTGCAAAACAAACTAGAAGTATCTAGTGCTAAGATAACACTCTAAACATGTTTATTGTAAACAGTATTGAAGGCGCTATACCGCGATTAAGGTATAACGCTTATGGACAATACTATCCTATCCAGGAAAGGACGGGGCGGCCATGGTTGTATTCTGAAACACCCAGGTCTCATGCTTGTAGCCTTGTTTTACAGTCTCGTGCCAGTGACACTCAACTTGCCAAACCGGATCTGTGCAGCCACCGCTATACACTCCTTGCTGGCCACCTGCTTTTTCGTGAAGCTGAGGGTTTACACCCATGCATGCTTTGTCAACCTTTGCACCTGGTGAGGATTTACATGGCCACGTTGCACGTAGGAACCGCTGGTAAAAGGCTCTAGAGAGGGCGATGAAACCTACACATTGCATGAAAGGTAATCATTGACCGGCCAGGTAACACTTGGTTTGCTTAGAAAAGTAGTATCGGAGTTCACGTGCCCTCTGTCCGTGAGAGGTGAGCTGGCACGTTCTGTGTAACATGCAAAGGCCAGGAATAGCCAGGGTCATCCATAGATATAATCTAGGTGGAAGTCAACCATTGCATCACAGCTGTGCACTATGGCCGTAACTAACCAGGCCGGGCAAAATTCCTCACTGCTTTAGGATAAAGCATCCGGAAAAGGTTAACGCTGGGAATTGAGAGATGACGTATGACAAAGAATCGACTTTACTTTTGCAGGATTGTTGGAAACTCAACATTTTATTAGACAAAATGTATTTTTCTGGTGAATACGCTTGATCCTCACAATCAACAACTCTGTCTTCCTGCAGTTTAACTTCAACCGCAGTCTTCCCGTCCAGTCCGTGCGCGCCACTGTGCATTGATGCAAGTTTGAGCTCCAGATTCCTGTCCGATGCGGAGGATGGTCTAGGTAGCAAAGTGGAGGCTGTGGGACTCGAAGATGCAAGCAGGGCACAGTGTATATGTTGAGATGGTTGGGGTACTGGGGAACCCTCCGTACTAGAGGGTTTGGATTCAACCGCAGTCTTCCTGTCCAGTCCGTGCGCTCCACTGTGCATTGATGCAAGTTTGAGCTCCAGATTCCTGTCCGATGCGGAGGATGGTCTAGGTAGCAAAGTGGAGGCTGTGGGACTCGAAGATGCAAGCAGGGCTCAGTGTATATGTTGAGATGGTTGGGGCACTGGGGGTTTGGATTCTTGTTGAAAAGGGAGAATGCGACTGTCTGGACTCCATCACATAAAAAGAAGTGGAAACCTTCCAACGCAGTAGCCCTATCCCTATAGCCTGAAGACGATTTACTAGGATGATGTGGTTGATGGATACAAAGGCATTCCACACCACCACATGAAATTTACAGCCAAGAGCATCTGTGTAGGGGATACCGGTCCTAGAACTTTGGTTCCCCAAGGTGAACTACTGTGGGTACCCATTGCCATTACCATTCGTGCCTCTGTTTGGGACTTTGAGGACTAGCTGTAGGAGTACTTGATCACCGATCACAGGAGTCCAGTACCTCCTTTAACTGGTCACTAAATTCGATTTGGCGCTGGTAAGTTTTGGGGATATTTGAAACATTTTTGTGCTATGTGAGATTTTATCGGGTTCTCAGCTGCCTCGACTCAGACTTGGTGAAATGTAAGCCCTTTGTAGCGAGGGTCGATGAGAAAGTAAGAAAACGTTTAGGGCCAGATGTACGACCATTTTTTGCAGTCACAAATGGGACATCGTTTGCGATCACAAAATTGGTCTGTGCAATGTACAATCCCTATTTTGGGAGTCAGTAACCTATTACTGACTCTCAAAATAGGGTTTAAGACTCGCTTTAAGGAAGGGGCATACGAAGGGCGTCCCTTCCGAATAGTGAGTCGCACCTATTTGTACAATTGTTTTGCGACTGCAATTGCGGTCGCAAAACAATCATAGTTTACCTCCTATTTCAAAAAGGTTGTAAGCCACTTGCAAACCGGAAGGAGTCCCCAAGGGAACCCTTCCCCATTGCGATTGACAGTGAAAATATTTTTTAAGAGCAGGCAGTGGTCCCACTGACCACGTCCCACTGACCACTGCCCACTGTTAAACAAATTAAACAGAAACATTTAATTTTTCTTTTTTAAATGCATCCCATTTTCTTTTAAGGAAAACAGGCTCCATTAAAAAAACTGCTTTATTTAAAAGGCAGCCACAGACTTGGTGGTCTGCTGACTCCAGCAGGCCACCATCCCTTGAGCGCAGGCCATTCCCGATGGGTCGCAAATTGCGACCTGCCTCATGAATATTAATGAGGCAGGTTGTTTGCAACCCCACAGGGAATCGCAAACACTGTCTGAGACACTGGTCTGCATTCCATTTTGCGAGTCGCAAAATGGAACGGTCGTACATCTGGCCCTATATTTGATGGATTGTGGGTGAATAAACTCTTTGGAACTGTTGTACCGAACATTACATTTCCAGACCATCTTTAGTGGATCAGAATGGCTGGAGTCCAGAGATGTCTGCAAGAGATGGATTGGACCTCAGACAAGTCGGGGGCCCTGAAAGGGGGGTCTGCCTGACTCCAGGCAGAGCTGCAAATTGTGTGTGTTCCTACAGGGCTTAAAACTGCTGTCAGACACCAGCCAGGTGTAAAGCTGGACTAAAGTCCCTGAGTGCATCCCCAGGGATGCTCCTAGGCAGCGGAAGCGGGAGTGTAAAGTGTCCTCCCCAGGGCCAGCCCTGTATCCTTGCACACCCAACATTTTTGCCTCGGACTGCAGGAGATGAGCAGCTAAATACTTTCATATGTCTTATTCTTGACTTTCTGTTTTTCAAAGTACTTAAAAAAAGAAATTTGCATGCTGCTGGCTGCGCCTTTGAGATGCATATGTCATCTAGTAGCAGTCTTCAGCATGCTGCCACTAAATAAATATGTAGTGTTTGTATTTTTCTTTTTAGTGGTTTTTTTGTGCCATATTTGCAAATTGTTTGACTTTCAGTCGTTCCATTAAATGCGAAAAAATACATGTTTTACAGTGAGTGAAAAGGGCATTAGATTTGTTCATGTTTTACTTTGGTGGTGGTGCGGCAGGGTTATGTATTTTCCCCCCCCATATGTGTGTGTTTAGTGTGAGTAGGAGTTATTGGAAACCTTCCTTTGGGGCAGCTAACCCTAGGGCCGGCCCTGTTCCTCCCAGGGGACACCTTCCCTACCTCTCTCAATCTCCGGGCACACCACACATCTGTCCAAATACAGACCGCATATGTGCGGAAGAGCGGGCCCCAGTTATGGAAGACTGGATTCATTTTAACTGGGCAGGGTCCGTAGATTACTCCATGGCCTCCAGCCTCCCTCTACAATGGGTGTAGGTTCACTTTAGCTATCCAGCAGAGCCCTGTGCTCACAGCTGAACAACACAAACCACTTGGAGTAACCCAGATGACTCACGTCTGTTGAGTCCAGTGGAGGAAAAATGCAGGGTTGGGTCACCCAGAAAGTGGAAACCAAGGGCAGCAAGGCACAGCGGTACTTCATCCCTACAACTCCCTCTATGTGCGTACATCACACCACCTGGACTTCATACTAGGTCAATGGAGGCACCTGTACCTGATGTCACCGAGGAGACTTGTCTCAGCAGGATCCAGGTGAGGGGACCTTTGTGAAGTGGCTGAAGCGGAGGCCAGCATCTTTGGGTAGAAGAAGAGGCCCGAAAGTGCCTAAATGCATGCCTTCTGCTGAGGCACATCCCAGAAACCCTCACTGTACTTTGTTGAGTTGTGAAAAAGATCAGTGTGTGGACTGTGCCTCTCTGGCTATTGGCAAAAGAGCGGAGTGAAGACAGCACCTGTGTGCAGTCGTGAAGTTTCAAGACACTCCCTGTTGAAGGTTGCCCGCAACACGTATGTGTGCCATAATGTGTTGTGTCAACACACAAAGATCATCTACATTATTGACAACCCGCTGAGGGACAAGTACTGGAACTGATGTCTAAATGTTAACCTCTAAGTACAAGGTACTCCTGTTAATGTGTAAGCTTGAACAAATGGTATACTTTTATCTTTCTGGCAGGTAGGTTATGGTTTTTGTCCTAAAATATAGTCAACACTTCAGTGTAGTTGCCTTTGAGTGACTTACTTATTGGAGTGCTTGAAATTTTCTAGGATGTGTCTAGCTCTTCAGTGTCAACTCTGTGAGCCAAAAAGGATTTCATGTGCAGTTAGTAAGTTCTGATATTAGGAAAGGTATGTATTGTAAATATGCCGAAGTAGAGGGCAGTTAAGACACACACATTCCAACATATACACAGGCTCAAACACTGAAAAGGTAGGTTACAAAGGTCTATGTTTAATAAAAAAAAAAACATTCTATTGATTGATTGAATTATTTCCATTTCTAATCAAACTCTCCACTACCAACGTGTTAAAAAAAGCCTTTAATAGGTAAGATGTTTAGCATAAATCAAATTTAAGATGTAGTGGATAAGAGCTTCGGAGTAAAGCAGGGTTAATACTGTGCAGTTTCTTGACTATTTTCTCTAGCGCGTGGTTTCAGCTGCTAGACTGGAATGAGTGATGGTATCGCCTGTTGAGGCGCGCCTTGGTGATAGTCCACTAGGTGAGCAAGAACCTCTGACTCCAATGGCCAGCGGGCTTGATTCATACAAGTATGAGGGCAGGATAAAGTCCGGTCGACTGAGTATTCATCCTGCCCTACAGAGTCTCAGAAATGGACGTTTGTGATCACTATAGTTAATTGCTGTACGCAACCATTCAGATGGTATTGGCCCCTGAGAAGGTCCCTGCATGAAGCATGTTACAGACCGTGTTGGTAACTCACTCAGTTTGAGGAGCGAACCTTGAAAACCTACATGCCTCCTGCACAATTTGCAAATAGTTTGAACTGTGTCTGCAAGAGAAGGTTTAAAGGCTGGCCTTCATGGAAGCTTAGACAGTCCATCAGATCCAGGGGTTGTCAGATCAAGTGACCAGCGGTGCATATACTACTAGCAATGGTCTAGGACCAGGCAAGGGTACTCGTTCCTAGTGAGGTACATGGGGCATCACCCATGGGAAAACAACATTGATATAAAGAACAAATGGGGCAGAGGGGAAAAGTGACTACGTCCCTCATAAGATGTTTCTTAAAAGAAGACCTGCGCCTGGAGAATATTGTGCAATTGGGAGGTAAAGAGATGTGTGAAAGCTCTGCATATATACTTTATAAAAATAAAATAAATGAACAATTGTTTCTCTAAAAAGGCACTTGTCTGCAATCCTGTCCAGATACAGAAAATGGTAAATTATGGTTCAAACGGAGAGTTTCTATGGAACATTGCAGCAGGACAGATCTTCACATATTCAACCCAATTCATGCAACTAATAAAGAAGATAAAAGTGCTCTTCTTTACTTAATGAGCCTCAGTCTCCAGTGAAAGGATAGAAACTCTCATTACATAGACATAGGTGGGATTCTGGATAGTGGTACCCAGGCAAAGTGGGGATAAATTGTCTTGTATTCTCAATCCATTTAAAGTAAAATGTTCTCATAATCAAATGTTATGAGAACTTTGGTCATTGATGAAAAGAATGAAGTCCTGAGAAGTCATTTAACCAGCTTGTATGCCTTAGGCCGAGTCTTTCGACAGAGGCGAATACCCATCAAGAGATGCACAGCTAGAACCGCTTCAACACCAATGACCATCCAACGACGGGAACACTGATGTCGGAGAGGAGCCTCAAGACAAGGAAATGTCTCTCTAAGCTTTGGGATTCTCTGAGAAAGGAGAACACCCCAAAACCTGATCTGATTGGCTATTTACTTGAACAAGTGCAAAGCTTCTCCACAGTGACATAGTTGAATATTTTGGGTGTGCATCCGCTTCCAGCCATGCGATAGGCTGGGATTCTCCTCTTTCCTCTCAGGAGTTCGCATAATTTAGAAGTGGGACTTGGAGGGTCCAATCTAAGCATGCCCAATGATTGACATCGCCTCAGCCGGTAACATGGTGACAAGGGGCCGTATTACGCATGGTTATTGTTTGCGCCCGGCGCACCTTTTAAAAGGTGCGGATGGCACAAGTGATGCCAATGCACCCATTATTTTGAATGCGCTGCACCCAGGACATCCGCTCCGCGTTTTCACAGTGCAGGCGGCAATCCGCCTGCACATTAAAAGGGGATTAGAGACCCCCTTGCAGGCGGGTGCAGTTAGTGACTACACCCGCCTGCAAGATGTGTGGGTGGCCCTCCTTCCTCCCCTCCAGAGGGCTGCTCTCTCAAATGGCGCACTCACAGTGCACCACCTAGAAGGAGGTGCACTGCGAGTGCCCCCCCCTGAGAGCTTCTTTGCTTCTGCGTCCGCGTCTGTAATATGGTGCAGGCACGGGGTCAAAGGCATTCCCTCATTTGCATAGGGCACGCCTCTGGGCAAATGAGGACATGCCTCCTGATGGTAGGCTGGTGCCTTAAGTGTGCTAGCGCCATTGGTACTTATGAAGGGGACGCGCAAGCGTCTGCGCCCCCTTGTGTAATACCAGAGTGCCCCTGGGGTGTGCAAAGCGGGCGCAAATACCTGTTGTGCCGCCGGGGCACTTATTGTAATACGGCCAAGGTGCCTTTTTCTTTCTCCTCTGCAAAGACTTTTTGCCATGAACTATGTACACCAATGCATATTTCTCTCTGTTAGAACATTGGTCTACTGAATGATGTATTAAAAGAAAATGGGGTGGCACTGGGGCAATAATGGCTGATATAGTCTGTCTGCGCCAACATTCCAATGTTTCTCTTTCTCCCTGTTTTCTACCTTCGGTTTGTTGGATATTCTAATGTCATTGTAGCCCTTCATCTTCCGCTTCACAAAGCCACACATAGCACTGTCGTCCCAATAACTTCTTTCTTGCCGCCTTTATTTCTCTTCCTATCAATCTTTTTTTTGCATCTTTCCTTTCTTATTTTTTTTTTTTAGTTTCTTTATCTTTTTGTTCCTTTTCTCTCCCTTTGACTCTTTCTAACAATTCTGTTTATTTTACTTCTTCTGCCTTTTCTTGTTTTTCCGTCCCTTACCATCTTTTTGTATCTTGTGTACTCGTGACTTCCTAATTTCCATTCTACATCTTTCTTTCTCTTGTTCTTTTTATATTTTCCTAGCTACGTTTTAGCCTCCAGGTGGCGCTTGATGCACACTAGATAAAATGCATGGTCTGAAATGTAGAGAGGGGCTTTGTGGCGTTTGCGACTGAAGCTCGGCGTGGAATAGGTTTCCAAATTACAGCTGTGTTCCTCTTGATTCACTTAGCGAATTGAAATGTACCAATAGATCGGAGTCTCTCTCTTGTCTCGTTCCCTCGCTCCCTGTCTCTCTGTGCCTTCCAGTGGATTCTTCTCGGATTCATCGCTTCTTTACATCTGCCATAGGGCCACTGGTATGGTATAAAGCCTGTTGGGCGCCCTCAGACCCTATAGACTTGTTTTAAAAAGGCTTAACCTTCCGTCTGCGGCAATCCTTATTGAGCCGGGACAGGCCGAACACGTGACAAGCCTCACGCCTGTCCCTGTGAGGTGCAGTTATTAATGAGCACTGCACTGTACACCTTGTACAGGGTCGCCATGTGCGGTATTTGTACACAGAGCCGGCTTTAGCCTGGTTGCACCCGGTGTAACAGTCTTTTTATGGTGCGCATCCCCAATGACCTCCTCTTCCACGAATTCCCTCACTGCCTCCTTGAAAACAGCGCCCCTCGTCTCTCAATAGCTCCTCCCTCACATGCATTTCATTTATTAGAGTTCACTCGCACTTAGTTGTGGTCTTCATTTCACACGTTTGTAGCAGTCACATTAACCCTCTGAGCTACTTCTAGATAAGTCAGAACTGCCACGAGACTAAACCCCGAACCCCGATCTCTCTGCAGTAGGAACATTAATCACCTGAGTTATCTTAACGTTTTTATTGTGGCCTGAAAACTGCTGGACACACAAGGAACTCTGCAGCACCTGCTTTTAAAACCATAAGTTATTTTAAAACCGAGCACCCCCCACAACCTCCCCCCAAGTCAGAGCCATGTGTGACTTCACCAGGAGCACAGCCCTGAACCCGACCCTGTCTCTACACTTGTGCTATGCAGTGAGTGAGTCTGAATGAGTGACAGTAAGAGTGATATTGAATGTCTGAGAAAGTATGAGTGAGTGAAAGTGTGAATATAAGTGAGAGTGAGCATGAATGAAGTAGAGGGAATGAGTGAGGGTGTGTGAGAATAAGTGGGCGTAAGTGGGAAGTATGTAGTGACTGCAAGTGAGTATAAGTAAGACTGAGTGCGAGTGAGTGCTACTGGCTGCCTGAAGATCCATGTTCAAGCTGCTATGTTTCGCCCATAAAGCGATACATGGAACAGGACCGCTCTTCATCAGGACAAGAAACACCAAATACATTCAGCACAGGAACCTCTGCTCTAGAGTGGCACCTGTCTCAAAATCCCATTGTACAAGGCAAAAAACATGGATGCCACACCCTTCTCTGTTCAAGCAGCCAAACTATGGAACTCTTTACCCCCAACGAAAGATCCACGGATAACCACCTTATCTTCAGAAGACTACCCAAGAATTGGCTCTTCTCCACATAACCATTGTACTTAAACATAAATATACAGCATATCCCTCTGTATTTAAGCATTTATTTGGAATATAGATGTGTACCTACATATGTGTATTGCTTTGTATAAACGTGTATAATTATGTTTATAAATGTATAGGTATTTGCTAGTTCTGCTTAACAAATGTACATATTACTTGTAGTTACATTATTCTATGTTTAACATGTATATGTGACTGCATAAATAAGTAAATCTTTTATCATAAGTATTTATCTACAATTGCTTCACTAATGAATTACAAAAAAAACTACAAATAAATTAATTTAAAGTACAGCAACACTTGAAAGTCTGACTTTATTAAATGCAGCTTTAATCTACATATATTACCTTCTTATACATGTATACATACCTTCCATGTACTTATGGTATACCTTCCATGTACTTGTGTATCTTTATATTTATTACTTTGCTTCTAATTTAGCATATCAAATGCGCTACCCTATAGCTCACCCTATATCTCTAGCAATATATCCTCTACCTCCACTCTGACTCATCTCAAACCTCATTCCACCACTCTTTCCAATGCACTACCCTATTTCTTACCCTATACCTCTATCAATATATCCTCTACCTCAACTCTCATTCATTCCAAATCCCATACCACTACTATGATCCCCAAAATAACCCTTTCTAGACTCTTATCTCCTCTACTGCTCCTCGCATCATCTCATACCTCTTTTACTTTTCAGATAGCCCAATCAAGTCTTTCTAAACCCTTACCTCTGACTTTTCCCCCTCCAACTCCCATTTACTCACCCCAAACCCCCTCCTACAGCTATGAACAAAAAACAAAAACAAACTTTCTAGACCCTTCCTTTTTCTATCTCCACTATTCCTTTTACAATCCAAATAACAGACTAACATGCCCACCGCTCAAATTAATTTCATATTTCACTATACTAATTCACCACTAATCCTTTTTGGGTTCCTGAGTAGCGTGCTACTCGCTGAAAAATCACTTCAACGCCTCGTCAGGGCTAGTAAGCGCTATATAAATGCAATTACAATACAATACAATACAATATATGAGTGCATGTGAGAATGAATGATTCAGTGTGAGTGAGTGAATGTAAGTGAGCATGGGTGAGAATGTGGTGTTATGATTGCTAATCTGCCATCGGCCTTGGTATTCTGAAAGCAATTTGCGGCTTATAGAAGCACCCATTGAAAAATACTGCCATTGCCATACTGGAGCAATTATTAGCACGACAGGCACCTGTGGAAAATACTGGTACTGGTATGCTGGAGGTAATTCTTGGCCTAATGGGCACCCATAGAAAAATCCTGGCACTAGCACAAATAAAGAAATTGTTGGCATGGGGCACAATTGGCAAAATTCAGGAGCTAGCTGAACAGAGATATTTCTTGCCATAATGGATGAAAACTCTGGCATATGGGAGGGGGCCAGCTATGGTAAAATACTGACCCTGTTGTACAAGAGGTAATTTGATATAAGGGTAACCCAAGTTATATAAAAGCATTAACTTTAAAATTCGGACTCTGGGATATTGTAGATAATCATTGGCACAATGGGGCACCCATGGCATGTGAGGGACACTGTAGGAAAGTGCCCCTTTTTGACACGGTTACTCCCACTTTTTGCATGCTACATGATATGATTTAGACTGAAAGTGCACTGGGTTCCTGCTGACTGGGTCCCCAGTGCTGGAGTTCTTTCCCAAACTGTACAATTGTTCCCCCAATTGGCAAAACCTTTAACACCCTCTGTAAGTCCCTAGTAAATGGTACCCTTGGTGCCTAGGGCCTGAGGTACTAAAGAAGGTCCCTAAGGTCTGCAGCAGGAAATGTGCCACCATAAGGGACCCCTCACCAAGTACATGCAAGACTGCTATTGCAGGCTGTGTGTCTTGATGCAGACAGAAGTGAAAACACAACATATCACATATCCCTGTGTGCCATGTCCCTAACACTGCATGGAACACTTGTAAGTCGCCTATAGGAGGCCTGACAGCCCTAAGGCAGAGTGCTTAACATTACATGTGAGGGCATACCTGCATGAGTCCTATTACTTCCAGTACAAGTGACCAGGGAAAACATTTTAAAACATGTGCTGGACGCTGGTGAAAACAAGTTCCCCCAGCTACATAATGGCTTCACTGAACATAGGAATGCTTGGTATCAAACATCTCGCATTGGTAAATCCACAGTGATGCCAGTGCTGGATTTATCAATACATGCACCCAGAGGGCTCCTTAGTGGTGCCCCCTGAAAATCTACCAGCCTCTGGTGTGCTTGCTGACTGGATTCTGCCAGCCTGCCACCCGAGACACTGTTCTGACCTCCTAGGGGAAGAGCCTTTGCTCTTAGGAGACCCAGAATAAAGGCCTATCTGGGCCTCCCACGGGATCACCTGCTGATAAGCCACCTTGGGCTGGCGTTCTTCAAAGAAGCTCCCGCCTTTGAAATGTGAAACTGGATTCCCTCACAGGAGAGGAAGCCAGGCCCCCGTCCAGAGCCCCCTTGGCACCAGGACAGGCTCAAATACTAGCTAGTCAGGTAGGCGTGCTACCTCTGGGCTAGTACCACCCCTAGGGTGGGCTACTGCGAGGTGGACACACGTTTTCAAAGGTAGCCATCTTTGTGATGGCATACCTAGGAATTCTGGGACAGGGTTATGCCCACTTCTCACAGGAAGTGGTCATATAGAGGGCGTAGGGACCGTAAATGTTAGTAGTCCATTGGCTACTACCCTGCACTCCCCTATCGCCCCTAAATTAAGTATTTAGGGGAGCCCCTGGCACTAGAGAAGGAGATCCTGATGACTGAAGAGAGAGGACACTGAATACCCGCAAAAGCCAAGAAGAGAGAAGACGCAGCTGACCTGGAACCAATCCTGCTGGCCTGTCTGCATCCCTTGTCAAAAACTGGGCTAAAGTCGACTCGTCTGCAGCTGTGACTCCACAACAGTGGGAGGACTGCCTGCCTTGAAAAAAGACTCAAGACCTCCCATGAACAATGGACGTGTTCTATAGAACTCCAAAGAAGAAGACTGTGAGGCCTATGGAACCGCCAAAACCTGACACCTGAAGCAACAGCTGCCCCCGTCGCCTCCGGCCCGAACTGAAGTGGGCCAGTGGCTGTCCAGCCCTTCAGAGCCTGAGTCCATCATGAGTTCACCGCTCCTAGACTTCCCTGACGTCGCCTGCAGCCTCTGCACCCAGGCCCCCTCTACCGCAAATGCTCCAGTAAAGAAAACCAAACGCCTAAAGACTCTTCTGCACCAGTCGGCCCTGGGCCTTGGAGCAGAGGACCAAAAGTATCCCCCCGAGCAGCGCAAGACCTGAACCCACTTGCTGGTTTAGCCCAACTGACTTCCTAGCCAGATTCTGCAGTCACTTTTTGAAGTGACTGATCTCTATTGAAACCTATTGAGCATCCAACGCTGTTGTGCACCCTGCACCCGGCCGGCCTCGTGCGGCTGGTGGTGTACTGCTGGTGCTGTACTGCTGGTGCTGTACTGCTGGTGCTGTACTGCTGGTGCTGTTTTGGACCTTGCCCACCACTCAACCTTAACTCCTGGAGATTGGTCCTGTAAGTCGAAGTACTGTACCTGTTTGCAGAACTTGTTCTTCCTTTCATAGGATAACATTGGAGAATTCAGAAATTGCAGTGTGTCCAGTTTATAAAGTGAAAAGAATTTATATTTGAAAACCTACTTACCTGAACGATTCTTCTCTGGTGCCTAAACATATATAAAGATATGTGCTATTTTTAAAAAATTGGTGTGGATCTCCTTCTTGAGTCATGTTATTTATTAATCATTAATCATTATGTGCATTTTGAAAATGCCTTGCAATCCTCTGTGTTAAGCCGAAGGTTGTTCGGCCACACTACCCCCTAATAGAGCACTTTAGGTTGCATAGCAATCCCCTGTCCACTAGTAAGGGAACCCCTGGACTCTTTACACTGTAGATTGGGTTATTGATAAAGCCCATGAAGAGCCAGCTTCCTACGGACACTCATGACAAATGCTTGCCTGACACAATGGAGGTAACTTTTAGCATAAGGGGGTATCCCTGGCCTAGAACATTGAGAATACAATGGGTTGAACTCCTCAAGAGCTTCAGGTTTCATTGACTTGCTCACCTCGAAAGGACTTGAATATGCCTATGCCTTTTTAGTAGAAAATGGTGCTTTTTAATACTCTATTTGCCGCCATTGTTAAAAAACATATTCTCGTGGGAAATTTCCGACACACCTGAACCCACCCAGTGAACGGCTGGCTTACTACAAATCAGGGTAAGAGTTACATCCCACACATTTCAAAGATTATGTCAGCACCTTAATAAAGCTGGTTTCTATGACACCACTTCCTCTGAACATTTAGGGTCAAAAGTCATATGATGTCACTTCCTGTAATCTCATTAAGGTCAAAGGATATTTGATGTCAATTCAATTCAATTCACGTGGTTGGTGACTCAACGTCCATGGGCTTAACGCAGACCACGGCGGCCCCTCTAGTTTAGCAGGCCCTAATCCCTCAGGGGGCTCTCAGCCCTTCACCGAGGCCCCATCCACCCCAAAGCCAATGAGTATTTGTGAGATATGAGAGGCTCACGGGCCACATCACATCAGTGAAGTTAGGGGGGGGGGCCATCATTTTGCATTACACCACTGGTGCTGTGGAACTTGATGGCAACAATTTTCCTCATGGTGTAAATTGTTGCTGGGTAATTTAGCCAGTCGCAGGGCTGTTGGACAGATAGAACCACAGATACGACTCTCAAAAGATAATATTGCCCATAATGTATAACTGCTGATGCCTGTTAGTTATTACCTTCTGTTTCTGCAGCAGCACAGATTTTGTTATCAAACTCTGAATTCAAAAAACATAATTAAAATATCTGATTTGCAAATGTCGTTTTAAGAGGTTAAAAGTGTTAAGTATTGTAGCCCTCCACTGGCTGAAAAGACACAGGGCCTGAAATAGATTTTGACAGATGGGATTTATTCCATCAGGGCAACAGAATAAGGTACTCTGCTGCCCAGAGGGAGTACCGACCGCCAAATTTAGAGATGTCCACTGGCACAGCGGCCATGTATTGCCGTGATGGTGGTTCCTGCCAATGCACTGAAAGTTTGATGGAAGGCTCTATCAACATGACGCACCTGTATGGCACACTTTTTTAAATTTATTTTTTATAATTCTTTTTATTAAACATCATCGATGTATGGCACTTTTTCAATGTTTTTATTCTATTTTAAAAAACAAATTCCAGAAAAGGCATTTCGTTTTTTAAAATAAAAAAAGCAATGACCCCCTCACCATTGGAGGTATCTCCCATTGTGTTAGGGTTATTAAAATGTTTTTACTTTCAGTTATGGCACGTTTTGGATGGCAATAAGTGAAAGTAAAACCTTGCCATTTGCTTGCCTGTTCTAACTAGGGTGGGTGGACAAATGACCCAACCTCCAACTGTTTGAGATGTATGTTGGTGGCAGAGATGGACTAGTCCCCGCTGTCGACAAAGTGAAGCTCTGCCCAACTAAATGAGGCAGGCAGACCTTCAGTTTAGCAGGGAGGGTACTCCATTGCCTCTGCAACAGAGTAAACTCTCTGCCAAACTCTAAAGTAGACAAGATAATATAACAAGCATTGGCTAAATTAACTCATTTCAAACTTCTGCAAGAAGAAAATAAAATATAATAAGGAATGGCCTAATTAGCTTTAGCCTGGCAACCTAAAGATACGCTTTGTATATATAGAAAAAGTTCAATTATTAACATGATTTTTGTAGGTTCTAGTGAATTTGAACATACTTTTGAAATATATGAGGACTTGGGAAGATACTTAGAGGGTGTTGATCTCATCTAGCCTGGAGTGTATTATATTTCTGGAAAGAATGCCCATTATAATTTACCGAGAGTGTGATATGGAAGTTGTAATATGGAATAGATTTTCCATAAATGTATCATGTTAAAGGTTTTGAAAGAGAAAACAAAGATTAGAATGGGAGAATGAGGAGAAGTGCAAGTGAAATAGTAGGTTATATTTGAGTTTTAATACCTTTAGTAGGAGTAACATTGACTCACATAAAATTAGACAACTTTCTACTGTAGTTGATAAATTAGCCCCCAGTAAAGCTGGGGGAGTTTCCGTTTTTGGATGTAACAATTATTTCAATAAGATCGATGGTGATTCAAAATTTACTTTCCCTTGATAACCTTCTTGCAAAGGAGGGCGGAGTCTGTCCGTTGTTAAAGGTTCAACATTATTGCACCTACATACATACAAGAGCAGAGACGTAGAGAGTTACATTAAAAACATTACTGACTTAAATTAGGACTTAAAAGATTTGTAAGCAGATGGTGCCTTGGAAGCGATAGGTAAGTGTGAGAAGTTGACCTGGTATATGATGTCCACTAATTAAAGTGGGCACCTTGCACCAGTTCAAACAACCCTTGTGAGGTCAAAGATAACCGTAGAAAGCTATCCAAGTGGTAGCTGTGGAGTTTTACAGTTTAAGGACCCTTTCCAGTGGATTACGAAGAAACCCTTTAGAACTTAGAAGGTTGGAGACCCACCCCACCCGTGGATACCGAAGTACCAGAGTTACCTATCCCAGGAAGCTGGGTGCATAGGGCTGAAATGGCATCGGAAACCGTTGTATATCTCAATGGGAGTCTTCAAAGAAATGCCACTGCTGGAAAGAAGAAAAGTGTCCGGTGGAACTCACAGGTGGATTCTTGATGGAAGGAACCTGAAAGCAGAGGAGACAGACTAATGCCCACCGATGTTGAGTGCTTCAGGTGTGATGACCGAGACCTTGACTCTACAGCTGCAGGGACCAGAAGACATTGAGGATGACCAGTATCCGTATACAAGCTGTCCCACGAAGGATGTCGAGTGCTGAGGGGTTGGTGTCCGGCAGGAGCACCAACAAGCC
Organism: Triturus cristatus; assembly: GCF_964204655.1. NCBI lineage: Eukaryota > Metazoa > Chordata > Amphibia > Caudata > Salamandridae > Triturus > Triturus cristatus. Next base: position 1,691,328,720 of record NC_140590.1, read on the forward strand.
TTGGCATCGGCAACCCATGAAGAAGGTCAAGGAAGGTTACGTCTGGCCTAGCAAGGACCAGGAGACTCACCACAGCAAGGGGAGTCAGGGCAGGCTGGCAGCAACCAGGGGAGCCCAAGAAAAGCAGTGTTGTCCCTCAATGGACCCACAGGCCGAAGGCACATGAGTTGCGAGGGGACCTCTAGCAGTTTCACAAAGTAACAGCTTGCAGGGCACAGAGTGCAAGGAGGCCAAAGTCCTTCATACAAAATGTGCGCAGAGGTAGGGGCTATCGATAGCCCAATGCACTTAGTTGGGGAACGCCAACAAGCATGTGCACTTGCTTAAGTATGTGGTGCACAGGGGTTCGGGTTATGCGGTCCCCACAAGGGATACTGGCCTCAGACATGGTGAGAGGGCAGCTCGAACTCAAGAAACGTAAAAACCCACCTCCTTGCTGGAGCCTCCGGAGTCTGCAAGAGCTCAGGATCAGCAGACTGGTCAGTTGCATTACGGTTCCTGCGAATAAAGGGGAGTGACTCCTTCACCCCAAGGGAGATAACTTCAGTTGTCCTTGATGCTCCACTGGTCCTGCACGGAACCTGTATGGTGCACGGGCACAGACGATGCTTTGGACGGCGAGGGAGATGAAGTCGGGCCCAGTCAAATTCTAGCGAAGTCCAGAGTGTCCAGACGGCCGAAGGTCAGTGGTTTCCTGATCAGAATCTTGTCCACGTCGAATCTAGGGTCCTACAGCCTGGTAAGCCCTTTTGTACCCACGGGAGAGGGTTGGACAGATTCAGGGGACCCTCCCAGGGGAGGGTCAGGACAGTGGGGAGGTTACTCCCATGTCCTTTGACCAGTTTTGCGCCAGAGCAGGAGCCAACTGCTCCCAGAACTGGTTTTAACTGGACTATGCAGAGGGACACCAAATGTGCCCCTTGTGCAGACTTTCAGGCACTTTGGAAATTCACCCACCCAGCCCCAATATACTAAATCCTGTCTGGGAGGTGGTCACACCTCCCTGTGACAGGATGCCTATTATGCTGCCTTCCCCTGCTCGAACTTGGCTCAGCAGCAGGAGGGCAGAAATGGGTCTTTGGTCGGCAGCGGTGAACAACCTTTACAACGCAACTGTTACAACGCACTCCACTTACAACGAAATTTTTACAATGCAACATCCATTACAACGCATTCCATTACATAGCATGACACTACAACGCATGTTTAAAAACTACCTTTACAACGCATTCCAGTACATCGCATACTACCTTTACAACGCATACCATTACAACGCAATCCAACACTTACCCTACTGTTGCACCCCCTGGAGTTAGAATAGTAATTTTTACCCCTATACTATGCGTTGTAATGGTATGCGTTGTAAAGGTAGTATGCGATGTAATGGAATGCATTGTAAAGGTAGTTTTTAAACATGCGTTGTAGTGTCATGCTATGTAATGGAATGCGTTGTAGTGGATGTTGCGTTGTAAAAAATGCGTTGTAAGAGTGTGCATTGTAACGACATACATCCACAAAATTTTGTGCTGTCTGAGTGGAGAAGGCTGGTACCAGGAAGACCAGGGACCCCACGAAGCTCGCTTCAGAAGGGTGGAATCATACCTCCCACACCCGTTACCAGTGTGGAGGTATTGTGTGGATTCCAAGGTGTTTGATACCAAACACGACATGTTTTGTTGCAGCCGTTTTCAAGATAGCATTTTACGCAATCATATAATGCCCCTCTACTTATATGTCTGGCTGCGTCACCGACAACTCCGGAGAATGGTCTTCGAAGGCTGCAGAGGGGCGCTGCTCATGCAGGGTCACCCTCTCACATAAAACCCACCACCCTGCCTTCAGGATAGTCAAGGCCTGCTAGAGGAGTGACCGATAGGTTTTAAGTGTAGTGACCTATAGATATAGTAAACCTATATCTAAAGTAAGTGGTGCATGCACCATCTTACACAGGCTGCAATGGCAGGCCTGTAGTTTCATTTTGCATGGCCTATCATGGGTGGCATGATGCATGCTTCAGCCCATGGGAGGCCTCTGGGGTACCTATGCCCTGAGTACATGTATACCATATACTAGGGACTGATAAGGGTAGCCCAGTATCCAATCTGCAGTGCACCTAAGTACATGGCGTACTGTTTTAGGGAGAAAGCAGATAGACTGGGGTCCTGATTAGCAGGATCCCAGTCAGACAAGTCAAAACAGTGTAACATCAAGCAAAAAGTGGGGGTAACCATAAGAAGCAGATCCTACTTTCCTACAGTATGGGATTGTCAACTGTAAGCAACTGGTTAGGCAACTTGGGAAATGAATCCGTAATTTCAATCTTGAGACCTTTAGTGGCGATGTCTTTGTGCATATTGCTGACAATATTCTTTTTCAAATTCGGCAGATACACAAAGGACACATGAGGAGTGAAAAGAACGAGAACTGATCTTGAAATAGAGGATGAACAATGTAAATATTATGATGAAAATCTTAGAAGAGAGTAGGAGAAAGAGGTTAAAGACAACAAATACTTAATCTGTGGTGAGATCTGATAAGGTAGATTTGCGATGGCTTGGATCACCATCAAATGGGGGCCTGATGACACTAAATATTTTTTTTTTCAATCTTACATGACGCATATACTGATTTTAGACACAGAAACCAGAATGTGCAAACTGCACATATTAAATGACGTGACACAGCATTTTGAGATACGTAACAGCACCCTAAAAGCGTGCTTGAAAAGTGTTAGAAAAAGAGAACTGTATTGCTAACTGATTATAATGTTTACCAATAGGCTTTTGTAGCAAGATTGCTTATGACATGATGGTTTATAATTCATTTACTAATGAGACTAATGATTTTTAATGATGTAGCTTTTCTAGTGCCTTTCATTGAAATGCATCATGAACAGATTATAGTGGATTATGCGATAAAATTAGTTAGGGAGCTGAAACAAATGTGATAGTAGAGACCATAATGATCATAGACAGCAAGAAACGATTTTAGCAAAATGATTTTTAGGAATAATTTACATATATGGATGTTGAAAATTGTGGCTGTAGGCCATTGTTAACATTAATTTTGTGTAAAATAATACATTGCGGAACCTTTACTATTTTTCTCTTATTATAAATGTTTGATTTAATGCATTATATTTGATTCTAATTGAGTTTCATTCATTGAAAGCAGACATATGCATTTTAAGGCCTTTTAAACCTTTTATTTCCTAAGCTGCATTTCCCCTTAGTCAAGTACAATGGTCCTTTGGCATCTCTGTAAATGTTGCTTCATGTGTTCCGTTCATGTATCATCTTACTTTTAAGGACATTCCTTTAGAGTTGACTGTGAAATAGTCTGGTGGGAAAGTGAACTATATCCATATGCCATAGACTGTTGCAAAGTACACTTCTTACCGTTGACAAACCAGCTCTTTCTCATGATCAGCATGGGAGAATAACTAAAATGTATTTGATGATTTCATACATAAACTAATCATGTGATGGACTGACACATCCGTAGGGTGATACTACATCACCTAAAGCGTCATGAAGACCATAAAAGAAGAAACCCCTAGGGAGGGGCAACTCTCAATGCCATTACTCTCTCTTTCTATGCGAGCGAGAAACACACTATATATAATTCGTCCCTCTCTTTGGGTGACGTACCAATGCCATTATTTTTCCTTTCCTTGCAAAAGGAGTGAACGCTTTTGCTATGATTCTTTGATCTCCAATGTTTGGACTGCCTTTATGTGGTTGCTACTGGCTTTAAACAGTTGGACTGGAATCCTTCCATGCCAAACTTCTTGATTTTTCTTTATATCCCCTTTTTTGCACATGCTTATGGACTCGCCTTTAGTGGACTTTAACTTGATTCCTCCTACCCCTTTTGCTTTAGAACCTTTGGATGCTGTTAGAGAAATGACCTTTAACCCTCCTTTCATGGTGATAGGAATCTGTAACCTTATAACTGATGTCTGTTTTATAACCATTCTCTTTGAGATCAAACTTTATCTAAATGTGTAATCTTGTATTACATGTTGTAATATTCCTGACGGAAAAGCTTAGAAAAATTGCTTATCTGTATTGTTTTCCGATCGTTAATACAACAACCAAACTATGTAAATTGCCTGAGTCTATTATTGTGTCCTGACGTTCTTTCCTATTTAGTTCTAAATGCAGTGTAGGGAGAATCAGTGAATCTTTTCTGAATATCAAGTTCTGCTTCTTTTATGCTATGTTGCTGTAGCAGAGGTCCTAGTGTGCATAATTCTGGTTAGACCTAATTTCATTAGGATGTGGGGTCTTCTCATTGCAATACTTTGTTTCTACACTATGGTCCTGGGAGTGATGTATTTGAACCTGATCTCGAACTTGTGAGTTAGTCACCAATTAATGATCCTCATTGGGTGGCTAACGCTGTGCTTTGGACACCCTAATTCCCACCTTTCTTATCGGCGAAAAAAGATCCGTCAGAGGACCATTCGCCTCTGTGGTCAGGGCAATTCTGTGAGCCGTCTAACTGTAGAGGGCCCAGTACGGTTAGAGGGATACATGAGCAAGTAGCGGAAGGGAGACGTAAAAATAAAATTATTACAATGCGTCCCCTGGATCATAGGTGTACCTTCAGGTTGGCAGAGAGGGTACTCCGTTGCAGAGTACCCTCTCTGCCAAACTCTAAATCAAGCCCATAACGTGAATCCAATGTTGGGAGTGAGAACCTAATTATAAAAGCAGATGCGCCCCGTGGAAGGCACCTACCTTCCTTCTTGAAACAGCTTTCCTGCCATGGGATTGTCTTTAAGTGCAAGCACTCTTTATCCGCTAGCAGGATGTGACAGGAGGTGTGAAGTGTTCTGTGAAGCCTTCTTTATCTTCCTGGGCTCTTGAGGGGCTCGGCGTTACCCAGGCCTAAATGGGATTGCTGTTCTCCTGAATGGTGGAAGACTCAAGTGATGAGTTGGAACAGTACATCGATTGAAGACAGTGGTTCTGCTCTCTTCTCTTCCATGTTTGATGAGGGATAAAGTAGTCAATCAGTGTCCCTAAATTGAAGTCAACTCTCACAGACTGGCACTACAATGTATTAAAGTTGTGATTCTCATCAGGGCAGCTATGGATGTCTTTAGTTGTCCCCAGCCTAAGACCAGTTAAATGCTTTCATGGATCCACTCGCCTTGTACATGTTTTGGAGCAGAATATTCATCCTCCCGTGTTAAAGATGTGCTATGTGGAACTCTGTATTGGCTTCTACTGGAGTCTGGGCTAGTATGGTGTTGACAATTAGGTGCCGATGCCGAGCACCGGAAACTAATTGGAAAGCTCAGGCTCAAATTAAGCACTTCACGTCGCTGACCTAATTCAGGAAGGACCTCAAAACCTGGCTCTTCGAATGATCCTCCACCCAGTCCGACCAGCAGCCCCCAGCGCCTTGAGACCCTCACTGGGGAGTAGCCATGTTTTACAAGACCCTGAATGATTGATATAAATGCACCTAGAGTGGCATGCCATAGGATCTATCCTTTCATATTTTATTTATCAAATGGAATATCAGGCGTAAATTGACTAAACTTCCCCCATTGCAGCATTGTTTGGAATCAGCGGAGACGCGTTGAGTCAAAGGTAAAGAAATTATGCAGCGCCACGTGTTTTTATGAGCTGCATGCTGATGATGTAACTGGCCTAGCTTGTGTGAAAAAGACATTGTAAGGCGACAGGAAACAATGTTTACGGTGCAAAGGTGACCTGACGCTGCCTGGCGTGAGCTATATACTTGAAAGACTCCCGTCAGTACAAATGTCTGATGGTCAGCCACATAAAATTGTAATTTTGCTGTAATTGCACGTCTTACGCGTAGGAATATCACATCATATTCTGCTTGCCCCTCATATGTGCCTGGTTTCATTTGGAATAAGGATTCCACATAAAGTCCTGTAATTTCATATTACTAGACCTGGCTTCGTCAGAAAACTTAGAAATGTTTGCACTTTTTCCTCCTGTTGCACCCACATTTGCACAGATAACTGGGGGCGGGGCTCCATTCGTGTCACCATTTCAACATAATATTTATTTTGCGCTGGAAAGTTGCTTGGTACTGTTGTTTGCGCCACTTTGCATCTCAAGAGCATCTGCCCAAATATTTCCATATTTGGGCCTACATTTGTAAACTGATGTGAGATAATCTCTTGCTTTTTTATCATAGAAGATCCTGGTTTTAGAAGCTGTGCTTCCACACTCACATAACTCTGAGGGCCCTGAAAGAAAGGCCCTTTTAGAGAGCACAGTATATCATTCCATTCCTTTAGAGCACATCACAGTGACCGTACACCTCCTTGTGCATATCCGCTTCAGTAGATCTGCAAAGCAGCCATCCAGGCTTACACACACACACACACACACACCTACACACACACACACACACACACACACACCCACACCCACACACTCACACACACACACACACACACTCTTCATGAGGTGAAGCGGAGAAGCAATGCCCCTGGATACAGTCCTGGTGCCACTATGTTAATGATCATCTTGCAGTTTCAGGTGGCACCATGTTAAGGGTCTTCTTGCTGTGCAATCTGAATGCTTATGTGAGCACAATGAAGTCACTAGCAAACAACTCATCATAACTCTGTGGCTGCTACAGCCCTTATGAAGAAAGCCTCGAAACAGGCCGTCATAGACATAGAGGAAGGACACAGACAAGAACAACATTCTACCTGAACCCAGGAGGACATTTTGAAATGGATAGACTTATGCACCTATAGAGTGCCCTCCATAATGTGGCACAACTGACAGTAGCTGAGAAATAATTAATGAGTATTAAATCAGATGTTAACACGCTATTTCTTGTAAAATTCGTTTTTCTGTACACACATTAAACCAAATGATAAAATACGCCAACAACAAGAATAGAAAAAAATAATACACATTGACTACAGTGGTTTAACTCAAAATGATAGCGCCATCTGCTAAATATGGCGAGTGGCTACTGAGACTTGCATAATTCACAGAGATTTGTGGACCTTATGCTGATTGCGTGTCCCTTAAAGGCTGGGCACACCGTAGCACAAGCATAGCTACCAACTGTCCTGCTTTTGCCGGGACAGTCCCGAAAATTTGGAGACTGTCCTGGGTAATTTACTAACCCGGAACAATCCCAGAATTTGCACTTCTATCCCTTCCAAGGGTTTTGCAGGGAATTGCAATGGGAATTTCAAACTTTAGGCCAAAGTACACAAGTTGGAAAAATTCTCTAATGCAGCTGAATGGGAGAATTTTTCCAACTCATCTACTTTGGCCTTAAATTTGAAATTCCCATCTCAATTCCCTGCAATTCTCTCTTTATTGAGTAGACCCCATAATCTGCACTATAATGAGCAGGCAGAGTTAAATTATGCTAATTATGTTTGTTTTGGCAGAGTGGGCGGAGCTTTGGGGCAGTGGGTGTGGTACATTTTCAAGTAAGTAATTGATAGCTGTGCTGCAGTGTGTCCCTGGACATGTTTTTTCAAATGTTGGCAACTTGCATCTTTGTGGCCTGACAGCTTGCCCAGCTGCCTCTTGAGCAGACCAGTAAAACCTATTTACCATAAATGGAAAGCTGTGTGTAACACACATGTACCTTTTGCTAGGCATAGATGTGCTGTTTGCAGGATAAGTGTCACCTCTAAAGTCTGTGCACGGCGAAGGACAGCTCTGCTGTGGAACACATATCCTTAGCATCGGGCCCGACTGGGACAGAAAATAGGGCCAGGTACCAAAATAAAAGTAGCCCTTATTAGTAAATTAAATAGTTTAAAAAGTGGCCCGTGCTTAGAAATTGAGGCACTTTTAAACTTCCAAAGACAGGCTGTGTAAGTGTTCTGCAAAGTTTGGAAGATTGCGTGGATTTGAGATTGCAACAGGCAGTGTTTTTTTAATATCTTAGAAATCAACAGTAAAAACTGGCCCAGCAGACCATAAAACAGGCCCACAAACACCCAAAACACCGGCCCACACATTGACCTGAGAAGCCACCCCTATTGGCCAGTCCGACCCTCCTCGCCCTGGATCTACTGCCGTAAGGTTCAGCTAAAGACAGTCTTTGGAAAGCATGTGGCAACAGTCGGCACCCCAGGTTGTTAAGAGGTGTGATTCAAAGGCAGTCAGGACTTGACCTTGTGGTGTATGACTCCTGAGACCATGAAGAATCAAGGTGCAGAGGCCTTCAGCTCTGAGCCTCACTCTGCACTTTTCCACCCCTACCACCCGGGCGGTGGACAGTCACTGCCTGTTGACTTTATCCTTCCTGTTGACCACCAGAATCCAGCTGAAAAACAATATGATCTCAAACATTATTGCCAATATCGTCCAAACACCATTGCAGTCAATCATGAGTCAAATAGCAATCTTGCACCATTTAAGTGATCAAAACCACTAAAGACGGCAACAAAAATAACTGCTGTAACATTGGGATGCAACCTAAAAGACCCATAAAATTCACTGGAAAAACTTTAGTGTCTCACTCTCTACCTTAACTGGAAATTGTCCAGTGTTTTTAGAATTTGCGTTGTGTAAGGGACTTTGTGTTACCCGTAAGATCATTCGGCAATTGGCACAGCTGGTCCCACAGCACATTCTAGTGTTTGCACAGGAAGAAAAGAAATCTTCCAATTACACTCATTCTCGCATGGCCAAAGATGCCCCCAAGATTCCTTAGAAGCGATTTGAGATGCGGTGATGGTAGGTGTAGGGCTTGTCATCACAGAATCCAAGTATTATTGTAGTTTACTTATAGAAATTTTGGATAAATTAGTCTTTTCCAGATACTCCTAAAATGTATTATATTTATCACTGATGGTAGTAGATAGTTTTGTCGCGTGCTGTCCCAAACGAACCTTTCTGTATTTTGATGCTTTTCAACTGCATTTAAGAGTTACTTTCAAATGCAAGTATTGATTCTTTGCTTGTTGCTTGTTGTGTTTGACTCAAAATGCCAATTGGAAGTCACATTGTGGAAAGATCAATACAACTCATGTCTACAGATGTGGGATTCGCTTGTGAGTTGTTGCTACCGGTGTTGTGGCCAGTCTGTCGTTTTGACTCTCGCAGTGACACTTGGTTCCCTGAAGTGAATCTCCGATTTTCAGTGGTAGTTTTAGCCTTTCTGCAGCGAGCTGTGCATATTGGGCAACATAGCTCAGAAAGGTATATCTTGTCATACTTTTTAGCCTTCTGCTGCAAGATATTCATACTGGGGAACTTAGGTAAGAAAGGTTTATCCTCAGTTTATTTCCATTTTTGAGTGACATGTTGTGTCAACTTGAACCTTAAGGAGTTATTCTTCTTTTGTGTGTGCTTTATGATAAGGTATTTTTGGGTTGGTAGTTTAAAGGAATTTGCTACAGTGAAGATTCAATGATAATCTCAGTAGTTTGAGATGAGAAATATCAAACATAGACTTGAAAGTTGAGATGTTTAATAGTGTGAGGAGACTAGTTATGAATCCTCTGACCTCCTCTTGTAGGATAGTCATTGGGATATTCATCACGTGTCCTATACATTGAGAACAACATACGTAGTATCCTGGTTCTCCCCATTCCATGTATGTCTGAGCTGGTACCTGGAACGCAAACAGTAAGTGATGTACTAGAATGTTGGTGTGTGTCTACCATGGAGGCTGGACTCTCGTATGACAACAACATATTCTGATCCTTTCAAACTCAAAGATTGGCCAGGATTGATTTGTGATTCATGTTACATCATAGAGCTGTAATTGTTCATAGATATTTCAGTGAAGAGATTCATCTATGTTTTTCCGGGTTCAGCCATGAAAGGAAATGACCTGGTGTAGACATTACGAGCAAAAAAGGGTATGCAGTTCCTACAGGTGGAGAATGAGGGAGAGATCCCATAGAAGTAATGATAGGTTTTCCTCTAGAAAGGAAGGGAAGGGGGAATACCTCCTTTCAGAATTAGGCCCTCACACACCCAGCCCGCTGGGTGTCATGCTTCATCATAGGGCATGCTCCTCGTCAGGTCGTCGCTGCAATACCTGACGGGCACCCTATGAAGGGGCTCTTTGGCGGAGATCTTTTATTCCTTGCTGTTTGGTGTGAGGGAGCTACAAAGTGTAGACGTGTTACAGTTAAGATCAATAGACCGAGTGTATTAAAACAGGAAAAGGAAAGTCAGGCAGAACAATTTTAATAACCCTGAATTCTAACCTGATTAAAAGAGTGGAGTGGGGACTACCTGAAATAATGTTGCAGGATGTTGCGCTCAGTCTCGTATGTTGACATGTTTCTTGCCTCTTAGTCGAAATGATCTGGCGGCAATTCCTCAGAATCTAATGTGAATGTATCTATCTACACTAAAAACTGTGGTATTATGGTGTACTGACAAGATATACCACATGTGGCACCTAAAGGTGAAGTACCTGTCGATGCGGCGGCCAACCTATAAGGAAATGGACAATATTCTCAAACAATAATACAAAATCTGTCTTGTGGTTATCTAAACACCATTCTCCCCTCTTAATCACCAACATGTCAAAGCATGCAGCCGTAGTGTGCCCCACGTGGTGAATGTAAAAGATTATAAGCCAGAGTCAAACAATCCTGATGTCAGCAAGATGCATGCATCGCCTTGGCAAACATTCTCAGTGGTGATGCAAAACCAAGTGTAATCTGAAAGGTAGCAATGGTAGTGCGAGCAATACACTCACCTAAAGACTATTAGAGACTGGCCCCATCAACTTCCGGCAGGTAACAGACAGGTAGAAGTGACCCATGTCCTAGAAGAGTAATAAGGGCCAAGAGATGGCTATGCCATTAAAATATGGTTGATGGGAATAAAAACCAATTGGTGAGAAGGAGCAACTTTGCAGCCTCTCACAAAGAGTGAGTGAATGATAAAAGGCATGTAGTCAGGAGGCTTTGGACCCTTATGGAGACCCACCACTCCCGGCCCACGCGGTAACTTGCTTCACCCCCACAACTCCCAACTGCGTCAAGCCCCAAACATAGTTAGGACATGCCCGGTCAGGATGTCGGGGGCGGGCAGCCAGGCACCGTCGCGAAAACGAACTTGTGGAGCGGGTGCTCCATCGGAGCAGAGTATATCTGCTACCGTGACCATTAATCTTAGCGGCTCACCTTGTCATAAGAAGTCGGCAGGCCATCCTCCGAGAAGATAAATGCAGAGATACTCACATGCGTGGAACTCCAAGGTGACGATCGACCTACCCCACAAAGCTGGATCCGGGAGGTACCGCTGACAGTTGCAATGTCCGCTATATACTCCCCAGGGTTGGCGCGCTGGGCAGTCAATTACCGGCAGCCAACTACTAGCGTGTATCTCTACCACTAAAGAGGGAGGGGGTCAGCGGCCATATTGGAAGTATGTAGGTTGAAGTAACCTGCGCGGGCGCCATCTTGGATGGTGCACCTGGACCTATACTGGGCTCATTGAAAAAAGTGTAAAATCCACATTGCCAGTGGTATGGCTGATATGAAGAAATAGCGGAGTCATTTGTTCACTCTCGAGCTGTTAAGTAACCATAGAGGTAGGTGAAATTGGAGCTGCATCTGCTAATGGTAGCCGGTGATTACAGCGCACCTCCCTCACGACCTAGGTTGAAGGGTGGTAGTGTGGTAATCGTCAAGATGACGAAGCGGGTGCCTAATCCAGCAAAATCTGTAGGAGTTGGGATTTCGTGCTAGGACTGTAACCCGTGTGAAATCAACCAAGGTATTCCTGTATGCTGGGTGTCATCTAAGGGGAGAAAGCCTGGTGCTGGCGGTCTAACGCGAAACCCCTAGATGGAGAGTTAAGGCATCGGACTATATATATACAACTGAAGTTATTGACGGGGCCAGTAACTAGGTGCTTTCCCTTAAGGACAGTAGTGGACAGCCATAGGTAATAACCCCAGTATTTATAGTGGGATGTATTGTAGACACGTCTGGTGTGTCGATGCAATGTGCTAGGATCTGTTAAAGTGCTCCATGGTATGTCTTCGTTCAGTCCCTGTTTGTCAGTGGCTAAACTGTGGACCCACCTTTGTTCGATCCTAAACAGTGCCCCTGGGGTTATCAATGGGTGTGATTCCAGAATTACCCACCTCAAAGTGTCAACGGAGTGCTTGGCCGTCTCGAAATGAGTGTACAATCTCATAGTCACTTTGTGCTATCTGATGTTGCTTTTATGTTCAGTGATGCGTGTTTTTGCCATTCTGGTGGTCATACCGACATAGCGGAGGTTGCATGGGCAGAAGATCATGTAGATGCAATTAGTGTTGTAGCAATTAGTGTGTCTATCCAATTTCCAGGTAAAGGTATTGGTAAAGGATATTTTCTTAGTTGGTGTCGTAAGGGGACACACTGCACAGGAGCCACATGGATAATGGCCCGTCACAGGAGGGAGGTCCCATAATGGCCTCTGTGTGGGGGTTGTTTTGCTTTTGGGCCTTGTGTGGATAAGCATGTCTTTTAAATTGCTGGTGTAGTTAAACGCGAACCTTGGTGTAGGAAGTTGTAAGTCCCCAGTAGTGAGGATACCCCAATGCTCCTTAATGATATTTCTGATCCTATTTGAATCAGGTGTGTAGGAGGTGACGCATGTTAGAGCCTCTGTGGATTCTTTCTGGTTCGTTTCTAACAAGCCCTCTCTGTTATTATTCCTCACCTTTTTCATGGCCTGTGCTATTTTACATCGCGGGTATTCTCATTTCATCAGGTTCTCTGCTAGGTTGGTTGCCTCTGCTTTGTAGTCTTCAATCGAGCTTCAAGTTCTCCTGATGCAGAGAAACTGGCCAAAGGGCAACTTTTCTTTGAGGGCCCTAGGGTGGTGGCTGCTAAACAGCAGAAGGCTGTTGCTGTCAGTCGGTTTTTTTATACAGCGTGGTGCTCATTTGGCCTTCTGAGATCCTAATGGTCAGGTCGAGAAAGGACACAATGGATTCAGATATGGTGTGGGTGAATCTGAAATAGGGATTTAAGGTGTTAATCCATCTACAGAAATCTTTCCAACTGGACCTGTCACCCTTCCAGAAAATCAGGATATCATCAATAAACCTCTTCCATAGTTTAAGGTTATCGATGTAGGGATTAGTGGGATTGAAAATTGACCTCCCAGACCTCCTTTCACAATTTATCTTCAGCAGAGTGGGCAGCAGTGAGATCTTTATCTGATGATCCCAGTATAACCATCAAGCAAGCAGACAAGGATGCTATAGTGATTATGTCCACCAGTGATTACGACACTGAGTGCTCACGTCAACTTAGCAATGACAGGTACTACACACCTATTACTGAGAAACCCACCAAACGGCTATCCACCTTAATATCCATGATGGTTTTCTCAGCAGAAACTGAAGGTTGGATTAGCAAGAAGGAGGCAGACTTCCTGATCACAAAAGATCAAAAGACACCCTATTTCTATATCTTGCCCAGAATTCATAAGGGCATCAGCCCGGTCCTAGGGGGACCCATTGTCTCAGGAATTGGTTCACTCCTTGAACCCTTATCTAGGTTCTGTGACCACCTCTTGCAGCCCTTAGTAAAGAAGACACCATCCTTTCTACTTGACACGACCGATGTGTTACGCCTGATTGAGGAGGTCCAGTGCCCGGAAGAGATCATCCTATTGGTCACCTTGGACGTTGCGGCGCTGTATACAAATATTCCTCAACGTGCCACTTTGGAAGTTATTGAGGATTCCCTTAACACCTCCGAGTGAAACTCGCAGACACTGGTTCCTTTCATTATGGAATGTGTCACCTTGGCTCTCACTGAAAATTTCTTTGAGTACAAGAACAACCTCTTTACCATCAAACCCAGGGGACTTTCATGGGCAGCAACCGGTAAGGTTAATGGCCACGGTAGCAGATATACGCTCCATCGATGGAGCACTCGCTCTATGAGTCCGTTTTTGCGACGGTACCTGGCTCCTGGGCCCCGACATCCTGACCGGGCATGTCCTAACTATGTTTGGGGCTTGACGCGGTTGGGAGCCGGAGGCGTGGAGCAAGTTACCACGCGGGCCTGGAGTGGCGGGTGTCCATCGGGTTCCCCAGCCTCCTGAAGACATGCCTTTTAACTATTCACTCACTCTTTGTGAGAGGCTGCAAAGGTGCTCCTCTGCACCAATTGTTTTTTATTCCCGCCAACTATATTTTAATGGCATAGCCATCTCTTGGCCCTTATTACTCTTCTAGGACATGGGTCACTTCTACGTGTCTGTTACCTGCCGGAAGTTTAGGTGAGTTGATTGCTCGCACTACCATCGCTACCTTTTAGATTACACTTGGTTTTGCATCACCACTGAGAATGTTTGCCAAGGCGATGCACGTATCTTGCTGACATCAGGATTGTTTGACTCTGGCTTATAATCTTTTACATTCACCATGTGGGGCACACTTCGGCTGCGTGCTTTGACATGTTGGTGATTCACAGGGGAGAATGGTGTTTAGATAACCACAAGACTGATTTTGTATTTTTGTTTGACAATATTGTCCATTTCCTTATAGGTTGGCCCCCGCATCGACAGGTACTTCACCTTTAGGTGCCACATGTGGTAAATCTTGTCAGTACACCATGATACCACAGTTTTTAGTGTAGATAGATACATTCACATTAGGTTCTGAGGAATTGCCGCCAGATCATTCCGACTAAGAGGCAAGAAACATGTCGACCATACGAGACTGAGCGCAACATCCTGCAACATTATTTCAGGTAGTCCCCACTCCACTCTTTTTTTCAGGTTGGAAGTCAGGGTTATTAAAATTGTTCTGCCTGACTTTCCTTTTCCTGTTTTAATACACTCGGTCTATTGACCTTCACTATAACAAGAATACACTTTGTAGGTCCCTCACACCCACGGCACCCAACAGCAAGGAATAAAAGATCTCCGCCAAAGAGCCCCTTCATAGGGTGCCCGTCAGGTATTGCAGCACGGACCTGACGAGGAGCATGCCCTATGATGAAGCATGACACCCAGCGGGCTGGGTGTGTGAGGGCCTAATTCTGAAAGGAGGGATTCCCCTTTCCCTTCCTTTCTAGAGGACAACCTATCATTACATCTATGGGATCTCTCCCTCATTCTCCACCTGTAGGAACTGCATACCCTTTTTTGCTTGTATCTTGATTGGGCATGTATGCTGAACCTCTCTAAAAGCCCACAGTCCCCCTCCTTTGATTGATACTGGTGTAGACATTCCCCTTCCCCTGATCTCAGGACCTATATTCAATTATGAACTGAGATTAAGACGAGTTCGCGGGTGAGGTGGTTCTATCACGGCCCTGCAAGTTTCACCCTAAGAATAATTCAGATCAATGGAGAATATACTTCTGAGATCTAGTTATAGAAAAAGTCACTGAGGAAGGTGGAATAAAGGGGGCTAAAATGTTTTAGCAATGGTGTGTTATGTTAACCCATTCACTGCCCTAATGGCGCATACGTATGTCATATAAAGGTGTCCCCAGGAGGCCCTCTTGTTACAGATATCCACAGCTATGCCACGTAGCACATGTCAAGTGAAAGTGCCCCAGACATGTTTGTGCAATGTCAGTGCAAACATTTGGAAATGTGCCACGTAAAGGGGGCACAGACATCCTGACAGTGAAGGGTATACATTTATTTCTAAAGGCCGCATTTAATTCCTGAAGCATCCCGAAAGGTGGGATGATAAAAAGGGAGATCAGTGGTGTTAAAGATACATCCTCATTGCACAGAATACCTAGATTTTGGATCATTACTTCTGGAACGGGACAGATTCCAGTGGAAAATTGTCACTGTCTGGTCTACCAGAGAGGGAAATCTTTCAAACTTATGAAAAGGTGTGGAAATTCACAATTAGACTGCCTGAAGAAATTTTGTGGTATATTGAGAATTTGAACTAGTAACATTTAAAAAGAAGACAGAAATGTACTGACCCTTGGGGGATGACTCAATCCATATATTTAGTAGAGGACAAAAAGGCGTTAAAACCAGTGCTTAATTTGAGCTTGTGGTTTCAGATGCTTGGCACCGGCTGTTAGAAAAACCCCACTCCCACACCGGAAGAGGTTGGTGGTAACGGGGTCTTTCCAGGACATACAGTGGTAGCTTGGCTCGAGTGGTCAGGAATCAGGCACCGTGCTAAGCATACGACATACCCATACAATAACCATGCGTGCATCCGTTCCAAAAACGACTCTACACCGTAAAAATTATGAAAATAACTTGCTTTATCTTCTTTTTCTCTTAGTTGCTGATTAGATAAATAATACACAATCACAATATACAAAGCTTTTTAAATAGTGCAGATCAAATAAATACTGTCTTAATGATTCAATAAATAGGGGTGATCATAAATAAGGAAGGTATAAATATAAGTGCAATACATACAGGCAATTAAATATTCTGAGGCAATGAATACTGTAAACCAATAAATATTGTGCAACAATAAATACTGTGGAACAATAAATACAGTGAAGCAATAAATAGGTTAAATACAATAAATACAGTGCCCTCAATAAATAATTAAAAGCTGACAGTGACACTCATATAATCAGATCACATTTGAGATTACTCTGGGCTGGTTTGGCCCAGGCACAGCTTGTGGTTAGGTGGATGGCTTGAGGGTGTCTACTCCCTGGCTTGGACAAGGCTGAGGCCTAAACTGAGGTAGATCAAGGGGGGAATACTAGAGACCTGGCTCTCTCACTCTACACAACCCCTCTGAATTAGTCTCAGCTCACCCCTGGCACAGTCAAGCTGGTTCCAGCACCTCTCTAACCCCTAGAGTAGTCTCTCAGGATTCCACAGGGCCTTAGGCGCCCTCTATTCCACTTACTGCCCTTTTTCTGAAGCTCCGACGCCGCTGGAGTCGTGTCGACGCCGTGAGGCGGTTCCGGTTCGATGTCGGCGGCCTCGGCACAATGTCAGTTCTTGACGACGCCGGTAGGCGGTTCCGGATCGATGTCGGCGGCCTCGGCTCGATCTCGACCTCCGATTCGATGGCGTCGGGCAGTCTTGGCTCGATGTCGACTTCGGGCGGCTCCGGTCCGATGGCGACCTCAGTTTCGATGTCGTCGGCCGGCCTTGGCTCGATGTCGACTTCCGGCGGCTCCGGAGTGCGATCCCCACTCCCGACCTCCGGTGCTCCTCTCCTCAGGTTCCGGCGACTCCGGAGTGCGACCTCCACTCCCGACCTCCGGCACGATTCTCTCAGGTTCCGGCGTCTCCGGAGTGCGATCTCCACTCCCGACCTCCGGCACGCTTCACCTCGGTCTCCGGCGACTCCGGAGGGCGACTTCACTCCCCCGTCGACGCCGCTCACTCGACCTCAGGTGACTTCCTCCTCGACCTCTGGTACTCTCTACGACCTCCGTCGGCGCCCTCTCTCGACCTCTGGCGGCTCCGGGTACGACGTCTGCTTTTCCAGTCAGCGCCGCTTCTCCACCTCGGGCTCCGGGTCTCTAGGCTTCTCGACGTCAGGCTCCAGGGAAACCAGTATCCAGGTCAGGATCTTGCTGTTCTTGGATTCTAAGGCCTGTTCCTGCTGTCCAGGTCCTTAAGATGGTTTTTCTTGCTTCTTCCCACACAGGGCTCCAGGCTGGGCTCAGTCAGTAGGGACTAGTATCAAGGGTGGGTTTATGGACCCCACTCCAGGCACAAGTTTCCACCCCTGCTGCCTCACTCCTTCCTCCTTCAGGTTTCTGCTGCTCACTCTTCACCAGTCAGGTGCCAACTGCCAACTGCCAACTCTCTGTATTAGCTTCCCAACATTCTATACCGCCTCCAACTGTCACAGGGTTCTGGAATGTCTGGAAGGTGCTAGTAGGTTCCAGTGGGTGCTGGTGATGTCACAGGTGGCCACCATTTTGTGCTCCAGGCCCTCAGACAGAAGTTCCAGGGGTAGATAAAATGGCTCCCTGAATCTGCAGCAACACTAAAAAGTCTGGTGGTTCCCAAAAAGGAAAAATACTAACAGGGTTTGAGGCAAAAGTGGGACAAAATAAATAATGATGAGGAGGGACCACCCAAAGGGCTGACAGGTCTAACACCGGCACTTAATTGTTAACACAGGCATTTATGACAGTTTGCCACATGGTGGTGCTGTTTGCCTTGTTTAGAGTTGATCACAACAATAGTTGTTTATTAATTCACAACACACTAAAAATGACCAATACCCTTGCCCAAACTTTTCTTATAGCTTTGGGGGCCTGGAATAGTCTGAATTGTCACACTTGTAGGAGTGTGATGGTTAGTAGTCGTCTTGGTACAGTCATTGGCAGGGCTGGCAGGGGCACTGGGTGGTGCGAGCTGCAGAGGCCTCATTACTAGACCCCTGGCACTTATTTTACTAAAAAATTCAGGACTGACTGGAGGTGACATGGGGCTCTGCCAGGGCACGTCAGTCCTGCCCCAGCAGTGCCCGCTCTTCCAATTCATTGACAGCGCTGGCAGGGGCAAAGGGTAGTGTGAGCTGTAGTGACCTCCTGAGAAGGGCACTGGCCCTTATTTTTTTACGAATTTAGCACTGGTTAAAATAACTGACCTAGTGTGATGAATCAGAAATGATTTTATCCATCCCAAATCGATTCGCTCTTGATTGTAACCAGGAGAAGAAAGGGGGTGCCCAAGGTCTTGAATGCTACCAAACCCCGAGCTCTGACACCACCGCCATCTAAAGCGATTCTCAAGTCATTGAAGACTGCCTAACCTACATTTAGGTGCTAGCACCAGGGCGATGGCGTATGTTGTTATGCTCAGAGTAGTGTTGTAGCAGGAAAAGGATTATCTTTTTTCTGTTTTTTCTTTGCTGTGCATGCATAATGGCAGTTTTTTGTACCCTAATTGGAATACAATTACACTGTGCTACTGCAGGAGATGGAAGAAGGGAGGTGGGCGCAGAGTCCACATGATCTCCAGGGTCCAGCGTGGCTTCCTTAATTAAACTTATGATAGGAGATAATATAAGTGTCCTTGGGACCGGAGACTGGGTTTTCTTTCAACTCCTTTGTTTAGCGGGGCGATCATCTTGAGGGTCAACTCTGTTTTTGCCGGATGAACTATCAAGGAGAAAATCCTCAAGACAGATACGTAGAAGTATCTCCTTGAGGTGTTATTGGTGATCAGTTGGTACTGTAGATAAAATATATCACAAGGACAGTGGAAACGCTTTGATTCCGTTTACGTTCTGATCGTAGCAAAGTTTGAGGGTTAGAAACCAAAACGTTTTTCATATAAATCGAAGGAAGGTTTGAAAAAGGCAGAGTCAGATTGTGAGTATGTCAGCTCACCCACATTTTTAGGTCGAGCCTAGAGTCAGCGCGCATGCGCTGCTCTGCGAGACTTGTTGTAGTGGAGTATGGAATAGAAGCCCCGCCCACTCTCTGCCCATATTTGTTATTGACTTGTGTCATTGTCCTTTATAAATGCTGGCTTCTGATTTCTTACTAGGGTTGTTAGTCCCTCCACCGCCTTGTCTTCCTTTTTAACCTCCCATGACGACTGGCCGCTCTACTTCGGTTGGTACACAGTATGTGTTATTTAGTCTTGTAAGCACTATTTTCTTTATTGAGTTTCTCCTACTTCAGTCACAATGACGTCCTTTGCTTACATTCAGTGCGGGACAATGGTGGCCGCTTGTTTGCAATGCCATAGGTCTTGCATTTAAATGCGAAACCTATGGCATTGCATTTTTGTTGTTGTTGTAAGAGCACGAACTGGAGCGTGCGTGACCGAGGCAAGTGGGTAACACTCCTCTGAATGGTTACGTTTCACGTGCGAATGGCGACAGGGAGCCTGCTCAGCTGCTTGTTTTATAAGCTGACTGTGCAGACTAGCACCTATTATTTACTCTATGATTATTTGTTTGGAAAGCTGGTGACGAGGTCATTGTTTGCAGTGAAAAATCCCTTTAGTTAGTAGCTTTTACTGTACCCACTTTTGTTCAATAAAATCTCCTTATGAACACTGGTGTGCTGTCTCATTAGTATATAGCGCACTACAGATTCGCTGTATTCTCTTTCAAACACAGGCCTGCCTCCATGTAGAGGATGAGGATGGTAAAGTTAAAATGATGTGGGGGTGGTCGCGAATCCAAGCACTTTAATTGTTGTCCTGCAGGATGAAGTGGCTATAAATATAGCAAGATCTCCAATGGGGGCTTGACTCCAACCTTGGTGAGTGCCAAGGATCGTTCTTCTCACCCTGATTGACCCAAAAACAGAGGGAAGCTGTGTGTCTCCATTCCTCCTTCATCTGCGGTTTGCATTGCTCGCTGTTTTTTATTGCCTCCTTCTCGGGAAGCCGGAGATTAAAGCTTCGGGCTGGCAGGGACTACTTACTGAGAGTGGGCTGGCAAGCAAATACTTCAGTGGTTCTCTCTAGGTACAAAATGTTCATGCGGGACAGGACGCAGAGCTGCAGGCCTCCTCCCTGCTCCAGAGCCCTGGAGGTATGTCTGCTCCCCGCTGACTTTCTGTGAGTTTGCATAATCAGCATATAGGCAGATGTTGTCATTTTGGTTTGGGTTCCAAGCATGACTCATACCATTCTCGCACACTCACGATGAATGGAAAAATAATCAAATTCGTCATATCTTACTGTACTGCACAAGGCTGTGAACAAAGCGTGCTGCGTGCTTAGGCTAGATTGCTAGTGTGACCAGATATTGGAATCCAAAGTATGGGACATTCTACAAATAGAGAAGTAGAACTGGAATTCTGTTTAGATGAAGGAAACGGAGCCAATTCTATACTAGGACATATGGAAATTCGCCCCCTCTCTGTTCAGTCCACCCTCTCTCAAGGCTGGAACTTGCTAAACGTACTGAAATTTAGTGGGACATATGGCAAAAACACAAAACTGGCCCAACAAATCCTGGATGTTTGGCCACCTTGTAGAATGCGGCACACCCAAAAGATGGAACTGTCGTGCTTCATTCTTAAAATCTAGTACGGGGACACTCCGAAAGGGTCTGAATAAAGTGCTTAACTGTTCCGTTTGAATGCGCGGTTATGAATAATAATAATGAAGTTGCCAAAAGTTGCACATGAGCACTGTCTGATTTGCACAACTTAAAACAAGCGGTAACTAATAAGAGCAGTCGATGTCTGCACTGCGTTGAACGGACGTTCACAGAAAAGGCGGGTGGGGTTTGCGCGAGGCGGAGGAATGTAATGGAGGAGAAGGGCAGAGAATAAAGATGTAAAGAAAGGGTGATGTAGGAGGAGAGAATGGCTATGTGCTCTACATGAAACGCGGCTATCGATGTGATAAAGCGCGGCAGCAGTCAAGCTAATTATAATAAAACTGTACTCCTTTGAAAATGCAAACATGGCGTCCCTGAAGCAGGCGCCGTGCTAATACACAAGCCCGAGGCAGACCCAAAAAAACTAAAAAGTGCACAAAGGAAGGTAAATTACAAAAAGTGTAAGACCGCATGTAGCAGGGGCAGTCTGTTGGGTGGGTCTGAAACACCAAAAGGCAGGACCGATTAAGCATGATGTCCAAACACAAGCAGGCATTTATGAAGGGTAGGAATGAATGGAAAAGATGGGAGGTGCTTCAAGCCACACATATATATATATATATATATATATATATATTCACTGAAAAAAACATAGGTTTCAGGGGCGTTATAGTTAGCTGGACTTTTCACTCGTACAAAACCATTGAAATTCCCCCGTTATAGTTAGTTCAGCTAACTATAACTCGCCTGCCCGCAATGCACTGCTGATGACGTCACATATTACATCACTCATGACATGGTCAGTGACATCACTCATGACATCACTGATGACATCTCAAATTACATCACTGATGACATCATCCAGTGAATGTGTGTTTTTCTAAAATTTACATATGTTATATATGTATATCTCAAGGTCTATGGAAGAATAAATGGGTATATAAGTGTCTAAATGGATGATTTCTGTTTGAAAAATTGATTGTATAACTGACTGATTAAGTGTATCTTAGTGAATACATGGCTTAGTGAGTAATGTTTAAATATGTAAATATCTGTATCAGTCTCTCACTTTGTGTATAAGTGGCTGCATGGGTTGGTGAGTAGCTACATGAGTGTCTATATAGGTTATTAGTTGTTTTTTTGAGTATCAGTATGAGTGTCTGTATGGTTCGGTGGGGGGTATTACATAGTGCATAGGTGCATGAATGAGTGACTCACTGTTTGTATGTGTTGAAGACAGCATGTGTGCAGGAATGTATGGGTGGATGAGTGTGTGCATGGGTGTGTTAGTGAGTGAATGACTGTCTCAATAGTGTCTTTATGAGTAACTACATATGTTTTAAACTAGTATATGTGACTATTGGTGTATATAAGTGAGTATATGTCAGAGTGAGAGATTGAAAGAGTTCCTGTATGAATAAGTATGTGTTTCTATAAGTGATTGTTTAAAAGACTAAGTATGTGTAAGTTTCTGTAGAAGTAAGTGTGGTGGTGTGTGTATAACTGTATATGCAAGTAAATGGATGTTTGATTCTTTATTAGCATGAGTGACTATGTGTGTGAATAACTCTATGGATGAGTGGCATTGTGTAACAGGATGTATAGGTATATGAGTACATATGATGAGTGAGTACATGTATGAGTGACTGTATAGGACTGTTGGTGAATGAGTGGATGCATATGTGGATATTAGAATTACTGAATAGGTTGTTGTAACTGATATTGGTATGTCCATTGTTTTGAAAAGTTTAGTTTCTATTTTTGAATGTGTGTATCAAAGGTTATATTAGGGGGAGAGGAGGTCTGCCACTCTATCACAAGGATGATGTCATCAGTGATGTCATTTGAGATGTCATCAGTGATGTCATGAGTGATGTCACTGACCATGTCATGAGTGATGTAATATGTGACGTCATCAGCAGTGCATTGCGGGCGCGCGAGTTATAGTTAGCTGAACTAACTATAACGGGGGAATTTCAATGGTTTTGTACGAGTGAAAAGTCCAGCGAACTATAACGCCTCTGAAACCTATGGTTTTTTCCGTGTATTCCTAAGGTTTTTTAAATGCTAATTCCTAACTATAACGTGCCTGAACCCTATAGTTTTTTCAGTGAATTTCAAAGGTTTTTTAAATGCTAATTTCTAACTATGCCTACAGAGATAGGACATGTGAAGAAAGAAGAAAAAACGCACAGAAAGAAAAAAAAGAAATGCAGAAAGAAGCAACAGAAGTCCTCAAAGACGAAGAAAAGTGCAGGAAGAAGGATAACGTGCAGAAAGAACAAACAGACGATCAGAAAGAAGCCTTGTTGCAAAATCATCCTGTACCCTCAACTTTTTCAGACGGATACTGGTGGTAACTGAGTCTGACTAACCAGTCCTAGAGCCAGTGCTATGTTAAAAGACACTCAAAATACAGTGAAAACACCTACATACACTATGGAACACTATGCGTTGGGGTCCCCCTGTGATCAGCATGACCTCCTCTGTAAGCCCCTAGTATATAATAGGGCAGGGTATTAAAACTACCTCTTAAAACGCGCCACAGGGCGTGTTTGCACACGTCACCTCAGGCCCCGTCCCCTCACTTCCCCACTGTGTAAACACGCCCTGTGGCCGTTTTAAGTTGGGAGATTAAGTCCCCTTGAATCCTGAGGGTCCCCAGGGTCCAACTAGACCACTAGGTACCTCCAGTAAGCGCCACAGAGCTGCGTTGCAGAGAGATGTAAAAAGGGGCACGGCCTAGACCACCTCTCTGCAACGCAGCACAGTGGCGCTTACTGGAAGCACCTGGTGGGCTAGTTGGCCCCCAGGGTCCCTCAGGATTGAAGGGGGATTATTTCCCCAACTTAAAACGCGCCACAGGGCTTGTTTGCACACGTTAACTCAGGCCCCGTCCCCTCCCTTCACCACTGTGTAAACACGCCCTGTGGCCGTTTTTAGTTGGGAGATTAAGTTCACTTGAATCCTGAGGGTCCCTAGGGTCCAACTAGCCCACTAGGTACCTCCAGTATGCGCCATTGCAGAGAGGTGTAAAAATGGGCACGGCCTGCACCACCTCTCTGCAACGCAGAGCAGTGGCGCTTACTGGAAGCACCTGGTGGGCTAGTTGACCCCCAGGGTCCCTCAGGATTGAAAGGGAATTATTTCCCCAACTTAAAACACACCACAGGGCGTGTTTGCACACGTCACCTCAGGCCCCGTCCCCTCCCTTCACCACTGTGTAAACGCGCCCTGTGGCCGTTCTAAGTTGAGAGATTAAGTTCCCTTGAATCCTAAGGGTCCCTAGGGTCAAACTAGCCCACTAGGTACCTCCAGTAAGCGCCACAGAGCTGCGTTGCATAGAGGTGTAAAAAGGGGCGTGGCCTCAGAACACCTGTCTGCAACGCAGCTTCCTGGCGCATACTGGAGATACCTGTTGGGCTAGTTGGCCCTCATGGACCCTCAGTATTGAAGGGGAATTAATTCCCCAACTTACAACTGGCCAGGGGCGCGTTTGCAGAGTGCTGCAAGGAGGGGGCGTGGCCTCCGGCGCGATGCTGGTCTTTTATTTATTTTATTTTTTTAAGAAGGATGGCTGTGTGGCCCCCCTTCTTTTTCTAATTTACTGGCCCTGGGGACCCATCCCCCAGGGCCTGCACCCTAATTGTTTTTGATGAAAAAAATTAATTTGGCCCTCCCAAGGCCTTAATCTGCCCCGGGGACCCCAACCCCTGGGTCATGGCCTTTTTTTTTTTATTCTTTAGGAGGGGGCTGCGTTGCCCCCCTCCTCAGGCCACTTATGGCCCCAGGGACCCCATCTCCCGGGGCCGGCCTTTGTTTTTTATTATTTTTAAAAAATATATATTTATAGAAAAACCTAGGACATGCTGGACAAACCGTATGTACCTATCACCATGACGATTTGCGTGATATTCATTAAAAGGCGACTATGCATAGAATGAATCTACATGGAATGTATTTACACCGCTAGTGAAGCTCTGACGTGTCTGACGCCCTACCATGCCTAATCCCGGCGCCCCCGCCGGTGGGTACTCTCCAAGTAGACACCCTTGTTGTTTATTTATACAAACATGGGTAGCTATTGACGGGCACATTTAATATACACGCACACCAAGCCATTCAAAGGGGATTCGACAAAAATTCGACCAAACTATGCAAGAAACCCCCCTCATGGTTAATAAAACACACATCCACCGCCGGATGTGTAATACTTTTTATTTTACTCTCTGGAAAGGAGAAGAGCCTCACTTGAGAGTCACAGCGTGCTCCTGGCTGAGCCCAATGCTGTGTTACACCCACCAGTGCCCGCCGAGTGCCTCACACCTCTGTGTTGTATTCCACCAGCTAGTGCGTATGCTATGACACTCTCTAGCCCATGTGCACTGTAACACCACCCTGTGAATATGTCATGCCACACTTGCCTTTACACGGGTTATATTGCCCCATCTAACGTGCCTTCCTCGATGCCTATGTTATAACGCACAGCGCTATGCCATACATATTACAATCTGGGATCCATATCTTTGTCACAGTGCATATGCAACGTTACACTCCCCAGCACATATTTTATATTACAACTTTAGAGACTAGTTAGGTTACACAACACTGCCCTGTGCATATTACACTCCAGGACGCATATCGCATAGCACGTGCCAGTGCCTGTGCTATCTCGCGCTCTCCAATGAATCTGTCATTGCGCACAATGTATTGCATATTATATTTCACGCCCCGGTTCATCTTATATCACACTTTTTGGTGCATAGTTTATACCACATACTATATCTAGTTTTCATTTTCAATCGTGCTCTCAGGACTATGTTCTATATAACACTGCGTCCACCTACCCTTTTCACGGGCATTACATTTTGCGATGGGGGTGGAGGGTCAGGGGGTGTTTCTGCCAAGTGAGCCCCGAGTCACAGTCACAAACGTCCTCTTCTTCCTGAATAAAAGTGAGATTATGCTGCATACTTGTTCATATTTTAAGTAGTTCGCACAGACACCCATTTTAAAAACAATAAAGTTCCTAATACCCACCTTCTCTGAACAGTTAGCTTGCTGCCCCATCCACCTCCTCCCTATCCTCTGTTGTCTGAATCCATGGACTAGCCTCCTCCCTCCTGCCATGCATGGTCTGATGTGCTGCCACTGCCCTCCATTTAGCATGATGTACCAGTCCACTCCTCCTGCCCTTCATTGCCCAATTCTATGGCCCATCATTGACCTCCTGCTTAGCCCCTGTGCTTAGCTTGCTGCCCCTATTCCCCTTCCCCCTGCCCTCCGATGTCTTTGTGCATGCCCCTGCTCCATCCTTTTTGCCCACCATGTTCCATGGACCTGCCACTCCTATCTACTCTGAGTGTTCTGTTGAGCTGCCACTCCCCTCCCACCTGCCTAGCATTGTCAGATGACTGTAACCTGTCCCTGCCACCTCCACCCTGCCTGTCCACATGCCATGCCCCTATCCCCTTCCTCCTGTCCTCCATGCTTCATCATACTGCCACACCCTTCTGCCCTCCCTGGTCTGTTGTGCTGCAATTGCTCCTCCTGCCTGCCCCGTGCAGTCTGTTGTGAGGCCCCTTCCCCTGAACTCTCTTGTCTGTGCCCAGGTCCTGACCCTCCCTTCTATCCTCCATGGTCCTTTGTGCATGCCCCTGCACCCTCCTTCTTGCCCATCATAGCCATTGTGCTGCCTCTAACCCTCCCGCTAGCCATGCATGGTCTTCTGTGCTGCCATGGCCCCTCCCACCTTCCCTGTGTGGTCAGCTAGCTGCCCCTGACCCCCTCCCACCTTCCCTCCATGGTCTGTGTGTATGCCATCATAGTCTCATTGTTGCTCTCCATGGTGTGTCTTGTTTCTAGTGCCCATCCTGCCTGACCTCCATGGTCATCTTGCTGCTCCTGCCCTGCCCCCTTGCCCCCAGCCTTCTGTTTCCATGTGCAGACCCCTATTCCCTCCCTCCTGGCTTGTCTGTTCCATTGTAATGCCCCTGATCCGTCCCTCCTGCCCTTTATGGTCTGTTATGCTGCAGCTTTCTCTCCTGTCTGTCCATTATGGTCAGCTAGCTACCATTGCCTCTTTCCCCTCTGTTCTCTGTTGTCCATGTGAATGGTTCTGTCCCCTCCCGATTGCTTTCTATGGATTGTTGTGCTGCACTTCTGTCCCGCATGCGCTGTGTGGTGTATTGTGCTGCTGCAAACCCTGATGCCTGCCCTGTAGGGTCAGTTTGGTGCACCTCTCCATGTCCCTCCTGTCCTCTGTTATCCGAGTCCATGTCTCTACCCCAATTCCTCCTGCCTACCATGATCCAATGTACCATACTTGCGAACATTTTGAACTTGGTAAGAGGGAGAGTTTGAAAAAACTGGGGTATTGATTTTCCCCTTTGAGTTACATTGAAAAAGAGGAGATTGTAGATAGGAGACAGATCAAATAAAGCCCATTTGAGTTAAAAACATTGGACGTTTCCTGGCTGAAACGGGTCTGTTGGCATGTATGGTTGTACTACCACTGCCTCTTCCTTCTGCCCACAATGGTCTATTATATTGCCACAGCCTCTCTTGCCATTGTTGGTTTGTTGCCCCTGCCCCCCTTTCCACTGCCCTCCATAGTCTGTTGTGCTGCCACTGCCCTTCCTGCCTGCCTAGTATGGTCAAATTGTTGCATCTGCACTCTCTTACCTGCCTTCAATTTTCAGAGTCCGTGCCCCTGGCCTCTGCCTCTCAACAGTATCCCAATGAACAACTAGATTGCTAACATTCTATATTCATTACAAAAGTGTGGAACGCCTGACGTCATATTGATGTAATCAAAACTGTAATACCTAGAGTATTTCCTTTAGAAATTACATA
This sequence comes from Triturus cristatus, assembly GCF_964204655.1. Classification (NCBI taxonomy): domain Eukaryota; kingdom Metazoa; phylum Chordata; class Amphibia; order Caudata; family Salamandridae; genus Triturus; species Triturus cristatus. The sequence continues at coordinate 1,691,356,512 of NC_140590.1, forward strand.
TATGACAGGGTCTTATTTGCATCAAAATTATGGTTAGTGCTCTAAAAAACTAAAATGAGGACATATTTTCTGAGTTTTCAAATAGCGACAAAGAACTTTTAAATTATTTGTAATCTTTATGTTTTTTTATCCAGTTGACCACTTGATTAAATGTTGCACCTAGGGGAGAGGATGTGGTGTTACTTCCAGTGCTGCAGACTTTGCATCTGCGGAACCAGGTTAGAGTTTCTGCTTCAGCTCAACATTCTGTGATTCTGGTCAAATCACTTAATCTCCCCATGTCTACAACCAAAATGAATTTGATCTTGTGTGATGTAACCAATGCTCATGTAAAGCACTTCAATACCTGACAAGTCTGCACTATATAAAACTGCAAATACACAAAAAATAAGTGTTTTGCACACTTCTGTCATTGGGCTACATGTGGGCTACATCTGGGTGATATTTGTGCTGCATTTGGGCTCTTTTGTCTCTGGTGGCCATCTTGGGGGATTTATTTGTTATGACGTTTCCCAATTTCCTCATTTACTGCAGTCTCCTCAGTAGGAAATGCTTTCAGTTTTTTACTTTGATTCCATAAAGAAGGTATTCAGATATGTCTCACATTTGCCATAAATTCTGAATGTTAGCACTCTAGTTGCTCATTAGATCACTTTAGTAAAGCTACTGCTCACCACGGAAGTATGCTGCTGGTATTAAAAGTGCATGTTTCAGTCTGCATATCAGAATTTTTTAATGAAATAGAAGAGGATTTGAGAAGTCACTCAAAATGTGCCCTAATTTTTCTTTCTTCAGCACTAATCATAATTTCTATGGCAAAATGAACCCCCTCATTGTGTTCCTTTTTAAATTAAATGTTTTAAGTGTTACCACTTTATTCCAATCAAGATGGCTTCAGGTGTGCCATACTTTTGTCATAAGTAAGACTGTTATCGCTCTAGTTGTTCGTTAGAACACTCTGAGACATTCTGTCATTGGGCTATACTTGGGCTACATCTGGGTGATATTTGGGCTACATTTGGGCTCTTTTGTCTCTGGTGGCCATCTTGGGAGATTTATTTGTTATGAAGTTTCCTAATTTCCTCATTTACTACAGTCTCCTCAGTAGGAAATACTTTCAGTTTTTTACTTTGATTCCATCAAGAAGGCATTCAGATGTGTCACACATTTGCCATAAATTCTGAATGTTAGCACTCTAGTTGCTCATTAGATCACTGTAGTAAAGCTACTGCTCACCAGGGAAGTCTGCTGCTGGTATTCAAAGTGCATGTTTCAGTCTGCATGTCAGAATTTGTTTATGAAATAGAAGAGGATTTGAGAAGTCAAAATGTGCCCTAATTTTTCTTTCTGCAGAACTAATCATAATTTCTATGGCAAAATGAACCCCCTCATTTTGTTCCTTTGTAAATTAAATGTTTTAAGTGTTACCACTTTATTCCAATCAAGATGGCTACAGGTGTGCCATACTTTTGTCATAAGTAAGACTGTTAGCGCTCTAGTTGTTCGTTAGAACACTCTGGGACATTCTGTCATTGGGCTATACTTGGGCTACATCTGGGTGATATTTGGGCTACATTTGGGCTCTTTTGTCTCTGGTGGCCATTTTGGGAGACTTACTTGTTATGATGTTTCCTAATTTCCTCATTTACTACAGTCTCCTCAGTAGGAAATACTTTCAGTTTTTTACTTTGATTCCATCAAGAAGGCATTCAGATGTGTCACACATTTGCCATAAATACAGAATGTTAGCACTCTAGGTGCTTATTAGATCACTGTAGTAAAGCTACTGCTCACCAGGGAAGTCTGCTGCTGGTATTGAAAGTGCATGTTTCAGTCTGCATGTCAGAATTTTTTAATGAAATAGAAGAGGATTTGAGAAGTCACTCAAAATGTGCCCTAATTTTTCTTTCTGCATCACTAATCATACTTTCTATGGCAAAATGAACCCCCTCATTTTGTTACTTTTTAAATTAAATGTTTTAAGAGTTACCACTTTATTCCAACCAAGATGGCTTCAGGTGTGCCATACGTTTGTCATAAGTAGGACTGTTAGCGCTCTAGTTGTTCTTTAGAACACTCTGGGAAGCTGCAGTAGAACACAAAGGAATCAACTGACAGTCTCTGCCCTTGTTGGATGTACATGTTTTACTAAGAATGTCAGACTTCATTCTCACATGACTGAGAAAGATAATGTGAATTTACAGAAAATATGCTCTCAGTTTAGCTTATAGATCACCTTCCAAACCTCTGTGGGAAAAGCATGAGAAAATAGTTTTCTCTCAAACATGATTCATGATATCACAGCAGAAGGCTTTTTCACATGGTAAAATCACCTTAGAACACACCACAATTCCTAAAATGAGTATGGTACCATCAACAAATGATTTATAATGTAACTAAAGTCTTAAAACCTTCTATTAACTGCAATGCTTTTTAATGAGGTGCTATCATGCATATTGGTCCCAAGATGGCTGCCAACACTTCTTGGATGAAGTGCTGACAGCCAATCAGATCTCACGATGAGATGTGTGGTTAGGCTCCGCCCAGATATATATGTGATTTTACTTTTGATTTTCTCAGGAACTACTGAACGGATTTACACCATTTAAGCAAAAAGCACGAGTCTGAACTGAGGACTACCTCTTTGCCAAATTTGGTGCAATTCGTTCACCACTTCGGGCTGTAGCTGCGTCAACAGGTCCTATGGGAAAATGCATGGGGAAAATGGGTTTTGGGACCCCCCTTTTTTCTCGGCCCCCGCTTGACGAATCACCGTGAAATTTTCAGGATAGGAGCGGACCGGAGCTGGCCAAAAGTTTGGAAAATTTCGCGAAGATTCATCAATCGACGCCAACGTTATTCCAAATAGAATGTTGCGGATTTCCTATGGAAAATAGGTCCTAACTATAACTACCTACTGGCGACTGCCAGTAGGTAATATATATATATATATATATATATATATATATATATATATATATATATATATATATATATATATATATATATATATATATATATATATATATATATATATATATATATATATATATGTTCTTTAAAAAAATATATTTTCACTTTACCTCTTTACTTTCTGCCCATTCAGGGAAGAGCTCCAGGGTCCGGCTACTGGTGGGCCTGGCCTTGCCCTATGGACTCTGCAGCCCCGATTCACACCTCATTAAATCCTGCTGTGCTGCTTAAATGAGGCGAAGCAGCACAGCAGGAGAGTTTAAAGAATTGAAATCTCTCCCCGTTTCTAAGAAAGCCGGTCGAAATGTGAACCTGCAAACACTGTGATTAACGTGCAGGTTCACCCGACTCTCCCTTAAAAACCGGGACATAACCCAGGCACTACTCAAAACCCAGGACATTTGTACAATTTGGAGAAAAGTGTCGGGACACCGGGACACTTCTCCAACAACAGGGACCATCCCGGGAAATCCGGGAGGTCTGGTCACCCTCCCCCGTACCCAGAGCGATGGGCACATTCCTAGTAGTTGCTCGATGCGCTGCTGCTTCTGTCTGCTTGAGCCAAGGTTCAACTCTCCTGAAGTGGGCGGGGCTGATGTGCAGCCGTATTCCACAACACCGGACCGGAGAGCGAGTTCTGAGGCAAGCAGCTAGGCGGCTACAGAGAGGCATGGGGAAATGATGCTGTGAATGCATGCTTGTTTACTTGAAGCAAGAAGCTAGGCGGCAACAGACAAGCATGGGAAAATGTTGCTGTGAATGCATGCTTGTTTGCTTGAGGCAAGCAGCTATGCGGCTACAGTCAAGCATGGGGAAATGATGCTGTGAATGCATGCTTGTTTGCTTGAGGCAAGCGGCTACAGACAAGCATGGGGAAATGATGCTGTGAATGCATGCTTGTTTACTTGAAGCAAGCAGCTAGGCGGCTACAGACAAGCATGGGGAAATGATGCTGTGAATGCATGCTTGTTTGCTTGAGGCAAGCGGCTACAGACAAGCATGGGGAAATGATGCTGTGAATGCATACTTGTTTGCTTGAGGCAAGCAGCTATGCGGCTACAGACAAGCATGGGGAAATGATGCTGGGAATGCATGCTTGTTTGCTTGAGGCAAGCAGCTAGGAGGCTACAGACAAGCATGGGGAAATGATGCTGTGAATGCATGCTTGTTTGCTTGAGGCAAGCAGCTATGCGGCTACAGTCAAGCATGGGGAAATGATGCTGTGAATGCATGCTTGTTTGCTTGAGGCAAGCGGCTACAGACAAGCATGGGGAAATGATGCTGTGAATGCATGCTTGTTTGCTTGAGGCAAGCAGCTAGGAGGCTACAGACAAGCATGGGGAAATGATGCTGTGAATGCATGCTTGTTTGCTTGAGGCAAGCAGCTATGCGGCTACAGTCAAGCATGGGGAAATGATGCTGTGAATGCATGCTTGTTTGCTTGAGGCAAGCGGCTACAGACAAGCATGGGGAAATGATGCTGTGAATGCATGCTTGTTTGCTTGAGGCAAGCAGCTATGCGGCTACAGACAAGCATGGGGAAATGATGCTGGGAAGGCATGCTTGTTTGCTTGAGGCAAGCAGCTATGCGGCTACAGACAAGCATGGGGAAATTATGCTGTGAATGCATGCTTGTTTGCTTGAGGCAAGCAGCTAGGTGGCTAATGACAAGCATGGGGAAATGATGCTGTGAATACATGCTTGTTTGCTCTCACATTCTCTGTTACTGTAGATCAGACATTTGAAAGAACACAAACCATTCACCTGCAGGTCACTCTGAACATTTGCAATGAGTGCACATTGAGAAAGTATGGAAGCGACTTCTCATTTAAAAAAATGATTTGTTTTTCTGTGCTCCCCACCTTTAAAAATACACAATATCACTTGTTTCTCATGCAGCTGCCTCATAAAAAGCACACGCACGGTCAATTTCATTCTTAAAGAACATTTATCTTTAGTACTCGAATTTACTGGCTCCTGATTTTATTCGTTTTAGACAAATGCTTTAAAAGGCCTTCTTAGGTCTGTGATGATTTCAAATAACATGGCCTCAATAACACTTTATATGGAGACACTGAGAGAGTGCGTGCTGTAGCATGGTGAGAATAGGACATTACAGGATTGTACACCAAAATGACCCCTTTGCAGAAAGTCTCCCAGTGGGGAAAGAGAAACCACATATGATAAATTAGTGTAATCCAAGCAAGGTGGTGAGCCTGGTCGTTGTGACCGGGCGCTGCATCCCCTATACAATGTGTGATGCATATAAAAAGTATATTCTGAGACGTGCACCCGGTGTAAGTACAGCTCTTCTGATGAGAACTGTCCCGCTGGAGTGATGGTTATGGCCTAGAATATTTCCTCCTTTTACCATCGGCGCCCAGAGGCAAACTGTTTGTAGAGCTCCATAAAAATAAATAAAGATGGATTAACAACTGTGCTAATCTACAAACATTTTATGATATACGGTTTTAAAGCAATTAAACCATGTTTCTAACTTATAACCAATTTAGGCATTAAAAATGTAGACTTCTGGTTTTATTATGAACAATATTTCAATGTAAAGATGGATGACTCTGTTGTCTGACTGTTAGCTATCACACTGAAGGAATCTAAATCGGCTCCACGAGAACATGCCAAAATACAGCAAGCCCAATAAATGGCTCACGCTGGCCAGATTTTGCAAATTCGTGTTATGTAAATTCGGCCAAATGTTACTTTTCCTACACGCACCCATACGGCTTCTTCAAAAGATCCCCGATAAAGAGCCCCGGTTTCGGGAGCCCGTCAGGCATTGCAGCGCCGGCTTGACGAGGGGCAAATGCCCAAATGATGAAGCATGACATCCCTTGGGGTGTGTGAGGGCATTTTGAAGAAAGACCTGTTCTTCCCCCCTTCCTAGTCAGTTATTCCTAGGAACTGCTCATTCCTCATATAGTACTTTCCCACTGGTACCATCAACTCTCTACTTGTTGATGAGTTATTTTTTGTTTTGAAGGCTCAAAATGACCCACTATTTCAGTTGCTGCATTTGAAACTTTGCACACTACTGATGTAATATACCATAAAAGGCACCCGGATCACCCACTCTGCACAAAATAATACAGCCAAGGAATGCCACAAGTGCTCCAGTTTTGAGTTGAAGGCATAGCCGTATCCCCATGTATGCATGCATATCTATAAATATGTAAATCGACGTCTACTCATGTATACATTGTACAAGCAAATACTGGCTATTTTTCCAAACAACAAAAAAAAGCAAAAAAAACGACAGGAGGTAGGTAAAAGACATTCAGCCTCATGCATCAACCCAAAATCCAGTCGGTAAAATACCGATTCGGTAATAGCTCCCGGTATTAAGTAAAACATACCCAATCCCAATGCATCAACCCAAAAGCAGAAATCGCTATTTAAGGAATCCTTAAATAGCGATTCTTTAAATAGGGATTCCTTAAATACCGATTCCTTAAATAGCGATTGCATTTAAGGAATCCCAAAGTGAGATTCCTTAAATGCAATGCATCAAAGTTAAAAAATTAGCGATTTCGCTAATAGGGGGAGCAAATTACCATGAAGATGAACTGCATGGTAATTTGCAAAAACTTTGAAAAATGCACTTTTGTGCATTTTTCAAAGTTTCATGTTGCGCACACACATGCCCTTAGAGCATGTGTGTGTGCAACATATGTGCACATATCATTTTCAGGGGTGCAACAGGGTGTCCTTTTGACACCCTGGCACCCTTGAAAGTGCTCCCGCTATTAGCGATTCGGTAATACCGAATCGCTAATACAGACTGGCTTTACATTCATTCCTATGGGCCTCCAAGCCCATAGGAATGAATGGGTAGGTATTCCTTATTACCGATTCGGTATTACCGATTCGGTAATAAGGAATATTAAGGAATCGCTATTTGAATAGCGATTCCTACATGCATAGCCTTTTGCTATTCCTTATTAGCGATTCCTTATTTTTCGCTAATAAGGAATCGCAAATGGCATTGTTGATGCATAGGCCCCATTGTCATTTACAATGCCAATAGCTCAAAATCTCGCAATGCGAGACCTATTGCTTTGCAAAAGCTTGTTTTAAAACCTCTTTGGAAACGCGCAATGACTTTTATTTATTGATACATTTGTTAAGAACTTGACATTGGCATGGATTCAGCAGTCGGAGATAAAAAGCAACAATGTTAGAGTTGTCTGTGTATCTAAGTTTTGACATTATGTAACAAATGTCAATTATTCACAGTAAGATAGAAAAGAGCATATCAAGCCTGTTGATGGACAATAGGTACTCCCTGATCAGATCAACTCTTCCCCTATCCCACCAGCCATCTCTCAGCCATCGCTTCCCACCCCCATCCTTACGGGTCGAAAGACAATAGAGTCTCTATCTTCTGATCCCTTGCCCATTCAAGGTTCCGTTGCTGCAATGCCAGGGGACTGCAGCGCATCATGGTGCCGACGAACCGTGGTGCAGTAGTCGTCTAGCTTTAAGGGGTCTAAGAGTTTCAGGATCCACAGATGCTTCGGACAAGAACATTCTTGCCAATAGTCATTATGACAGATATAGGAATTGCGACATTATCTGACATGATTAAGAGAAAAGGTTGCTAACCATGGACTAGAATATATGAGCATTGGCAAAGCTCGAGTATGCGAGACGTATTGGCATTGCCAATGATTTTTAGCCATGTTCTATAGCAGCGTGGCTGTTGTTCAGCATGGCTAAAAGTTAGTAGCGTGGCTTAGAGGAGGGTGTAGTAGAAGAGAGTGTCATAGAGCAGCTTAGATTTGAGTGGCATGGAGTGGTGTAGAGTAGAGTGGAGTGGTGTAGCTTAAGAAGGGATGGCATAGAGTAACGTGACGTAGAGTACAGTGGCATAGAGTGCCATGAGTGGCATAGAGTGGAGTGGCATAGACTAGAGTGACGTAGAGTGAAGTAGCTTAGAGTAGAGTAGAGTGGTGTAGAGTAGAGTGGCCTAGAGTAGAGTGACGTTGAGTGGAGTAGAATGCCATAGAGTAGAGTGGCATAGAGTGCTGTGGAGTGGTGTAAAGTAGAGTGGCTTTGAGTGGAGTGGCATAGAGCAGAATGGCATAGAGTAGTGTGGAATGGAGTGGCGTAGAGTAGAGTAAAGTAGAGTGGCGTAGAGTAGAGTTGTATAGAGCGGAGTGGCATTGAGTGGCGTACAGTGGAGTAGAGTGGAGTACAGTGGCATAGAGTAGAGAGGTAGGGAGTGGCATGTAGTGGTGTTGAGTGGAGAAGAGTGATGTAGAGTGGAGTAGCATAGAGTAGAGTGGCGTGGAGTGGACTGGCATAGAGTGGCATGGCGTAAAGTGGTTTGGAGTATAGTGGCATAGCGTAAAGCAGCATGGAGTAGAGTGGTGCAGGTGTAGATTAGAGTGGCGCAGAATAAAGTGGCATAGACTACAGTGGCATAGAGTTGAGTTGAGTGGCATAGTGAAGTGTGGAATAGAGCGGAGTAGAGTTGCGTGGAGTACAGTGGTGTAGAGTGGCGTGGTATAGAGTGGTGTAGAATGGCAGCAAGTGACATGGTGTAGAGTGGCATGGAATGGAGTAAAGTTCTGTAGAGTGGCGTAGAGCAGAGTGGCATAGAGTAGAGTGGAGGGTTGCTCCGAGATTGAAAGAAAAAAATATATATATATATCTTTCATAATATAGAAGGAACCAGAACTTGAGTTGCATTGCCAATCCTGCTGGAGGAGGTGGAAAGGCTCTATGTATGTGCTCTTCACAGCTGACTGTAGACTGGGAAGCTGGGAGGCAGCTCTGAGGTGGGGGTGATGCACAATACCCCTCAGCTTGAAGATTTCCCAGCAGAATAACTCCCACTCTGGGTGTGCCTTTGCACTGATAGGAGATCTCCTAAGCCTGTGACCAGAGGCTCTGCAACTGTGGGTTTTATTTCCTTTGCTAAGCCTCATGGTTGGCAAGAGGCCCTAAAACCACTTTTCTCCGGCTTAGCTCCAGCTTGCCATACAATGTGTTTGCAAACACCCATAGTACATTAATGCAGGCGTTAGAAATTAAAATTGCAGAGAAATCTATTTGTGAAAACTTCCAGAGCCCCACTTCCAAGGCCTTAAACATGCATTATCCCTGTTCTTTTTGAGGCCACTTTCGGTCTCAGCCGCCATTTTGACTGGGCCGCTTGCCTCCTGCGGTTAGCGCTATAGTTGCTGCACGCTGCACGCTGCCCTCAGCTCACGTTATTTAACGGGCTGTGATCGGGCGTGCGGCGTTTTGAAAAGGTTCTTTCTGTGGCTCTGTTTTATTAGAAATGAAAACTGTGTTTTTTTCTTTTATGTTTTATATTTTTTAAATTGTGATTGGGAAAGTGTTGGGGGGCGCTATGCTGTTAATTCATGTCAATACTCTGGTGAGTTTTTGAAAACGCTCCGGCCTCCCCCCTGTCTTTCGCACGGAGGTGGCCCCATGCCCTTTCTGTCGGCCTGCGGTTGCCCAGAGTGCGGGTATACACTGATGCCCGCTCCTTTCCCTGCGCATCTGTCTCATGGAAATAAAAAGTCTGTGCGTATCAGCGCCGCTCTGATTAATGCCAGATCTCTAAAGAGGCACCATTTGGATGTGTTTGATATGATATTTGAAAAATCCTTGGATCTGCTGTTCCTTACGGAGACTTGGCTCGACTCCTCTTCTAATCCTATTGTGGCATTGGTAACACCTTCTGGGTACAAGCTGCATCGGGTTGACCGTGCTGCTGGCAGAGGAGGTGGCCTGGCTATTTTTTATAGGGAGCGCTGGGTGGTGCATGGCGAGGCCTCAGTTGTATGGAGTCATTGTGAGGTTCTGGACTTTAGTATACAGTTCTCACCTCATTTCACTCTAGGTCGTTCCCTTATCTACCGCCCTCCAGGTTCGTCAGCGGCCTTTCTTAAATCATGTGGGGATGCCATGGCCGAACGTGCTTTGCGGTTCTCCCATTATTTGGTTTTGGGAGAAGTCAATCTGCATCTCGATCAATCTGACGCAGGAGACACGGTCGAGTTCCTTAGCTCCCTGGAGCTGGCACATCTTTCTCAATGGGTTTTCCACCCTACTCACCAGGCGGGCCATATTTTGGATCCCTTGTGCGCAAACTTCTCGATCCAGGTGGAAAAGCCCTCTCCCGTCTCCTGGTCAGACCATTTCCTTATTTGCTTTTCTTGGGAAATTACTCAGCCTGTCAAGAAGGCAGTGGACTTCTGTCCATCAACTTTAAGTAAGATAGATCCTACTCAGTTTGCTAGCGTTTTGGCTGAATCTCGGCCCTCTCTTCAGGCAGATCTTGAGGGAAACCTGTCTAGGTTCACTGATTAGATTTCTGACTCAGTGTCTGCGCTTTCAACACCTCGCCGGTTTAAGTTTGCAAGAGAGTCTCCTTCCAAACCTTGGTTCTCTTCTAAGCTTAAAGTTTTAAAACACGACTGTAAAATACTGGAAAGGGCCTGGCGCTTGAGTGGCTACTTCCCTCTAGCCAAACACAAATTGAGAATTAAACAAAAAAGTTACTACACTGCCATAGCTGCCGCAAAAGGCTGCTACTATTCTCTATGCATTGACCAAGCGAGTAATAACTCCAAAGAAATATTCTCCATTGTGCAAAGTTTTATGTCTCCCAGTGCCTTGGCTCGATCTGCACCAGCTTCCGAGAATTGGTGCAATATTTTGGCTAAGTTCTTTTTGGACAAGATTTGCACTATACAAGCTAGCTTCTCCTCGTCTAGTATGGTATGTAAGACCGCTCTAGCTGGCTTTCTGCCTGCTGCACCTCTTAATGGTTTGTCATCCTTTGAGCCTATTGAGCTGGACTGTTCTCTCAAAATCCTCAAGGCCTTGAAGTCGAGATCTCCATCTGACCCCTGTGCTGCTAGACTTTTGGCTTCCGTCGCGGATATGATTAATCCGGAAGCCAATAAAATCGACAATATGTCATTGCAGGAAGGTTTCGTGCCAGCCACGTGGAAACGGGCTCAGATTCTTCCTCTTCTTAAGAAACCATCCCTTGATCCACTGACACCGGGAAATTAACGCCCTATTTCACTGCTGCCTAGCCTGTCCAAGGTCTGTGAGAAGACTGTCACCAAGCAACTGACCAACTTTGTTGAGTCATCGGGTCTGCTGCACCCGGCCCAATCAGGGTTCCGTGCCTTGTTTAGTACTGAATCGGCCCTGCTTGAGGTGACGGAGGCAATCCGTGAGTGTTTGGATGCCGGTGGGAGAGCAGCATTAGTTATGCAGGATCTCTTGGCGGCGTTTGACACGGTGCCACACTCTCTGCTTTTGGATCGCCTATCTGAGATTGGGATCTCTGGCACAGTTTGGCGATGGATTAAATCTTTCTTGGAAAAACGCTCTCAGCAGATCTGGCTCCCCCCTTGTGTCTCGGCTTTGCAGCGTGTAGCTACAGGCGTCCTGCAGGGGTCATCCCTTAGTCCCCTTCTTTTTAACATCTATGTCACTCCGCTGATTTATTTAGCGGAGTCACTCGGGGCTAAGGTGATGGCCTACGCGGACGACACCCAGCTCCTGTTTTCTTGGGGAAAGGATAATGACTCAGTCTCGATGGCTCAACACTGTCTCTCCTCAGTCTTCAGCTGGCTGGCTCGGGCACAGCTCAAATGTAATGAAGAGAAATCGGAGGTCCTCTTGTATGGTGCCTTTCCTGACAACTTTCGAGAGAGTCTTTGGCCCCCTGGCTTTCCTTTGCCCAAAGCAAAGGACACTGCTGTAAAAAACCTCGGGGTTTGGTTTAATGAGCATCTGTCTTTCTCTACTCAGGTTAAAAAGCTAGTCGGATCTTGCTTTGGTATTTTGAAAGCTCTGAGGAAATTTTTACCTTTCCTTCCAAGTTCGTCCAAAGAAACGGTGGTTCGTGCCCTGATCTTGTCTTGACTAGACTATGCTAATGCTCTTTACGTGGGCATTCCGGTCTACCTCTTGAATAAATTACAGGTCATCCAAAATTCGGCCGTCAGACTCTTGCTGGGTATATCCTGCAGGTGCAGCGTTCGGGCTCAACTGCGCTCTTTACATTGTCTCCCAGTGGAGGCACGTATAAGATTCAAAACTCTGGCCATTGCCCATAGGGCCCTGCATGGCCTAGGCCCTTTATATCTTCAGAAGAGGTTTGTTTTCTATGTCCCCTTGAGACCGCTGCGGTCCTCCTCCCAATTTTTGATGTCGACACCTAGATTTTCACGTCAGAGGCTGGGTGGGAGCTCCTTTGTGCGCACTGGCCTGGAATGCTCTTCCCTTGGCGCTTCGTTGCACTCATGATCCTGTGATCTTTAAAAAGAAATTAAAAACTCATCTTTTTGGATAAAGTCTTAGCCTATGGTCCCTTTTCTTAGTTCGCGCTGGGACACTCTGTTGAGTATCTCTGCGCGTTATAAATTGACCTAACATAACATAACATAACATAACATCATCTTGGGGTCAGACAGCATCTGATGAACCTAAGACTGCCTGTGCTGCTGTTTAAGGTTTTTTGTGGGCGAAGTCTTGATTTCTGTGCTGTACCTCTTTGGTGAGGGAGATGGCTTGCCACATTGCCCATAGAAAAATACCAGCTATTTGTTCATGTTTTAAGATTCTGGAAAGGCTCTTATATAATTGGAACTTTACAGATGTCTGTATTCATTTGTAACATGGCATCTCTTTCTGTTGACTTTTTTCTTATATTTACTCTTTAAAACATATACTAATAAGGGGGAAAACAAATACCAGCTATGAGTTGCTTTTCTCATCTTTGTACTGGCCGCAACATTAAAATGCTGGTCATGCCTGTGAAACACCAGCCATGTGGCTACCTTTAGAGGCTTCCACAGCTGCTGCTATTGTGCGGGAGGCTTGCACTGTTCCTGTCCGTACGGTACCTGTGTTTTTGGGAGCCTTCCACTGCTGAATCTATTGTGTGTAAAGGAGGTCTGCACAGCTGCTCTGAATGCTGCACATGTGCTGTGCAGGAGTGATTGTTACAGCTGCCGTCCATGCGGTGTTCTTTTCTGTGTGAGGGAAGCTTACGCTGCTGGTATCTGTGGTGTGCCTGTTCTGTTTGTGGAAGAAGCTGTCACAGTTGCTGCCCACGCTGTCCCTGTTTTATGACATGGAAGCTTGGAGGGCTACTCTATGTGCTGCTCTGCATGAAGAAAGCATGCACTGCTTGTGCTGACCCTGTACTGCTTGAGGAATGCCTGCATTGCTGCTGCCTGTACTGTAATTACTCTTTGTGTGAGGGAACCTTGCACTCATGCACATCCTGCACCTGGGGTGTAAGGTTGTAATGCGAGTACGTATGCAGCACTTGTTTTGTCTGAAGCTTGTAAAGGTAGCATTTATGCATCACCTGTTGTGATTGAAGCTTGTGATGCTACTGCTTATGAGTGAAGCTTGTAATGGTCGTACTTATGCAGCACCTGTTGTGAGTAGTGCTCGACTTCTAGTACTTATGAAGCACCTCTTCTGTGTGATGGTTGTAAATCTAGCACTTATACACCACCTGTTGCGAGTGAAGCTTGTAATGCTAGTACTTATGCAGTGCCTGGTGTGAGTGAAGCTTGTAATGCTAGTACTTAGGCAGCACCTGTTGTGAGTGAAGCTTGTAATTCTAGTGCTTATGCAGTGCCTGGTGTGAGTGAAGCTTGTAATGCTAGTACTTAGGCAGCACCTGTTGTGAGTGAAGCTTGTAATGCTAGTACTTATGCAGCTCCTGTTGTGAGTCAAGCTTGTAATGCTAGTACTTATGCAGCATCTGTTGTGAGTCAAGCTTGTAATGCTAGTACTTATGCAGCACCTCTTTTTTTTAACCATATTTTATTGGCATTTAAACAGTGTCAACACAAATATGCATTTCGGACGTTCGGATCTAGGTGCCGATTACGATCCGGTAAAAAAATTCCCCGTACGACTCGTATCCGGTCTTTTTACCGTACGAATCGTACAAGTGCCGTACAAACTGCCAACTACGATTCGCATGGGAAAAAGTCCATACGAATCGCATTGGGAATTATTCCCCACACGTCCTCGGGTCGGAAAATATGTCCGACACGTCCTCGGACGATTTACCGTACAAATGTGAAAAGTGAAGTCCGACCGCGGAATTACGATCCATCCCGTGCGTCCGATGTTACAACCGTATGGTAAAAACACCGTCCGCACCGAACTCCCATAGCAACCATGGAGACATGTGCCCACATACGCGCCGACCCCCCCAGCCCCCGTACGTACCCGCCGACCCCCCGTGTATGTATACACCCGTGTACGTGTCAAACCCCCGTGTATGTACACCCGTGTACGTGTCGTACCCCCGTGTATGTACACCCGTGTACGTGTCGTACCCCCCATGTATGTACACCCGTGTACGTGTCGTACCCCCCGTGTATGTACACCCGTGTACGTGTCGTACACCCCGTGTATGTACACTACGCTGGGGGTACGCACTGTACATACACGGGTGGGGGTACGACTCGAACGTACACGGGTGTACATACACGGGGGTACGACGCGTACACGGGTGTACATACACAGGGGGTACGACACGTACACGGGTGTACATACACGGGGGGTACGACACATACACGGGTGTACATACACGGGGGGTACGACACGTACACGGGTGTACATACACGGGGGTACGACACGTACACGGGTGTACATACACGGGGGGTACGACACGTACACGGGTGTGTACATACACGGGGGGTACGACACGTACACGGGTGTACATACACGGGGGTACGACACGTACACGGGTGTACATACACGGGGGGTACGACACGTACACGGGTGTACATACATGGGGGGTACGACACGTACACGGGTGTACATACACGGGGGGTACGACAAGTACACGGGTGTACATACACGGGGGTACGACACGTACACGGGTGTACATACACAGGGGGGTACGACACATACACGGGTGTATACATACACGGGGGGGTCGGCGCGTACGTACGGGGGCTGGGGGGGGTCGGCGCGTACATACGGGGGCTGGGGGGGGTCGGTGCGTACGTACGGGGGCTGGGGGGGGTCGGCGCGTACTTACGGGGGCTGGGGGGGTCGGCGCGTACATACGGGGGCTGGGGGGGGTCGGCGCGTACATACGGGGGCTGGGGGGGGGTACGGCGCGTACCGGGCCACCTACTCTGGTCATTTCGCGCCGTACTTCGCTTTTCCGGCACTTTTTGGGTGGCGTGAAAATATCGCCGTCCGGACTGCTGTCGGTTCGAATCGTACTTCCTGGGTCGTGAAACGCTGCCTGAAAGCGTCCCGACGTCATGTCGCAGCATTCCCGGATCACATTCGTACGTATATTTTCGACGGTCGGTGTTTTTTACGATTCGTACGGAAATGGTGTTTCTGTGCGAATCGTAATTCCATGTTTGTAAAGTTTTCCGACCGGGTACGAGTCGGACGGAGAAAACTCTCCGACCGACGGTTCGTACCCGGTTTTTACCGGATCATAATCGGCACCCTAATATCAAGTGTGCGTAACGCATCATTGACAGTCTCTGGTATCTGTTCATCAACAGTCCCGCAGAAACAAAACTATCCCCCCTCCCCCCTTGAAATGCATTCTGATAGACAGGCTGTGGTGTCTACATACTACTGGGTTCTCGTGCACGTGTCCCCCAAAGGCCATGTATTAGAATGCTATACCTCCTGAATGCTTTAGGCTGGTTGTCCCTCTTGTCCATCGTCTGGGTCCGGTTCTGCCACCCTTGGAGTGCCCGCCCCACTAATATCATCCTGCTCAGTCGGCACGAGTTCACATACTAGGCTTTCCCAGGCTCTGGCCCTCTCCATCTTGCCTATTCCCCGGCTGGCCTCTCGGAGTAGCAATCTACCTTCCGCTCCCGCCCACCTCTCGAGCTCTCTTTTTCCAAGTGGTTATCCGCGGCCCTCCTGGCGCTTTCCCATTCCTGGCAATCTCCCTCTTGGCAAAGACATAGGCAAGGTCCTGAAACTTTCCCGTCACCTTATTTTTGGCTGTATGAGGAAACCACCCCAGGAGGAAGTGCTCTGGGGTCTGTGGAAGCTCTTTATCAACCAGATCGCCTATTACCTGCCGTATTTCCCCCGAAAAGATTTGCAATAGTGGGCAGTCCCAGAACATATGGAGTATGTGCGCCTCCCTTTCCCCGCATCTCGGGCAAGCCGCAGATTCCGCAACAAAATGCTTCCTAATGCGGGCCGGCGTTAGATATGCTCTATGCAGCACATAGTAGTTAATTAATTTAAATCGTGCATTCCTAGATGCTTTTGGGGTACGTTCTAGGATTTTATCCCACTCTCTCTCTGGTATCTGTTTACCTAGGTCTTCCTCCCACTGTAATCGCAAGCGCTCTAATGGCTTTTGCATATCCCTCTGTATTGCCTTATAGAGGCAGGACACCATCTTAATTCTTCCTGCTGACAGCGCGACATACCGGCATCCCACCAGCGCTCGCGGCTCCGCACCCCCACCCCTCCAATGTGTCCTAATCCTGCGTGTTAGGGCCCTGTGCTTCAGGAAGTGACCCCCAGGTAAGTCACACACAGTTTGCAGGTCTTCAAAGGGAAGTAGCGTGGAGTCTCGGTATAGGTCTCCCATCTCTCTTAGTCCTGCCTCAACCCACTCCTCCAGCCCTGCCCAGTGTTTCCCCTGTGGAAGATAGCGCAGCATCGTGATTGGTATGTCAGGGGAATAGGGAGTCGCAGCGCCCACCTTCTTCAAGTATCTGGTCCAGCTGCGCACCACCACCCTAGTTGCAGTTGTGTCCTCGGACGTAGTTCAACGCACTCGCAGAAGGATTTTCGCCAGAGTCGCAGTATCTGGTGCAGTTGGGAATTGTTCCCTGTCTGGGTTACGATCCACTGCCAACCATTGGATCAGCCAGTATAGTTGTGCAGCTAAATAGTAACTCTCGAGGTCAGGCACTGCGAGCCCACCCTCCACTGTGGGGCACCGCAGCGACGCCAATGACACTCTCCTTCTGCCTGTACCCCAAATGAATGATGTGATCATTGAGTCAAGCTCTTTGAACATCCCTCGTGGGATCCACACCGGTAGAGTCCCGAAATAGTATAGTAGGCGTGGTAATGTTACCATTTTCAGGACTGCTACCCTCCCAGCCACGGACAGCGGGAGCGTTCCCCAGAAGTCCATTGCTGCTTTCGCTGACCTCACCGCCTTACCCACATTGCCTTCCAATAAGTCCATCGCTCTGTGATATATTTTAACTCTAAGGTACTGTAGGCAGTTAGGTTCCCAACTTAAGTGTTTCAGAATAAGTGTTGGGGGGTATCGGGCGCCAGTGGATATAAGCTGGATTTTTGCCAATTGACCTGAAGGCCAGACACAGTGCCAAAGCGGGCCAGCATATTTGCGCGCTCCATGCAATTCGCCTGCTGTATTACGTAAAAATATCAAGAGGTCATCCACATACAATGCTATAAAATGCTGCCCCGTTACCGTCTCCAGGCCCCTGTAGTCCTGGCCGCTCCTGGCCCTGCACGCCAGCGGTTCCATAGCCAGGGCGAACAGGAGCGGGGAGAGGGGACATCCCTGCCTCGTGCCTCTCTCCACCCTCTGTCTAGGCGAGATGATCCTCCCAGTGCGCACGCGGTTTGTCGGGAATGTGTATAGAAGCTGCACCCATGTCAGGAATCCCTCCCCCAGACCCATTTTGGCCAGGACTTCATATAAATACTGCCACTCCAGGCTGTCAAATGCATTCTCTATATCCACTGCGAACACTGCCGCATCTCGCTTGTCGTACCCTTCAGAGTCCATCACTGCCAGGAGTCGTCTAATATTTATGTTGGTTTTCCGCCCCGGGATAAACCCCGCCTGAGCCGCGTGAACCAGGAGGAGCATGTGTGGTAGTAAGCGTGATGCAAGGATTTTACTCAGGATTTTATAGTCCATGTTCAGCATGGACAGTGGCTTGCAGGCCGTATAGTCATGGGGTTCCTTCCCTGGCTTGGGTATGGGGACAATAAGGGCCTCTCTGGCACTTACAGGTAGGTCTCCAAGCTCTCGGGCCCCTTGGTACATTGTGACCAGGCGGGGGGTCAGCTCGTCCATATATGTTGCGCAAAATTCGGCCGGTAGGCCATCTGTACCCAGGGTCTTGTTTCGCGCCATGCCCTTGATGACAACCCGTATCTCCCGCTGCGTGATATCAGCCCCCAGTAGTCCTGCCACTTCCGGGCTCAAGCTTGTCAGTGGTAGGTCAGCCAGATAGTCCCTTACATCTGCAGGTTCGCTTGTGCACGTCCTCTTATAAAGTTTGGCATAGAAGCGCGCAATGACCTCATTGATCTTTTCTTGTGTGAAATGTCTGACCCCCCACTCATCTTCTAACTCCACTAGGGGAGAACCCCTACTCACCGGGTTCGTCAGCCATGCCAGGAGCGATCCTGACTTGTGCTTCTTGGCATGCGTACGCTCTAAGTATTTCTTATAAACGAAGCTCCTAAGCCTCTCCGTTTGCTTCGCCACTTCCTCCTTGGCATCTAAGAGTGCCTGTTGAAGCTCCAGGTGCCCTGGCCTTCCGCGTTCCACCTCTCTGAGAGCTGACTCTGCCCCCTCTACTTCTCGCACGATGACGCGCCTGACGCCTGTGGCACGTGTAGTACATTGACCCCTCAAAATCACATTGAAAGCATCCCACTCTTTGTTCAGCGATGCAGTCGTTCCCGTATTAGTTTGGAAATAGTGCGTTATTTCGCCTCTAACCTCCTCTCTAAAGACCTGGTCTTCCAGAGTGTCCGGGCGAAGTCGCCACGTAGGAATCGCTGTTGGCGGGTGAGCCCATTTCAGGGACAAGACCAGCGGATTATGGTCCGAGATGGTGCTTGCAAGGTATTCCGCAGCAGTGACATGACGCTGAAAATCTACTGAGCATAGGAAAGCATCTAGGCGTGCGTGCACCTCATGGACCGCTGAGAAGTAGGAGTAGTCCCTTCCCTGTGGGTTTAGGGTTTGCCACGCATCGATCAGACCCAGCTCTGCCGCCATGTATTGAACGCATGAGAGGCGCGCGCCGCCTGTGAGTTTTGCGATGGGGGGTGGGACCTGTCCAAAAGTATGTCATCTACGCTATTAAAATCGCCCCTCACTATAACAGTACCCGCAAAGTATTGTGCTAGTCTGTGGCTCAGCGTCGCAAAGAAGGCAGGTTGTTCTACGTTGAGGGCTTAGACACTAATCATGTTAATCTCTCAACCCTCTAGTCGCTCCTTTATGGCCAGATAGTGACCCTCCGGGTCTATCACTGAGCTTAGCAGTTGGAATGAGACTCCCACTTGAACCTATATTAATGCCCCTCGCGCATAGGCCGAATAACTGGTGTAAAAGAGCTGCCCTCTCCACCGGCTGTGTAATGCCTGCCCTTCCTTCTGTGTTAGGTGTGTTTCCTGGTGGAGGGCTATCTGGGCTCCCCGGTTCCTAATGTATGAGAGGACGTTGTGGCCTTTTGACATGGTATGCATGCCCCAAATGTTCCAGGTAATACATTTGTAGTGCTGTTTGTCAGCCATGATCAGGTGTTATTGTGGCCTGATCGCCTTCCTGGCTGGGTGGCGCCCCCTGCACGTCTCCCCCACTCGAACCTGTGTGGTGCCTTGCACACTGCAACTCAAGGTTTCCCCTCCAATTCAACAGTTAACATGTTCCCCAACTCCCACTCCCCAGGATAAGCAGGAAAAAAACATCCAAACTAGTTTAAAATCTCTCCAAGTGACTGCTTGCAGTTCAATCAATCAGTCCCAGGGGGTGGCCACTCGTCGATGCTCTCCCAGTCTCTGCGGCTGCCATCCCCCTCCGTAACCTCAGAGGTCCTCCCCACAGCATTCTCCCCTCATTTCCCCCTGTACCTTAATGTAGAGGCAGGAGCGCCCCACAGCAGTCCAGTTATGCGCATCTCAGTCCACTGCTCCGTTCCACTAGATGATGTCATCCGCTGTTTGCGGGTTGACGTTCGGAAGTGTCACACTCTGCGCTTCAGAGTCGCTGGACCCAATCTTGGAGTTGGTGTCCACCGCAGCCTCACTGCCCTCAGGAGGGTCCTGGCTCCTCGCCCCGCCGCTGATCAGGGCCACCACTTGCATCGCGCTCTGCTGTTCAAGCTGAGCCTCCTCCTGCGAAGGTGCCAGAGTCTCTGTCCCGGTCCTCCTGTTCCTGGAGCGGGTTCCTCGTCGCCTTCCCTTTGGCGGGTCTCGTGGCTGTTCTGCCCCTCTATGTCGGTCCAACCAGTCGGACGCCTCCTGAGGGGTTGTGAAGAACTCCGTGCCCCCGTTCGTGGTAACTCGCAGCGTGGCCGGGTACTGCATCCCGTATTTGTAGTTCAGTTGTCGCAGCCTCTGTTTCACATCACGGCAGGACCCCCTCTGCCGCTGCACTTCTCGTGAAAAGTCCGGGAAAATGCGCACGGTGGAATTGTGCACTTGATTGTCTCCTCTAAGGCGCCTGGGCTAGGATGTGATCTCTGTCCTTGTAGTGAAGGAGTTTCGCAATCACCTCCCGAGGTGGTTCTCCCGCAGGGGCGGCTTTGCGGGGACGCGGTGCGCCCTTTCCAGGGCGAAGAAATTCGATAAGCCGTTCGGTGCCACTCCTTCTCTAAACCACTTTTCAAGGTGGTCAGTCATGCTGCGGCCTTCAATTTTCTCTGGCAGGCCCACGATTCTCAGGTTGCTTCTGCGTGACCGGTTTTCAGCGTCTTCAGCCCTGCCCTCCAGCGCCCGCACTTTAGTTTCCAGCATAGTCATTTGTTGCTTCATGTCTGTGAGCGCCGGCATTGCTTGAGCTAGTTCCCCTTCATTTGCCTTGACCCGGTCCGCCAGCTTTTTGTGGTCTTTTCAGAGCAATCCCATGTCTAGGCTCAAAGAGTCAATTTTTCCTTCCAGGCGTTCACTGGATGTGATAATAGCCTGCAATATATCCTGCAGCGTGGGGTCTACAGGGTGTTCCTTCTGCGTTGAGGCCCTCTCATTCTTGTCTGAATGCCTACCCGTTGTGGGTTCTTCCCTGTCCTTCTTTTTGAGGGGCTTCCCCGTGGCGTCCTCCCGCCATGTGATGCTTCTTGTGCTGCGCGTACTCATGAGGCGCTGCAGGCCACCCCCGCTGGTCGTGTGCCCATCTGTTCCGGCAGGCACCCTTCGGTAGGCCCCGGTGTCTCGCCAGCCGTCTAGTCCGCCACAGGTTCCATCCCTCAGAGTGTTGCGTTCTCTTGGGGGGTGCCCAGGCCCCACCAGCATGTAGGGTATGTGTAGGCTGTTTCTTCACCGCCCCAGTCACTCACTCTGCAGACCCGCTGTCGGCACGCATCCAGATCTTCAGACCCAGGCACAAGGCATCAGTTCCTGCCCCCGCCGGTCACTGCCACCGTTGACCGCTGCTACAAACAGGCTCCAACCCGTGCCGCAGTCTTCACTGTCCACAGGGGCCTGGACAAGAGCCCCTGGAAGCCCCCAAGCGCCTCAGCCCTAGAGCGCATGCTCCTTCCAGCCTGTTTGGCACACGGGCCCATCAGTGACCCAGTCCTCTCACTGCCTCCTCCTCCTCCAGAAGCGCCGCTCCGCCTTCTCCCAGCTGGGCCTTCACAAACACTGGCTCTGCGGGTAGGGTCTCAAGCATTCAGGACCACTTTGTGACAGTAGTGCTAGGTCTGCTCCTCAGCCATATACTGTTCATTCAGGGCAGGCAGCCCTCTCCCCATTTGGGGGGGGGTGGGGTTCAGTCGCACTGTCTCCTCTCACCCAACACTGGGACTCTGTCCACTCCTTTATCAAATCCCCACGTGTTCAGGTATAGCAAGGCCCTCTCGCCCAGTGCAGGCCTACTAGCCCGCTTCATGTACTTCTGTCCCTCAGTGTTCCAACCGCTCCCCGCCGTGTGCCCTCCTGTATGGTGGGAGAGTCTCTCCAGGGGTCTCTAGCCACCCGTCAAGGTCTCTCGTTGGGGCCCTACACTACACGGCCACCAGGAGTCTAGCAGGCCACAAGTGTCACAGGGGCACCGCTTGCTCCTCGCTAGCGCCCCCGTCCTCCAGTGTCCGTCAGCCTCAAGGGGAGGGAGGCACTGCTCCTGTGTCTCTCCACCTGACGCTGTCGCCACATTCTCACCTCATGAGGTCGGCGTGGCGGTCATCATCCTTTAAGAGGCCCTCGTCTCCTCTTCTCACTATTTCCCAGGCCACTGCCCGGCTCCGCACTCGGGCTTGCCACGCAGGGTCACTGTCAAGCCTGCATCAGCTCCCGCTCTCCCCTCCGGTGTGACTTCTTTGGGGATCTCTGGGCTTATTTCAGGGCTTGCGGTGAGGGAAAGAAAGGGGGACACCCACCGATATGTTCTGTCTCGGCTCCGTCCGGGCTGTCCTCCCAGCTCCATTACTCCTGGCTGGGCGCCGCCATCTTGGCTCGCCTCGCGGCCGCGATCGGCTCCCAGAACTTCGCCAATTTCAGCCTGTCATCTGGGATTTCTTCGTCTGTGTGGTACAGCACTCCCTATGTGCTGTGGGGGTGGACTGTGGGGGCCCTGGACTCGTTCAGGGTGTCAGGATGACCTCGGATGGTGGCCGACCGACTGGAGATTGTGAGTTTTTGAAAACGCTCCGGCCTCCCCCCTGTCTTTCGCGGATCACTGACATAATATCGACTACCAAAATATAGACCTACAAAAATATCGATGCCAAAATATCGAATGCAAAAAAATCGAATTCCTATCTACAAACAGCTAAGTACAAAAATATCGAGTCTAAAATATCGTTGTAAAAAACATAGTCAGTCAAAATATCGATTTTTTTTACATTTATTAAAAGTAATGTAAAAATAATAAAATAATACATATAATTAACTAAAACATATTTAAAAATACTTAATTAACCTTAAAAATAATAAATAATTAATGTAACTTCAAAAAAATTAACTTTTATTTTTATTTTTTAATAGATATATATAAACGTAATATTAATACAAAATAATTAATATTTTTACCGTAGGATAGCGGCTGGGTAAAATGTACCATTACCACTCCAGTGAGTGCAACAGTAGGGAAAGCGTCAGATAGCGTAGAGGTAAAAATAACTATTCCCACTCCAAAGAGTGCAACAGTAGGGAAAGCGTTGGATAGCGGGAGGGTAAAATTTACTATTCCCACTCCAGTGAGTGCAACAATAAGGAAAACGTTGGATAGGGTATGGGTAAAAATTACTATTCCCATTCCAAAGAGTGCAACAGTCGGGAAAGCGTTGGATAGCGGGAGGGTAAAATTTACTATTCCCACTCCAGTGAGTGCAACAATAGGGAAAGCGTCAGATAGCGTAGGGGTAAAAAGTTACTATACCCACTCCAAAGAGTGCAACAGTAGGGAAAACGTTGGATAGCGTAGGGGTAAAAATTTCTATTCCCACTCCAAAGAGTGCAACAGTAGGGAAAGCGTTGGATAGCGGGAGGGTAAAATATACTATTCCCACTCGACTGAGTGCAACAATAGGGAAAGCGTTGGATAGCGTATGGGTAAAAATTACTATTCCCACTCCAAAGAGTGCAATAGTAGGGAAAGCGTTGGATAGCGGGAGGGTAAAATTTACTATTCCCACTCCAGTGAGTGCAACAATAGGGAAAGCGTTGGATAGCGTATGGGTAAAAACTAATATTCCCATTCCAAAGAGTGCAACAGTAGGGAAAGCGTTGGATAGCGGGAGGGCAAAATTTACTATTCCCACTCCAGTGAGTGCAACAATAGGGAAAGCGTCAGATAGCGTAGGGGTAAAAATTACTATACCCACTCCAAAGAGTGCAACAGTAGGGAAAACGTTGGATAGCGTATGGGTAAAATTTATTATTCCCACTCCAAAGAGTGCAACAGCAGGGAAAACATTGGATAGCGGGAGGGTAAAATTTACTATTTCCACTCCAATGAGTGCAACAATAGGGAAAGCGTTGGATAGCGTATGGGTAAAAATTACTATTCCCACTCCAAAGAGTGCAAAATTAGGGAAAGCGTTGGATAGCGGGAGAGTAAAATTTACTATTACCACTCCAAAGAGTGCAACAGTAAGGAAAGCGTTGGATAGCAGGAGGGTAAGATTTACTATTCTCACTCCAGTGAGTGCAACAATAGGGAAAACGTTGGATAGCGTACGGGTAAAAATTACTATTCCCACACCAAAGAGTGCAACAGTAGGGAAAGCGTTGGATAGCGGGAGGGTAAAATGTACTATTCCCACTCCAGTGAGTGCAACAATAGGGAAAGCGTTGGATAGCGTATGGGTAAAAATTACTATTTAAACAAAGAAAGGAAGGGGTGGGCTATATTTAACGAGGTCCAGCATACAAGCCCTGAAATGACTTAAAAAAGACAGAGTATGCTGTTCCTCCTGGTCAGGGGTGATTCTGTGAGGTACACACTCTACCCCTGGAAGGAGATAAAGTGAAATCTAACAAAGCATGAGAAGTACATGTGGTAAGGGGAAAAAACCACAAGGGTGGAACTAAAACCCTCACACACCCAGCAAGCTAGGTGTCATGCTTCATCATCTGGGTTTTGCTCCTCGTCGGGTCGGCGCTGCAATCCCCAACGGGCACCCTTAGAAGGGGCTCTTTGTCGGAGATCTTTTGTTCCTTGCCGAAAGATGAGTGCAAGTGAGGGCCAGGTAGGTGTAGATGTTGGTGAGTGTATATAAAAAGGGTTGATTAGTCCGAAAAACGAGTTTATTAGGTCAGTAAACCACCCTATTTAAAAACAGTGTGAGTGGCGGTTGTCTGGACACATTGGGTCAAGGACTCACATCGCTCAACTCAGATGGTCAACATGTTTCTCGCCTAATGGTCAGGAGGATCCAGCGGCAATTCATCAGGACCAGTGTGGTGCAAACTATCTACAATTGTGAGGGTGTATGACAGGGTCTCACATTTATGTGTATGTACCTAGTCAAATCTGCCCTATGAAAGTGTGGAAGAATCTAACACTTTCGCAAAGGAGTGGCCTAAAAGAGAGGGAAAAACAAGCATAAAAGGCCAACACAAAACATTAAAATCACTTTATCATCTATGTACATGATAACATGGAGCTGAAAACTCCTCGTGTGCATGCACTAAACAGGAAGCAGATACGCTCGAATATAGTGATCATGCATTGGTGGATGCAGTGTATGACACCGTGTCAAGGTAGTCTTAAAAGAACCTTTGTGAAAGAACTTAATTCAGGGGAACCTGAATAGCAGTGATGATGTCAATGCGCTCACCTAAAAATTAAACTAGTACCGCTCCAGTCGATGCGTGGCGAGCCTCTTGGGATGGCGTGGTAGCCTCGTTTTTGATGCCCAAGGTGGTCGTAGAACCTACCCCGCTCCGCCGAAACCGGAAAATGATGTTCACTATCCAGCGCTCTATTTATGAACCGGTTGAGACAGGTGAGGGCGTGTTAATTGATTGGGCGTTCAGTGTCATGTGGTTCGTGTGTGCAGGAACGCCCAAGTTCTATGTGGCTATGGGCGCATCTTAGAACGGGGTACTGAATCCGTACCAGTTGGAGTAAAGATAGTATCGGTATCTTATAAGTAATTAAAGAGACCCAGTTGGAGTCTAGTCACTCTTTTGAAAAGGAGAATGTGTACAACCCTGTATTGGTTGGTTCCTAGTGTGTGGGTTAACACAACCTGTTCTATGTGACTATAGGCGCCATCTTGTAACGGGGTACTGAATCAGCATCAGGTGGGGTAAAGGTAGTAACGGTAACTTTTAGTGTTCAGAACTACCCAGTTGGAGTCTAGTCATTATCATGAGCATGTGTAAGGCCCTGTGTTAGTTAGTTCCTAGTGTGTAGGTAAATACAACAGAGCGAGCAATATCGGTTGTACGCATCGCATAAAGGAATGCGACGTGAGAGCTGGAAACAGCGTATCTCTGGAATCACTGGCACAATATTCACGCACCAGGGAAGTCCAGTTATTAATATTCGGAGATAGCTATCAATACATAACTGGACCACATCATTACACATGCGTAGAGACCCAAGAAATGTAGGCTCAGTTATACTACTGTGGATGCAGTGTAGACTTATCAGTGCATCAGTGCACCCCATGGTATATCGTCATTCAATCCTCTCTTATCAGCTGTGAGTCGATGTACCCATCTTTGTTCAAGTTTGAACAGTGCCTGTGATGTGGTTCTTGGGTGTGACTCCAAAACAACCCATCTAAGCGAGTCTGGTGTGTGGTGTAAATTCTTAAAGTGGGTGTACAGTTTTGTGGTCTCCTTCATGCATCTTATATTGCTCTTATGCTCGGTGATGCGTGTCTTAATAGCTCGTGTTGTCATCCCTATGTAGATCAGTGCACAGGGACATTTCAATAGGTAAATTCAGTTAGTCGAGTTGCAATTCGTGTGGCGTGTAAGTGTCCAAGTGAAAGTATCAGACATGGTAACCTCCTTAGTGGCAATTGTCTGTTTGCAGGACGTACAATTACCGCAAGGGAAATGTCCAACAACTGGTGGAAGCCCCCATAGTGTGCCCTGGGGGTTCTGTGTTTCTTTTCTGGCAGGCCTTGTATGGATCAAAATGTCTTTGAGATTCTGGGTCCTCTTAAATGCAAATCTGGGTTGGGGTAAGGATAGTTCCCCAGAAGACAAGATACCCCAGTGTTTTTTGATCACTTTTTTCATTTCATTGGATGCTGGAGTAAACGAGGTAACACAGGTCAGGATATCAGTTTGTTCCCTAGTCCTGGTCTCTAGAAGTACCTCTCTGGGGTTGTTCCTAGCGCGTTTCATTGCTCTCTGAACTGTGTTGGTCAGATACCCTCTGTCTACGCGCTGGGGGTACGCACCGTACATACACGGGTGTGGGTACGACTCGAACGTACACGGGTGTACATACACAGGGGGGTTCGACACGTACTCGGGTGTACATACACGGGGGGGTTCGACACGTACTCGGGTGTACATACACGGGGGGTTCGACACGTACAGTTCGACACGTACTCGGGTGTACATACACGGGGGGGTTCGACACGTACTCGGGTGTACATACACGGGGGGTTCGACACGTACAGTTCGACACGTACTCGGGTGTACATACACGGGGGGTACGGCGCGTACATGCGGGGGCTGGGGGGGGTACGGCGCGTACATGCGGGGGCTGGCGGGGGGTACGGCGCGTACATGCGGGGGCTGGGGGGGGTACGGCGCGTACATGCGGGGGCTGGGGGGGGTACGGCGCGTACCGGGCGCCTGTTTGGACGTCTCCATGGTTGCTATTGGAGTTCGGTGCGGACGGTCTTTTAACCATGCGGTTGTACATTCGGACGCCCGGGACGGATCGTGATTCCCCGGTCGGACTACGCTTTTCACGTTTGTACGGTAAATCGTCCGAGGACGTGTCGGACACATTTTCCGACCCGAGGACGTGTGGGGAATAATTCCCAAGGCGGTTCGTATGGACTTTTTACCATGCGAATCGTGATTGCCAGTTTGTACGGCACTTGTACGATTCGTACGGTAAAAAGACCGGATACGAGTCGTACAGGAATTTTTTTTACCGGATCGTAATAGGCACCTATGTCTAGTTACCGTCTTTCGCACAGAGGTGGCCCCATGCCCTTTCTGTCGGCCTGCGGTTGCCCAGAGTGCGGGTATACACTGATGCCCGCTCCTTTCCCTGCGCATCTGTCTCATGGAAATAAAAAGTCTGTGCGTATCAGCGCCGCTCTGATTAATGCCAGATCTCTAAAGAGGCACCATTTGGATGTGTTTGATATGATAATTGAAAAATCCTTGGATCTGCTGTTCGTTACGGAGACTTGGCTGGACTCCTCTTCTAATCCTATTGTGGCATTGGTAACACCTTCTGGGTACAAGCTGCATCGGGTTGACCGTGCTGCTGGCAGAGGAGGTGGCCTGGCTATTTTTTATAGGGAGCGCTGGGTGGTGCATGGCGAGGCCTCAGTTGTATGGAGTGATTGTGAGGTTCTGGACTTTAGTATACAGTTCTCACCTCATTTCACTCTAGGTGGTTCCCTTATCTACCGCCCTCCAGGTTCGTCAGCGGCCTTTCTTAAATCATGTGGGGATGCCATGGCCGAACGTGCTTTGCGGTTCTCCCATTATTTGGTTTTGGGAGAAGTCAATCTGCATCTCGATCAATCTGACGCAGGAAACACAGTCGAGTTCCTTAGCTCCCTGGAGCTGGCACATCTTTCTCAATGGGTTTTCCACCCTACTCATCAGGCGGGCCATATTTTGGATCCCTTGTGCGCAAACTTCTCGATCCAGGTGGAAAAGCCCTCTCCCGTCTCCTGGTCAGACCATTTCCTTATTTGCTTTTCTTGGGAAATTACTCAGCCTGTCAAGAAGGCAGTGGACTTCTGTCCATCAACTTTCAGTAAGATAGATCCTACTCAGTTTGCTAGCGTTTTGGCTGAATCTCGGCCCTCTCTTCAGGCAGATCTTAAGGGAAACCTGTCTAGGTTCACTGATTGGATTTCTGACTCAGGTGCCGATTACGATCCTGGAAAAACCGGGTACGAACCGTCGGTCGGAGCGTTTTCTCCGGCCGACTTGTACCCGGTTGTAAAACTGTACAAACATGGAAGTACGATTCGCACGGAAACACCATTTCCGTATGAATCGTAAAAAACACCGTCCGACGAAAATATACATACGAATGTGATCCGGGAATGCTCCGACGTGACGTCGGGACGCTGTCAGGCAGCGTTTCACGACCCAGGAAGTACGATTCGAACCGACAGCAGTCCGGACGGCAATATTTTCACGGCACCCAAAAAGTGCCGGAAAAGCGAAGTATGCCGTGAAACGACCAGAATAGGGGGCCCGGTACGCGCCGTACCCCCCCCAGCCCCCGTGAGTACGCGCCGAACCCCCGTGTATGTCCACCCGTGTACGTGTCGAACCCCCCGTGTATGTACACCCATGTACGTTCGAGTCGTACCCCCGTGTATGTACACCCGTGTACGTGTCGAACCCCCTGTGTATGTGCACCCGTGTACGTGTCGAACCCCCCGTGTATGTACACCCATGTACGTTCGAGTCGTACCCCCCGTGTATGTACACCCGTGTACGTGTCGAACCCCCCCGTGTATGTACATCCGTGTATGTGTCGAACCCCCGTGTATGTACACCCGTGTACGCGCCGAACCCCCCCGTGTTTGTCCAACCATGTACGTGTCGAACCCCCCGTGTATGTACACCCGTGTACGTTCGAGTCGTACCCCCGTGTATGTACACCCATGTACGTGTCGAACCCCCGTGTATGTACACCCGTGTACGTGTCGAACCCCCGTGTATGTACACCCGTGTACGTGTCGAACCCCCCGTGTATGTACACCCGTGTACGTTCGAGTCATACCCCCCCCTGTATGTACACCCGTGTACGTGTCGAACCCCCGTGTATGTACACCCGTGTACGTGTCGAACCCCCCGTGTATGTACACCCGTGTATGTTTGAGTCGTACCCCCACCCGTGTATGTACGGTGCGCGGGGGGTTCGACACGTACACGGGTGTACATACACGGGGGGGTTCGACACGTACACAGGTGTACATACACGGGGGGTTCGACACGTACACGGGTGTACATACACGGGGGGTTCGACACGTACACAGGTGTACATACACGGGTGGGGGTACGACTCGAACGTACACGGGTGTACATACACGGGGGTTCGACACGTGCACGGGTGGACATACACGGGGGGTTCGACACGTACTCACGGGGGCTGGGGGGGGTTCGGCGCGTATGTGGGCACATGTCTCCATGGTTGCAATGGGAGTTCGGTGCGGACGGTGTTTTTTCCATGCGGTTGTGACATCGGACGCACGGGATGGATCGTACTTGCGCGGTCGGACTTCAATTTTCACGTTTGTACGGTAAATCGTCCAGGGACTTGTCGGCCACATTTTCCGACCCGAGGACGTGTGGGGAATTATTCCCAATGCGATTCGTATGGACTTTTTCCCATGCGAATCGTATTTGGCAGTTTGTACGGCACTTGTACGATTCGTACGGTAAAAAGACCGGATACGAGTCGTACGGGGAATTTTTTTACAGGATCGTAATCGGCACCTCAGTGTCTGCGCTTTCAACACCTCGCCGGTTTAAGTTTGCAAGAGAGTCTCCTTCCAAACCTTGGTTCTCTTCTAAGCTTAAAGTTTTAAAACACGACTGTAAAATACTGGAAAGGGCCTGGCGCTTGAGTGGCTACTGCCCTCTAGCCAAACACAAATTGAGAATTAAAAAAAAAGTTACTACACTGCCATAGCTGCCGCAAAAGGCTGCTACTATTCTCTATGCATTGACCAAGCGAGTAATAACTCCAAAGAAATATTCTCCATTGTGCAAAGTTTTATGTTTCCCAGTGCCTTGGCTCGATCTGCACCAGCTTCCGAGACTTGGTGCAATATTTTGGCTAAGTTCTTTTTGGACAAGATTTGCACTATACAAGCTAGCTTCTCCTCGTCTAGTATGGCATGTAAGACCGCTCTAGCTGGCTTTCTGCCTGCTGCACCTCTTAATGGTATGCCATCCTTTGAGCCTATTGAGCTGGACTGTTCTCTCAAAATCCTCAAGGCCTTGAAGTCAGGATCTCCATCTGACCCCTGTGCTGCTAGACTTTTGGCTTCCGTCGCGGATATGATTAATCCGGAACCAATAAAATTGACAATATGTCGTTGCAGGAAGGTTTCGTGCCAGCCACGTGGAAACGGGCTCAGATTCTTCCTCTTCTCAAGAAACCATCCCTTGATCCATTGACACCGGGAAATTATCGCCCTATTTCACTGCTGCCTAGCCTGTCCAAGGTCTGTGAGAAGACTGGCACCAAGCAACTGACCAACTTTGTTGAATCATCGGGTCTGCTGCACCCGGCCCAATCAGGGTTCCGTGCCTTGTTTAGTACGGAATCGGCCCTGCTTGAGGTGACGGAGGCAATCCGTGAGTGTTTGGATGCCGGTGGGAGAGCAGCATTAGTTATACTGGATCTCTTGGCGGCGTTTGACACGGTGCCACACTCTCTGCTTTTGGATCGCCTCTCTGAGATTGGGATCTCTGGCACAGTTTGGCGATGGATTAAATCTTTCTTGGAAAAACGCTCTCAGCAGATCTGGCTCCCCCCTTGTGTCACGGCTTTGCAGCGTGTAGCTACAGGCGTCCCGCAGGGGTCAGCCCTTAGTCCCCTTCTTTTTAACATCTATGTCACTCCGCTGATTTTTTTAGCGGAGTCACTCGGGGCTAAGGTGATGGCCTACGCGGACGACACCCAGCTCCTGTTTTCTTGGGGTAAGGATAATGACTCAGTCTCGATGGCTCAACACTCTCTGTCCTCAGTCTTCAGCTGGCTGGCTCGGGCACAGCTCAAATGTAATGAAGAGAAATCGGAGGTCCTCTTGTATGGTGCCTTTCCTGACAACTTTCGAGAGAGTCTTTGGCCCCCTGGCTTTCCTTTGCCCAAAGCAAAGGACACTGCTGTAAAAAACCTCGGGGTTTGGTTTAATGAGAATCTGTCTTTCTCTACTCAGGTTAAAAAGCTAGTCGGATCTTGCTTTGGTATTTTGAAAGCTCCGAGGAAATTTTTACCTTTCCTTCCAAGTTCGTCCAAAGAAACGGTGGTTCGTGCCCTGATCTTGTCTCGACTAGACTATGCTAATGCTCTTTACGTGGGCATTCCGGTCTACCTCTTGAATGAATTACAGGTCATTCAAAATTCGGCCGTCAGACTCTTGCTGGGTATATCCTGCAGGTGCAGCGTTCGGGCTCAACTGCGCTCTTTACATTGTCTCCCAGTGGAGGCACGTATAAGATTCAAAACTCTGGCCATTGCCCATAGGGCCCTGCATGGCCTAGGCCCTTTATATCTTCAGAAGAGGTTTGTTTTCTATGTCCCCTTGAGACCGCTGCGGTCTTCCTCCCAATTTTTGATGTCGACACCTAGATTTTCACGTCAGAGGCTGGGTGGGAGCTCCTTTGTGCGCAAGGCCGCTCTGGCCTGGAATGCTCTTCCCTTGGCGCTTCGTTGCACTCATGATCCTGTGATCTTTAAAAAGAAATTAAAAACTCATCTTTTTGGATAAAGTCTTAGCCTATGGTCCCTTTTCTTAGTTCGCGCCGGGACACTCTGTTGAGTATCTGTGTGCGTTATAAATTGACCTAACATAACATAATATAACATCATCTTGGAGTCAGACAGCATCTGATGAACCTAAGACTGCCTGTGCTGCTGTTTAAGGTTTTTTGTGGGCGAAGTCTTGGTTTCTGTGCTGTACCTCTTTGGTGAGGGAGATGGCTTGCCACATTTCCCATAGAAAAATACCAGCTATTTGTTCATGTTTTAAGATTCTGGAAAGGCTCTTATATAATTGGAACTTTACAGATGTCTGTATTCATTTGTAACATGGCATCTCTTTCTGATGACTTTTTTCTTATATTTACTCTTTAAAACATATACTAATAAGGGGGAAAACAAATACCAGCTATGAGTTGCTTTTCTCATCTTTGTACTGGCCGCAACATTACAATGCTGGTCATGCCTGTGAAACACCAGCCATGTGGCTACCTTTAGAGGCTTCCACAGCTGCTGCTATTGTGCGGGAGGCTTGCACTGTTCCTGTCCGTACGGTACCTGTGTTTTTGGGAGCCTTCCACTGCTGAATCTATTGTGTGTAAAGGAGGTCTGCACAGCTGCTCTGAATGCTGCACATGTGCTGTGCAGGAGTGATTGTTACAGCTGCCGTCCATGCGGTGTTCTTTTCTGTGTGAGGGAAGCTTACGCTGCTGGTATCTGTGGTGTGCCTGTTCTGTTTGTGGAAGAAGCTGTCACAGTTGCTGCCCACGCTGTCCCTGTTTTATGACATGGAAGCTTGGAGGGCTACTCTATGTGCTGCTCTGCATGAAGAAAGCATGCACTGCTTGTGCTGACCCTGTACTGCTTGAGGAATGCCTGCATTGCTGCTGCCTGTACTGTAATTACTCTTTGTGTGAGGGAACCTTGCACTCATGCACATCCTGCACCTGGGGTGTAAGGTTGTAATGCGAGTACGTATGCAGCACTTGTTTTGTCTGAAGCTTGTAAAGGTAGCATTTATGCATCACCTGTTGTGATTGAAGCTTGTGATGCTACTGCTTATGAGTGAAGCTTGTAATGGTCGTACTTATGCAGCACCTGTTGTGAGTAGTGCTCGAACTTCTAGTACTTATGAAGCACCTCTTCTGTGTGATGGTTGTAAATCTAGCACTTATACACCACCTGTTGCGAGTGAAGCTTGTAATGCTAGTACTTATGCAGTGCCTGGTGTGAGTGAAGCTTGTAATGCTAGTACTTAGGCAGCACCTGTTGTGAGTGAAGCTTGTAATTCTAGTGCTTATGCAGTGCCTGGTGTGAGTGAAGCTTGTAATGCTAGTACTTAGGCAGCACCTGTTGTGAGTGAAGCTTGTAATGCTAGTACTTATGCAGCACCTGTTGTGAGTCAAGCTTGTAATGCTAGTACTTATGCAGCATCTGTTGTGAGTCAAGCTTGTAATGCTAGTACTTATGCAGCACCTCTTTTTTTTAACCATATTTTATTGGCATTTAAACAGTGTCAACACAAATATGCATTTCGGACGTTCGGATCTAGGTGCCGATTACGATCCGGTAAAAAAATTCCCCGTACGACTCGTATCCGGTCTTTTTACCGCACGAATCGTACAAGTGCCGTACAAACTGCCAACTACGATTCGCATGGGAAAAAGTCCATACGAATCGCATTGGGAATTATTACCCACACGTCCTCGGGTCGGAAAATATGTCCGACACGTCCTCGGACGATTTACCGTACAAATGTGAAAAGTGAAGTCCGACCGCGGAATTACGATCCATCCCGTGCGTCCGATGTTACAACCGTATGGTAAAAACACCGTCCGCACCGAACTCCCATAGCAACCATGGAGACATGTGCCCACATACGCGCCGACCCCCCCAGCCCCCGTACGTACGCGCCGACCCCCCGTGTATGTATACACCCGTGTACGTGTCGTACCCCCGTGTATGTACACCCGTGTACGTGTCGTACCCCCCGTGTATGTACACCAGTGTACGTGTCGTACCCCCCGTGTATGTACACCCGAGTATGTGTCGTACCCCCGTGTATGTACACCCGTGTACGTGTCGTACCCCCCGTGTATGTACACTACGCTGGGGGTACGCACCGTACATACACGGGTGGGGGTACGACTCGAACGTACACGGGTGTACATACACGGGGGGTACGACACGTACACGGGTGTACATACACGGGGGTACGACACGTACACGGGTGTACATACACGGGGGGTACGACACGTACACAGGTGTACATACACGGGGGGTACGACACGTACACGGGTGTACATACACGGGGGTACGACACGTACACGGGTGTACATACACGGGGGTACGACACGTACACGGGTGTACATACACAGGGGGGTACGACACGTACACGGGTGTATACATACACGGGGGGGTCGGTGCGTACGTACGGGGGCTGGGGGGGTTGGGGCGTACATACGGGGGCTGGGGGGGGTCGGTGTGTACGTACGGGGGCTGGGGGGGGTCGGCGCGTACTTACGGGGGCTGGGGGGGTCGGCGCGTACATACGGGGGCTGGGGGGGGTCGGCGCGTACATACGGGGGCTGGGGGGGGGTACGGCGCGTACCGGGCCACCTACTCTGGTCGTTTCATGCCGTACTTCGCTTTTCCGGCACTTTTTGGGTGGCGTGAAAATATCGCCGTCCGGACTGCTGTCGGTTCGAATCGTACTTCCTGGGTCGTGAAACGCTGCCTGAAAGCGTCCCGACGTCATGTCGCAGCATTCCCGGATCACATTCGTACGTATATTTTCGACGGTCGGTGTTTTTTACGATTCGTACGGAAATGGTGTTTCTGTGCAAATCGTAATTCCATGTTTGTAAAGTTTTCCGACCGGGTACGAGTCGGACGGAGAAAACTCTCCGACCGACGGTTCGTACCCGGTTTTTACCGGATCATAATCGGCACCCTAATATCAAGTGTGCGTAACGCATCATTGACAGTCTCTGGTATCTGTTCATCAACAGTCCCGCAGAAACAAAACTATCCCCCCTCCCCCCTTGAAATGCATTCTGATAGACAGGCTGTGGTGTCTACATACTACTGGGTTCTCGTGCACGTGTCCCCCAAAGGCCATGTATTAGAATGCTATACCTCCTGAATGCTTTAGGCTGGTTGTCCCTCTTGTCCATCGTCTGGGTCCGGTTCTGCCACCCTTGGAGTGCCCGCCCCACTAATATCATCCTGCTCAGTCGGCACGAGTTCACATACTAGGCTTTCCCAGGCTCTGGCCCTCTCCATCTTGCCTATTCCCCGGCTGGCCTCTCGGAGTAGCAATCTACCTTCCGCTCCCGCCCACCTCTCGAGCTCTCTTTTTCCAAGTGGTTATCCGCGGCCCTCCTGGCGCTTTCCCATTCCTGGCAATCTCCCTCTTGGCAAAGACATAGGCAAGGTCCTGATACTTTCCCGTCACCTTATTTTTGGCTGTATGAGGAAACCACCCCAGGAGGAAGTGCTCTGGGGTCTGTGGAAGCTCTTTATCAACCAGATCGCCTATTACCTGCCGTATTTCCCCCGAAAAGATTTGCAATAGTGGGCAGTCCCAGAACATATGGAGTATGTGCGCCTCCCTTTCCCCGCATCTCGGGCAAGCCGCAGATTCCGCAACAAAATGCTTCCTAATGCGGGCCGGCGTTAGATATGCTCTATGCAGCACATAGTAGTTAATTAATTTAAATTGCGCATTCCTAGATGCTTTTGGGGTACGTTCTAGGATTTTATCCCACTCTCTCTCTGGTATCTGTTTACCTAGGTCTTCCTCCCACTGTAATCGCAAGCGCTCTAATGGCTTTTGCATATCCCTCTGTATTGCCTTATAGAGGCAGGACACCATCTTAATTCTTCCTGCTGACAGCGCGACATACCGGCATCCCACCAGCGCTCGCGGCTCTGCACCCCCACCCCTCCAATGTGTCCTAATCCTGCGTGTTAGGGCCCTGTGCTTCAGGAAGTGACCCCCAGGTAAGTCACACACAGTTTGCAGGTCTTCAAAGGGAAGTAGCGTGGAGTCTCGGTATAGGTCTCCCATCTCTCTTAGTCCTGCCTCAACCCAATCCTCCAGCCCTGCCCAGTGTTTCCCCTGTGGAAGATAGCGCAGCATCGTGATTGGTATGTCAGGGGAATAGGGAGTCGCAGCGCCCACCTTCTTCAAGTATCTGGTCCAGCTGCGCACCACCACCCTAGTTGCAGTTGTGTCCTCGGATGTAGTTCAACGCACTCGCAGAAGGATTTTCGCCAGAGTCGCAGTATCTGGTGCAGTTGGGAATTGTTCCCTGTCTGGGTTACGATCCACTGCCAACCATTGGATCAGCCAGTATAGTTGTGCAGCTAAATAGTAACTCTCGAGGTCAGGCACTGCGAGCCCACCCTCCGCTGTGGGGCACCGCAGCGACGCCAATGACACTCTCCTTCTGCCTGTACCCCAAATGAATGATGTGATCATTGAGTCAAGCTCTTTGAACATCCCTCTTGGGATCCACACCGGTAGAGTCCCGAAATAGTATAGTAGGCGTGGTAATGTTACCATTTTCAGGACTGCTACCCTCCCAGCCACGGACAGCGGGAGCGTTCCCCAGAAGTCCATTGCTGCTATCGCTGACCTCACCGCCTTACCCACATTGCCTTCCAATAAGTCCATCGCTCTGTGATATATTTTAACTCTAAGGTACTGTAGGCAGTTAGGTTCCCAACTTAAGTGTTTCAGAATAAGATTTGGGGGGTATCGGGCGCCAGTGGATATAAGCTGGATTTTTGCCAATTGACCTGAAGGCCAGACACAGTGCCAAAGCGGGCCAGCATATTTGCGCGCTCCATGCAATTCGCCTGCTGTATTACGTAAAAATATCAAGAGGTCATCCACATACAATGCTATAAAATGCTGCCCCGTTACCGTCTCCAGGCCCCTGTAGTCCTGGCCGCTCCTGGCCCTGCACGCCAGCGGTTCCATAGCCAGGGCGAACAGGAGCGGGGAGAGGGGACATCCCTGCCTCGTGCCTCTCTCCACCCTCTGTCTAGGCGAGATGATCCTCCCAGTGCGCACGCGGGCTGTCGGGAATGTGTATAGAAGCTGCACCCATGTCAGGAATCCCTCCCCCAGACCCATTTTGGCCAGGACTTCATATAAATACTGCCACTCCAGGCTGTCAAATGCATTCTCTATATCCACTGCGAACACTGCCGCGTCTCGCTTGTCGTACCCTTCAGAGTCCATCACTGCCAGGAGTCGTCTAATATTTATGGCCGTATTCCGCCCCGGGATAAACCCCGCCTGATCCGCGTGAACCAGGAGGAGCATGTGTGGTAGTAAGCGTGATGCAAGGATTTTACTCAGGATTTTATAGTCCATGTTCAGCATGGACAGTGGCTTGCAGGCCGTATAGTCATGGGGTTCCTTCCCTGGCTTGGGTATGGGGACAATAAGGGCCTCTCTGGCACTTACAGGAAGGTCTCCAAGCTCTCGGGCCCCTTGGTACATTGTGACCAGGCGGGGGGTCAGCTCGTCCATATATGTTGCGCAAAATTCGGCCGGTAGGCCATCTGTACCCAGGGTCTTGTTTCGCGCCATGCCCTTGATGACAACCCGTATCTCCCGCTGCGTGATATCAGCCCCCAGTAGTCCTGCCACTTCCGGGCTCAAGCTTGTCAGTGGTAGGTCAGCCAGATAGTCCCTTACATCTGCAGGTTCGCTTGTGCACGTCCTCTTATAAAGTTTGGCATAGAAGCGCGCAATGACCTCATTGATCTTTTCTTGTGTGAAATGTCTGACCCCCCACTCATCTTCTAACTCCACTAGGGGAGAACCCCTACTCACCGGGTTTGTCAGCCATGCCAGGAGCGATCCTGACTTGTGCTTCTCGGCATGCGTACGCTCTAAGTATTTCTTATAAACGAAGCTCCTAAGCCTCTCCGTTTGCTTCGCCACTTCCTCCTTGGCATCTAAGAGTGCCTGTTGAAGCTCCGGGTGCCCTGGCCTTCCGCGTTCCACCTCTCTGAGAGCTGACTCTGCCCCCTCTACTTCTCGCACGATGACGCGCCTGACGCCTGTGGCACGTGTAGTACATTGACCCCTCAAAATCACCTTGAAAGCATCCCACTCTTTGTTCAGCGATGCAGTCGTTCCCGTATTAGTTTGGAAATAGTGCGTTATTTCGCCTCTAACCTCCTCTCTAAAGACCTGGTCTTCCAGAGTGTCCGGGCGAAGTCGCCACGTAGGAATCGCTGTTGGCGGGTGCGCCCATTTCAGGGACAAGACCAGCGGATTATGGTCCGAGATGGTGCTTGCAAGGTATTCCGCAGCAGTGACATGACGCTGAAAATCTACTGAGCATAGGAAAGCATCTAGGCGTGCGTGCACCTCATGGACCGCTGAGAAGTAGGAGTAGTCCCTTCCCTGTGGGTTTAGGGTTTGCCATGCATCGATCAGACCCAGCTCTGCCGCCATGTATTGAACGCATGAGAGGCGCGCGCCGCCTGGGAGTTTTGCGATGGGGGGTGGGACCTGTCCAAAAGTATGTCATCTACGCTATTAAAATCGCCCCTCACTATAACAGTACCCGCAAAGTATTGTGCTAGTCTGTGGCTCAGCGTCGCAAAGAAGGCAGGTTGTTCTACATTGAGGGCTTAGACACTAATCATGTTAATCTCTCAACCCTCTAGTCGCTCCTTTATGGCCACATAGTGACCCTCCGGGTCTATCACTGAGCTTAGCAGTTGGAATGAGACTCCCACTTGAACCTATATTAATGCCCCTCGCGCATAGGCCGAATAACTGGTGTAAAAGAGCTGCCCTCTCCACCGGCTGTGTAATGCCTGCCCTTCCTTCTGTGTTAGGTGTGTTTCCTGCTGGAGGGCTATCTGGGCTCCCCGGCTCCTAATGTATGAGAGGACCTTGTGGCCTTTTGACATGGTATGCATGCCCCAAATGTTCCAGGTAATACATTTGTAGTGCTGTTTGTCAGCCATGATCAGGTGTTATTGTGGCCTGATCGCCTTCCTGGCTGGGTGGCGCCCCCTGCACGTCTCCCCCACTCGAACCTGTGTGGTGCCTTGCACACTGCAACTCAAGGTTTCCCCTCCAATTCAACAGTTAACATGTTCCCCAACTCCCACTCCCCAGGATAAGCAGGAAAAAAACATCCAAACTAGTTTAAAATCTCTCCAAGTGACTGCTTGCAGTTCAATCAATCAGTCCCAGGGGGTGGCCACTCGTCGATGCTCTCCCAGTCTCTGCGGCTGCCATCCCCCTCCGTAACCTCAGAGGTCCTCCCCACAGCATTCTCCCCTCATTTCCCCCTGTACCTTAATGTAGAGGCAGGAGCGCCCCACAGCAGTCCAGTTATGCGCATCTCAGTCCACTGCTCCGCTCCACTAGATGATGTCATCCGCCGTTTGCGGGTTGACGTTCGGAAGTGTCACACTCTGCGCTTCAGAGTCGCTGGACCCAATCTCGGAGTTGGTGTCCACCGCAGCCTCACTGCCCTCAGGAGGGTCCTGGCTCCTCGCCCCGCCGCTGATCAGGGCCACCACTTGCATCGCGCCCTGCTGTTCAAGCTGAGCCTCCTCCTGCGAAGGTGCCAGAGTCTCTGTCCCGGTCCTCCTGTTCCTGGAGCGGGTTCCTCGTCGCCTTCCCTTTGGCGGGTCTCGTGGCTGTTCTGCCCCTCTATGTCGGTCCAACCAGTCGGACGCCTCCTGAGGGGTTGTGAAGAACTCCGTGCCCCCGTTCGTGGTAACTCGCAGCGTGGCCGGGTACTGCATCCCGTATTTGTAGTTCAGTTGTCGCAGCCTCTGTTTCACATCACGGCAGGACCCCCTCTGCCGCTGCACTTCTCATGAAAAGTCCGGGAAAATGCGCACGGTGGAATTGTGCACTTGATTGTCTCCTCTAAGGCGCCTGGGCTAGGATGTGATCTCTGTCCTTGTAGTGAAGGAGTTTCGCAATCACCTCCCGAGGTGGTTCTCCCGCAGGGGCGGCTTTGCGGGGACGCGGTGCGCCCTTTCCAGGGCGAAGAAATTCGATAAGCCGTTCGGTGCCACTCCTTCTCTAAACCACTTTTCAAGGTGGTCAGTCATGCTGCGGCCTTCAATTTTCTCTGGCAGGCCCACGATTCTCAGATTGCTTCTGCGTGACCGGTTTTCAGCGTCTTCAGCCCTGCCCTCCAGCGCCCGCACTTTAGTTTCCAGCATAGTCATTTGTTGCTTCATGTCTGTGAGCGCCGGCATTGCTTCAGCTAGTTTCCCTTCATTTGCCTTGACCCGGTCCGCCAGCTTTTTGTGGTCTTTTCAGAGCAATCCCATGTCTAGGCTCAAAGAGTCAATTTTTCCTTCCAGGCGTTCACTGGATGTGATAATAGCCTGCAATATATCCTGCAGCGTGGGGTCTACAGGGTGTTCCTTCTGCGTTGAGGCCCTCTCATTCTTGTCTGAATGCCTACCCGTTGTGGGTTCTTCCCTGTCCTTCTTTTTGAGGGGCTTCCCCGTGGCGTCCTCCCGCCATGTGATGCTTCTTGTGCTGCGCGTACTCATGAGGCGCTGCAGGCCACCCCCGCTGGTCGTGTGCCCATCTGTTCCGGCAGGCACCCTTCGGTAGGCCCCGGTGTCTCCCCAGCCGTCTAGTCCGCCACAGGTTCCATCCCTCAGAGTGTTGCGTTCTCTTGGGGGGTGCCCAGGCCCCACCAGCATGTAGGGTATGTGTAGGCTGTTTCTTCACCGCCCCAGTCACTCACTCTGCAGACCCGCTGTCGGCACGCATCCAGATCTTCAGACCCAGGCACAAGGCATCAGTTCCTGCCCCCGCCGGTCGCTGCCACCGTTGACCGCTGCTACAAACAGGCTCCAACCCGTGCCGCAGTCTTCACTGTCCACAGGGGCCTGGACAAGAGCCCCTGGAAGCCCCCAAGCGCCTCAGCCCTAGAGCGCATGCTCCTTCCAGCCTGTTTGGCACACGGGCCCGTCAGTGACCCAGTCCTCTCACTGCCTCCTCCTCCTCCAGAAGCGCCGCTCCGCCTTCTCCCAGCTGGGCCTTCACAAACACTGGCTCTGCGGGTAGGGTCTCAAGCATTCAGGACCACTTTGTGACAGTAGTGCTAGGTCTGCTCCTCAGCCATATACTGTTCATTCAGGGCAGGCAGCCCTCTCCCCATTTGGGGGGGGGGGGGGTTCAGTCGCACTGTCTCCTCTCACCCAACACTGGGACTCTGTCCACTCCTTTATCAAATCCCCACGTGTTCAGGTATAGCAAGGCCCTCTCGCCCAGTGCAGGCCTATTTCTCCGGCCTACTAGCCCGCTTCATGTACTTCTGTCCCTCAGTGTTCCAACCGCTCCCCGCCGTGTGCCCTCCTGTACGGTGGGAGAGTCTCCCCAGGGGTCTCTAGCCACCCGTCAAGGTCTCTCGTTGGGGCCCTACACTACACGGCCACCAGGAGTCAAGCAGGCCACAAGTGTCACAGGGGCACCGCTTGCTCCTCGCTAGCGCCCCCGTCCTCCAGTGTCCGTCAGCCTCAAGGGGAGGGAGGCACTGCTCCTGTGTCTCTCCACCTGACGCTGTCGCCACCCTCTCACCTCATGAGGTCGGCGTGGCGGTCATCATCCGTTAAGAGGCCCTCGTCTCCTCTTCTCACTATTTCTCAGGCCACTGCCCGGCTCCGCACTTGGGCTTGCCACGCAGGGTCACTGTCAAGCCTGCATCAGCTCCCGCTCTCCCCTCCGGTGTGACTTCTTTGGGGATCTCTGGGCTTATTTCAGGGCTTGCGGTGAGGCAAAGAAAGGGGGACACCCACCGATATGTTCTGTCTCGGCTCCGTCCGGGCTGTCCTCCCAGCTCCATTACTCCTGGCTGGGCGCCGCCATCTTGGCTCGCCTCGCGGCCGCGATCGGTTCCCAGAACTTCGCCAATTTCAGCCTGTCATCCGGGATTTCTTCGTCT
This sequence comes from Triturus cristatus, assembly GCF_964204655.1. Taxonomy (NCBI): domain Eukaryota; kingdom Metazoa; phylum Chordata; class Amphibia; order Caudata; family Salamandridae; genus Triturus; species Triturus cristatus. The sequence continues at coordinate 1,691,398,539 of NC_140590.1, forward strand.
GTGTGGTACAGCACTCCCTATGTGCTGTGGGGGTGCACTGTGGGGGCCCTGGACTCGCTCAGGGTGTCAGGAGGACCTCGGATGGTGGCCGACCGACTGGAGATTGTGAGTTTTTGAAAACGCTCCGGCCTCCCCCCTGTCTTTCGCGGATCACTGACATAATATCGACTTTTTTTTACATTTATTAAAAGTAATGTAAAATTAATAAAATAATACATATAATTAACTAAAACATATTTAAAAATACTTAATTAACCTTAAAAATAATAAATAATTAATGTAACTTCAAAAAAATTAACTTTTATTTTTATTTTTTAATAGATATATATAAACGTAATATTAATACAAAATAATTAATATTTTTACCGTAGGATAGCGGCTGGGTAAAATGTACCATTACCACTCCAGTGAGTGCAACAGTAGGGAAAGCGTCAGATAGCGTAGAGGTAAAAATAACTATTCCCACTCCAAAGAGTGCAACAGTAGGAAAAGCGTTGGATAGCGGGAGGGTAAAATTTACTATTCCCACTCGACTGAGTGCAACAATAGGGAAAGCGTTGGATAGCGTATGGGTAAAAATTACTATTCCCACTCCAAAGAGTGCAATAGTAGGGAAAGCGTTGGATAGCGGGAGGGTAAAATTTACTATTCCCACTCCAGTGAGTGCAACAATAGGGAAAGCGTCAGATAGCGTAGGGGTAAAAAGTTACTATACCCACTCCAAAGAGTGCAACAGTAGGGAAAACGTTGGATAGCGTAGGGGTAAAAATTACTATTCCCACTCCAAAGAGTGCAACAGTAGGGAAAGCGTTGGATAGCGTATGGGTAAAAATTACTATTCCCACTCCAAAGAGTGCAATAGTAGGGAAAGCGTTGGATAGCGGGAGGGTAAAATTTACTATTCCCACTCCAGTGAGTGCAACAATAGGGAAAGCGTTGGATAGCGTATGGGTAAAAACTAATATTCCCATTCCAAAGAGTGCAACAGTAGGGAAAGCGTTGGATAGCGGGAGGGCAAAATTTACTATTCCCACTCCAGTGAGTGCAACAATAGGGAAAGCGTCAGATAGCGTAGGGGTAAAAATTACTATACCCACTCCAAAGAGTGCAACAGTAGGGAAAACGTTGGATAGCGTAGGGGTAAAATTTATTATTCCCACTCCAAAGAGTGCAACAGCAGGGAAAACATTGGATAGCGGGAGGGTAAAATTTACTATTTCCACTCCAATGAGTGCAACAATAGGGAAAGCGTTGGATAGCGTATGGGTAAAAATTACTATTCCCACTCCAAAGAGTGCAAAATTAGGGAAAGCGTTGGATAGCGGGAGAGTAAAATTTACTATTACCACTCCAAAGAGTGCAACAGTAAGGAAAGCGTTGGATAGCAGGAGGGTAAGATTTACTATTCCCACTCCAGTGAGTGCAACAATAGGGAAAACGTTGGATAGCGTACGGGTAAAAATTACTATTCCCACACCAAAGAGTGCAACAGTAGGGAAAGCGTTGGATAGCGGGAGGGCAAAATTTACTATTCCCACTCCAGTGAGTGCAACAATAGGGAAAGCGTCAGATAGCGTAGGGGTAAAAATTACTATACCCACTCCAAAGAGTGCAACAGTAGGGAAAACGTTGGATAGTGTAGGGGTAAAATTTATTATTCCCACTCCAAAGAGTGCAACAGCAGGGAAAACATTGGATAGCGGGAGGGTAAAATTTACTATTTCCACTCCAATGAGTGCAACAATAGGGAAAGCGTTGGATAGCGTATGGGTAAAAATTACTATTCCCACTCCAAAGAGTGCAAAATTAGGGAAAGCGTTGGATAGCGGGAGAGTAAAATTTACTATTACCACTCCAAAGAGTGCAACAGTAAGGAAAGCGTTGGATAGCAGGAGGGTAAGATTTACTATTCCCACTCCAGTGAGTGCAACAATAGGGAAAACGTTGGATAGCGTACGGGTAAAAATTACTATTCCCACACCAAAGAGTGCAACAGTAGGGAAAGCGTTGGATAGCGGGAGGGTAAAATGTACTATTCCCACTCCAGTGAGTGCAACAATAGGGAAAGCGTTGGATAGCGTATGGGTAAAAATTACTATTTAAACAAAGAAAGGAAGGGGTGGGCTATATTTAACGAGGTCCAGCATACAAGCCCTGAAATGACTTAAAAAAGACAGAGTATGCTGTTCCTCCTGGTCAGGGGTGATTCTGTGAGGTACACACTCTACCCCTGGAAGGAGATAAAGTGAAATCTAACAAAGCATGAGAAGTACATGTGGTAAGGGGAAAAAACCACAAGGGTGGAACTAAAACCCTCTCACACCCAGCAAGCTAGGTGTCATGCTTCATCTTCTGGGTTTTGCTCCTCGTCGGGTCGGCGCTGCAATCCCCAACGGGCACCCTTAGAAGGGGCTCTTTGTCGGAGATCTTTTGTTCCTTGCCGAAAGATGAGTGCAAGTGAGGGCCAGGTAGGTGTAGATGTTGGTGAGTGTATATAAAAAGGGTTGATTAGTCTGAAAAACGAGTTTATTAGGTCAGTAAACCACCCTATTTAAAAACAGTGTGAGTGGCGGTTGTCTGGACACATTGGGTCAAGGACTCACATCGCTCAACTCAGATGGTCAACATGTTTCTCGCCTAATGGTCAGGAGGATCCAGCGGCAATTCATCAGGACCAGTGTGGTGCAAACTATCTACAATTGTGAGGGTGTATGACAGGGTCTCACATTTATGTGTATGTACCTAGTCAAATCTGCCCTATGAAAGTGTGGAAGAATCTAACACTTTCGCAAAGGAGTGGCCTAAAAGAGAGGGAAAAACAAGCATAAAAGGCCAACACAAAACATTAAAATCACTTTATCATCTATGTACATGATAACATGGAGCTGAAAACTCCTCGTGTGCATGCACTAAACAGGAAGCAGATACGCTCGAATATAGTGATCATGCATTGGTGGATGCAGTGTATGACACCGTGTCAAGGTAGTCTTAAAAGAACCTTTGTGAAAGAACTTAATTCAGGGGAACCTGAATAGCAGTGATGATGTCAATGCGCTCACCTAAAAATTAAACTAGTACCGCTCCAGTCGGTGCGTGGCGAGCCTCTTGGGATGGCGTGGTAGCCTCGTTTTTGATGCCCAAGGTGGTCGTAGAACCTACCCCGCTCCGCCGAAACCGGAAAATGATGTTCACTATCCAGCGCTCTATTTATGAACCGGTTGAGACAGGTGAGGGCGTGTTAATTGATTGGGCGTTCAGTGTCATGTGGTTCGTGTGTGCAGGAACGCCCAAGTTCTATGTGGCTATGGGCGCCATCTTAGAACGGGGTACTGAATCCGTACCAGTTGGAGTAAAGATAGTATCGGTATCTTATAAGTAATTAAAGAGACCCAGTTGGAGTCTAGTCACTCTTTTGCAAAGGAGAATGTGTACAACCCTGTATTGGTTGGTTCCTAGTGTGTGGGTTAACACAACCTGTTCTATGTGACTATAGGCGCCATCTTGTAACGGGGTACTGAATCAGCATCAGGTGGAGTAAAGGTAGTAACGGTAACTTTTAGTGTTCAGAACTACCCAGTTGGAGTCTAGTCATTATCATGAGCATGTGTAAGGCCCTGTGTTAGTTAGTTCCTAGTGTGTAGGTAAATACAACAGAGCGAGCAATATCGGTTGTACGCATCGCATAAAGGAATGCGACGTGAGAGCTGGAAACAGCGTATCTCTGGAATCACTGGCACAATATTCACGCACCAGGGAAGTCCAGTTATTAATATTCGGAGATAGCTATCAATACATAACTGGACCACATCATTACACATGCGTAGAGACCCAAGAAATGTAGGCTCAGTTATACTACTGTGGATGCAGTGTAGACTTATCAGTGCATCAGTGCACCCCATGGTATATCGTCATTCAATCCTCTCTTATCAGCTGTGAGTTGATGTACCCATCTTTGTTCAAGTTTGAACAGTGCCTGTGATGTGATTCTTGGGTGTGACTCCAAAACAACCCATCTAAGCGAGTCTGGTGTGTGGTGTAAATTCTTAAAGTGGGTGTACAGTTTTGTGGTCTCCTTCATGCATCTTATATTGCTCTTATGCTCGGTGATGCGTGTCTTAATAGCTCGTGTTGTCATCCCTATGTAGATCAGTGCACAGGGACATTTCAATAGGTAAATGCAGTTAGTCGAGTTGCAATTCGTGTGGCGTGTAAGTGTCCAAGTGAAAGTATCAGACAAGGTAACCTCCTTAGTGGCAATTGTCTGTTTGTAGGACGTACAATTGCCGCAAGGGAAATGTCCAACAACTGGTGGAAGCCCCCATAGTGTGCCCTGGGGGTTCTGTGTTTCTTTTCTGGCAGGCCTTGTATGGATCAAAATGTCTTTGAGATTCTGGGTCCTCTTAAATGCAAATCTGGGTTGGGGTAAGGATAGTTCCCCAGAAGACAAGATACCCCAGTGTTTTTTGATCACTTTTTTCATTTCATTGGATGCTGGAGTAAACGAGGTAACACAGGTCAGGATATCAGTTTGTTCCCTAGTCCTGGTCTCTAGAAGTACCTCTCTGGGGTTGTTCCTAGCGTGTTTCATTGCTCTCTGAACTGTGTTGGTCAGATACCCTCTGTCTACGTGCTGGGGGTACGCACCGTACATACACGGGTGGGGGTACGACTCGAACGTACACGGGTGTACATACACAGGGGGGTTCGACACGTACTCGGGTGTACATACACGGGGGGTTCGACACGTACAGTTCGACACGTACTCGGGTGTACATACACGGGGGGGTTCGACACGTACAGTTCGACACGTACTCGGGTGTACATACACGGGGGGTTTGACACGTACAGTTCGACACGTACTCGGGTGTACATACACGGGGGGTACGGCGCGTACATGCGGGGGCTGGGGGGGGTACGGCGCGTACATGCGGGGGCTGGCAGGGGGTACGGCGCGTACATGCGGGGGCTGGGGGGGGTACGGCGCGTACATGCGGGGGCTGGGAGGGGTACGGCGCGTACCGGGCACCTGTTTGGACGTCTCCATGGTTGCTATTGGAGTTCGGTGCGGACGGTCTTTTAACCATACGGTTGTACATTCGGACGCCCGGGACGGATCGTGATTCCCCGGTCGGACTTCGCTTTTCACGTTTGTACGGTAAATCGTCCGAGGACGTGTCGGACACATTTTCCGACCCGAATAATTCCCAAGGCGGTTCGTATGGACTTTTTACCATGCGAATCGTGATTGCCAGTTTGTACGGCACTTGTACGATTCGTACGGTAAAAAGACCGGATACGAGTCGTACAGGAATTTTTTTTACCGGATCGTAATAGGCACCTATGTCTAGTTACCGTCTTTCGCACAGAGGTGGCCCTATGCCCTTTCTGTCGGCCTGCGGTTGCCCAGAGTGCGGGTATACACTGATGCCCGCTCCTTTCCCTGCGCATCTGTCTCATGGAAATAAAAAGTCTGTGCGTATCAGCGCCGCTCTGATTAATGCCAGATCTCTAAAGAGGCACCATTTGGATGTGTTTGATATGATACACATTGATGTGGGCTTCTCTTCTTCTTTTATTTTCATTTGAATCTCCAAACTTCTTTTATTCATAACATTCTTCCACTCCCAACGCGTTTCATCGATAGGGATTAACCCATGTGACTTCCTCAGGGCTGGAAGCAATAAATAATATACATTGGAGTATAGAAACTCACTTGTTTCATGTCCAATAGCCCACATTATTTCCATGTGCAAAAGAAAAAACATGCTGTGTGACTTCACACTATTATTATAATCACATATTTGCATATAATTAATATATTAAAAACTTAGACCCATCGATTGAATATCCACTCCAGAAAAACATCCACCATTGTAACAGTGAACACTAAGCACTTTCGTGATGGCACCATTCTCCCAACAGTGAACCACACCAAATATTCATGCCTCTAAATAAAACCAACTGGTACCTTAATCTTTTGTAACTGTCTCCTAAGCTCCAAAAGTACAAAAAGAACTAAGAGGATTTATTGACTACCTGAATAGCAATACTATGAATATCAAATTTACTTCTTGTGTTAGTTCGACTAATTTGGTATTTTTAGATGTGGAACTGTTTATAGACAATGATAAAATCTGTAGTAGGATGTATCGTAAGCCTACGTCCTGCAACGCTATTTTACATGCGGGCAGTGCGCATCCCAAACATCAGATTAGGGCAATTCCCTATGGAGAAATGTTACGGGCGCGGCGTAATTGTAGTGAGGACAACCAATTTAGGGAATGTATAAAGGATATGGAAAGGAGGTTCACCCAAAGGGGCTATGATAAAAGAGATCTAGAGGTGGCTACACAGAGGGCTCTCAAGATAAAACGCGCATCCACCTTAAACCCCAAAAAAACTAAAGACAAGTCTAATTTGATTAGGATGATAACGGATTTTAATCCTATAAATTCAATTCGCTATAGGAGTATGCACAAGCACTGGCATATCCTGAAGGCGGATAGGACCCTACGGGAATTTCTGTCAGACAAACCACAAATCACATACAGAAGAGGGAGAACGTTGGGTACAATTTTGAGTCCAAGCTACCCGAGAGAGGCTGAGAAGGAACAATGGCTTACCCAAATGAGTAAGGTTTTTTTTAAATGTGGCCACTGTGGGATGTGTAAACATGCGAAAGATAAAACTAAACAATTTCAGTATAATGGTAAACAAGTATATGATATTGTGACTAATATTAATTGCAGTACTAAATTTGTTGTATATGTAATTAATTGTACGTGTAAGCAAATATATGTGGGAAGCACAATAAGGGCTCTTAAAGACAGGATTGCTGAACATTGGAGAGCTGTAAAGAACAATGATCAAAGATATCCAATTGCTGAACATATACAAAACTGTACTTCGCAAGGTTTACATAAATCATTTCAATTTTGTGGTATTGAGCATGTTAAGAGGGAAGCGCGTGGAGGGAATAGAGAACTCGCACTGCGGAGGCATGAGGCAAGATGGATCATGCGCTTGAGGGCCGTGGAGGATGGTCTTAATTATGACCGTGAGTTACAGTATTTCCTAGGCGAATGAGAGATTAATGGAGGGGTCAGTATGTGAAAAAGAAAAAATGATAAGCAGATTTAGTGTTGGTTTGTTGGAGTTGCGATGTTTCCTCGAGTTGGTAGTTATTTTCTAGCTGCATGTATCATGCAGTTCCTAGTTATTCTGCATGGGTACATATGTCCATGTTATACTGTATTAGTGACTAGTAAAACGGAATTAAAGAAGAAAGATGTATAAGCTTTATTTAACTAGTGAAGAATGGGAAGTTGTCACTTAACATGTGATAGTCAGGAGTAATTTGGGTCGTTTCACTTGGTGTTTAGAAACACCACATTTAATTTACTTGTTGCTACAACAACAAAAACGATTTACTCCGGAAATGTATTAAAGTTGCCTTGATAAGACAGGCATTACTGTTTAGACCGTAGCATGGTATACGATTATGGTGAATTTAGGTACTTAAATTGTGGGTATGGCGGGGTTAAACTAAAAATAGTAATGGCCACGAATATTTACGTGGATCACTGTATATATTCGATTTAAATGATAGGCCTGATTTGACAGAGTTAGTAGCTCTTTGGTTTCATTTATGATTGAAACCTATCCTAAATGGCGCCCGAAAAATGCGTGTTTGGTTTCACTCGATACCATTGAAACCTATCCAAAATGGCGCTCTTTAAACTACGGAGGAGTCACCTCGTTTATGTTGCTGGTGTGGATAAACAGGGGTAGGAAACGCGACGCGAGTAGACGCGAAGAGTGTTCCTTATCCGGGACGTTGTCAGTGCAAATAGTAAGTAAGAGTAGAGTTTTATAAAAGACCATTGGGGGGTGCCGTTTAGTATTGTTAGGATTCTAACTAAGAATCTGGTGATTATCATTATTCATAGGTCTCCGTACTTCAGAGACTTGGATGTACAAATTTGACGAATACTGCAAAAACAATTGCGCTAATGGTCACGAACAGTGTTCAATGAAAGCAGGTGAGACTATATTTCAGTCGTTTTGAGACATGTGGCCTGACTGACATAATATCTTGTAGTGCAGTGTCATTTAGAGCATAATTTGCATTTTAGGTAATTGTGGATAACAGAAAAAGACCATTAGGAAGGAATTAAGGACAATATTGCTATCAAAGTGCATTAAGGTATGTTATATTATTAAGAATATTTTGTGTTTATCCTCGCCAGCCTTGCCTCTTGTGTTCCGCAGTGTGTTTGACTAGGTGTTTTTTGTACTTTTGGAACTTAGGAGACAGTTACAAAAGATTAAGGTACCAGTTGGTTTTATTTAGAGGCATGAATATTTGGTGTGGTTCACTGTTGGGAGAATGGTGCCATCACGAAAGTGCTTAGTGTTCACTGTTACAATGGTGGATGTTTTTCTGGAGTGGATATTCAATCGATGGGTCTAAGTTTTTAATATATTAATTATATGCAAATATGTGATTATAATAATAGTGTGAAGTCACACAGCATGTTTTTTCTTTTGCACATGGAAATAATGTGGGCTATTGGACATGAAACAAGTGAGTTTCTATACTCCAATGTATATTATTTATTGCTTCCAGCCCTGAGGAAGTCGCATGGGTTAATCCCTATCGACGAAACGCGTTGGGAGTGGAAGAATGTTATGAATAAAAGAAGTTTGGAGATTCAAATGAAAATAAAAGAAGAAGAGAAGCCCACATCAATGTGTATTTAGTTTTGTGACAGTAACAGGAAACGTTGTTGGTTAATTTGCGAGTGCTTCGACACGAGAAAATACGTGAATCAATCTTTGATTGTTGTTTTGAGGATTAGGGTGCCTATCCTCAAGTTGAAAGCACCGCACTAGGATAATTGTGGATCAAAATTATTATTGGTGTGAAATTTTGCAGGTTGCGCGTTCTTTCCCTTGACACCCATTCTTTTGTTTGTGTTTGATATGATAATTGAAAAATCCTTGGATCTGCTGTTCGTTACGGAGACTTGGCTGGACTCCTCTTCTAATCCTATTGTGGCATTGGTAACACCTTCTGGGTACAAGCTGCATCGGGTTGACCGTGCTGCTGGCAGAGGAGGTGGCCTGGCTATTTTTTATAGGGAGCGCTGGGTGGTGCATGGCGAGGCCTCAGTTGTATGGAGTGATTGTGAGGCTCTGGACTTTAGTATACAGTTCTAACCTCATTTCACTCTAGGTGGTTCCCTTATCTACCGCCCTTCAGGTTCGTCAGCGGCCTTTCTTAAATCATGAGGGGATGCCATGGCCGAACGTGCTTTGCGGTTCTCCCATTATTTGGTTTTGGGAGAAGTCAATCTGCATCTCGATCAATCTGACGCAGGAAACACAGTCGAGTTCCTTAGCTCCCTGGAGCTGGCACATCTTTCTCAATGGGTTTTCCACCCTACTCATCAGGCGGGCCATATTTTGGATCCCTTGTGCGCAAACTTCTCGATCCAGGTGGAAAAGCCCTCTCCCGTCTCCTGGTCAGACCATTTCCTTATTTGCTTTTCTTGGGAAATTACTCAGCCTGTCAAGAAGGCAGTGGACTTCTGTCCATCAACTTTCAGTAAGATAGATCCTACTCAGTTTGCTAGCGTTTTGGCTGAATCTCGGCCCTCTCTTCAGGCAGATCTTAAGGGAAACCTGTCTAGGTTCACTGATTGGATTTCTGACTCAGGTGCCGATTACGATCCTGGAAAAACCGGGTACGAACCGTCGGTCGGAGCGTTTTCTCCGGCCGACTTGTACCCGGTTGTAAAACTGTACAAACATGGAAGTACGATTCGCACGGAAACCCCATTTCCGTATGAATCATAAAAAACACCGTCTGACGAAAATATACATACGAATGTGATCCGGGAATGCTCCGAAGTGACGTCGGGACGCTGTCAGGCAGCGTTTCACGACCCAGGAAGTACGATTCGAACCGACAGCAGTCCGGACGGCAATATTTTCACGGCACCCAAAAAGTGCCGGAAAAGCGAAGTATGCCGTGAAACGACCAGAATAGGGGGCCCGGTACGCGCCGTACCCCCCCCAGCCCCCGTGAGTACGCGCCGAACCCCCCGTGTATGTCCACCCGTGTACATGTCGAACCCCCCGTGTATGTACACCCATGTACGTTCGAGTCGTACCCCCGTGTATGTACACCCGTGCATGTGTCGAACCCCCTGTGTATGTGCACCCGTGTACGTGTCGAACCCCCCGTGTATGTACACCCATGTACGTTCGAGTCGTACCCCCCGTGTATGTACACCCGTGTACGTGTCGAACCCCCCGTGTATGTACACCCGTGTATGTGTCGAACCCCCGTGTATGTACACCCGTGTACGCGCCGAAACCCCCCCGTGTTTGTCCACCCATGTACGTGTCGAACCCCCCGTGTGTGTACACCCGTCTACGTTCGAGTCGTACCCCCCGTGTATGTACACCCGTGTACGTGTCGAACCCCCGTGTATGTATACCCGTGTACGTGTCGAACCCCCCGTGTATCTACACCCGTGTACGTTCGAGTCGTACCCCCCCTGTATGTACACCCGTGTACGTGTCGAACCCCCCGTGTATGTACACCCGTGTACGTGTCGAACCCCCCGTGTATGTACACCCGTGTACGTGTCGAACCCCCCGTGTATGTACACCCGTGTACGTTTCGAACCCCCCCGTGTATGTACACCCGTGTATGTTTGAGTCGTACCCCCACCCGTGTATGTACGGTGCGCGGGGGTACGCGGGGGGTTCGACACGTACACGGGTGTACATACACGGGGGGTTCGACACGTACACGGGTGTACATACACGGGTGGGGGTACGACTCGAACGTACACGGGTGTACATACACGGGGGTTCGACACGTGCACGGGTGGACATACACGGGGGGGTTCGACACGTACTCACGGGGGCTGGGGGGGTTCGGCGCGTATGTGGGCACATGTCTCCATGGTTGCAATGGGAGTTCGGTGCGGACGGTGTTTTTTCCATACGGTTGTGACATCGGACGCACGGGATGGATCGTACTTGCGCGGTCGGACTTCAATTTTCACGTTTGTACGGTAAATCGTCCAGGGACTTGTCGGCCACATTTTCCGACCCGAGGACGTGTGGGGAATTATTCCCAATGCGATTCGTATGGACTTTTTCCCATGCGAATCGTACTTGGCAGTTTGTACGGCACTTGTACGATTCGTACGGTAAAAAGACCGGATACGAGTCGTACGGGGAATTTTTTTACAGGATCGTAATCGGCACCTCAGTGTCTGCGCTTTCAACACCTCGCCGGTTTAAGTTTGCAAGAGAGTCTCCTTCCAAACCTTGGTTCTCTTCTAAGCTTAAAGTTTTAAAACACGACTGTAAAATACTGGAAAGGGCCTGGCGCTTGAGTGGCTACTGCCCTCTAGCCAAACACAAATTGAGAATTAAAAAATAAAGTTACTACACTGCCATAGCTGCCGCAAAAGGCTGCTACTATTCTCTATGCATTGACCAAGCGAGTAATAACTCCAAAGAAATATTCTCCATTGTGCAAAGTTTTATGTTTCCCAGTGCCTTGGCTCGATCTGCACCAGCTTCCGAGACTTGGTGCAATATTTTGGCTAAGTTCTTTTTGGACAAGATTTGCACTATACAAGCTAGCTTCTCCTCGTCTAGTATGGCATGTAAGACCGCTCTAGCTGGCTTTCTGCCTGCTGCACCTCTTAATGGTATGTCATCCTTTGAGCCTATTGAGCTGGACTGTTCTCTCAAAATCCTCAAGGCCTTGAAGTCAGGATCTCCATCTGACCCCTGTGCTGCTAGACTTTTGGCTTCCATCGCGGATATGATTAATCCGGAAGCCAATAAAATTGACAATATGTCGTTGCAGGAAGGTTTCGTGCCAGCCACGTGGAAACGGGCTCAGATTCTTCCTCTTCTCAAGAAACCATCCCTTGATCCATTGACACCGGGAAATTATCGCCCTATTTCACTGCTGCCTAGCCTGTCCAAGGTCTGTGAGAAGACTGGCACCAAGCAACTGACCAACTTTGTTGAGTCATCGGGTCTGCTGCACCCGGCCCAATCAGGGTTCCGTGCCTTGTTTAGTACCCTGCTTGAGGTGACGGAGGCAATCCGTGAGTGTTTGGATGCCGGTGGGAGAGCAGCATTAGTTATACTGGACCTCTTGGCGGCGTTTGACACGGTGCCACACTCTCTGCTTTTGGATCGCCTCTCTGAGATTGGGATCTCTGGCACAGTTTGGCGATGGATTAAATCTTTCTTGGAAAAACGCTCTCAGCAGATCTGGCTCCCCCCTTGTGTCACGGCTTTGCAGCGTGTAGCTACAGGCGTCCCGCAGGGGTCAGCCCTTAGTCCCCTTCTTTTTAACATCTATGTCACTCCGCTGATTTATTTAGCGGAGTCACTCGGGGCTAAGGTGATGGCCTACGCGGACGACACCCAGCTCCTGTTTTCTTGGGGTAAGGATAATGACTCAGTCTCGATGGCTCAACACTCTCTGTCCTCAGTCTTCAGCTGGCTGGCTCGGGCACAGCTCAAATGTAATGAAGAGAAATCGGAGGTCCTCTTGTATGGTGCCTTTCCTGACAACTTTCGAGAGAGTCTTTGGCCCCCTGGCTTTCCTTTGCCCAAAGCAAAGGACACTGCTGTAAAAAACCTCGGGGTTTGGTTTAATGAGAATCTGTCTTTCTCTACTCAGGTTAAAAAGCTAGTCGGATCTTGCTTTGGTATTTTGAAAGCTCCGAGGAAATTTTTACCTTTCCTTCCAAGTTCGTCCAAAGAAACGGTGGTTCGTGCCCTGATCTTGTCTCGACTAGACTATGCTAATGATCTTTATGTGGGCATTCCGGTCTACCTCTTGAATAAATTACAGGTCATTCAAAATTCGGCCGTCAGACTCTTGCTGGGTATATCCTGCAGGTGCAGCGTTCGGGCTCAACTGCGCTCTTTACATTGTCTCCCAGTGGAGGCACGTATAAGATTCAAAACTCTGGCCATTGCCCATAGGGCCCTGCATGGCCTAGGCCCTTTATATCTTCAGAAGAGGTTTGTTTTCTATGTCCCCTTGAGACCGCTGCGGTCCTCCTCCCAATTTTTGATGTCGACACCTAGATTTTCACGTCAGAGGCTGGGTGGGAGCTCCTTTGTGCGCACTGGCCTGGAATGCTCTTCCCTTGGCGCTTCGTTGCACTCATGATCCTGTGATCTTTAAAAAGAAATTAAAAACTCATCTTTTTGGATAAAGTCTTAGCCTATGGTCCCTTTTCTTAGTTCGCGCCGGGACACTCTGTTGAGTATCTGTGCGCGTTATAAATTGACCTAACATAACATAACATAACATCATCTTGGAGTCAGACAGCATCTGATGAACCTAAGACTGCCTGTGCTGCTGTTTAAGGTTTTTTGTGGGCGAAGTCTTGGTTTCTGTGCTGTACCTCTTTGGTGAGGGAGATGGCTAGCCACATTTCCCATAGAAAAATACCAGCTATTTGTTCATGTTTTAAGATTCTGGAAAGGCTCTTATATAATTGGAACTTTACAGATGTCTGTATTCATTTGTAACATGGCATCTCTTTCTGATGACTTTTTTCTTATATTTACTCTTTAAAACATATACTAATAAGGGGGAAAACAAATACCAGCTATGAGTTGCTTTTCTCATCTTTGTACTGGCCGCAACATTACAATGCTGGTCATGCCTGTGAAACACCAGCCATGTGGCTACCTTTAGAGGCTTCCACAGCTGCTGCTATTGCGTGGGAGGCTTGCACTGTTCCTGTCCATACGGTACCTGTGGTTTTGGGAGCCTTCCACTGCTGAGTCTATTGTGTGTAAAGGAGGTCTGCACAGCTGCTCTGAATTCTGCACATGTGCTGTGCAGGAGTGATTGTTACAGCTGCCGTCCATGCGGTGTTCTTTTCTGTGTGAGGGAAGCTTACGCTGCTGGTATCTGTGGTGTGCCTGTTCTGTTTGTGGAAGAAGCTGTCACAGTTGCTGCCCACGCTGTCCCTGTTTTATGACATGGAAGCTTGGAGGGCTACTCTATGTGCTGCTCTGCATGAAGAAAGCATGCACTGCTTGTGCTGACCCTGTACTGCTTGAGGAATGCCTGCATTGCTGCTGCCTGTACTGTAATTACTCTTTGTGTGAGGGAACCTTGCACTCATGCACATCCTGCACCTGGGGTGTAAGGTTGTAATGCGAGTATGTATGCAGCACTTGTTTTGTCTGAAGCTTGTAAAGGTAGCATTTATGCATCACCTGTTGTGGTTGAAGCTTGTGATGCTACTGCTTATGAGTGAAGCTTGTAATGGTCGTACTTATGCAGCACCTGTTGTGAGTAGTGCTCGAACTTCTAGTACTTATGAAGCACCTCTTCTGTGTGATGGTTGTAAATCTAGCACTTATACACCACCTGTTGCGAGTGAAGCTTGTAATGCTAGTACTTATGCAGTGCCTGGTGTGAGTGAAGCTTGTAATGCTAGTACTTAGGCAGCACCTGTTGTGAGTGAAGCTTGTAATTCTAGTGCTTATGCAGTGCCTGGTGTGAGTGAAGCTTGTAATGCTAGTACTTAGGCAGCACCTGTTGTGAGTGAAGCTTGTAATGCTAGTACTTATGCAGCACCTGTTGTGAGTCAAGCTTGTAATGCTAGTACTTATGCAGCATCTGTTGTGAGTCAAGCTTGTAATGCTAGTACTTATGCAGCACCTCTTTTTTTAACCATATTTTATTGGCATTTAAACAGTGTCAACACAAATATGCATTTCGGACATTCGGATCTAATATCAACTGTGCATAACGCATCATTGACAGTCTCTGGTATCTGTTCATCAACAGTCCCGCAGAAACAAAACTATCCCCCCTCCCCCCTTGAGATGCATTCTGAAAGACAGGCTGTGGTGTCTACATACTACTGGGTTCTCGGGCGCGAGTCCCCCAAAGGCCATGTATTAGAATGCTATACCTCCTGAATGCTTTAGGCTGGTTGTCCCTCTTGTCCATCGTCTGGGTCCGGTTCTGCCACCCTTGGAGTGCCCGCCCCACTAATATCATCCTGCTCAGTCGCCACGAGTTCACATACTAGGCTTTCCCAGGCTCTGGTCCTCTCCATCTTGCCTATTCCCCGGCTGGCCTCTCGGAGTAGCAATCTACCTTCCGCTCCCGCCCACTTCTCGAGCTCTTTTTTTCCAAGTGGTGATCCGCGGCCCTCCTGGCGCTTTCCCGTTCCTGGCAATCTCCCTCTTGGCAAAGACATAGGCAAGGTCCTGATACTTTCCCGTCACCTTATTTTTGGCTGTATGAGGAAACCACCCCAGGAGGAAGTGCTCTGGGGTCTGTGGAAGCTCTTTATCAACCAGATCGCCTATTACCTGCCGTATTTCCCCCGAAAAGATTTGCAATAGTGGGCAGTCCCAGAACATATGGAGTATGTGCGCCTCCCTTTCCCCGCATCTCGGGCAAGCCGCAGATTCCGCAACAAAATGCTTCCTAATGCGGGCCGGCGTTAGATATGCTCTATGCAGCACATAGTAGTTAATTAATTTAAATCGCGCATTCCTAGATGCTTTTGGGGTACGTTCTAGGATTTTATCCCACTCTCTCTCTGGTATCTGTTTACCTAGGTCTTCCTCCCACTGTAATCGCAAGCGCTCTAATGGCTTTTGCATATCCCTCTGTATTGCCTTATAGAGGCAGGACACCATCTTAATTCTTCCTGCTGACAGCGCGACACACCGGCATCCCACCAGCGCTCGCGGCTCCGCACCCCCACCCCTCCAATGTGTCCTAATCCTGCGTGTTAGGGCCCTGTGCTTCAGGAAGTGACCCCCAGGTAAGTCACACACAGTTTGCAGGTCTTCAAAGGGAAGTAGCGTGGAGTCTCGGTATAGGTCTCCCATCTCTCTTAGTCCTGCCTCAACCCAATCCTCCAGCCCTGCCCAGTGTTTCCCCTGTGGAAGATAGCGCAGCATCGTGATTGGTATGTCAGGGGAATAGGGAGTCGCAGCGCCCACCTTCTTCAAGTATCTGGTCCAGCTGCGCACCACCACCCTAGTTGCAGTTGTGTCCTCGGACGTAGTTCGACGCACTCGCAGAAGGATTTTCGCCAGAGTCGCAGTATCTGGTGCAGTTGGGAATTGTTCCCTGTCTGGGTTACGATCCACTGCCAACCATTGGATCAGCCAGTATAGTTGTGCAGCTAAATAGTAACTCTCGAGGTCAGGCACTGCGAGCCCACCCTCCGCTGTGGGGCACCGCAGCGACGCCAATGACACTCTCCTTCTGCCTGTACCCCAAATGAATGATGTGATCATTGAGTCAAGCTCTTTGAACATCCCTCGTGGGATCCACACCGGTAGAGTCCCGAAATAGTATAGTAGGCGTGGTAATGTTACCATTTTCAGGACTGCTACCCTCCCAGCCACGGACAGCGGGAGCGTTCCCCAGAAGTCCATTGCTGCTTTCGCTGACCTCACCGCCTTACCCACATTGCCTTCCAATAAGTCCATCGCTCTGTGATATATTTTAACTCTAAGGTACTGCAGGCAGTTAGGTTCCCAACTTAAGTGTTTCAGAATAAGTGTTGGGGGGTATCGGGCGCCAGTGGATATAAGCTGGATTTTTGCCAATTGACCTGAAGGCCAGACACAGTGCCAAAGCGGGCCAGCATGTTTGCGCGCTCCATGCAATTCGCCTGCTGTATTACGTAAAAATATCAAGAGGTCATCCACATACAATGCTATAAAATGCTGCCCCGTTACCGTCTCCAGGCCCCTGTAGTCCTGGCCGCTCCTGGCCCTGCACGCCAGCGGTTCCATAGCCAGGGCGAACAGGAGCGGGGAGAGGGGACATCCCTGCCTCGTGCCTCTCTCCACCCTCTGTCTAGGTGAGATGATCCTCCCAGTGCGCACGCGGGCTGTCGGGAATGTGTATAGAAGCTGCACCCATGTCAGGAATCC
This sequence comes from Triturus cristatus, assembly GCF_964204655.1. Lineage (NCBI taxonomy): Eukaryota > Metazoa > Chordata > Amphibia > Caudata > Salamandridae > Triturus > Triturus cristatus. The sequence continues at coordinate 1,691,415,531 of NC_140590.1, forward strand.
CTCCCCCAGACCCATTTTGGCCAGGACTTCATATAAATACTGCCACTCCAGGCTGTCAAATGCATTCTCTATATCCACTGCGAACACTGCCGCGTCTCGCTTGTCGTACCCTTCACTGCCAGGAGTCGTCTAATATTTATGGCCGTATTCCGCCCCGGGATAAACCCCGCCTGATCCGCGTGAACCAGGAGGAGCATGTGTGGTAGTAAGCGTGATGCAAGGATTTTACTCAGGATTTTATAGTCCATGTTCAGCATGGACAGTGGCTTGCAGGCCGTATAGTCATGGGGTTCCTTCCCTGGCTTGGGTATGGGGACAATAAGGGCCTCTCTGGCACTTACAGGTAGGTCTCCAAGCTCTCGGGCCCCTTGGTACATTGTGACCAGGCGGGGGGTCAGCTCGTCCATATATGTTGCGCAAAATTCGGCCGGTAGGCCATCTGTACCCAGGGTCTTGTTTCGCGCCATGCCCTTGATGACAACCCGTATCTCCCGCTGCTTGATATCAGCCCCCAGTAGTCCTGCCACTTCCGGGCTCAAGCTTGTCAGTGGTAGGTCAGCCAGATAGTCCCTTACATCTGCAGGTTCGCTTGTGCACGTCCTCTTATAAAGTTTGGCATAGAAGCGCGCAATGACCTCATTGATCTTTTCTTGTGTGAAATGTCTGACCCCCCACTCATCTTCTAACTCCACTAGGGGAGAACCCTTACTCACCGGGTTCGTCAGCCATGCCAATAGTGATCCTGACTTGTGCTTCTCGGCATGCGTACGCTCTAAGTATTTCTTATAAACGAAGCTCCTAAGCCTCTCCGTTTGCTTCGCCACTTCCTCCTTGGCATCTAAGAGTGCCTGTTGAAGCTCCGGGTGCCCTGGCCTTCCGCGTTCCACCTCTCTGAGAGCTGACTCTGCCCCCTCTACTTCTCGCACGATGACGCGCCTGACGCCTGTGGCACGTGTAGTACATTGACCCCTCAAAATCACCTTGAAAGCATCCCACTCTTTGTTCAGCGATGCAGTCGTTCCCGTATTAGTTTGGAAATAGTGCGTTATTTCGCCTCTAACATCCTCTCTAAAGACCTAGTCTTCCAGAGTGTCCGGGCGAAGTCGCCACGTAGGAATCGCTGTTGGCGGGTGCGCCCATTTCAGGGACAAGACCAGCGGATTATGGTCCGAGATGGTGCTTGCAAGGTATTCCGCAGCAGTGACATGACGTTGAAAATCTACTGAGCATAGGAAAGCATCTAGGCGTGCGTGCACCTCATGGACCGCTGAGAAGTAGGAGTAGTCCCTTCCCTGTGGGTTTAGGGTTTGCCATGCATCGATCAGACCCAGCTCTGCCGCCATGTATTGAACGCATGAGAGGCGCGCGCCGCTTGGGAGTTTTGCGATGGGGGGTGGGACCTGTCCAAAAGTATGTCATCTACGCTATTAAAATCGCCCCTCACTATAACAGTACCCGCAAAGTATTGTGCTAGTCTGTGGCTCAGCGTCGCAAAGAAGGCAGGTTGTTCTACGTTGAGGGCTTAGACACTAATCATGTTAATCTCTCAACCCTCTAGTCGCTCCTTTATGGCCACATAGTGACCCTCCGGGTCTATCACTGAGCTTAGCAGTTGGAACGAGACTCCCACTTGAACCCATATTAATGCCCCTCGCGCATAGGCCGAATAACTGGTGTAAAAGAGCTGCCCTCTCCACCGGCTGTGTAATGCCTGCCCTTCCTTCTGTGTTAGGTGTGTTTCCTGCTGGAGGGCTATCTGGGCTCCCCGGCTGCTAATGTATGAGAGGACCTTGTGGCCTTTTGACATGGTATGCATGCCCCAAATATTCCTGGTAATACATTTGTAGTGCTGTTTGTCCCCATGATCAGGTGTTATTGTGGCCTGATCGCCTTCCTGGCTGGGTGGCGCCCCCTGCGCGCCTCCCCCACTCGAACCTGTGTGGTGCCTTGCACACTGCAACTCAAGGTTTCCCCCCCAATTCAACAGTTAACATGTTCCCCAATTCCCACTCCCTAGGATAAGCAGGAAAAAAAACATCCAAACTAGTTTAAAATGTCTACAAGTGACTGCTTGCAGTTCAATCAATCAGTCCCAGGGGGTGGCCACTCATCGATGCTCTCCCAGTCTCTGCGGCTGCCATCCCCCTCCGTAACCTCAGAGGTCCTCCCCACAGCATTCTCCCCTCATTTCCCCCTGTACCTTAATGTAGAGGCAGGAGCGCCCCACAGAAGTCCAGTTATGCGCATCTCAGTCCACTGCTCCGCTCCACTACATGATGTCATCCGCCGTTTGCGGGTTGACATTCCGAAGTGTCACACTCTGCGCTTCAGAGTCGCTGGACCCAATCTCGGAGTTGGTGTCCACTGCAGCCTCACTGCCCTCAGGAGGGTCCTGGCTCCTCGCCCCTCCGCTGATCAGGGCCACCACTTGCATCGCGCTCTGCTGTTCAAGCTGCACCTCCTCCTGCGAAGGTGCCAGAGTCTCTGTCCCGGTCCTCCTGTTCCTGGAGCGGGTTCCTCGTCGCCTTCCCTTTGGCGGGTCTCGTGGCTGTTCTGCCCCTCTATGTCGGTCCAACCAGTCGGACGCCTCCTGAGGGGTTGTGAAGAACTCCGTGCCCCCGTCCGTGGTAACTCGCAGCGTGGCCGGGTACTGCATCCCGTATTTGTAGTTCAGTTGTCGCAGCCTCTGTTTCACATCCCGGCAGGACCCCCTCCGCCGCTGCACTTCTCGTGAAAAGTCCGGGAAAATACGCACCGTGGAATTGTGCACTTACATGTCTCCTCTAAGGCGCCTGGGCTAGGATGTGATCTCTGTCCTTGTAGTGAAGGAGTTTCGCTATCACCACCCGAGGTGGTTCTCCTGCAGGGGCGGCTTTGCGGGGACACGGTGCGCCCTTTCCAGGGCGAAGAAATTCGATAAGCCGTTCGGTGCCACTTCTTCTCTGAGCCACTTTTCAAGGTGGTCAGTCATGCTGCGGCCTTCAATTTTCTCTGGCAGGCCCATGATTCTCAGGTTGCTTCTGCGTGACCGGTTTTCAGCGTCTTCAGCCCTGCCCTCCAGCGCCCGCACTTTAGTTTCCAGCATAGACATTTGTTGCTTCATGTCTGTGAGCGCCGGCATTGCTTCAGCTAGTTCCCCTTCATTTGCCTTGACCCGGTCCGCCAGCTTTTTGTGGTCTTTTCAGAGCAATCCCATGTCTAGGCTCAAAGAGTCAATTTTTCCTTCCAGGCGTTCACTGGATGTGATAATAGCCTGCAATATATCCTGCAGCATGGGGTCTACAGGGTGTTCCTTCTGCGTTGAGGCCCTCTCATTCTTGTCTGAATGCCTACCCGTTGTGGGTTCTTCCCTGGCCTTCTTTTTGAGGGGCTTCCCCATGGCGTCCTCCCGCCCTGTGCTGCGCGTACTCATGAGGTGCTGCAGGCCACCCCCGCTGGTCGTGTGCCCATCTGTTCCGGCAGGCGCCCTTCGGTAGGCCCCGGTGTCTCGCCAGCCATCTAGTCCACCACAGGTTCCATCCCTCAGAGCGTTGCGTTCTCTTGGGGGGTGCCCAGGCCCCACCAGCACGTAGGGTATGTGTAGGCTGTTTCTTCACCGCCCCAGTCACTCACTCTGCAGCCCCGCACCGGTGGGACCCGCTGTCGGCACGCATCCAGGTCTTCAGACCCAGGCACAAGGCATCAGTTCCTGCCCCCGCCGGTCGCTGCCACCGTTGACCGCTGCTACAAACAGGCTCCAACCCGTGCCGCAGTCTTCACTGTCCACAGGGCCTGGACAAGAGCCCCTGGAAGCCCCCAAGCGCCTCTGCCCTAGAGCGCATGCTCCTTCCAGCCTGTTTGGCACACGGGCCCGTCAGTGACCCAGTCCTCTCACTGCCTCCTCCTCCAGAAGCGCCGCTCCGCCTTCTCCCAGCTGGGCCTTCACAAACACTGGCTCTGCGGGTAGGGTCTCAAGCATTCAGGACCACTTTGTAACAGTAGTGCTAGGTCTGCTCCTCAGCCATATACTGTTCATTCAGGGCATGCAGCCCTCTCCCCATTTGGGGGGGGGGCGTTCAGTCGCACTGTCTCCTCTCACCCAACACTGGGACTCTGTCCACCCCTTTATCAAATCCCCACGTGTTCAGGTATAGCAAGGCCCTCTCGCCCAGTGCAGGCCTAGTTCTCCGGCCTACCAGCCCGCTTCACATACTTCTGTCCCTCAGTGTTCCAACCGCTACCCGCCGTGTGCCCTACTGTATGGTGGGAGAGTCTCCCCAGGGGTCTCTAGCCGCCCGTCTAGGTCTCTCGTTGGGGCCCTACACGACACGGCCACCAGGAGTCTAGCAGGCCACAAGTGTCACAGGGGCACCGCTTGCTCCTCGCTAGCGCCCCCATCCTACAGTGTCCATCAGCCTCAAGGGGAGGGAGGCACTGCTCCTGTGTCTCTCCACCTGACGCTGTCGCCACCCTCTCACCTCATGAGATCGGCGTGGCGGTCATCATCCTTTAAGAGGCCCTCGTCTCCTCTTCTCACTATTTCCCCGGCCACTGCCCGGCTCCGCACTCGGGCTTGCCACGCGGGGTCACTGTCAAGCCTGCATCAGCTCCCGCTCTGCCCCTCCGGTGTGACTTCTGGGGGGACACCCACCGATATGTTCTGTCTCTGCTCCGTCCGGGCTGTCCTCCCAGCTCCGCTACTCTTTGCTGGGCGCCTCCATCTTGGCTCGCCTCGCGGCCGCGATCGGCTCCCAGAACTTCGCCAATTTCAGCCTGTCATCCGGGATTTCTTCGTCTATGTGGTACAGCACTCCCTATGTGCTGTGGGGGTGCACTGTGGGGGCCCTGGATTCGCTCAGGGTGTCAGGATGACCTCGGATGGCGGACGACCGACTGGAGATTGTGAGCTTGCTGCTCACTCCATCGGCGCCAAGCCACCCCCCCCCCCACTTATGCAGCACCTCTTCTGAGTGAATCTTGTAATGCTACTACTTATGTAGGCAGCACTGGTGGTTTGTGTGATGTTCTCGTCTCCTCAATCCCAGCACTAAAACGCACAAGTGACCTGGGGAAGAGACAGCAGGACAGAGGGGCAGGGGGTCTTGGAGAAGAAATGACTCAACGTGATAAGTAGCAAGACAAGCTTGGATTTTGACTCATAGGCAGCAGGGCCAAGTCAAAATAATCAAATAGAACAAAAGAGGATGCCGGTGCTGCACTGAACTTTGAAAGAAATTTTAACAAATGAACCGATTAAATCAAATCCATTTTATCCATTTTTTTTGGTTGATTTTAATCAAAGGTATTTTTATGCAATTTTTCTTATTATTTTGCACGGTTATATTTAGAATGATTCAACCATATCTACAAAAATATTCATAATCAAAAAAGGACAAACACTAAGATGCATTTCAAATATTTACATAACATTACATAAACACATACGAATAACCACACAGCTAGCGTACCTCAGACATTCAGACAATAGACAACAATCAATTAACAATTTACACTTATATGTACAAAGAACAGACCATAAGTGAATAACACTTGCACTATTTAAAAAACGTCTATTTTTTAGATTTGTTTGGCAGTTATTTGGCTGAAGGCGAAGACAGGTCAAGGTAGGATTGGCAGGTCATTGTGCACGGTTCACGTCGGCTCCAAGGGCGCTTGCTTTACGAGATTGATCAGATTTCGGCTGGTGAATTATTTTGACTCGCTACTCCTGACTAGAGCTTTCCGACACCGCCCAGGATAAATAAGGGGCCACAGACGTTTAAATAAGACACCACATACACCTGCCAATCCTTTTATTGGACGTTCTCCTACCATCCAATTAGAGCTTTGATTGCGTTACTTCAAATTCTAGATAGTTTTGGTCCTGATGAGAATCCCCGGTGAAGGGATTCGAAACGCGTTGACCTACCTTGACCTGTCTTCGCCTTCAGCCAAATAACTGCCAAACAAATCTAAAAAATAGACGTTTTTTAAATAGTGCAAGTGTTATTCACTTATGGTCTGTTCTTTGTACATATAAGTGTAAATTGTTAATTGATTGTTGTCTATTGTCTGAATGTCTGAGGTACGCTAGCTGTGTGGTTATTCGTATGTGTTTATGTAATGTTATGTAAATATTTGAAATGCATCTTAGTGTTTGTCCTTTTTTGATTATGAATATTTTTGTAGATATGGTTGAATCATTCTAAATATAACCGTGCAAAATAATAAGAAAAATTGCATAAAAATACCTTTGATTAAAATCAACCAAAAAAATGGATAAAATGGATTTGATTTAATCGGTTCATTTGTTAAAATTTCTTTCAAAGTTCAGTGCAGCACCGGCATCAACGTGATAAGTGGCATAAGAAAACTTGAGCCCCCGCAAGGTGCTTGGAGGGGCCCCCTCTGGACTCAATCAGGAGCTCTCAGGCCAGGGTACTGTGCTGAGGGGGACCCCTGGAGCTTGCCCCCCCTCGCACGGATGGGGCTGATGGTGATGGGGAAAGGCAAAGAAACATAGAATATAAGCTGTGAGATGGAAGCAAAGGGAGCCCGAAATAAACGTAAACATAAAGGGAGTGGAAATGATGAGTGGAAAAGAAAATGGGTGGAAATATAAGAGATAAAAGAGAAAGTAAGAGGGACAGAATAAGGAGAAGAAAACCACAAGGACTGAGGATAGCAAGAGCAAAAGAAAGAAGAGACAACACGAAATGCAAGATGTGGAGAAGGCAGAAAGAAAGGGAAAACACAGTGACATGAACGTTGAGTGAGATGAAAGGAAAGTTGGGAGTTAGACCAGTAAGAGGAAAATGTGCAAATATTGTAAGGTCAGAAGCTGGAAAATCTATGTGAGAATGAGAGAGGTGGATGCGATGAAATCAAAGAGGGAGGAGTCATCAAATGAGAGAGGTATCACTAAACGAGAAGAGATGAGGGAGACCAAAGTGATAGGGGCCAAATATTGATTCCATCCCAGTACCGGCAAAGCCATCAGTACCACGTGCAATGATTGAATGATGAATGATGCTGCTGGTCCATAGCGTCCGCCTGTCTACACAGATCTGCTAAGACCTAGTGTTCCCCCCCAACCTTATTTGATCCGACTGTCTGTATCTTGGCGTCTGCCCTCCCATTCAAAGATCCTGGCACTGATCAGTAGCACTGTCCAGAAGGTTTCTGGTACCTGCTTAGGGTCAGTGAGTACAGGATGAGACCATCTAAGGTTCCACCGGCAGTCCCCTCAGGTCAAAGACAGATGCCGGATGTTACTAGTGACAGGTCTTGGGAAGCTGTGGTGAACCTGCCTTGAAGTACGTATAGTATTGTAAGTTTAGGTGATGCAAATTTCCTTCACTGGTCCTGCTTGTGATGCTTCCTAGATTTTCCAAACTGTTTGTTGTCCATTAAATATGCATTTCAGTAATTGAAAACTAAAATTAAAATCCAATCTTTTAAAAAAAAACAGCTCTAATTTTAATTATGACCTAAGTGATTTAAAATTTTGTTTTTGGGTTTTGACCAGACAGAAACTCATAAACAATGGCACCTTGCGTCCCCTGATAATCCCAGTGAATAATCTGAGCCAAGATAAGGAAGAGAAAATGTAGCAAGGTGGATAGGAAGAGAAAACAGCCCTGGGAATCTACAATTTTATTTGATTATATTGTCCATGCCGAACTTCAAGAGAATCCCTAAGAGTGCAGTGGCGTTTGAGGCCGGCCAAACCCTAGTGAGCAGTGAAGCTCTCTCCAACTCTACGTGCATTGCTGGGGTTGGAGAGAGCATGCACAGGCTGCCAGTCTGTCCTGGAGCGCAAATTATCAGCCCTAAATCCAATCCTGAAGCTGCTGTCATCCCTGAGAGCATCTTCAGGATTCGCCACAGGGCATTCTGGGAGCCGGTGCCTGCCTGCTGCGGAGAGGAGAGGAGCAGAAGAGTGCGATGCAATGCTGGAGGGCAGCAGGTAAATTATTTTTGATTTTTTTTCCATTTGTCTCTGTTGTCCTCCATTCCACCACCTCCCTGACCCCTTCCTCGCCTCTTTTCCCCGTCATCACGTTTTTGATCGATAGGCGACTTAACCCTTTATATTTAAAACATTGCCTGCTGACATAAATCCGTTTTGCCCTTATCACACCACTTCTACCTCAAAACCTCTAGTAATAGACCACATCTCTTCCAGATTGTGTTTATGCCATAGTCCACACCACTTCAAATGCATTCCAGACGTTGCTAACAAGGCAATTTGGGTGGTCGACACAAAGGCGATAGGCTCCCAGTGAATAATCCAAGGTCGGCGCTGTCAAGGATACGGAACAATCGTTTCCGGGATGTCTTGTATGGATTGCGGAGTTGCACTTGATGCAAACAGGAACCCTCAGCTACTAAGTACTGAGTAGCTGACGGTTCCTGTTTGCATCAAGTGCGACTCTGCAATCCGTGCATGACATACCGGGAATGATTGTTCCGTATTTCCTTTCTTTTGTGATCCGTGAATCAGATGATCTTTGTCCCCTCTGGAGGGTTTACCCAACCATTTAATCAACTTCTGCTTAATCTTTGGGGCCATGTCAGCACTGACCTTTGATTATTCACTGGGAGCCTATCGGTGCCCAGTTCTTGCCCATGTTGAAGACGACTTTCTAACAAAGTCAAATGTTTCATGATGCCTTGACAAGATCCTTACTTCACTCCTTCCAGGATGGGAAGAGTGCATTTAACTTCTACCCGGCTGTCACACTGTTTTTGTCCTGGCGAAGACCCTACGTGATGACCCTATAGTACAGACACTTGGGTCGAAACGTCAACGTACCACTGACTCATGTCCATAGTCATTGTAACCATAAAAAAGTTGATATTTCGGGTTACTGTCTGAACTAAACATCTGGACAGAGATATATGTATATTTTTTATCATTTAAAAAATATATATATATTTATTGTTCTAACAGAAACAGCACAACTAAAGCCAGCATATGCACATTTTTTTTTATCATGTTGTGTCATTTATGTGTTTATGTTTTGGCAGACACTTTCCTCACCTTGTTCACCACATGTCACATCACTCACTAATTATTTGTTCGCATTGTTTATACTTGTTGTATGACAGTCTGTTGAATTACTAAAAGAGATATTTGAAAGGAAAATATATACTCATACCTAATAAGCTTTTGTATGTGCTTTAGATAAAGAACAATTTCCTATTTGTACATTTCTATTACCCTAAAGGAATTATTTGCTCCCCTACGGATCTGTTGTCTAGATTATAACGTCAATACCCAGGTTCCAAGGGACACAGGGTCACCCCGTTGACTTTAATAGTAGCCATTAACAAATATTCAGGAAGAACAAATCAGACATTTTCATAAATATATGAGACTGGTCTCTATTTTTTGCCATTTCTTGTTATATACAAATCATGTGCTGTGCAATGCCTTATCATATTCACTAATCACTTGCACTACACCATTTCTCACTTGGAGCACCTCTTTGCAAAAGTTGTTCTCTGGATTACTGTAGCCAAAAAAGATATAAAAATAAAAAAGAGATGTTGATTGACAATTTGACTCTGGTCTTGTTTGAAACAAAGATGGAAGTTGTAGCCTTGATCATATTATTAATTTCTAAGTAAAGGCAATAGACGTACGAGATGTTCACAGGAGTGGACTTTCTAAGCCTTCTACATCACAAAGAATTCTTACAATCATTTTTTACAAAGGAACCATTGTTCTTGCTAATATATGCTAAGAAATCACGCTTGTCTCAAAGATGTTCACCTGGATCTCTTTCAGTCAGACATGTACAGATAAACGAAATACACATGCACACCATACAAATACAGAGAGACACATTCCATGCATTTCAAAGAGGTAGACCACAAGTGCAAATTAGAATTCTCTCTCTCTCTCTCTCTCTCCCTCTCTCTCTCTCTCTCTCTCTCTCTCTCTCTCTCTCTCCCTCCCTCCCTCTCTTTCTTTCTCTCTCTCTCTCTGTCTCTCTCTCTCTCCCTCTCTCTCTCTCTCTCTCTCCCTCCCTCTCTTTCTCTCTTTCTCTCTTTCTCTCTCTCTCCCTCTCTCTCCCTCCCTCTCTCCCTCTCTCTCTCTCTCTCTCTCTCTCTCTCTCTCTCGCTCTCTTTCTCCCTCTCTCTCTCTCTCTCTCTCCTTCTCTCCCTCTCTCTCTTTCCTTCATTGGAAAACAAGAGAAATAGCAGACAGAGGGGATAATGTGATATTGCAGAATCATTAAAATGTGTTTAGGTACGGAAACTACTGGTACCACAATTGACAACTTGGGAACTATAGTATATTTCTTTGCCTCCAAAACAACAGGCATGCACTCATAAACATACAACAACAGACACAACCTACAGATTCACACACTTAACATACAAACATTGTCACTCACAAATGAGACACAAATATGCTCATTGTTCTCTTTTTCTTAAAATCCTGTTTTTCTGACCATTTTGTTTATTATTGACAGCTTTACAGAGACACTGGTGAAGTCTTGCACAACAAAATGGCGCACGGCGACGAGACAGGCTACAATTATTACGACAAGACGTTGAAAAAATAGAGAATTATATATATTTATATATATCATAACAGGTATCTAACTGAAAGGAATTCATTTTTGGTTCACTCTTATTGCTCCCTCCCACCACGGTCTTTCCCATACTAAGGCCTTCCTCCCAAAAGCCTTTAAACCATGCCTTGAAACCCAAGGCATTGCATACAGGGTTACCTTGTTCTGAGGCATAAGAAGAACATAACAGAGAAAGGGCAGCTATCTTATGGGGCTCAAAGGGAAAGGGACAAATTGGCCACTGGAGGACCAAAGGTTAGGAACAGCCACTGAAAACCAAGAGACAGAAGTGGAAGGATGTTCAGTCAACTCTATCTTCATTATCGATGGTGGTCAAAGTGGAGGGTTGCATCTGTGAGATTTCCCTCTATTGTAGGGAGTGAGAGACAATAGGGGTTTCCTGGGTGCCTATAGCATTCAGGTGCGACTGATACAACAAGGCCGGCGTGTCGGATGAGTGTTTAGTATTTCGTTAAAACTTTTAGAACCTTAACAGGTTAGAAAGTGACAAATACCTATTATTCACCTGTTCCCTTAGCAATGTGGTGACTTTTTAACGCTTTTAACAGTAAAAGGGTATGTTCCAGCTGTTGATGCCCTATGTGGCTTTCTACTGAATTTCCTTATCATTACACCAGCCTTGCAAATACATTAGGAACATCTTGAATGGGGAAACGGGTTCTCAGGATCCAGGTAGAAGGTTTATAAAAGGCCAACAGCCATGAGAGAGATGGACTCTTTATCAGTGGAGAATGTCCTCCTAGACATCATTAATACCAAAAAGGCCGACAACCACGAGGAGGGATAAGACGTTTCCAGTTATGGTGTCTATGGGATTATTTACATTTTTAATGGCAAAGGGCCTTGCGGGGAATTGTTAACTCTGCAGACGAAAAACCATGATGATGAGAGAAAGATACATTAGCATTGGCGAAGGGCCTGCTGCGGATTGTTTATGCATCACACGCCAAGTGTTATATAGAGTATTTCCGCAGCCCAGAGAAGTAAACACTATCAAACTCAGTGCTTCTAAAGTGATACTCCCAGAAAAGAATCAAAAAACAGCATCACAAATATGGAGGTATAGAGCCTGGAAATACAGAAACATTAAAGAACAATGTAAAGAGTAGGGAGGAATGAGGGCACCACTGTAGGAACAAAGCTGTAAAAAATTAAAAAAGAATAGACAAAAAGAGCAAAAAAGGCTTTAGTAGATGGGGAGCATGGTGAAAAAAAACAGAAAAGAGGGGGAAATGGAGAGGAAAAAGGGGGTTACCCTCTAAAGATAAAACAGAGGAGAAATAACATAAATAAAAAGGGCGAAATGTATGGAAAAATGAAGTTGTAAAGACAAAAAGAAGAGAAAATTGAGATGTAAAAGAATGATGGTGTTACATCTTAGAAGTGATGATAAATTTGAAGTAACGAGGTATATGCAGGTGCTGAGTCACCTCTTTGTAACAGTTAACATTAGAAAGGTTAATCACTACAATATTTGGAAAGACAATCAGTGACAAAAAGGACCTTTTGGAACAGTAGTAAAAAAATAACAAGCTAGTAGACATGAGAAGTTGTCCTAATCAGTGATGAAGGATACCTCTCAAAGCGTTCACATGGAAAACAAGACCAGGCTTGGCAAAGAAGAGGGTGTAATTAAGGGTTAAGAACTCCTGGAATAGCTGATGTAGGATAAGCCAACGACCATGAGAATGAATATGATGCAATCCACGGCGAAGGGCTATTCAGATAAAATAATAATTTTGAAGCCCAGCATGTTTGAGAGAGACGACCACCCAGATCCATGTTGAATGACTTTCCTGGAAAAGTTAACACTGAAAAGGTCAACCACTGTGAGACGGGAAAAAAATTCAGTGACTGATGAAGAACGCCTTGTGGACAGAAGGCATAAAACACTGATGGAGAAGGAAACGTAATCACTGAAGCACCTCATGAGGACATGTACTGAAGAACCGTGAGATGGAAGAAGACTCACATATGCTAACATTTAACACAAAATGCCAATAGTGATGGAAGGAAAGAGCGATCACTGCCCTCTCTGTCGCGGTTAGGGAGACCCCGCATTCACAGCAGGGTGGATACCTGAATGTTATGTAGGTGGTGGGCTAAAGGGAGAAAGGCCTCGCTTCACCAATGTCAAAGCCCCCATTTAGAAGGGGCAGGATCTGGACAAGAAAGGGAGCATGCTACAGGGAGGGATCCTTTACCTCAATAACACTTCCATTATTGTTAATGTTGCCCCAACAGCTTGTTCAGGGTTTCATGACAGACATAAGCTGCTAACATTCTTACCAGGCAGGTCGAAAAGTTTGGCAGGAGGAGACATTTTACCCCTCTCCCTTAGGTATTTACAAGAGGGTTTCATTGGGGTGGACCCCATTTAAATTTGCTTCAGCTCAAAAATCCCCAAATAAATAGATAAATAAATAAATAAATTTAAAAATCTATAGAAACTGAAAATAAATAAATATCATTCACGGTGACGAGACGCAGCTGTGGTGGGGCGGTCCTCTCTGCTGGCGAGTGCAGCATTCCTTTTTTGAATAATTTTCTAGTAGTGGCGCCGGATGTGACTTCCACCATTGGTTCCTCCCACAATCTGCTGGCTGTCGTCATCAACATGGTCGCCCTCACAGTCACTGGCTTCGTCCCTGTCTGTCCCAACACCTTCAATTTCATGGCGGCTCTCGTACGACTGTTGAGGGTTTCGAAAATGAGGAGAAGAAAACATATGATGACTACCTATTATTTCAAAATTAACGATGATTCAGTTCGGGATATGTGCTAAATAAATGCTTAATATGTAGGGAAATAAAGGAGAGTTATTTATATATATATATATATATTCATTACATTAGTGAAAATTTGTATTGAACGAATAATGAAAATTAAACTCACGATGGCGCTCAAATGCTCTAAATCTTTCTAAAGAGCACTAATATCTATGACTACATCATGTTATATAAAAAATACATAATATGTAACATGTGTAATATTGTACTATATTGCTATCAGAAGGTTCAGGTGCCTTTAATACACTGTCATGATAGTTGAAGACATTACACCCGACACACTGATAGAAAACCGCCTGGCAGATTTAGAGATCATCATCAGCCCAGTGGTAATCTCTGGATCAGTATATCCCCAATAGAATCCCCCTAGAGTCTTATATTTGTACGCTTCTATGAAATCCCCCTAGAGTCTTATATGTGTCCGCTTCTATGAAATCCCCCTAGAGTCTTATATTTGTACGCTTCTATGAAATCCCCCTAGAGTCTTATATTTTTACGCTTCTATAAAATCCCCCTAGAGTCTTATATTTGTACGTGTCTATGAAATCCCTACTAGAGTCTGTATATTTGTATGTTTCTATGAAATCCCCACTAGAATCTGTATATTTGTACGCTTCTATGGAATCCCCCTAGAGTCTTATATTTGTACGTGTCTATGAAATCCCTACTAGTGACTGTATATTTGTATGTTTCTATGAAATCCTCACTCGAATCTGTATATTTGTGCGCTTCGATGAAATCCCCTTAGAGTCTTATATTTGTACGCTTCTATGAAATCCCACTAGAGTCTTATATTTGCACGCTTCTATGAAATCCCCACTTGAGTCTGTATATGTGTATGCTTCTATGAAATCCCCAGTAGAATCTCTATATTTGTTCGCTTCTATGAAATCCCCTTAGAGTCTTATATTTGCACGCTTCTATGAAGTCCCCACTTGAGTCTGTATATGTCTATGCTTCTATGAAATCCCCAGTAGAATCTCTATATTTGTACGCTTCTATGAAATCCCTCTAGAGTCTTATCTTTAGACGCTTCTTTAAAAATCCCCACTTGAGTCTGTATATGTGTATGCTTCTGTGAAATCGCCACTAGAATCTGTATATTTGTACGCTTTGATGAAATCCCCTTGGAGTCTTATATTTGTATGCTTCTATGAAATCCCTCTAGAGTCTTATATTTGCACGCTTCTATGAAATCCCTACTTGAATCTGTATATTTGCAAGCTTCTATGAAATCCCTACTTGAGTCTGTATATGTGTATGCTTCTATGAAATCCCCCCCTAGAATCTGTATATTTGTACGCTTCTATGAAATCCCCCTAGAGTCTTACATTTGTATGCTTCTATGAAATCCCTCTAGTCTTAAATTTGTACGCTTCTATGAAATCCCCCTAGAGTCTTATATTTGCATCGTTCTATGAAATCCCCACTAGAATCTGTATATTTGTATGTTTCTATGAAATCCCCACTAGAATCTGTATATTTGTACGCTTCTATGAAATCCCCCTACAGTCTTATATTTGTATGATTCTATGAAATCCCCACTAGAATCTGTATATTTATACGCTTCTATGAAATCCCCACTAGAGTCTGTATATTTGTACGCTTCTATGAAATCCCCACTAGAATCTGTAAATATATACCCTTCTATGAACTCCCCACTGGAATCTGTATACTTATATGCTTCTATGAAATCCCCACTAGAGTCTGTATATATGTATGCTTCTATGAAATCCCCACTAGAATCTGTATATTTGTACACTTCTATGAAATCCCCACTAGAGTCGTATATTTGTGCATTTCTATGAAATCCCCACTAGAGTCGTATATTTGTATGCTTCTGTTAAATCCCCACTAGAGTCAGTATATGTCTATTCTTCTATGAAATCCCCACTAGAATTTGTATATTTGTACGCTTCTATGAAATCATCACTACAGCCTGTATATTTGTATGATTCTATGAAGCCCCTCCCATAGTTTTGATATTTGTAAACTTCAATGAAATCATCTCCCAATGAATTAGTGAGTGTCCAATTTGCACCCAACTATATAGTGCAAATAGTGCATGTTATTCTATATTACAATTTACACTGACAGCCCTGCGATTTCAAAGTTTCAACGTTTCAGCACAGTTCATAATCTCGTTTCGAGAACAAACTTCAGTGTAAACCCAAAACAGGGTTTTTTCCTGGTAGCAATTGGGACCTTAGGACTTGTTTATCGCTGTGTCCCTGTTATCTTCTTTGTGTGTGCATATGTGAGCATTGCCATAAATTTTCTTCTCAGTACATGCGTATTCGTGTGAATCTCTGATGTTTCCTAATTTGTGCATGCTCCCCTTACCTCCATAGGGTTCACGGTGATTGTCAGGGCTGAGTCGTCCCAGAACATCTCACTTTCTTTGCCTCCGGCCAGGCCCACGCGCCGGTGGATAGAATGAATACGGACAATACCCAGTATCACCATCAATGCCAAGAATCCCGCACACACAACAATGATGATGGTGGCTGCACTGGGGACCACTGAAAATGGCGAGGAGCGAGATAGAAAGAAAGAGATAGAGATAATATTAGGAAGAAATATAAACACTCAATCCTACAACCAAAAAGGGCTAGCTCTTACTAGTAGCCAAGCAAAGGTGAGAAACCCAGAACTTTACAATATATTGTCATTAGCCCCATGGTATAGGGATCTACCAACACATGTCTGCTATGCCAGCCAATGCTTTCCACCACTGACATGATGTGTTGTCAACACAGGTTTTGCTTTTCCTCCCAAAGGCTGACAACATAAGATTTACTATGCATGCTCACTACCAACTACCAACAAAAGATATGCTATGCCTGTCAATACTAGATGTGCTCTACCCACCAAACCACTGCCAACCCAGATTTTTTTTACTGCTGCAAGGCCAACAACAAAGGGTGTACTCAACCTGCTAACAAAGGGTATGCTATGTCTGCTCTTGGTTTATGATACAGTTTGCACAGTTCATGCCAATGGCTGCTAAAATGGGGTTTCCTAGACGTGCCAACATCAACAAATGCCAACCTTCGGTCTGCTATTAATGGCAGCAGCTGCCAACTTCAGGTCTGATATGTCTTCTAAAAGGGGGCACTGAAGCCATGAAAACTGTTAGGTTACCAACATGTGTGAAGAACAACCACTAGGACACAACAAAATGTGGAAGAATCTGAAGGCCTGATTAAGGTTTTGGTGGATGGTACTCCGTTCGTCAGAGTGGTGGAGGACCTTATCTCCTCCATCCTGATGGACTGCTGTGTGCCAAAGTTAGAGATGACCCTCAGCCCAGTCATCACTGTACCTAGATAGGACTGCCATCAAGGTGGTTCTCTTCAAGGTACAAAACGTTCTGTGGACAGCTGCCGTCAGTTTTGACAGCTGTTCAACAAACTTTTAGTATTTTTTTTGTTTTTCAGAAACAAACTCACAAAGCAGGTTTATTTCTCTCAGAGTAAGGGGTTATTGTGTGATTTTTCTGTCCCTCACTGCCTGGTTTTACCTAAGGGTGACAGACAGAAAAAAGGAAACTACACCAACCACCCTAAATAGGGGGAACGGTTTATAGCCTTCCCCCAACTTCATCAGGCTCTGAAGCTTTCAGTCAATGGATGCAACGGGGGCCCAGTCAACAGAAAGCTTATTGTCTGCTAGTCTCCAAATGAGGCAGGTAGACCAGGAGTTTGGTGGACAGGGTACTCCATTGCATTTGTGGCAGGGTACACTGCCTGCCAGCCTCTAAATCAGGTCCTTTATTCCAATAACAAAGCACTTGATATTGAAAGCTCTCCGCATTTGCCATTGAGGAGTTTTCAGAAAGGACCGTATTTATTTTCAGAACTCTTTTTGCTCAGTGAAATTGGCACCTGCCAACTTTTTGTGACCTTAAGTTTTGGTAAACTCATGGTGGTGGGAATGCTTTTTAGCACCGGCTTCACAGCACATCTCTCTGCAACACCTATTGTTTACAAGATACATGGAGGGACCTTTGGGTCAGCCCCTACAACCACCGAATTGTTTCGATCACTCCCCTTTGTTTTGATACCAACATCAATCACATCTTGGAACACCCTTGATGAGCATACATTCTGACTTCATGCTATTGGCTGTTTCATGTATCTGTCCATCTCCCAGTAAGGGGTTCCATTGGAATGCATTAGGGACTATTTTGCGTCAGAAAAGTACACTCAATCCTCAAACTCTTTGTCACATTCAATTATTTTTCTTAAATATGTATTGTAATACACATATTTTTGCTATTTTTTAGTGCACGACTTATTTGCTCACTTTCCATAAAAAAATGATTGCTTGTGATACCATATGGAGCCCATATTAACCCTGTTTAGCCGCAGGGCCGATGATAAGATTCAGCATGTCTGGCAGACCTCTGCTACCACTGCCATGTTGCTGCTGAAATGCAAAGCCAGTGTTCTGGCAGCTGTACAAAACCAACAGATCTGGTTTAAAATTAAAAATGACTGCCAATAGGTCGGTCTGAAAACTGAAAAAGCAAACCAGATCCATTGACTTTGTCAGTGCTTGTTCACGTCTGGCTCCCAAATACAGGAGCCAACTTCCCTCTCCTCTCTGTCTTTCGTATCATCATTTTCTTCCAGAAGGACTTAAAACATGGTTTCTTCCTTCTTCAGTTTAACAGCTTTCTACTACTATCCTGTTTGTCTTAGCGCCTAGACGAAGACAAAATGCAGCTAAAGGAGATGTCTATGTGAAACTTTCATTAGGACACCACAGGCCATAATTCTCCAAGGAACACCCACTCAAACACTCCCCAGGCTACAACATCCCCTAGAGGAACACCTACACCTACACCAAACCTACGCCAGTGCTCCATGTCACCTGGAGCAGTCACATGCTTCTAGCCTCCTGTACAATGCTTTGTCGTATGAAAGAAACATCTGCTTTAAGCTTTCCCTAGGACACAACATCACCTAGAGGAGACAACTACTGATAACCTCAATTTGGAAAGCACTTCACCTGAAGGAAACATGCTCCCCTACATCGCCTAGAAGATACCCCTTCTCCCAACCACCCATAGGACCCAGTAAGAGATCAAGATTCCAAACCTCTCCTAAGACACCATTTCACATTCACTAGCCCTCCCTTAGGACCCGATGACACCATCTCACCTAAAGGAGACCCCTATTGAAACCCACCCTTGTGGCACAACATCATCTAGTGGAGAAGTCTTCTGAAACTTTATCCAGGACTAAACATCACCTAGAGGAAACACATACTCCAAACCTCTCCTACTTCACCATGGCACACAGAAGGGACACATGCTTCAAACCTCCTCTTGGACACATAACCCAGAGGAGAAACCTGTTTCAAACCTCCCCTAGGACCAAATGTCACCTGGAAGAGACACCTAATACAACCCTCCCCTAGAATAGCCTGTTCCATGGAGGACACCACATCACAAAGAGGAGACACCTACACCAACTCTCCCCTAGGGCAGCACGTCACCAGGAGGTCTCGACTCCAAACCTCACTGAGGACTCCGTTTCATACAAATGAGACAAAATCTACATACCTCCCTTGGGATACCACATGCCCCTTAGACGCCAACTAATCCAACCCACATCTGTAGGAGGATTCCATCCTCACTTGCAGTCCAGTACGTGGTACCTCTACTCCCATCCCTGCACCCTTCAGTTCTCGTGCCCAGATCACGTACTGGAGTTGCGGTGAGTGCTTGCCAGATTGTGTCCAGAGAGCTCAGGGGGCAGTTGGTGACCACCATGCACGAATTGCTGGGCAGACATCATGTGGTTTGGGTGGGCGATTCGGTTCATACTATGAAGAACGTTCACCTGCAGAGGCGAAAGAGAGACGGGTGAAAGCAATGAGGTAATGGAAGAAGAGAGAGGATGGGGGAACAGAGGGGTTTACGTAACAGAATTTGTTTTTCAAGTTTGTTGAGTTTCAGTTCCCTCCCATTTCACTGACATTACTAAACATAATGTGAAATGTCATTGGAGAGCACACGTTCATCCCAAGGCAGTGCTTGGCTCTATGTAACAGTTTATTATTGTTACCAGAATCAGTAGTATACATTGTATGGTCCTCTGGAGAATGACATGGTGCGTCAACCTGGCAGGATTTAAACCTGTAAGGATTGTATTAATCCACAAGCCTGCCATCAAGCAGGGCTATCAGCAGCAGCACCTACCATTACTTGTGAATTTTGCTGGCCACACTCCCTGGCTGCTTTCTTGCACAATTCGAGAGCCCTATAGAGACATTTGGTATATAGGGCTGACCACGATCAAGTCCTTGAGGACCGTAAAAGGCAGTAGGGAAATCTCAAGATGTGCATGCCAGCCTTCCTCTGGGAAACCATGAATAGCTGGTGAGGTTTGAAGGCAAGAGCTATCTATGCACTTAAACCTTGGTGGTTGGCTCAGAGGTTAATGCTAAACTATCCAAGATGTATCGCAAGCTGACCTGGATGGCTGCTGCCTGCACAAGGTCCACAAACCTCACCTCCATTACTGAGCCCCCCGGGACGGAGTGGCCTTTATCTTTAAGAAATCTGCACTGGCCTTCATCCTCATTCTCATGGCAGAATCAACAGAGAGGTCTACCCTATTGACTTGCATTCTTGAACCAAGGGAGATGGGTCATCCAGACATGTCTGGCTGAAATACAGGGATGGCCCTTATTTGGACCTACATGGCTGGCACCCTAACGTGGTCTACCGTGTTAACATGTATATCTCACCCATCTCCACTATCCATCATCCTGAGCTGCAAACTGAACCATATGCACTGGCTTTAACCTGGACCTGCCTGGCTGAACTAACTGAAATATCTACCTTACTGACCTTATGGCTGCACCAACAAAATGGCCATCAGGCAAACCTAAACCACCATCTTGAATTTTATGGACGGACTATTAAGTGAATGCAGCAAGATATCGCCTTGATCTCAGATGCCCCAGCTGGAGAAACAACTTTAGAACAATTATGCTTAAATCACTCATCCAATGGGACACCGTCCTGGAGGAATTTCCCTCCCCTGCGTCCAGAAGGGTGCTCAGTCTACATGCACATTCATCACTGGCTTTCTGACCTCTCACACCAAATGCTCTTCTGATAAAGCTTGTTCCCACCTCTTTGCCACTTCCTCATCATTATTAGTATCACAGATATTTGGAAAGTACCTCAACTGTAAACTCGTTGCTGGAGTAGCGACCGTTCATCTCGGTGCAGGATAGGTGGAACTTCCTCTCGTACAGCGCCACCCCGTGGCTGATATGGTAGCGCACCTGCCTCAAAATCTCCTCATAGACCGCTATAGTCTCCACACCTGGAAATAGGAAAAGAAAGGCAGAGTCTGTATAAGAAACAGGTGACATTGACTCCTTCATTGATAGCTGGAGAATCTTCTTGATGAGAGAAAATTATGACTGACACGTCTTGAAGAATGACGAACCATGTCCTTATGTGAGTGGTGCTGGAGATTCTATCATGTACTATAGCCATAACATGGTCCCTGAGTGAGCACAGCTGGAAATTTCAACCTGTGTTATAGCACAGACCCTCACCCTGAGTGACTGCAGCTGGAGATACTATCACATACTCTAGCTTGGACCCCTGAGTGAGTGCAGCTGGAGTTACTATCACATACTCTAGCTTGGACCCCTGAGGGAGTGCAGCTGGAGTTACTATCACATACTCTTGCATGGATCCTACCCGAGTGAGTGCAGATCGAGAGTCTAACAGATGCTATAGTATAGACCCTGTCCCGAGTGAGTGCAGCTGGAGATTCTATCACATACTCTAGCATGGACCCCTGAGTATGTGCAGCTGGAGATTCTATTACATACTCTTGCATGGATCCTACCCCTGAGTGAGTGCAGCTCGAGAGTCTAACAGATTCTATAGTATAGACCCTGCTCCGAGTGAGTGCAGCTGGAGATTCTATCACATGCTCTTGCATGGATCCTACCCCTGAGTGAGGGCAGCTCGAGAGTCTAACAGATGCTATAGTATAGACCCTGCCCTGAGTGAGTGCAGCTGGAGATTCTATCACATACTCTAGCATGGACCCCTGAGTATGTGCAGCTGGAGATACTATCACATACTCTTGCATGGATCCTACCCCTGAGTGAGGGCAGCTCGAGAGTCTAACAGATGCTATAGTATAGACCCTGCCCCGAGGGAGTGCAGCTGAAGATTCTATCACATACTCTAGCATACACCCCTGAGTGAGTGCAGCTGGAGACACTATCTATCACACACTCTAGCATGGATCCTAAGCCTGAGTGAGTGCTGCTGGAGATACTATCACATACTCTAGCATAGACCTCTGAGTGAGTGCAGCTGGAGATACTATCACACACTTTAGCATGGATCCTATTCCTGAGTCAGTGCAGCTCAAATCTAACAGGTGCTATAGCATAGACCATGCCTCTCGGTCAGTTCAGCTGGAGATTCTATCACACACTCTAGCATGGATCCTAAGCCTGAGTGAGTGAAGCTAGAGATACTATCACATACTCTAGCATAGACCCCTGAGTGACTGCAGCTGGAGATGCTCTCACATACTCTAGCATACACCCCTGAGTGAGGGCAGCTGGATATACTACAACACACTTTAGCATGGACCCTAGCCCTGAGTCAGCGCAGCTCGAGTCTAACAGGTCCTATAGCATAGACCATGCCCCTTGGTCAGTGCAGCTGGAGATTCTATCCTCACACACTCTAGCATTAATCCTAAGCCTGAGTGAGTGCAGCTAGAGACACTATCACATACTCTAACATAGACCCCTGAGTGAGTGCAGCTAGAGACACTATCACATACTCTAACATAGACCCCTGAGTGACTGCAGCTGGAGATTCTATCACACACTCTAGCATGGACCACTGAGTGACTACAGCTGGAAATACTATCACACTCTAGCATGGACCCCTGAGTGAGTGCATCTGGAAATTCTATCACATACTGAAGCTTGGCTTCTACCTCTGAGTGAGTGCATCTGGAGATTTTATTATATACTGTAGCTTGGATTCTATCCCTGAGTGAGTGCAACTGGAGAGTCTAACAGGTACTAAAGCATGGACACTGCCCTGAGTGAGTGCAGCTGAAAATGCTATCACAGAAAGTAGCATGGACTCTGTCCCTGAGTCAGCACACCTGGAGATTCCATCAGATACTTTAGCACAGGCCTGCTCCTGAGCGGGAGCAGATGGAGATTTTACAGGTACTCTTGTAAGGACCCTGCCCTAGAGTAAGTGTAGCTGGAGATTCTATCACACACTACAACATGGACTCTTCCCCTGAGTGAGTGCTACTGAAAATTCTGTCAGATACAACACCATGGGTGGAGATTCTAACATGCACCATGGTCTATATACCCTGCCTCAGAGTGAGTACAGCTGCAGATTCCATCAGGTGCTATAGCATGGACTTTGCTTCTGAGTGAGTGCAGGCAGAAATGTTATCTGGTATAGGCTTGCCCATGTCCCTGAGTGAACAGAGCTGGAGACTACACAAGGTACTATGGTCTGAATTCAGCCTCTGAGTGTGTGCAGCCAGAGATTCTATAAGGTACTCTAGGTTTGACCTTGTTACCATGAGAGCACAACCGGAGATTCTAACATGCGCTATAGCATATACTCTGTCCCTGACTGAGTGCAGCTGCAAATTTTATCAGGTGCGTTAGCATGGCCTGAGCTATTGAGTGAATGCAGCTGGAAATCCTATCAGATACTATAGCACGGACTCTGCCCCTGAGTGAATGCACTGAGATTCTATCAGGTACTACCAGTGAGTGCAGCTAGAGATTCTATCACATTGACGGGAACACTGCTGCTGCACTTTTGTTACATAGGGCCGATTTTGCAGCACTGCTGCAAAACCGTCCCCAGTAACAAATCCAGCCCCCACCGGTCCAAAACCGGCCCCCACCCTTCCGGCCCTCCTGGGAAATGCCCAGTGCCCGCTACAGCCAGTCCGTCCCTGACCAGTATGTACATCAAATTAAGTGGCATATAATCTGACGGACGCCTGCTACAAGATCAGCAAAGAGAAAGTAGGTTTTTAGTGCAAGTGTTCTTCTCATTTCACCTCTGTGTATTGTTTCCATACATCTTCCCTGGTGTTACTTTATGTGCAGCCTTGTCCTAGAAGACAATCCAGGCTTCTTTGTCTATATACTGAGAGTGGTTTGGGGCTTTTGTAAGGTAACTGTGCCAAGGATGTTCATTCACCAAAATGGCACAAGCAGTGGAAATGAGATCACATGCCCTTTACCTTCCAAAAAGATCAAAGGGTTGAACCCTTGTGTAACCTTCACCTCTCTACAACCTCTCATGTGCTGCTGAGTGGCTAAAGGCAGGATAAGGAGTAGAAACAACACACAGCTCTTTGAACCTTATTTACTTTCTGTTCTGCTGCTATCTTCATGGCCTCAGGCCAGCGGCAGCAAAGGCAGTACCAGAGATACCAAGGGGGAGCCATGGATAAGAGCTGCTACGCCAAACAGACATCCATGTTTGTGACTTACTGGACCTTTGCCTATCTGTCGTTGAGACCCTTCTTTCCAAGAAATATAAAATAACTCCAGCCTTTTGCTTACAAGTTGTGAGTTCCACCTGAAAAGTATAGCATAACTTCTCTGCTTGGCTAACTACAAGTTAACCTACCCTAGGAAGTGTATGCTACAGTTTCACCCTTTACTGACCACATGGGAGACATCGTTTAGAGCCATGGCACTGACTTTTTTTCCTCATAGTTTTATATAGCGCAAACTTGACGTGAAAGTATCAGATCGCTTTACATGAGCACTAGTTGCGTTACACAAGGGCACATACATTTTTTGTAGGCACAGAATGTTGATGAGTGGGTGACTACTCGCACCCCTCTGATGGAACAGTGCCTCCTGATTTTATTGATACAGAATGTTGATTGTCATTGCCGACACTCGAAGCCGGTTCCCCAGATTAGCGATCGACCGCCCTATCCATGAGGCTACATCCTCTCCACTTTGGAATTGGTGGCTGCTTGTAAATATACCATGAAGGGCTAGAGTGTGCAGCCTCTCCTCACCATGAAGGGTATGAATATAGGGAGGAACAGGTCGGGTGGCTGGTCCTATGCGGCACAATGCAATCACTCCTGAAAGAGGCAGCAGGTTATAAGAATTGAAGACCATAACTGGCTGCAGAACGGATAATATTGGCCTAATTCACAAAGGTAGACTTACACTTTTGTGTACATTTACTGCTTTTCAGTATTCACAAACTATGTGCAGAGTTTTATGACTCTGCACTGCCTATACTTATGTGTACAAAGTTCTAAGCCCCGATTGCACAGTCTTGGGGTGCAAAGAACTCCGCACACATAACTATAGGGAGAGTGGAATTGTAAAACTCCGCACATAGTTTGTGAATACAGAAAAGTAGTAAATGTACTCAAAAGTGTGAGTATACCTTCATGTATCAGGCCCATAATGTTTAAGTAAGGTGTTGTTCCCCTGTCCTTCACCGTACAGCTTAGTATAAATTCCACCAGTGTGCTGGTAACAGATGTATCAAAGAAGTTCGGTGGAGCTAACCTGAAACGGAGACATAGGCGGATGTGTTGATCAGTTCAAGTCCCCTTTGCTGCAAGCTGGCCACATCCGGCAACAGCAGTTTTTCTTTCTCAGGGTCCAAGTCATCTCCAACTAGTGAGACTTCGCAGCTGTCCAAGTTGTGGACAATTTCATCTGACATCCGAGTGTCCGTTACTGCAGAGGAAACAAAAATAAAATTGACAAACTCTGGTCACTTATCCCACTGTACCATCTCACAGGGAATGCACCGACACAACCAAGACTACTAAAAGGGGACTTAATCCCACTTTACCCACCAATGTAACGATTATAGAGATATGGTGTTGATCTTACAATTGTTTTCATGACCTATTGTGAAATTATATCCATTACAAATACTCTTGAAGTCCAAGTCGGTACCACTTAACCTTCAAGTTCAGGGAATATTTCCGGTGCAGATGAAACCTTGATGGGATTTATAAATATAATGTGGTGATGAGATGATAAGTGCTGTAAGGTAGATGGGAGCCCCGATAGTGTTCGATACAATGAACATAAGGAATTCTTTTGTGGACAGTTATGAAGTCATTGTACAAAAGTGGACCTTAGTAATAAGAATGATTTGGGACAAGGGTGTAGTATGGATGTAGCACATTTCACAATAAATAAATTGACTCATAAATTTGAGAACCATTTGCACAGATACTCATGGGTGGAATCTATCAAACATTCTAAGTTAAATTTGACCAGTGGCTTAGTAAATACATTGCTCTAATCTTGTTAGATGATTAACCTGAATAAAGACAATTAAACAAACTCCACTGACTATGTTCTCATTTGAGATAATGTAAGTACACAAATACAGCAGATACCCACCAGCCTCCAGGTCGTATTGCCCAAAAACATTAAGAATTCTAGTCAATAAAATGATATGTGTGGATTAATAAGACATCTGATTCCACAAAAATTCAAAATGTTATTAGTACTCATTAAAACATCTCACAATGTTTGTCTTTTTTTTAATCTTAAATGCAAACCTTGTCTAGTGAAGCATGGAAAGGCTGCTCTTAGTAATGCTGGTATTTGCTTTAGCTCATTGGGGATTTGTAGAGATCCCTCATACTGCTTTGTAGCAGCTTCAAAGTTGTGGTTAAGGCTCTAGCCAAAACCAAAGGAAATGATGGACGGAGTGTTGAACATTGCAAGCACTCACCCCCAGTCAACTGATCTGGGTTTAATCCATCACCTTTGGTTTTTGCTTTGTTCGCCATAAGTTGGCAGGGTATGCTCAGACGTGAGTCCCTTGCTCACTTTGCCACTGGATTCAAGCAAGCCTGGCTGAAGACGGCTGAAATGCCAGAAACCGGTCCTAGGAAGCTTGTTTCCGGTCCAGGGAAGACATGGCTTGGCAGTTCGGGCTGGACTGTTCCCATGAGGCACAGGGTCAGACTGATTTGCATATGGCCGTGTCTGAACTGGGGTGGCAGAGTGGGCTAAAGAACGGTGATGGATTAAACCCAGATCAGTTGACTGGGGGTGAGTGCTTGCAATGTTCAACACTCCGTCCATCATTTCCTTTGGTTTTTGCTAAGGGTCTAGCCTTCAGGTCCCTGACATGGGATTAGCTATGGTACATGTCAGCAGAATCTGATCCTCTGTGGTTAAAATTATTGATCAACAGAATGTTACATTTATAAATAACAACTATATATAAAGCGCAGTATTTTGTTCCTTCACTCTGAATGATTTACCGCACTTCTCAGAAGGGGCCAGGGTCACCTCCTGCCTTGATGGCTGTAATGCTTTGTACGGTTCAGTAGAAGTTCACAGGACAAAGAATGTGTCAATCAAAGTAGCTCTGGCCTGAAGAAGTATGATAACTACATGTGAGACAGGTCAGCAAAAGCTTTCCTTGGCTTCTGGTTCAGGGAATAGATTTGTTTTAGGAATCAAATCTGTTTTTGGATACTCCCACATGCCTGTAAATGGTTTTCAAGTTGTACACACCTCCCCAAGACCCGAGAATACAGAAGGGAGGATATTTAAAATCCCTCAGACTAAATATGTCACAAATGAAGACATGAGATCTGATTATCCTCTGGGCTGTGTGTGAAAACAGTGAACTGTCCTTCCAGTATATATCCAGAACAATTGATGTTGCAGAGATGCATAAAAAAGGGCAATTTTGGGATTAGAAACACATTCTACAAAAGCACAGATCATGTTCCTGTAAATAATGTGTCACCATGGGTAGAAAAAGGAAGGACACCTGATGGTATTGATATCTATTTGAAAATATGAATTACTCAGGGATGTCCATGCCTCTATAAAGGTCATTGTGGTTCATTACTAAAAAAACAATCTTGGTGCAATGAATGATCTGGCCAGTGATAAAATAATGATTATGAAAAATCATATCAGGATGGGAGCTGTGCCTAAGCTAAGTATACCATCAAGTGGGTTGTTGGGCAAAGCAATCCAACAACTTTTATAGGTTTAGAAGATGGGCGTCTTGTCTATGGAAACTGAAATGCTCATAGCAAGACTGGGAGTTCTAGTGAGCCAGTCATAGAGGAATGCTTATTAATGAGTACATTACCCCAAATCATCGGCCATGCCGAGAGCAAACGTGGTATCAAAGAAGTGGAATATCGGTCTCCCCAGACAAACTGAGAAACTACATCTACAGCACGTGGTGGGGAATGTTGAAATAGCTGGTGTGTCTTTGAAGCTAGAGCTGGAAGACTAAAATAAATCTGATATTATTTTGAAAAGGGAAATTTATGTTTAGCTTGTTAGAACATAATGCTAAGCCGAGCCAATCAATAT
Source organism: Triturus cristatus (assembly GCF_964204655.1). Classification (NCBI taxonomy): domain Eukaryota; kingdom Metazoa; phylum Chordata; class Amphibia; order Caudata; family Salamandridae; genus Triturus; species Triturus cristatus. The sequence continues at coordinate 1,691,443,318 of NC_140590.1, forward strand.
ATAACAACTTATCAAGTAAGGGGATACATTTACTGTTCAAGTAGGAGTGCCTGCAATTAGGGTTTGTGTCAGATTCCTGCAGGGCTAAGTGCTAAGCACCTGGTTGAACACCAAGGCCTAAAATAGAGGGAAAAAGGCAATGGAAGACTGGAAAAGAGAGCAGTATGTGCTGGATCAGCAATGAGTAGTAGAGAAGAAGGTACAAGGAAGACTGAGAACTAAACACAACACCCCTTGAGAGTGTTATTCCCGGGCAGTCGATTTGAAATAATGTTTGGATGTGTGACTTCCCAGACTGTGGTGTGACTTCATGCTTCACGATATGACTCCAAATTACCTGTACCAGACCAGCTGTCGTCCTTCTTGGGCTCCACCTGGTGTGAGATAGAGCAAGTTATACGCAGCTCCGGAAACAATGCCACACCATCCTGGGCCTCAAACTCAGAAGCGGATCGGGCAAAGTGGTTGTTCCCGCTCAACGTGATTTGTGGGGTATCTGGCTGCAGTACAACCACGTACCCCTCCACTGGTGGGATGGAAACACAGGACTCTTCACTGAAACACCTGTCAGGGAAAATGGTGAAGAGAAGAATGAGAGAAAGAGATGTTTATGGAGACCAAGACCAGAGGATGACTGGGTGGAAACAAAGCTGAAGGACATGAGGCTCCTATCCTGGTATTGTCCCCCCACTCATGTCTGTTCTTCTGTTCCTTATTTCTATTCCTTTTTCTCACCTCCTCACTGGTGAATCGCTGGACTATTTCCTCACTCTATTTCTAACTTTGTTACCCTTTTTCTGGTTCCCTTGCTGTTTGTCTAAGTTCCACATGCTGCTGCTCCTTTTCTTGCTTCTTCTGTTTATGGTTCTCAGTCGTGTTCCCTGGTCTTTTTGTCTCTTCCGTTACACATGTTGATCTCTACTATGCCTGTTCCTGCCTTTATATGTCCATCTGTTGCACTTATTCCTGGTTCTACATCCTGCGACCTCGCTCTAATCCACCTCTCTTGCTTTTCCTCTTTTCCTGTTCCCTGGATCTATACATCTCTCTTTATTTTGCACCACTTGTTTTCCTGACAGTTTCCTGTATCTATAACTTAGTTAATTTTACTTCTTCTTTTGTTTCTAAGATGTATCATGAATTTACCCCTTCCACTGTTGGTCTCATTCAGGCTCCTCTGGTCTCTAGCTCTATGTTACTCAGTCCTATCCCCAAACTTCTTCCTGTCTCTGCTCTAGCCCTCCCTGTTTCTCTTACCATGGCGATCCTCATGTTTCAGGCTCTGTCGTTTCCTGTATTGTTCTTATCCTCGTGACTGTTTCTGTTTCAAGCTCTGTCCCTCCCTCTTTTAGCTATAATCCCCATTCTTGTTACTATTTCCTTTTCTCTCCCCTTCTTTTGCATCCTCGTCCTTCTTTTTGTTTCTTTCTGCCCTATTTCTTCTTCTGATGCACTTTCTTTGTTCTGCTTTATATTACCTGGCTGTAGTCTTTCCTCCCATGCTCTTCATTATTTTCGAATGTGTTGCCACCTTCTCTCCCCACTTTTTTTCCTCTCTTATTCTGTTCTCCTTCATGTTCGCCTGACCCTGCTACTACCTCCTTATTTCCTGATACTTCCTTCCCTACCTGGCTCTCTAACCTTCATTGTTCTCATCCCTGGTTCATCTCTCTAATTTGCAGCTCTATTTCTCACTGCGTCACTTATTTATGATTCCGCTTCTTCTCTGTTGGCTCTCCTCTCTTTCTTGCTTCTTTACCTTGTTCTTTTACCGGTTCCCTGGCTGCTTCCCTCACTCAGCTGACCTTATTTCACTCCCTTGACATTCTTTATAAACATTGGGCTCACATTTCTTTGATTCAGTGCCATGTCTAGGAAGACATTATGTTCTCAGGTTTATCCCATGGATTGTATCCAATAACAGGATTTGCTGTCCCTGTTCTCACTTTCCACCGTTCCCTGATCGCGTTACAGGTGTTTGGGTCTCAGGGATTGGTGAGTATTCCACTGTACTTACTTGACTGTGGTGGCGAGCTTCAGAGGTCGCACCCCAGGCGTGGCGAAGCGAAGGGAATTCATGTAAGCCACATGCTGAATCGCTCGGTTGAAGGTTTCCACATCGTCCCCCTCTAGGGTCAGCAAGGACTGGGAGGGGTTCACGTGCACCTGCAGGGGGTACCAAGGTTGAGGAGAGAAAAGGGAATCAAAAGAAGTGTGGGTGAAGAAAGGCCAAAGATAAGGTAGGTAGAAACTTAGAGAGAGGCGAGAAGGTGGGAATGGCAAAGGGAAAATGACATAAAAGAGTAAAAAAAGGGATAAAAGGGAAAAGTGAGGGAATGGGATATGAACAAAGGTAAAGACAGGAGGCATGAGAAGAAAAAAGATGAAAAGATAGCAAGGCGAGCAAGAGAGAGGGAAACATGAACATCAAAAAGGGAGAGGAAACAAGGGTTTGAGTACAAGCAATAAGAAACCACTACAAAAAATTGAAAATTAAACAGAAAGGAAGAAGAAGCAAAGTGAATGTTATGCATACACAAGGTAAAAATTATATTTGGACGTGAGAAAGAAAGAGAAGAACGCAGGTATAGAGGTTACAAATCTACCGATTTAAATTTTGGCAGGAGGCCTGCTCGTTTGCTCGGATGGTTGAAGTCATTACCCCAGTCACCCTGGCAGAATAATGCTCTCCATATTTAGAGCTCCCGGCCAGCCCAGTAGGGATCTCTGTGCCTTTAGAGGAGCTGTCGCTGTGGCTGTTACTTTGAAGGCACTGCACTTTGGTCAGTGGGAGTTTGTTATTGAAAAACAATCAAGCATTGGCATAGCCAATAGGTCTCGCTTTTGGGACCTTATAAGTGTTTAGCCATGCAAAAGTTGATGTTGTTGCACCAAGGATATTGTGCTGCATATCTATATACTTATAAGGTCCCAAAAGCAAGACCTATTGGCTATGCCAATGCTTGTTTAAGCTTTCTGTTGTTGAAAGTGATGTGGTTTCCACGATTTAAAACTTAAAAAATAAAATAGGTACACTTCAAGCACAGGTATCCCTTTTGCCCCGTGGTTAATCGCCCTATTAAGACAGGTACACTGGCAGTCACACTGAGAAACACCGATAATCCTTACATTTGTAATGGAAGTCCTGGCAATTACCAGCCCCACTAGGCAGTGCAACTAGGATGACCACTTCCCTCCAGATTATTAAGGCCACAGTTTATGGTTCTGGATGCTTAAGTCTTGTTATACTTCAACTGAACGAATTAGACTGCTAACACATCTAAAATCAATGATTTGTGACTGGAAATGTAAGGACTAGATACGGTGTCCGTAATAACCTGCAGTACAGTGATCAACCTAAGCCCACAACACTCAAAGAAGGTGACCTCAAGCATTTGCGGCAGACAATCCGATTACATTTAACGTAGATCAACCGCTTTTTGGAAGGTGCAGAAGATTTGGAACGCGGATGTCACCCACTCCAGTCTGGGGAAAGCGTTTGGCACTTTGGGAGGGTAAAGCGATTCCAGGGAGGGTAAAGTGATTCCAAGGAGGGTAACAGTCACTCTCTGGATGAGCGCAAGATACACCTAAAGCTCTAACATGAACACAGTTAAATGTTTGCAAGTGAGTGACTAGGAAACCGCATTCTGTTGCGCTCTCCTGAATGATGGAGCACACTGATGCTACAAGCCCAAAAAAATTATATTTGCACCAGCTGTTTGGTCTGCACAATGTTTGCAGGCTGCCTTAAATTGGGTTGGGCGGTACCCTAGTCTCTCGCCCAGGGAGGGGGCGGGGGTTGTGGTAGTGAGGACGACACATCTAGTGAAGGGGGGGGATTTGGGGGTCATCATGACGCACCTTAGGGGTAGAGTTTACAGCTCACCTGTGGAGAAGTGTGTAGTGGGTAGGTCAGCTGGCAGATACCGTGGCAGGGGAAAGAGTCACCCAACACGGAGTTGAAGTCATCTGAGGAAGAGGGTGAGTTGCCCTAATCATCGAACAACAGCCTAAAAATTGGAAAAGTGCTAGAGGAACACATACAGCAGCCATCTTATCCATCTCTGTGTTTGTTGTTACTGTGTTGATGGTATAGACTTCCGCGTAGACATAGATGGCAGCACTGGCGTGCGAAGAGGACTCCAGTATGTGTGAAGGAGGCGACCATGTTTGAATGTGCATTTTGTGGCTCATAGAAAAACGTTACACAACAGAAAAGTTGTGAAGCTGTAGAAATTACTAATATTAATTTAAAAAGTAGTGCTTCAATACATTATTATGTTTAAAACAAGGTATTGATTAATTTTTTTGCGCGCAGTTACTTTTGATAATGTGTGCAGGGGTTAATGTAAAAAAGTTAAGCTCTATCTTCAGGAACCTTTCTGTGCATGTTCAGAGAATCACAAAAGTTCATTTTCACTTATTAGGGTTTGAATTTGTGACCAACTATATTTGCCAGTCTTATCCAAGGACTTTAAAATACGGGCTTTAAAATATGGGCGTCTACAACCTGAATCGGATGTTGGCATGATATACTCGTCTACTTTGACACTGCCTGTCTATTGCAACACATCAATTAAATTACTTTGTGGTAACGCAAGGCGAACTACGAATGAGTATGCCTCATGGCAGAGGAGGGCTGCAGGGGGGTCCTTCAGACGCGGAAAGTAGATATGAAGCACACCATAAGAGGGCGCCATCCAATCCGTAGCCTCATTGCAGAGCACACAGCAAGTGTGACACTTATGCCAAAGCCTAATTGCCAAGACCATTTTAGGTGAAAGAATGTGAAGGACGTACACAACTGTCGAAATACTGACAGCACCAAATTAAAGAAAATAAAATTCTGCATTTGCAGGGGAGGAAAGTGGATGTGTGAGAGAGCAAGCATGGTGAAGGGATGATAAAAGTATATGCAAAAAGAATGAAAAGACAATGGGAGGATTTGGGAAGATTTTTAAAGAAAATGGTGCAAGTGGCTAACAGCGAGAAACTGAAGTGGTGGGAAGTGGCAAACAGGAGTGACTTAGACACTACAAAGGTCACTATCCTTTCCACAGATCTAGTAACAGAAACTTCACAGAGAGGCATCCAGATACCGATCAGTGCTTAGATTTATATGCGAGAAAGTGGGATACACTTGACAGTAGAAAGGCACTCTAAACAGATAGAAACCATAGAAATGTCACATGTTTTACTATACAAAAAATACAACGATTGGCGTTGGTTATATTTCCTTTAGCGCTCCTACAGCCTTCTCTCAATCCAATGCACTCCCACAATACAGCGCTCCTACAGCCTTCTCTCAATCCAATACACTCCCACAATACACCAATCTTACCCCATTATAGCATGTTAACTAACAAATTAGCGCAGCGTGCCACATAATAAATGTGCTTGACTCAGCCACCTCAAGAACTTAGCTCCAGACAGAGGATCTTAAAAATCCTGTCACTCAGATTTTGCTAGCAACTCTACTTCACTTCTAGAACTGAAAACATTGAAAGCCAATCGGAAACTTTGTATGAGCCGGAGTGCATGGCGGCAACCGAAAGGAGCAGCCAGCCGTAGCTCATTCTCAGCATAAAGCCTACAATTGGTTACTGAAAGAAAGGGCTACACCCCGGAAATGGTGGCGCGAAATATTATTGAAACGCACCGCCCTATTCCCCCGGAAGCAAACGCCCCTGAATATCCTGAACTGTTTCCATAAGTTGCAGAATCGCCCTTCTTTGAGAAAACAAAATTACGACGGAATTGTACATCTGGCGTTGTATGGATAGGGAAAAAAAACACCGCGCGGCCATGAAAGTGACACGGCCACACGGCCTGCGAAAGTGAAAGTGATCGCGATCAACGGAGGAAAGACAGATGGCGGCTGCGTGCGTGCACGTTCATGTGCACGCAAGCTTTAGGCCACCAAAAGCCTGTGGCGGTACTTTAAAAACCCACCTACTAAATGTCTCGCAGAGCAGCACATGCGCTGGCTCAGGCGAGACCTAAAAACTATCGACCCCTTCCCCCACACCCTGTGAGTTTACTCCCAGGGTGAATCAGTTAATTTTGTTTCTATTCTGTACCACCAGGTTTTTCCTCGCAGTGATGACAGAACAAAATACATTGTACTGTCTACTCTAAATAGGGCAAGCGGTCTGATGCCCTTACTTTGATGGCCCTACTCCTTTGGCCCATTGGAGTAAGGTTCGTCCTGTGAAGAAAGTATGGCAGCACCGTCAGAAAGATCATGGGATGCTAGACTCATAATAGAGCGGACAACCAAAACTTGATAGACAAGGCACTTCAGCACACGTGGTGGAGTACCCTGTACACCAAACCCTAAATCGACCCCAAAGTAAGCAAAGAGCATATCACACAAAAAACATCAGCTCATGTAGGAAATTGAAAGTTTCCATGCTTTTGATGATAGTCACAGGAACCTTACCTTCATTCCTTTCCCTAGGCTGTCAAAATCACTGTAGTCCAGCCCTTCTCGACAAGCGTACAAGCACTCTATCACTTCTCGACTTTCCAGTTTCCCAGGACGAACGGTAAAGCCGGACAAGTAGCCGTGGAAGTACCTCTGAATCTGCCGTGTGTCACCTAAGAACAGCATGAGAAGGTTCAGCAAAGGAATGTTGGGAGAAGTAGAGGAACTGAGTGGGAAAATAGGGGCGTGTGAGTGGTCAGGAACCAAGCTTAGGAACTGAGGTGGAAAATAGGGGCGTGTGAGTAGTCATGGACCATGCAGAGGAACTGAGGGGGGAAATAGGGGTTTGTGAGTGGTCAGGAACCAAGTAGAGGAACTGAGTGGAAAAATAGGGGTGTGTGAGTAGTAAGAAACTAGGCAGAGGGACTGAGTCGGGAAATAGGGGTGTGTGAGTGGTCAGGATCCAAGCAGAGAAACCGAGGAGGAAAATAGGGGCGTGTGAGTGGTCTGGAACCAAGCAGAGGAACCGAGGGGGAAAATAGGGGCGTGTGAGTAGTCAGGAACCAAGCAGAGGAACTGAGTGTGGAAATAGGGGTGTGTGAGTGGTCAGGAACTGAGGCAGAAAAGAGTAAAGTAGAAGTTACAAGAAGATATTTAGTTGTTGAGAGAGAAAGAAAAGGATCAGAAGAAAAAGATACGGGGGGCAAGGAAAGGACTGCTAGAGAAAGAGACAGCAGAACACTGGTGGGAGATAATTAGACAGTGTGCAGGGAATCATAGGATCAGAACAGGGAGGTAGCCGGATAAGGCCCCAGTTTTTCAGCCTTCTACGCACCTGGCAACACCTCAGTGGAATTCTCGTCGACTTTGTCTTTCTTCTTCTCATCTGCAAGAAAATATGGTTTTGATATTTTTTAAAGGATTGAAGGAAAGACCATACCCTTATTTGTAAAGTTGTAAATTACCACTGCACAGAATTCCACCCTTGGTTTTTCCTGCCTCTGCGGTGGGCAAACGAGGGAAGCGACGAGGTGGAGTGGTTGGAGCTAGGGTTATAAGGTGCCTTATGAGGTCTAGCGGCCATAAGTGATGCACATTGTGATGACATGGCGCAAAAATAAATCAGGATTTCTCCAGACGTATGAGTCTGGGAAAACAAGACAGAAGTATTGTGCAAACAACACACGGGTAAATTGTTTTAACTAACAAGTCTTTCCTATAAGTAAAATAGCAAACACAGTTTAAAACAGAAGGGATGAGTGACTGACCTTCTAGTAAATTATGAGCTCAAATTAAGTTACAAGTCGCTATCCAGGGGAGTATCCGCGCACAGGAAGTGGACTGCTGATATTCACAGGATGTGACCTACAGAACGTGAGGGTGGTGTGCTCAGATCAGGTGGCCACTAGCATTCTTGGAAATTGCCAGCTCACAGAAAACTAAAGTATGACATTCAGGGAAGTAGGAAGTGAGAGCTGTGGTGCAGCGGCAAGAGCAGCTGCCTCCGGAGGTGGGGCTCACAGTTTGATCCCCAGCGCCGGTGGCAGCTCAGCTCACCATCATGTGACTCTGGGCAACAGCTCACTTAATTTCCCCGACGCCCCTTAGTGCCTTGAAACCTTAAGAGGTGATATGTTTGCGCTTTACAAATATGGATAATTATTATTTGCTCTCATCTCACGAAATTGCCCACTCCCAGGAAAGGATCCTCCAACACAGTGAAAGTTGCTAAATAACAAAAGGTTATTTAAGGACATTTACAAAAGTAGTTTGCTCACAGCAAATACATCTTGACATTCAGGAAGGTCGCCTGATCACAGGAAGAAATATACTGATAATCAGTGAAGAGGCCTGCTCCCAGTAACTGCAGCGGCGGCCCGTGCAGGTAAGAGCGGTGGGCCAGATGGGGGTGAAGAGGGAAGATTCATTATTTATTTAATTATCCCTCGTGGTCATCTGTCGAATCCCCCCAAACCGGCCCCACCGCCCCAACGCTCTTACCTGCACGGGCCCCTGCTAAGTAACTGACCCTTTAACATTTTGGGGAATGGCCACTCAGAGGAAGTTATATATTGACATTACAGGAGGCGGATGGCTCCCAAGTACTGGCCATGTGACTATAAGAAGAATGGAGTGTTCAGAGGACGGACCCAAATCAAAGACATGGCATGTCCACTGGAACATACATGTGTGCCTTGAAGGCAGCAACCTGCTCACAAGAAGTCATCTGCTGACATTCAGGGATAAAGGCCTGATTTGAGATTAAGGAGAGCAGACTTTTTTAAGGTAATCGAACCTTTGGCATTCTGGCAAAGGCCTGTTCAAAAAAGCAATTCACAAACAATCATAGGAGAGGGCAACACAATGCATTGTGTTGATAATATTCAAGAACATTGGCTGCTCAAAATTTAGAGCCATAGCGTTATAATAGGAAATAGGCACCTGAAAACATGGATGACGATTCACCAAGATGGCAGAGATAGAGGAAGTGATATCACACACACTTTGACCTTAATAACATCACAGGAAGTGACATCATATGGTCTATGACCCAGGAAGTGATATCACATAACCTTAATCCTGATGGCATCACAGTAATTGACGTTGTGGAAGTTCCATAATAGCATGATTAATATAACAACAAAACATATAGAAAAGTCTATTTTAGACACCACCTATATGAAGGTGCTGACATCTTCTTTTAAAGTAATGGGCTGTGATAATCATCGGCGTCTCCTCTGCTAAGGCAGAGGAGTATCGCCCCACTGCTTTGAAGCAGTGAAAGAAGGAAACATAAAATGATAATAATTTGAGGGTATGAGTGGTTTGCCCACTCCAAGTGTGCATTACAGCCTGCATGGAGAACAAGCCCAGGCTCCTATTCCCTGGCTGAGCGCCAACCACGGCGCTCAGACCAAGCACAACGCTGCATTGCAGCGTTGTGATAGGCTCAGGGGCAACTGGGTGCTTTCTGTTCCGACACCAGGGGACATACGGAGACGGAGACACGGAGAAGAGACGCGGCATCAGGTAAGTGTTTTTTATTCTTTTTTAAACCCCCTTACTCTCCTCCCGCCCCCGATCCCTGACGGCCAACACTGGTAATACTTGTCCTGAGATCCAGTGTACGAGCAACACGAGTGAACCAGGCCTCTTCTAAATTATATAAATAACCATAGGCTCTGAAATGGCACTGAATCGGTATTCAAGGGGAAGATGTACGAATGCATTTATGGTCACAAATCATGAAATTTAGTAAATCACCGGGTTTGCGGCCAGTAAATGTGTTTTTCTAATGTACAAAACTTATTTAGTGATTTAGTAAAAGGGCTTGTTTTTTCCTTAAGGAAAAAGAGATACATAGACAAAATAAGGTTTGCTTTATTTAAAATCAATCACAGATCTGGTGGTCTCCTGACCTCAACAGTCCACCATTCCTGTGAGGACAACGAATCGTAGAGGGTCACAATTTGCAACCTACCTCATTAATAATGCAGATCGGATTCAGACCTATTATGATTCAGATTTTTAAGAAGAAACCTATCAGTACAGAGTTCAGTTCATAAAAATCCTTAAAAGTCACAAAAATACTGATCTCAAATTGCGACCAATATTTTGTGACCAGTAAATAGTACATATGGTCCCAAGTCCTTTCATGGTGTATCAAGCCAATTAAACCTGACGGTATCCACGGGTGACCCCATTGTATTCTAAATGTGCCATGGGTGCCCTCATATGTCAAAAATGACCTCCATTGTGACAGTTCCATCATTGGTGTCCCTATTATGCCATGCCTGCCCCTCAGGCAAAAAGTACATACAATATGCCAGTACCAGGATTTTGCTATTAATGCCATCTATATACCATGAGTGACACGTATGTCAAAAATGATCTTTATTATGTAGAGGCCAGCATTTCAACATGGTCGTCGCACTCTAAAATTCCACATTTCTTTCGCTTATGATAAGAAATACCACCCATATGCTACCAACATTATACTGCTGATGCGTCCTATGCCAAGAATTTCCTCAAGTATGTCAACATCAGCATCTTTCCAGAGGTCCCCATACGCCAAGAACTACCTATTGTGCACTAGTAGCAGTGATTTACCCAGGTATCCATTATGCCCAAAATTACCTCTAGTATTCCATTGTCTGTGTTTTCTCAAAGGTGTCTGCCATGCTAAGAAATGCCTTCAGTATGCCAGTGCCAATATTTTACCATTCGTACCTCTATAAACCAAGGATTGCTCTCAGTATGCTGAGGCCAAACGCAGACTCACAAACGAAACACCACATGCATATTCACGCTCACTTACAGTCACTCTCACACACATATTTTCACTCTCACTTACTTATTCACATTCTCTTGCACTCATTCATTCTCTCTCATTCTCTTGCACTCACTCTTACTTACTGGCAACTGCAACTGAGTAGCATGAGTGGGGAGAATAGAAAAAATACATAACAAAAAATACTTACCTTGCTGCTGGACCGCCGCCTCGCCTCGCATCATCCTCTTCTCTTCCTGCTTGAAGCAGGAAGCACAAACAGGCTCCCATAGCCAATCACAATGTGCAATGCAGCATTGTTATTGGTCTGAGCACTGTGGTTTGGCGTTCAAACAGGCAGTGGGAGCTTGTGCCTTTTCCTCACCAGGCTATGTATTACAGCCTGGTGGGGAACATGCAAAGTGTACATGACTGTTTGGCCAGGCCAAGTCATGCCCACTTAAGTGCCCACCACTCCTCCCCTTGCTGACTGTGAAACAGCGAAGCCCTGCCCTGCCCCGTAAACCGGAACAATAAAATGATAATACCATAGTGTTGTTATCATTTTATTTTGACATTATCCACTGCTCAAATTGCAGTGGGGCTACGCTCCTCCGCCTTAGCGGAGGAGCTGCTACTGCTCTTACTTTCACTAATTTATTCTCACTCATTCATATTCACTCTCCTTCATTTTTACTCTGACTTGTTCATACTAACTCATGCTCACTTTCAGTCACTCTTTCTCTCACTTCCTCATTCTTGCTCACTTTCCCTTATTCGCACTGGCTCTGAATCCCTCACTCTCACTTATTCATTCACACTCACTCGTTCATGTTCACTTACTCTCACTCACATTACCTTGCACTCACTCTTACTCTGTTATTCTTACTCACTCTGACTCATTCCCACTCACAATTACACTCATTCACACTCATGTTCATTCACACTCTAAAACTCCCTAACACTCCTTCTTAGTCATTCACTTTTCACTCACTTGCAGTCAGTGTTACTTTTACTCACTCATTATCATTCACTCTTGCTCACTCATATTCATCGACACACAATCTTACTCATTATCACTAACTGTCACTGACTCTCATTCACTTTCATACACATATGCTCACTCATATGCATGGACTCTGTCACACAAAAACACTCTCACCCGCAAGCTTAACACAACATACATTGAAAGCATTTTTTTTATTTATCACAGCTCCCTCTTAAGGTCCTGTTCTAACTCCTGGTGCTCCATTTTTTATTAACCTAACATTGAATAATAGAATATCATTCACTATTAGTTTAATAAACGAATGACCAGCAAACAAGGAGAGCGGAGTTTCGAGGACCATTAGAGCAAGCTGCCCCTGTGTTCTTGGCACTGATTTTGCCATATCTGAAGAAAATGATCTCAAAAGAAGAATCAGAGGTTACTAGCGACAACTGCGACCCCTGGCAAACCCTAAATGACAACCATGACTTAGATTAATGGGCGTGGCCTGCTCACAGAGAGTGACATGCTGACGTGAAGTAGAGTGTCTGATAAGAAGTTAACCACTCACATTCAGAGGAGTAGACTGCTTACAGGAAGGGACCCTCTGGCACCCATGTGAGTGACCTGCTCAAAGGAAGAGATGGGTAAATATTCAAGGAAGTGGCCAGGTCACAGGAAGTAACCATCTAACATTCAGGGAAGTGGCAAACTCACTGAAAACGACCTGCTGATGTTCATGTAAGGGACCTGCTCACTTGACATGGCCTGTTTCCCGCAGATATTGGCATTTATCACTGTGGAGCCATTCGCCTTACCATGCATACATTTCTTTGGTTTTGTAACAGCTTAGCCAGCCTAAGCTTTGTGACCACACAACAAAAGCCTTGATATGGCAGGTGGTCAGTGCTTAATTTGAGCCGGTGGTTTCTGGTGCTAGGCACCGGCACTTTATTGTCAACGCCAGCGCTTGTGACAGTCTGCCACAAGGTGGCGCTGTCTGGCTACCACAACAACAGTTTATTATTAATTTAGTATACATTATAATTAACTATTACCTAATGCCCAAGCCATTCTTATAGCTTTGGGGGCCTGAAATAGTCCGAATTGTCAAATTTGTAGGAGTGTAATGGTTAGTAGTAGTGTTGTTACCATCCTTGGCAGCATGGCAAGGGCAATGTGTGGTGCAAGCTGCAGTGGCCTTCTGACGAGACCCCTGGCACTTTTATTTTTACAAATTAAGCACAGCAAGTGGTGCCCTATGAAGTTATTGCTCAAGATAGTCACCTGTCCAGCAGGCTCCAATCATCAACCGGGTCTCGTGCCTGGGAGGACGAAGCATGCCGTTGTCATGAATGAGTGCTGGGTCGTAAGACACGCCATCCACAAACAGAGTCACTGTGGGGAATTCCAGGTTCAAGGCGTAGTGGTGCCATTCATCGTCGCAAACCTAGAATGCAGGACATATGGAAGGAAAGATAAACATTCAACGAGAGAGTGGAAGAGGCATGGACTGAGATGGAGGAAAATATGTAGGGGAAAAGGAGGAGAAACTGGAAATAGGCTCATTATATTTTGAAGACTATTTTTAGAGACATTCAGGAGCAAATGTAAAAACCTTGAAGAGCAATCTATAGCGACAATAAATGGCATGGCATCAGATGCAAACAATATTAGGAGGCCAGCGAGGACTAATTCTCAAAATGTTCCCAAAAAGTAGGCAATGCAGTGCTCCTAGATGACAACCCTAATACTGTGGGGCTTTGGTACCTTCTATGTCTTCTCTTTATGTCTATTTAAAGGATGAGACAACTAACTGATATTAAAGACACTTAGGGCCTGTATACGATGGCGGTGAACCCGCCACCGAAAGGCTGTGGGTGGCGGGTTCACCGTCAACGTTTGGCCATTTCCCAACTACTAGATTGTGATGGCGGGCGGTGTGCTGGCAGGCGGAAAGCCCAAACGCCATGAGTCCAACTGTAGCAATCGTTCCGATTGCCTGTCGGACCGCCCAGCATCCCCAGAATGGTGGTGGTGCCTAGCAGGCACCGCCCGCCTGTTTAGGATGCAGGAGCCCCACCAGCCTTTCCATGGCGGTTCAACTGGATGGACTTTAGGGGCTAGTTGCGGGCCCCTCTTGCCGCCGGGCACTTTGAAGTTCCACTTGGGGGACACCTATGGTGCCGCCCTACATTTCCCTGAACGCGGTGCCTGCCACATAGTGCAGGAAAATGTTAAAGGTGCATTTTTAACATTGTGACAGGTGCTGCAGCTAACTTGCTGGGTAAAGAGCTTCTCTGGTAATTATAAAGCTAAGGAAGATTGAGTTGAGGGTATTAGAGTGCACCTTGGAGAAAAATGTGTTTTTCATTATAAGTGGATACATTGAGAAACAGCCCTTTGTGGAAGGCACTTGGCCCTGAAGGCATCCCTACAGATCATATTAAATATGACACAGACTTACGGCCCCTGTTGTTCTACATTTGCTAAATGCTGTGAGCAGGAATATTATACCTTGTCGCAGTTAGTTATAGCTTCAATTTTTAACAATGATGCTATCTGCCCATTTTCTTATTGAGTCTATGATTAAGGTGCTTAGGTGCACCCTGATGAAACGATGTAAGAGAGGGAGACAAGTATACAAATAGAGATATATACTAGAAATAAGTGTAGCTTGAAGGGTATCTGACATAAAGCTATTGAGTTAAGATGGTGAAAGTTTAAGAAACAGATGCAGAAAGTAAGTGGCAGAAGAAGACAGGGTATGAAAGAACAAGGCATAGGCAGACATGGAAAGCATTTGAAGCATGTGACTGAGAAGGAGAGAAGGGAAAAAAGGAAGTTGATAAACAAAGAAATATGCAATGAAAAAAGGAAAATCAAGGAAGGGGCACTGATAAGGGTATAAAAGAGGAAGGGAAGGATTGGTAGTGAAAAAGGAAGGTGTAGGGGAACAGAGCTTACATGCCTTAAATAGTAAGGCTGAAGAAAAGAAGGAAGCAAGAAAAAAGAAATGAAGGATGGGAGAGAATGAAAAGATGAATGATGAGAAGCAAATACAGAGTAAAGAAGAAAGGAAGTAGGAAAGGTGGCAAGATGAAAGAATATGGGTTGAGAAGAACAATACATTGACTAAATTGAGAGAGAGCAGACACAGCGAGATTGAGGTTTCTACAGGGTCAGAGCAGGTGGTAGATCCTTCTCCTACCTCGCAGCCCAGACCTGGAACGAACTCCCCCTTCACATCCGACGAACCCCAACACTGCACCAGTTCAGAAAGGACCTCAAGACCTGGCTCTTTGAATGACCCCAATGGAGCTGCTCACACCCCTTCCCTCAGCGCCTTGAGACCCTAACGGGTGAGTAGTGCGCTCTACAAACCTTGGTTGATTGATTGACTGATTGATTGAGGTTGAAAACTCACAAGGACAGAAAAAGAGGAGAATGAGAAAGAAGAAACCATGGCTGGTAACAGGAAAGGTAGATAATTGACACTAGTAGGTGAGAAGAAGAAGCAAGACCAGTAGTGCGGCTAACAGAACAGAAGGTCAGTGGTAAGTAAGGATAAAAAAGGGAGAGTGCGAGAAGGAACCATGGTAAGATAACGAGATGAAATCATGGTAGATGAGGAGACAAGGACTATTGGTAGCTATGGCGAAAGATATGAAAAGAGAAGTAGCCTTGGTGGATAGGAAGGAGAGAGGATAGGGAACCTTGAAAGATAAACAGGTGGAATTTGGTAGATAAGGGGGAGAGACTTTGACCATTGGTAGGTACAAAGGAGCAGGAGAAGAGAGAGAAAGGGCATTGATAGATAAGGGAGGAGAACGGGGTAAAATAGGATAATTGTCAGATGAAAGGAAAAAGAACATTGGCAGATAAGGATGACACAGGAAACCTTGACACATAAGAGGGAAAAAGGGACTCTTGATACATAAATAAAGAAAGGAATGGAAGGAAATAATTAAGCTTGGTATACAGGACAGAGAGGAGAGAAAGAGCCAAGAAACATTTATAGGTAACAATAACAGATCTTTTTAGACAAGATGACAGTGAAGAGGAGGAATTTTATGGTATGATTTGCTGTTGCGCAGAGCTCAGGGGCATACTAAAGACCCCCGCAACGCCGGCAGTGCGGGGGGGCAGGTTTACCCATACTGGAGGGGGCTCCCTCAGCCCCTACTGATGCAAGTGAGAGGGTCCCCCAGCATATCTTGCAGGGGAGCCCCCTCATGTTTTGTTACTCCACTGGCAGACATGCAACAACACCGCATCTAGTCTGCTCAATCTGGGGTTTGCTGCTTGTTTTGGGGTAATTTTTGCTGAAGTTGCTTTTGCCAACATGACGGGAGCACTTTTCATACTGAAACGATTGAAGGCTAGCCTGCCATGCTAAGTTGGCATGGTTGAGCGGTCAGCTATTTGTTTTGTTTTTTGGAAACAAAAAAGCAATCGCCCCAATGCTGTGAGAATTTGTTCCAATATTTGATCATTTTATGCGAGTTTCTAGTCCACTGCATTAGAAAAAGCAAATGGAAATGATGTTAGAGAGGATGCCTCTTCGTGCCATCTCACTGGTGGATGGAAGGAGTGGAGGCCTTTTTCTATGTCCATATCAGCAGCAGCCCCAAAATGAAAGACTATGTTTCCTACACCTTTAAATGAGTGGGTGAACCAAGAAGAATTTATGGTAGCTGTCCCAAAACCACCTTGCTCTAAAGAAGACCTTTAGTAGATAAGATGGAGGAGAAGAGGGAATGCCACTTGGTGTATCACTAGAAAGTAAAGAAAAGGTATTTAGTAAAAAAGGAGGACATAAGAAAATGTGGTGGATAAGGAGAGAGATAGAGTGCCAAGCTTAATAAGGAGAGGAAAGAGAAGAAAATGCCATAAGGAAGAGGACAGAAGGATAAATCCATGGTAGAGGTGGGGTAGTAGAGGGAAGGTACATTTGTATATGAGAAAGGTCTAGAGAAATGAAACCCTAGTAGTCAAGGAGATTAGAGAATGAAGCCAGGTATATACAGGCCAAGTATAATACCTGCTCCAGCTTCCAGAGGAACTTGACCGGACGAGCGCTGTCCACCAGTGACCAGTACAGGAAGGAGATGCGGCATCCGTGGACAGCCAGGGAGTAGTGTGAGTAGCTGTCCTCTGGCAGGAGATAACAAATTCAGGCATGTTATGAACAACACATGAGTACCTTGCACATTGAGAGCAATCAGAGAGATGTTAAGATCTCAGAGACACGGACCACCCAAGAATACTGTCATTGATAGCCCTGGTGGACTTCAGATATTATACAAGAAGTAGGTCACACAACTGAGCGAATGTATCACTCCTTCAAATAAATAGTACACACACACACACACACACCTGAACAAGTATATCACAAACCCTTGAACACTAAAATGCTTAATTCCTGGAATTATCTCCCTCTAAGCATCCACCATACTTAACCTTCCAATTATGTGCCAATAGGCAGCCACAGTTCAATAATGCAGGCTGGATGTCTCACCGCAAAGGTTGCCCTACAACAACAACAGCTGCAATGACCACACAACTCAGTTCACCAAATCCCAATCACCTCTTCTTATGCAACATCATGTGTCAACCTGGAAAACGTGGAACATCAAAGCCATTTTCCTAATTGTTGAACAGCGCTTATAAATAAATTTGTCGGAGCACCTTTTTCATGATCTTATCAAATTGACTGCCTAGAATTTGTGGACTATTTGGGAAGTTTGGGTACCAGCTGATGAGTCACACCCCAATTGAATGTATTTTGTTTGAGGTCACAATCAAACTTCTACAACAACTACTCTCTGTAAGCTAGAGAAATCACACACAAAAATGTCAAAACTTTGACATAATTATAGCCGAAGAGAGGACAATTTTATACAAAAAGCCTATCAAATTCTCCCATGGCATCAAGGTGTTTTCCTGCTCATCTAAACCCTTAAAATCAAACCAATCCTGTTAAAGAAGCTCTTAAATAACCACAAAAATGTAAAGGGCTCCAATAAAATCAACCTTGTAATCAGTATGCTCCAAAACCTACACTAAATTCCAATCAGAACCGCTTATCAAATCACGGTATTTGCAAATGCAGATACCACGCTGCTCTTACTCAAAGAAGCAAAAAATGTGCAGCCATTGGTATTTCTTCATTGTGCCAAATTCCTGAACTGAAATACCATAGGCCCCACGTTTCATTTCTCATAACAATGAGGCAAAGGAATAATCACACTACTTCCCATGTTTACTGTTTTCTGATTCTGAGAAAAACTCCTTCATATGCTTCTTCCCTCCCTAGCTCAGTCTCTTCCCCGCGATCAATATCTGTGACACCCACACTGCAAAACCCCAGAGCACACAGTCTTTGCTCCCCCACCCAACATCTTGATCACATTATTTACAAAAGGCAATGACAGAGTAAGGTTGGGTGTGTACTGGGGTTATTAGGTGATCAGACTTTGATGATTGGTTCCATGATTTTTAGGAAGAGAATATACAACACATCCATATGGATGCATCATAGATCCAAACATGTACATCTGAGCATCAACATCAAAATATATAGGTAAAACCAAACAAGTATATAGCTTACTCAAGCAGCTATATCCCTGGGACACAATGCATTCCACAGTGAGAAGCATCCAACCTGACTCACCGTTTTTAATGGTGTTGCAGATGATGGTCTCCTCTTCCTTCTTCGGCTTGATGGGGCTGACAGCATGCTTCATCCACAGGGAGAGTGTGAAGTGGTCGCTGAGGCCCTCCTGCACCATCCCCGGGGGTACAAGCGTGGACTGGGTCCCGTTGAACCAGTAGATCACGCTGCTGTCCTGGCTGTAGTGGACCGACAGCCCAGACGTCCAGTTGTAGTGTGGACCTATGGTGGGGAGGAGGTCAACTTCTCCATTGGAAGCCCCTAGGGAGAATAAAGGATGACATGATGAAGAGGAGCCAGTGAGGGTACAGTAGGAGGATGGGAAAGAATAGGCAGGCATCAGTGCATAGAGGTATAGAGGAGAGGGAATACAAACAAACACAGAGAATAAGAGAGAGAGAGAGGAGGTGTGCTAAGAGCCCTTGCAATGAGTGGGAAGAATAATTACTTAGGAAAAGACAGAATTAAAGGAACATCAAACTCTCATTTTAAAAACACTGCATACACTCAACCTTGCATTGATTTATGTCAGTATTCAAGAGGATGGAGGTCTGGTGCAGCTAAATAAAGTCTTAAGAACAACAAGAACAACTTCAGGTCAAATAAATGTAAATGCTGTGGGAAGTTTCCAAAAGTGTAATACTAAAAACAGAAAGTGAGAGATGGCCATATTCTTAGAAATGCTTTCAATGGAGGGCCCTAAATGACCGTTTTTATCAGGAATATGTTCCTATGTTATAAAATACCCTTAGAGAAATTTCTATAACATGAGATAACGCAACAATCTATGGGATATGGGACAAAAACTTTTAAAGTGGGGGACCTCACAAGACAAATATTACTATTGCAGAAGGCCCTTCAGTACATATACATTACTATAGCTGGAGGACAAATGTGTACAGAAAGTTTTATATCAGAATAACTGATAGGATGGTTGTACTCTTGATTATCGAGGACAAGGATTTCCTGGCGCACTAATATCATGGACACGATATTGAGGGAGAAAATATCAACAGGTAAGTTCACAGAGAGAAGTGTACATCTACTGTTCCTAACTCCACATCTATGTACCTTGAAGATATATGTGTCGTCGAAGAACGTAGTTGTGAAGCTAGGTAGAGAGAATCTACATATACTTAGCTTTTGATATTTTTTCCCTTGATATCTTTCCACCATATTACTGTCCCACCATATTCTGGACTTCATATTCCACCTCATAGGGCATGTGACTGTGGTTCCTAGAAATGCTAGAGATGTCCGCACGAACAGCGGATATTTCTAAATATGGCGGGTGAAGTACCTGCTCAATGGTGGAAGTAAAGTACTACACTATGGCCAAAATAAATATTCCGTCCGCCAAAAAATAAATCAGCTGATGAATTCTTTGCTTTGAAGGATATTTAGGGTCATCATGAGTATCCCCAGGTAATGGTGCTTGCATTACTCTGGAGGGTTTTATGTGTAAATCACAAGAGTAAACAACTTTGTCTATCTTCCATTCCTAACTTTAGATCCAATTACTGACACTTTTAATAGATATTTGAGATGTGAGCATAAGGTCTTACTTATACACATGGTTCATACAATGTTTTAAATCCTTTTGAAATATTTCCAAAAGGTAGCTCAGTAGGACACACATTTTGAATCATATTAATTAAAGTCACAAGTTTCAGCATCAGTGCTAGTAAATTAATTTTTAAAAACAAGCCCTGGTCTTTATTTACACCATCCTTCTTGGACTGGATTTTTCTTGGCTACAGCCTTATAAGGTGCAGTAAAATGTCATCTAGTCTACGTTTAACATAGCAGAGCTAGAGGAGCTTCTGACTGAGGAGAAATGCACACTAGTAATGGTGATAACTCTGGTAATGAAGGAAATATACCAGTAAGTTCTTTAAACAATTTACATTGCACAAGAGGTGATACCATACGACGTCCTTAAAGGGCACTGTCTAATGCATTAAAGTTAAAGTTAGGAAAACATAAGGAGGCGCAGAAACAAATGAAATTCAATAATAAAACCAATAGAGTAGTATTGTAAGGTTGCTCCACCAAGGCTTGAACAAACTCCTGTCCCGCAGAACAAGTGCTTAATTTGAGCCGGTGGTTTCCGGTACTTGGCAGGGGCACTTAATTGTCAGCACCGGCGATGGGACAGTCTGCCACAGGGTGGCACTGTCTAGCTAATTTAGAGATGATCACAACAACAGCTAATTATTAATGCTATATTCATTAAAAATGACTATTACCTGGTGCCCAAGCCATTCTATAGCTTTGGGGGCCTGAAATAGTCTGAATTGTTACACCTGTAGGAGTGTGATGTTAGTAGATGTGTTGTTATTATTATTGGCAGCGTTGACGGGGGCAATGTGTGGTGGAAGTTGCTGTGGCCTCCTGATGAGAGCCCTAGCACTTATTATTTTTTTTTTACAAATTAAGCACTGCACACAACTTGACAGAAGTGACACTAGGTTGGTTAGGAAGGCTGAGAAAATGTTCGGCATGCTCCGCTTCCAATGCTAACTAATGGAAAATAAGTTTCAGGAGTACGATAGAAGCCTGCAAAATTCCATCTCACATCAAATAAAACAATATATTAATCAACTCATTCAAAATACAGCTTCAAGGCTCACCAGGTTGGGAAAGAAGGACTTGTAGCTAGTGTAGGAGGACTTTCCTTCACTACCAAGGAGCAGGCCCTTTAACGCACCCTAACTGGCCATCGGTCGTATTAGACCGATGCACCTTTAACATGAACTCTTATTCGAGCAGTAACATCATCAGAGGTCAACAGAGATCGCAAAGTCCACACATTGTGCACTACCTAGTGGCAGGAGTTTCTTTGAGGAGCCAGTAGACATGACAACTGCAGAGGCTAGAATTCTATGTGTAATTTCTATGCCTGCCTTATAATCTCATATGCGAGGGAGTGCACCCTGAATATCGAAACCACAATATCAAGGACAGAATATCAACAACAAAAAATGAGAGTTAAGTAAGTCTACATTTTCTATACCCAACTCCACGTATATGCATCCATGCCTCACATCTATGTTCAAGGCATGAAGATGTGGAGTTAGGAATAATCAATCTATACTTCCCTGTATGCACTTACCTTTCGACATTTCGTTCCACGATATTTTGTCCTCGATATTAGTGTATCATAATATTGTTTGGGTCGATATTCAGTAGTACAATCTATGTGAGATGTTGAAGCTCTTCGTAGTTCAATACTAGTAGGTTTTTTCCACTTGGTGTACTTTCATCATGTTGAAGGCTGTGTGATTTTGTTTCTGCAATACTTATGGGTTAAAGAAAGTACTCCAACGAATATTAAATAGGACACTCAATATTAATTACTATATGGGGTAATTACTACAAAGTGAGTTTTATAGCAGGCTATCATAAGAGGGAGCACCCAATGGGGGCATGTTGCCATTATTGATGTAGATCCTATGAAAAAGATTTGCTAGACTGAGAACAAAGTTCTCTCATGCAAACATGGGATGCGCTGTAATAAAAGCCCCACCTAACCTTAACGCATTCCACCTACCACATAGCTTGCGGAGGGATCTCTCAGAGTAGTTGTCTCGGTCGCAGCCCTTGGCCACGTGATTGGTCTGCAGCTCCACAGTGGCCTGAATGTTCCAGAGTGGCTCTTCGCAGGTCTCGAGGCGTATGCCCGGAAACAGAGGCATGCTTCCTGAACCAGGGGCATACTCAATACGCTTATTCCAGCCTAGCCAGGTGGATAAGGAAGGTAGACAAAACACCACCATTAGGTTTAATTAAGGAATGAGAATTCAACCTACAGTGATGGATACAGGTTCTACCTCTCATTGCTCAAACAAAGAAAGGTCAATTATTTCTGAATCTGAACCATAAAACAACAGATTCCCAATAACTTGAAAGTCAATAAACTTTTAAGAAGAATAGATCTATTCCCTTACCTTGCCAAGAGGGTTTGCAGGTTGGTTTCACCTGTACCTCCACTTCTGCATCATCCGAGGCACGTTTTTTGCCACAGTCGTAGGCCGTCACGGTGAACTTGTACAGGGCCTCACCTCTGTAATCCAGCTTCTGTGTATTCTTAATGTTCCCTGGAGATAGTGAAAGGTGACAAGGAGAGCACAGATAATAGGGGGGTGGTTTGAATGTTAGAATTTAGAAAAATATACATGGAAGGAAGAACGAGCAAGAGAGAAAGAGTATCATAAATTAGATAGACAATCTTCTGAGAAATGCTCACATTTCTCAAACATTTAGCATGATATGATATAAAAAGAAAGGGGAAAACAATTGATTCAGTAAAATTAGGATACAAATAGGAGATAAAACGAAACACATTCAAGAAAGAATAAATACAGAACAAAAGAAAGATAGGACCGAGAAGACAAAATAAACAAGAAAGAAAGAAATGAAGCATGCTGCAGTGCCTTGAGACCCTGATTCCTTCCATTAGGTCTCCTTCTTAAATCTCATCGGGATTGGCATCCAGCTTGGGCGTCTAAGAGGGCTATGCTTCTGTGGTGTCTTCCCTGTTTGTCCCTGCCAGAGCCTGGCAGAGTCTACTGCTAGATCCCTTGCCCTTTTTGCCTTCTGCCCTGAGAAATTTCACTTGCGCTCTTTATCTCAGCCTCCCTTTTTCTTAACCGAACACTTTCCTCCTGCAGGTGTCTGTAATCTGACCACAGAGGTAGCTTGCTATCACTTTATGAATTCCATAGATGCCTATTTCTATTTACACTGAGTTCCATAGCTGACCCTACAAGGAGGAACCTCTGATGTGGTTTGCATCTTAAAAATTGGACTGGTGGCTTAGTAATGTCTCCAGAGGTTTGTATTTTTTTCACTACTTGGATGGACTCCTGATAGTGCTACAGATGTCTTACAGGGCTAGAGTTCTGTGACTCCCTGGGTGGAATACACATACCGGTGGCTTGGTGTGGGACATCTCCAGTGGTTGGGCTTTTCTCTCCTGAATAGACCCCCACCACAATTCCTTTATTATTAGGGGCTCCTCCTCCTTGCTGGAGTATGCTCTCAAAGAGAATAAGAATCATCAACTACTATAATGAATTCTAATAAACTAACTAAACCAAACTAAACTGACTTTAAGGCTACATGTCATACTTTTTTGGCACCTCTACCGACACCCACTCTGACCATGGTCCAACCAGAAAGAGCTCTCTGGCCTTGTCAATGGGTAGGAAAGCACCATAGAAGTTCTACAACACATTACAGTGTAATCAAAGAGAGGCCTGTGTTGGTGATACTAGGAGGCATGTAGCATACCATATATTGAGACAGAGGGATGTTTGCAACACATGTGTGGCATTCATTTGTAGGGGGACTGTTAGAGGACCTTGTGCTGTTTAGTATAAGATCGCACAGGTTGCGTGGTGTCTATGTGTCGGGCACAGGTTTTGCCACACAGTATATATGTGGCAGGCCCAGTCGGATGGGTGGTGTTGATAGAGTGTTCACAAGGGAACTTTGCCTTATTCTATGGGTGTCGATAGAGATAGGTATGGTGTGTAGGAGAGTAGGGTCTGCAATCCTATGATCACCCAGATTTTTTGCTTTTGCTTTATTGGTTTACGACTTTCCCTGGCTGTGGGCCTGCCAATCAGACCCACAGCCTAGCTGTTCTCTCTCGAGATTAACACACATGTACATTGGTTGCTCCAGACTGGCCCTTGCTCCCCTTCAACAGAGGAGTACCCCGGACCCTCCTGGTCAACTCCAGACGCCATCTTGACTCCACCGCGTGGGCTTGCCTCTGCCAAGACCTGCTGCCCCACTCCTGGGCCCAGCATCATCGACAGCAGACACCTTCGTGGGACAGCTCGCCCTCCATCCTGGTCGCCGCCGCGCCTCCTGGTCCGAGGAACAGCCGAGTCCGACGTCACCCACTCACCTGGTCGAGGTGACTTCATCCGGTACCATCCTGGTGCCCACACAATCACTGGCTAGCGGTTGAGAACTGAGTCCCCTCTGCTTTCAGGTTTCCTTCATCACCGATCCAGGCTTGGATCTCTCTGAACATCGACACTGGTCGCCTGCCAGCAACTTCTTCTTAGAGGCTCCCGAGACTACAACGAAGACTCCCAACATCTTGCTGAACCCCACGCAGCCGCAGCCTCTGGGCTAGGTAACTTGAGCATTTCGGTGCTCCATCGTAGGTTCACTCTACAAGTGTCCAGCTCCTTTTCCGTTTAGTCCAACTGATCGGATTCCTCCGGAATCAGTAACTTTAGACTCTCTAACATCTCTCATTCCACTTGCAGTGTAAATGGTTTCGAGCCCTTCGGGCATTTGTGTAAATTGTGCAACTAGAAGTATTTTCTCAAGAGTTTTGTATTGTGCTTAGCTCCCTGACTCATAAAGAGCCAGGGTAGTCTTGTTATAAATAAACATCCTTTATTTTCATAACAACTTGTGTGGTGTCCTTTCACTTGGTGTTCAAGGGGTATATGTGATGGTAAACAGCTGGCTTAACACGCCCTCTAGAGTTTAGCCTGATGACTGCTCTTGTCCACGCTACTAGGATAGCTGGTCTACAAGGTTGACTTACAACCAATCATCAATAAGGGTCGTTTGGAATGATACACAGTGATCACTAGAATAGTGAGCACTACATATCAGGCCAAATTCTCACATGGTGTTTTATAGGGGGTGAACCCTGATTATCAATCCCAGAATATCAATGTAACACAATATTGAGGAGAATATATTGGAAAAAAAATATTGACTGGTAAGTAAGTCAAAATTTTCCATAGCTAACTCCACGTATATGTACCCACGTGGCACATATATCTTCAAAATACCTAGACGTGGAGTTAAGAATAGTAAATCTATACTTCCCTATATGCATTTACCGTTCGATATTCTGTCCTCAATATTCGTGTACCATGATATTCTGGGGATTAATATTCAGTAGTGCAGTTGCCCTATAGAGAAGGAGGACACCGGGCTCGGTGTGTTGTTTTCCAGGTGGGTCCACAGCAGAAGGATGCTGGAGAAGGACTTACCGTCATTGTCAATGTCGAAGGGCACATTGGGTGTCAGGATTTCATAGTAGCAGATCTGGCTGTACTGAGGTGAGCAGTCTCCGTCGATGGCTTTCACCTTCAGGACCCGCCCGTACAGTTTCCCCTCTGTCACCGCCACGTGGTAGGACTTCTCCACAAACACTGGCGCAAATTCATTTACATCGTTCACTCGTACGTGGACTGTGGCTCTGTAGTAGGAAAAGAGTATCATGTAAGGGTAGGTACTCACAAATGTGCAAGGACATCCGTGATTGGATAGAGGCCAGGCGAGGCACAAGACAGCAAAGGCAAAGGTTACATGACCCGTAGGTGGTAGATTCATGATTACAATGGGGCTCAACAACATTGAGAGGAACAGCTGTGAACAAACAGAGAATCAGTGGCAGAATCAGAGCTAAACTGAGGTGTTAGAAGAGGAATGGAGTCATCTACGGCCAAAACATGAGGCGTGATGGAGCTATGATTGGCGCGCCCCATTCAGTCATTCAGTGCTGGATGAAACCCTGTGGAGGCCCCTAAGCAGTCGAAATGTCAGGGCCCCCCTCGCAAATTATCTCCTAACATCCAATGCACCAGATTAATTTTACAAACTGCCAGCTGCCGTTTGTAAAAGAGACAAACTGTGATGTGAATCTGATGTCTCTGGTTTATGTACTTTAAGTTGTTAATGGGTACATTACATTAATACAGTATTTTCTCTATAGAGTCTTTAATGTAAAGTTTTCATTTCTTTGAGTTGATTAATTTTTTTCTATCTTTTGGGAAACAATATTTAGAAAGCTTGATTGTTTTTTCTTTCAAGATCAAATCAATATTATTTTGATCCGTTGTCGAGGGGCCCCTAAAAGGAGTGAGGCCGATAGGCCGATGCCCACTTTGCCTATTTGGTTATCTGGGGTAGGCCCCATTCTAAGCCCAGAAGGGAGGGGACACCACCCCACCCTTTTCCAAGTTTACCAGCTCCAGGAGCGAACTAGGTAAAGCTAGTACCTTCTTGGTAAGCACATTTCTTTCTAACTAAAATGTGTGAGGATACAAGCCCAGAATTAGGACAACATGTACAAATGCACCCGGTAAATCCCGATCCAGCATATCATTTTCCATTTTGTGCCCGGTAACTTGAAATAGTTTGTAATTGGGAGTTGAGATACTGGACGGAATCTCAATGGTGGAGCCATGGTGTGTTGGCACATCTTGGTGTGTATGCCATGGAGTGGTGTGTCTGCACCTAGTGCCGTCAACAAGGATTAGCGCATGAGGATTTCCAAAGCCTTGGGCTGCAAGTATGAATGTAGTTTAAACATACAACTGAAGCGCGTTGTTGGGAGCTAGTGAAATGACAAACCTAGTAACACGTGAGCAATGCTACTAGTTAAAATATTCTGCAGTAGGGGGTATCTCTTAAACTTCTGCCTGGTAGGATATGTATGCCCATGCCCCACTATCCTTCGGTTCTGGATGCATCTGTTTAGTGCTTTTATAAAGGATAATGTACACAAGGGGCTGTGTCTGTACCCTCCCCCTTGAAGGCATGGTGGCTGCGCTACGTCAGTGGGACCTTCTCTTAGGCTGAGAGCAGAGAGCCAAGATGGAGGCTCATGGTGCTGCTCTGTTTGTACCACATGAGCAGCCCTTCCCTTGGAGTAATTTAACATCCAAGATGTTGGCTATACCTCAGTTGTGGAAGAGAGCACTGCCCAGGCAGCCTTTAACCTCCAAATTGGGTGGGAATTGTCCAGCCTCCTGAGAAGTGAGTAGACTCCAGGGGGGCAGTTCTAATACACAGAGTGTGCCCGGCCCCTCAGAGAGGAAGAGCCCATCCAGGTGGACAGACAGACAACTCTGCCCCACCCCAGATCCCCAAATGCATGGTGCTGCCCTGCACCCTCGGTTTGGTTGATTCTGTCCACAGCTATGCAAGGAATGGGATTTTATCTGCCTGAGTGCCCCAAGCAAGCTTAGTGGCTATTCCCAACACACACATGTGCACCCTATAAGTAAAGTAGTGACCCGCTCCTCCACACCTATATTGCGATGTAGATTTTGCGTCCAATGTCAATTTTTGTGTGACTGTCTAGCTTCACAAATTAATTCTGAAAAAGCACCTTTTGAACAATTATCTAGATTGTGTTTCATTAGGCTTATGAATTCCAGCTTTTCCTGCTAATTAAACCCATTGCAGTGTACTTTGTAGATGGATTATGTATTAAGAGCACTTTTGATTAAACTCTGGGATTTCTATGATTGGGTTCTGAATGTCATTTAGAGCCAAGAAGGGTGCAGAGACCAGGTTTTTCTGCCTGGCTGCTTGGCAGACATATGTGACTTGCGTGGACGTGCAAGACATTTTGTTCTTTTCTCAGTTTCTCCTTACTTGTGGGATTTCTTGGAATTGGCTCCGTCGGGGCTCTCGCCGCAGTCGTAGGCCTGAATGGTGAAGGTGTGCTCCTTCTGTACTTCGCAGTCCACTGGTTCCTTGGCACGAATAAGGCCCTCACCCGTTGACTTATCCAGGATCACCGCCTCAAAGGGCACCCCCTGTCCGTGCACCCTGAACCCGCAGATCTCTCCTAGTGTGGAAGAGGGGTAAAAGATATAAAAAGTGGTCAACTCTTTTACCTTGGTGGTTCCCTGAAACAGGAAGGATCCCTGTCTGACTCCATTTTGAAAAACCTACTGCACTGTGAATGATTTGAGATGCCATTTTGAACATGAAAGCAGGCCCTGAAATCAGTAAGCATGGCATGTCAACAATAATGTCTTGGGGAGACACTAGAGATGGCACAGGGCAGAGGGTGTCCTAAACTCCTGGTTTGCAGATTTCTTTAAAGCAAATAGACATATTCTCAACAGCTCTATTTCATGTTATCTTGTGTTGTGGTACTTGACATTTGTGTATAGGGTACATTCTGCCATTGGTTTGGACTGGTAACACAGTTGGTGTTTGCACATGAGTCGAGGGTATCCTACAGACCGCATTGTGATCAGTGAGGTGCCATCTCCTTTCTCTGTGTCAGTTATTCCATGTGTTTTTATGTCTGCCATTTATTGTCTCTTTTTAAGTATGTCATCCCTTTTGTATGTGTTTGTGACTGTTGCACTTCTATTTGTATCTGTTGTTTCTGGTGTCGTGTGTTTGTCTTACATTCCCAGGGTCTGTTTCAATGTTTTGTCATCTCTATGTCTCTCTGTGTCTTACTTTCCCAGTCTCTGTGTTAATGTTTTGCCATCTCTGTGTCTGTGTCTTCCCTTCACATTGTCTGTGTTTAGGTTCTGTTGTCTCATCCCTTGATTGTGTTTGAGTCTTTCATTCCCAGTGTCTCTGTTGGTGTCTTTTTTCGATTGTTATGTTTCTCTGCTGTGCTCTCAATACCTGTCTCTTCCTCCATGTGTCTCTAGATCTCTCTTCAGGTGTCTCCATTACCTGGTATCTACTGGTACCAGCGTGTCCAAATCCTGCTACATCCCTCTCTTGTTGTCTCCAAGTTCCAGAGTTTCAGGGACCTCCAAGTTTCAATTTCTAAAGGTACCATGTCTATCTATCGTGGTGGTCTGTTTCTCTATCCCAGAGTCTATCAATTTCTGTATGTTGCTATACGAGTGCCCTTCAGTTTCCACTGTCTACCTGGTCACATTGCCTCTCAATGGTTGTATCTGTGTTGCACTCTACTTGCGTCTCTCCCTATCCCTCTGTCTGTGCCTCCAAATAACCATGTCACTGTGTGTGTGTCTGCCTAAACTACAGATGAGTCAATCTATCATCGTAATGGAGATCACCATATCTGTGTCTCCTCGTCACCATATCAGTGTCTACTTGTCACCATATCTGTGTCTCCTCTTCACCATATCTGTGACTCCTGTTCACCATATTTGTGCAGTCTCTTCACTATATCTGTGTCTCCTCTTCACCATATCTGTTTTTCATCGTCACCATATCTGTGTCTCCTCGCCACCATATCTTTGCAACCTCATCAGCATGTCTGTAACTACTTGTCACCATATCTGTGTCTCCTCGTCACAATCTCTGTGTCTCCTCATCACCATATCTGCCTCCTCGTCACAATATCTGTGTCTCCTCGTCACAATATATGCAACTTCTCATCACCATATCTGTAACTACTTGTCATCATATATGTGTCTCCTCGCCACCATATCGGTCTTCTCGTCACATATCTGTGTATCCTTGTAACCATCTCTGTCTCCTTGTCACCATATCTGTATCTCTTTGTCACCTTTTCTGTGTCTCCTCATCACCATATCTGTAAATACTTGTCACCATATCTGTGTCTCCTCATCACCATATCTGTAAATACTTGTGACCATATCTGTGTCTCCTCGTCACCATACCTGTCTCCTCGTCACCATATCTGTGTCTCCTCGTCACCATCCCTGTCTCCTCGTCACCATATCTGTTTCTCCTTATCACCACATCTGCAACTACCTTGTCACCATATCTGTGTCTCCTCGTCACCATATCTGCAACTACTTGTCACCATATCTGTGTCTCCTCTGCACCATATCTGTCTCCTCGTCACCATATCTGTGTCTCCTTGTCACCATATCTGCAACTACTTGTCACCATATCTGTGTCTCCTCGTCACCATATCTGTGTCTCCTCATCACCATATCTGCAACTACTTGTCATCATATCTGTGTCTCCTCGTCACCTTACCTGTCTCCTCGTCACCATATCTGTGTCTCCTTGTCACCATATCTGCAACTACTTGTCACCATATCTGTGTCTCCTTGTCACCATACCTGTCTCCTCGTCACCATATCTGTGTCTCCTCTTCACCATATCTGCAACTACTTGTCACCATAACTGTGTCTCCTCGTCACCATGCCTGTCTCCTCGTCACCATGCCTGTCTCCTCCTCACCATACCTGTCTCCTCATCACCATATCTGCGTCTCCTCGTCACTATACCTGTCTCCTCGTCACCATATCTGTGTCTCCTTGTCACCATATCTGTCTCCTCGTCACCATATCTGTGCTTTCTGTCCACGAGCAATAAACCCAACAGGAGACTAAGCGGTGGAAGAGCATGTTCATTCCAATAGTAGCCTTCTCTGGCCTCTTCTTAAAACGGTACAAAAGGGGGTGGTGATGGTCCTAGGATGTTTGCTTCCAGTCCAGGGAGGACCTGGCTTGGCAGTTCGGGCCGGACTGTTCCCATGAGGCACAGGGTCAAGACTGATTTGCATATGGCTGGGTTCAAACTGGAATGGCATGGTGAGCAAAAAAGCGATGGATTTAGGCCCAGATCTCTGTACTGGGGTGAATGTATGACATTGTTCTGCATTCTGTCCATCAATTGTTGTTTTTGCATTTGTCACCCCGAGTGGGACGGGTATGCTCAGATGTGAGTCCCGTGCTCTCCATGCCACTGGAATCAAGCTATCCTGGCTGAAGAGGGGTGAAACCCCAAAACTGGTCCTAGGATGCTTGTTTCCAGTCCAGGGAGGACCTGGCTTGGCAGTTCGGGCTGGACTGTTCCCATGAGGCACAGGGTCAAGACTGATTTGCATATGGCTGGGTTCAAACTGGAATGGCATGGTGAGCAAAAAAACGATGGATTTAGGCCCAGATCTCTGTACTGGGGTGAATGTATGACATTGTTCTGCATTCTGTCCATCAATTGTTGTTTTTGCATTCTTCTTAAAAGGCAGCAGCAGTCAAATGTTCTATAGTCTCACTGACGAGGAGCAGAGCAGAGCCGAACCAAACATGTTCAGATATTCTGTGGCATTGCCATAAAGCGCTTTACGTGTGAGAGAGAGCACCTTAAACCATATACGAGCTGTGAGAGGCAACAAATGCAACTCCCTTTGCGCTTGAGAAGTATAGTGCCCTTCTCTGAAGCACCTGCAGCTTATTAACATTCATCTTGGTAGTTTCTGTCAGTAGTGTGTTGAAGTAATCAACCTGGGACCATATCTCCCCATCCCAGATTCAGCCAGTCCCAGTCCCTCAGTACCTGCCCAACATGTCTCTGCCCCAGTGCCTCTCTTTCCCAGGGTCTCTACATCTGGTATCTTCTCTCTGTACTTCCAGTTCTATCCTAGGTTCCCTGTTCCAGTCATTGACCATCCTGTGGGTTTATCACTCTCTTCTGCTGCCAATGTTTCTCTGTTGCAGCATTTGCCTGTTCCAGTGTCTGATTTTCCTTATCCCCCTGTCCTGTTTCTTTGTCGCGGTGCCCTTATTTGCTTGTGACTGTCTTCGTTCCCTGCCTGACTATCTTTCCTCTTGTTGTATTGTCCACATTCTCAGTAACATTGGGCTGCATGTACGACCGTCAGGGTTTGAGACTCACAAATTGTGATTTTAGCAACTCGCAATTTGCGACTCACAAACCCTTTTTTTCGAATTGATAATAGGTTACTGACTTGCAAAATAGGGTTTGTACACACATTGCACATTAAACAGCTTATCCTGACATACAGAGGGGTAGATAACACAGTGACTCCAGAGGGCAGACCCCAAGAGCTCCCTCCAGCCCTTGACATGCAGGTTAGAATCCTGAGACCGGAGGTCAGGCCCTAAGTAGGCCACCCTGCCTCCCTTTCCCCACTCTACTGTCCCCTTGCCTGCACAGTACCTGCATAGTGCACAGGCGCGTCCTTGTCGAGCGCAAAGAGCGGCGGGTTCAGCAGCACGGTGTTGTCGTTTTCCATGATGATGCCCTGGTACTCCGCCTCGATCCATGGCTTGTGTTTGTTAGCTGCACAATAGAAATGGAAGAAAGACTTGGCTGGTCGGTGTCCAGAAGATGCCTTCTCCACAAAATGCACCTCTCACAGTGGACAAAATCCTGCTACAGCAACAGCCATTGCCCCTTCTACCCAGGGCACTCCTCGACTGACCCAATGACCCTCACAGGCAAAGGCGTGGTCGCTGTACCATATTCGTTTACCAAAGGACTACAGGCATTAATTTAGTGCCTGTAATCAACAAGTCTGTGGAACCTTTAGTAAAAGGTACCCTAAGACTGATTTGTGTTTATTTAGCGTTCACTCATAGACAACTCCTGGACCTTAACTCCCTCAAACCCCCAGCAACAATGTAGACTTTTGAAACACAACATAACAGCTGTTTATATCACAGAGGCCCTACACTTCAGTATATGTCTGAACACAGGGTTTCACTTTAAAAGTAGCAAAAAAATCACAACAGGCTAAGCAAGGATAATAGCAAAGGGACACAATAATGCAAGGGCAGGTGAGTAATTTAAAGTGTAACAAGAATTTATTATGCCCGGATACCACAAAAGTAGGAATAATTTGCCATGAGGGAAAAAGATGAAGGCAATAGTGCAAATGCTCAGGAAACCAACTAAAGTGGTTGCTCCAACCCAAACTATCTAAATGAATTCACTCTAGTGGAGATGCTCGGGCAGAGATGAAAAGGAACAGAGAGAGACAATGAAAGAAAATCTTCTTGAATGACGTCCCCTTGTCTTTCTTAGTTTGACCTCTTCCTGAGTGCTCGAAGCAAACAAACACCTGGTAGGGAGACACTAACCCAAAACATTACAAAGCACAGGCTAGAAAAACAGACACACATCTAATACCAATAGGTCCAAATAGATACAATTAGGCTACAATGTATTGCAAGTCATGGCAAGACTTAATATGTACCTCATCAAACATGGTTTAGTTATGTTTTTAGATATGCTTGTATCGGATACATTTCTTTCGAGATACAGCCCAAGGTTTTGAGAGACTGCATAAATATTCTCGTTTTTACACCCTAGGCAGACCAGTTTCAAAGCTGGGGAGCAAAGTTCTGAAGGGTTCTAGACAGGAACACCCAACCTCCACCCTAGGCAGACGCATGCACAAAAGCACAGACCCACACATCAATAAAGTAAAATATTAATAAAGGCTGATAGCAGCAGCCATCTCAAGAGAGATGTAATAAGCACATGTAAACCACCACACAAAGAGTGGAGGGGGCTGGCGAGCTTTTAAAAGGGATGAGATGTCCCATGTGGGTCAACATATTGTAGATTAAATTAATTAAACTACACTCCTCCCCCCCCCACCCCAGGAATGAACATCTCTCTTAATTAAAAACCCTCCCCTGCTGGCTGCGGACTCTCCAGAGCTCATATACTGTTTTATTTAGTGGTGCACTGAGACCTCACAAGAGGAATCAAGCAGGGGAGGGGGTCCATTCACAGCAGCAGCATCCAAGGAAACTCTAGCAGGAAAGATTTACAGGAGAACAGCCGGCCTCTGAGGACAAGAGAAATGAAAGTGCATATCCCATAGCCTCCAAGGGGCATATTTACAAGCCCCCATCGCCACCACAATGTCACTTTCAATGACGTTGTGGTGACGATAGGGGCTTTGCCTTATTTGCAAGGCAGCGTTAAGCCACTTAACGTGGCTTAACGCTGCCTTGTAAATAAGGCACCCTTTCACGCTGTACTTAGCGTCAAAGGGGGGGCAATAGGAGTTGTGGGGGTGTTCCACTGCAACACCCATTGATTTTGACGCTGCCCCCTATATACAAGATAGGCGTAAATAGGAGGCAGCGTCAAAATTAAGACCAGGGAAAACGTGGTCTTAAACAGGTGAAACCATTAGAAATGTTTTATTTCTCCTCGTTTTTGCTGTTTCCATGTGTGCTGCATTGTGCAGCACATATAGAAACAGCAAATTGCCTTTGATTATTTATGTGCAGGGTCATTTACTGCACAACAATCACAAAAAAGACGTTTTGCAACTTCTATGTGTGCTGCATTAAACAGCACACATAAAAGTTACAAAACGTCATTTAACGATTGTGCTGGAAGGGAGACCTTCGAAAGGAGACCTTCCTGCACATAAACAATCTTCCCCTCAAAGCAGACTCCCTTGCACTATGGTGTAAGGGTGCCTGCGTTGCCAATAGCCTGCTAAGTTTAGTGCCAGCGCAGGGGAAAATGCAGGGCTGCACCATATTGTTTGGTAATATGGTGCAGCCCTGCCTTTCTGAAGTGGTGGAGTGCGTTGTTAAGCCAGGAATGGTAATGCCACACTCTGTCACTTAAATATGCTTCTAAGTGCCTTGTCCATTCTCAGTTCTTACTTTGAGGGAGGGGTTGCCAGTGGGGCCCGTCAGCACTC
Source organism: Triturus cristatus (assembly GCF_964204655.1). Lineage (NCBI taxonomy): Eukaryota > Metazoa > Chordata > Amphibia > Caudata > Salamandridae > Triturus > Triturus cristatus. The sequence continues at coordinate 1,691,477,853 of NC_140590.1, forward strand.
ATTTTTGGGGACAGGCACTTATTTTTCCTGATTTTACATTTTTCGAGAGAAAAAAAGAGAGATAAACATAGAAAGGAGGAAGAGAAAGACAGAGAAACCGCTACAAAGGGAGTAGGCAGAAACCTGCAGGAGTGAGATAAAAACTCAGGGAGTGTCTGGTGGTGGATTAAAGAAGCATGAGGTGGTTTGCAACTATGCAACCATGGTCTTCAGCGCGCTATCTTTTAATAGCGCCGGCAGTGCGCTTCTGCGCACAGCACCAGCATTTATTCTTTTGCAAATAAAGCAATGTCCATTCCCTGTAAATGCCAGGGATACCACTAGACACAGAGGGGAGGATAGAATGCACTTCTTTATAAGAGATTAGGAGTACATTCAGGGTCGGAACCACTATGTACAATAATGAAAACCTCCACTAAGCACAGTGGATTAGATAGGTTCCCTTGGAGGCGTAAAGAGACCTTCGGCCCTTCTTGTAGCCCTTCCCTCAGGATTTGGGCCAGGGGATGTGTAAAATTCCTGGATCCATACATGATGGTGAATGAGCAGGCATCAACACAACAGCGTTGCTGCGTATCGCTGCACAGCGCATTTCTTAAAGGTCCTCCCCAGCAGCAGGAGACCATCTATACCCAGTGAGTATCACAGGAATGGATGTCACTAGAGAAGTTTAAGAGATCAATGTGCATGCTCCAGATGCCATGTTTTGGTAGCGTGCTACGCAGGACCCGGGGTGGTGGGCGGGATCATAACAGTAGTGTTGCTTGATAGGCTACACAGGGGTGTGAAATTGGCCAGGAGGATGGATGGGCGAGCCCGAGGTTGTCTAGACCACAATAGTCTGTGATGTTGGCTCAGATAAACATGAAAGAGCTCCTGAATAGGAGGGAAGGCTCCAAATGATTTAATTGTGATTGATCACCACAAGATCAATTCCCAGTAAAAATTACTTAGTGGCCAATCAGTGAGAAAGCTCAGGGAAGGCTCCAAAGATCAGGAACATCTTCAGTCCACTTCTGAACTTGAGATGCCTCTGTTCTTTCCTAAGGGTCAGCGTCAGGCTCTTCCAGGCTTTCAGACCACGCGATCCCAGGGTTTTCCCACCTTCAGCCTTTTAGCTGAAAGAAGCAGGCGTGATCCAGGTATTATCAGATGCTGAGCTCATCTTGCAGGAAGGCTTGCAGTTGTGGAAAAATTGGGAAAGGTATCTCAGTCCCCCAGACGACGTTGCACTGTGGGTAATGCAAACCACCTTGAAGATTAACGTTTGGCCTGGGTGGAACTCCACGAAGTGACAAAACAAACTCCACGCGCTACACGGAGTTTCGCAAGCCTGGGTAGTGTGTTAGGTCACGCCATTACCACTGATTTTTAGCACCGGGTGTCTGTCCTGAGCTGGAAAAACAGTGTGAATAGAGCCATGACCAGCGCAAGAGGGTACTGCTCCTTTCTGTCACTTGAGTAAATATTCTACTCGAGCGACAGCTTTCTCAAGGCGAACAGAAGGTTTCTCAGCGCGAGCGGTAAAGGCCGTCCGCGATCGCCTGCATTGAGAAAATCGCTGGGAGGTGGTTGGGAGTAATATTTTCCTTGCAGGTGCTCACCAACTTAATGTTGGCAAGCGCACGTGAGGGAAAAACTCTGCTCCGCTTTGCGGAGCGGAGTTTTTAAGAACTCCGAGTGCTAGGCGGACCGTGGAGTAGGAAAAACTCTGCAAACTCTGCGAGTGGAGCAGAATTTCATGCCCAGGCCTAATTAACGTCTGTGGTAGACACAGTCAATTTAAGGCTTGAAGGCACAAGTGATATACTCTTCTATGTCACACCTAGGGCCAGCCTTGCTGTTTGTGTTGGTACCTGGTGGAACTGAAGACCTCTGTTCATTGTGTTACCATAACTGGGGCGTCACAATACTAGTGAGAGAACAAGGTCCACTTTGTGATGAAAGCACAATATTGACGTGAATTTGAGAAGCATCTTAAGGAGTAGGTACGTGTTCAGTCAAAAATGACTCCTACAAGCCTTACTTTGGGGTAGGGTTAGGGAGATTACCTGGCATCGGAAGCCACTGGGTAAATTACTGCCTTTGGTTTAGTCAATGTGTGGTTGATGATGAATATAAGGTGATGGGTGCATGGTATTTGTATCAGGCAAATGTATGAGGCACAATAGAAATATGTCTCTTAAATGTGCACCAGACAATTCTTGAAAACAGAGATGACGGTCCGTTGTTATTTTGCTGTCTTCATATTTCAAACTTTGCCTCTAGAGCCACGTAATTATTTATGTATTTCCTAATATGCTTTGAACATTTGCCTGGTATTCCACAGGCAGTGCGAATTTGTTTTCTGCAACAAGGGTGCATTCCTGGTCTGGTCAATTCCGTAATGACCTGGCGTTGTTAGGTGCTATAGTATGTGTCGCCTGACTACCTTGTCCTGAGTCCCGGGTCTACAGTACATCGCAGGATCGAAACATCAACTAAAACTATTTTAGACATATACGAAGCCGATCATTCCCTTCCGACCATTTCATGCCTCTTGACAACTGCAAGCAGAGTTTTTTGTGCTTCATGTATTGAGGGTGTTTTTGTACTGATCCATTCAAATGAAATCAACTACTTTGAGTCTGGCTGGGTTTTGAAAATGCCCACTAGGAGCATATCTGTCTTGCTTCAAATGTGAGTACTGCCCCATTAAAGAGATGGAAAAATCCCCCGTAGTGGGGGCCAAAAAGATTAAAAAATAATAAAAAATGTATTTACCTGTGTTTCGCTCTACTCTGTGTTTTCTTCTTTCTTCTTGGCTGCCGTCAGCGTGACGGCACCTCAGGCAACCCCCTTCTGCAAATCCCGATGCTGCTCTCATGCTGCAGCTGAGCAGCATGAGAGCAGTACTAGGACTGGCTGGATCGGGCTGCCTCGACACTCCAGCAAGCGCAGGGGGCCTGAGCCTTCTCTCCACCCAGCTGTCTGAGACAGCTAGGTGGAGAGGTTTACACTGCACAAGTCAGGCTGGCCGTCGCAAGATAGCCGGCCAAAGAGACAAGCGCAGTGTCAACAGGTGGTGTAAACACCACTCCCCTGCTGCCAGTCAGCAGCAATACCCCGCCCCTGAACACTGCTCAGGCTGGGAGCTGTGAAAAATAAAAAGGTAATTCATTTTTTACTGGGCGGTATTCCTCTGCCCTAATGGGGGAGGGATGGCGCCGCTGACCCCCTTCAAAGGTACGGCAGACCTGCTTTGAAGTGCATGCACTGTCCCATTAAACACATGCAATTCCTTCCAAGAAGTAAGAAGTGCCTATAGTACTCCAATTAAAAATCATCAGACCTGCTGGAAAGTGCTGTGATTCTATTCTACTCGATGTGTGCCAGCTGGGCTAAGAAGTGCTGGTACTGTTACATTTAAGGAACCAATGGTTCTGTCCCATTCCTAATACAGCAGCCACTCAAAAGTAATGGTCACGGGTATAGCAACTCTCCAGACTGGAGAAGGTAATTTCTACCATTGTGCCCCAGACCTGCTCAGGAGGACGAAGGGGAGTTGAGGTCCCATGGCCAAACTATATTCCGGCTTTTCCGCTACTACGAGGATGCAAAAATATTTGAGTCTGATGCAAATTCTTTTAAAATTTATCACCCAGCTCATTTTCAACTCATAACACAGTGTGACATTCTACTTTATGTGCCAATATTTTGCTTACCTTGGTTAGTCAATAGAAAACACACATTTAGCTGTTGTTATACCTATGGTGCTGATTTCCAGATTTGCACAAAACTTCACAAAAATGTTAAACCCTTTATTTCGATAGTTGAATATTCTGTACAGATTAGTCAATAAGGGACAAAGTCAAGGGGGGCACGCAGACATCACTTTCCCCGACTGTCCACTGCCATCTAATAATATTGCGATGAGTGACAGAAAAAACATCTGGATGGACTTGCACCAAATTTGGCATGTGAATCTGTATGATGCCTCAGATTTAATGTAGTTCTGGAAAATGCATGTATTTCAAGGCAGGAAGGCACCTTGGCTATACATAGGTCTACACCAGTGCCGGCTCCTTCGCTATGGCGGAGGGGCGTCGCCCCCTGCTTAAAGCCAGCCGAGCTAAGGACATCATTATTTTATAATAAAACATTTTTTTAATCATTTTATTTTACCTCCTGCAGGCTGCCTGCCAGCCGAGCCGAGGGAGGGGTGGGGACAGCCACCGTGGCGCTGGAGCTGCTGCACCAGGGAGGAGTGGGGAGTGGTGGGCACTGTTAAATGCCCCAAAGGAGCAGGCCAAACCATCAGGCACACTTAACCTTTCTCCACCTAGCCGTGTTGTACAGCTTGGTGGAGAACCCAATACAGGCTCCCAGTCTATGCCTGAGCGCCAAACCGAGGCGCTCAGACCAATCCCAGCACTGCTCACAACCTGGGCATAGAATTCACAGCATGTGAGCAGCCCTGGAGTTGGGAGCTCGTGCAGTGTGCAGCAGTTCCTACGGGACGTGATGATCGGGAGCAAGGTAGCGGCCGTCAGAACAAGGTAAGTGTAATTTTCTTTATTTTTTAAATGTCTTTTTTTGTGTTCCCCCCTCCATCCGCCCCACTACTTCACAGGCTGAGCGGGCTGCTGCTGGTCTGCACAGTCTACACTTTTAGGAAAGAGTGTGGAATCTCATTCACTGTTCAAAGCTTATCATTTCCTCCCTCTACCATGTTGTGATATCGCATAATGTACTATATTGTGTATTTATATAGCGCTTACTACCTCTGACGAGGTGTCAAAGCGCTTTTCGGCGAGCAGCACGCTACTCCTGAACCCAAAAGGATTAGTGGTGAATTAGTATAAGGAAATATGAGTTCTTTAGAGTGGTAGACATGTTGCCTGATGTCTCCCTGGAGTCACTGTGGAGACGGTAGCTCCAGGAAGGGCTGGGTTAATTCTCAAAGAAGTGAAAAATATCTGTTGCTTCCAGAACTTTTTTTTATTTTCAGCCTCAGAATCGCAAATAGAACACTGCAAATATGTAAATTGTTCAGTCATGGCTGGCATGTCTCATGGGTGGGAGGGATTGGGGGGGTCGCATGGGAGAGGGGAGTCACGCGGGGAGGGGGAGTGTCGCGGGCGAGTTGCTCCAGGGACAAGGGTTTTTCATTTAAATAAATATTAAAAAAACATTTAAACCTACCTTTTCGCTGGCCGGGTCCCGCGTCTTCAGGAAGCAGGCAGCCTCCCTCCCCTCCCCTAAGCCAATCACAACGCTCTAGTGGAGTGTTGTGATTGGTCCGGACACCGCCCAGGAAGGGGCTTAGGGGGAGGCCATGTTCTCCATGTAGGCTGCATTGCAGCCTGCATGGTGAACTATAGAGTACGCATGACTGGTTTGGACGGCCCCAGAGGGCTGACCAAACAGTCACCGCCCTCAGCAGTGGGCACACCAGTTCAGACCTGCCCACACCCAACCAAACCCTTCTGCTTTCTCGCATTGTTAGAAGTAGAAACATAAAATGGTAGTTATTACCATTTTATATTTCTGCTTCTCGGACTGCAAGAAAGCAGTGGGGCGACGCTCCTCCGACCTAGTGGGGGAGCCGCCCCTGAAATTGTTTCTTTCAAAGCAGACCTTGAGTAAGATGACATTAGTCTAGCTCTGTCCAACATTAACTCTGAACTTACCAACAATATAAACTTGCCAGTTGTACCAGGACGTACTGTACAACGAGCCACGTTATTTCCCCGATACCTGTTGTTACTTGTAAATAGTGGTATAGCTTGAAATTGTACAAGACAAATCTGCTAGAAATTATAAAAAAATATGATATGCCCACTTGATTGTTATTTTGGACAGTTACATGAGGATTAGTCAAAGGGACAAGAATTTATAGGTAGGTCCGCAAATTTCTACTTTACATTGAATACAAGAATGAAAAAGGGCTGTACGAGGACCATAAGCAGACCGTGCTAACACACGGGTACTGACCACAGTACATGGCCAACTGTATGTCCAGTGCTTCATTGACATGACCACACACTATCTAGAGTATTTAAAAAGACATGTTTTAGGAACAGGGCATTGATGATCGTCACACCATGTGCTCAGCAGCTGGCTGGCACAGCGTCAGTCAAGTCTAGTTTACACCGAGCCCTGTACCCACTCGACATTGTTCCGAGGCATGACCAGTGGCCAGTGAAAGACCATGCACTGCCTCCAGTAGCCACAGAATATGCCTTAGGGCCATGTGTAATGAGGCTAGTGAATGCTGGCAGGACACAGGGAAAGATCTGTGTCTGGAGAACACTCGCGGTGGTAGAATTGGGCAACTGGCATGGCCTTTGAACCCAATGGGCACTGTGGCAGAAGGCAACTCCATGCATCAGTGTCCTCACTAAACACATCCACATCCAAGAACCCCAGTGCACTATGGCGTCCCTAACTTTCATAAACACACCAATGACCCTCCTTTGACGTCAAGAATGAAATCCAATATCTAAGTAGATGGATTTTTATTTTTTTACAACAATACCTTCATATTGCATCGACTTTGCTTCAGGACATAGCACTGTTTGTGGTCCTTATGGTTCTCTGATCCTTAAGGAACTATTGTGGGCAGTAGAAGTTATAATGCACAGGTATTTGGAAAAAGAGGCCCTAAAAATGATATTATTGAAGATGGGCCATTTGACGTTATATAACTACTATTTCAACTTTAATCATATGCCCTATCTACAAACATAAGGTACAGCTATGGAAACCAACACGGCATCCGGGTATGTGAAAACATACATGCACTGGTCCAGGAACATGTTCTACAACATGTTTAGAGACATAAGAGTAGCAACTGGTGGAGATAAATAGATGACATACTTGAGACAAACTAGAAAAGAATTAGATCAATTTGCTGAATATTCATCCACAACAAAATTGGATAAAAGTACCATTAAACAAACTAGATAGTAAAGTTAATTTCTAAGACACACTAATTTATGTCATGGATGACAGATCTGTATGTGAAATCCACCAATGAAAACAGTATTCTAAGATCTGACAGCTATCATCCAAAACCTTTATCTCAAAAGCCAAATCTTAAGGTTAAAATGTGTTGTACTTAAAGAAGCCATTTGAAAACAGAGAGATGGAAATTCATGCAACATGTATTAATCATAGATACCAATAAAACATTATAACACAAGCTTTGAAGCAATCCAGAGCAATATGATGAGTAGAAACACAGATGTATAAACAACTATAGAAACTGAATTAGATTGATCATGCTGTGTGTACCACAGCACAATCAAATGAATTGGCTCAATAAAAAACACTGGAATATTTTGACAAATGACCCCAGGTATACGACATATGCACACAAAGTGTACATTAGAACATGCAACCTTTGGAGCATTTCTACTAAAGCTGGTGTACAAAACATTTCATCTCAGTATTAACTATTAGAAAGAGCTGCAGATCCAAACCTGGCGTGTTCATATCACAGCGGATATTCATTGGATCAGTGATGCAATGCCCTACTGAGGCAGGGAAATAATATGAAAACCTTTGTAACTTGTGACAATTATGGAGTAGTAGGCCTGATAAGATGCTTGACTGGCAAGATTTAAAGAATATGTGAACACATCTTAGGTGAATGGCAAGCAAGACAGCATTTGGTGTGATGCCACTTACATCATGCAATAGCCTGGCCTTTAGGTATTAATAGCTGCCTCCATATGTAGTAAGGCTTAAAGTACTGGCCAGTGTTACTGTACTCTTAATACTTGTTTTACAGTTGTAACAAATCTGGTTTGAACAACAAGGTTTCTGCCTATTTAATAACCCTGCTGATAATGCCATTAAGAGATGGTCCTGCCTATCCAAAGCATTTAACACATGCATTGGTTTCAAACCAAGCCATTGCATTTTTTAGAGATAGGAAATAATGTCTGACCAGAGCTAAACTTGAGTGACTGTGCAGCTCACAATAACCATCAGCTGAATCTTGAGTGGTGTTGGAGCCGGCCTCGTGGCGTGGTCCTGTTCCCCCTCGCTAAGCCGCACGAGGTCCCATGCACCTCGGGGCTCCTCCATTTTGGATTATACGTCACTCCACGTGACCACCTACGTGACCCCGCTCCACCCGGCCTCTGTCCCAGCGAGGCCCGACATCGAGGCGCAAACCCCTGGCCCGGGGGATACCACGTGAACCCTTCCCACTCCCGGCGGAGGGCAGTATCGATGGGACCCCCAACCGTCCTTCCACACCTAGGTGCGATCGCCCCACAGCTCTCTGGGGCCTGGCGCCTCTCCTGCTGGGCGTCTGGCCGCTCCCTACCCGGCCTCTCCGCCCCCTCCGGGCGCAAGGGTCCGGACATCAAAGGGCTCCAGTCCTATATCTGGGGCGACCCGACAACAGGACAACAGTTGTATCCTGGAGTCAAGAGCCCTGCTGATCGGATCGCGGCTGACCCTACGGAAGAAGACTCATCCTGAACCCACACTCTGAGCCCTGCTGACGACGTCGCGGCTCCACCGTGCTTAAAGACCTACACGAACCTTTGGGGCCCTGCTGACGCTGTCACGGCCCGACCTTGTTGAACCTTACCCTCAGAGCCCAGCTGACCTCGTTGCGGCTCGACCGAAGCGGACCTACCACCGGAGCCCTGCTGACTGTGTCGCGGCTCGACCCAAGCGGAACTACCACCCGAGCCCTGCAGACGCCGTCGCGGCTCCCCCCGTCCGAGCCGCTCTGAGACCAGCACTCAAGGTCTGGCGCAGAGCCCTCCCGTACCTGGTTGGTACTAAGACTGTCCTGCTACCCTATCCCTCTAAAAGACATTGAGACTCTTACTGGATCCCTCGATCCCACTGTAAATATTGAACGTACTACTGCTGATAAAGAACCAAGTCAAGCAACTGATATTGAGTCCTGTGTGGTGGTATTACTGGGCCTAGTACGATCATAGGAGAAAGACCTCCCCGAGGGGGCTTCTCAGCGGCGCTCGGCTATAACTTTGCGGTAGGAAGGTGCCCCGGAATAGTCTCCCCGACTCCCCGGTGGTCCTCCCTCCAACATTTGGTGGCCAGCGACGGGATCCGAGCCAGATGCAATCGTACAGGCAAGTAACGCACCCACTACCTAACTAGACGGAAAGAAAAGGGAACCATGGACGGCCAAGAGGCAACCGTGGCCGCAGCCTTCCAGCCGGAAAGGTTGGAAGAATACACCCACAAAGAACTGAAACAATTCTGCAAGGACAAAGGGATCCCAACCACAGGATTGGGCACCAAGGAAGAAATGCAGAAAGCCCTGAAAGCCTGGGCAGAACCCGAGACCACTCCACCCCGAGCCGAAGGGACCTCGGCCCGGGACGGAAACCTGCCGACCCCAACCCCGACAGATGGGGGGCGAAACGTCCCAGAAACCAGCCTTTCCCACGAAGAAATGCGAGAACGGGAGAGGGTCCGGACACACGAAATGGACCTCGCCCGACTCCGGCTGGACGGTGAGCTCCTACTGGCGGAGAAGAAAATAGCCTTGGAGCAACTACGGCTGCAAGAGGAAATCGAGGAAAAGAAACGGCATCGGGAACTAGAGGAGAGACGGCTAACCCTCGAGCATGAGAGGAGCCTCAAGGAACTTGAACTAAAATCTAAAACGGGGGAGACCAGCACCCCCGGAGCCCGGGACGCTCTGCCACTGACCGAGCCAAAGGTTCATATCCCCAAGGATGTCGTCAAGGAGTACTATAAAAATGACGACATCCAGCAATGGTTCCGAGCATACGAAGTAGCCATGACCTCCCATCGGGTACCCCGGAAGGATTGGGGTGCCGGCCTATGGGGGAGGTTCCTCAGCGAGGGCCGGGATACCCTGCTGCAACTCCCCGACGCGGTGATGACATCATACGACCACATGAAAGAAGCCCTACTCACACGCTACGGACTATCAGCCGAGATGTACCGGCAGCGCTTCCGGGACTGCAAGAAGCTCCCCGGTACCACGTGGGTCGAATACGTGGACTTCTTCAGCCGAGCCTTTGAAGGATGGATAAAAGGGAGCAAGGTCACCTCATACAATGAACTGTTCGACCTCATTGTCTGGGAGCACCTCGCCAACAACTGCTTTGTTGAACTAAGGCAACACCTCCTGGACAGTAAACTGACCGAGCCCCGGAAGCTCGGCGCCGAAGCAGACCGATGGGTCAACACCCGGGTCCCCCGGAACCCCGTGGGGGACTACCAACGGAGTACCACGGGACCTCCCCGCCAGCGAGGCGGAGGAGGGGGGTCCCACCGCAGTCGAGAATTCCCGGCCGGGCCGCCCAGAAGCCCGCCACGAGGCCAAGCCACCAACCACACGTCCCCGACCCTGGGCCGAAGGGGGACCCCTATCGCACGGCCTGGACCACGACCGACAGTGACCTGCTTCGGCTGCCAGCAGACCGGCCACTATGCGAGCGACCCGGCCTGCCCCGTGAACCGACGGAACGGGACCGCTGGGCCCCCTCCCCGGCAAATAGCCACCGCAGCCCTGGGGGAGGGAGAAGACGAGGAGGAAAACCACGACGGCGGGTCCCCCGAGTGGGAACCAGCTGCCATGTCGCTTGTATGCCTGGGCTCCCGAGAAATGGTGCCCCGAGCTGCCATCCCAAGCAACACCCAGAAGTACCAGCAGTGGGTCACCATCAATGGACGACGGGCCAAAGCCCTCCGGGACACTGGGGCCAGTGTGACCGCTGTCTGCTGCCACCTGGTGACCCCCGAACAAATCCTGCCACATGTCCTATGCCCTGTCCGGACCGCGGACAACACCGAGAGCATGTGCCGGATGGCCAGGATCCCCTTCGAGTGGGGAGGAGTGTCCGGCACCCTAAAAGTAACTGTCCGCGACGATGCCCCAGTGGACTGCCTCCTGGGGAATGACCTAGAGAGCTCCCCCTGGGCCCAGGTGGAACGCCGAGAGCATCTGGGGATGCTAGGACTGCCCGAGTGGGCCTGCGCCACCACCCGGTCCATGACCGCCCAACCAGCCGCTGCCACGGCCCCCGACAAGCCGACGGGCCCCGAACTACCACCCTCCTCCGGCACGGAGGAACCTGACGAGGAGGCCGGGCCATCCGAACTTTCTCCCGACGAGGCCGCCTCCCTCAGCGAGATCCCCGAGCTGGCCCAGTGGCGCCACGACGGGGGCCCCACCCGCAAACAATTCCAGCAAGAGCAGAAGGCCTGCCCGTCCCTCGAGGGGGCCCGACAGCAAGCGGCCGCACAGGCCGCGGGGGACCCCACGGGAACCCACTGGGTCTATTGGGACAATGACTTATTGTATAGCGAGCAGAAAGTCGCCGAACTAGGGGCCGGCCGGGTGTTGGTGGTCCCCCTCCGATTTCGAGAGTTCCTCCTGAACCTGGCGCATGACGTGCCCCTCGCCGGACACCTCGGGCGGGACAAAACTTACAGCCGCTTAGTGACCCATTTTTATTGGCCCCGAATGAGAAGAGACGTGGACCATCACTGCCGGTCCTGCCCGACCTGCCAGGCTAGCGAGAAGACTTGGGGTCGAGTGAAAGCCCCCCTACAACCATTTCCAGCCGTCCACACCCCGTTCGAACGAGTGGGGATCGACATCGTGGGGCCCCTCGACCCCCGAACCGCCCTGGGACACCGCTTCATCCTGGTACTGGTCGACCACGCCACCCGATACCCCGAGGCCATCCCACTCCGCACCGTGACAGCTCCAGTGGTGGGCCGGGCCCTGATGGGCATCTTCTCCAGGGTGGGGTTCCTCCGAGAAGTGGTGAGCGACAGGGGTACGAACTTCATTTCAAAGTACATGAGATCCCTCTGGCAACAATGTGGGGTCACCTATAAGTTCACCACCCCTTACCACCTCCAGGGGAACGGACTGGTCGAGCGGTTCAACCGAACCCTGAAGGGGATGATCAAGGGCCTGGAAGAGCCCCTGAGGAGGAGGTGGGATGTCCTGCTGCCCTGCCTCCTGTTCGCCTATCGGGAGGTACCACAGAAATCCCTGGGCTTCAGCCCCTTCGAACTATTGTATGGGCACCCCGTCCGAGGGCCCCTCAGCCTGGTCAAGGAGGGCTGGGAGGCGCAAGTCCAAGATGCCCCTCCTGACGTCTACCGGTACCTCCTGACCCTGCGGAACCAGACTCGGAAGTTCCGGGCCCGGGCAGAAGCCAACCTCGAAGCCAGCCAAGAAGACATGAAACGCTGGTATGACGAAAATGCCTCAACCATCGAGTTCGAGCCGGGCCAGCAAGTCTGGGTCATGTCACCCGTGGACCCCTGCGCCCTGCAGGACAAGTGGACCGGGCCCTTCAAGGTAGTTGAGAGGAAGAGCCCCGTCACGTACCTGGTCGACATGGAGTCCCCGAGGAACCCCCTCCGGGTCCTGCACGCCAACCGGCTCAAGCCCCACTTTGCCCGAACTGAACTAAGCCTGCTGCTGGCTACCGACGATGGGGGCGAAAGTGACTCCGAGCCCCTACCAGACCTCCTGGGGTCCTCGGGCCAAGACGGCTCCTTGGAGGGCGTCCGCCTCTCCGCCACCCTGACACCAGAACAGCGCCATGACTGCCAGAAGCTGCTGCAACCCTTCGCTGCCCTCTTCTCTCTCACGCCCGGGGTGACCCCCTGGTGCGTCCACGACGTGGATACTGGGGACAGCCCCCCTGTGCGACACCGCGCTTACAGAGTACCTGACCGAGTCCGAGCCTGCATACAGACCGAGGTCTCCAAGATGCTCGCCCTCGGAGTCATCGAGCCATCAGACAGCCCGTGGGCCAGCCCGGTAGTCTTGGTGCCGAAGGCCGCCGCCCCCGGCACTGCCCCGGAACTCAGATTTTGTGTCGACTACCGGGGCCTGAACGCAGTCACCAAGACCGATGCCCACCCCTTGCCACGAGCAGACGAGCTGATCGATCGCTTAGGGGCCGCCCGCTACCTAAGCACCTTTGATCTCACCGCTGGGTACTGGCAGATCAAGCTCACTCCCGGCGCCCAGGAACGATCCGCCTTTTCCACCCCCGATGGGCACTACCACTTTCGGGTAATGCCCTTCGGTATGAAGAACGCCCCAGCGACCTTTCAGAGGCTAGTGAACAAGGTCCTGGCCGGACTAGAAGCCTTCAGCGCGGCCTACCTCGACGACATTGCAGTCTTCAGCGACCACTGGGCCGCGCACCTAGGACACCTCGGGGAAGTCCTGGCCGCTCTCCAAAGAGCCGGGCTCACAATTAAGGCCAGCAAATGCCAGATCGGTCAAGGATCTGTGACCTATCTGGGCCACCAGGTGGGGAGTGGCCAGGTGGCGCCCCTCCAGTTAAAGGTCGACGCCATCCAGGCGTGGGAGCCCCCCGCAACCCAAACCGCTGTCTGGGCCTTCTTAGGCCTCACAGGCTACTACCGACGATTCATTAAGGATTATGGCAGCATTGTGGGCCCCCTTACGGAGCTCACTTCCAAGAAACAGCCCAAGGCGGTGCACTGGACGCCCCGCTGTCAGACCGCTTTTGAGGCCCTCAAGGCGGCCATGTGCAATGCCCCTGTGCTACAGGCCCCTGACTACAGCAAGGAATTTGTAGTCCAGACCGATGCCTCGGAGTACGGGGTCGGGCGGTCCTCTCCCAGGTGGACGCCGAGGGCTTCGACCGACCTGTGGCCTTCATCAGCCGCCGACTGCTGCCACGAGAACAGAGGTGGAGCACCATCGAGCGGGAGGCCTTCGCCCTGGTATGGGCTCTGAAGAAGCTCCGGCCCTACCTTTTCGGCACCCACTTCAGGGTCCAAACTGACCACCGGCCCTTGCGGTGGCTCATGCAAATGCGGGGCGAGAACCCCAAGTTGTTGCGATGGTCCATCTCGCTGCAAGGGATGGACTTCACCGTGGAACACCGGGCCGGCAACGACCACGCCAATGCTGATGGCCTGTCCAGATTCTTCCGCCTCGGCGAGGAGAACCCCCAAGGAGATGGGTGACTCTCCCTGCCTTCAGCTGGGGGGGACGCGTGTTGGAGCCGGCCTCGTGGCGTGGTCCTGTTCCCCCTCGCTAAGCCGCACGAGGTCCCATGCACCTCGGGGCTCCTCCATTTTGGATTATACGTCACTCCACGTGACCACCTACGTGACCCCGCTCCACCCGGCCTCTGTCCCAGCGAGGCCCGACATCGAGGCGCCAACCCCTGGCCCGGGGGATACCACGTGAACCCTTCCCACTCCCGGCGGAGGGCAGTATCGATGGGACCCCCAACCGTCCTTTCACACCTAGGTGCGATCGCCCCACAGCTCTCTGGGGCCTGGCGCCTCTCCTGCTGGGCGTCTGGCCGCTCCCTACCCGGCCTCTCCGCCCCCTCCGGGCGCAAGGGTCCGGACATCAAAGGGCTCCAGTCCTATATCTGGGGCGACCCGACAACAGGACAACAGTTGTATCCTGGAGTCAAGAGCCCTGCTGATCGGATCGCGGCTGACCCTACGGAAGAAGACTCATCCTGAACCCACACTCTGAGCCCTGCTGACGACGTCGCGGCTCCACCGTGCTTAAAGACCTACACGAACCTTTGAGGCCCTGCTGACGCTGTCACGGCCCAACCTTGTTGAACCTTACCCTCAGAGCCCAGCTGACCTCGTCGCGGCTCGACCGAAGCGGACCTACCACCGGAGCCCTGCTGACTGTGTCGCGGCTCGACCCAAGCGGAACTACCACCCGAGCCCTGCAGACGCCGTCGCGGCTCCCCCCGTCCGAGCCGCTCTGAGACCAGCACTCAAGGTCTGGCGCAGAGCCCTCCCGTACCTGGTTGGTACTAAGACTGTCCTGCTACCCTATCCCTCTAAAAGACATTGAGACTCTTACTGGATCCCTCGATCCCACTGTAAATATTGAACGTACTACTGCTGATAAAGAACCAAGTCAAGCAACTGATATTGAGTCCTGTGTGGTGGTATTACTGGGCCTAGTACGATCATAGGAGAAAGACCTCCCCGAGGGGGCTTCTCAGCGGCGCTCGGCTATAACTTTGAGGTAGGAAGGTGCCCCGGAATAGTCTTTCCGACTCCCCGGAGGTCTTCCCTCCAACAAGTGGCGATGTGCGTTTAGGGAAACTTTAGGTTTTATCAGTAGCGATGGCCACACGAGAAGAGAAGACGCATGGGCATGGCTGAGGTTAGGTAGGGTTAACGTTTGAAGTGGACACCAAAATGTGTTCTTCTGGGGGATGTTGTTGGATCAAAGCTTGTTGGGTGCAGTTGGATCAAAATGAACAAAAAAACCCCGTACGGCTGACCAATGTTCAGCACACCAAATCCTAGTTCAAAATGCAGTTTCTTTAGTTGGTGCAAAGACACATCCAGAGCAGGCCGCACTTGTGCTCTACTGGAAAACCAGATATACAAACTTATATTTGACAAAGGGATGGTGCACTCAAGGAAAAAGTCTTTTCAAATATCCCAAAGATTGTTTCTTTATTCTTATTCAAAATCCAAGGACAGTCAAGCTCAGCCAACGCGTTTCGTTCTTATAGAACTTCGTCAGGGCATGGATACTGTAAGAAACGGACTTCACGAAACTCAAAGGGATCGACTTCCAATAGATATAAAATTTCATGTAAAAAATAGGAGTATGACCTTTCCAAGTCGCTGAAAGGTATACGTATGGGTACGATCGTGTGTAAGTCACCAGGTAATATAAATGACAGTCAGATTCTTATTCAATCACTACGTGTCAAAGGCATTGTTCTGTCAACATTGTTGTATATTTATGCCCAATGTGTGGGCTGTTTACTTCTTTAAACGAGCGCGCTTCTCCTGATTACCGGCGAACCAGGAGAAGCGACTTGGAAAGGTCATACTCCTATTTTTTACATGAAATTTTATATCTATTGGAAGTCGATCCCTTTGAGTTTCGTGAAGTCCGTTTCATGCCCTGACGAAGTTCTATAAGAACGAAACGCGTTGGCTGAGCTTGACTGTCCTTGGATTTTGAATAAGAATAAAGAAACAATCTTTGGGATATTTGAAAAGACTTTTTCCTTGAGTGCACCATCCCTTTGTCAAATGCAGTTGGATCAAAGTTTAGCCCAGGTGCCAAATCCCAAGTGATGCCGTGAGCGTGTTTCCTAATAGGTAGGACACACCAAACATGTTAATAGCAAAGTGCTCAAAAAATGAATCACTTGCCAATTAAGTTAGCCAATGCATGTAAACTACTCTTTATGATTACTTTAAAGTAAATGCACAGCCCTTTGCTCCACAACCCACAAGTGCATGGAGCTTTCCCTCACTAGCAGAAGGCTGATTTGCACAATGTTCAGGAATATTTAGATCTAAGACATGTGCCAAGTACTGGGACATGCCAGCAAAAGTGCTGAAATGTGTTGTAAATTGGTATGTAAATCTGTCAAAAAGACTGAGTGGGAAGCAAAACTACTATTATTGAAATGAGTCCCAGGAGGTGTAGACATTAACTTCTTTTCCATTCATGTGCATTTTACTATGATTATCTGCATCTGATTATCCTTCAACATCTAGACTAGTAACACAGCTGCTTCGAATGAAGGACTCCTGTTCTACTGATGCTCTGGTGGGATGCAGGAGTCATCACTGGTCCTCCTACTTTTCAACATATGTATGAAGCTTCTCCTTGATTTGTTGCTGGCACGGAGGGGGGGGCGGGGGAGTTACACCTCTCTGCTGGTGACGCGCGTATTACTCTCAGTGGTGATTTCCCCTAGGGCACCTGTTATCTGTCTAATCTTTTTGATAAGTTAATGTAAATGTAAATGTGTATGTACTTGTATAGCGCACTGCCACCCCCAACGGGGGTATCCTGGCGCTTTTTTACTCATACCGCTGTGGAACCCTTCCTGGCCTTTCCCTGCGAAATGTCCACTCCTGGGCACCCCCATGGTGAAGCCAGGCATCCCAGCGCTGCTGGGGCCGTTGTGGAGATTAAGCAAGATATTGCCCAGAGTTGCAGCGTGGGACCCATGATTAGAATAGGCACCGAGGCGAGAATTATCAGGTCTGAGGAAATTGAATCCAAGACCCGCCGAGGCAGGGGATTGATCTCTGGTCCCGGGCCAGAACTCTGCATCAGGGTCTGCCGCTCTAACCATTGAGCCACACTTCTCCACTATGGGTGGATGAGGTTAACTTGACTGGCACTGAATGCCAACATAACTGACCTCCTTTTGGTAGGACTAGGTCAATGGTGAACAAGCTAACGGGGGGTTCATAACATGTGGATCTAGGGAACACAGAATTCCATTTAACGCATAACGCTGAATCCTTGGAAGGTTTCCATAATCAGTATTTTACCTTGGAAGACCATGTTAATGCACAGGCAAGATCGTGCCGCTTCTATATTCATCAACTGGTAAAACTGTGAACTTATATGAACGTAATCAAGCCATCCTATCTATGCCATTGCGTGGGACAGGATTCATTACTAATATTATGTCTCCATGGGCATCTTTCAGAAAGTGTTGGGATGTCTTCAGAGAATACAGAGCGCCATGGCGTGGGCAGTGACTTGTGTTCAACATTGGGACCATGGCACTCGTACCCTTAAGAGGCGTCAATGGCTCCATAAAGCGCATTGACTGGAGTATCGAGCTCTGGCCTCGACTCACAAGACCGTTCTGGTCACGGCTTTGACCATTTTCAGAAGAGGTTCGAATGATGCCAGTAGGCTGGATGTTGTGATCAGAGGATAAGAGAGGGTTGACTCTCTCAAGGGTGAAGCTAAGGAGGAAGAGAGACAGCATACTGTAGGTGCAGGGTTGGAGCTTGTCCAGTTTAAAAAAAAAAGAGGATAAACCATGTTTGTTTGTGAGCTGACCTGGGTCGTGTGAGTCTTATCTTCCAGTGCCTTGACACCTGTGGATTTAAAGCGAATTACAAACATCAACATGACTTGACTAGAAAGAACACTTGGCGATATTTGTATGCTAGACATTATTTAGACTAATGTGGGCTTGGTGTGAGTTTTCTGATGAGAAAAGGATGCCCAACCTTTTGTTAGTGTTCTTAAAGAAATATAGTATTAGTCATTTTTTCTTTGTATTACATATCTAATATATGTTATTGTTATTCTTGACAAATATATAACGATGGTGGTCTAATAATCTGGTATACAATGTAGACTTAAAATAACTTTCATGTGCATAAATTGCATGAATTATTACAAATTAATGACCTCCTAGGTGCCTTTAAATTATACTTCAATGGGTACTTATGAAGGACTGTAAAAGGTAGTAATCCTGTTGAAACGTGTTGATGATTAGTATGCGAATCTGTTAAAAATATTCATGTGGAAGAATAGCAATTATATTTATTTAATTGGTGGTAGCAATTCTTCACTTTATTTGTTTTTTTCTTTCACGGGCTCTACTTATTAGCTCTCCTTTGTATTTCACTCTTTAAAATCTAGTCTCCTCCATGCTTGCAACTGCGAGCATCCCGCCCCCTCCGGTATGTAACAACTGCACTCTTGTCATACCTCTGTTAATAGTTTCCAGCAGTTCTGCTTCCCTGTGCATGTACTGAACATGCTGCAGTCTTCTTTACCTGTGTATGTAACTTCCTCGTTCCTCCATTTCCTGTCCAGGTTACTTGTTGGTGCCATGTCTCCCTGTATGACCTTTCTCTTTGTGCATGTCACTACCTGCAGTACCATTGCACTATGTACATGATTGCTTGTAGTCTTGCCTAGCCTATGTGTCAGTGTTTCACTCCAGTCTGATATTTTCTACCAATGTGTGTATCCCTGCATCCCTTTCTCCGAGTGCATGGAACTTCTTCAGTTGTATCTTCAGGTCTAGGTTACTTCTCGCAGTCTTGTCTCCCTGTGTAGCCTGTCTCACTGTACATGTTGCTTCCTATCGGTTTCTATGGTCTTGTCTCCCTATATATATGTCTGGGTGTTTACTTCCAATCTCCCTGTGTATGTAACTCCTGAAGTCCTGTTTTCCTGTCTAGGTTACTTGTTGCTGCCATGTCCTCCTGTGTAGCCTGGCTCTTTGTGCATGTCTATTCTTGCAGTACCATTCCCCTGGGTGTCTAACTTCTAATAAATGAGAAGAAACAACCTTTACATAAACTCTCACCTATTTATTGTAAGCATTTTGGACTTTTTTCTTATTCCTAAAACTGTCATATATGCGTAAAGGAAATATACACTAACTCTGTCCCCAAGTCTTACTCCTGACCATTGTTCACGTGGATAGCCCACAGGGGAGAGTTAGGTAAAACATCTGTTTGCACAATTTTGTAATTTCCCCTTTTCGTTACAAGCAATGTATTCGTATTGGTAGGTCTTTGTGCCAGCTCCCCCTTCGTGCCAGCTCCCCCTGCGCCTGTTCTCCTATCCAGTTTGCCCGCAGTCCACTACCCTTTGCTGATGTTATACCTGCTGCTCTCTGTTTGTGCCTCCTCAGCTTTTTTTTTGTCTTTTTTGCCTTTCCTGCTTGTTTTTCTGCCCTTTGTTTTGCTCTCTTGTGCTCTGTTTTGCCTTGTCTGCTTGTTTTTCTGCCCTCTGTTTTGCCTTTTCTGCTCTTTTTTCTGCCCTTTTGTTTGCCTTCTCCTGCTCGGTTTTACCTTTTCTGCTCCTTTTTCTGCCCTCTGTTTTGCCCTCTCCTGCTCTGTTTTGCCTTTTCTGCCTTCTGTTTTGCCTTCTCCTGCTTTGCTTTGCCTTTTCTGCTCTCTGTTTTGCCTTTTTCTGCTTGTTTCTTCCCTCTTCCTGGTGGTTCCCTCCTACCGCCGTTTGCCTCCTCCCGCCACCCTGCACTGTGCCCTCCCCACAGGACCTACTTAATAAAGGATGCATTGCGACCCCATTGAGCAGATCCTGGTGCCCGCTCCCCCTGTGAGAGTTCCCCTGTCCAGCTTGCCTGCAGTCCACTACCCGCTGCTGCCTGTCTACCTGCTGCCCTCTGTTTGTGCCTCGTCTGCTAGTTTCTTGCTCTATTTTGCCTTTTCTACCCTCTGTTTTACCTTTCATGCTCGTGTTTTTTCTGTCCTCTGTTTTACCTTTCACGCTCGTTTTTTTCTGTCCATCATTTTGCCTTTCTGCTCGTTTTTCTGCCTTATGTTTTGACCTATTTTGCTCTGTTTTGCCTTTTCTCCTTGTTTTTCTGCCCTCAGTTTTGCCTTTTTCTGCTGGTTTCTTCCCTCGTCTTTCCGTTACCCTCCTTCTGCCACCCAGCGCTCCACCCTCCCCCAGGACCTACTTAATTGAGGCCGCAGTGTGACCCCATTGAGCAGGACCTCGTGCCAGCTCCCCTGCAAACAGTTCTCCTGTCCAGCTTGCCTGGAGTCTGCTATCCTCTACTACCTGTCTACCTTAGACCCTCTGCTTGGGCCTCCTCTGCTCGTTTCATGCTCTGTTAGGCCTTTCCTGATCGTTTTTCTGCCCTGTATTTCCTTTTCTGCTAATTTTTCTGCCCTCTGTTTTGTGCTCTTCGGCTGTGTATTGCCCTTCTGCTTGTTTTTCTGCCCTTTGTTTTGTGCTCTTCGGCTGTGTATTGCCCTTCTGCTTGTTTTTCTGCCCTCTGTTTTGTGCTCTTCGGCTGTGTATTGCCTTTCTGCTTGTTTTTCTGCCCTCTGTTTTGTGCTCTTCGGCTGTGTATTGCCTTTCTGCTTGTTTTTCTGCCCTCTGTTTTGTGCTCTTCGGCTGTGTATTGCCTTTCTGCTTGTTTTTCTGCCCTCTGTTTTGCCTTTTCTGCTCGTTCATATGCCCTCTGTTTTGCCTTTCTCTGTTTGTTTTTCTACCCTCTGTTTGGGCTTTTTTTGCTCATTTTTCTACCCTCTGTTTGCCCTCTTCTGCTCAGTTTTGCCTTTCCTGCTCATTTTTCTGGCCTCTGTTTTGCCTTTTCTGCTCATTTCTTCCCTCCTCCCCCCAGGACCTGCTTGACGGAGGCTCCCCTTTGAGCAGGTCCTCATACCAGTTCCCCCGTGACAGGTCTCCTGTCCAGCCTGCCCGCACTCTGCTACCCTCTGCTGCCTGTATACCTACTGCCCTCGGTTTGTGCAGTGCTTAATTTGTAAACAAAATGTGTCAGGGCCCTCGTCAGGAGGCCACTGTGGCTTGCACAACACATTGCCCCTGGCACCGCTGCCAGTGGCAGTAACAACACAATTACTAATCATCACACTCTTACAAGTGTGACAATTTTGCCTACTCTAGGCCCCCAACGCAATAAGAATGGCTTGCGCGGCAGTCAATGGTTCTTTTTAGCAACTCAACCATATGGCAGACTGGTACAAGTCCTGGTGCTGACAATTAAGTGCCGGTGCTAAGCACCGGGAACCACCGGCTCAAATTGAGCACTGGGTTTGTGCCTCCTATGCTTGTTTTTCTGCCCTCTGTTTTGCCTTTTTCTGCCAATTTCTTCCCTCTTCTAGCCGTTTCTTCAAGTCCTGGCTTTTCAACGAAGACCTCGCACCTCAGTGCCCAGATACCCCCAGGGGGGTGACAGGGCGACGCTCTACAAATGCTGATTGATTGATTGGTCAGCGTACAAAATCCCTTCCTCCATGCCCACTTGAAATAAGGGATTCAGGGGCACTTCCCTACAATTACTACCGGACTAACATCTACTTTATGTAGGTGTGTGCTTAGAAGTGCAGTAAGCATGTAAATGTAGTTGCAAAAAGTTGTGACTCAGACTTGTTCCGCCTGCTATTGCTCACCCACAGGAAACCCCATTAGCCAACCCCTTGATTCGCTCTCTGACTGCAGAGAAATCCGCGCATCTTGAGGAATTTCCGCAGTCCTACGTGCATTCACCTGATTGGCTGCCCTTTCACACTAGTAGAATGTGCACTGCCCACAAACAGGTCTTTTGGCCTCAGTGGCCTCAAGCGGGAGTCAAAGGTCACTTAAATATCCATCAATCCATCACTAAAGCATTTAGAATTACACAACCTAGGATCTGAGATCTCCAGGCAGAGATCGCACGTTTTACACCTCCTATTTAGATACACGTGTAACACGTTCTGGCCATAAGAAGGTTTTTTAATCGGATACGTTGTTTTTAGGTCTGGCCAGCATCTTTTCACTATAAAGAGAACTTTTTTTATGACTATATAGAAAAGGGACTTTAGTTTACATAAGGCCGTGGTGTGTAATGTTGTTGAATTGTGGTTGGGAACAGGGGCGTAACACAGGGCCCCGCGGAGCGGGGGGGGGGGGAGGGGGGGGGGACAAGCTCCAGGGGTCCCCTCACTCTCATCAGAGGAAGACGTCAGCATGCAAGCCTAAATTAAACAGAGCGCGCACGCGGGAAGGCGGGGAAAACTTGCGAATGACATACGAGATTAACTAGACCAGATTTAGGATATCACGCCACACCCAAAGCTTCACTTCCGTTGCTGCACGTGTCTGGAGCCTCATACAGGCAGAGCGCTGGCATATCAAACCGCGCGCCACTGCTGCACGTGCTACGTGCTACGTGGCCATGGCCAGCCTCTCGCGATTGCATATGACACCCCGCCCCGCTGCTGCACGTGCCACATGGCCAGCCTCTCGCGATTACATATCACACCGCGCCCGCTACTGCACGAGGCCAGCCTCTCACACAGGCAGAAGCGTTGACACACCACACCCAGGTCTTTACTTTCATAGCTGCACGAGGCTAGACTCACACTGGCAGCACCTTGCTTGGAGAGGGGGTCGCAGAGAAGCAACAAGTCTCAAATTGGTAAACACGTGAAAAGTGCCACACATGAAGATCAACACACACTAATTCCGCACAGTCCAGTGCTGAATTTGTAAAGCAATAAGTGCCAGGGCCCTCTTCAGGAGGCTACTGCAGCTCGCACCACCCATTGCCCCTGCCCACACTGCTGTCACTGCCAAGGACAGTACCAACACAAGTTCTAACCATCACACTCCTACAAGTGTGACAATTCAGACTCTTCCATGCCCCAAAGCTACAAGGGACATGGTTCACACAAGGATGTGTAATTAGTAAACAACAGTTGTTGTGCTCATCTCTGAAGCGGGCAAGCGGAGCCACCATGTGGCAGACAGTCATAAGTGCCGGTGTTTGGCATTAAGTGCTGGTGCTGAGCACTGGAAACCACGGGCACAAATTAAGCACTGAGGCACACATACAAGGAGACTAAAAGTGGCTGTGTTTGGTGCACCAGAGCCCAGGGGATGCTAGTGGCCCTATGAAGACAGATATGGCTGTCATTTACCACTATAAGATGGTATTGGGTCCATTATCTATGCTTGCTTTGGCGACCACGGTACATTTGCTACCTTACTGAACTTAAAGGTCTCACACACACAGGCTCACACATGCAGATAGTCAGGGCCTGGCTCAGAAAGCCATTGGCACATTGGAACGTTCAACTTCCACGGCAAATGGCTTGTTTTATGAGCGGAAATTAACATTCTGTATTCACAGAACCTGAATGTTTACTTGTAAACGTAGCCACTTGTAACTTAACACCACTGTGGTGTAAGGTTACATGACAGTTCACCTGTTACCATGGACAGAGAGTGGGCGTACCAAGGATGTGAAAGTTTGTGCACACCCACCATCATGTGAGTTTGTGCTCATCGCACTCTTGAACCGCTTGAAGATGTATTTTTAAATATATTTATTTGGCTATAAAGAAAACATATAAACATTCATACATCATAGCAGTTCAATTCTTTAATAAATCATTCTTTATATTTGATGGGACAAGCCAATAAAGATATGTCTATGGGGTTCAATATAGTAGCTAAATTCTGTATAATACCACTATATGACTATCTTTTCAGACCAGATGACAATGATGAGGTTTTAGGTGCTTAAGAGATACCCTCAGGGTCTTTTTGGTCCTCATCTGGTCTGTTCAACAATCATTCACATTTTGCTCCGCCCACCACAGTCTGGAGCAATGTGTCCGCCCACACCAGCCACTGCCTCTCCTGCACTGATTGACACCATTTTACCTGTTCACATGTGGACTACCACCGAAAGAGAGGCGCAGGGCTGGCGGGACGAAACTTTACTTTGCCAAAGCCTTTTTGTCCATTTTGATTTTTAAGTCATTCTAGTGTGCCTAAACTTTGTTTTCAGGTGACAGTAATTCAAAACCAGTTGTAACTTCTCTTTTTACAAATTACAATCATACTTTCCAGTCACGTTGAAAAGGTTTTTATAGCGCTGTAAGTACACTTGCCTGATAGGAAACACTTACTGGTCCGTTAAATTAAATGCAATGGTTAATTACTTTTTTTACGTAAACATTTATTTCGGGCATGTGAACAGCATTTTTAAGAGGCGGTTTGTTAATATCCCAGCTGGATTTGAGCTCTCTTTCTAATCTCATTATTTCTGCTATTCTTTCCTAAGCCTAATAACTTCCTCCAGATAAGTCCTTCAAGTTTATCAATTGGTGAATTCAAGGACGGGAATAAGATGGGTGCACCAGATGTCAAGGTTTAATTCATTTTAGTATGGTGAGCATCACTCAATGGCTGTTACCTGCATCCTCCACATTTAAAAAAAATTAAAACAAGGGCAGGGATTTGACATCAAAGGTTCCACGTTCTTCGTAGTGCTTAATCATATCTTTTCCCAGTCAGTGAGCTATTCAAGGGAATTCCAAGATAATTAAAGATGCTAATTGGATCCAGGGGGATTCAATCCCACTGAAACGTGCCACTGCCAGAGATCATTATTTTAAGATCTGTACTCTTGTCAAGGGCAGGGGCAAATCTGTTTACCGGACCCCAATTCTGGTGGTGGCGAAGGGCAGCAGATTTCTCCCCAATAAGAAATGTGTTCCTCGTAGAGAATAAAGGGAACAAAGTTGGCAACAGATGTACACACATTTACATATATTTGCTCATCCAAACGATTCACCAAAAGAATTCTTGAAGTACGGCTGAGGAAACTGCAACAGTCGCAGCTTCCCAGGAGCACCATGCTGACCAGCGTCAACAATCAATCAATCAATCAGGGGGCTTGTATAGCGTGCTACTAACCCGTGAGGGTCTCAAGGCACTGGGGGGGGGGGGTGCGGCGGCTCCAGAATCAGTTGAAGAGCCAGGTCTTGAGGTCTTTCCTGAATGTGTGCAGGGTCAGGGAGCGTCTGATGTTCACAGGGAGCTCGTTCCACGTCTTGGCTGTGATGTAGGAGAAAGCTCTCCAGCCGGTTCTGAGTTTGTGGATGCGTGGGATATCTGCCATGGCGATGTCGGCGGAGCGGAGGTTCCTCTTGGGTACGTGGAAGGATAGTCTCTCAATGAGGTATTTGGGTCCAATGTTGTGTAGGGATTTGTAGGCGTGGGTGAGGAGTTTGAAGGTGACCCTCTTCTCGACGGGGAGCCAGTGGAGGCCTCATAGGTGTTGGGTCATGTGCTAATGGCGCGAGTCTGGCTGCGGCGTTCTGGATGGTCTGGAGTCTACGCAGGAGGGTTTTGTGATTCCGGCGTAGCGGGCATTGCCGTAGTCTAGTCTGCTGGTGATGAGTGCGTGGGTGACGGTCCTTCTGCAGTCGGGGGGGATTCACTTGAAAGTCTTATGCAGGATGCAAAGGCAGTTGAAGCTGGTGGAGGCGACGGCATTGATCTGGTGGTTCATGGAGAGGGAGGAGTTGAGGATGATGCTGAGGTTCCGAGCGTGGTCTGAAGGCATGGGTGGGCTCCCGAGGGCAGAGGGCCACCAGGTGTTGTCCCAGGCGGAAGTGCAGGGACTGAAGATGAGGACCTTGGTCTTCTCTGAGTTTAGCTTCAGGCAGCTGTCCTTCATCCAGGCTGCCACGTTCTTCATGCCTTCCTGGAAACAGCGACTGGTGTCTTCGGGATTCTTCATGAGTTAGAGGATGAGCTGGGTGTCGTCGGCGTAGGATACGATGCTGAGCCCATGCTGTCTGACGATGGCGGCGAGGGGGACCATGCAAATGTTGAAGAGCATGGGGCTGAGTCAAGATCCCTGGGGTACTCCTCAGTTGATTTCCGTTGGTTCGGAGAGGAAGGAGGGGAGTCAGATTCTCTGGGTTCTGCCGAAGAGGAAGGATTGGATCCAGCCAAGTGCGCTCCTTGAATTCCTGCGTTGTGTAGTCTGGATGCTAGAGTGTGATGTGAAACGGTGTCGAAGGCTTCGGAGAGGTCTAGAAGGATGAGGACTGCTGTGTGCCCCTGGTCGAGTAGCATGCGGATGTCGTCAGTGGCGGTGATGAGAGCGGTCTCGGTGCTGTGGTTGCTGCGGAATCCTGACTGGGAGGCATCCAGGATGGAGTTCTCTTCTTTCAAGGCGATCAGCTGGGTGTTTACAAGTCTCTCAGTGACTTTGGCCGCAAAGGGGAGGAGAGAGATGGGCCGGTAGTTTTTCAGGTCCGTAGGGTCGGTTGATGGTTTCTTGAGGAGGGGTTTTACTTCCGCTCGTTTCCAGTTGCCTGGGCAGATGTCGGATCTGAGGGAGGCGTTGATGATGTGTCCCAGTTTGGGTGCGATGGCGGCCCTGTGGAAGATGTGTGGTGCGCAGGGGTCCGTAGGGGCTTCGGAGTGGGTTCTCTTCATGGTAGCTGTGATGCATTCGACGGTCGCAGGTTCCCAGGACATGATGGTCGGCTTATCGGCGGTGGTCGGAAGGGGGGTGGTGTTCGTCGTTGGTTCGTTAAAGTTGTCGTAGAGGGCTTTTATCTTCAGGTGGAAGTAGATGCTGAGCTTGTCACAGAGTTCCTGGGAAGGTGTGACGTCCGTGGCTTCGCAGGTGGGTTTTGCGAGCTGCTGGATGACGCTGAACAATTCTTTGGTGTTGGTTGCATTGGCCTGGACTTTGTCTCTTATGAAGGTCCGTTTGGTGTCTCTTATGCACTGGTGGTATTCCTTCAGGGCGCTCTTGTGGTCATCCCGTGCTTCCGTGGTTTTAAGGTTTCGCCAGGTTTTCTCTAGTCGTCTGCAGGAACGCCTGGCTTCTTGAAGTTCTGTAGTAAACCAGGCAGCTTTTGACGGGTGTTGTTTGGCAGGGTGGCGGAGGGGTGCGAGCTTGTCGGTGCAGCAGGTGATCCAGTGGTGGAGTTCCTTGGCTCCGGAGTTGGTGTCGGTTGTGGCGCTGGGGGGGTCCTGAAGGAGGGCGGTGTTTAGAAGTTCCTCTGTGACTCTACTCCAGTTCCTTTGTGGTGGGTGTAGGGCAGGCTTGGGTGCGGTGGAGGTGTTGAAGGTGCAGTGGATGCAGTGGTGGTCGGTCCAGGGGGGCTGGATGGTGTGGCGGAAGCGGATGTTGGTTCCTCCCATGAAGATGGGGTCGAGGGTGTGGCCCGCTCTGTGGGTGGGTGTGTTGACGAGCTGCTTCAATCCGAGGTTGTCAAGGTTGTCGAGGAGAGCAGTGGAGTCGGGGATGTTGCCGTTGTCTACGTGGAAGTTTAGGTTACCAAGTAGGATGTAGTCCCTGTTGGTGATGGCATGGGGTGCGGTGAGCTCAGCGATGGTACTCGCGTGGTGGGTGCGAGAACCTGGTGGTCTGTAGATGAGGGTGCCGTGTAGCGTGGTCCTGGGGCTCGTCTGGATCTGGAAGTGGAGGTTTTCAGTGTTGGAGTGAGGGTCACTCGTGCTGGATGTGAAGAGGTGGAGGGGGGTCTTGTGTGCGATGGCGAGTCCTCCTCCTGGGCTGTGTGGGCGGTCCTTTCTCTGGATCTTGTAGCCTTCCGGCATGGCAGTGGCGAGGTCGGGACCGGAGGAGTCGTTGGTCCAGGTTTCCATAAAGAAGGCGATGTCAGGCGACAGGGTGTTAAGTAGTTCCCAGATCTCAATGGCATGTCGGTGCATGGAGCGTACATTGAGCAGGATGCAGGTCAGGGTTTTGGTAATGTGTGCGACGGGCGTTTCTACGGCGGTTGCGGGGGCTCTGTCGATGGCGAAGGATTTGCGGCAAGGTCTGCACGAGAACTGCCCCTGTGTGTTGATAGGTGAAGCTGTCGCGCAGTTGGCGTGTCTTCCGGGGTTGAGTGCGTGGAGGGTGGTAGGGACGCAGCGGTGAGACCTCTGCAAACCAGGGGTCCTGGCGCTGGCCACGGTAGGGTCGCGGACGGGCGCAGACAGGCTTGGCTGAGGCGCACCTTTGGCGCGGAGCGTCTGTTGCGCGACCGCGCAGCGGCCGCCATTATGTAGGGGAATGGGGAGGGACGAGTAGCTGGGAGGCGGGAGCAGGGTGGTCAGGGGGAGGAGTTACGGGTGGACACAGAACGTCAGAGAAACGGCGGGTGGGAAGAGGGGGGAGAGGGCAGACTGAGGCGGTTAATTGTAAGAGAATCACGGGGTAAAAAAGTCAACCCACAAAAAAGTTGAACATTTATTCTAGTTTAAGTGGAAACCTACAGGAATTATTGTGAGCTGTTTCTGTGAATTGAGCTCATAGTGTTAAATAGTCAGAATCTTGCCAAGTAGAGGGCCTCCTCACAACAAACACTTTCACACCAATGGAATGTTCCACTCCAGCGGTGGGACACTAAGCTCACACACACACACAGCCTTACACAGGATTACACACAACACCTGCCCAGCGCCAGGATACCCTCCAGTGTAGTAGCACGCACTACAGGGCCTCATAACAAAGCATAGAACAGAATGGCATAGCACAGCATAACATAACATAGCATAGCATAACATAATTTAGCCTAACATAACATAGCACAGCATAACATAACATAACATCAATACCATAACATACCAGAAGATAATATAGAAAAGCATAGCATAACATAAATAACATAACATAGCATAACATAACATAGCACTGCCTAGTATAACATAACATCAATAGCATACCATAGACTAGCATAGCATAACATAACATCAATAGCATAACATAACAGAACATAATATAGAATAGCATAGCATAACATAAATAACATAACATAGCATAACATAACATAGCACTGCCTAGTATAACATAACATAACATACCATCAGGAGCATACCATAGACTAGCATAGCATAACAGAACATCAATAGCATAAAAGAACATAATATAGAATAGCATAGCAGAACATAAATAACATATCATAACATATAACATAACATAATAGAACATAACATAGCATAGCATAACATAACATAGCACAGCCTAGTATAACACTACATCAATAGCATAACATAGAATAGTATAGCATAACATAACAGAGCATAACATAACATAATATGGAATATAATAGTATAACATAATATAGCATAACACAGAATATCATAGCATAACATAACATAGAATGACATAACATAACAGCATAACATAACATAAAATAACATAGCATAGAACAGCACAACACAACAAAACACATTGGCACTGTTGTCAAGGAGGGGGAAGAATTATTGTTTCTAAATTCATGTTTGAAAATTATCACTTTTAAATGAATACTTCTCAATACATTGACATAATCTGATGTACTAAGGTGAAAGTGGTCTGCATGTTAATTAAGTACATTTTTTACGTTTGAAAAGACTGCCATATGTTTATTCTTTTGCTGCAAGATGTCTTTAAAAATGAAGGTGTTCCTAAAGTTAAGCAGTGCAGGACACCCTAGTTACTTCCTTTCTTTAACACCAAATAACTTTTAAATATATGCTTGCCTGCTTATTTAACATTTTTTTTATTGTTAGCGCTGAGTCTAGTAAACAGCAGCCAGCCCAGTGCTGCTGTTGACTAGGGGGTCACATGTAAAGGCCAGGAGGGCCGCCTGCGGCCCCCGGGCATTACTTTGAGTATCAATGACCTAACATAGCATACCATAACATAACATAACAAACCGTATTGTTGGGCGAGGGAAGTCTGTATGCGGCTTTTGTTGATCTAAGGGCCGCTTTCGACCTTGTCCCTCGTTCTACGTTATGGTCGGTACTTAAGAAACAGGGACTCCCAAATGATTTATTATCCCTCATAATGAGACTTCACGAATCCAATTATGCTAGAATCCAATGGGGGGGGATGGGTTCGGTAACTGCGGACTTTCCAGTTGAAAGGGGAGTTCGTCAGGGTTGTTCGATGGCTCCTGTGCTTTTTACATTATATATCAATGACGTTGTGGGCCGCATGCTCTCAGCCCAAGTGGATGCCCCTTTTTTAGCAGGGACTAAAATCCCTATTTTAATGTTTGCAGATGACACGCTCATCTTATCGAAAACTCCTAGTGGTCTACAGCATGCCTTGTCTATTTTTGATCAATTCTGCGGGGAGTATGGCTTAGAGGTTAACACTGCCAAAACTAAGCTTATGATTTTTAACCCCCATCGAAGTTTTTTTTTTTTTTTTTTTTTTTTAATTTTATTTATAAGTTTATGAAGTTATACACAGGGCACAACAGATTTGAAATAAAATAACATACAAAACAATACACAGGAAAAGAATATTATTGCAATACACAATGTCTTTATAAAATACCCTCACTACTTGAAAACTTCAGTAGGGAGTCAGGTAGGATCCTCTTTCCATTTCTTTAATGGGTCCCAGATTTTTCTTCCTAATATTCTCCCTCTTTTCCCTTTTCTAGCATATATAGCATTCTCTAGATTATATGTTGCCAATAATCGAGAAAACCATTGATGATACGATGGGGATATAGGATCTAGCCAGGCTGAAGTTATGCATAGTCTTAATACTGCCATTGCAACAAATAAGAAGTATCCCCCCTTCATGTGTATATCATTATGATTAACCCCAAGGAGAATTATCGACGGAGATAAAGTTATTTCTACAGCTAATACTCTAAATAGAAATTCCTCGATATTCTTTTGGATGGACTGCAGATGGGTACATGTTGCAAGCATGTGAGTCAAATCAGCCTCTAAGCTTCCACATCTCGGGCATCTAATTCCCGAGATTCCTCCCCACTGAGCAATTCTCGCTGGAGTGTGATAAAGATGATAAATAGTTTTATAATGTTGCGCCTGTAGGGGTGCCGAACATAAAATATTCTGACCCAACTCTAGAGACACATGAAAACACTCTTCTATTATATCCAGCTTCCTCCCCCATTTCTGCGCCATTCTATCTTTATCGTCTTGTTTGGCCTTTATCAATTCTGAGTAAAACCTCCGAATCGTGCAGTCTGACCCTGCTTGTGCTAAATCCATAATTGGAATCCTAGAAAACCCAGCTGGGCCTCCCCGCTTTGTTTCAACATAGCTTCTTATTTGCAGGAACTTAAAAAAATGTCTCGTCTCAATTCCATATTTGACTGTATCTCCGAAAATTGGAGGACCCCTTGTGCAGTCCTGATGTCTCCCAGCATCCTTATCCCCTTTCTTCCCCATTCTCCAAAAACCCAACCTGAAAAAATATCTACTGGGAAAGTGGGGTTCATACTCATTCTAGTGTATGCATTATATTTGCCTAAGCCAACACTTTTTGAAAATGCTTTCCAAATATTATAAGCTGCTAGAATCGTCTTAAATCGTGTCCTTTTAAAGTAACAAAAATCGGTTTGCTTTAAAAATATATTCTCAGCTTCAACCCCCAAACATAAGCCATAAATTGCCAATGTACCCGCCTTATCTTGTCCTTCGACCTCTGCCCCTCCTATCAGACCCAGCATGTTTTGTAGGGCCGCTGCCCAATAATATAGTTTTAAATCCGGAAGAGACCAACCTCCCCTATCACGAGGCAGTGCCATAAATCTAAGTGCTCTCCTTGTTTTTCCCTTTGCCCAGATAAATCTATTGATCATATGTTCACATTCCTTAAACCATTTTGTTTCGAATAATAATGGTATTGCCCTAAAAAGATATAAAAACTTCGGTAAAATCAACATCTTTATAATATTAGTGCGCCCCACAAGGGAAAGATGAAGATTCTCAAACCTATCTAGATCCCTTTTTGCCTTGAGAAAAACTGGAGTTGTATTTTTCTCTACCAATGTATCTAAATCAGAAGAAATAGTTACCCCCAAATACACCGCATCCTGCACCACCCGATGATCAGGGCAGTCTACATACTTGTTCTTAATTATCTGAGTCTTATTGACATTCATTTTGTAACCCGATATTTGTCCAAATCTGGTGGCCTCAGTTTCAACCTGCGCTATAGCTTCTATGGGATTAGATGTGATCACTGCCACGTCATCCGCATATGCAAGGACCTTACTATATCCCATGGGCGTGCATACTGGGCGAATCATATCACAGCTCTCAAGTCTTCGGACCAGGGGGTCAATATACATCGCAAATAAAAGCGGAGAGCAAGGGCAGCCCTGCCTGGTACCTCTCTTAATTTGAAAAGACTTAGTTAAACCCGAATTAATCCGGATCACAGCACTTGGGTCTCTATATAGCACTTGAATTGCCTTAATATAACCATCTTTGAGCCCTACTCTTCTCAAGGTATACCACAAATAATTCCAGGAGACCCGATCAAATGCTTTTTCTGCATCTAATAACATTACGGCCATCGGGTCTCCTGAAACCTCCGTGGCATCAAAAAGTGTAATAACCTTACGAGTGTGGTGAGTCGTACCCCTCCCTGGGATAAATCCATGTTGATTAGTGCTCACAAGCGAATCAATTATTTGTGCAAACCTTGTAGCTAATATTTTAGAGAAAATTTTTGCGTCAGTATTCATGAGCGTGATTGGCCTATATGATGATGGCATGGTGGGTGGTTTTCCTTATAATATAGCATAACACAGAATATCATAGCATAACATAACATAGAATGACATAACATAACAGCATAACATAACATAAAATAACATAGCATAGAACAGCACAACACAACAAAACACATTGGCACTGTTGTCAAGGAGGGGGAAGAATTATTGTTTCTAAATTCATGTTTGAAAATTATCACTTTTAAATGAATACTTCTCAATACATTGACATAATCTGATGTACTAAGGTGAAAGTGGTCTGCATGTTAATTAAGTACATTTTTTACGTTTGAAAAGACTGCCATATGTTTATTCTTTTGCTGCAAGATGTCTTTAAAAATGAAGGTGTTCCTAAAGTTAAGCAGTGCAGGACACCCTAGTTACTTCCTTTCTTTAACACCAAATAACTTTTAAATATATGCTTGCCTGCTTATTTAAAATTTTTTTTATTGTTAGCGCTGAGTCTAGTAAACAGCAGCCAGCCCAGTGCTGCTGTTGACTAGGGGGTCACATGTAAAGGCCAGGAGGGCCGCCTGCGGCCCCCGGGCATTACTTTGAGTATCAATGACCTAACATAGCATACCATAACATAACATAACAAACCGTATTGTTGGGCGAGGGAAGTCTGTATGCGGCTTTTGTTGATCTAAGGGCCGCTTTCGACCTTGTCCCTCGTTCTACGTTATGGTCGGTACTTAAGAAACAGGGACTCCCAAATGATTTATTATCCCTCATAATGAGACTTCACGAATCCAATTATGCTAGAATCCAATGGGGGGGGATGGGTTCGGTAACTGCGGACTTTCCAGTTGAAAGGGGAGTTCGTCAGGGTTGTTCGATGGCTCCTGTGCTTTTTACATTATATATCAATGACGTTGTGGGCCGCATGCTCTCAGCCCAAGTGGATGCCCCTTTTTTAGCAGGGACTAAAATCCCTATTTTAATGTTTGCAGATGACACGCTCATCTTATCGAAAACTCCTAGTGGTCTACAGCATGCCTTGTCTATTTTTGATCAATTCTGCGGGGAGTATGGCTTAGAGGTTAACACTGCCAAAACTAAGCTTATGATTTTTAACCCCCATCGAAGTTTTTTTTTTTTTTTTTTTTTTTAATTTTATTTATAAGTTTATGAAGTTATACACAGGGCACAACAGATTTGAAATAAAATAACATACAAAACAATACACAGGAAAAGAATATTATTGCAATACACAATGTCTTTATAAAATACCCTCACTACTTGAAAACTTCAGTAGGGAGTCAGGTAGGATCCTCTTTCCATTTCTTTAATGGGTCCCAGATTTTTCTTCCTAATATTCTCCCTCTTTTCCCTTTTCTAGCATATATAGCATTCTCTAGATTATATGTTGCCAATAATCGAGAAAACCATTGATGATACGATGGGGATATAGGATCTAGCCAGGCTGAAGTTATGCATAGTCTTAATACTGCCATTGCAACAAATAAGAAGTATCCCCCCTTCATGTGTATATCATTATGATTAACCCCAAGGAGAATTATCGACGGAGATAAAGTTATTTCTACAGCTAATACTCTAAATAGAAATTCCTCGATATTCTTTTGGATGGACTGCAGATGGGTACATGTTGCAAGCATGTGAGTCAAATCAGCCTCTAAGCTTCCACATCTCGGGCATCTAATTCCCGAGATTCCTCCCCACTGAGCAATTCTCGCTGGAGTGTGATAAAGATGATAAATAGTTTTATAATGTTGCGCCTGTAGGGGTGCCGAACATAAAATATTCTGACCCAACTCTAGAGACACATGAAAACACTCTTCTATTATATCCAGCTTCCTCCCCCATTTCTGCGCCATTCTATCTTTATCGTCTTGTTTGGCCTTTATCAATTCTGAGTAAAACCTCCGAATCGTGCAGTCTGACCCTGCTTGTGCTAAATCCATAATTGGAATCCTAGAAAACCCAGCTGGGCCTCCCCGCTTTGTTTCAACATAGCTTCTTATTTGCAGGAACTTAAAAAAATGTCTCGTCTCAATTCCATATTTGACTGTATCTCCGAAAATTGGAGGACCCCTTGTGCAGTCCTGATGTCTCCCAGCATCCTTATCCCCTTTCTTCCCCATTCTCCAAAAACCCAACCTGAAAAAATATCTACTGGGAAAGTGGGGTTCATACTCATTCTAGTGTATGCATTATATTTGCCTAAGCCAACACTTTTTGAAAATGCTTTCCAAATATTATAAGCTGCTAGAATCGTCTTAAATCGTGTCCTTTTAAAGTAACAAAAATCGGTTTGCTTTAAAAATATATTCTCAGCTTCAACCCCCAAACATAAGCCATAAATTGCCAATGTACCCGCCTTATCTTGTCCTTCGACCTCTGCCCCTCCTATCAGACCCAGCATGTTTTGTAGGGCCGCTGCCCAATAATATAGTTTTAAATCCGGAAGAGACCAACCTCCCCTATCACGAGGCAGTGCCATAAATCTAAGTGCTCTCCTTGTTTTTCCCTTTGCCCAGATAAATCTATTGATCATATGTTCACATTCCTTAAACCATTTTGTTTCGAATAATAATGGTATTGCCCTAAAAAGATATAAAAACTTCGGTAAAATCAACATCTTTATAATATTAGTGCGCCCCACAAGGGAAAGATGAAGATTCTCAAACCTATCTAGATCCCTTTTTGCCTTGAGAAAAACTGGAGTTGTATTTTTCTCTACCAATGTATCTAAATCAGAAGAAATAGTTACCCCCAAATACACCGCATCCTGCACCACCCGATGATCAGGGCAGTCTACATACTTGTTCTTAATTATCTGAGTCTTATTGACATTCATTTTGTAACCCGATATTTGTCCAAATCTGGTGGCCTCAGTTTCAACCTGCGCTATAGCTTCTATGGGATTAGATGTGATCACTGCCACGTCATCCGCATATGCAAGGACCTTACTATATCCCATGGGCGTGCATACTGGGCGAATCATATCACAGCTCTCAAGTCTTCGGACCAGGGGGTCAATATACATCGCAAATAAAAGCGGAGAGCAAGGGCAGCCCTGCCTGGTACCTCTCTTAATTTGAAAAGACTTAGTTAAACCCGAATTAATCCGGATCACAGCACTTGGGTCTCTATATAGCACTTGAATTGCCTTAATATAACCATCTTTGAGCCCTACTCTTCTCAAGGTATACCACAAATAATTCCAGGAGACCCGATCAAATGCTTTTTCTGCATCTAATAACATTACGGCCATCGGGTCTCCTGAAACCTCCGTGGCATCAAAAAGTGTAATAACCTTACGAGTGTGGTGAGTCGTACCCCTCCCTGGGATAAATCCATGTTGATTAGTGCTCACAAGCGAATCAATTATTTGTGCAAACCTTGTAGCTAATATTTTAGAGAAAATTTTTGCG
This sequence comes from Triturus cristatus, assembly GCF_964204655.1. NCBI lineage: Eukaryota > Metazoa > Chordata > Amphibia > Caudata > Salamandridae > Triturus > Triturus cristatus. The sequence goes on from NC_140590.1 coordinate 1,691,513,831, forward strand.
TCAGTATTCATGAGCGTGATTGGCCTATATGATGATGGCATGGTGGGTGGTTTTCCTTATAATATAGCATAACACAGAATATCATAGCATAACATAACATAGAATGACATAACATAACAGCATAACATAACATAAAATAACATAGCATAGAACAGCACAACACAACAAAACACATTGGCACTGTTGTCAAGGAGGGGGAAGAATTATTGTTTCTAAATTCATGTTTGAAAATTATCACTTTTAAATGAATACTTCTCAATACATTGACATAATCTGATGTACTAAGGTGAAAGTGGTCTGCATGTTAATTAAGTACATTTTTTACGTTTGAAAAGACTGCCATATGTTTATTCTTTTGCTGCAAGATGTCTTTAAAAATGAAGGTGTTCCTAAAGTTAAGCAGTGCAGGACACCCTAGTTACTTCCTTTCTTTAACACCAAATAACTTTTAAATATATGCTTGCCTGCTTATTTAAAATTTTTTTTATTGTTAGCGCTGAGTCTAGTAAACAGCAGCCAGCCCAGTGCTGCTGTTGACTAGGGGGTCACATGTAAAGGCCAGGAGGGCCGCCTGCGGCCCCCGGGCATTACTTTGAGTATCAATGACCTAACATAGCATACCATAACATAACATAACAAACCGTATTGTTGGGCGAGGGAAGTCTGTATGCGGCTTTTGTTGATCTAAGGGCCGCTTTCGACCTTGTCCCTCGTTCTACGTTATGGTCGGTACTTAAGAAACAGGGACTCCCAAATGATTTATTATCCCTCATAATGAGACTTCACGAATCCAATTATGCTAGAATCCAATGGGGGGGGATGGGTTCGGTAACTGCGGACTTTCCAGTTGAAAGGGGAGTTCGTCAGGGTTGTTCGATGGCTCCTGTGCTTTTTACATTATATATCAATGACGTTGTGGGCCGCATGCTCTCAGCCCAAGTGGATGCCCCTTTTTTAGCAGGGACTAAAATCCCTATTTTAATGTTTGCAGATGACACGCTCATCTTATCGAAAACTCCTAGTGGTCTACAGCATGCCTTGTCTATTTTTGATCAATTCTGCGGGGAGTATGGCTTAGAGGTTAACACTGCCAAAACTAAGCTTATGATTTTTAACCCCCATCGAAGTTTTAAATCTAAAATTACTTTGAGCAACCGTCCGCTAGAGGTAGTGAAAACCTTTACATACCTAGGTATACATATATCTAAAGAGAAGACCTGGCGGCACCCTATTGATCTTGCAACACTTAGGCATAGGCAATTGTCTGGTGCTATCTGCGCAGAGCACAGAAAATCCTTAACTAAACCTGTTAAACCTGCCCTGCAGATTTATGAAGCAAAGGCTATAGGCTCTGCGCTATACGGCGCCGAGCTTTGGGGTTTTGAAAAGGTGGCAGCACTTCAAACCTTGGAGAATAAATTTCTCAGGGCTATAACCGGTGTTCCTAAAAGCACCCCACTATTGCCCCTAAAATATGATTTGGGTAGAAGAGCAGTCACAGATTTAGTTAAGTTACGTCCGATTATTTATTGGCATAGGTTGTGGACCACTGCTGCACTTAAACATTATGCCGAGGGTTTTTTAGACATTATGAGTTCTGATGTATACCACAAAATTGGATGGCTGAAATCATTAAAGACATCCCTTATCGAGCTTGGTATGTCCCCACTTTGGGAAGACCCTACGAGAGCAATCTTCCCTTCCAAAAGTATTTTAAAGAGTGCTTACTGGGAGATGGTTGCCTCCCGACATCGGAGAATCTCTAGTGCTGGTTCAATGTCTGGTGAATTTTTGGAGGCAAAAATGTATCCCTGCTTAGAATCGTACTGGGACACTATTACCAGGCCTGGAGATAGGAAGCTCCTCTTCCAACTTCGAGCAGGTGCACTCCCCCTTAAATTTCTGACAGCTAAGTGGAATGGTGGATCCTGTGACACCTGCCCTGTTTGTGGTATTACCAAAGAAACGATCGGCCATTTTTTATTCTCTTGTAAACCCTATGCGGTACCAAGGCGCATTTGGTTGTCCCCAATGTGCAAAAATCTTGGGACAGATAGCAGTACTGTGGCCCTGCGTATTATATGCACTAGCACTTTGACATGGGTCTCAGTAGCCACCGCAAAGTACTTAGGTTGGGCGTGGTCAATTAGAAGGAGATTGCTAGGTACTTAACTACTCTCCTAATTATTGCAGAGACTGCTAGGTATTTGACTATTCTCTGTTATGTTTTATCTTCGTGTTTTTATCTGCCATTTTATAACTATTTTAACTCATGCTTTTTAATCATCTTTTTCTTATTAATACAAGTTGAACAGTACACGCATATAGGATTAATAATCTTAGTTAAAAATTCTCTTCTTCTTGAAGTGTGCTTTGCAATTGATGCCAATGATTGAAGTTTAATCTTGTTTTAAAATGTATGTATTTATATTTGTTTTATTGTATTTTGGTTTTGCTTTTATGAATGAAATTCGAATAAAGCATACTCTGAACTCTGAACTCTGAACTGAATAGCATAGCAGAACATAAATAACATATCATAACATATAACATAACATAATAGAACATAACATAGCATAGCATAACATAACATAGCACAGCCTAGTATAACACTACATCAATAGCATAACATAGAATAGTATAGCATAACATAACAGAGCATAACATAACATAATATGGAATATAATAGTATAACATAATATAGCATAACACAGAATATCATAGCATAACATAACATAGAATGACATAACATAACAGCATAACATAACATAAAATAACATAGCATAGAACAGCACAACACAACAAAACACATTGGCACTGTTGTCAAGGAGGGGGAAGAATTAATGTTTCTAAATTCATGTTTGAAAATTATCACTTTTAAATGAATACTTCTCAATACATTGACATAATCTGATGTACTAAGGTGAAAGTGGTCTGCATGTTAATTAAGTACATTTTTTACGTTTGAAAAGACTGCCATATGTTTATTCTTTTGCTGCAAGATGTCTTCATAAATGAAGGATAGGATAGGATAGCCACTTGTAAAGCGCGAACGAATGCCGAAGCGTCTTGGCGCTGGTGGGTAGAGAGAGGACACCTCCATGATTAACACTGGGACACATCGAAAAGCCGTGTTTTTAACAGTTTTCTGAAAACTTGATGACTATCTGTTAGTTTCAGAGAGGCAGGAAGTTTGTTCCAGAGACTGGCGGCATGAAAGGAGAAGGCTCTGCCGCCCCATCTGGCTTTCCTGACACGATTTAGTCTAAGGAGGGATTGAGAGGAGGACCTAAGTGTCCGACCTGGAGAGTAGGGAACAAGAAGATTCCGAACCTCCTTTGCTCCCCCCCCAAACACAGCCTTATGTACTAAGCACAGAGCCTTAAAATCTATGCGTTGCTGGACTGGGAGCCAATGAAGTGCCTTGATTCCCTCAGCGATAGAATGGGCTCTGGGAACATCCAGCAAAAGTCTAGCTGCCGCATTCTGCAAGACCTGCAGTCTCCTCAACAAGGTCTTGTTGATTCCTAATAGCAATGCATTACAGTAGTCCATTCTGGACAGCACTAAAGCTACCACCACATTCCTACGAAGATCCAATTTAATAAAAGGGAAAATCTTCCGCAGTGTCCTTATTAGATAGGAGCAGGAAGAGGCCAGATTACTAACATGCGCAGAAAAATTAAGCTGATTATCAAACACCACTCCCAGGTTTCTGACCTTAGGCACGGGACAAGGACATTCACCAGCCTCCGCTGGCCACCAGAAACCACTCCACACTGGTTTTCCCTGGCCGAACTCAATTATCTCCGTTTTCTCCGTGTTGATTTTGAGAAAATTCTCTCGCATCCAGCTCATAATTTCTGCCATACAGCTGTGAAACTTAGTGGCCGTATCATTGGCTTGATTCCCAGCGGACACAATAATCTGAGAATCATCAGCATAGGAGATGATCGTGAAGCCATGCGCCCTAATGAGCTTGGCCAATGGGGCAACATAGATGTTAAAGAGCGTGGGAGATAAGGCAGAGCCCTGTGGCACTCCGCACGGTAAGTGAAAAGGGTCGGACTGCAGACCATCCCACGACAAGCTCTGCTCCCTATCCTCCAAAAAAGAGGCTAATAGGGCCAATGCAGTACCCTGGACACCAAACTCCTGCAGCCTCCGAATCAGCACCGTATGATTTACGGTGTCGAAGGCAGCTGAGAGATCCAACATCACCAGAACTGCCCGACCTCCCCCGTCGACTATAGTACGCACATTTTCTGCTGCCATCAGAAGTGCTGACTCTGTAGAGTGCTGGGCGCGGAAACCGTGCTGAGAAGAGTCAAGCAGATTGTGGGCCACCAGGTATGCCGTAAGGGAGCGATTAAGCTCCCTCTCCAGAATCTTGGCCGCCATGGGCAGTGCGGCAATTGGACGATAGTTTTTTAAGACTTGAGGGTCTAGTGTAGGTTTTTTGAGCAGAGGCTTGATTATAGCTTTCTTCCAGCTCAAGGGGTAGCAGCCAGATTGCATTGCTATATTCATTAGCTGGGATAGCTCCTCCGCAATCACCTCATCAGCAAGGTGGAAGACTGATGGTGGGCACGGATCCAAAGGAGATCCTGAGTTGATGGAAGTGATCAACCTACGTGTTTCCTCCACCGTAATGGGGGCAAACTCACTGAGTACCGTATTACCCCTAGGGCTGAAATCCTGCCCCTGATCGCTCCGCTCTGAGCTAGGCGCGCTGGGAGACATGCTACTAAATTCATTATAGATGGTCTGAACCTTCTCCTGGAAATATGCCGCCAGCTTTTGGCAAGTTTCTAGGTCAGGTCGGTAGGAGTTGTCCTGCGGAGGTTTAGCAAGAGCTGTTATGGTCTTGAAAAGCTCCTTAGCTGAGTTACCAGCCTTGCTAATTTTAAATTCAAAATGAGCACTTTTGGCTGCCACTATTGCTTGCCTATAGGCTGCAAGAGTGCAATTATAGTGTGTTTTGCCCTCAACGCTATAATCCTTTCTCCACAACCGCTCAGCCCTTCTGCATGTACTCTTCAGTATCTTAAGTTTGTTGTTGTACCAAGGCGCAGATAGTTTAGTTCTACTGGATCCCAGTGGCTTCAGAGGAGCTACTCTCTCCATCGCGGCCGCCAGCCAGTCCTTAAAGGCTATCGCCGCCTCCGAGATATCATTAGTGTAGGAGGGTCGCGAGCCACCCAGAATAGGGAGCAGTTTATCAACGGTCACCTGAGACCATGGTCTGATCATGTGTTTCTTTGCCCTGTGGCCTGAGTGAGAAACCGATATTCCGGTCCTAATAGTAAAATTCACTGCCTTATGATCAGACCAGGGAACTGGCATAATATTGGTCACCTTCAGGTCCATGTTATTGATAAAAATGCCATCTAGAGTATGTCCCAAACTATGAGTGGGACTTGAGACTACTTGGTTAAAATCGAGTGCGGCTAGGTTGGCAGTTAACACCGCCACCTCTGACTGCTCCATGCATTCTAGATGATAATTAAAATCACCAAGGATCATAAAAGGATGGTGATCTATCCGGGATTCTAAAAAATGCATAAGCATTATAGGGAAAGGGGATTTGGGGCCTGGCGGACGATAGACTAGGATTCCTTGAAATTTGTACATATTAGCTACATAGATAGTGAAATACATCGCTTCCGCCGGGAGATCAAGATAGGTGTTCCTAAAGTTAAGCAGTGCAGGACACCCTAGTTACTTCCTTTCTTTAACACCAAATAACTTTTAAATATATGCTTGCCTGCTTATTTAACATTTTTTTTATTGTTAGCGCTGAGTCTAGTAAACAGCAGCCAGCCCAGTGCTGCTGTTGACTAGGGGGTCACATGTAAAGGCCAGGAGGGCCGCCTGCGGCCCCCGGGCATTACCTTGAGTATCAATGACCTAACATAGCATACCATAACATAACATAACACAGCATAGCATTGCATAGCATGACATAACACACTCAGAAAGTTGCCACGATCCAACATCTCACTCTGAAAAAGTAGCTCACACACTCAGAGCCATGCAGTATTACATTCAAGCAAGTCCCCTTCAGAAATGTGCACGCACAAACGCTGTGCCATACATGCCGAAATTCACATTTGTCATACAGACAGTAGCATGCACTAGTGAATTCATCATACATGCATGAAAATTGAAAACAGGCAGTCTGACAGAGGCTTGGTTTCACACAGGGACTCACAGTGGCAGAGTTTCGAGTTGGTGAGACTCACACAAAAGCACAGAGAACACACACACAGATGTAGACAGTCACATAGTCAGTTATATACAGGGTCACTGGAATTATATGATGGTTCTACGGCTTTATTCACATGATTAGTGATTTGCCGCATTTGCCACATAATCAATCATCAGCTGCAGAATCTGCAGATTTCAACCAAAAAATTGTTTCTAGCTCAAACAGAAGTTGCTAAAATGTGGTGATATGAATTTCCACACGTTGGAAGACCCACTGCAAAGGTTCACTGCTTATATTTCAGTTGCTTATTTATGAATTTGATTGTTAAAGTGGTACTAATGAGGTGAAATCTTTGCCCAGGCAGTAATACCATGTGTAAAAATGACAAAATAATGAAGTAATACTATCAAAAAATGTTCCACATCATGCCGCATAATTTAGCTTTTCTTGCGGTATAAATTAGTTAGCACAGCCGCATAATAAGGCGCTCCCTTGCCACATAATTCCAGTGGCACTGGTTATACATATTTTCCCTGGACTCGCTCATGCGACCACACACAGAAAGTGACACTCATGCTGTGATTTTCACTCACAGACGCACGTCAATCGAAATAAAGTCTTTCAAATGGTGTGTCTCTGCAGGCAAACTGTCTCGTTCACGCACGTTTTTTTTTTTGGTACATTCCTTGCTTGCTGTGTTTGATATTGTGTTCTTGCCTTCTATGTTTTTCCCTACCTCCTCTTACCTGCTATGTTTGATTCTGTGTCCTGCTATTTTTGTAACGTTCTATTTTGTAACATTTCTCTCATGTAAGGTAACTGGTTCTATTGTACAGCGCACTGACACCTTCGGGTAAAGTCCGCGCTTTATAAAAAATGCATTAAATAAATAAAATAAAATAAACATAGAGTCTCATACAAGCACAGTGTAACACATTTAGGTACATGCACTCACATACAACATTTCACATTCGCAGTATGTCTCTCTCATTCTCTCTCTCTCTCCACCTCAACTAGTGAGCTCACACAGGCTGAGAGTGTTAAACCAACCAGACGTCACATGGGCAGCTACCTTTCCACATGCCTGACACGTGAGTCTTAAGAACTGTCTTCCCCAAAGGCACACGACTGTGCCAAAATGCACAAGCGTGACACGTGCTGACCCTTCTACAGCCCTACTGTTCTTATGGAGACACACGTGACAGACCTACCCTTGCCTACAGCCCTTCATAGGCGCGTTCCTGACCTGTGAATGCCACTTCCGAGCCTCGGTGGCCAGTGAGATGAAGTACAGGTTGCCCACAGACCCCAGCCCTTAGGCGCACCTTTATCATAATACATGTGCTTTTTATAGAATAACATTATGTAAACTGATTGTCGTAGCATCGCCTCTTCCATTACACATCTGTACCAACAAGCCCCAGCTGGCAGGCCATGTTGCTTTAAGGCCAGGTCGGGTTGTAGGTGTTCCCTGTGACTCGGAGGCCGCTGTGAGCTCAAAGCGCCAACAGGCATTGTATTCAACACGCTGCTCACTCACACCTTCTGGCGCGGGTTTTATTTGGTTGCCAGGGTACGACAGAATGACAGATAGATAGCAAAAGAAAAGGGCGGGACTAGAGCGTTGAGTCCCTCGTGACGTAGAGCCTTCAGGTCGTCTTTGTAGCCTATCAGAGCTAGCCTTGGTTGGATAGGGCTGAGCGAGCCCCCCCTCCCACTAGTCATCTTTATCAGTGTTTTGGGGGGAATGGGAGGGGCAGTGGAGAGGTGAGGGGCGAGAGAATGGAGAAAAGCAGACTTCAGAGCAGTGTTTACCACACTCCTGCGCCCCTCTGAAGGTCAGCGCCACGGGCGGGGGCACAGCTCGCCCATGCTAAAGGTCGGCCCTGCACCATGTGATATTTAAACCTAAGGCACCGCCACCACAACCATCATGAACAGATGCAAAACACAGGTACAGTACAGTCACACACACACACACACACACACACACACATCCTGAGTGAACATTGAACCACATAGCCCAATGCCCCCATAACGTTCAGTGGCAAGTTGCCCCAACTAGTTTTGTGCTATACAACAAAACATACACACATACATATGCACATACATACACACATACATATCCAAAATAATGGATACTCTCCCTCTGTTACACACACACACACAAACACCAAGCACACACAATCTGAGAACGCACAATCACACACATACAGGCAGGAGGGACAGTATATCACACACTGCCCATAGCATGCCTTGTTGTTCAGACAAGGGATGGTTCGACCTGGACAGCGCAGTACATTAGGCGTGAGATGCCGGGCAGGCTACTGTGTCTTAGTGGTTAGCTCTGTGCCACGCTGGGCAGCATTGTGTGATCCTGGGCACCAGTGTTTCATGCTCACCTGCACTGTACCCTGTCAGACAGCACCTTTTGAGACCCAGTAGCTGTGTGATACTGGGCTTACCACTATGATGGTGAGATTTAGTTTATGCATATTTCATACCTGTTTAAAAAATAAACAAGCATTGGCAAACCCAATAGTTCTCGCCTTTAATGCGGGATGCTGACTTTGCTAATAATTTGTATTCCTCTCTTATGGGCCCGAGCCTGCACATGCATGCTTTGCGACTGATCTGCAATAATTTTGCTATGCTTCATAAAAAAAAAACATTACAAGATGGCTTCCATGCATACAAGCACATGCTCAGTGGCCATTTAGTATTATATTATTTTTTTCAATCTAGATGGCCGGATAATGTAACTTGCTTTGCCAATGTATGTCAGGTGTAACAAGGAGCTGTGGCAAACCCAAAGCAGAGCAAAGGGCAGCAGCAGATGGCAGCAGTAGTGGCTGGTGTCCGAGCAAAGTGATGGAGCGGAGGGAGGAGGGGGACGACAGACAAACAAAACAAAGAAAAGTGTACCTGCCGCATCGCCGGTCTTCTGCTCCGCTCTGGCTCCAGTCCACTGATGGCAGAGGCTCCCAGACTTCCCTGCGCCCTCAATTTGCACTCACAGTGAGACTGGGAGCCTGTGCCTGCTGTCTCAAACCGAGCAATGACGTTCGGTTTGGAGACAGCTTTAGTGCACATGTCGGTTGGGCCGTCCTGAGACAGCCAGCCGAAACCCACATGCGCACTGAACGCAGTGTGTGCAACCACTCCCCTATATGCCTGTCATCCCACCTGGCCCCGCCCCCAAAGACTCAGCCAGGAAGCAAACTTAAAACGATAAAAAAATGGGTTTAATATCGTTTTCTTTTTCATTAGGTCTCACCTGGCGTTGCAGCGCAAAGCGCTGCTCGCCACGCCTCGGGATTTTGTGAGAGAGGGATTTCAGAAGGGGACTTGAAGCCCCGCCCCTCATTTCCATTGGCTGGCATCACCGTTTATGCTAAACGGTGGCCTGCCATTGGAAATGAGGGTTTTTGGTTGCTGCCCTTTCGCCTGCGATCCGGACTGGGTCACCTGCTTTGCTGCTGTCGCTAAGCACTTTCTTATCTTTATGGGGCTATGTGTTTCTAATTAGAAACACATGGCTCCATAAAGCGAAGAGATCGATGCTTGTTTTTTTTATTTCTATTTCTCGAGTGGCTTTTTGGTAGGTACGGCTGTGTGGAATACTGCCTCCGGTCCCGTCTGTGGTGTCCTTAGGAATCCTGATTTCGTTATACAATCGCTCACTCAACACTTTATAGGTTAGTTACCGAGCGGCCATGTTACAACGGGAGGAGGAGGGGTTAGGGATGTCCCTATGGTCTTAATGCTCGCTCACGCATTAACCACTTTCATGACTAGTTCATTGCGCCCTAACAATATTAATTCACGTATATGCCTCTGCAAACTGCCATCTCACGTATCCTTCACGTATCAGATCGTAATGGCAGTGTTATGTAAATGAGTATTGACCCAGACAGAGCACTATTTCATCTGACACAAGTAGATCAGTGTCAGGCGGATACATGGTTGCACTTCACACTTTGCTATTCACTAGGAGTCGATGTGGCTGTATTTCACATTACAACTTGTTGTATTCTGGGGGAGGCATCCGCATGAGATTTGTTCAATCTTACGTGCAGTATCTATGCCATTATAGAATCTCTCGAATCTGGTGAGCCCAGTGCGCTGCGCTTTCCACAGGTTGTTATTGTCACATGGATATATATATGCTGATGTCGGTCCCTATATCAAGTTTTGTGGCTCTTCGCACTTTACAGTATGATATATTTTTGGTTATCTTCTAGATTTTAAAACTCGTTGCTACTGTGAAGGATAAAACCTTTAGGAGATTGTAAAGTATTCGTTTGGAGTCATTATGTGACGTTTTAAAAATGTGCTGCTCTTTTGATGCTATGGCTATATTGATTTTATATTTGCTTACATCCATGCGTCTATCATCCTGTGTGGCTCCTTGCATTAGGCGCTTTATAGAACGATTTCAGTATGGTGCTGTTCTAGGCTCCCCAAACAGGTCACGTGAACTTGATTTTATGTGTGTTAAAGTTTGTGTCTGTTATTACCTTTATATGGACATGATATTGTGATTGATTGTATGGTGTGCGTTTATGGTTTTTATTAATTAATAAACAACATTTTAAGTGTGTGTCGTGTAATGGACATCACAATCAACTAGACATGCCACAGTAGTGTGTTCCGACATGACTGATTTAGTTTCAGTCAATCATATTTGTTTGGAACTACCACAAAATTACCCGGCACATGGCTTGAACAGGTGAAGCCATCATACTTCTGACTTTAGAATCTTGAATTTACGTCAGTGGTTTGAGCTGCTGATGTCCAGGGCAGGCCAGTCTGATCACTCGACGCAGGACGCTGTTACAATGGGGCTCGCCTGGCATCGACATTTGCAATATTTTGAGATGCAAACATGTAGTGTATTATTCAAATGGGAAGCGATTGACATCCTCTTTCACTGTATCAGATGACAAGCATTTGCAATGCAATAGGTCTCGCATTGACGCGAGTTTGAGCTATTGACATTGCAAATAACAATGCCTTTTATTTTTAAAATATAAATAAAAGGCATTGTTATTTACAATGCCAATAGCTTAAACTCGTGTGACTTCGAGACCTATTGCATTGCAAATGCTTGTAATGACTGGTGATGGGTGGGACGGCGAGAGGTAACAGAGGGAGGGAGTGTGAGCAGTGGTATAAGGAAACTTGAGCCCCCACCCCACCCCCTTCAACGTACATAGTGCCCACCCATACGCTCCGCCTCCGGGTCCAGTCGGGAGCTCCCAGCCACCGCCTGTGCACAGTGCCAGGGGAAGGGGCCTGGAGCTCGGGGCCCCCAGAACCGCGGGGGCTATTGCCACACCACTGTGTGTGAGGGGGCAATGGACAACAGCAGTGTGGGCTGGACAAAAAAACTGCCAGCGCTGGGCAAGTCGGACCACTTACGTTTCTTTGCGGGGTTGGGTGGACAATGGAGATTTCGCGGCCAGCGATGTCCAGGTCATAGCACTTTTTTGTTGTTGTGAGGGAATAACAGACAATGGAATGAAGGCAGGTGAGGGGGCATTTTGCACAATGGGAGGAGGGCGGCATGGGGGCTTTGGGGGCATCAGGGACACAGAAAGAAGGACAGGTTGGTGTGTGGGGGCACCACAAACAACGGAAGGTGCGAGAGGCCATCGAGAACACCACAAGGAGGGTGGGTGGGGGCACAGCACAGGCGCAAGAATCACAGAAAACAGCAGGAGAAAGGGTGCGTGGGTGCAAATATCTCAGAGGGCGGAAGGGGGCATCATGCGCGAGCAGGTGTGAGCAAGCATCGGGAACAAGGGAAGGTCAGTAGGTCGGAAGAACACGAGGAGCCAGTTTGGAAAAGAAAAGAAAACCACACACACTGGTAGAGTTAGTTCTTAAACACAAAGAACAAGCATTGACAATGCAATAGGTCTCGCCTTTAATTAAGTTAAAGCCATTTGCTTTGCTAATGGTATTGTATAGCAAAGCAAATGGCTTTAACTTAATAAAGGCGAGACCTATTGCATTTTTAATGCTTGTTTTTTTTAAGCTGACGGGAGGGGGAGGGGCAGGGGCACACTCCTCTGCCTTAGCAGAGGAGTCGCCACTGGATGGCAGCAGACACTGGCAGGGCCACAACCCACTTGAGGGGGCACAGAGACAGCAAGAGAGGCAAGGGACACAGGACAGAGGTTACCACAAGCCGTGCCCTATCACAAAAGCCAGTATAAAACAAAACAGCAAAGCCATGTTCCCTTACATGAAATGCCACGACTTTAAGGACGGCCCACCGAACCAATGGCAACTTTTGAAAACTTCTAACAGCCAATGGCTGAAGAATGTTGACCTAAAGTCCACTCTCTCTGTATTTTATGTGTTTGTTGCATGTATGTAGTAGTGTATTTGTAATATGAGGTCACGGACACAGCTGATGATGTTTGTAGGCAAAACCTAAAAGTGTGTTAAAATGCGTTGGAAACTTGTGAACAGCTAAATATGATGTAATGACATTCCTGTACATTTATCCTACTCAATCACTACTTTTCACAACTGTATCCAAGAAGTTTCTTTTTAACATTACTGTTCTTTCTATCTGTCACATCACACTTTCTAGATTTAAAAAAACTAAAATTGAATCAGGAGCATTTTGGAAAACAAACAAGGATGTTTCCAACCATTGACTGTAACACGTTGTATTCTAAAGCGTTGGACCCAATGTGTTTTGAAAGACACAATTTACCACTATCTTTCTGGAGGAAGATGCTTGGCCCCCATGGAAAGTCATCTTTAAATCAAAATAAGTACTGATCATGGTTACACGCTCCAGACCGCCCTTCAACCATCTACCACGCCAATCCCACCTCCCAGTCAAACACCCTTTCACCAAGCCACACTCAAACATCCCTTAAAAAAGTTGAACCTATTTCGGATAAGTGTAACTTTTTCACATGGCACTTGGCAATAAGCAAGTTCCCTCCTCGGAACTTGCGACCAGACCATCCTTTTGTGTAAGAAGCATTGGCAAAGCAAACAGATCTAGCCTTGCCAAACTGGTGCAATGTTTATTTTTTGTTGCAACCATATGCCACAAAAAAAAAATCATGAAAAAAAATCAGGTTGACACTCAAATGTAGGCTGCCATACCTACGCAATAAAAATTTTAAATGTACAAAAAACAAACAATTGCATATAACTTAATACAACAGTATGGGTGCTTCCTAGCAGGCAAGTGTACTCATCAGTGGTGGCTCCTCTGCAATGGCGGAGGAGCGTCGCCCCACTGGATTAGAGCCAGCAGCTGAAAAAATAAAACAATATTTCATTATCATTTTATTTTAAAGCTGCTGGCTAATTCAGCATGTGTAGGGCGGGGTATGGGTCACAGGGAGGAGTGGTTGGTACACTTCGAAGTGCGCATGGCTGTTTGGACGGCCGTCTTAGCTGGCTGGAGAAACAGCACATACTCCCTCTGCCTCAGGTCAATCTCGGCGCTGCTCTCATAGTATGGGAGCAGCGTCTGGATTGATTGGGGAGTCTGTCCCAAGGACATTCAACCCCCGTGTCCCCCTCGCCGCTGGCCTGCCGCCCCCCCACCCCCCACTGCATATTGGCAGCAGCCGCAACTGGTACTTATAACCGGTAAAGAAGATTTTCAGTGGGTCTGCACATCACAGGAAAATATGATTCTTATTGGTGAAAAGACTGTATTAAATTACTCTAACCTGAACATGGAGTTTAAACACTGAAGGATGTCTAAAAACACAAAAAAAGAATAAAGAATGGAATGAAAAGAGCATAAGCAGAGTACAGAATTGGCCCAAATGCCCTGGCTCGAAAGTGTGCATTGTTTTAGGTGGATGTGCATGTGATCAGGAAAAATGCTGTCACTCACAGAGTAAAAAAAACAGTGGCTGAAGTTGGCTGCCCTACTGCCCCATGCTCACTGTCATGAAGAGCGGAAGTAAAGTTAGAAAAACAGTTTGAAAGTCTAAATGATAAAGAGGGATCATATAACGCCTCTCAATGCATGTATGTACGTATATATTACTTATTTGTGAATTTTGTGAATACATGAGGTTGGTCAAATAGCAAAGGTGTCTCTAGACCAGACCTAAAAATGCATGTTTTTGTGATCCACCTTTTCTTTGCTTTTATAAAGGCTGAACTACCTTAGAAGTAACTTAGCACTGCATTGAAGCATTACATACACAAGCACAAACCAATTAATAAAACATAATATGCTTACATTAATCATTATCACAGGAAATATCATATATCTTAAAATGTTTAACTACAACACTAGCTGCAATAAATAAAAAAAGGCATTTTCCCTCTGAAAAAGAAGTGGTCAGGAATGGTTATTACTCCAGAAGAGATCTAGAAGTAAGTTGTGCCTTCTGTGGATGACAGATATAATGTATTTTTCTTAATAAATGTTGTACTCGTGGCATTCCTCACACCTACAGAAATTGGAATTCTACCAGAATTTTGCGAGACAAAAAGTTGTGACCAAAATATTGAGTTTGAAAATATCATGAAAGTAAGTATTAGTATGTGTAGGCTTACTATATCCTTACACTCTACATATGGACACCTTGCTGATATATATCTTCAAAGTACATGGATGTGGAATTAAGAATAGTAAGTCTTTGCTTACCGTCGCAATAGTTTTGTTCTTGATAATTAGGACACAATATTTTATGCCTTGCTATTGTTGTATTCGATTTTATGACGTAGAACCCTAAAAATGTACTTTGTTGTGTCACCTTCAAAAGAAGGTTCTGTGCGTGTAGAAGACAATTTTAAATAAAGGCCTGTTTTTTATAGGCAACGAATGGATTGAGCAAGGAGAACATGTCTATGGTTAGGTTTATGGGCGCCAACCACGAGATGGGCTTTTGCACACACCATGGGGCATATTTAGATGGGCATAGTGCCACCTGAGTGTCACTTTTTCCGATATTCTGGTGGCGTTGTGCCCTGCTCCATATTTACAAGGCATTGCTAAGCCACTTTGCGTGGTTTGACGCAGCCTTGTAAATATGGCCCTCTACGCAGTTTTCTGTGGTAAAGGGGCGTACAATGGGTGTTGCTGTGGGCATTCCCACGTAACATCCATGGCTTTTTGAAACTGCCCCAGATTTACAAGGATCTATAAATCTGAGGCAGGCCAAAAAGCAACGCCTTTCAATAGGAGGCATTAATGTGGTGCAGCGAAGTGAATTACTTTTATTTCTCCTCGTTTT
The DNA here is from genome assembly GCF_964204655.1 of Triturus cristatus. Taxonomy (NCBI): domain Eukaryota; kingdom Metazoa; phylum Chordata; class Amphibia; order Caudata; family Salamandridae; genus Triturus; species Triturus cristatus. Next base: position 1,691,529,281 of record NC_140590.1, read on the forward strand.
TTGCTCTTGTTATGTGTGCTGCATTCTACAGCACACATAGAGGGAGTAAAACACCATTAATGATTGTTTTTGTTCAGGAAGGTGTCCCTTGCTGCACTAACACAATCATCACTGCAACGCAGGCATGGTCCACGGGTGCCTGGCTGGCGCTAGGTAGCTTTTTTTAGTGCCAGTGCAGGGGAGAACACAGGGGTGCACCATATTCTTGTTAATACGGCTGATCCCTGCGTTTTTAAAATAACGCAGCTCGTCACAGCTAAATCGCTTGCAGCACCCGCTGCACCATTTCAATGTAAATATCCCCCCATGTTTATAAGAAAAAACCATTCTGGGGATGCTTGTTTCTCATTCGGATGGGACCCTGCCTGGCAGCTTAGGCTGGACTGTTCCTGTGGGGTCAACCCTGGCTGGCTTGAGGGTGGTTCCTGTCTGAAGTGGCACAGTGGGCAAAACAAATATGCCATAATGCAACCCAGAGTAATTACATGCAGCTGAGATTACGAGCACCCATAACTAGAAGGGCCGCGGAATGCGACATGTTAGTGGGCACCCGCTCACGCAATCGGTGGTGCAATAAACATGCACATTTGCATGCACAATGCTTGTGAGACACCTTTACAGATACATTTTCCGACCAGCTTCAGGCAAATTTTGCTTCTGATGCATTTTACATGCAAAATATAATTCTTTGTGACCCGGTTCCTGAGAATGCAGTGCATCCTGTGTTTCTACGTCACCGGTGCCCTGTTCTCAGGGCTGATGTACGACAAGCACGTAGCCGATGTATGACACACCCACACACTGCAAACCCTTGCAACGCAGACACACCACACTTATAGATACACACCACACCAGTCTGGAAATGGTTCCAATCCAGTTCACTGGTCCCAGGCCAGAAGGCACCACTAATCTCATGTCAGCAGAAAGGGAGTTTTGAAAAGTAACCTTGACTTAGCCAGAGGACAGCTGAATCCATTCTTAAACCAGCTAGGACATGGCCATGGCGAGGGTGGAGGCGACCTGTAGACGTAGGGTGTGGCGTAAGGGCCAGAGCTACCACTTTGGCATGGGGGAACTAGTTTCGAGTCTCGGTGTCAGCTCAACATCCTGTGATTCGGGGCAAATCACTTAATCTCCCTGTGCCCAACAAAATGAATGTCCTTGTGTCACTGGTGCTCATGTAAAGCGCTCCAATAACTTCGGGTCCAGTTCGCACTACATAAAACTGCAAAAGTAAATGTAAGGGAAAGGGCACAGGGACTGACTCCAAGCCATCTCTTCAGTTCATGAGGTCATGAAAGGAATAGCTATGGAGCATCATTAAACATACTGTGGTGTCTGAAAATGTGTGGCGAAGCCCTTGTAGCTGCCCTGCAGATCTCCTGATGTGAGGCATGCAGAGGTAGGGTACACTGTCAGAACGGTGCATGAAAGAGATTTTACTTAGCAGGTTTGCCTTCAAGGGCCTCCCATAATGTATTGCTGCTCTGGCTCTATTCTTTCCAATCCAGACGCAGAATCTGCCATGGGCGAGTAAGCAGGCGAGGAGCTTCTAAACATCTGTGACAAAACAGAGAGGCCTGACAATAAGGAGAGATTGCATTTCCTCTCATAATATTAGATTAACGTCAGGGAAAGCGAACTGGAATGCCAGTATCCCGACTGATGTAGAAATCAAATCCGGACGCAGGGAGTAAACAAACCGAAGAGCTCTACAGTATTATTGTGAATCCTAGGGATCTGCAGTGTGTGTGTGTGTGTGAGAGAGATTGTGAGAGTGTGTGTGAGAGTGAGTGAGTGAGTGGGTGAGAAAGAGTGTGTAAGTGTGTATGTGTGAGTGTCTGTGAGAGTGTGTGTGTGTGTGTGTGAGAGAGTGTGAGTGTGTGAGAGATTGTGAGTGTGTGTGAGTGAGTGAGTGAGTGAGTGTGTGTATGTGTTTGTGTATGTGTGAGTGTCTGTGAGAGTGTGTGTGAGTGTGTGTGAGAGAGTGTGTGAGTGTGTGTGAGAGTGTGACAGTGCTTAATTTGAGCCGGTGCTTCCCGGTGCTAAGCACCGGCACTTAATTGGTTTCCGGTGCTCAGCATCGGCACTTAATTGGTTTCCGGTGCTCGGCACCGGCACCTAATTGTCAACACCATACTTAGAACAGTCCAGCACATGGTGGCGCTGCTCATCTACTTTAGAGATGAGCAGAACAACGGTTGGTTTAGGAAAACAATATCCATTAAAATTGCTAATACCTGCCTCCCCAGCCAATCCTTTACCTTTGGGGACCTGGAATAATCTGCACTGTCGCATTTACTTGCGAGAAAGAAGGTTAGTAGTTTTGGCAGCGATGACAAGGGCGTTGGGTGGTGCAAGCTGCAGTGGCCTCCTGGTCAGAGCCCTGGCAGTTAATATTTTACAAATTAAGCACTGGAGTGTGTGTGAGAGTGATAGAGTGTGTGGGTGTGTGTGAGAGTGTGTGTGAGTGTGTGAGTGTAGGTGTGTGTGTGCGTGTGCGTGTGTAAGCCTGGATGGCTGCTTTGCAGATCTACTGCAGCGGATATGCACACGGAGGTGTACGGTCACTGTGATGTGCTCTAAAGCAATGGAATGATATACTGTGCTCTCTAAAAGGGCCTTTCTTTCAGGGCCCTCAGAATTATGTGAGTGTAGAAGCACAGCTTCTAAAACCAGGATCTACTATGATAAAAATAAAAATATTTGGGCAGATGCTCTTGAGATGTAAAGTGGCGCAAACAACAGTACCAAGCAACTTTCCAGCGCAAAATAAATATTATGTTGAAAGGGTGACACGAATGGAGCGCAATATGGCCTTGACTTACAGAGTGTAAAACCCGCCCCCGGTTATCTGTGCAAATGTGGGTGTAACAGGAGGAAAAAGTGCAAACACTTCTAAGTTTTCTGACGAAGCCAGGTCTAGTAATATGGAATTAATGGACTTTATGTGAAATCCTTATTCCAAATGAAACCAGGCACATACGAGGGGCAAGCAGAATATTATGTGATATTCCTACGCGTAAGACGTGCAATTACAGCAAAATTACAATTTTATGTGGCTCACCATCGGACATTTGTACTGACGGGTGTCTTTCAAGTATATAGCTCACGCCAGGCAGCGTCAGGTCACCTTTGCACCGTAAACATTGTTTCCTGTCGCCTTACAATGTCTTTTTCACACAAGCTAGGCCAGTTACATCATCAGCATGCAGCTCATAAAAACACGCGGCGCTGCATAATTTCTTTACCTTTGACTCAACGCGTCTCCGCTGATTCCAAACAATGCTGCAATGGGTGAAGTTTACTCAATTTACGCCTGATATTCCATTTGATAAATAAAATATGAAAGGGTAGACCCTATGGCATGCCACTCTAGGTGCATTTATATCAATCATTCAGGGTCTTGTAAAACACGACTACTCCCGAGTGAGGGTCTCAAGGCGCTGGGGGCTGCTGGTCGGACTGGGTTGAGGATCATTCGAAGAGCCAGGTTTTGAGGTCCCTCCTGAATTTGAGCTGGAGCTTTCCAATTCGTTTCCGGTGCTCGGCACCGGCACCTAATTGTCAACACCATACTTAGTACAGTCCACCACATGGTGGCGCTGCTCATCTAATTTAGAGATGAGCAGAACAACCGTAGTTTAGGAATACAATATACATTAAAATTGCTCATACCTGTCCCCCCAGCCATTCCTTTAGGTTTGGGGACCTGGAATAATCTGCACTGTCGCATTTACATGCGAGAGAGAAGGTTAGTAGATGTTTTGGCAGCGATGACAAGGGCGAATGGGGGTGCAAGCTGCAGTGGCCTCCTGGTCAGAGCTCTGGCACTTAATATTTTACAAATTAAGCACTGGCGAAGTGGATTGCCTGAGGTGGAGGGGCAAGGTGTCCCAGGTCTTGGCGACGAATTAGGAGAACAATCTTCCTCCGATTCTGGTCTTGTGGATCCTGGGGATGGAGGCAAAAGCAAGTTGGGAGGATCGAACTTGTTTGGTAGGTACGTGGAATGTGAGGCGGGGGTTCAGGTATGCTAGTCCTTCGTGGTGGAGAGCTTTGTAGACGTGAGTGAGGAGTTTGAAGGTGATTCTCTTGTTGACTGGGAGCCAGTGAAGTTGTCAGAGGTGTTACATGATGAGGCTGCAGCAGGGGATGCTGAGGGCCAGTCTGGCTGTGGCATTTTGGACGTTCTGTAGTTTCTTGAGCTGTTTCTGGTTTACGCTGGTGCAAAGTGTGTTGCTGTATGAATCACCTATATTTATCAACCAAGTGGTATGACATTTAAAAGTTATCTTTGATTAAAAAATGCATTCCTCGACTCCTATATTATTACTGGTATTATCAAGAAAAAGATACCTAAATCCCTGAGATCAAACGTCTTCCAATTGCCCGAATAGTGGCAATTTCCACGTTGAAAGTATGAGGGGAAAGATTCTGGAGGGAGGCCGTGATCAATGGCCTTGTTCTGGAAGAGCGGCTGAGCCCCTTCCAAGGAGATGTTCCAGTCGAAATTATGGGAGCCTGTGGCACCCATTCTCCGGCCTGTTAATGACTCTTAGGATATTCTCACAATGCTGACATTTGGCGACCCTGTCTCTGGAACTGCGAAAATTTCTCGCGGACACAAGGCAGCTGGGTGTCTGTCCAGAGAGAACCGACTGGACTGCTCATTTCCTCAGAATGGCTCGATTGAATGTTCCTACCCCTGGCCTCACCCTTGATACCCCGGGCACTGCCCTTGCTACCCCTGGTCATAGAGGGTGGGGGAGGGGGGTCATGAGTCATCTGTACTTCCTGTAACTTCCACTTCTCTCCCTTAGTTCCTCAGAAGCAAACAAGAGACTGTTAAGGAGTTGAGATTGGAATGAGAAGTCATCCTTTTGACGTCACTGGAGGTCAATGGTATGTGATATCACTTCCGCTATCCTCTGACATTTTGGTGAACTGGTGTCCATGAGTCTTGCCCTTGATGGTCTAAACAAAGTACAACCAAAGTACTGAGTGGCCCGCACTGCATGATGGGAAGGGACAGGGTCATCTTGGGAGGGGAGATCTTCAACCCCATGTCTCTATCAAATGTCACCGCAGACAGACACTAACGTGAGTCCCTTCGGTGCAGACTGGCAGGGTTTGCAGTGCTCTTTTACATTTGTTTTGGAACAGTGACGGGGCAGGTGGTTTTAAGCGTCTCTGGTGCTGCGTGGGCCAGTAATGCATTGTGCAGGTGCGCAGGCGTGCAGGTGCGCAGGCGCGCGGGCGTGCAGGTGTGCATGTTCGCAGGCGCACAGGTGTGCAGGTGTGCTGGAGATACTTTCCAGGACGAGAACCAATGACCTTCAGCAGCAGGACGGGGGATGGTTCAATTTCTAACACATGTAGCTGACACCTGAAGGATCAGACGAATGGGTAAAGACGATTGGACGTCTGACTCCCTTTCATCAGAAGCCATAGATTGCATTGAACATTTTAAATTAGACTACATCCCTCAATGCAGTTACGGATCCAATCAGAAAATGCCACATCAAGGGCTGCACATGAGGTGGCATACCCTGATTTGACCTGCAACTGCCTTGAGGAAGGATTGTGTTCTAAGTTACTACTGTGGTAGTTTGTTCACGTAAGTCTGCAAATGTGGCTAGGGGGGCCCTCTTGACACTGGAAAAGAGACTCTAGGGATTCAAGGAGCCCCTAGAGAGATAGGGGCAGTCTACAGGGAAGCACAGTCCAGGCGTTTGGTGCCAAAGGAGTCCCTTGCCCAAGGATCTGTCCAGAAAGTGAGACCCAGCACCACAGCAGAGGGCAGCCATTGAGGCTAAACTAGGAGCAAGGGAGGCCAGAGGGTGCCAGCAGCACAGACGCATTACGCCCCCATGAAGGAGTCCCTTGGTAAGATGTGCAAAGGGTGTCCACAGAAAGAATTTGGGAGGACAAAACCTCTGGAAAAGATACCGGACGCGGAGAGGGCTGCGACATCAGCCAGAGGGTTCACATCCATACCAGCTCGCAAGGGCCCCAGAGACTTTGGAAAGACCGTACTCTTGCTTCTGTTTAGAACACGACCACCATGGTTTTTGATTTAGGTTTTATCCTGCATGTTGTTCACCGTGCTTCCTTCTCCTGCGCACCACTGAGATCTCAACTTGTCCTTCGGCTCTGACCTCGTCCCACCAAAACCAAACCCGGCTTCCAGGGTGCCCATCTCCTTGGACATGGGTGCACCCGTGAGACCGATCGCTTGAAGATGGAAGAGTCAGAAAGGCTGGAGGAGGCGCATTGGCAGATGTGTGTAGGCTGCATCCTTGACTACCTGGGTAGGCGGGAGCGGAGACTTTAAAGGCTTGGTGCACTGCTGTCTTTGGAACATTTTGTGTGGGCATTCAAATAAAAGATGCAAGTAAGGAGCGGGGAGAAGCAGCTGCTGCTGAGACAGGCTGGCGAGATACACAGTGTGCGAGTCGATGGTGCAGGATCCTGGCAAGGAAATAGTGCAAACCGACCTCGCTGATCCCACCTAGCCTCAAAGTGCTTGATGCTGATCCTACCTAGCCTCAAAATGATCCATGCTGATCCCACCTAGCCTCAAAGTGCTCCATGCTGATCCCACCTTGCCTCAAAATGATCCATGCTGATCCCACCTAGCCTTAAAGCGATCCATGCTGATTCCACCTAGCCTCAAAGGGATCCATGCTGATCCCACCTAGCCTCAAAGTGCTCGATGCTGATCCTACCTAGCCTCAAAGTGCTCCATGCTGATCCCACCTTGCCTCAAAATGATCCATGCTGATCCCACCTAGCCTTAAAGCGATCCATGCTGATCCCACCTAGCCTCAAAGGGATCCATGCTGATCCCACCTAGCCTCAAAGGGATCCATGCTGATCCCACCTAGCCTCAAAATGATCCATGCTGATCCCACCTTGCCTCAAAATGATCCATGCTGATCCCACCTAGCCTTAAAGCGATCCATGCTGATCCCACCTAGCCTCAAAGGGATCCATGCTGATCCCACCTAGCCTCAAAGGGATCCATGCTGATCCCACCTAGCCTCAAAGGGCTCCATGCTGATCCCACCTAGCCTCAAAGTGCTCCATGCTGATCCTACCTAGCCTCAAAGGGATCCATGCTGATCCCACTTAGCCTTAAAGCGATCCATGCTGATCCCACCTAGCCTTAAAGGGATCCATGCTGATCCCACTTAGCCTCAAAATGATCCATGCTGATCCCACCTAGCCTTAAAGAGATCCATGCTAATCCCACCTAGCCTCAAAGGGATCCATGCTGATCCCACCTAGCCTCAAAATGATCCATGCTGATCCCACCTAGCCTTAAAGCGATCCATGCTGATCCCACCTAGCCTCAAAGGGATCCATGCTGATCCCACCTAGCCTCAAAGGGATCCATGCTGATCCCACCTAGCCTCAAAGTGCTCCTTGCTGATCCTACCTAGCCTCAAAGGGATCTATGCTGATCCCACTTAGCCTTAAAGCGATCCATGCTGATCCCACCTAACCTTAAAGGGATCCATGCTGATCCCACTTAGCCTCAAAATGATCCATGCTGATCCCACCTAGCCTTAAAGAGATCCATGCTGATCCCACCTAGCCTCAAAGGGATCCATGCTGATCCCACCTAGCCTCAAAATGATCCATGCTGATCCCACCTAGCCTCAAAGAGACCCATGCTGGTCTCACCTAGCCTCAAAGGGATCCGTGCTGATCCCACCTAGCCTCAAAATGATCCATCCTGATCCCACCTACCCTCAAAGGGATCCATGCTGATCCCACCTAGCCTCAAAAGGATCCATGCTGATCCCACCTAGTCTCTAATGGATCCATGCTTTCCCACTTCCCACCAAGGCACAGGGATACCCACTGGCTCCCTTCCTTATCGATGCAGCACCCAATGAGGGTAATGAGGAAAGACAAGAAAGAACAGGGTAAGCGCACTCGTGCTTAATCAATTTTAGTTGTTGAGGTTAAGCAGGTCATAGGTGCAATTGGGTTGATCCCCCTGAGTGGGGTTATGAATATAGATGAATACACGTTCCTGGTTCAGGAGCGCGTCTCCCTTCTTGCACTCACAATTGGAAATCAATCCTTTGGCTTAAATAAGTAGGTAAACCGTAGCGTTGTTCCAAAATTGCTTCAATTTATTAAACGTTCAAAAGGTTCTCAAATCATCTGTTTAACTTTTGTAAATTCCACATATCAGCTTGAAATTACACATGTTGTCCAGGATTGCCTGGTTGTCCAATGCATTTCGGGCTGTCAGAGCCCTTCATCAGGGGTGAAAGGTTATGAAGTTCTCTTATCGATGTGCGCTGCGTTCGAAGCGTTCGTGGTGTATCCGGAACTGTGAATTTACAAAAGTTAAACAGATGATTTGAGAACCTTTTGAACGTTTAATAAATTGAAGCAATTTTGGAACAACGCTACGGTTTACCTACTTATTTAAGCCTAAGGATTGATTTCCAATTGTGAGTGCAAGAAGGGAGACACGCTCCTGAACCAGGAATGTGCATTTATCGGTAATGAGGAAAGAGCAGGCTCTTGGTACCCTGGTCCCCTTGCTTATCATGCCAGCCCTTTCCCGCTTGGCACATGATTTCCGTCAAATGAGATTGGAGCGTAAAGAATACATTGCCTGGGTGCATCATGGGGCGTGTGCAAAATGTGATGGAAGAGGAGGAACCAGCCGCCAGAGAGTGCTCCAGCACAGGTTAGCGGAGCTTGCGTTATACACACGACAACAGTCTATGTAGGTGGCAAAGCCTGCAGGCATGGCAGGAACTATTCCACGAGCTGACATGTCTCAAGTGTGTGGATCCAATTTAAGGGACAATCGGTAGCTGCGACCAAGGCAGAGAGGTACGGAGGTGTGTTACCCTGCCCAAGTATACCCCCAATGGGTCACCTTGTGTCTCTCACTGTCATGAGGACTGATTACCTAGATATGGACATGCACACGGTCAACCGAACCCCAGATCTGGGTCAGATAGGGAGCCACAAGAGGTGTAAAGCATCCTCCCCTATCTCAGCTGAAGTCTGGGACAGGGATCCTGGTGTAAGTGACACAAGATGCATATGTATTCCATGTGACTAAAGTGTGATCTCCTTTCCCACACCAAACAAAGATGGACTGGATTCAAAGTACACTGAAGAAGGAAAGGGTTTCAAGTCCTGGACCCAGAATACCCTGACCAAGCTTCTAGAAATTAGTTTGAAGATATGTAACAGTGTGATCTCTTAGGAGAAGTCCTCTTGTCTGGTAGGTGTGGACAGAATTGGGGTGGTATGGAATAAAAGGTTGCTTTATTCTCAAGAAGGGCATGCAGGTGAAATATTCACACTCCCGAAACATCCAGACAAGAACTCCAGCAAGTGGCATCAGGAGAGTGCATGTGAATCACCGACATGAAGGAGAGAATCCGCCAACATTTCTTCTGAACACAAATGGACGACTGACAAGAGGGACTTCTGCAGGGGGCCATGAGAGAGCCAGCTCACTGGAAAGTCTAGCAGCTCAATGAAGGGACCCTTGATGCCCAACCTCAGATTTTGTAACACCTTTTTACAAGGTGGGATTTGATGTTCTTGGGCTTAATGGGTGCACCAGACTAGTGCCCTAGTTTCCTATTAGCAGTTAACCACACACTTGTTAGTCAGCAGTAATTACTTAGGTGTTCTGCTCTGCCATGACATGGCACTATTATCTAATGTTTCACAAGTGTGGTTCCCAGCACATGTAGTGTCAGAAGCAGAACAAACAAGGAGCTAATAATGGCTGCAATCAAATCAATTTCATTTGGTACAATCAATGTATTCTCGGTGTAAGCCCACTACTTGGGGACCACACTGAAGAAGGAAATCAGTAATTGTTTCCTAAGGAAATTGTGATTGCCCTATGAACATTTCTCAAACGCATGCATTGCCCTACTCCCACTCCTCTTCCTGTCATCTACAGGTCAATGGATTCACAGGACATTTCAACATGACTTTGAACGAGATGGCCTCTATCCCACTTGAAAGTAGGCAGTGATAACGTTTGTGTTCTACATTATCATCTTGCTTACAGTGAGATGCTCAACATTACATCGGTTCTCCATTTCTGAGATGTATCGCAGGGCATATCACACTACCCTTGGTTTCTCGGAAGACCACCTGAAGAACCAGTGAGTACTCCTTCGAAGACTGTCTGAGGGACCAGTGGGTACCCCTTGGAAGAACATATGAGGGGCCAGTGGGTACCTTGGAAGACTGTCTGAGGGACCAGTAGGTCCCCTTTGGAAGACCCTCTGAGGAACCATTGGGTACCCCTTGGAAGACAGTGTGACGGACCTGTGGGTACCCCTTGGAAGGCCGTCTGTGGGACCTGTGGGTACCCCTTGGAAGACCATCTGAGGGGCCAGTGTGTACCTTGGAAGACTGTCTGAGGGACCAGTGGGTACCCCTTGGAAGACCATCTGAGGGGCCAGTTGGGTACCTTGGAAGACTGTCTGAGGGACCAGTGGGTAACCCTTTGAAGGCCATCTGAGGGACCACTGGGTACCCCTTGAAAGACTGAGGGACCAGTGGGTACCCCTTAGAAGACTTTCTGAAGGACCAGTGGGTGCCCCTTGGAAGACTGTCTGAGGGACAAATGGGTACCCCTTGGAAGACCGTCTGACGGACCTGTAGGTACCTCTTGGAAGGCCGTCTGAGGGACCAGTGGGTACCCCTTGGAAGACCCTCTGAGGGACCATTGGGTACCCTTTAGAAGACCATCTGAGGGACCAGTGGGTACCCCTTGGAAGACCCTCTGAGGGACCATTGGGTACCCCTTGGAAGACCGTCTGAGCGACCAGTGGGTACCCCTTGGAAGACCGTCTGAGGGACCAGTGGGTACCTCTTGGAAGGCCGTCTGAGGGACCTGTGGGTACCCCTTGGAAGACCGTCTGACGGACCTGTGGGTGCCTCTTGGAATACCGTATGAGGGACCTGTGGGTACCCCTTGGAATGCCGTCTGAGGGACCTGTGGGTACCCCTTGGAAGGCCGTCTGACGGACCTGTGGGTACCTCTTGGAAGGCCGTCTGAGGAACCTGTGGGTATCCCTTGGAAGACCATCTGAGGGATCGGTGGATACCCCTTGGAAGACCATCCGAGGGAGCTGTGGGTAGCCCTTGGAAGACCATCTGAGAAACAAATGGGTACCCGTTAGAAGATCATCTGAGGGGCCAGTGGGTACCTCTTGGGTTCTGAAACTGAGTAACGTAAACATAGGGGACTGAGGTGCAATCTTAGGGTGCATAAGACTGCGGTACCCATGACAGAACACAGAAGAAGTGTCAGGACGTCTGTCTCTCAGTGTCAGCGTGAACTGACAGATTCAGATTGCCTGAGTTAGACAACACAAATTGCTGCACACATTGCGTGATTTCAACTGTGTGGAAGGCAACACCAGCCCGTCAAGAGCCTGTCACTAAAAATGTCTTTAATCTCATGAAAAATCTACTTTAAAGCTACATTACAAGCCTGGGACCATACCTGCTGGTGCTTGCAATTTGCATCCATTGTTAGGACCCAGGAAAAGTCAAAGATACCCCTTCCGGCAATGCCTCTTCCAAACTGTAGTGCTTGAGGTGCCCTGCACTGGATACTATTTATAACTTTGCCCTGTTGGTTCTCAGATTCAGAACATTTGGCTGAAGTGTCCCAAAGCATCACTTTTGCCTGTTTTGCTGTCATAGATGAGTGATGTCACTTAGGTCTCGGAGGGGGACCACACGACGTATGTTCAGGGCTGAAAGGATTGAAGCGTCTGCGAGCAAGAAAAGAGATGGAATTCATAGGAAAACCCTCAGACCCAGAGGCTAGAGAAGGCTTTTTCGTCTGTCGGGGAACGCAGAATCTTTGTCTAGGGCTTCAGCACCACAGCAGCGCGTCTGCCACGACTGCGAAGCATCCACCAACATGCAGGAGTGGATCTGTGGTTTTGCTGACACTGCCTTAATCTGGCCATGTCTATGTCCAATGCTGCTAATGAAGGGATGGGTGCTGTGCTAAGCCTTTGGAACATGGATGGCAAGAACACCACAGTATACCACTGAGCTTTACTTGATTGCTGAATGTTAGTGCTTAGGTTAGGTATGGACATACAGAAGCTTCAACCAGAGATCTACAGCATGAAGGCACCATATGGAGGAAGATGAAGCATATTGCATTGGGCAAGAAGGCTGTAGGTACACGGCGGAGCTACACTGTGAAGATGGTGCATTGTCCCAGGTCCCAAAGCCAGAATATGAGTGACATGTCCAGGGTGACCTGTGAAACAAGATGATCTGCCTCTCTTTGAGTGGACCCTGAAACTTCTTGTACATGAGGAGGGCGGGTGGGGGATGCGGAGATTCCGAAGCCACATGTTTGCGTAGGGTTAAATGTCTGCAATGTCAGTGGTGATGTAGGTGGGTCTGATTTTGAGATGGCGACAGTAGACAATCCCACAAATTCTGCAGCAATTGCTACATCCTGTGGAGAATTTACTGGTGGAATTACCTCCACCACATGGAAAGTATGGAAGAGGAAATCCCACCAAAGCACCAAGCATCAGAGTCAGAGCTGCTGAAGTCAGGCCCAGAGTCACGTTTCACCCTCTGCATGCTTGTGTGATCTATGTCATTTTCTGAATCTGTGTGAAACAGTGATAGGACACTGAGCCAGAGTAGCGAGTCTACAGGGCAGGGACCAAGGTGAGCATTCACAATTCAGGGCAGCCTCTTGTGCATGTAGACATTGCACCTCTGCGGTATGCCTATGGCCCTCTTTTCGAAAGCTTGGAGCAGTATCTCAGGGGGATATACCGCTCCAGACCATTCTGGGGTGCCGGTTCCTCTGGGCTCACAGTTACCTGGTTCTCAAATACTGGACCTAGTGATTCTATATCTGGAAACACCAGACCTAAATGCACTACTACTGAGCAGTGGGCGCCCGCAGGTTCTGCTTTTAGGCTTTCTCCTGGTGCTTGATGAGAAGACGGTAAAGCACCCCTATCTCGACTCAGGACAGCCTTCCCAGAGCCTGGACAGCCACCCCATTCCCCACCGTGCCGAATTAATCTAGCCCTTCTTCAGAGCCCTACTAAAGAGCCAAAAGCTCTTCACTCACTCTATGTTCTCCTCTCTCTGTTTCCCCCTCACCCTCAATCCCTGCCTTGCTACCTCCTTACCATTCACTCGGTCTTCCATATACAAAACGAAGACAGATCAGCGTAGCACAACTTTGTGTCCCGTGATGTGGGTATCCTACCATTAAAGGCAGGGACGCTTCCATTGCCAGGAGAAGGTCTGCTTGGCTAGTCACTGCTATTGAAAGAGGATGTCTGGGGCAAGTAAATTGGCTCATCCCTCCATGGTAATAACCACTTGCACTATATTGCAAGTGTGATCTTTGAACAAGTGCAAGACAGGCTGCTACTGCAATGTATCGGCCAGCCACAAGTACCAAGGATTGCCTAACACGGATTACATACAGGTAATAGATAATCAACAGATCTAGCATAGAAAGCCAGCTAAAAGGACTTTATGGCTGGACAGAGAAGTTCTTCAGCTATGTTTGCAGACCGTCTGCTACATCTACACTGATGTTCAAGAAGCCAGCTGCATGTCTCACCCGGTTCAAAGGCACATCCCGCTCCAGTGATGATAGACTAACCTTCTTCAGCAGGAGCCAGACTCTGAAACTTCATTTTGCATGGACCGTAATACCAAGAATTCCTATAAATGTTGACTTCTGTTCCTAGGGTAATAACAGCAGATGCATATGGTCAAGAGATTTGTGATGTAAATTTCCATGAATTCCAAACCATTGATTCACTACCAGTTCAGCCCTTGGATGTCTGGTTTCCTTCATTTCACTTCACCATAGAAATAAAAGACAGACATTTGAACCATATTCTGGACCTGGCCTAAAACAATCAAAAAGTGGACCAGATTTTGAAACTGGATCCCGGGGTCTCTTCCCAGTTATTGAACCATCTAGATGTGTTCTTCCACATAGCTTTCTCAAGTAGACACTCGAAGTTCCTTAAATAAGTAATGGGTGACCAACGCTAGCACTGCAAAGTCCTCCAATTCGATATCAATGCACACAACTGCCTACAGATGTTGGTAAAGTCTTTGCTAGTAGTGAAGGCCTACTAACATCAAAGATTCGAGGCTTCCTACACCTAGAAGATGGGTCGATTCCAACCACCTCTGCAAACCAAGCCCTCGTCAGGCTCAATATTCTTAGATACACTCCGCTGTTTGGATAAAGCCACCATGCTTGTTCCTGCAGGCCACACAGAAACTCCATCAACAGCACACATTTAGCTTCACTGTCCATGAGCTGAAAAAGGACCTTCCAGGTGTGGTCATCACTCAAACAATGCAAGAGGGCCCCAGAATTGAACCTGCAGAGAAGGGTTCTGTATGGATCCCCTGGTCTTCAAGCTTTTCTCCTGATCTGTTCCTTACAAGGAGGTGGCAGGTTTCCCCAAGACCTGGAGCCTCTGATTGAAGAAGCCAACGTGGTCCTGGTCCCGAACAGCACCTTGGAGTTAGAACCAACCGTTCTAAACATTAGTCCGTTTCTCTCGCTTCCCTAAGGGACTGGTGGCCTTGTTACCATATACATTGCTGTAGAGATGTTCCACATGAAGAAGTATAAGTCCACTCAGTCTTGACACTACTGTCAGACAAATATAGAGAACTAGGGCTGTATGCTGGACCAAATTAAATAGGTGGACTCAGCACATGCTGGAGGAGCGGCTTGACAGACTCAACCAACTGGTGCAAGAACAGTAAACGAATCCAACTCGGGTTGAACTTGTTCACATGAAGTGCAAGTCAACGTGCGGATGGAATCCATCCTAACTTGTCGGCCTTCCTGAAACACTGATCATCTTCCACATTACTTTTCTGCCTTAAGGTCTTGTACTTAACGCATTGCCCAAGTCTTGTGATAGACTGACAGAACATTCCTGTAGGCCCTCCTGTGCCTGCATTCCCACCGCAAAGTGATGTGTGCATTTAACAGTAGCTAAGTCTACAATTTAGCAATTTGATCCTACATGGGGGAGAATGCAGATGAGTACTAAGCTCTAAGTCCTTAGACAAGGGCACATTTTCAGAAACATCTGAGAGAGAGAGTAATAATGAGGGAGAGAGGGAATGAGAGAGAGAGAGAGAGAGAGAGAGAGAGAGAGAGAGAGAGAGAGAGAGAGAGAAAGAGAGAGAGAGATTCCATCCTAAGATGGATAGGCCGGTGATCTTCCAGCAACAGGCGATCTGAAAAGTGTGTTTCATGAACGAATGAAAAATGTTGACATTAATATAGTGCACTACTGCAAGAAGCGTCTAAGTGCTTAAAGTCTAGAAGGAAAGACCATTAACACAATCATGGAGGTCAGTAATGTGCCTAGGATTCAGCTGGAATCCCGGGTGGTGAAACAATTCATTATGAAGCTCCTGGTTGGGTCTCCCTGGTCAAAGGTTTGGGCTGGACCCCTGGGCTACATCTCTTGTCAAGACTAGTCCAGTGAGTCAAACACACACATCAAACAATGGTCCCTAGGGGGTACTCTTGCTCTGTGCTTGGAAGCAGGTAGAGTGCAAAGATCTTCAGATGGCTGGCAGGAATATCCTACAGTAGAACACGAGAAAGAAACAGTAAGAAATGCTCAGTTCCTGCAATTTGGAAATGGAAGAAATATCCAACCAAGACCAATATAAAGGTTTCTTATTCAACTGGAAGCTCTTGCAGCTGAAGACTAATGTCTCAGGAGTAAAACACATGAATTATCGAGGCATGCAACCCACCAAGGAACCAGAGGAGTCTTGGCGATAGCCAGGGTTAGCGGTGCATTGTGTTTTCTATTTAAGTGGTAGAAGTTGGTAGGAGTCTCATCCCTAATAACCTCTCGTCTTTCTCAATGTTTCGCTTGATGTCCCACGAAGCCTGTGGCTCCATCCTCATTGAACATGCCCTACCCCTTTACACTGGAATAAGATACTTTCAGCTCATTATGTACGTACTTATCATTTGTTTCTGTGCTGCTACTGGTTGCAGGGAGTAAAGACGACAACAAGGCCTACGCACTGCACTTGCCATGTTCATGGTGCTCTTATCTTCACTCCCTGGATTGTCAGGTTCAGGCGTACCTACAATAGTCGAGGCGTGAATGTGCGGGATTAACCTCAAGCTGATGGCCTGACTGTCCTACCGCCAGGTAGAGGGTATGAGGACCAGGTTTTCACCTTATGACAGTCGGTGACATGTGCACCAAGTAGCCTCCATCTACATGAGCAAAGAGGCTGAGAGGGTTCAATAATGCCTACTACCAGACCCTCATGGTCAAAGGGAGAGACAAGCAGTAGAGCCAGCCTTTCACCAACATACGAAAGGCACCTAGCTCACCTCAGGACAGTTGTACTTGGAGTGGGTCACTTTGTTATCGGAAGCACAAAATCTGACCACAGGAGTCTTACAAACTCTCCAACGGCTTCACAGATATGGAGGTATGGACACTGTACAAGATGGCCACTCACAAAGCCCTGCCCACAGGGAACCCTCCCTGCCAGATCAATAAGATGAAATACCCAGAGGCCAATGGTGTGCTTGCAGCACTGAATATATTCTATTGGAACATTCTGGATAAGAAAACGCAGCTCACAGTGGTTCAAGCCTAAGTTTGGGCATCACTTTCCCCATCTCTTCATCTGACCTCTGTCTTCATCTTGTATTTCTCTTCCCAAGTAACTAACTTTTCGTCTCTACAACAGCCTTGTTAATTTGGTCTTACGTCCGTCGTATCTACTTTTCCATACCTTTACTACATTAGCCTAGGCTGGTCTTTCTGTTTCATGATCACTGCTATTTGGATATATTTGTCTCTTTCCCCTCCTTCCCTCCTCCATTGGTTTCTGACTCCTGTTTTTCTGTTTAATGTACTTTGTCGTCCCAGATGTAATTAGCTTTAAGCTCTCTTAAATAACTGCCCCTGTCCCTTCCTCTCAAGTGGATAACTCCCCACTTCTGCTCATCATATTCGTACTGGTAATTTTAACTGTGCATCTACAATTTCCTCTGTAGGTATGCATTAATCACAATTATCTATAAACCACAAAAAAACAAAATAAATCAATAAAAACTTGTAGTGTCCATCTTACTGCATCCCTTCATTTCCACAAACGTATACCTTTACTGTATCCCACTGATAACACAAGGCCCACATTACAAAGTCTTTTCACACCCATAGACCCTTAAAATAAAAAAGTTCCAATATAAAATCCACAGAATCAGGGTTGATGGAATTTTATGTTTGTACCTAGTTTTTTTGGAACGCAGTAAATAATCCTGACAAAATTAGGTTTAGAGGTGATAGTGGGGGTATTTTAGGCTGAGTGTTTTGTGGTGGCACTTACAATTAAAGTCAGGAACCAAAAACCTAGCTTTGTGAGCATTCAATATCAATAGTACATTACCAAGTTGCACATGTGCAGAAGTTCACTCCTGTCAAAGGCAGAGTATGAAAGTGGGTTTCTGTTGCCGTACCCCCCCATACGTTTGCCTGATTCTGGTGCATCTTTGACTGAGTGTGCACTGGGTTCCTTCCTATAAATAAATAACCTGGTATTTGTAAAGCATAAACTAATCACCCCTAAGGGTCTCAAGGCGCTGGGGGCCATCGGGAAGATTAAGTGAACTATTGCCCAGAGTCACATGGTGCTGGGCTGAGCTGACGCTGGGGCTCGTACTGTCAGCCCCGTGCTCCGGAGTCAGACGCCCTGGCCGCTGTGCCACACCTCTCCCTAACCAGGTTCCTAGTGCCTGTATTCGTTCCCAAACTTGTACCATTGTTTGTACAATTGGCACACCCCTGGATCACATATAAGTCCCTTGTAATAGGTACCAGTGGTACCCAGGGCCTTGTGACCAGAGAGGGTTTCAAAGGGCTGCAGCGTGTATTGTGCCACCCTAAGAGACCGCTTACCAAACACAGGCATAATGCCACTGCAGCCTGTGTGTTTGGGTGCACATAAAAGTGACGAGTCGACCTGGCATACATCCCTGTGTGCCAGGCCTACCAGCACTTCAAAGGGCATAGGTAAGTCACCTCTACAGCAGGCCTTACAGCCCTAAGGCAGGGTGCACCATACCTCATGTGTGGGCATAACTGCATAAGCAGATATGCCCCTGTAGTGTTTAAGTCCATTCTTAGACATTATTAGTGCACAGTAAAGCCATACTGAGTGCATTGGCTGGGACCTTGTCACTACGAGTTCCACAGCTCACGATGGCTTCACTGAATTCCAAGATGTTTGGTACCAAACATCTCAGCTTAATAAACTGACCCTGATGCCAGTGTCGGATTTATTAAGAAATGCACCCTGAGGGCACCTCACAGGTGTCCCCTGAAATCCTACCAACTAGCCAGTGGGTGCCTGACTGGCCTCCACTAGCTGGCTACCTCTATACATGGTCCGACCACCTGAGGTGGGAGCCTTTTACTTTTGTGGGTCAGAAACAAAGCCTGCTCTGGGTGGGGGTGCTTCACACCTACCCCCAAGCAGGAGCAGAAGAGAACGGTGGTGAGCCTCAAAGGCATCCCGTCCTTTGTTATGCTGGCCAGGGCCTCTCAAGCTGGTGCAGATGTCCGCCCCCCACCCCGACCAAGCCCCATTTTTTGCTGCAAGTTCGGCGGGAAAATTAGTAAGCTAGAGAGGTATGTCCCCTCTTAGCCAGGGCCACCCCTAAGGAGCTCTGAGCTGAAGTGACCCCCTCCTTTCAGAATCCTCCGTATTTTTTTGGAGGACTCTAGTCAGTAGGGTTAGGGATATGTCCCCTACTCAGAGGGAGTGGACATACAAAGGGTGTAGGCACCCTGGAGGTAATTTGTCCATTTGCTAATACCTTCTAACCCCTGTAATGCCCCTAAAGTTACTATTTAGGGACACCCCTAAATCTTAATCGTCAGATTACCAATGACCTACGAAGAAGAGGACAAAGAAGAGACGATCCCTGCACAACAAGAAGGTCCAGCCACTGACTTGGTCCCAGCCCTGCCAGCCTGTCTGTGACCTTTGAACTTTGCAGCTCCAATGACTCGTCCCGCAGACCAGAGACCTCCAAAACCTTGGGAGGACTGCCTGCATTCCATAGAAACTCCTGATCTCCCATAGATAGCGGACCTGTCCAAAATAAAAACAACTTTAAAGACCAAAAAAGCACTACATCTTTACCCAATGCCCAAAGCTGATTTCTAGTAGCCCACTAGTCCAGCAAAGGTTCCCCAGTGTTTCTGAGCAACAGCCCACCCCTGCCGGACTCCACATTAATGCCTGTAGCCTCTGTACGATGACCCCCCCCCCCCCAATCGCGACCTGCACCAGTAAGTTGTTTCCCAACGCCATAGGACACCTCTGCACCCAGAGCCCCTTGGCCTTGGGGAGATCAACCGATGGTGTCCTGACGCTCCAGCACATCCCATCTTACCTGTGTAGCTATAGGCCTCCCAGCCTTTTTCCGACTTCGAGATTCCCTATTGGTTTGCCTTGGGTGCCTGATGCTGTGTTGAAACTCTGCACCCGGCCGCCCCTGTGCCACTGGAGGTGTAGGTTTGGTGCTGCTTATGCCCCCCGTACTTACCTTAACCCCCAGAGACTGGCTTACAAAACCATGCTACTTACCTGTAAGTAGTAACACTTTGAAGGCCCCCTTTCTCCAATGGATAACATTGGCACCAGATACCGAGCTTGACCTCTGCACCTAACCGACCG
Source organism: Triturus cristatus (assembly GCF_964204655.1). NCBI lineage: Eukaryota > Metazoa > Chordata > Amphibia > Caudata > Salamandridae > Triturus > Triturus cristatus. Next base: position 1,691,549,075 of record NC_140590.1, read on the forward strand.
AGTCAGTGCCGCTGGTGGTGTAGTTTTGTCACTTTCCTGCACCTTACCTGGTACTGATTCCTTATCCAGAACTCAATATCGTAAATCATTTACTTCCCTGCATATTTCTGATTGTGTTTCCTCCCACAGGATAACATTGTACTGATTGGAAAACGCAGTGTCCACTTTTTACATAGAATAGCATTGATATTGCAAAACGTATTCACTTGCAACAAAGGATATTTGGTCCTATAAAATAAATATACTAAAGCATTATTTTTACAAACCATTGGTCTCAGATTCAGTCATTGAGTGTGAGTAATCATTTCTTGCCTGTGTGTGTACAACACATGCTTAGCACTGCCCTCTGATAAGCCTGACTGCTCGCCCACGCTACCACAAAAAAGAGGATTACTATGATCTACTTTAGCCTCTGTAAAGCCTTTGGGGATCCACTGGACTCTGCACACTATACCTTACTTTGATGTATTATATACAGAGCCAGCTTCCTACAGGCAGTGATTGGTGCATTTTCACAGAAAGAAACATATTTCAAATATTTAATGGGGGTGAATGAGACGAGATTTCCCCACAGGGAAAAAAATATTTTTGTGGAAAAGAAGTAGATTTGCAGCATCATTCTCTAGCAATGAATGTTCCTCTTGGTGGCAGTTCCATGTGTGTACATCTTGCCCAGCAGGAGTTCTAGAAATCTACAGGTGCTGCATGTTTTAAGGAGCCAAACATGTTCCTCTTGGTGGCAGTCCCATGTGTGTACATCTTGCCCAGCAGGAGTTCTAGAAATCTACAGGTGCTGCATGTCTTAAGGAGCCAAACCGACCAATGCTGGTCATTCATGGTCAGAAAATGACTCAAAACACAAGAGTTAACCACCCATGAGCCTTTCAACTTGAGACTTTATGAATATGGCCTACATTTGTCGAAGGCGCCCTGTCCATGTAACAAACACAGATGTGTTCTGGACATGGGTGTTCATGATTGTATGTTTAATCCAACATTTAACAATTCTACGGTTGCGAAACTCAAGTGGAATCCTTCAATTGACCACGTCACCATGCCATGGAGCGAGCGGGGGTCTTTGGCAACAGAATCTTGTGGCCAAACCATCAATGTGTCGTACATATCGTTTACAAACATATGACGTTAATAATAGAAACTCTATGCCAAATAGGTGGATGTTTTGAGAGCAATATTTGAGTCATGAGCTTTCCATCAGACAATATTTTTGCTAACGATATTCTGATATTGTGGAGAAGTGTGGCTCAATGATTAGAGCGGCAGACCCTGAGGCAGAAGTCTAGCCCGGGACCAGGGTTCAATTCCCTGCCTCGGCGGGTCTTGGGCTCAAAAATTCCACGGACCTGATAATTCTCGCCTCGGTGCCATTCCAATCATGGAGTCCCACTCTGCATCTCTGGGCAATAGCTTGCTTAATCTCCACAATGGCCCTCACAATGCTAAGGATGCCTGGCCTCCACCTTGGGGGTGCCCAGGAGTGGACGCCTCACAGGGAAAGCCAGGATGGGTTCCACAGCGGTATTCGTACAAGCGCCTTGAGACCCTTGTGGGTGAGTAGTGCGCTATACAAGTATCAAATTTACATTTAATTTACATTTACATACAACCGAGCGGAGAACGCCTGGCACGGAGCTGTGGTTTAAATACACATGCAATAATGTCTTTATAGATTACAGATGTGCACGCTCATATTGCTACAATTGGGTTGTGCCAAATTTGCGTAATTTGCTTTTGCATATTTCTCTGAAAAGTTCAGGAAAATTTTATGAAATTACGCATAATTATACAAAATGCAAGTCTGTCTTCTAGTGCCATGCTTTTTAGCACAAAAGGCTCCCTTGCATTCATTTTTGACGTGGGGTGCATTTTGCACTACAAAAGAGCACAAAACGCACAATTGCTTGAAACAACAACCGCTGGTTTTCTGGTTGCGCCTACTCTTTTATTTTATTTTTACTGCGTAGGGGGGTGATTGCACAACTGGCATAATTCTGGGAATTTCGTGTAAAAAGTGTAACTTGAAATTCCAAAAATGATGCGAATTACGCCAATGTGATTATAATGTCACCCAGGAGGACGAACAATGACATAGATTCCTATAAATGTGTATGTACACATGCACACAAACACTCACACATGCCAAACACTCTAATGGCTTTCAAAGTATGTCTTCTAAAACATGAGTATAAATGTGCATACAGACATGTGATGCATGGGTATGATAACACAAAAATCCACACTCGCGTTCACACACAAACACACCTGCGCATGCCAACAAAACAAACACTAGCTCAAACACGCACATATGCGCGCGCGCACGCACACACCCACCTCACCTTCCACCCCCTCCCTCCCCCACAACCATGTAGGCATTTGCAGGGCCCTCAGACCCTCTTCTTCTCGCCCTGACTGCCCTACTAAAGCGCCTCCTTTTCTCGATGTATGTGGGCGCTTGGTGATAAACGACAACGAATATTGGTGTAAAAAAATATACACGTACGTAATCATTCACGTGTATATAGCTAATTGCACCAAATATTTCCTTGAAAATGATTCGATTTCCTACACAATACGCACACAGCACAGAATCCTCTGCGCTGCACTATACAAACACACGCACACAGACCCACACACATATGTAGATAAATATATAAATATATATATATATATACGTGTGTGTGTGTGTGTGTATATATATATTATATATATATATAATGTAATTGATGTGTGTGTTTATAGATATATGTATCAGTACCTGAGGTTAGGTAATGATTAGCTCTTGTTTTCAAGTGTCGATAGATGCATGCACACGCGAGTCAGCGACAGCGACTCCATGCTAAAGGTCACGTGACAGCCCCGTGCTCCGAGGCCATTTTGGGAGGCCTATAACTCTGCCCCCTTTAAACCAATTTGTGGCCGCATTTCTCATTTTCCAAAACTCGCGAGCAGCAAATAACTCTCTTGTAGTGAGAGGGACGTCACGTTGCTTTTCCGGGATAAAGCCTGCATCTAAATACACACGTGCATTAGAAATAATAGGACATGCGCGAGCGTGCACGGATCATATACTGAGCGCTCATATGGCATATGTTATACATAGCTGCACACACAGACACACCCACGTCGAGGAGCACGCACCGCACACTCCCGGGACCCACCTTTGTTGCAGAGCCCCCCGTGAAGCAGGGCGAAGAGGAGGAGCACGAGGAGGGGTGCAGTGCAGGGGGTGCAGGACTCGGGGGTCCCCATGGCCGCTTCTGGCTTGGTGGGCGCTCAGTGCAGCAGTGAGGGAGGGCCGCGTCTGTCGTCTGTCACCGGGCCAGTCCCCGAGCACCTGGCGGCCTCTCCCTAGTCTGTCTCTTAGACTGACTGACTGTCTCCTTGGATACCGTATCGGGGGTGTCTGCCTGCCTCCTGGTTACCGTACCCTGGATGTCTGTCTCCCTGGTTACCGTATCCGTGATGTCTGTCTGTCTCCCGTGGTACTGTCTCCGAGATGCTCGCCTGTCTCCTGCTTGCCGTTCTCTGGATGTCAGCCTCCCGGAGCGTATTTTGGATGTCTGTCTGTGTTCAGGGCGTGTGTGGGATGTCAGTCTGTCTCTCCCGGGTACCCTATGCCTGATGGTCCCTCGGTCTCTCTGGGTCCTGTTCTCGGATGGCCGTCTCCTTGGTAACAGTCTCGGGGTGATGGGAGGGGTGCTGGGTTTGGGGTCCGGGGAGGAGGAAGAGGAGGGGGATGTTGTTTGCTGGTCTTCGGTCCCCGCTTAGGATGCTGCCCAGAATTAAAAAAAAATATATGGAAAATGCCCATCCCATGCACCGCAGCATGACGTCACCGGCCAAGGACGGGCAGCTGCTCCAGCCAATGGTAGGGCTCTTTCAACAGCTACTGCAGGAGGTAGGAGCAGAGGAGGGGGCTAGCGGGCGATGGGGCGAGCGAGGAGGAGATGTGGTGAGAAAACCAATCAATGTCCATTTATTTATACACGGTGTGGCTTAGGCTGCTCTAAAAAGAAATCCCATGTTATAGGCCCCGGCACCGTGAGATAATGTGCTTTGGTTAAGGACACACGGTGCGGTCTAGCGGTGAAGCCAGGATTAGAACTCTTGTCTCTTGGTTGTAGAGTGTGAGAGTAGGAAAAAAAGAGCAGGGGCGAATGAAAAGAGTCAAACGAAAGAAAAAACAGATATCACGGGAGAGAGAGCGAGCGCCAGGAAGAGAAGGGAAAACGGGGGAGTGACCTAGTGGGCAGAGGAAAACACATGGCACTAGGAAAGAGAGCGGGCGAGACAAGGGGCGGATATTCGGGAGACTAAAAAATAATCAGAGCAGAGAGAATGAAAGGAGGGCGACAGGGTAACTGAAAAGAAAGATGCGAGTGAGAAGGAGAGAGAGGACTATGAAGGTAAAGAGATGTAGGGAGTTGGAGAGAGTGAAGGAGAAGAAAAGACGGAAACTTGGCATGGTGAGGGAGAGTATGAGAGACGGGAGAAGTGGAGAGAGGAAAGAGTGGGTGTATCAGCTAGGATATAAAGGGGAAGGGCGGTGTGCCTGGACGGAGAAGAAAAGAAGGTGGGTGGGAAAATGGAAAAGTTTGGGGGAGAGAAAGGGAGTGAGAAAAAGAACTGACTTTTAAGGACTGTCTTCAAATATGAAATCAGTCCATCAGCCTGGCCTCAGACTGTGACGTCAGTCAAAGGACCAGGAAGAGAAGAAGTGCTGGGTGTAAATAATGCTTCAATTAAACACTGTCACAGGTAATTAATTAGTCACTGCCTCTGCCCAGTCCATGGGTATTTTGACCACTTTACAACTACAGACAGAGGCCGACCTTCTGCGAATCCAAAAAGAAGAATTGATGGGCAGAGTGCTCAACAATGTCAAACATTCCCCCCAGTACAGGGATCTGGGCCTAATCCATCATTTTTTTGCTCACCATGCCATTCCAGTTTGGACCCAGCCATATGCAAGTCAGTCTCGACCCTGCTCCCCATGGGAACCGTCCAGCCCGAACTGCCAGGCCAGGTCCTCCCTGGACCGGAAGCAAGCATTTTCGGGCACCACCAGGTCATAAGTTGTTGGGCAGCGCTTTGAGGAGTTTGTTCTGGTGACTAGGAACCAACCTCACTGTGAACTGCGGACTAAATAAGGGGACAGGGAGCAAAGTGAAGCACTTTATCGCTGTCAAATGGAAGAGAGAGCGAAACCGGGGTGGCAGGACTTCAGTAAACCCACGGTTTGGGTATCAGCTGGTGTGTGGGAGAATGTTGGAGGGAGGATGAAGGTCTGGCAGGCCCTACCTGCTATTGCTGTGAATAAGGGTTTAACATGTAATAAATAATTAAGATCTTACCTCCTACCTTAGTGGCTCCAGATTCTTGTATGAAGACCCCGTCCTCTAACTCCAACACTTAGGCGACAAGTTGTTAAAAACCCGCCTCAAAATGCATCAAGGCTCTGGTGGAAGCTGGAGGCATTTCTGGTAGGGGAGAAGGCCTGTTGTGAGGTGGAAGATGCCCCTCTTATCATTGAGGACTAGCTGAGGGTCTCCTACCCTCTAGCCAAATTTAGGCTGCTGGCAGGAGGGGCCCAGGGAGAAGGGTGGACAAGATCTGGCATGGACACAATGCAAGCTGAGGGGAGTTATTTACTGAAGTGATGAGTCCCAGTGTAAGTATGAATAACGCTGGAATAATCCGTGAAGCGACAGGCAGTAATAGATTCAATAGTGACATGAGGAGCAGCGTTGGTGAGTGCAGTGGTTAATTTGTGATAAAATACGTGCCGGGGCTCTCGTCAGGAGGCAGCTTGCACCAGTCCATTTCTCCTGTTAATGCCCCCTAAAACAAAACCAACTGCTAACCATGAAAGTCGGGAGAGGATGTGGCGTAAAGGCCATAGCTGCAGGGGTACCAGGTTCGAGTCTCGGCGACGGATCAACATCCTTTGATTCTGGACAAATCACTTAATCTCCCCGTAAATTAATGTGTCCTTAACTGGTGCTCATGAAAAGTGACGGTGTTGATGATTAAGTGCCGGTGCTGAGCACCGGAAACTACTGGCTCAAATTAAGCACTGGGTGAGTGTGCGGCATAATATATCAATTAAGGTGACTGCTACAACAGGCTAGTCAATGCCTTTGTAGGGTCCAGTGTGCCGTTGGTGTTAGTGACCTACAACAGTTGCACCTCCCTCAAGTCAAGTCACGTCAAAAAATATGTTTATTTAGATCATAATCTTTAAACAGGTGCAAAGGAATAATTACTGATTTAAAATATTCTACAGAAAAACAGAGAAAATAGTGACAGGTTAAAATATTCTACAGCAAATTTATAAAACTTCCACACACCAGATACATGTCTTAAAAGCAGATACCAATAAAAACACTTTCTTAGGATAGTCCTTACCCTTTGAGAATTATTGTTACATTAAAAACAGCCTTTTCTCTTAGACAGGCTATATAATCATCTCATTGGTTAGCTAACAAAGTAATATCACTCCACGAACTAATTACAACATTGCAACATCACATCAGGACCCAATCGACCGTGACGTCATTCCTTGAACTAGACATCAAACTATATCATCAGGCAGAAATCTGATATCATTCTGTGATTTCAGACTCATAACCCGATGCCAGACAGTGACATCTAGGAAGGGATGGGACTCTAAACGAGCGGTGTCATCATACAAACATCTGAAAATAGACTGCAACATCACTCCAGGAAATGACCTCAATCAGTTTAGGAACCCAGCCTCATCTTGTGACATCAGTCAAGGAACCAGACATCAGACTATGAATTTATAATGTGTACATGAATTTCAAACTGTGTCACTACTCTAGGTCCTCATATCAGACGATGTAGTGCTTTGCTGCCTTACTGGAAGCTATGTGCAGTTCTACGAGGCAGCGTCGGCAAGATGTGGCCTAGTGACCAGATTTACCGACTTTGGAACTGGAGAATCAAGTTTAAATCCCAGCCTCAGCTCAGTATGCTTCTCTTCTGCGCAAATCACTTTACATCCCCGGGCCTGAAATAAAAAGACTGTGGGGCATATTTACAAGAGGATTGCGCCACCAAAGCGTCAATTTCTCTGGTTCTCTGGTGGGGCAGTGCCCTGCTCCATATTTAGAAAGCGGCGTTAAGCCAGTTTGTGTGGCTTAACGCCGCTTTGTAAATATCGAACCCTTTCACGTAGGTATCTGCGTTAAAGGGGCGTGCAATTGGTGTTGCTGTGAGCGTTCAACCACAACACCCATTGTTTTTTGACACATCCCCAAATTTACAAGGATCTGAAAATCTGAGGATGCGCCAAAAACTAACACCAATGAAAAGCGGGGGTTAGAGTGGTGCAACGAGGAGAAATACTTTTATTTCTCCTCATTTTTGCTCTGTGCGCGGCATTCTGCAGCACACAGAGAAGGAGCAAATCGCCTTTAATGATTGTTTATGAGCAGGAAGGTGTCTCTTCCAGCACGTAAACAATCATCCCTGCAATGCAGGCACCCTTGCACCACGGCGCAAGGGTGTCTGTGTCGGCGCTGGGCAGCTTTTCTTTAGCACCGGCACAAAGGCAAACACAGGGGTGCGCCGTATTCTTGTGAGTACTACGCATCCCTGCGTTTTTTAAATGACACTGCATGGCGCTGCTGAATTGCTTGGATCGTGCACCATTTCTCTGTAAATATGCCCCTGTAATATCTGGCTCTCATGTAATAAAAAACACAAAGGGGCTTATTTATAAGCCCCTTGAAGCCCCTTGCGCCGCAGGTGCGTCAGTTTTAATATGGGAAAATGTGACGTACCAGCGGCACAAGGGGCTTGTAAATAAGCCCTAAAGTGTCTGGATCTCTTGTATAACTGCTCCCTGGGCCAACCAAGTACGTGCTATAGTAAAATGCACAAATAAGACCCAAGATATTGGAGAAGAAAAAGAGCCACTGGTGGCAGCGTTTGAACCCAACAGGTGTTGCATAGCAGGGCACGTCCACCACTACACGGTGAAGGAACAGACCAACACACAACAAAGCAGGTTTAGCAAATTATGAGACCCAAGAAGAAGGCTGGAGTGGTCAGGCAGGCTGACTTGCAGCTTAGAGGCGTGGATAGTACACTGGTGCTTCAGGTGTCTGACCATTCCAGAGGCAGAACCCTCTTCCAACGCCAGGGGTCGCACTTCCTCTGTCTCCTGCTGATGCCTCCTGAGGCCGCTGGAACATTCTGGATGCAGCCTCCATTTTCAGCATGCCTGTAACTTTTCTCCCTAACCTTTGATCTTTGAAGGTCAAGCAAAGTACCCAAAAGTCTCTATGAAAAATGCTTTGCTTTACATAACGCTTCATAACAGTTTTACCATCCATAAATGCTGTCAGCGATAGATGTTACTATTACCTAGTTTATCTATCCTATCACCCGCATAATGGTCCGCAATTATCCCAAACACAGAAGGATTAAAGCCTCAATTGTCTGCCGGATTTGTACACCTCACCTGTAGATCACAGCAAATCTTTTTCTCACTAAGCTATCTTTATGGCTAATACAATGCATGAAGGTCTTGAAAATGGTGCCCTATAGATCTTTTTAGGTCAAACCTGAGCAGTGCAAGCGCTGCTCTGCGGGGCATGCTGTATTCGGTATATGGGCTATGGGGGACTTTGGACACGCCCACCTTTTTGGTTGGTTAGTTGGCCTGCTTTTTAAAATTCTTTTTCTCTGGTTGGTTAATATTGTGCACCTGTCCTGCTTTTCGGTGCTTTGTTCTCTCCCAACTGACATCACCAATTGATTCTTTTGTTGGCCAGCTCTGGCCATCTCTTGACTTTGTAAGATGTCCCCCCACCCTCCGTGCACAAGTGTAGCGTCCATCCATTTCGTTATCTGGAGGGGGAACATTTAGGCCCTTTTCTACAGGCCACTGGCCTGCTGTTGAAGAACGTCATGGGATGCTGGAGGTACTAGTCAGAATATAGTTTGTCACCGTTTTATGTTGATCTCATATTCAGACTGTTATTTTATTCACCAGTACTGTGTGTTTACTTTTTCACACTGAACACATTCAATATCATTTTTGTCCCATTAATTGTTGAGTGAACCAGCAGGATTGGTTTACTATATTTTTATAAACAAGCATTTGCAATGCAATAGGTCTCGCATTACAGAAAGTGTACGCTATTGGCGTTGCATTATTATTTACAGCGCCAATAGGTCTAACTTTCAGTAATGCGAGACCTACTGCATTGCAAATGCTTGTTCAGTCTTACACCTGGGAGCATACTCACTCCACACCTCTTTCATTAGGCAAGAGGAATTTAATAGAATCTCATGGACAGCGTGCCTTAAGCAAAGCCTGCATATCCGCCTAGACTTTACCACAGTGATGTTAATGGAGTCGCACACCTGGGAACACGCTCTTTCTCCGGTCTGACCTCAGCTTCTTCATAAAATTCAAAGGAGTCTCACACATCGGAACACTCCCTCGCTCCGGTCTGAGCTCCGCTTCTGCATAGACTTCCATGGAGTCTCACACCTGGGAACACACTCTCGCTCCGGTCTGAGCTCAGCTTCTTCATAGACTTCCATGGAGTCTCACACCTGGGAACACACTCTTGCTCCGGTCTGAGCTCAGCTTCTTCATAAAATTCAAAGGAGTCTCACACATCGGAACACTCTCTTGCTCCGGTATGAGCTCAGCTTCTGCGTAGACTTCAATGGAGTCTCACACTTGGGAACACACTCTCGCTCCGGTCTGAGCTCAGCTTCTTCGTAGACTTTAATGGAGTCTCACACCTGGGGACACACTCTCGCTCCGGTCTGAGCTCAGCTTCTGTGTAGACTTCAAAGAAGTCTCACACCTGGGAACACACTCTCGCTCCGGTCTGAGCTCAGCTTCTTTATAGACTTCAATGGAGTCTCACACCTGGGAAACGCTCTTGCTCCGGTCTGAGCTCCGCTTCTTCATAGACTTCCATGGAGTCTCACACCTTGGAACACACTCTCGCTCCGGTCTGAGCTCAGCTTCTTCATAGACTTCAATGGAGTCTCACACCTTGGAACACACTCTCGCTCCGGTCTGAGCTCAGCTTCTTCATAGACTTCCATGGAGTCTCACACCTGGGAACACACTCTCGCTCCGGTCTGAGCTCAGCTTCTTCATAAAATTAAAAGGAGTCTCACACATCGGAACACTCTCTTGCTCCAGTATGAGCTCAGCTTCTTTGTAGACTTCAATGGAGTCTCACACCTGGGGACACACTCTCGCTCCGGTCTGAGCTCAGCTTCTGCGTAGACTTCAAAGCAGTCTCACACCTGGGAACACACTCTCGCTCCGGTCTGAGCTCAGCTTCTTTATAGACTTCAATGGAGTCTCACACCTGGGAAACGCTCTCGCTCCGGTATGAGCTCAGCTTCTTCATAGACTTCAATGGAGTCTCACACCTGGGAACACACTCTTGCTCAGGTCTGTGTTCCGCTTTTGCATAGACTTCAATGGAGTCTCACACATCGGAACACTCCCTTGCTCCGGTGTGAGCTCAGCTTCTTCATAAAATTCAAAGGAGTCTCACACATCGGAACACTCCCTTGCTCTGGTATGAGCTCAGCTTCTGCGTAGACTTCAATGGAGTCTCACACCTGGGAACACACTCTCGCTCCGGTCTGAGCTCAGCTTCTTCATAGACTTCCATGGAGTCTCACACCTTGGAACACACTCTCGCTCCGGTCTGAGCTGAGCTTCTTCATAGACTTCAATGGAGTCTCACACCTGGGAACACACTCTCGCTCTGGTCTGAGCTCAGCTTCTTCATAGACTTCCATAGAGTCTCACACCTGGGAACACACTCTCGTTCCGGTCTGAGCTCAGCTTCTTCATAGACTTCAATGGAGTCTCACACCTTGGAATACACTCTCGCTCCGGTCTGAGCTCAGCTTCTTTATAGACTTCAATAGAGTCTCACACCTGGGAAACGCTTTCGCTCCGGTATGAGCTCAGCTTCTTCATAGACTTCAATGGAGTCTCACACCTTGGAACACACTCTCGCTCCAGTCTGAGCTCAGCTTCTTTATAGACTTCAATGGAGTCTCACACTTTTAACACACTCTCGCTCCAGTCTGAGCTCAGCTTCTTCATAAAATTCAAAGGAGTCTCACACATCGGAACACACTCTCGCTCTGGTCTGAGCTCAGCTTCTGCGTAGACTTCCATAGAGTCTCACACCTGGAACACACTCTCGTTCCGGTCTGAGCTCAGCTTCTTTATAGACTTCAATGGAGTCTCACACCTTGGAATACACTCTCGCTCCGGTCTGAGCTCAGCTTCTTTATAGACTTCAATAGAGTCTCACACCTGGGAAACGCTTTCGCTCCGGTATGAGCTCAGCTTCTTCATAGACTTCAATGGAGTCTCACACCTTGGAACACACTCTCGCTCCAGTCTGAGCTCAGCTTCTTTATAGACTTCAATGGAGTCTCACACTTTTAACACACTCTCGCTCCAGTCTGAGCTCAGCTTCTTCATACACTTCAATGGAGTCTCACACCTTGGACACACTCCCTCGCTCCGGTCTGAGCTCCGCTTCTGCATAGACTTCCATGGAGTCTCACACCTGGGAACACACTCTCGCTCCGGTCTGAGCTCAGCTTCTTCATAGACTTCAATGGAGTCTCACACCTTGGAACACACTCTCGCTCCGGTCTGAGCTCCGCTTCTGCATAGACTTCCATGGAGTCTCGCACCTGGGAACACACTCTCGCTCCGGTCTGAGCTCAGCTTCTTCATAAAATTCAAAGGAGTCTCACACATCGGAACACTCTCTTGCTCCGGTATGAGCTCAGCTTCTGCGTAGACTTCAATGGAGTCGCACACCTGGGAAACGCTCTCGCTCCGGTATGAGCTCAGCTTCTTCATAGACTTTAATGGAGTCTCACACCTGGGAAACGCTCTCGCTCCGGTATGAGCTCAGCTTCTTCATAGACTTCAATGGAGTCTCACACCTGGGAACACACTCTTGCTCAGGTCTGAGTTCCGCTTTTGCATAGACTTCAATGGAGTCTCACACATCGGAACACTCCCTTGCTCCGGTCTGAGCTCAGCTTCTTCATAGACTTCAATGGAGTCTCATACCTTGGAACACACTCTCGCTCCGGTCTGAGCTCAGCTTCTGCGTAGACTTCAATGGAGTCTCACACCTGGGAACACACTCTCGCTCCGGTCTGAGCTCAGCTTCTGCGTAGACTTCAATGGAGTCTCACACCTGGGAACACACTCTCGCTCCGGTCTGAGCTCAGCTTCTTCATAGACTTCCATGGAGTCTCACACCTTGGAACACACTCTCGCTCCGGTCTGAGCTCAGCTTCTTCATAGACTTCCAGAGAGTCTCACACCTGGGAACACACTCTCGTTCCGGTCTGAGCTCAGCTTCTTCATAGACTTCAATGGAGTCTCACACCTTGGAATACACTCTTGCTCCGGTCTGAGCTCAGCTTCTTTATAGACTTCAATAGAGTCTCACACCTGGGAAACGCTTTCGCTCCGGTATGAGCTCAGCTTCTTCATAGACTTCAATGGAGTCTCACACTTTTAACACACTCTCGCTCCAGTCTGAGCTCAGCTTCTTCATACACTTCAATGGAGTCTCACACCTTGGACACACTCTTGCTCTGGTCTGAGCTCAGCTTCTTTATAGACTTCAATGGAGTCTCACACCTGGGAAACGCTCTCGCTCTGGTATGAGCTCAGCTTCTTCATAGACTTCAATGGAGTCTCACACCAGGGAACACATTCTCGCTCTGGTCTCAGCTCAGCTTCTTCATAGACTTCAATGGAGTCTCACACCTGGGAACACACTTGCTCCGGTCTGAGCTCCGCTTCTTCATAGACTTCAATGGAGTCTCACACTTTGGAACATTCTCTCGCTCAGGTCTGAGCTCCGCTTCTTCATAGACTTCAATGGAGTCTCACACCTTAGAACACACTCTTGCTCCGGTCTGAGCTCAGCTTCTTTATAGACTTCAATGGAGTCTCACACCTGGGAAACGCTCTCGCCCCGGTATGAGCTCCGCTTCTTCATAGAATTCAATGGAGTCTCACACCTGGGAACACACTCTTGCTCCGGTCTGAGCTCCGCTTCTTTATAGACTTCAATGGAGTCTCACACCTTGGAACACACTCTCGCTCCGGTCTGAACTCAGCTTCTTCGTAGACTTCAATGGAGTCTCACACCTTGGAACACACTCTCGTTCCGGTCTGAGCTCAGCTTCTGCGTAGACTTCAATGGTGTCTCACACCTTGGGATCCACTTTCTCTCCGGTCTGAACTCAGCTTCTTCATAGACTTCAATGGAGTCTCACACCTGGGAACACACTCTAGCTCTGGCCTGAGCTCAGCTTCTTCATAGACTTCAATGGAGTCTCACACCTGGGAAACGCTCTGGTATGAGCTCAGCTTCTTCATAGACTTCAATGGAGTCTCACACCTTGGAACACACTCTCGCTCCGGTCTGAGCTCAGCTTCTGCGTAGACTTCAATGGAGTCTCACACCTGGGAACACACTCTCACTCTGGTCTGAGCTCAGCTTCTTCATAGACTTCAATGGAGTCTCACACCTTGGACACACTCTCGCTCCGATCTGAGCTCATCTTCTTTAGAGACTTCAATGGAGTCTCACGATTTAGAGCAGGCCAGGAATCTCACACCTTGGAAAGGCATCGCACTCCTGATGAGGCGAGGGCGCAACCTTGTCTTGAATGGAGTCTCACTCCCACGCGAAGGCTCCCTCCTGCTTAGTCTTGATGGTTTGATAGATCTGGATAGACTCAAGCGCCTTGAAGCGCAGCCTCACTCCTGGCCGGGCTCTTTGCCATCATTGACTATGAAGGAGTGAAACTCGGAAAGGGCGACGGACTCACCAGGGGGCCGCCGAAGCATAAGGGTACCAACGATGACTGTTTTCATACCACAAAACGCAAACTGACTTCTTGGCGCTATAACAACACGTGTTACAATTATTCAAAACAATGTTCCTCATTTCATGAGCTTGGAAGTAGAACTGGCTGAGCAGGCCCTACCATTACTCTAAACCGAAAACGGGTTCTCTGTGGTTATGTTGCAAAGCACACTGACACCCATGCAAGGAAGAGCAGCGCTATATGGCGAAGTCAAATACAAATACAATTCCATCCTTCGAGTTGCAGGCCTCTGAGTGGGCGCTCTTTGCAGGTTATAAATGGAAGGAGGGGGGCGGGGGAAGGAGGTAGAGTTAGTGTGAGCCGCACAGAAGGGGGCGTGGGGTCGTGGAGGGAGAGGTGGTGTGAGCCGCGCAGCTGACCCCAGGTTCTCGGCTCTAATCCCTCGGAAGCTGTTATCCCCCTGTCATCAATGCAATCCTCACAGCTCTAATCCCCACTCCGAGCCGCCTGTCCTACACCCGCCATCTGTCCACTTAGCGCCCTCCGCGTCCCACCCAGGACCAGAGACCCCACTCCAGGAAAGGGAGGGGGCAAAGGGAGGTGGCAGCGGAGCCCTTCCTCGGGGTCAGGGCCAGAGGGAGGAGGGACATGGGGTCAGAGTCCACATCCATACAGTGGAGGGGCGGGGGGCGGGGCTAGTAATGAGGGAAGCATGGGGCTCGGAGTCCACATCCATGGAGGGGGGCTAGCAACGAGGGAAGAATGGGGCTCAGAGTCCACATCTCAGGAGGGGGGGGGGGGTAGCAATGAGGGTAGCATGGGGCTCAGAGTTCACATCTGGGAGGGTAGCAATAAGGGTAGCATGGGGCTCAGAGCCCACATCAGGGGGGGCTAGCAATGAGGGTAGCATGCCTCGGAGTCCACATCCCAGATAGGAGGACAGCATGGTGCTCAGAGCTAGGGTCCTCAACTTTCTATTTTTACTTCGCAGGATGCTTCGTATGCGTGGAGACCCATTGCGCGCGCGGAGACCCACTGCGCGCGCGGAGACTCATTGAGCGCGCGGAGACACATTGAGCGCGCGGAGACAACAGAAGAACCTTGTTGGCGGCTGGGTATATGAGTCACGCATTTTCGGGGTGTCACCTAAATCCTCCTCCTCCAACTCAGACCATTTTAAAAGATATACCTTATCCAGAGATAGAGTTTATTGATTGTGAGACCTATACATACTTCAATAGAGTTCACATCCCTTCACCCCCTCCGGGGGTAACCACTGACTGCTCCCCATTGCAACTTTTGAGACACATATTTAGAAAATGAACAACTCTGGCATCCAGATGCGACGGCATAGTCTAATGACGTGGGTCAGCAATGGCAAATGGTAGCGTCCACCACACAAGCTGCCCGGTAACCATCTGCGGAGAAAGGATGCGAGAGGAGCCCTTTTAGCCAAAGCGATGGGGCTCCGCATGGAACTGAAAAAAAATGTAACCTATCTTTCCTCCGGCACATACTTTTACCATAAATCACATTCACCAACCGTCAGCTCTACTCAAATACATCCCCACATATACATATAGTGCCACTACGCCGTTAACTGCATCCAAATTATTTTAGTATAAATATAGAAAAAATAGATGATGGTAACACTGCCATGGTACAATTTATATTCGATGTTTACAGGCGATGTGTAAACTAAAACTACATTACTGTTTATATCCCCTCGATCTCATGCTGATGAATGAAATTGTCTGTTCGGGTCATCTTGCCCCCACATTGGTTGCAGTGTTTACTCAGCCGCTCTGTGGGTGCTGTGCTGGGGCTGACTGGGTACAATGGTTTTTAACTGTAATCAATTGCCTTGTTAACAATACCCAGGTTTATGGAGTGGTCCCTATCATGAGGTGAGTTTCATCCAGTCTTCCCTAGGGTTGAGTCATTTCCTCACTGTATAAGGTTTTGAAATATATCTAGGACTTGTATTTTTAGATTCTTACAAATTATTGTACCATGGTAGTGGTACTCTGATCTATTTTTAATATATGTATGATAAAATAATCTGGATACAGTTAACTGCGTAGTGGCACTATATGTGGGGATGTATTTGAGTTGAGCTGAAGGTTGGTGAATGTGATTTAGGGTAAAAGTATGCGTCAGAGTGAAAATATTTTATATATTTTTCACAGTAACCATCTACTGCCACAGGACCTGATCCAGCGCGTACTCTTTAGGTCTCGCCTGGCGCAGGCTGCGCGCATGCGCAGTCTCGCTGGCGAGATTTAGTGTTAACGGGTATTTTCTGTAAGGGGCTTTAAGCCCCGCCCCTCTGTTCCATTGGCTGGCGTCACCGTTTATGGTAAACGGTGGCCAGCCATTGGAACAGAGCTGTGCATGACGTATTTGCTTGACTTTTTGAGCCGTCCCACTTGGACGGGCTCGCCTAAATTACGTTCGTCGCAAAAGGTTTCTTATCTTTACGGGGCCAAACACATGGCCCCATAAAGACAATAAACCTTTTGGCAGGCGAGGCTGTCCAAGTGGGACGGCACAAAAAGGCAAACAAAACCTCACAGTCACAGACGATTACATTAAAAACAAACGATGGCCCGCTCTTACTCCGAATTCAAGACCCGTCTGCGCAGTGGCCATCTTAAAACAGTACTCCCAACCAAGATTGCCCCAGTACACCTTCTAATTAGTAACCAGCCCGCTCCTTAGTGTTTTTTAGCATATGGTATAATATGTGTCAGACCTATGGCTATTTCAGATTTTGTCTGGTATTGGTTTTCGCCGAGCCTGGTACGAATTGCTATGGGCCGGGTTTTATATTATTTTAATGGCGTGCTTAACTTTGTTCCGGATCACTTCAGGTTCGGAACCTCAACCACGTTATATCTCTCCTGATAAACCATCTCACGTTCACTCTTGGCAAAAAACATTGTCGCCTCTTTAATTAATTATCCACACCAGCCTCCCTGACGTCTCCACCACTCGCGCTTTAATGTTATGACGCCTGGATCGCACGCCAGGTCACCCTTCTCTGAGAAGCGCGCGGAAGTGGAACGCAACAGGAGGCGAAGTAGAAAGCGCTGGGCACTACAATACCAAGTAGTCTGCACGTCGCGCACGCTCCCCGGCCACGGCTGCAACGGCCTTGTATGTCAAGTGGGTTGCTTCTAACCAACCGGGTTTGAATGCTATGGTGTACCGGTCCATAGTGTGAGCGAGCAAATCGATGTACGATGGTGGCCGTGGAACTGGTGAGTCTTCGTTAGACGATAGGAGGAGGGGGTAGCACGTGCGAATCGGAGACAGGGGATGAGTGGGAGGGTCATCCAACCCCTGTCGCCCGGTATTATTACGGGGAAGCATAAACAGGCACAGTGTGGGTTTCGTGGAACGTTCCTAAACTAAATTTAGTAGCAGAGGTGTCTTACCCCGACCCGCCTTAGGCCTGTTTCTTCTATACCCGGTAGTGGTGGTGCTTTATTTTTGTTGCAGGGATGGCACTGCATTAAAGCTAACGCGCTGTTTCATACATTGGTAATGGGGGGAAAATGTGGCTTCTGCCTGCTTTGTTTGTTCTATTTATGTACTTCTGAAGCAATCGCAGCACCCCGCGTTTTAGCTTAAGATGGTTCAAGGTACAGCAGGGTGTGCCGCGATTGCTTCAAAAGTAAATAAATAACAAGCATGCTGCAGAGATCTGCGTGCTGTACAGATTATGATGCGTGTACGGGGAGGGGCTGTGTTATGATTGACGCTGCAGATTCATTATGAAGGGCAGCTTATGACAGGGCTGCACACGTGCTAAGTAGACACTGTATTTCTGAGGGAGACACACGCCGCCTTGGGGAGAGCTGAGCCAGGCCTTTGATTTGGCTCCAAGAGCCAAAGCTCAAGAAGAGCCATCAAAAGGTGTAAATCAGTCCAAAATGTCATGAAAAATTATGATAAAGACATTAAAATGCTAAAAAAGTGTCTTCAACATTTTTCAGTCTCAATTAAGTACATACAAGTATACCATTAAATTGAGTTTCATCTACTGAAAGTAATATGTTTTTTTTTATTGCAACATTCACAAATGCTCCCGTGTCACGATGTGCCCAAAATGTGTCCGTTAATCATGTTTTCTAGTTAGATAGCCTATACGGTCATCAAATGTGAAACAATATTATTTCATATTTACCATACCTAATGTAGGTTTTTGTAGAGCGCAGATCCTGTACTGAATTGCATCAACAAGCTCTCAAACTGGATGAGAAGGCCCTCTATTGCAAGGCAATATGTCTCACATTTGCAAGAGTTTGACCAATTGGTTATAAATAACAATGCATTTTATATAGGTTTAAAAACACAAAACATACATTAAAGGCATTGTCATTTACAATGCCAATAGCTCAAACTTGCATAATTGCGAGACCTATTGCATTGCAAATGCTTGTTAATCATACAACTAGTATACTCGACATATGTCCTCAGTTTAACCCCTTCACCTAAAAATGCTAGAAGTAAACACTGTATTCTAAAGCACAGTAGGGCCTGGAACAAAGGGACATTTGCCTGAGTACGGCAGCCCCTTGCCTTTGCCATCAGAATCACTGCCCACCAGTAGTGGTCTATTGGATTAGTTGGAAACGTAGAACAGGAGACAAGAATTTTAATTGTAGTCTCCCATTTGGCCAAAATGTGTGATCTTGGACAATTTGATTTTCAACTTAATCCTCTGCTCCCTTTTTAGGTCTCGCCTAACGACGCAGTGCATGTGCTGCTCGTTAGGTCTCGCCTAGCGACGCAGCGCATGCGTTGTCGCCTTGGCGAGACCTATTGTCAATTTGGTGTACGAAGTGAGACAGGACATGGCACGCGCATGGCTGGCAGCGTTAGCACAAGGACAGGAGATGTGCACGCTCGTACGGCTCCGCCGCTTGCTCCCTCTCTCCCTCCCTGTCTTCGTGCACGCTGCATGCACGCTGTTTGCCTGCTCGCGGTTGCTTTCACTTTTGTTGCTGGCTCGTTTAGAAAAGCTTGAAGGTTCCCAGCACTGTGCCCACCTCTCCGACTGGGCCTCGCTGCCCCACCTTTACAACCTGTATATGAGGCGCCCTTCACAGCAACAGCATCTGATCAGGCTGACGTCGCATAGCTGTGTTTTATTTTGGTGATACTCGCACCGCTGAGCAAAGAGCCTTTCTGGTGATTTTCAATGCTTGTTTTTAAAAGGTTTGGCAAGTGACCTTTGCTCTGTGAAGTGCTTTTTCTGCTTTTTTACCAGAAGCAGCAGGTAAATAGTACTTAATGAAGGTTTTCGTCAAACGTACAGTGCAGTTAAGTGTTGAGACTTGTACATTCTTTAAAGACCTTCAAGTGCTCTTCGGTAGACTTTTCGTTCAATCCCTATCCATCAGAAATACCTGCGCCACAGAATCCCTGCCCTCCATCCTTCCTTTCCCTCGAGTTTCTATGTCCCCCCTCTTTGCTGCTTCTCTTTCTCTCTGCCCCTATTGTTTTCTGCCTCTCGGTGCTTCTGCTGTAACTTCTGGTCCTGTCTCCATGCTCCTCCTGTCACGCTGTGCTCTTTCAGCCCCTCTGTGCCCACCCTGCTTCTCTGTACATCTATTGTGGCATGCTCCTGCTGCTCTTCATGGTTCTGTCTGCCCGCCTTCTGTCTGTCTGTACTTATTCCGTTTCTTTCTGAGCCTCTGCCTCCGTGGTCCTCGGTTTGATTGGTGCTCTTTTGTGTCTTTGTACTCCTGCGGTGTGTGTGCATCTTTTCTCTCAGTGCATTGTGTGTTCCTGTGCTCATTGTTGTCTCTGCACCTTCGGTCTGCTGGAGCACTATATCTTTGTTTGTTAAATCTCTCCCTGTGGACTTCACAGTTCTCCAAGGCTTTGCTGGCCCTCTTTTCCACTTCTGTTATGTCCCTTTGTGGTGAGGTCCTTCTGTCTATCTCTGCTCCTGCTATTTATTTATACTCATTCTGTCTTTAGGTGCCCGTTGCTTCTCCTTGTCCCTTCCGTTTCTGTGTTCTGCCTGCTTCCTTGTGTCTTTAATTCATTTTCATGGCCGCTCCCTTTTGTTGGGACCTTTCTGTCCCGATGTGCGGTTTTCAACGCCTATGTTCCCCTTCCTAGTCTCTATGATTATTTTCTGTTTTGAGTGTTATCTTTTCTGATTCTTTTTTCTCTTTCTGTACCCCGTCTGTCTGTTCCCCTGTTGTCTCTTTGAACTCCTCTTTGTCTCTCTCTTTCCCCTTGTCTCTTTCTGACTTTTGCCTCTGCTTAGGGAAGAGGTGTGGCGCAGCGGCCAGGGCAACTGACGCCGGACGCTGGGGATCATGGTTCAATCCCCGGCACTGGCAGCAGGTCAGCCCAGCACCATATGACTCTGGGCAATAGCTCACTTAATCTTCCCGTCGGCCGACAGCGCTGGGATCCCTACGGGTAGCTGTGCGCTTTACAAATACTAGATTTACATTTACATCCCTTTCTTCTTTCTCACTTTGGACATGTGTTTCTCTGAACCTCTTGCATCTCTGTGTGTCCTTTCCTGTCTCACTGTACCTCTCCTGTCTCTGTGTACGCCCTTCAGTTTCTCTGTGTTTTGTCTTTTGGTGCCCCCTCCTGCCTCTATTTGTGCCTTGCCTCTTTCTGTGCCTCTTTTCTCTCAATGATCCTTCTGCTTTCCATTCCCCTTTACCTTTGCGTCACTTATGTCTCCCAGTTTCCATATTATTATCCGATCCCCTTGCCGCTCCCTTTCACATTTCCCCCCTCCTCTTCCTCTAAATCCATCATCGTCCCTCTGGTCTCTGTAAGTGTAGAGCGAGCAGACAGGGTGCAGCAGCCTTAGGTTAGAACTGCTGTACAGGTGGAAGCAGCGAATGGACCCCCCACCCTCCCTGCGCAGAGCATTGGAGGGTCACTGAGTGGACAGTCTGTAGAGGACTGTACTGCAGCTGGCCCCCAATCAGAACCCATGCGTGGTCTTACATCACTACGTTAATTGATGGTATTCGATACATCATTTTGAGTACGTAAACATTAGCAATCTAGCCCATTTCTGCAGTGATAAGCGACAGCTCTCTTCAGACAGCCCTAAAAACACAAAATACGTACCATGCACACTGGTTGTCGACAAGTGGGTCCCTCCCACAATCATAAACTGTGTAACGTGTAAAAGCATAGCAGTTCTCAGCAGTCCAGCAATGCAATGACATCAGCCCACTCCAGAAAGAACATGTCTGGCGGCTTCGGCTCTCATGTTATCTCCTGCTAGACAAAGCATCAGGCGCCTAAAGAGGAAAACAAAGGGCCGGCGGGCTGTGTTAAGGATCACTTTATGTGCAATCAGAGCAACGCCACATATTTCTAACACAAGAGATGTGAAGGAAATCAAGCAGCTGAACTCCTGAAACCAACTTTAGAGCTTGCAGTCACCAAAATACCTAAAATGTTATAACTCCCCGATGGCAAACAGATGACACACTACCCCATGCACCCTACAAACACGTCCATAACAAGCATTTGCAATGCAACAGGTCTCGCATTGACACGAGTTTGAGCTATTGGTATTGCAAATAACAATGCCTTTTATTTTTGTTTTCTTTTTAAAAACATAAATAAAAGGCATTGTCATTTACAATGCCAATAGTTTAAACTCGTGTCACTGCGAGACCTGTTGCATTGCAAATGCTTGTTGAAGATGGGGAGCATTTAAAATCACTGTAAACGTTACTAGTGGGATTGAAAATGGAGTGGATATTACCTGGGAAGTGCATAGTTTCATGATATGTTCACCAAAATGCAGTGTGCTGGTGAATGTATACCCTCTGCCGCAAGTAGCAGTGTGCTGCATTCTTACATCTACAACTTAACTAACTGTTTGATCCTGGGCACATCGTACTCCGCGTGTACCTCTGCCAACTAAGCTGACAGTACGTCAGCACTTTGAAACAGACTTAATGGAAGACATAAGTATGGATGGCATACTTCCAGGACTGGTCCCCACCATGGTATTCATTAACACATTCGGGGCATTTCCAGGCAGGTGACACATTTGGATCTGAATAGCTGAACATGCTCCTGAGACTGGACTGTGCAGGACACCTCCGTGGGCGGCTCCTGCCGCTCAGCCACCATTGGGCACTTCTTTCACAGCTCATAAAGGGCGGAAAGAGCGAGAGTTGCTTGCCTTTGAGAGGGTTAAAAGTGACGGGCCACCAACATGCGGGGAAATGGGTGTCCAGCAGTGTCTCTGTGCGGGCAGCGGGCCAGCAGCCCAAACTGCGGGACAAACATACACAACGATTGGCCATCCTCCTCTGAGCCCCCCTCCACAGCGGGAGGGCGGCATGGGGCTCAGTGTCCCCGTCACAGGAGTGATGGAGTGACGTTGAGGGTGAACGGTAGCATGGCTTACAGTTCTCACCCCAGGAGGGAGGGGCAAAAGGAGGGAGGCGTGCCTCTGAGCCCTCACACCAGGAGGGAGGGCCAGGGAAGAGGTTAAACTTATGTTCTAGGGTATAGGCCCAACATGCACATGGGCTCGACAGCAATAAATAACTGGCACCAGACACAGCGTTACCTAGTACGAGCCGGAAGTCCCGTGCGACCTCCGCTCCTTTATTTAAGCTCTCTGGCCACGCCTGGCCAGAGAGTGATACATTGTGTGGGGTTTATTCCGGTGGCCTTCCCGGCATAGCCAAACACTAGACCGCTACATCCCTTCCCAAATTAGATTGTCACAAGACTCTCTCATAGTTCAACATACGAAATCTGCAAGTCTCTGGCTCGGCTTGGGATTAGGCTGGAGCTCGTACCTCTGTGATCGTATGCGCTGGCTGGCGGTCGGGCTATTTATTTTGGGACATCCCGAGCTGGGTGTTGGTTCGTCTTCAGGCTCCCGACACTCTGGCGCTGCGTCTCTCCCTGCTCCTTCCGCCTGGTGGGAGTGGAATTTGTCGTGGTACACGTCATCCCTTAGTCGTTGGCGGCCAGCCGGCCCATCCACTTCCGGGGCTTGGACTCTTTTGAACCACGACACATTACGAGTGATGGTCTCTCTGTCTTTCTCCGCCGTGACCGCGGTTCCCTTGACCTTTACCACCATCCATAGACCCGGCTCGTAGAGGGTGCGGAACTTGCCTCCGCCCCAACGATTCCTTACCAGCACTGTGTGACCTTGCATGATGACTCTAGAACGGGCTCTCCTCTTTTTGCTGGCCTTCTCATTGGTTGCCAACCTGTGATCTTGCGTGCGTTCTGGGTCGTATGGTTGTGGTGCCCAGTTGTCCGACATGAGTAGAATGTCTCTCCGAGGTCCGGCCAGCATCAGTGACCATGGTGCTCTCTGAGTGGTGCAATGCGGGGTGCTTCCGTATTCCCGCAGGAATGTCTGGAGGGCTGCCTCGGGATCTGTTTGATCGGCCAGGGCGATGCGGAATACTTTGTTTATTGTTCGCATGAAGCGTTCTACTTCCCCGTTCGCTTGAGGCCATTGTGGGGTTATGTGGCGGTGCTTGATCCCGAGCTGCGCCAGAAATTCCTGGAATTCTCCCCCTTGGAATGGGGGTCCATTGTCCGTTTTAACAACTTGTGGTAGTCCGAATAGTGCGAATGCTTTATCCAACACTGGCCTCAAGTGGTGGAACGCTGTAGATGGGAGTATTTCCACGATGGGGTATTTGGTGTAATTGTCGACGATGACAGCTGTTATTCTCCCGTCTGGGAAGCTTCCAAAGTCTAGGCTCACCCAGGACCATGGGGACGGGGCTGGCTCTTCCGTTATAATGGGTGCAGGAGACTCCTGACTGCTGGTGAGCTGACATGCTCGGCAGTTCCTGACGACCTTCTCGACTGCTTCATCTAGCCCGGGGAACCACATCTTCTCCCTCATCTTGGATGTCATCCTGTTAATCCCTTGATTGCCTTCGTGCGCCAGTAAGGTGGTTTGATCTTGAAGGTCTGCTGGTACTACAATCTTGAAGCCCCTCAGTATTACGCCGTTGTTCGCCCTGCTTAGCTCGTCCCGGATCTTCCATAGCTTCCCCAACCGACTTCGGCCGGCCTCAGTCCATACGCTGACATTGTGTAGGAAGTGTTCCCACGACCCGGTCTTGAGGGCAGTGACCACTCACTGGAGGACTGCGTCGTTCTCCGTGTGCCTTTTGATTTCTTCAATTGTGAGGGCTTTGGGACAGGCCCACTGGAAGATCATGTTTATGTAATCTTCTATTTGCTGCTCCTGGTGGGAGTGGCCGTCAGCCGGGTTTGACGGGTGCCTCGAAAGGAAATCGGCCGGGTTTTTGGCCCCTGATCTGTATACCAAATCTAATTGGTAGTGCTGCAGTTGTATGGCCCAGCGTTCAATCCTTGGCGGTGGATGCAGCGAGGTGCCTTTGAACACCGACAGTAGCGGTTGGTGGTCTGTCACGACCCGGAAGGGATGCCCGCTGAGGTATTGATGAAAATGATTACACCCCCATTTGATGGCGAGTGCTTCACGTTCGATTTGTGAGTATCTGGTTTCGGTGGCCGTAAGCGCTTTACTCGCAAATGCTAAGGGGACCCACTTCCCGGGCTCTACTTCTTGGGTCAACAGCGCACCTAGGACGACGGGGCTGGCATCGACTATCAGTTCAGTTGCTTTGGCGGTGTCAAAGTACGCCATAGTTTTCTTTTCTTGCAGTGCTGCTTTTACGTTGTGAAAAGCTTCTTCTTCTTTCTGACCCCACACCCATACTGCGTCTTTCTTCATCAGTGCCCGCAGGGGCTCGGATATCGTAGCTAGGTTGGGAATGAAACGCTCGCAGTATGTTGCCATTCCAAGGAAACTCCTTACGTCCGACGTTGTCTGCGGGGCCGGAGCATGTTGGATTGCCTGAGATTTCTGGGGGTCTACCTTCACCCCATCCTGGCTAAATACATAGCCGAAGAAATCGATGAATTTCTTGAAGAACTGACACTTGTCTCTGTGGAGGGTCACCCTATATTCAACCAGGCGCTGGAGGGTTGCTCTCAGGTGTCGGTGGTGCTCTTCACTGGTTGCCGAGTGGATCAGAATGTCATCACTGACATTTAGAACTCCTTGAAGTCCCGATAATATTTCTCTTACTGTGTTTTGGAAGATTTCTGCAGCCGAAGAAATGTCGAAATGTAATCGTTTGTATCGTCGGAGGCCCAGGTGGGTCGAAAAGGTGGTAATGTACCGACTTTCTTTGGCTAACCTCAGTTGGTGATAGCCAGCGTTAAGGTCCAACTTGGAGAACCACCGGGAGCCATTTAGATCCGCCAGGATGTCATCTACGGTGGGTGTGATGTGCCTCTCCCTCTTGATGGCTTGGTTGGGCATAGGCATATCAATACAAAGCCGGATCTTCCCTGGCTGCTTTGGTTTTTCCGCTATCACCATCGGTGACACCCACGGGGTGGGTCCTGTTACTTTTTCTATGACACCTTGTCCCTCCAGCTCTTCTAATTCTTGTTCGACAAGCGGCCGGAGGTGGAATGGTATCCGTCTGTGTCGCAGTGCTACGGGCGCCACTGCCCTATCAATGTGGAGCTTCACAGGCGGTCTTCTTATGCTCCCTAGACCTTTGAACAGCTGTTGGAACATCTCCAGGACCTTTTCTGTTTGTAGTGTCCTTACTGCGTTGGCGAATGTTACAAGGCCTAAATCTTCTGCGGTGTGGCTCCCTACTAATATGTCCGCCTCTCGGTCGACCACATGGAACGTTGTGATCACTTCATGACCATAGGCTTTCACTTGGACTGTCATCTTGCCTTTCAGGGGTAGTGGCGTCTTGCTGCCATATGTGAAGATCTTCACTTGTGACGGTAGTAGGGCTGGCCTTGGGTTTAACTGCTTGTATTGTTGGCATCCCATGACGTTTACTGACGCCCCTGTGTCGATGAGCGCCATCACGGTGGACCCTGTGATGTCAATGGCGCAAGTTGGCTGCGGTCGTCGTCTCCGCTTGAGATCGTTTGCAAATGAGATCATGTGGCACTCTCCTTCTTCATCTGTCGACGAGTCCTCGAGGTACTGTCGGCGTTGCACTGCTGGCCTACCTCCCTGCGCAACTTCTGGTTCGTCTAACGTCAGGTGCCTGACTGCTCTGGAAGGCGGCCTGCGGCTGGCGGTTCCTCTGTTCCTCATGCCTCCCCGACACACACTTGCAAAGTGGTTGGGGATGTTGCACTTCGAGCATACTTTGCCTCGTGCTGGGCATTCTTCCGGCGGGTGTTCTTCTCTTCCGCAATATCCACATTGTGGTTTTCGCGCACTTCTGGGCTGCCACCTGCCTCGGGCTCCTTTCTGCTGCGTGCGTATGGCGTCTACCTTCTCAGTCTTTACTGTTACCGTCGGCTCTCCTGGTTGGATTAGGGCGGCGTCCATGGCTGTCGCTCTGACTTCTGATAACTCATGGGACCGCGCTAGCACCAGGATGTTTTCCAGCGAAATTTGGGGCTGCTGGAGTATGAGGGTCCGTAGGGTTTTGTTGCGGCACCCCTGGATCACTTGTGACCGTACCTCCTTGATCTGGTCATCTTCGGTGCACGTACTGGCTAGTTCCCTTAGTCGTGCGTGGAACGCGTCCATTGATTCCCCTTCTCTTTGGCGTGCCTGGCGGAGTTTAAAACGTTCGTAATCGGGGTTTAGCTGGGGGTCGAAATGGGCATTCAGGGCCCTCACCGCTGCATCGTAGTCCGTCGGAAGGCCTGTGTTAGGGAGATGTGCAAAGAGTTTGTATATCTCATCCCCTGCAAAGTGAAGTAGCAGGGAGCGTTTAACAGCTCCATCCGTCTCTCTGGTGGCGATAAAGTAGTTATTCAACCGGCTAATCCAGACGGTCCATCTGGGAGATGCAGTGGCCGGGTCATGGGAGACGCAGTGGCCGGGTCAATCAGCTCACTGAACGGAGGCAGTGCGCTTATCTGGGAGTGGTGAGGAGTTGGCTGCGCTGCTGGGACTACTGCTTGTGGAGCTGCTGGTTGCGACGCCGACGCTGGTGGGTTGGACATGTTCCTGGCAGGGTGCAGTACTTTTGCCTTGGTGATACTTGGCTTGTTATCTTTCTTTTGATAACACTCTATGCTTTATTTTTGTGTGTAGCAGGCTGTGTTTTGTGGGCCCTGTGGTGGTGCAGGGCAGACTGTGGGCCACCTGGTGACCGTGGAGGGCAGCTACTGGAGTCCACTGCAGGGCAAACTGGCAGACAGGTGTACTGATATGCCCTTATTCTCTTGTGCTTTCCCCTTCTTTAATTTCCTGCGTGAGTGCTGGATTCTGGCCTTCGCGCCGGATCGTAGTGCAACGGGGCGGGGCTTCGCGCCCGTGTCTTCTCCTCCTGCGTGCTCGACCGGAGAGGGCCTAGAGTGGAAGCGGGCCCATGCGCTCGCGCTACGCTCGTGCACCAGCTGCCACTCAGCGCCTCACCTCTCAGTCAGCGCGATGTTCGCGCTCGACACAGTGCTCGATGCGTGCGCTCGATACGGCGCTCTCGCTGGCAGCGACGGCCTTTCCCCTTTTCACTCCCTTTTTCCTTTTTGATGCGGGCAGCAGCAGGGCCGGGAGCGTGGAAATCCGCTGGGCGATGCAGGTGGGTCACGTGGTGACAATCCCCTCTCGTCGCCAGTGTTATGTTCTAGGGTATAGGCCCAACATGTGAAGAACCGGGATTTAAACCCAGCGGCGCAGGGGACACGCCCGAAGTCTTCGGGTTCACCTGTCTTAGAGTACAGAGACACGGGATTCTTCTGTTGATATCAAAGATCGATTTATTAGCTGCAGCCAGTAACAGAGATCCTAGAAGTACAACACGGTGTATGTTCTCAGGAGACTGCTCAACCCAATAGAGCGGAGCATCGTCTTTTATGCCAAAAACCAAGTTCCTGGCTAGCATCAATTACTCACAAATTTGACCAATCAGAGGATGATGTTTACAGAGGCATCACATAACGACAAACCCACTTTCAGTTATCCAACCTATCGCCAATGACAAGGCATAAATCCAGCATTCCTGCTCGAACAGGCCGGACGGGCCCATCATAAAAGACCTCAACCCAGATCAATAATTAGGCCATAAAGCCATAAAAGGAAGGAGCAGAAACAGATGAGAAGCAAGATAGAGGGGTGTGTGCGTGTGCCATAGAATCAATAACGTCCTGCTCTTTGATCTCTATCTGACCAGCTGCTTAACAAGGTACTGGCTCAACAAGTTTAGCCTTGGGCAACAGGGTCAGTTGACTCAGGTCAAACAGGAGTCAACACGAACTCAAGCTAAGGTGTATGCGTCCCTGGAGGCTCGCTTGGCCACAGTCATCCTGTAGTCATTAGCCTATGTGAGGGCAACCACAAAATGGCGGTTATGCACAAAATGGAACCCAAGGCTGCAGACTAGATCGTCAAATACACAGTGAATCCATCGGAGTAGCATGACGAAAACGCTTACGCATACCGCGCTTGTCAGTCGCGGTTCGCTGATACCAAAACCATCACGATACGACAACCTTCATTGAATGGGTTCAGAATTCACGGAACCACAGACCCTCCTTTTGCCCTTACATAGGCAATAACCTAAACTCACGTCAATCTGAATCCAGGTCTATATTCATCAGATCATTGAGATGTTGCTGTAGCATCATCCTGGTACTTAGTAACTCTCTCTGGACAGGTCTCCTCGAACACGAGGTAACAAAAAGGCCACAGATAGCAGGAGCACACTGTATACAAAGACAGAACAGGAAAAGGATAGCTAATACCATCCCAATGACCATCAGAATCTTCCATCCCCAGGTGGATAACAATCCCCAGAACCATCCCATTAACGACCAATCTCCTTCGTCCACATGTACGGACTCGGAGAGCTTATGTAGCTTGGAGATGGCTTGGAAAACTGTCGGAGCGTTGTCTGGAATGAAAACACAACAGCTCGATTGGATCAATTTACAGACCCCTCCTCTATCTGCAAGTATGACATCTAACGCAACTCTGTTCTGAAGAGTCATAAGGCGATCCGACTGGAGCTCAGCAGTCAAGTTACTAAGGGCGCCGGCAGTCTCGACTACGGTGGACTCCACTACTCTCGCCAATTGCCGTATGTTCCTGCTGTTAACCATAGGTCCCCAAAACGGCAGAAAACCCTTCAAGGAATCTCCCAATTCTTGTCCTGCGGTATCTTCCTTTCTGAAGACACCTCTAACGACTCTCATCTTGTGGTAGTCTGCCGCAGCTGTAGATGTAGGAGGTAACAAGAACGAGACAAAACATGTGCCAGAGAAATCAGGGGGCAACCATGTATACGCTCTGTCATGGCAAATGAAGTAGGTACCCTTATCTGCTAGAAACGATGGGGAAGTCTGGGATGCAAAAACATATGTCTCAATGCAAACACTCTTCCCTAGCTGAGCTCTAGGATTCTTGCCATTACCTTGCAGACAGTAATGTCCCTGATGGGGTACTATCCAAATCGGAGAGGATCTCTTCGCTCGCTGGTTCCCACTCAGACTAGCTCCATATCCAGTAACGTTCCATCCAATATACGCTAGCGTCTCATCTCTCGGGATAGTCTCATAAGAACCTATTCCTCTAATCATGTCGACTATTTCCTTGACCAGAGCGCTATTCTTCGGATTATCCTTCACAGAACGTAGGGGGTTAACTTCACGGGCATAAATGAACATTGTTCTGTATGCCCACACAGAACCATTGTAGCTAAATGGCAGGACCAGGTCAGAAATACCTTTATCGGTAGTATGGGGCATAAGGCCGCACACCCAACAATTAGTTGTGTTCACTACTAGCTGGTGTTGGTGCAGAAGCTGAACGAAGGAATTATTAGCGAATTCCATTCTCCTAATGGACTCATGTTCGGGCAGAGGGTGAAAAGAATGCGAAGAAACAGTAGGAGGAGGCATGGGTTGTGCAGTGGGCATGAACGTTACTTGAATAGAGAATGTCACATATCCAATTAAAAACATCATTAAACTAAACAGTATAAACAGACATAATATTAACCCCTTCCATGCCCATGACGGAACGGTTCCGTCATGAGCATCGGTTGTGCTGTGCTCATGACGGAACCGTTCCGTCATGGCCCCGCCCGCGCTCGAACCCTTCAGCACCGCGGGGGAATTCCCGCCGCGCTGAAGGGGTTAAAAAACGTTTTCTACTCATTATTATACACATTTCGCTCTTGAAGCTCAATCTTTTAGTAGGTCTCTCCATCCCGAAAAAGTCCATCCTCTAATCGTGCTGCTCGCGGCGGATGGGTGTTCTGTGCTAAGGAATGCGCCTGTCGGTCCAGGGAACGCCCTTAGACCAACCAGAACAGTCGACCTAACGTCTTCGGCTTGCACTCCAAGGACTTGGCACCGCCACCCTACAGCTGAACCCGGATGGTGGTTCGAAAAACAAAAATCAAAATAGTTTCTCGGAGGGGAGCTAACCTAAAAAAAAAATAGCAAAGAAGGAGCTTAATTTGTTATTCGTCCCGCGACTCTTGGTCGCAAATTATAACGCTCTTTGCCAGGCAATGTCTGTTCTCGGAAAAGTAACTCAGGTTTAACAGTGTTCAAACGGTTCGATGGAGGCACAGCTTCTTGAAGAAGATTATCGCATTCTGGCTCAGTGTTTGTTCCAATCAAACGGGCATCGCTGAAAGGCAGAAAACGAGGCACGGTCTCAGTCTCAGAATCAGGAAGTCCTTTTTGGACCCACCGGTCGTACGGCAGAGGCAGAGGGACCCTCTTACAATGTACGCCGTGAATCCAGTTCTTTTTACCGTGCACTCGTACCGCAGAACGGGTAGATAACAACACCAGGTAAGGTCCTGTGCAGCGGGGCTGCTCGTTCTTGGTTCGCTGAAAATTTTTCACGAGCATCCACGCGCCAGGTTCAATGGTGTGCCCTGGATCTTCAGAAACCTGTGGCAAAGTATCATGAACCTGTTGATGCAGAACACGCAATTTAGCCGTCAATTCGTACAGGTAGTCAAGCAATACAGGGTGTTCTATCTCACTAAATTTTGTCGGCCGCGGCACTCCCCAAATATTTGCCGGGCAACCAAACACAACCTCATAAGGACTCAGACCCATTCGCGAATGCACAGTCATTCTTGTGGACAGAAGGGCTAACGGCAAAGCATCAGGCCATTGTAGACCAGAGCTCGCTTGAATGTTGGCCAATTTCAATTTTAACGTGCCATTGTAGCACTCAACTAGACCAGCTGACTGGGGCTGATTGGCAGCGTGGAACTTCTGCCGGATTGCTAACCCATCACACACCCTCTTCATCACTTGACCCACAAATTCACTCCCATTGTCACTCCAGACCATTCTCGGCAACCCATACCTAGGGAAAAATTCCTTAATAAGGGCTTTAGCTGTGGACAAGGCAGTATTGTTCTTCAAAGGGTAGGCTTCCACCCATCTAGAAAAAGAGCAAACAACCACTAAGACATACTTCAGGTTGTTGCACCTCTCCATGTGGATGAAATCTAGCTGCAAAGCCTCAAACGGATACGTGGGAGGAGCAAAATGACCAGCTGGAGTTGGAGTTCCCTTCCCAGGATTGTACATCAAACAAACCATACAGTTCTTGACCAAATTTTCTGCACACTTAGGAATTCCAGCATTTTGCCATACTGGGGCCAACAACTTACAAATCCCTTTCACACTGATATGGGCCATTCCATGTGCCATCGTAACCACTGGAAGTACATACGCATCAGGCAACAACCATCGCTGATGCTCTGACAACTCAACCCAACAACCATTCGAGTCCAATTTAGCCTTGCTTTCTCTCCATTCATTCAACTCTTTCTCTGTAGCTTCAGCTTGGATGGATTTCACACTCTCAATCGTATCTTCACACATACTTCTATCTGGAATCCATCTCGCCGAACCCGCAACATACATTCGACTCACCATATCTCTCGCAGTCTCTTTCGCGACTTCATCTGCAAACGCATTACCACGACCAACATCACCCGTGACTTTCTTATGCGCACTGCATTTCACGATCGCAACTTGCAACGGCAGGGTAAGAGATTCAAGAAGTTCATTCACCAATTGACCATGTTGGATCTTTGTCCCATGCGAAGTCAGAAACCCACGTTCTCTCCACAATCGTCCAAAGCTAAAAGCAACACTGAACGCATACTGGCTGTCAGTGTACACAGTCACTCTTTTCGCTTTCAACAACACACACGCTCTTGTCAATGCAATCAACTCTGCCGCTTGTGCTGAATTATGTGGGATACGAGCAGCTTCAACAATCGTATGCAAAGTCGTAACCGCATGTGCCGCAGTCGTATCACCATTCGGAAGCTTGAAGCACGAACCATCAACCCATAAAGTACCATCACATTCTGCAAGAGGAGTGTCCCTAAGGTCTATCCTCCCTTTCGTTTCTTCTTCAGACCTAAGAAAACACTCATGCTGTTCGGTATCATCTGTCTCAGTTGAGATCGGCAACAACGTGGCTGGATTCAACGTGTTGCATCTTTTTATATGTACATGACTTGCTAACAAGGTCAATTCGTAACCTGACAACCGAGCACTAGTTAAGTGCTGTGTCTTGGTACGGTTCAACAAGGTATCCACTGCATGTGGAACCATCACAATCAGTGTACTGTCCATCACCAAACCAGCAGACTTTCGGATTGAAACAGCCGCTGCCGCTGTAGCTCTCAAGCAACTCGGCAACGCTCTAGCTACCGGATCCAAAGTCGACGAAAAATAAGCACATGGACGTTGCTTATCGCCAAACTGATGGGTCAAAACTGACAATGCACATCCCTCTCTCTCGTGGACATATAATGTGAAAGGTTTACTGTAATCGGGGGTACCCAACACAGGAGCCGAACACAGGGCATCACACAATTCTGAAAAACTGTTCTGACATTCGTCAGTCCAAGGAATAGGATTCGGAGTATCCTTAACAGTAAGAGCTATCAAAGGTTTTGCCAGCAACGAAAAATTAGCAATCCACTGTCTACAGTACGATGTAATACCTAGAAATACACGCACTTCTCTCTGTGTCGTAGGCACACTCATTTTCGCAATCGCTTGAATTCTTTCTGGGGTCAATCTTCTTCCCTCCTTCGATAAGAGGTGACCTAAGTAGGTAACTTCTTGTCGGCAATACTGCAACTTCGAAAGAGAAACCTTATGATGGAAATCAGACAAGTGACGTAACAACGACAGAGTAGCCTCTCTACAAGTCTCTTCATTGTCAGCAGTGACTAATAGATCGTCAACATACTGAATAAGGGCGGCACCATCAGGTAAAACCAACAAATCAAGTTGCGTCTTCAAAGCTTGACTATAGATCGATGGACTCTCACAATAGCCTTGAGGAGCGCGTTTAAACCGGAAACTTCGGCCTCCTAAAGAGAAGCCAAAAATATCTCTACTCTCCGTGGCGATCGGGATGCTGAAGAAAGCATTCTTCAAATCAATCACCGAAAACCACGTGGCTGTAGCCGGAATCAAAGTCAGTAAAGCGGGGATATCAGGCACAACAGGGAATTGTGGAACAAAGATCTTATTCACCTCGCGAAGATCGATCACAAACCTATATACAGGAGGTTGTGAACAATCGGTTCTTTTCAGAACAAGCAAAACCGGACTATTGCACACATTACCTCTCGTTTCCTCAATCACACCTTTCTCAATTAGATCAGAGATGATCGCCAAAAGTGCTCTTTCACCCTCACTTGAGATACGATACTGTGGAATGCGTGGCAATCTAGCATTTGCCTTCAATGTCACAACATATGGCGGAATCTCCAAAAGACCCACATCATTAGGACCAGTAGCCCAAAGAGAATCAGGAAGAGAAGACAATTCAGCTGGAAGTTGGTCTTTAGACAAATACATCGGAGAGATCACTCTCTTTCCCAATGTAAGCTGCACTCCTGAAGGATAACAATAAAGTGTCGTATGCAATCTCTTCAACAAGTCCAAGCCCAACAAGTTCTCACCACAACCTGTCGTCAGAATGAGGGGTGCTTCGAAGTCACACGGTCCAACAGAAAGAGACAAAGGACTAGAAATCGGATTTCTAACCGGGGCGCCAGAAAAACCTACTGAAACATTCGTTGAGCCAGACAAAGGTGCGCCAGGGAGTTTAGAGTGCGTGATAGAACTCTTCGCAGCACCAGTATCCAACAGAAAAGGCTCAGACACCCCTGATGCAATCACTTCAACATAAGGTCCACTCTGATCTACTGGAACTGAAACGACTCCCTCTCTTTGTCTGTGGCTGTCCTAACAATCATTACCTTCCATATTCTCACCTTCAACGTAATAATCATCCGTATAGTACTGAGCCGTCCTACCAGGCGCACCATTCTGTTGATCGAAACAATTCATCGAATTCTGCGGAGGCAAGGAACGCGCAATCTGAGACATACCACGTCCTCGACCTCGCGGAGCTTGTTGAACACCTCGACCTCTCACACCAGAAACACCATTCGTGCGCTGTAATAAAATCGGGCAACTATTTTTGAAGTGACCCTCTTCTTTGCAATACGCACACTGATTAGGGCCTACAGGAAAACGTTGTTGAGAAGACTCGAACCTTTGCAAGTTTCTCTGATATTGTTGGGGTTGCTGATAATCACGCTGGGTATTGCGAGGCGGGTATGCTTGCTGCAAAAGAACCTTAGTCTTCAATTCTTTAGTCTTTTTATCCGCTTTCTCTATCTCATCCTTATTTCTATTCTCATAGTACTGGGCAGTAGCCAAGATCTGTGCTTACGAAGAAACAGCCCAGGCACTTTCAGAATCCTTCAACCTATTGCACAACTCGGGAAGCAAATTATGCACAAACTTGTCAACGAACAACCTTTGACCACCTTCTGTACTCATGTCTTGACCACTGTGGTCTACAAATGTCTCTTCAAATCAAGTGAAAAAGTCGGACACAGTTTTGTCTTTCTTCTGCTTGCATGCAGACAACTTGTCCCAATTGACACGCATAGCAGGCATCAAAGTCTTCATATAATCAATAATTCTACCAGGGAGATCAGCAATCACATTCTCGGGTTTAGCACCACCTATTTGTCTTTCATCTGCAATTCTAAGGTTATTCCATGTATCACCTAATTCCTGCGCATGATCCGTATGACGAATCTTACTCCATATAGGCTGTGGAACAACATTCCCAAATAACATATCTATATCAGCCAAATTCATAATACATGAACCCGCAGTTTGAGATAGCTCCTTATAAAACCCCGCAGGATTTTTACGTGGATCAGGCAGAGTCTGCTTTAGAGCTAGGACTTCGGCACGCTTCCATGGAACATGTACACAAACGCGCTGGAAATGTGCCAGAACAGGTGGATTAGCATTCGCATCACCAGGTCTCCAAACGGGAGGAACCTCACGCATCGGGTATTGACGTGCCTTTCTCCTAACTGAAGAATCAGGCTCAAATAATGACGTAGAAGGAAACTCACTCCTAAACGACAGCAATGTCGCGACTGCTCTTTCAACATCAAGACCCACTATAGTTCCTTTTGCAAACTCGGACCGCACACGGAACAACTCAGGCGGAGTCTGCCCTACCTCACTATCTTCCCACTGTTCACGAAGGAAAGAACATATCATATCAAATACGTATCTCTGTTTTGGTGCTTCCCATTGATGGAAAACATCCATAACACCCTTAAGATAATAGTGCGAAGGAAGAGTAACCCATTTAGGCGCCAAGTGATCCAACACTGTCCGTTCATCAGGACCAGGCAATTGACTACGCAATTGCTTACGCTCTACAACAGGAGACATACCCAACGAACCCATTAGAGGAGAAAAAAGACTAGCAACCGCATCAGTCATTCTCCGTCGAGCAGAAGGAGAAGGTGACAAAAGAACAGGGGACCAAGCAGAATGAGAAGGAACCGAAGTCGGAACAGTAACAGAAGGAACAGACAACACAGGTATAGGAGTAGCAGACGGAGGAGGTAGCAAAGACGGCGGCCCTTGAGAAGGCTGCGCCGAAGCAGTAGTAGCCAGTAGAGGGAGAGCTGGCTGTTGAGGAACCACTGGAGGTAAAACAACCGGGGGTTGCGCAACTACAAGTGGCGGAGGTGCGGTAGCACTCTGAGCATAAGGGGGTGGTGAACTTAATAGATGCGACATTAAAGGATCTTTCGCAAGATCTTTCTTGTCTTCTTGCTGTTGAGGCGGCAAAGCTGGATAACATTTGTCTACCGCTAATTGACGTTGCCTAAACATCTGTTCGCTTTCTTGCTCTTCCTCATTATCACTAAACTGTATAGCAGCCTGCACCATCGACATACCTTGTGCACGCTTATTTCGTTTCGCTAACTTAATTTCCTTTTGTTTGGCTTCTTTTCGCAAAAGGCGGAAGGAGTCAAACATTGCCGGCCGGGCTTTCTTTTTGAAGAGTCTGACTTCTAAATTATCTAAAATTTCCGTGTCGTAACTACCATATTGGGGCCACTTTAGGACACCATCCTTCCTAGTATACCTAATCCATACATCATTATACGTGATGGGGCCCACGCCGTGTTTTAAATAGAGCTCATAGGTTGGAGTTCCAATCGGAGGCACCGGACACGAGTCCTCCAATCGGGAATCCCTTTTACAATCATAACAAAATATCTTTCCAAGTCTGCTAAGACCAGGCATCTTCGCTCACTAGTCTAGCTTCAAACTTCAAGGGAATATCAAAAACGATAGCCTCGTGAATACACGAGTCCCTCGGCTTTGGGGCCTGCAGGTACCAAATCAAAGCGATCCCGAAGGATACCAAAACAAACTAAGGACTGGGAGACGCTCCACTCATACTTAACTGAAATATCGATGACGTCGCCATTAGACCCGTCTATCGTCTCGCTTTACAAATCATCAAAGGGCTCCAAGACAGGGCGACAGTCAGGGCAGCAGTCCTTCGTAGCCGTCGGAATGCGGGGAACTTCGCAGTAAAGACTTTCGGACCACAACGACATAGAGGGGTCGATGAAGTGGTAGGCGTCCCTCCAGAATTTTCACACGAAGCTCCTCACGATCTTCAGGCTTGGACCGATACCGCTGAAGTCGCCCCAGAGTTGGGCGCCAACTGAAGAACCGGGATTTAAACCCAGCGGCGCAGAGGATACGCCCGAAGTCTTCGGGTTCACCTGTCTTAGAGTACAGAGACACAGGATTCTTCTGTTGATATCAAAGATCGATTTATTAGCTGCAGCCAGTAACAGAGATCCTAGAAGTACAACACGGTGTATGTTCTCAGGAGACTGCTCAACCTAATAGAGCGGAGCATCGTCTTTTATGCCAAAAACCAAGTTCCTGGCTAGCATCAATTACGCACACATTTGACCAATCAGAGGATGATGTTTACAGAGGCATCACATAACGACAAACCCACTTTCAGTTATCCAACCCATCGCCAATGACAAGGCATAAATCCAGCATTCCTGCTCGAACAGGCCGGACGGGCCCATCATAAAAGACCTCAACCCAGATCAATAATTAGGCCATAAAGCCATAAAAGGAAGGAGCAGAAACAGATGAGAAGCAAGATAGAGGGGTGTGTGCGTGTGCCATAGAATCAATAACGTCCTGCTCTTTGATCTCTATCTGACCAGCTGCTTAACAAGGTACTGGCTCAACAAGTTTAGCCTCGGGCAACAGGGTCAGTTGACTCAGGTCAAACAGGAGTCAACACGAACTCAAGCTAAGGTGTATGCGTCCCTGGAGGCTCGCTTGGCCACAGTCATCCTGTAGTCATTAGCCTATGTGAGGGCAACCACAAAATGGCGGTTATGCACAAAATGGAACCCAAGGGTGCAGACTAGATCGTCAAATACACAGTGAATCCATCGGTGTAGCATGACGAAAACGCTTATGCATACCGCGCTTGCACACATGCACATGGGCTCGACAGCAATAAATAACTGGCACCAGACACAGCGTTACCTAGTACGAGCCGGAAGTCCTGTGCGACCTCCGCTCCTTTATTTAAACTCTCTGGCCACGCCTGGCCAGAGAGTGATACATTGCGGGGGTTTATTCCGGTAGCCTTCCCGGCATAGCCAAACACTAGACCGCTACAGTTACCATGGGGCAGTCTCCACCTCAGGATAGAGGGCCAGAGAGGTGAGTAGCAAGGCTCGGAGCCCTCAGCCCAGGAAGAAGGGCCAGGGAGGAGAGTAGCATGGCTCAAAGCCCTCACCCCAGGAAGGAAGGCCAGGGAGGAGAGCAGCATGGCTCAAAGCCCTCCCTCCTCGAGCCAGAGTCTTGGGGGAGGGTAGCATGGGGCTCAGAGCCCTCATCACAGGAAGTAGAATCTGGGGGTGGGGGAGGGTAGCATGGGGCTCAGAGCCCTCATCACAGGAAGTAGAATCTGGGGGGGAGGGTAGCATGGGGCTCAGAGCCCTCATCACAGGAAGTAGAATCTGGGGGGAGAGTAGCATGGGGCTTAGAGCTCTCATTCCAGGAAGTAGAATCTGGGGGGAGGGTAGCATGGGGCTTAGAGCTCTCATCCCAGGAAGTAGAATCTGGGGGTGGGGGAGGGTAGCATGGGGCTCAGAGCCCTCATCACAGGAAGTAGAATCTGGGGGGGAGGGTAGCATGGGGCTCAGAGCCCTCATCACAGGAAGTAGAATCTGGGGGGAGAGTAGCATGGGGCTTAGAGCTCTCATTCCAGGAAGTAGAATCTGGGGGGAGGGTAGCATGGGGCTTAGAGCTCTCATCCCAGGAAGTAGAATCTGGGTGGAGGGTAGCATGGGTCTTAGAGCTCTCATCCCAGGTAGTAGAATCTGGGGGGAGGGTAGCATGGGGCTCAGCGCCCTCATCCCAGGGGGGGGGGAGAATCTGGGGGGATGGTAGCATGGGACACAGAGCCCTCATCACAGGAAGTAGTATCTGGGGGGACAGTAGCATGGGGCTTAGAGCTCTCATCGGGGGGTGGAGAATCCAGGGGGAGGGTAGCATGGGGCTCAGAGCCCTCATCGCAGGAAGTAGAATCTGGAGGGAGAGTAGCATGGGGCTCAGAGCCCTCATCCCAGAGTGCAGAATCTGGGGGAGACTAGCATGGGGCTCAGAGCCCTCATCCCCGGAAGTAGAATCTCGGGGGAGGGTAGCATGGGGCTCAGAGCCCTCATCCCAGGGGGGAGAATCTGGGGGAGACTAGCATGGGGCTCAGAGCCCTCATCCCAGGTAGTAGAATCTTGGGGGAGGGTAGCATGGGGCTCAGAGCCCTCAACCCCGGAAGTAGAATCTGGGGGAGGGTAGCATGGGGCTCAGAGCCCTCATTCCAGGGGGGAGAATCAAGGGGGAGACTAGCATGGGGTCAGAGCCCTCACCCCAGGAAGTAGAATCTTGGGGGAGGGTAGCATGGGGCTCAGAACCCTCAACAAAGGAGGCAGAATCTGGGGGAGGCTAGCATGGGGCTCAGAGCTCTCATCCCAGGAAGTAGAAACTGGGTGGATGGTAGCATGGGACTCAGAGCCGTCATCCCAGTGGGGGAGAATCTGGGGGAGGCTAGCTTGGGGCTCAGAGTCCTCATCCCTGGAAGTAGAATCTCGGGCGAGGGCAGCATGGAGCACAGAACCCTCATCCCAGGGGGCAGAATCTGGGGGAGCCTAGCATGGGGCTCAGAGTCCTCACCCAAGGAGGTAGAATCTGGAGAGAGGCTAGCATGGGGCTCAGAGCCCTCATCCCAGGAGGTAGAATCTTGGGGGAGGGTAGCATGGGGATCAGAGCCCTCATCTCAGGAAGGAGAATCTTGGGGGAGGCTAGCATGGGGCTCAGAGCCCTCATCCCAGAACATGTTTAGCATGTGGCTCAGATCCCTCACCCAAGGAGGCAGAATCTGGAGGGAGGGTAGCATGGGGCTCAGAGCCCTCATCCCAGGAAGTTGAATCTGGGGGGATGGTAGCATGGGGCTCAGAGCTCTCATCCCAGGAATTTGAATTTAGGGGGAGGGTAGCATGGGGCTCAGAGCCCTCATCACAGGAAGTAGAATATGGAGGGAGAGTAGCATGGGGCTCAGAGACCTCATCCCAGAGGGCAGAATCTGGGGGAGGCCCTCATCCCCGGAAGTAGAATCTCGGGGAGGGTAGCATGGGGCTCAGAGTCCTCATACCAGGGGGGAGAATCTGGGGGAGACTAGCATGGGGCTCAGAGCCCTCATCCCAGGAAGTAGACTCTTGGGGGAGGGTAGCATGGGGCTCAGAGCCCTCAACCCCGGAAGTAGAATCTGGGGGAGGGTAGCATGGGGCTCAGAGCCCTCATTCCAGGGGTGAGAATCTGGGGGAGACTAGCATGGGGCTCAGATCCCTCATCCCCGGAAGTAGAATCTCGGGGGAGGGTAGCATGGGGCTCAGAGCCCTCATCCCAGGGGGGAGAATCTGGGGGAGACTAGCATGGGGCTCAGAGCCCTCATCCCAGGAAGTAGGATCTTGGGGGAGGGTAGCATGGGGCTCAGAGCCCTCAACCCCGGAAGTAGAATCTGGGGGAGGGTAGCATGGGGCTCAGAGCCCTCATTCCAGGGGGGAGAATCTGGGGGAGACTAGCATGGGGTCAGAGCCCTCATCCCAGGAAGCAGAATCTTGGGGGAGGGTAGCATGGGGCTCAGAACCCTCAACAAAGGAGGCAGAATCTGGGGGAGGCTAGCATGGGGCTCAGAGCTCTCATCCCAGGAAGTAGTCCCTGGGTGGATGGTAGCATGGGACTCAGAGCCGTCATCCCAGTGGGGGAGAATCTGGGGGAGGCTAGCTTGGGGCTCAGAGCCCTCATCCCTGGAAGTAGAATCTCAGGCGAGGGCAGCATGGAGCACAGAACCCTCATCCCAGGGGGCAGAATCTCGGGGAGCCTAGCCTGGGGCTCAGAGTCCTCACCCAAGGAGGTAGAATCTGGAGGGAGGGTAGCATGGGGATCAGAGCCCTCATCTCAGGAAGGAGAATCTTGGGGGAGGGTAGCATGGGGCTCAGAGCCCTCATCCCAGGAGGTAGAATCTTGGGGGAGGGTAGCATGGGGCTCAGAGCCCTCATCTCAGGAAGGAGAATCTTGGGGAGGCTAGCATGGGGCTCAGAGCCCTCATCCCAGAACATGTTTAGCATGGGGCTCAGATCCCTCACCCAAGGAGGCAGAATCTGGAGGGAGGGTAGCAAGGGGCTCAGAGCCCTCATCCCAGGAAGTTGAATCTCGGGGAGGGTAGCATGGGGATCAGAGCTCTCATCCTAGGAAGTAGAATCTTGGGAGAGGATTGCATGGGGCTCACAGCTCTCATCCCAGGAAGTAAAATCTCGGGGGAGGGTAGCATGGGGCTCAGAGCCCTCATCCCAGGGAGTAGAATCTGGGGAGGGTAGCATGGGGCTGAGAGCCCTCATCACAGGAAGTAGAATCTGGGGGGAGGGTAGTATGGGGCTCAGAGCCCTCATCACAGGAAGTAGAATCTTGGGGGATGGTAGCATGGGGCTCAGATCCCTCATCCCAGGGGGAGTATCTGGGGGAGTCTAGCATGGGACTCAGAGCCCTCATCACAGGAAGTAGAATCTGGGGGGAGAGTAGCATGGGGCTTAGAGCTCTCATCCCAGGAAGTAGAATCTGGGGGGAGGGTAGCATAGGGCTTAGAGCTCTCATCCCAGGAAGTGGAATCTGGGGGGAGAGTAGCATGGGGCTTAGAGCTCTCATCCCAGGGAGTAAAATCTGAGGGGAGGGTAGCATGGGGCTTAGAGCTCTCATCCCAGGAAGTAGAATCTGGGGGGAGGGTAGCATGGGGCTCAGAGCCCTAATCCCAGGGGGGGAGAAACTGGGGGGATGGTAGCATGGGGCTCAGAGCCCTCTTCCCAGGAAGTAGAATCTTGGGGGAGGGTAGCATTGGGCTCAGAGCCCTCATCTCAGGAGGGAGAATCTGGGGGAGAGTAGCATGGGGCTTAGATTTCTCACCCCAGGGAGTAGAATCTGGGGGGAGGGTAGCATGGGGCTTAGAGCTCTCATCCCAGGAAGTAGAATCTAGGGAGAGGGTAGCATGGGGCTCAGAGCCCTAATCCCAGGGGAGGAGAAACTGGGGGGATGGTAGCATGGGGCACAGAGCCCTCATCACAGGAAGTAGAATCTGGGGGGAGGGTAGCATGGGGCTTAGAGCTCTCATCCCGGGGGGGGGGGAATCTGGGGGGATGGTAGCATGGGGCTCAGAGCTCTCATCTCAGGAAGTAGAATTTAGGGGGAGGGTAGCATGGGGCTCAGAGCCCTCATCACAGGAAGTAGAATCTGGAGGGAGAGTAGCATGGGGCTAAGAGCCCCCATCCCAGAGGGCAGAATCTGGGGGAGGCTAGCATGGGGCTCAGAGCCCTCATCCCCGGAAGTAGAATCTGGGGGGAGGGTAGCATGGGGCTTAGAGCCCTCATCCCGGGGGGAGAATCTGGGGGAGACAAGCATGGGACTCAGAGCCCTCATCCCAGGAAGTAGAATCTTGGCGGAGGGTAGCATGGGGCTCAGAGCCCTCATCCCCGGAAGTAGAATCTGGGAGGAGGGTAGCCTGGGGCTCAAAGCCCTCATCCCAGAGGGGAGAATCTGGGGGAGACTAGCATGGGCCTCAGAGCCCTCACCCCAGGAAGTAGAATCTTGGGGGAGGGTAGCATGGGGCTTAGAACCCTCACCCAAGGAGGCAGAATCTGGGGGAGGCTAGCTTGGGGCTCAGAGCTTTCATCCCAGGAAGTAGAACCTGGGGGAGGCTAGCTTGGGGCTCAGAGCCCTCATCCCTGGAAGTAGAATCTCGGGCGAGGGTAGCATGGAGCACAGAGCCCTCATCCCAGGGGGTAGAAACTGGGGGATCCTGGCATGGGGCTCAGAGCCCTCACCCCAGGAGGCAGAATGTGGAGGGAGGTTAGCATGGGGCTCAGAGCCCTCATCCCAGGAGGTAGAATCTTGGGGGATGGTAGCATGGGGATCAGAGCCCTCATCTTAGGAAGGAGAATCTTGGGGGAGGCTAGCATGGGGCTCAGAGCCCTCATCCCAGAACATGTTTAGCATGGGGCTCAGATCCCTCACCCAAGGAGGCAGAATCTGGAGGGAGGGTAGCATGGGGCTCAGAGCCCTCATCCCAGGAAATGGAATCTCGGGGAGGGTAGCATGGGGCTCAGAGCTCTCATCCTAGGAAGTAAAATCTTGGGAGAGGGGGCATGCGGCTCACAGCTCTCATCCCAGGAAGTAGAATCTAGGGAGAGGGTAGCATGGGGCTCAGAGCCCTCATCCCAGGGAGTAGAATCGGGGGAGGGTAGCATGGGGCTCAGAGCCCTCATCCTAGGAAGTAGAATCTTGGGAGAGGGTAGCATGGGGCTCAGAGCCCTCTTCCCAGGAAGTAGAATCTTGGGGAGGGTAGCATGGGGCTCAGAGCCCTCAGCTCAGGAGGGAGAATCTGGGGGAGAGTAGCATGGGGCTCAGAGCCTTCACCCCCAGGAAGTAGAATCTGGGGGGAGGGTAGCATGGGGCTCAGAGCCCTCATTCCAGGAAGTAGAATGTGGGGGGAGGGTAGCATGGGGCTCAGAGCTCTCATCCCAGGAGGGAGGGACAAAGAGGATGGAGGTAAGCTTGAAGCCATGATCCCAGGAGGGAGAATCTAGGGGTAGAGTGGCAGGGCTCAAAACCCTCACCCCAGGAGGGAGGGCTAGGGAGGAGGGCAGTGTGGCACAGAGTCCCTGTCAAAGTAGGGAGGGATTGGATTGAGGATAGCCCGACTGGCAGTCCCCACCAGAGGG
The DNA here is from genome assembly GCF_964204655.1 of Triturus cristatus. NCBI lineage: Eukaryota > Metazoa > Chordata > Amphibia > Caudata > Salamandridae > Triturus > Triturus cristatus. Next base: position 1,691,592,742 of record NC_140590.1, read on the forward strand.
CAGAGGGGCCCTCTCGATTCCGTGTTGCCGGAAAGAGTCTTCCAGGCTCTACTGGGAATGCTAGAGCGCTACCTTCACTTCCGGGCTAGGGCAGGGGGGCCGCCATGTTGGAATTATTGGGACAGCTCCTAGTGACTGCCTCGGGTTGCTCACACTGCCTTCCCTTTAGGAATGGACGCGAGGGCCATTCAGAGACAGGGTATCGAGACAGAAAGTCCACGTTTACCTGTAGTTTACCCAGAACATGCAAGGTCCAAAAAGTGAACGGTTGTAAGGCAAAGCACTTTAGGATTGGTGTCCTTATGTAGGGAAGCCAGGTCAAAGGGGCATGATCTGGAAGCAAAATGAAGGGACGACCCAAGAGATAATACTGAAGGGCTTCCATGGCCCATTTAATGGCCAGGCATTTCTTCTCTATTGTGGCATACCGGGTCTCTCTAGGGAACAGCTTCCTACTAAGGAAAAAGACAGGATGTAGATCCCCTTTATAGTCAGGTTGGGATAGGACAGCACCGAGGCCCCGGTCAGAGGCATCGGTCTGGAGAATAATGGTTTTCTGGTAGTCAGGGCATGTGAGGATGGGCGCACTACATAAGGATTCTTTCAGTTGACAGAAGCTGTGTTCCTGTGTAACGGACCAATGGAAGTGTTTTCCTGACATGGATTTGTTCAAGAGGTCTGTGAGGGCGCTAGCTATGTCTGGAAAATGAGAGATGACTCTCCGGTAATAACCCACAAGCCCTAAAACAGAACAAACGTATTTTCTAGTAGTGGGATGAGGGATTTTAGTGATGGCCTCTAGTCTGTTTACTTGGGGTCTGATGTTTCCTCCCTGTATATCATACCCTAGATACTCAATGTGGTCTGTACCGAAAGTGGTTTTTTTTGGATTGATAGTGAGACCTGCTTGTTGAAGTGTGCATAGGATTTCTTCTAGGTGAAGGAGATGCGTCCCCCAGTCTGGGCCATACACGACTATGTTGTCTAGATAAGCGACGGCACATGTCTGTTGGGAACGCAAGAGAACATCCATTAATATTTTAAATGTGGCTGGGGCACCGTGAAGGCCAAAGGGAAGAACTTTGAATTAGTATAGGCCAGAAGGGGTGGAAAAGTCTGTCTTTTCTTTGGCCTCAGGTGAGAGGGGAATTTGCCAATACCCCTTGGTTAAGTCGATTGCGGACATCACCCTGGTGTCTCCCAATCTTTCTATAAGTTCATCGACCCTGGACATGGGGTATGCATCAAACTTTGAAATGGCGTTCAGTTGACGGAAGTCAATGCAGAATCTTATGCTTCTGTCAGGTTTGGGGACAAGGACGACTGGGGAAGACCAGGCACTGTGGGAGGGCTCTATGATGCCTGCTTCCAGCATAGATTTTATTTCTTGGTCTACGGACTGCCAAAGTGAACAGACTCACTCTATGTGGGGTATTCCGGGGCTAGGGAGATTTCCAGGGGGTTTTCGAGAGATACCTGGTGTATACGTGCGTCCCTACACAGAGACACCGGTAGAGGGCCTTCCCAGGCTTTCAGAAGATTAACATGATTGGCTTGGCCTGTTTTTGGGGGGACGGATATGCGGTAAGTGACAGGAGTGATCCAGTCTAGTACCCGGAGGGCCCTTGCCATGTGGCTAGAAGTTTCTTTTCTGTGCTGGGTAGAAGAATCAATACGTGGTCTCCCATCTTAAACTCCAGCAGTTTGGTTTTGTGGTTGTATAATCGCTTTTGTTGGGCTTGGGCCTTTTCTAAATTAGAGTGGACCTCCCCCCAGAGTGTGGCTAGGGTATCCTTTATGGTCGTGCTGTATTGTAAGAGGGGTTTACTTTCATCTTCCTCCTCGACCCAGTGTTCGGCCGCCATGTCGAGGAGTGTGAGGGGTTTCCTCCCGAACAGTAGTTCATAGGTGAAGAACCCAGTGGATTTCTGTTCGTGTGTGTGAATGGCAAACAATACCAGAGGCAGTTGGCAGTCCCAGTCCCTTCCTGCCTTATCTATTGTCTTTTTGAGCATCATCTTGATAGTCTTATGTTACCTCTCAACTAGGCCGTCAGTCTGGGGATGATACACTGCTGTGTGTATCTGTTTTATCCCCAGGAGATCACATATTTGTTTCATCACTCGGGACACTAATGGAGTACCCTGGTCAATCAGTAGTTCCTGGGAGAAGCCTACACGGGAAAAAGAAAAAAAAGCATGGCTTGAGCTACCGCAGAGGTAGTTGTACTAGCTAAGGGTATTGCCTCGGCTACAGAGTAGCATAGTCCACCAGCACCAGTATGTACTGGTGTCCATGGCCAGAGGAGAACAAAGGGCCTACGAGGTCCACTCCTACCCTATTGAATGAGACGTCTATTATGGAGAGCAGTTGTAAAGGAGCACGGGAAAGAGAAGGTGTGTTGACTAATTGACATCGAACACAGTTGGCACAGAACCTAGCTACTTCCTGATACAACCCCGGCCTGTAGAACCTTTCTAACAAGTACTTCAGGGTGTGCTCCTTACCATAATCACCACCCCGCTGTTTGGCTACGGGCTAGGTCTAACACATGTTCACGAAAGGCTTTCGGGACCAACAACTGTTCCTTAGTATTATTATTCTCACAGGTTATCCTATACAACAGGCCTTTTTTTCACAAAAGAAGGGGCCTACCTTCTCTGGGTGGTACTCTTGTCTCTGGTCCCAAGCATGCTGCAATGTACCATCCTCCCTCTGGGCTGTTCGGAAACTTCGGCTTGGTGTTCGAGGTACATCTGGGGAAACAAGGACATGAGTAGGCAGGGTACGATAGGTCTCACAATACAAAGCACGCTCTTTTCTATTCTCTCTCTGGGATTTTGGGGGATGACTTATCTATTTCCTCACTGGCAAACGGGGCGTTTTCCAACCAACACACCATAGGGGAGGGGGGCAAGTGATGAGATATTCATGGACTCTAGGGAAGTCCGTGCCTATTAGGATGGCTTCAGGGAGAGAGGGTACTACTCTGATCTTCTATAACTGTGGTTCCCCATCGATGTCAAGCAAAACCTCAGCGAGGGGATACATTTTGTTCTCCCCGTGGACACAGGTGACCTCTATATACTCCCCCCTAAGAGTAGGGTGTCTGGTGTGAGTTCCTTACTGACTACCGTGTAATGGCACTCAGTGTCCAAAAGCACTAAAAGAGGGAGGGGGTGGTGCACCCTTTACCAGTGCCCTGTCTTGTGTCTAGGTGGAGGAGTAATCCATGACGTTAGGACGGTGCGACCCATAAACCCACCCACCAGCCCTTTAAAGAAATAAAGGTGTGCTAGGCACTTGCCAGAGCCCACAACCCTCCAGGGCCGTGGGTAGGGGAGTCGCAGCCTCCGTTTCCCTCCTAGGAGTTTTGGACTCGCACACAGTGCTCCTTGAGGAGTATCCTGTAGCATACTCTTCCTCCTCACTGGGAATGGCTCCAAAATCCTCTGGTGCGTCTAGTTCCTGCTGTTGCGGGCCTGTCTCTCGTTCTCTGTCGAGCTCCTGCATCTCCTTCTTTTCATCCATTGTCTTTTCTCCTTTTCCTCTCTCTGTTGGTGGCGTCTTATTGTTAGACCCGGCTCCGCCCTCCCAATTCCGTGTTGCCAGAAAGAGTCTTCTGGGCTCTGCTGGGAGTGCTGGAGCGCTACCCTCACTTCCGGGCCAGGGCAGGGGGGCCAGCATGTTGAAATTATCGGGACAGCTCCCCGTGAACGCCTCGGGTTGCTCACAGGACCCTTCCTTCTAGTCAGGATAGGGGAGTTACACTCCTAAAATAACCCCTGCTCACCCCCTTGGTAGCTTGGCACGAGCAGTCAGGCTTATCTTAGATGCAGTGTTTAAAGCATTTGCACATAACCAACAGTAATACAGTGAAGACGCTACAAAAGGACACCACACCAGTTTAGAAAAATATCCAATATTTTTATATATCCAAAACAAGACCAAAAAACGATAAAAATCCACCACACAGTTCTCAGAAATCTTCAATAATCTAATAATCATGAAATACAGTTCCTTGAAGTTGATAGCGCCGCCTGTGGCTATCACGGCACCGTGAACAACAAATCCAAACAGTTCCAGCTGACTGCGGCGTCGCGGGTCAGCTACGGTGTCGGGAAGACCCGCAAAACAGTACCTTTAGAAATGCAGGGGGTCAGCGACCTCTTGGTGAGCCCCGAAGGGCCGGCGTCCACAGGCGTTGGTTCCGGAGGTCGGTGCTGGAGTCGTCGGGCCCTTGGAGTCACACACGTTGCAGATTGAAGTCCTCACTGTTGAAGTTGCGAGCGCTGGCGTCGGGGCTGCGGTGCAAAGTGCAGCAGTGTGGTGTGTGGTGTCCTCAGGTCGTGCTGCAGGCAGCGGCTCAGTGACGGTCGTCCAGCGGCGTCAGTGAGACCAGGGCTGTGGTGTGAAGTGATGCGGTGCTCGTCGCGGTGCTGGCAGATCACGGTGCAAGCAGTCGTTGGTAAAGCACTGTCGTCGGCTGACAAACTGGAGTCGATGGCGCTGGCGTCGGTAGGCCAAGACTGCCGTGCGATATGAGGACGGTGCGTCGTGTAACTTATGAGTGGTGCCCTTGAACCACGGTGCAAGCAGCGGCGATGATGTTGGCATGGAACGTCGTCGTTGGGGATACCAAGGCGACGACGTGAAGCGAGGTGTTGCAGAGTGCGGTGCTCACAGGTCGCGGTGCAAGCAGCGGTTCGGTGGCAGCATCAGGTGGGGTTGTCAGTGAGACCAGGGGTTGTGGTGCAGCGTGTGGTGGCGCCCTCTGCAGTGCATTCAGGACACGGAGTCGGCAACGGCGTCATACACGGCGTCGGGTTGCTTTCTCTTCTGTTGCAGCAAAAAACCACAGTCCTCAGTGCTGATGGCAGAAGAACTTGAAGTCTTTGCTGTACCTGAAAATCTAGAACAGGGGGCAAACTCTACCTCAAGCCCTTGAAGAAACTCACAAAAAGAAATTGGAGAAAGTTCAGTACAGTACTTTCACTGCCAAAGACAGAAGCAGCCACTGCAGGCCAACACAGCAAAGGGGTAGTCCCTCCTAACAGCTTCCCCAGCTCTTCTTCTAGGCAGTCTTCTTGGTTCCATAAGAGTTCTAAAGTTCTGTGATCTGGGCCCCAATATTTATACCCCAAATCCCTTTGTCCTCTCAGGCAGAGAGTGTATGTGCTTAGTCGAAACCAGTTCTGTCCACTCTGGTCCAGCTTCCTGGCAGGGGGCAGAAACAGCATTGTCAGAGGCAGACCAGGCCCATTCAGGTGCAAGGAAATCTCCTCCCACTACTCTAAATCGAGCCCAGGTCTGTTCATCCCAGCCCTGACACATCAGACTCTCTGGAGCCACTGCACATTCCCAGCCCCTGTCACTCCAAAGCCAGACAGTCAATCCACATCCTAGCCGAGGCACACAGGACGGCTAAGCAAGAAAATACCTACTTTTTAAAACAAAGAATGCAAAAATCACCTTTACTAAAAGATGCATCTTTAGATTCTGAGTTCAGGCATACTAAACTTTATTTTCTGATCTGGTCCCTATGGGATGTTATATTTATAAGATATTATAAATTAACTCCCATGCTTTCCTATGGGTCAGATAGTCTTTAATAGTGAAAAACGAAATTGGCAATATTTCACTATCAGGACATGCCACATACATCAGGGCATGTCGTACCTTTCACATACACTGCACCCTGCCCACAGGAATACCTTGGGCCTACATTAGGGGTGACTCACATGTAAGAAAAGGTGATGGCCTGGCAAGTTGGTGCACTTGCCAAGACGACGTGGCAGTACCAGACTGCACACAGACACTGCAGTGGCAGGTCAGAGTTACCTTTGAAGGGCTGCTTGTGTGTGTGGCACAACCAGTGCTGCAAGCCCACTAGCAGCATTTTGATTTACAGGCAATGGGCACACACAGTGCACTGTACTAGGGAGTGACTAGTAAATCAAATAATCAATCGTGGAATCACCAATCCATAATAACAATTTACAACAGGAGCACTTGCACTTTAACACTGAACAGCAGTGAGAAAGTGCGCAGAGACACTAAACCGGCAAAAACAGAGTAAAAACCGGGAGGTTAGAAAGCAAAAAGACAGGGGAAACACGCCAAAAGATGCCAACTCTAACAGCGGCTTTGCTGTTGCAAAAGAATAATAACAAATTATTTTAAAATGTGCTTGTGAGAGCACCCCCACTAACCATCAGCCCCTATGTGGCTTGATGCAATACAGGGATGGTGGAACGATGAAAGATAGGTGCATTGAAGTTAACAGCTTTAATGTGACAGGTCCTTATAAAAGTACTCTAACCCCAGCCTGATCTATGCCCAAAATCCTATTCCAGCCTCAGCCCCTCCTTACAATGTATATCCCCTGGTGCTCACCATCTCTCACTCTATATATAATTTACCAGTCTGTCTAGCATCACCTCCCAGCCTTCCTCCTTACCACAACCTGCTCTTGCCCTATGGCCCTTGCCAGACTTCGCTCCGCCTCCTCGATCTACGAGTCCTCTTTCTGTTACACGGAGGCACAGACAGCTCTGGTACTACTCACCATTTTACTGCTACATGGAAGCGCGGGCAAGACTGGGGGAGGAGTTCACATAAGATACATGAATACTCGCACTCATCATATAGGATTATAAAGCTGTAATCACCACATGACGCCCAAACTCACACCCTTTGCCTACCACATGACTTATCACGTTTCCTTGGACACTGTATTGAGCTTGTTATTTTCCACCCCCTCTCACTACTACAGGAGTTACACTGAAGGACGGCCATTTCCATTTGACTTTTACCCTGATTAAGTTATTGGGTGTATCCATGTGACAAAACACGTGTTGGTTAGAACCTTATTGACGATCTTGCACCTGTAGCAGCAAAGAAGATCCCATTTGACTGCATCCATAAGGGCTCTGTCTGACTGTGCTGGAGAGCTTGCATCTTGTGTTGCAAGTTACAGGACACTTTGAACCCTATTTGGGAGTATTGGAGTGGCCTCTGCAGAGCACCAGCTTATGGACCCAGATACTTTTGTGATAACTGTTGGAACATGGTATAGAAGTGTGTCGGAGTCACTCTGGACACCACGTCTTTTGCTGCAAACTAAAAGACTGGCCCTTCATCCCCGGCACTGAAGAACACTCCTTTCAGGCAGATATGCACATGTGTTCAGGCAAAATGCCTTTACTAAAAAGGCACAAGAGTCAATGGCTGAAATGGGCCGACCCATTGCTCTATGCTTTCTGGACAGAAGGTAAAAGTGAACGACACTCAGACTAATACAGAAATGGGCTGGCCCAAAGGGTCCATAAGTATGTATAGGCAGACAAGTAGTGCTTAATTTGAGCCAGTGGTTTCTGGTGCTCAGCACCAGTACTTAATCATCAACACCAGCACTTTTCAAGAGCACCAGTTAAGGACACATTCGTGCACAAGGAGATTAAGTGATTTGCCCAGAATCACAGGATGTTGAGCCAACGCCGAGACTCTAACCTGGTTCCCTAGCTCCACATTCGGCACCTCTGGCCGTTGCATCACATCCTCTCCCCACTTTCACGGTTAGTAGTTGGTTTCATTTTAGGTCGTGCTAACAGGAGAAATGGGCTGGTGCAAGTGGCCTCCTGAAGAGAGCCCCAGCATTTATTTTTATACAAATCAACCACTGCAGACAGGTAAACCTGTCAAGCTCTCCGCTGTGCAAATATCCACCCACAATGGTTTGTCGGTGGGGCGGTGTAACCACCACCAACATTCTTGATTACTAAGGCAAACAGTGAGGTTCCATATAACAAAATATGTGTCTGCAGGCTACGAGATAATAACAAACCACCCTTAAAGACTCTCGGTTTTACCATATGTTTTTCATGATTAATCCATCTGGCCTTTGTTGTAATTTTTTCATAATAAACAGAACAGATCGAGGACCCTGACATAATATATCCCAATTATATCCCAAAATATCCCTCTAGCCATTGCCATTGGCTTCTCGCCACAACTAACTCAGGCCTACTACACTGAGTGTACGTCTTCCTATAAAGCATCAGAGCTACAGTCTTAACCAATACAACCTCTTTTACGAGGATTATCCCAGTGACAATCTTCTATTTTTAGTTGTTATCAGAGGTGCTAACCAACACCAAAACTCTTGTTCCATAAGGGAACCGTGAGATTTCATGCAACGGAATGCAAGCCTACAGGCTTTAACACAGTGTAATACCAATCCACTCTTAATGGCATATTGACTTAACCATATGTTTTTCACAGTAAATAAGCTAGGCCTTCAGTCTGTGTTGTAAATGTTTATAATAAACAGATTAGACCGATGGCATTAGACCTACATTCTCCTAATAAATCAATCAGGCCTTTGACGTTAACCATCGGCTTCTCGCCAAAATCACCTCAGACCTACCGCATTGTGCATAAGCTTACACATAAGGCACCCAGCAGAAACACATTCATGAGATTACAAATATGTTAAAAATGACAGTTAGAAAAATGGAATTCAGTTCTCCCTAAATGGGGTTAGCACAGATTATCACAGGAAAAAATATTTTTGGTCCAGGTTTTATCAGAGGGGCTAACCAACACCACAGCCCTAGAATACCAGAGTCATTTGTGAGGTTCCATTAAAAAATTCCTACCTGCAGGTTTTATCACAATGTAAAAACACTTCGTCCTTCAGTGCTTTTGGCTTTAACATATGCTTTTCACAATAAAGATGTCAGGCCTACTGCTTTTGCCAACTTTTAATAATAAACAGATCAGATCTCTAGCCCTGATCATGGGTTTGTCAGTACAATCAGCTCAGCCCTGCTGTGTTGCGTATAGGCTTGTCCACAAGGCATGTTACAAGAATGATGAGTTGGTCACAAGAAGTTGTCTGACATTCAACAGCTGGTTTTCAAACACAGTAGATTTTCCAAGGCAAACGTTCAAGGCCCTACATATTGTTCAGTCTTAACTCCTGCAGCGCAGTTCCAGCCGCATGACATAACTCTCCATGCGCGAAGGCAGGTTTGCTTTCACTTTCCATTACCCAGGATGCCCCTCGTGCGAGGCCTAGCGTGTGCGGCCGTCACTCCAGGTTAGCATCTGGCGGCCTGGCGTCTTCTTCTTGGGGGCAGGTGGCGAGGACGCTCAGCGGGAGAGACGCCAGGCATATGGCGGGGCCTCAGGCACCGGGGCACGCTCACACAGACCATTAAATAAATGCTGCTGAAACAGCAGCGCGGTGCGCTGTCGGTCTGTTACCACGTCTGGCGGTCACCTGTGAGTAGAGGCACCGAGTCATTTGAGGCTTACCATGGGCTCCGTTTAGAGATGGCTGGCAATGCATGGGACAACTGCCCAAAATATTGTCTTCCATCCCTGCCTCACTTATAGGTGGGGTTGCCATCTTTCTTGGAGAAAAAGACAGGTCATTTGTTCACGTTTAAAAATTCTGCAAATATGGAATATATCTAAAATCATTGGAAATCATTTTTAACATGGCTTTTCTGTCTTTGTTTACTCTAATTATCACCAGGCAACAGTAAGGCGGCTCTAGAATACGTTTTAAAGTGTTTTCTTGTTAAAATTATTGTATAAAAGCAAATAGTGATAAGATTCAAAATTCTGGCTTTAGGTGAATTTCTTAATTGTTAGCACCTGCCGTATATATTGGCAGGGGTGTAGCACAGGCCCCTGCAGCCCCGCGGTGCATTGGGCCCCCCACCCTTCAGGGGGCTCTGTTGGGCTTTACGACTATGAATCTCTGTGAATTATGGGATTCTCAGGGGCCCTCCCATCATTCTGCAGGTAGGCTCATCATTCTGTGTTGCCACTGTTCATAGGTTAGGCGTTTTTCCCTGACAGCGGGGCTGGTGCTGGTGGGGTCACCTGGAGAAACCTTTGGTTGAGAGCACAGCCAGTGAACATGATGTTGGGAGGAGAGCCATTTTAGGCACAGACACTGAACGCAGGGTGCTTGGGGGGGGGGGGGGGTGGGTGATGCAACATCCACAAAAAAACATGCTTGAGTTCAGAAGGTGAATGAGCAATAAAGATGCCTTTAAATTCTGTTTTTACTTTGGCACGTGCTATGTGTTTAAAGACAGAGGTCAAATGCCGGGTGATGTTTTCTGACAAATTGCTGCTAAGTCTTTTACCCTGTAGACTGCTCTCTACTCTTCTTTCTCTTACATCAAAGGTAGAGGGTTTTGTAAAGTGAACTAGCTGACAATCTTGCTGGGGTACATGCAGATTGAAAGGGAAGGCTGCAGGATGACAGTTTTTTTCTAACATACAATATTTAAATACCTGTGCATGAGCTGTATAAATATTTCAATACACATCAGCAGTTAGGAAAGCACCAAGGAAGCGCATCTTTTGTACTTCTGAAGTGAGATGAAAGCAAATCTTTTAATTGGATCAAATCAAGGCACTTTACTTGCTGATGTGCAGGTGACACTATTTGCTGGAACGGATTTCCACACATTATCGTGTGAGAGCAATCCAGTTTTATCAGTAAAACTGCATGTCTGAGAATTTTGTAGCAAATTCAGTGAACATGTTGCTGTTTGTTACTGGCAGTGGCTACCAATGGAGTGCTACCAGTCCATTCTTAAGTTAAATATTTGTGACCGTGTGCACTAAAATGCACCATTTTTGACAGTCTCTATGAATCCAGTGATTTAGCATTCATGGCAGAGCCCCACTCCAACAATTCTTTTCGCTCCTCTGCTTTTAGTCTGGCGTCCTGACACCAAGCCCATCAACTTTTGTTCTTGTTCTCATCTGCAATGCACACCATAGCAGCCCCACTCAGTGAAAGCCAAATTTCAGCACATGTCCGGTCACATGTAGCACATGTCCGGTCACATGTAGCACATGTCCGGCCACATGCAGCACATGTCTGGTTTTCAGTGAGGGTCCAGGGAACACAGATCAGTGTATGCCATTATGTGCTTCAGAGCAGAATTAGTCAGTAGAATTTATGAGATGATACTTTGTGTAAAAGTTGCATTTAATCACTTTCATGATCTGTCTTAAGGGAATACAAAATGTGGCACTGGTCCTCCATGCCACCAGAGTGGACCAGCCATCATTTATTTGTTCCTTTGAAGCAGCATCTACCATGAAGGCAGGGGAATCAAGCATTGGCAAAGCCAATAGGTCTCGCCTATGCAAGAGCTATTGGCTTTTCCAATATGTTTTAGCAATGTTGTACACCAGAGTGGCTGCTGTTCAGAGTGGCTAAAAGTTAGTGGGGTAAAGGAGAGTGATGTGGAGTGGAGAGTCGTGGAGTAGAGTGGAGTGTTATGGACTGGCGTAGAGTGGCGCACAATAGAGTTGAGTGGCGGGGAGAGGAGTGAAGTGGAGTGTCATGGAGTAGCATACAATGTTGTGGAGTGTAGTGGAGGGCGTAGAGTGTCGTAGGGTGGAAGGGCATAGAGTTGAGTGGTGTAGAACGGAGTACAGTGTCAAAGTTCAGTAGGGTGTCGTAGAGTGGAGTGGCATAGAGTTATGGAGTGATGTAGAGCAGAGTGGAGTGGCGTAGAGGGTGTTGAGTGGAGTAGAGTATAGTAGTGTGCCATAGACTAGAATAAGTGGTATGGAGTGGCTTAGAGTGGAGTAGAGTGTCAGAGGAGCAGAGTTTAATGGACAGAGCATCGTGGAGTGGAGGACTGTGGAGTGGAGTGTCGTAGAGTGTAGTGTAGTAGAGTGGAGTAGAGTGGTCTAGAGCAAAGTGGCGTAAAGTACAGTGGTGCAGAGTAGATTGGCAAAGAGTGCAGTGGCGTAGAGTGCATTGGTTTTGAGTAAAGTGGTGTAGAGTGCATTGGCATAGAGTGCAGTGACGTAGTGTAGCATTGAGTGCAGTGGCATAAAGTGCAATGGCGTAAAGTGGATTGGCGCAAAGTAGAGTAGAACGGCACAAAGTAGAGTGGTGCAGGGTAGAGCGGAGTAGAGTGCAGTGGCATAGGGTGCTGTGGCATAGAGTGTAGTGGTGTGCAGTGCAGTAGAACGGTGTAGAGTTGAGTGGTGCAGAGTAGAGTGCAGTGGCATAGAGTGCAATCATGTAGAGTAGAGTTTCAGAGTACAGGGTTGTAGAGTGCAGTGGCATAGAGTGCATTGGTTTTGAGTAAAGTGGTGTAGAGTGCATTGGCATAGAGTGCACTGTTGTAGTGTAGCATAGAGTGCAGTGGCATAGACTTCAATGGTGTACAGTGAAGTGGTGCAAAGTAGAGTAGAATGGTGCAGAGTAGAGTGGTGCAGGGTAGAGCGGAGTAGTGCAGGGTATAGTGCAGTGGCATTGAGTGCAGTGGTGTAGAGTGCAGTGACGTAGGGTGCCGTGGCATAGAGTGTAGTGGTGTGCATTGCAGTAGAGTGGTGTAGAGTTGAGTGGTGCAGAGTAGAGGGCAGTGGCAATGAGTGTAGTCATGCAGATTAGAGTGTCAGAGTGCAGGGTCGTAGAGTGCAGGGACACAGAGTGGTGCACAGTAGAGTGGTGCAAAAAATAGTGGCATAGAGTACAGTGGTGCAGAGTAGAATAGAGTGGTGAAAAGTGCAGTGATGTAGAGTGCAATGGTACAGAGTGATATAGCGTGCAGTGGCGTAGAGTGCAGTGACATAAAGTAGAATGTTCTAGAGTATAGTGGCTCAAAGTGCAGTGGCTCAAAGTAGGTGGCATTGGTGCAGTTTCGTAGTGTGCATGGGATTTGAGTGAAGTGGTGTAGAGTGCTGTGGTTTAGAATACAGTGGCATATCTCATACTGCAGAGGCATAGAGTGGCACAGCGTAGAGTGCCATTTCGTAGATTAGAATAGAGAGGTGTAGAGTGCAGTGGCATAGAGTAGAATGTATCATGATAGAATGGAGTGGTGCAGAGTAGAGTATAGTGGTGCAGGGTAGAGCGCAGTGACAGAGTAGAGTGGTGTAAGTAGAGTGGCACAGCATTGATTTCAGTGGCAGAGAGTGGCGTGGCGCAGAGTGGAGTAGAGTGGCATAGAGTGCAGTGGCATAGAGTTGATTTTTTCAGAGTAGAGTAAAGTGGTGTAGAGTAGAGTGGTGCAGGGTAAAGTGGAGTGGTATAGATTAGTGGAGTAGAGTGCATTGGCTTAGGGTGCAGTGTTGCAGAGTGGAGTGGCATGGAGTGGAGTGGTGCAGAGTGGACTGGCCTAGCCGGGAGTGGTGTAGTGTAGAGTGCAGTGGTGCATAGTAGAATGGGCAGAGTACAATGGTATAGAGTAGAGTGGTGCAGAGTAGAGAGGTGTAGAGTGCAGTGTAATAGAGTGCAGTGGCGCTCAGTAGACTAGAGTGGCGTAGAGTGCATAGGCATAGAGTTCAGTAGAGTGGTGCAGGGTAGAGTGCAGTGGCATAGAGTACAGTGAGGCAGAGTAGAGTGACATAGAGTTCAGTGGCAGAGAGTGCAGTGCTGCACAATAGAGTTTCGTAGAGTGCAGTGGTGTAGAGTACAGTGGCATAGAGTGCATTGGTTTAGAGTGCAGTGGGGTAGAGTGGTGCAGACTAAAGTGACAGAGTGCAATGGTGTAGAGTGGCAGAAAGTTCAGTGGCGCAGAGTAGAGTAAAGTGGGGCACTGTTTTTTTATAAATGAAATTAATTCAAAAGGGAGCAAGAAACAGAGTCTGTCACGGGTCATGTAGGTCAAGAGATGACAGAGTTTTATTTGAGAAAAACAATTTTTAGGGTGCTCACATAATAAGTAAAAGAAAGCGTGGTGTGCAATAGTGATAGAGGATCTTTAAAAAGACATCGCATTAACAACAATACAATAGAACTCCATAGATGATTTATACATATTATGAGGAGTTCATGTTGTGGGGTGGTCAACAGCGTTTCAAACCCAATTATTGGGGTTCATCTTCAGGACAATGGTGAGCTAGTTGAATTGCGTTGGCGGTGAGTCAGAAATAAGTGAGGGAAATATTGATTATAAGTAATTTGTGTTTCTAATAAATAACCCGATATTGATTGGGTAGTTCCGAGCAACACTGCTCCAAGATCGGAGTCAGGGGCTTTACGTAGGCAATATTAATTAAAAGCCAAATGAATTACTTGTGAAGCAATCAAATGTTTGGCTGGGCAGCTGGGCAGTGCTTAGATCCGCCTGGGCAGTTACAATTTCTTAGAGGAGGCGACAGGGCATTGAATGGGTGCCTGAAGCCGAGCAGCCGGAGACGTCCTGCTGCTGCTGGAGTTGACTGGTGAATGTGGTGTAGAGAGCACTGGTGTAGAGTGCAGTGGCATAGAGTGCAGTGGTGTAGAATAGCGTGGTGTAGTGTGGAGTGGCGCAGAGTGGAATAGAGTGGCGTAGACTGCAGTGGCATAGAGTAGATTGCTCTAGAGTGGATAGAAGTGAAGTAGAGTGCAGCGGTATAGAGTAGTGTCATAGAGTGCAGTGCTGTAGAATAGCGTGGTGTAGTGTGGAGTGGCATAGAGTGGAGTGGCGCAGAGTGGAATAGAGTGGCGTAGACTGCAGTGGCATAGAGTAGATGGCTCTAGAGTGGATAGAGGTGAAGTAGAGTGCAGCAGTATAGGGTATTGTCATAGAGTGCAGTGGTGCAGAGTAGATTAGAGTGGCCTAGAGTGGACTGATGTTGAGTACAGTGGCGCAGAGTGGAGCGATGCAGAGTAGAGTGGTGTAGACTTCAGGGACAGAAAGAGCAGTGTTGCAGAGTAGAAGGACTGAGGGGCATATGTACAAGTAAATGTCAGAGAGCGGAGCGGCGCCAAATTTGGCAGTGACGCGCTCTGACATTTCCAAAATGCAGGGATGCTCCGTATTTACAACAATACGGTGTGCCCCTGTGTTTTCCCTAGCGCTGGTGCTAAAATTAGCTGCCTAGAGCCAACGTAGGCACACTTGTACCATAGTGCAAGGTTGTCTGCGTTGCAGGGACTTATTGTTTTTGTGCAGGAAGGTGTTTATTACTGCACATAAACAATCAATAATGGTTATTTGTTACTTCTATGTGCGCTGCAGAATGCAGCACACATAGAAGTAGCACATTTTTCATTATTAAATGATTGGTTATATACAGGAAGGGACACTTTCCTGCACAAAAACAATCATTCCCTGCAATGCAGACAACCTTGCACTATGGTACAAGGGTGCCTATGTTGGCGCTAGGCAGCTAATTCTGCACATAAACAATGTGCAGGACACCTTCCTGCACATAAACAATCATTCATGGCGTTTTGCTCTTTCTATGTGTGCTACAGAATGCCGCACACCTACAAAAAGCAAAAACAAGGAGAAATAAAAGTATAAAAGTATTTCTCCTCGTATCACCATTCTAACGCCTGCTTTTGCATGGGGTTAGTTTTTGGCGCTGCCTCAGATTTACAGATCCTTGTAAGTCTGGGGCAGTGTCAAAAAAGCAATGGGTGTTGTGGTAGAACACCAACAGTAACACCCATTGCACGCCCATTTCACGTAGATACCTGCGTGAAAGGGTACCATATTTACAAAGCGGTGTCAAGCCACAAGAGTGAAGTGGCATAGAGAAGAGTGGTGCAGGGTGTAGAGCAGTGGCATAGAGTGGAGTGATGCAGAGTAGAGTGGCATAGAGTGCAGTAGCATAGAGTAGAGTGGTGAAGTGGTGTGGGGTGCAGTGGTATAGAGTGCAATGGCATAGAGTGCAGAAGAGTGGTATAGAGTGGTATAGAGTGCAGTGGCATGGAGTGCAGTAGAGTGTCGTGGAGTAGAGTGCAGTGGAGTAGACTGCAGTGGCGCAGAGTGCTGTCATGCAGAATAGAGTGTCAAAGTGCAGTGCCATAGACTGCAGTGTCGTAGAGTGAAGAAGCATAGAGAGGAGTGGAGTAGCGTGCCACAGTGTAGAGTGGTGCAGAGAGCAGTGACTTAGAGTACAGTGGTGCAGAGTAGGACAGAGTGGCATAAAGTGCAATGACGTAGAGTGCCATTGTG
Organism: Triturus cristatus; assembly: GCF_964204655.1. Lineage (NCBI taxonomy): Eukaryota > Metazoa > Chordata > Amphibia > Caudata > Salamandridae > Triturus > Triturus cristatus. Next base: position 1,691,608,689 of record NC_140590.1, read on the forward strand.
AAGAGTGATGTAGCTTGCAGTGGCATAGAGTAGAATGTTGTAGAGTAAAGTGGTGCAAAGTGCAGTGGTGCAAAGCAGCTGGCGTAGGTACACCGGCGTAGGGTGTATTGATTTTGAGTAAAGTGGTGTAGAGTAAATTGTCATAGAGTGCAGTGGTTTAGAGTGGAGTGCCATAGCATAGAGTGCAGTGGCATAGATTGGCACAGGGTAAAATGAAGTGGCGTAGAGTGGGGTGGCACAGAGTGGAGTAGAGTGGCGCAGAGTGCAGTGGCATAGAGTAGATTGTTTCAGAGAAGAATACAGTGGAGTGGAGTGGTGCAGGCTAGTGTGTAGTGGCATAGAGTGCAGTGGCATATAGTAGATTGTTTTAGAGTAGAGTGAAATGGCATAGAGTGGAGTGGTACAGAGTGGAGTGGAGTGGTGTAGAGTGCAGTGGCGAAGAGTGCAGTGGTACATAGTAGACTGAAGTAAAGTGCACTGGTATAGAGTAGAGTGGTGCAGAGTACAGTGGAGAGGCGTAGAGTGAAGTGGCATAGAGTGCAGTGTCAGAGTGAAGTGGTGCACAGAATATTAGAGTGCCATAGAGTGCATTGGCGTAGAATGCATTAGTGTGGCATAGAGTGGTGCATAGTAGAGCTCAGTGGTATAGAGTAGAGCCATGCAAAGTAGAGTGGCAAAGAGTAGAGTGGTATAGAGTTTAATGGCAGAGAAAGCAGTGGTGTAGAGAAGAGTGGTGTAGAGTGCATTGGTGTAGAGTGCCATGGCGTACAGTGGTGAAGATTAAAGTAAAGTAGAATGCAATGGTGTAGAATAGAGTTGTGTAGAGTGCAGTGGCATAGAGTAGAGTATAGTTGCATGCAATACAGTTGTACAAAGTATATTGGCATTAAGTGCAGTGACGTAGAGTGTGTTGTTTTGAGTATAGTGGTGTAGAGTGCAGTGGCACAGTGTGTAGTGGTGTGGAGTTGGGTAGAGTAGAGTGGCGTAGAGTGGAATAGAGTGGCGTGAACTGCAGGTGCATAGAGTAGACTGTTTCACGATAGAGTGAAGTGGTATAGAATGCAATGATATTGAGTAGAGTGCAGTGGTGCAGAGTATATTAGAGTGTCTGAGAGTGGAATTGGCGTAGAGTGCAGTGGTGTAGAGTGGAGTGACGCAGATTTCAGTGGCGTAGAGTGACATAAAGTAGAGTGGCAGAGAGTGCAGTGTTACAGAGTATACTATCGTACTTACCTTAACTTATACATTTTTTTAAAAATCATTCTGCTCCAAATAGTTGGTAACAAGGACAAATGTGACAGTAAATCTGTTCTAGTTTACTTACCTGGTCACATAGAGGCTGCATTTTAAAAGTATCTGACAGAGTTAAGACACTTGCTGCTGAGATCTTTATGTTCTCAGCAATTTTTTGAGGGGCTTGTAACGTCTACAAGTGTGAATAATATGGGACTCCTACACCTTATAATCCTCATTGTTTTACATAGCATTTTCTGTACATTTATGTTCACACATATAATTTATTGTGTACCTATTCGTGATGTAAATCACTCTGACACTGTACACTGGGACGAGTAGTGCTATAAAAGGAATAAATAAAAATAAATGAGAAGGTTGCTTTTAAATTATTATTTGTGTAATTAGTCACTTACAGAGAAATTGTGCATTCTTAGTGTTCACGCACATTTCTTACATGGGGTGTTCAACAAAGTCAAAAACCTGCTTTCAAGTCATACTTTTTCTAAAGTACTTATGAAGTGATAATCTGCGTGTCTTTGTTTCCCTCTACTTCATTGGCCTCTAGGTGTTCGGCTTCAGATGGTTCCCTGCACGGTGATACTCGAACAAAAAAGGATTGATGACCTTTAATTCAGGCCTATGTTTTGGGAACAGCTGGAAAGGTTGCTGCTCTGCACGGAGTGCAGAGAACATGCTGGCGCTGCTTAATTATGACCCAGTGTGGAAAAATGACACCAGGACAAGCTCAGCATATTTCTTTGGGCCCAGAAAAAGCTGCCTGAACCAGGATCTAGTGGGATTCCCCCTACTTTCCAGCGCTGGACCTAGGTACACTGGCAGAGGAGTGTGTAGGTTTTACTACTGAATAGTAAGAGATGCTGGAACTCAGGATTGGCGAGTACTGATTATGTGTAGGTCCAAGTAGTAAAATAGCTAGATTCACCAGTTCAGGAATTGCTGCATTGTCTATTGAAAGTACAGAAGGAAAATGGCCAGGAATGACACAAGCTATAATTGCAAGAATTTCTCCCATGACCTTTTGAGTGTTTGAAGTGAAACCCTAATTTGACCAAGGATACGCCCAAACGTGGGTCTCGTGCTCACTGTGCCACTGGACCCAAGCTGCACTCGACTGAAGAGCCCCAATAAGGGTGAAACCAGTCTTGGGATGCTTGTGTTCCGTTTCAGAAAAGACTGTTCTAATTAGAGAAAGGTTGGAATTGATTTGCATATGGCAGTGCTTTAAATGGGCGGTACTGTCCAGTACAGAGTACCGGCACTTATTAGGTCGAGCCTAGCACCGCGCGCATGCGCTGCTCTGCTCGACTTTATGTAAGGGCTTTCAGAAAGCTCACCACACGCTTGCACACGCTCGTGTGTGTGCTTTTGGTTTTGTCCCAGGCTATTGGCCTTTGCGTGCGTCTTTTTAACAAAGACAGCACGCAATTGGCCAAAGGCTCTTTTTGTCCCACCCATGTTCACGCCCACGGCCTAATGCTTGCCGTTACGCGTAGCAGCAGAATATGTTTCCAATTATCGTGCCCAGACGCGGGCGCAATAATTGGAAACATATGTTGCTGCTCACAACCGTGCGCGCAGACCAGCAGCTCCAGCATCTTGTTTCTAGTTATTTTCTTTCAGCTCACTCGCCGTCCCTACACCACCTACTGCTGTCTTTCATGCTTTTGTCGGCACCCCGGCCAGTGTGCATCTGTGAGATTAACAAGACAAAGTGCCACCCACTTTGCGATACATTTTGATCTGGACAGTGCATTTTGTTTTTAGTTCTTAAATTATTCTTTTTCTTCTTCTTCCTCATATTAAGGCCCAACAGTTTGTAGTTGAAATGCGGTATTTTGCCATCTGTGGAAATGCTGTATTCTGTGAACGGGAAATTGTCACCTGTAAACCTGTATACCCAAATGTCAGGGGCCAGGGCTCCAAGTTTCACGATGTGTTTTCCGCCTTTCCCTAATGCACTGCTTGATTTTATTTTTTCTACTCTTTACTTATTTTGTATGTGTTTCTATTAAAACCAGAATGTAAATTAAAAGACAGTCTATATCACTTAATGGAGACCTTTCGAATGAGTTCACAGATTGTGTGGACACTGATTTGCAAGTCCACTTTCACTACAGTGCGAGTAGTAATGCCCTCTGGCTGGCAGGTTTCACCCACTAGTGGTTTCCATCAAGCACTATTCACAAGTGCGCCTCATATTCACTGGAGCGCCTAGAGGTGATTGATTTAGTGCACATTGTGCTTAAGGGGTATATAATTTCTGTAGCACTTCATACACATGCTGAGGTCCTGAGCGCTTTTCAGGTGGCGATAGAGGGTGCGTATTTGTAGTGCTTGGCTGTTAGAGTAGGCGCTTATAGTTGCCTGTGTGGAAGTCGTTGGTTTAGTAGTACGTGAGGTTCAGACGGGCGCTAGTGCTGATGTTCTGATAAACTTTTAGACGCAATTAAGCGTGACGTGATGCGGAAGTGTAAGAAAACAGCCACACTTGCAGAAATATACAACCGTGCCTCTGTCTGAGCGGGGCATGTATTTAGGAGCTGCCAGCCATTTACCGCCCTCCCTTACATCAGCTAATAAGCTAGTTCAGCGGGTTGAACACCTGTTGCAACGCAAACAGCAAACAATAACCACGTTTGTTCTTTATTCAGGTTTAATGTAATTCTCTGCGTGACATTTTCCGGCCAGCCACGAGCTGCAAAAGGCTTAACCTGACTTGAAAGCATGTCTTGTCCAACGACATCGCTCAGTGCTAAATGAGATTTAAGAGCTCTAGAGTTGTTTTCTTGGTCTCTGGGGAACAGTTATTTTGTAGTTATCTAGGCTGCCGACTCCTCGCCTTATCTTTGCAAGAACTCTGCACGGACCGTAACAGCAAGATAGGAAACAGAGGCAAGCCTGGGGTGGGGGCGGGACTTGGGGGGCCTAGTACAGCCAGTAACATGTGACATGCAAAATTACAAAAAAACAACATACTGTAAATAGCTAACACTCATAAGGTCCCAAAGGCGAGACCTATTGGCAATGCCAATGCTTGTTTATTTTGAGAGGGAGAGTACCGGCACTTCTCAAGCGTAACATAATACATTTAATTGGAGAGTACCGGCACTCCTCAGAAACAAGCAGGTACTCTGGTATAGAGTACCTGCACTTCTATTTTTCCATTTCAAGCACTGACACATGGCTGTGTCCAAACTGAGGTGACATGGTGCAGTGACTTTTTGGGTCCACTCTTCAGTTATGTGTCGCTGGGGCAAAGTAGACCAGTGCTAATACTGCACTAAGGCCATTGTAAGCAGCTTCCATATGGTGTCACCACACATTTCAGTGTATAGTGGACTAAATGGCGTGCCAGGGGAAAGGGAGATCCCAAAAGGCGAAACCTAATTTTGGTTTCTGTTCTGAAAAGCCTTGCACTTGAGCTTACGATGCAGCCTGGAATGGAGAATTAAAGTGCTCGATGTAAGATGTGCAGGAAAGAGACGAGAGTGCCAGGGAGGGTACAGATGACTGGGTAGGTAAAAATGGCATTGGGAAACAGGGGTGCCGCAGTAGTATGGTCGAGGAAAGAAGATGCTGAAGGACAAAAAAATGTTTCATCAATTAAAAAAACATGCCCAATGTGCTGCACAAAATGGTTGTGGGGCCCTATCAAATATTTTTAACATAGGCCCCACAAATGCCTAAGATATATCTTTGGCTGTATCCCAGGAGCCCGTCAATGCAAAGGCCACCCCACCATGCAGCCCACCAGGATGTGGCAGAAAGAGCAATCCGATTGGCTAACGCCCACTGACGTTGACACCCAGTGCCAGCAGCGTGCGCGTGATCTTTCACAAGAGTGACTTTCATTTCAGGAATCCAAAAGGGCTCATTATCGGCTCCGCTCGGTTTGCTTTTCCTTCTCCCATCACTGAGGATTAATTAGCGGCTGCGAGTTTGATGCCACAACACTTTAGATCTCTTTCACTGACATGTGGTGCTGCGCAGTTCATGCGCGATGGCGTCACGTGTCTCTGGCGCCAGATGGTTCCAGATGGTTCTGAAGCATCCCGGCCCAGCACAGCAGAAGGTGCTCACCCTTTCTTGCAACACAAACGTGCAACCCCAGTTTCCCTGAAATGAACGCATTTCCCGCCAAATTCCCTGAAATATAGAACTATTATTTCATGATAACATGTATCCGTCAAATAGAACATCCGTTTCAGCAAACGAGCAAACTCGGTTCAGATAACCCTGCATCAGCACTTTCAGTTTCTGGTACGCATAAACCAAACCAATCTTTTTCCACCCGTCATAAAGAGGGGGGGGGGCAGCTCCTGTTTTCAAGACTACGCGAATGACAGCCGAGGCGCTAGCTGCAAGCGTGTTACGCAGTAGATGAGCCATGTCCAGCGGCCCCAGGCAATGGAGTGGAAGGGTTCAATGCAGTGCTTAGTTTGTAAAGAAGCATTGGCATAGCCAATGGGTCTCCCCTTTGGGTCCTTATAAGTGTTTAGTTATCCAGCACAATATCCTTGGTGCAACAATATCAAGTGTTGCATGGCTAAACACTTATAAGGTCCCAAAGGCGAGACCTATTGGCTATGCCAATGCTCGTTTAAGGGTAGGGGCTGGCAGAAATTTGCTGCCTCTCTTTCCGAAAAAAATGTAATAAAAAAAAGGGAGAGAGGTGGACAAGGAGGAGCAGATGGCTGAGTAATAGGTAGTGATCAGGGGAAATAAACTAATAATAATGCTAAGTTTGGTAGAAGGGGGAAAGCGGCACACAAGGCAGAGAACAACTTAGGGTGCACATGAAGAAGAAAACAACATGGAGTGCGGAGATATTTTGTAGCGGGAGAAGCACAGAAGAGAGAAGCAGAAGAGGGAGAGAGCAACGTGGAGCTTGAGGGCAGGTATTTAACTGGGAAAAGTACACAAAGGAGAGATCTGGAAAACACATGCACTTTCATGAAATGCTTAATCAAAAGAAAAAAGTGGTTCCCTAAAAGTAAGCAGTGGAAGGATATCAGCCAATCATAAGGACAGTAAACGAGTTATGCCCCATGGGAGGGACAAATACAAAAAGAGGAAGGTAAGACATCGAATACGAAGCACGTAAATGAGAGTGGCAATGAAGTTAACTGATGGTAAGCAGTGGGCAGTTTGTAGGTCCACTGCAAGTTCTTGGTAAACCTACAATAGTTCTTCTGCATCCAGACAGTTTACTCGGTCTGCTACGCCAGTGTTTCCCAAACTGTGGTCCGCGGACCCCCAGGGGTCCCTGACACATTCCTAGGGGGTCCGCAGGCAGCAGTTTTGAAAGCACTGCAAAGTATCTTGTTTAATTAGCAGTTTTCAAAGAACAATAAAAGTGTCAAGATAACACCAGTGATTAATGTCCCTGCAAGAGAGAGATGAGAGTTTTGTCCAGTGGCAGCTTTGACTTAAAATGCCTACTGCAAAGAATGTGTACCATGCATTTTAAAAAACAGTATTTTATATGCATAGGTCAGTGGGTTACTGCTTTTGTCAGAGAGATTCTTTTGTTACTGTGCAGTTCATAAGTGACAATCGTAATCTAGCACAGTGACCTATAAACTGTCATCAAACAGCTGCTGTGACTTATGTTTTTTCCCAGTCTTTCATTATCCTGATGCTGCTAAAAAGGTTTATTTGGGTGGAAATACATTTTTATTGTTAAAGTCAATGCCAACCACTGTGTTATGTTCTGAATCCTGCGTTTGTGCTTCACCGGACCAAGCACTCTTTAAAAATGCCTACCAGTATGAATGACATGTGAATTCATCACCTTGTAGTCCCCCTTGCCTTATGTAACAATTTCTATACACTGATTTACACGTATGATTCACTGTCTCTATATGTGTGTGATGTAAAGTGCTCAGAAATCCTACAATGGTGTGAGAGATGCTATATAAAATGAAATACAGGTGACAGAGGGACTATGGGGAGATGAGAAGCACTGTTGGAGGGTGATAGTGGGGGAATCATTGAAGACTTCCCAGAAAGATTGTCGTATTCTGGTGCATGGTCAGGTCTTCATTTACTATTCTTTAAAAGCTAATACAATTCAATATATAATGATAAATGTGTTGTAGACTGCACCATTGTTTCCTAAATGTTTTGGGGGTAGAGCCTCCCAAAGCCCCCTTTGTAGTGGTCAGGTTCACTCACTGCACTTGGTGTGCACCGTATGGGGACTGGTCTGAAATCATTTGTCAGGGCTGCTTTGGATTTCCAGTCTGGCCCTGGCAGGAGCCTCGTACTGCGAAATAAAACCAACCATTGAAAAGTTAGTCACGGAGATGCAGCACCAACCTTTCCATTAACGTTTTTCGTTTTCTTGCAAATGCTTTCAATATAAAATACAACAGAAGTGGCGGAGAGCGTCGTTAGTCTCCTTGGATTAACAACACACTCCGCCACTTCAGAAACGCAGGGCTGCACCATATTTACAAGAATATGGTGCAGCCCTGCGTTTCCCCTGCGCTGGCGCTACACTTAACAGGGGAAGATTTGTTTATGTACCGGAAGGTCCCCCTTTCTGCACATAAAAAATCTTGAAATTTCATTTTGTTACTTCTATGTGTGCTGCTTAATGCAGCACATGTGGAAGTTACAACATGTAATTTTTTTCTTTTTTTAAAGATTGTTGATGTGCAGGAAGGGGGACCTTCCTGTACATAAACAATCTTCCCCTGTTAAGTGTAGCGCCAGCGCAGGGGAAATGCAGGGCTGAACATAAATAATCAAGGCGTTTTGCAAAAACGAGGAGAAATGAAGCATTTCTCCTTGTTTCGCCAAGTTAAGACCAGGTTTTCCCTGGTCTTAATTTTGGCGCTGCCTCCCATTTACGCTGCCCTTGTAAATAGGGGGCCGCGTCAAAATCAATGGGTGTTGCAGGGGAAATGCCCACCGCAACACCCACTGCCCACCCCTTTCACGCTAAACATTGGGTGAAAGGGGGTCTTATTTACAAGGCAGCGTTAGGCCACGTTAAGTGGCTTAATGCTGCCTTGTAAATAAGGCAAAGCCAATATCGCCACGGGGACGTCTCAAAAAGTGATGTTCCCATGGTGATAGGAGCTTGTAAATATGCACCTAAAATCATTAGTAATTGGAGTATTTGTTTTGTGTGCACACTTGTGTTAATGAATGTTTTTCGAATTACTGTTTTAATGTTTGAAATTTAAATCCTACAAATTGCTTGGGGGTCCCCGGCTTCCAGTGGTGACTCAATGGGGGTCCTCAGGAGTCAAAAGTTTGGGAACCACTGTGCTACGCAATACCTAAAAACAAAGGTGAGTCAGGTGCTCAAATCTGCCAAGTGATCACATAGTGAGAAAACAATCAAGTTAACTGGTAATGGTGACCCATGGCACCTTTGTACGGCTAGAGTGATCCGGTCGAATTTCATTGTCTGGATATGACAATGGCAGTAGAGTGGGGAACTGCTTTTAATGGTGAAAGGAGGGGCATAGGAAGCAGTTCTATATTTTATTCTCGATATGACCACGGTTTGAACTAGGTTCTTAATAATTCTGGATTGATGGTTTTGGACATGAATAAAAAGGTAGAGAAGATCAGAAATTAAAAAAATGCAGGATGGCACAGGAAATGTCGATCATATAATATTCAAAAGGTATGGGACAATAACTTTGAAAAGATCATTGATCAGTGTGTGGGTGTTGGTGGAGGGGCTATGGATCAAAACAGCTGAAGAAAGAATTCTGGTGTAGTCAAGGGCAGCGTATGGACATAACCTGGATAGCCATTAATGGGAGTTGCTGGAGCACCGGCAAAAGTTAGACGCTACGTAGCCTAAGACCGCGGCATTCTGGCACATCAGCCATTACATTGTTTTTTCGTCGGAGTAGGATTATAGCCCGACTATGCAGCTTAATAGGCATATGAGACATATTTTGTCATTGCCTACTGATATCACATCTGAGACAATCTATTGGGAGTAGTTAGCGGAATGAACCGGACGACCCCCTTTCAATTTCCAGCTGATTGTTTCGAAGCAAAGTTCGTATTTGCCCTGACGAAGTTCTTCTAAAAGAACGAAACGCGTTGGCTGCTTGATGTACATTTTTCAAATTTGAAGAAGAATAAAGAATTTTGAGTACTTTCAATACTGGATGGACATTCGTAACATCATTTTGTTTGGACATTGTAATTCGGTGGTGCAACCTACAGTTGGTAAAACACTAATGAAATTGTGACTAAAATCTTAGACTCAAGTGAGTATTTTATGGACTGTGGTATTAAGGTTGAGAATTGGGTTTCTTTAAAATACCCCCGATCTTAGAGGTATTGGCCCCTTAGGTGGAAAAAGAAAGAATAAAGGTAGAAAGTAATAAGTTAAATCCAGTACTTAGAGGTGCAACAGGTCCAACAGATAAATCATCTTGCACAGGCCTGTTGATTACTAATACTCAAACAGGAGGGCGTACCTGCAAATGGTTATCTAAAAATAATATGTGAGTGGAGGATTGGTATTGGCTTCCAGCTACCCTTGCAAATGTGCATCGAGTAGAAGAGAATTGAATGTTATTAGCTTCAAACGAGGATGTGCAGTTGAGACTATGTTCATGAAATGTGCATGGGCTGACCCATTTACTGTCAGACCCAGATACAATTTTTTTTAAAATTCTTTCACAGTTTTACTATTCCAAGAAACATGGAGTGGTCAAGCAACACCCTTGCTTGGGTTTAATGAGTATAATCTCCCGGCAGCATGCACTAATAAATCAGGTCGTTCAAAGTGCGGGCTCTCTTGCTACATTGCGGCTGACCTAAACTTTTTTTGTGGAACTTTTCTTTATTGATTTTCACAATGATAATTACAGCAACAACACAGTGCAATTACAGGTAAGCATGATGTAATAGTACATATAGGTCAGCGAAATTAACTGGCAGAGGCCTACATAGCCATCAGATATTCCAACAGTTCCAATTACCAACATAATGGTAATCATAAGTGAACAGCCCTATGATGTCGACATCTGCCCTTACAGCCCGTGTGTTCCCCTGTTTGTCCCTGTACCCATAGCGATAGGAGGCTGTGATAATGGAGCATCACCGGCGCTCTGCGTGGATAGTAAGTAAGCATGGAATGGCTGCCATATATCCCGGGGCCTAGCAGCCGCCGGCTGTAGTGATGCATAAGTGTCGCTGTTCGTGTTGCAGTAGGCCATGCTGCGTAGCCATGTCTCAACGTTGGCACTCGTTTGCTGCCCCAGTTAAGGGCGACTTCACGTTATAAGGAGCGTGGCTACGAATCTCCTCCTAGATTTGGGGAGGTCATGCACATACCCCATGAGCGCAAGCATTGGTGTGAGTTCAATCTCCTTCTCTTTCATATGAGAAATTTCTCCAAAAACTACCCTCAAATATCCTGCTATTTTGTCACATGTCCATGTGATGTGCGCAAAGTCTGCTTCTGGTGATCTACGTCTAGGACAGTGGTGTGAGCGGGTTGGATCAATGCGATGTATTTTATTTGGCGACATATATGCCCTCCAGAGGAATTTAAAATGCAGCAGCTTGTGCCGGTGGTTGGGGGAAACACGCCTGATCTGACTGCAACAGCGACTCCACTGTGAGTCAGTGATAGGATGGCCCAGGTCACGTTCCCATGCTGCCCGCACCCCAGCATCCCTGCATGGTAGCATCGACACTGCAGCCCTATATAATCTGGACATAAGATGTATCCCGCTTGTATCTTTAATAATGCAGGTTAGTAATGGGAAATCGGGTGGTTCAATCGGGTAGCTAAAAAAGTTGGCCCTCAGAGCCCTTTTTACCCTGTACAGCATAAAATTATCCATAACTGTGGCCTCGCGGAACCGAGGATCATCTGTACGTGAAAAAAAATGTCCACTAGGGAATAGATATCCAAATGTTACAAAATGGTGCTGTTAAATGGTAGCGGCAGTTGCAGTCGATAACCTTTCAAGATTTGCCCGGGCGGTAATCGCCTCTTATACCATTCGATGATTTAACCAACAAAAGAGGCAGGCGCCGGAGACTGGAAGGCAGGAAACAAAGTTTTATTCTCTCCGGAGGAGAACACATCAGATCAGACAGCGAGGTATCGTCACGAGGTGCTCTCTCCACATCTCTGAGGCCTGGCCTCTTATACACAGGTTTATGACTTTATTGCCGGTTTATCATACATGGCACATTCTTGAGATCGCTTTGATACATGAAAGAACATCCTCAGAATCCCTACTTCAAGCTTGTTCCCACACATATCTACAGTGGAAGTCCCCACCCCACCCACAGTAGGAGATGGCTATCACACAGCTGGACATTCCGCCAATTCCCGGGGGTGTGTGCGACTGGTCGGGTCTCAGGGGGTGGGGGGCCTTGATCTACTGTAATCCCTTTGATGTGGGGTGTTTCCCTTACAGTAGGGGCAATAAACTGCATCCGCAGGGCTAGGTGATGGCCTGGGATCGGCCCGGACAATCGGGCGCAGAGGAAGGGGGTTATCAAAGAGATGTATGACCATGTATGGGATGTCGGTCAGGCGTGGGATGTGGTTCCATGGCAGGGTCGCGCAGAAGGAGAGGGTTTATGGCCCGTGTATGAGAGAGCGGGGGTGGTCAGCGCGTTGGGGGATGTTCGCAGCGCCAGGGGGACGCGCTGGCGATCGACAATGAGCAGGGAGAGAGGCCATGGTGCCTAAAATGGCTGCCGTGTGTTTTTGCGTGTGGTGCTGGGGAAAGACAAGATGGCGCAGATAATGTTCAGATACGAACTAAATTTCCACAGTCCTCCCTTTTAACATATCTAGCCAGCTTGTCTGGCCGACATTCACCTTCGTTTAACCTTTTAGCCATAATATCGTAAATGTTTTCATGCGTTCCTGTTTTAAAAGTACAGAGTCTTAGGACGGGCGGGAGCAATCTGACACAATTGTACATAGTTACATGTGGTTGACGTGACAGTCGAGGAGGTAGCGTATACAGAATTACATCAGCTGTGTCATATATCAGACACGGAGATAGGTGGAGGGAAACTTGCTTGAACACAAACTTGATACTCGAAAAAGGTTCGGTAAAACAAGGGATAATTACGCTCATTACTTAAGGCCTAGACTTCGCGTGGATCAAGCTAAACAGCATAGTCATGTGTACGGTTGATGCTATACAATTGTCATTTATAATAAGCTAATGTTTCCTCATTTATTTAGTGTGCAGTTGGAAGCGACCGATAAAAGATCTTGGAAGCTTAATTGGGAGATAGTCAAATCAAAAAGTTGTTGCGAGACGAATACAACTCAACATGAGTTACACTCATGGGGGGGGGGGTTCTTCTTTCCAGTGTCTTATTGCAGTGAGCCATCACTGGTAAGCTCTCTCTTCTTCTTTCGTTGGCACTGTTGAGCACCGGCGGTGGAGCTAAGGTCCAGCTCAAATCCAGATTTTTCGCGTTGCAGGGTGTGATCATCCTTTGCTCTTGGATCACAGTCCAGTTCTGTCCTGTCCCTTGACTGGTCTTGTCATAGGTACCTTGAGACGGGGTACCCGCTTCTCATTTTTCTTTTGTAAAGTCAATGTCAAAAATAGGGGTGTTTTGGGAGGCCGAGGGAAGAGGGGGTGGAGTGGGATCGGATCAAAAGTGGACCAAGGAGAGCAGAATCTTTCAGCACTGGGCCCACCAATTGGGCCCGGCGGGTTGGGACTTCAGGCACGAGCTGATCAGCGAGCAGGGGGCTTCGGGATAGCCCTTCGTTCTATTGCTTTCTATGCTGAGAATGGTGCCTCGTCCCGCATCCTTTTGCTTCGTGGCTCCCCCTTGGTCGATGCCATAGATGTTCCATGGTCCGCAGCCAGGCTGTGCGTCACGTCCGACCCCTCTCTTCCGATGACCGCATGTTATCTTTAAATGAGCACAAGAAAAACAAAATCTTAGAGAGTTGGTAGGGAAGACATTTACACACTTCGTTCTCTCTCCCAACCACCGAGTAGTCGGGGAAATGCTTTTATCGGTCGCTGTATGATTGATGTCTGTTAACTCTTATGTCGGTGTGTGTTACTAATTTATTAATCATTGCTGTGGTGCAGGTCTCTGTGGGTGTTCCTGTAAATTTCCATCGTATGGCCTGCTAGGTGTCGATTCCTGTACCCTATAATCGTGGCAGGAAGCCTGACATCTGTCAACTTTCTAGTCTATCAAAATTCGAACCGGCTTCTCCGGCAGAGACTCGTTCTTCTTAACACAAGTTCTGTTAATACACATTTTCCTCCGAGGACTGCTAAGTTTATGAAAAAGTGCGAGGTGCTACTGTCATGGATTCACAGATATCTATTTCGGGGAGGGACACAAGCTAAACATTTTTCTTGCTGGAGACAATAGGTAACCCTCATCAGCTTAGGCGATGTACCTTTAGAAAATAAAGTCATCAGCTGTTTTGTTCGAAATACTCTGGGACGGCTAGTACAGAGCTGGGGTGATTCTGGGAGGACGGGGTGCTTAGACATTCTAGTTCGGAGCAATTGGGCGGGGGCAATTCTGGGCGGTGGAGATGGTGTCGTTAGAGCTCTAAAAACGAAAACCACTGACATATAGTCCCCGTGATGAGGGCCAGATTGGGAGACATCAGTCGTCTTACCTGTCCTTTCTTTCTCAGCCAATTAAGTTCAACATTTTGCAGAAAGGAGAGGAAGTAACGTGGTAAAGTACGGTCGTTTTTGTTTCTGTCAATTTGTTCGAACACCGCCCTGTTTTAGGCCAATTATACACATTCTGAGGAGGTATAGGGTCGTTAATTTATTCAAAAAGAGGGCAAGAGAGCCTTCAGCGAGGGGGGGGAGAGAGAGAGAGAGAGATAGAGAGATAGAGAGAGAGAGAGAGAGAGAGAGAGAGAGAGAGAGAGAGAGAGAGAGAGAGAGAGTGCATCAAGTAGGCTATTTGGTATACGTACGACATAAAACGAGAGAGAGAGACGTGTACGATAATAGGCTACTTGGTGTACACACAACATGGAGTAGCATGGGTCAGTTCTTCATAAGAAAACACAAGCGGGGAAAAACATGAATTCAGTGTTCACGTACACACAAATACCGGATAGGGCGTAACAGTACATGCAACAAGCGCAGAAACTTAAGACGGAGACACAGGGCTACGTTGAGTAAGGGGACCTCTCCTTTCCTGTCCTCTTTCCTATGCATGCTGCGTATTTTTAGTATTTTCCGTAATTCATTTTGGGGGGGGGGGTGTCGGACTTTTTACTCCCCTCCCTTTGATCGATAGACAAGCACTTCAGTCATACGATGACGTTCTCTTCCAGCGACCCAAGCATGTGTAATGCATACACATTCATACCGTACAATCAGGGCACATACGCACAGTCATACCATACAGTTTTTCACGTTCCCAGTGGTGGTCTGTGCTTCACGCACCATCCAACAACGTTTGTCTATGTTTTTCCCTACATTGAGCACGGTGCGGTCCATGTTCACTCCATTCTCCAGTCGGAATTCTGATGTGACCTATAGGGAAGAGAAGAAGGGGGGGGAAGGGGGTGCGCAGCATTCAAAGTACATTAGCGCGCGTAGACACGAAAAAGTTCTACTTACCACGTACCAGGCTAGCCGCAGGAGTGGGTAATACCACAGACCTATTATTCTTCCTTTCGACTATACAGAGATGCTCCATTTCATTCATCTCCTAAATTCGGGTTCCCTGGTCGTGCATTTATTTCTCAATCGGTCGTATATTATGGTGCAAGATACCGTACCTTGCATTCGGCATATACCTTAAGCTACAGTCGACCATTTTCTGACAACTCTTGGAAAAAGACAGGCGTGACGGGTACAAATTCCGTCAATCAAAAAAACATTCAGGCAAAAAGGGTCTGCATTATCTGCTTTCTATTGCTTGGGAGTAACAATCATTTATTCAAAACCTTTACCAACCTAGATGATCAGTTATGACGCTAATTCCGTAATTCCTTCAAAAACCCCTTTATTGAAAACAATGTCAGTATACAAATACGGGCCTACAACCGTTCAGGCCGGCCACGGTGTGAGAGGCGTCGAGTATCATGAGCAAAACTACCTTAACACGAAAAATGAAAATAATCAGAAAATGGGAAGACCAGCATCTATAAAGTTGTTCGTATGCCCGATCAGTACCCTCCCCGTCCCTCCGCCCGTCATGTGCGAAAACATTGCATTGATATCCTTATAACATAAATGTCAAATAACTGAGATGCCATAAGGAGTTGTAGGCCCTTCCTACATCGGCGCCATTTTGGGGCGAGGTCGGGCCAGTGTACAGTCTAAGTCTTTCCATGAATTAGCTGTCGGACCAGAATCCCTTTCGGCAGTTCGAGAACTGTCGTTGGCATCAATGGGAAAGAACAGACCGCATAAATCGTGATTCGGGGATGGGGGGGGGGCACAGTTTTTGTTCCTACCGGGTCATGTTGAGGTTCCACCGGAACCAATGCGAGCGGATAGGCTACAGTGTCTTCTGATAATTCAAACAGGAGCTTGCGTCAGCATGACGTCACCACGGTCACGCAGCGATGCCGTGATCCGTCCTCAGGGCGGGACAGCAGGCGGGTCTCGCTGCCGACGCCTTGAATCAGTCTCTTTCACTGCATCAGGCGGAGGCAAGGTGGCTGTCGCCCGGGGCAAAGACAAGTTAATGTGGAATAATCGAACAATAGCGGCGGTTTGCCCTCACCGGAAGTCCGCGCCACGCCCGAGCAGGCAAGCTTCCGAGGTTCAAAGTAGCCCAGAGCCGTCTTTTTAGTGGGCCAGGCCTGAATCTGAAGAGCCAACCGCCATTTTGAGAGTCCAGTGGCAGCAGCAGCAGCAGCTCTTCGTTACAGCCACCGGGGTGGGTCCCCTGATCACTCGGCTGCGGGGGCCCACTTCTTGCGTCAAACGCTAATGGCAATCTTGGTGAACCCGCGCCTGAGTGGTTGTCCGGCAGGCAAGACGTAAATGGCGGTCCTGCTGCAGCTGGCCGGTGAGTGAAACAGCAGGGGTGCCCTCTCAGCTGGCGAGCCTCCACCTGGGGAGGCGGGGGGAGGCCCGTCCGCGTCGCCTCCCCCCGCCAGGGCACCCTTCGCTGTCGATCGAAGCAGAGAATGGGAAGACCAGTACAACGTGGTGGACTCCACCTCGGCGCTGCCAGGGCCTCGGCGCTGCGTGTAGCCTCCGGCCTATTCGCACAATCGTCCGCCACTGATGCCGCCTCACAGGCCGATGCATTTTGCAGGTCTTTTATAGCCCAAAGCCAACTAAAAGGACCGCCCAAAACAGGCCAATGTTGCTATTTCGAAGAAGGAGGGGCGAGGACCGTCATGTAAATAGTTGTTTAAAAACGTGTTTTAATGTGTTTACCCTGTTGGCGTGTTGTTATACCTATAAGTTATTAAAATGTTATAATTATACTACTTTGTTGGAGTGTTGTACATATTTGCAATCTGGCAACCAGCACGAGGATGTTACTGCGTAACTGGAAAATGACATAGCCCAATTGTGCGCGATCTAGCCCAGTTCGGTGACGTCGATGGTGGGTATCAGCAGGCTTCCGTTTGTGCAGGATTTTGTCGTGTTTACTGGGCGGGGTGGGCAGTAGGGCAGACATGTTTAGACAGCGAGAGCGATGGAGCCGAGCTACCTCGTGGCTACCTCGACCGTGAGCTTTGCTCCTTCCCCTGGTTTCATATTCCTCGCAAAAGGGCTATTTCCTAACGTTTCTTATTTTTGCAGGGTCAAAAGGATCCCGTCATCGGTCTACTGGTCTCGCTTGATTATTCTTGTTTCTATATAGCGATTTTTATGCCCTAATTTGCTGTAAGCTACGGCGACTAATCTATATTTAGAAAATGTGTCCTTATTAGGGGTGTCCTCCAGTGGAGCCGGATGGTTCACCTCTAATAAGCGGTCCGGGCAGAACCAACTACCAATCAATGGGGAGAAGATAGGCATGACGGGTTACAACGGGGACAAAAGTCAGCACTACCTATCTTTTCACTGCTTGCAAAGACTAGATAGAATATCTCTATTCCACGTTATTTGTAAGCAGAGAATACCTCCAAAGAACCAATATCGAACAACTAGTGTTCGGACAATCAATCAATCAATGGTGAGAAAGAGATAAGCACGACGGGTTACAATGGGGGACAAAAGTCTGCGTTACTTATCCTTCACTGTTCTGCAAAGACTAGACAGAATATTTCTATTCTACGTTGTTTGCAAACAGAGAATATCTCAAGAAGTACTATTCTTCAAAAAACAATCAATGTTCGGACAATCAATCAATGGGGAGATAAAAATAGGCACGACGGGTTACAATGGGGACAAAAGTCTGCGTTACCTACCCTTCACTATCTGCAAAGGAAGAGAGAGTATTTCTACTCTTCCCCGTTTGTAGACAGCGAATATCTCAAGGAGAACAATCAATAAGCAATACTAGTATTTTCAATCAATCAATCAATCGTTTCGCAATTTGTCGTGTTTCACGACCTTACCCGGACCGCATGGACAGTTTCTCGTCTTCCGCCTCCAGCGCCCGATCGTCCTCTACTCTTCGTATTTGCCGCGGCACTCCTGACGGTTCCCAGTCAGGACCGTAGATCACTCGAGAGAGGTCTGTTCGGAACCAGTGAAGTTCGGATGATCGGCTGCCAGACGAGGGTCTATCAGGCAGGAGCTCTCCCGATCGCTGCAGTCGTTCACTCTGTCGTTGGGACCTCTCTCACTGGATCCACGTGTCGCTGATGGGCCCCACGCTTGGGACGCCAATTGTTAAATGGTAGCGGCAGTTGCAGTCGATAACCTTTCAAGATTTGCCCGGCGGTAATCGCCTCTTATACCATTCGATGATTTAACCAACAAAAGAGGCAGGCGCCGGACACTGGAAGGCAGGAAACAAAGTTTTATTCTCTCCGGAGGAGAACACATCAGATCAGACAGCGAGGTATCGTCACGAGGTGCTCTCTCCACATCTCTGAGGCCTGGCCTCTTATACACAGGTTTATGACTTTATTGCCGGTTTATCATACATGGCACATTCTTGAGATCGCTTTGATACATGAAAGAACATCCTCAGAATCCCTACTTCAAGCTCGTTCCCACACATATCTACAGTGGAAGTCCCCACCCCACCCACAGTAGGAGATGGCTATCACACAGCTGGACATTCCGCCAATTCCCGGGGGTGTGTGCGACTGGTCGGGTCTCAGGGGGTGGGGGGCCTTGATCTACTGTAATCCCTTTGATGTGGGGTGTTTCCCTTACAGTAGGGGCAATAAACTGCATCCGCAGGGCTAGGTGATGGCCTGGGATCGGCCAGGACAATCGGGCGCAGAGGAAGGGGGTTATCAAAGAGATGTATGACCATGTATGGGATGTCGGTCAGGCGTGGGATGTGGTTCCATGGCAGGGTCGCGCAGAAGGAGAGGGTTTATGGCCCGTGTATGAGAGAGCGGGGGTGGTCAGCGCGTTGGGGGATGTTCGCAGCGCCAGGGGGACGCGCTGGCGATCGACAATGAGCAGGGAGAGAGGCCATGGTGCCTAAAATGGCTGCCGTGTGTTTTTGCGTGTGGTGCTGGGGAAAGACAAAATGGCGCAGATAATGTTCAGATACGAACTAAATTTCCACAGTGCTCCATTCATCTTCTCCTTGTGTTTGCTTTGTTCGCACCAAATGGAATTTAGCCAGCGTCCTTTTCACCAGCGTCTCCTGCAGGATAGGGATCCAGTCGTTGCCTGCCAGTGGCAGCTCGGCCAAGTAAAGGAGACAGGAATCAGTTATTTTAATTAAATTATGCCAAGCCCAGCTAGTAGTAGAGAGCGTCTGTATGTCTTGTGGGTCCCTAGGAAACCCAGTGGGTAATAATGTGTTAAGGGATGCCGAGAGCGCCAGATTGGCCTCCGGCGTGAAATACGAAGACCTAGCATCTGCGTGGTACCAGTGCCGAGTGAAGCTTGCCTGGGCAACCAAGTAATAGAGACAGAAATTCGTCATCCCAAACCCTCCTCTCTCGTATGGTAATGTCAGGGTGTCCCAACTAACCCATGGTTGCTTATCTCCCATACCAGCCTAAGCAAATGTGTATGAAGCGTAGAAACGAAACTGTTATACAGCGAGATGGAAATATTTTGGAATAGATACAGAAATTGCAGAAGGACCACCATTATAATAATGGCAATTCTCCCAGCCATAGACTGGGGCAATGCCAGCCAACGCTCAATTTTACGTTCCAGCCTCTCCAACACTGGGCCGTAATTAAGTTGTAGGATACAAGTCGTATCTCTATGTCTGTGTATACCAAGGTATTTAACGGAGTCCTCGCACCACAACAGAGGATACCCCACCACCTCGCCACAGGGCGCATCAGTTAATGGGAAGACCTCTGACTTTTCCCAGTTGATACAGAGGCCAGATAATATGCCGTATCTGGTTATTTCACTGAGAAGCGGAGCAAGGTTATTGGCCGGTTGCCGCACATATAGTATGATGTCCTCTGCGTACAAAGTGATGAGGAGTGGCCCAGTGTTAAACTGCAGGCCCGCTGGCTATGCCTGTCCTGCAGGCGTCTCATGAGGGTGTCCAATACTAGAACAAACAGCAAGGGTGAGAGCGGGTATCCCTGCCGCGTTCCCTGTGGCAGGTTAAATGCTGGGGTTAAGGTGCCATTAAGGCGAATACAATAACTTATTGACTGCTAGGAACTGATCCGGCACCCCATGACGACCTAGTGTGGTGTTACAAGAAGGGCCATTAGCGGCTGACCTAAACTTAGTAGTATAAATGGTTGATCTTGATTTGGATTGGTTACAATATCTCGATTTACAGAACAAAGATTTTTTTCTAATTATACTTAATATATATCTAAGTGCCAGGAAAAATAAGACTACGCAGTTGTATGTCTTGCGGGATATCATAAGTACATTCATAATCCGGCACTCAGAAGCCGGTTTTATAGTTTCTGGTGAATTTAATCTACATTTGATTTCTTTAAATCCCGCAAATGGAAAGATTAACTATACTGCAAAAGAGTGTTGTGACATGATGCACCAGTTTGGGTTTACCCTGTTAAAAGAAAAATCTAGGCTCATTCCAACGTTTAAATATTCTAAACATGGATCAATCCTCGACTATATGTTTATTTCTGAAAAATTAAGATCAAAACTGTTTGAATATACGGTAATCCCTCGACTCGAGAGTGATCACAATCCTCAGATAGTTATTTTGAATTCTTCAATGAACTGTAACCCTAGATTTAATGAGCTCCCTAATATGGCCCACTCTTCATACAGCTTGAAGAGGTTAGTTTGGCATATGGATAAACAAGAAGAAATAATACTAGTTGCCAAAATAATAATAAAGGATAGTGATCAGTGTGAGGTGGGGCTGGCAACATGATTAAAAATGGAATTATAAAACATCATCCCTGGTGGGAAAATTCTCAGTTCAATATCGTACGAAATCAAATAGTGCATTAAGATCCCCGAACGTGGTTCACTTCTAAGCTATTCAAGCTAAAGAAATCACTTAATAGAGATGTATGGGTGCTTATTCCCATAGATTCCATCAATCCTATTTTGTCTATAAGGATAAAATGACGGCACTAAGAAAAGTTTATAAACAAGAAGTTCTTAAGGCTAAATCTAACTATCAAACAGCTTTGGAACAGATTACTATATGCCTCCAAACAAAATAATGCAAAAAGGTTTTGGGAAGTAATTAAAGAGTTTGAAAGAGGAGGCAGCAGGGAATTTTGTGTAAACATATCGGAAACTGAATGGGTACATTTTATTACTAATCTGTATGGCATGGTGGATCATGTGTTTCATGTATGGAATAAATAGCAAACCAAACACTGATTTGGAGAGTGGTATGTGCCTGGGCATGAATAATATTGTAAAATTTAGTGATATCAGTTCTGATTCAAGAATTATTCTGGAATGCATAAGTTGTAATGAAATAGCCATCCTTCTATGTGGCCTTTGTACAATTGGTGCCCCCGGCCCTAATGGATTGCCTAATGCTTTGTTTCGTGCCAATATTGGCATGTGGGCTGAAATCCTAACCAAATTGTTTAATGAGGTATTGACATTGGAAACCGTGCCTGTATCATAGCAAGACAGTATACTGCAGTCTATTTATAAAAGCAGTCCGGTTGATAACCCTGCTAACTACCAGTTAATTTCACAAACTGATGTTGACGCTAAAGTTTTTGCCTTATATATGTTGAGAGAATTGGAAAAATATAATTCTGCTCAATCAAACTGGTTTTCAGAAGGGCCAATCTACCACTACCAACCTGCTGGCACTTACTCTACTTACAGAGCAGGCTGTTTTAAAAACCAAAGGGGGAGATTCTCAAGATGGTGTGATAACCATCGCAAAAGTAACACTTCCGACATCGCAGTCTATCGCGAGAAAATGACGCCGTCTTAACAAAGCATTCTCAACACAGCTGCTCCATGCGATATTCCCCAGATAATGCGTCAACTGACCGCCTTAAAATCTATGCCACGCCGCAAAAATGCAAAACGCGAACGCAAAAAAATCTGCGATGAGGCCAATCGCGATACAAAAATCTGCGAAAACCAGCTACAGGCCTGCAATTTACACGCGTCAGTCGGGAAAAATCACCATAAAAGTAGAAAAAAACCTGACAAACAAATGCCAAACAACAACCAAGCACAATGGATGTTGCCGGAACAAGTACGGAGGAGAACCAGAACCCCACAAACCGCCCGGAGGACCTGCCTGGGACCTCGGGGTCAGTAGAGGGAAAGGAGAAGAAGAGTAGGAAGAAGCGCTTCAGTCCGCAGGAAAACGGGATCCTGATAACGGAGGTGGTCGAACACCATCAACAACTGTTCGTCACCTCCACTGTGTCATTGGCAACAAAAAATGGACTATGGCAGTTCATAGTGGACAAGGTGAATGCAGTCGGAGTGCTGAAGAGGACAATGGAAGAGGTCAAGAGGCGCTGGAATGACGTCAAGTGCAAAACCAAGCTGAAACTTGCCAACAACTGGAAGGTAGCAATGCAGACTGGAGGTGGTAGTCCTGCGCCCCAGGAGGAGCTGGACGAGATGGAGGAAATGGTGTCCACAGTCATCAGTGGGGAGACGGTGGCTGGAGTCAGGGGACCGGACACTGCTCAACATGACCGGACACAACAGCACCAGGATGAGTAACGACCAGGGACTGGGGGGACGGGGGAAATGGGCACAATGGCACACATGCACAATTGAGCAGAGCACATCTGCGGACAAACCATACCCCAGACCCCAACTCCCACCACGAGAACAATGTACCCAAGTATGCTACATGTCAGCACTGTACAAGCACAGAAGTCAAAGGCACACAGCATGAAAGGGATAAGGGGCAGCAAAATAGAGCAGCAGCACCCCCCCAATGCAGCACACACACATAACATGCAGAGCACATCAACACTGACAACAAATTGGCACAAACCGCAACACGCCCACAACAGAACACAGGACACAACTGGCACCTACTGGGTGTAGACACTGGCCAATCACAAGTGGCATTGCAGGGAAATGTGAGTAGACAATGTACAAGTTCAAACACACATCCGTGATGTTGTCGAAATGTCCACTGTCCCGCAGCAAATAGGCAGTCCCTCCAAAACAGCCACGATGTACACAGTCATACAGTCTGTATGTGAACATGTACAATCCGACAACACAAATGTGAACACATTGTCAAACTGCATCTCCTTTTCACATTGCAGAGGGACAATCAACACCTCCTGCAGAGCAGCCTGAACCTCTCTTCTCTGATGATGAAGAGGACCACCACAGCTTCGACTCCGACGCCCTCCAAGAGTTCATTGACAGTCTCCGCAGCAGGAGCAGGGCAGCCCAGCTGCAACGGGGACACCCTACCCCATGCACAGACCACACAGCAGGCAGCACCCACCACCACGGCTGCCTCCCAGGACCCCCACGTGAACACATGGCCTTCCAATGCCGTGTGTTGGGATGCCAGGAGCAGCTGGCTGAACAGGTGCGGGTGGGCTTCGACCGCATGGCAGACAAACTAGATGCCATACATGGGTGTCTAAGTCCCATCAGGGACCACTCACAGTCCCTAACGGACACCCACAGTCCACTCCATGCTCTCCAACAAACCATGGCTGACATCGCCAGAGTCTTGACTCTGAGACAAGAACGACTGTCTAGTAAGAGTGGCTCCAGCGAGTTCACCCGGGAGTTGGGACTCATGCGGAGGCTCATAGAGAACATGGAGCGGGCTAATGCGGAAAGAGGGGCTGCCACTGCTGCACACCAGCGAGAGGTAGCTGGGTTCTACAATGACCTCAAAACAATCCTCATGGCATTGATGCCACAAGACCTGGCGCCGATGCATGTTGCTGCTACCACTACATCCACATCTCCGCCCCCTGAAGTGTCAGTGCCACACAG
Source organism: Triturus cristatus (assembly GCF_964204655.1). Taxonomy (NCBI): domain Eukaryota; kingdom Metazoa; phylum Chordata; class Amphibia; order Caudata; family Salamandridae; genus Triturus; species Triturus cristatus. Next base: position 1,691,632,397 of record NC_140590.1, read on the forward strand.
TGCGGCAGACATTCCTCCTCCGGACCCTGAGGTGTCACTGCCACACAGTGCTGGAGAAAGGCCAGCACCACCCACACGTGAGGCACATGAGACAGCAGAGGACGAAGATGCGGATGAAACCACCTTACTGGTACGGAGAAAACTGCAGCATTCATCTCCGCCATATGGCCAGTTTCAGCTTGGTTCTGCCCTCTGCAACATCACCTTCCACTGTCCCCCAATACACTCTGTGACACTCACCTTGTACCTCGCAATAGACTGCCATATTCTGTTTGATCGCCAATGACACAGCTAACAGACTGCAGACTGAACTCTTCCTCTTCCTTTGGACTTGTCATTCCCTGAAGGACTCTGGCTGGCCCTCCACGGGCCAACATTGTAAACTGGGCTTTGCATGGCCCTGTTCTGCTCCAGATGCAACACTCCACTGAATGTGCATTAAACATTCCGAATCACACAGATATGTCGTGTCTATGGTCTTTCAAGTGTGGTAGTATGGACAAATGTAGGGTCAGTGAATTCCTCTTACGTCCATGTGGCTCATGTCTTTGGACTTGGGTCACAGGGTGACACATTGCCGAATGTTGTCAGGGTGGCGCCGAAGCAACAACAGCGACACACGCATTTGTTATTTCCTTGTCCAGCCCCATACGGAACAACGCCCAGAACCCCGGGGTCCTTGTTCAAACCCTTACGCTGGACCGGCATACGCCAGGCCAGCCCACTCCGCTTATGCTTACAGAGGGGGACGACAATGCTACATGTCCCAGGTCTTCCCTGTAGGGATCTGCTGCTCACAGGTCTATTTGTCAGCATGCCACGCCACTCCTTCATGGCTGGTGTACACCCACACCACACCCATCCAGCACACGCGTCACAGCACATGTGACCCTGCCAATAAAAAAGGCCGGGCGCACGTGCTCGACCCCATTTCCAACCTCCCTCGGGGTGTATCCGTGTGGTGTGCATGTAGGCATGGGGGCCCAGGGGCCTGCGACATCACATTCCGCAGGCCTGGAGGTGACATGATGGGGTCCGCACCACGATACCCAATCATAGAGGGTCCATGAATTGCGGGGAACAGACTTGGTGGCCCCGTATACACTGCGGCCGGCACAGGCACACCGCCACGGGATGGTGACATTCAGTGCACTGAGGTAGGGGCACCATAAGTGCTGAGCGGGTGTGCAGCCTGCGATGATGCCCCGTCCCGGCGGTCTGGACAGCTCAGGTTTTGTATGTCCTGCTGGATGGCAGTGTAGGCCTGAGCCAGTGGACAGTGGGGGCCTACCGCCATGTGGGGTGGCCTCGCGGGTCACAGAGTTAGTGGCACCTCAAGGGCTGAGCGGGTGTGCAGCCTGCAATGATGCCCTGTGCGCTGGTATGTCCTCTGCCATGGCGAAATCAAGACCCAGCATCAAAAGTGAGACCTGGTGGCCTGTGGAGCGGGCTGCATGCTGTAAAGGGTGCCATGTCCCCGGGCCCCGGGCTTGTGGCTTGCAACGTCACGTGGTGGGCCCTCTTTTCTACACGCCGGTGGTGGAAGGCGAGCAGTAGGTAGTGAGGGGTGGGCATGCACCGCTGGGCGGCGGGAGGGGCTGGGGTGCATCTGCCTGGGTGCGCAGGCGCGGATATGCGAACAACTTCCGGCTAGAAATAACAAAATCTGCTTATGCTGCTACCTGCAGATTCCATATTTTAACTCACCCACATGATATTGGCCTGCAAATTAGGCTTCATGAATTGAAAGTGCCCAATTATAAATTAATTCTAAAAAAAATATCAAACCAAATCCCTAAATAAGTATAAAACTGTTTTAGCTGCAAAAAATCATGCATGGTATGTGATTCATTCACACCAGTCTTTACGCATCCAGCCATACCTTAATGCCCATTTCTCAGCAAAAATAAAAAATAAAAAATTAAAAACAAGAATGGGAAAAAACCCAACTAAGGAGGGTACACTGTCTTGGATTCAGCAGTGGCTTGATACTAATTGTAGACTCTGTGAATGGCCACGTAAATATTTATTGCATATAGTATGCATGTTTTCTAAATTGCTTAAAATATGGCGTAACTTTTTATAACCCCTATTTTTGAAGATTAGAGTCCGATCGGCTCGCCAGGCCCTTCTTCTTTGTTTATCGGGCGCTCCGCTTCCGTTGCTATGCCAATTGATAACGTTTTTTGTTGCTGCTGAAAATTTTTTGGTATTGACTGTTCAAGATGTATCATAATTAAATCCCATGGCTCAAGAGAAATCTTGAATGCATTCTTTTCTGCTTATTTGCACTGTACGACCTCTTGTAGAATTTAGTGTCCATGCTGCTAGGGTAATAATTAGAAATGTAAATAATGAAGTTACCCTGTTTTAGAAATTAGTGATGTATTTTCATAACCTATTTGCACAATGGAACTACTGTCTACTGCATGTTTGCACTTTTATATTTAATGATCCAGCCCTTGGCTGATAGATTCTATAGTTTATTTGGATAATTATTGATAAAGTTAATTGGTTTTATTGCATAAATATGAATGTATTTATAAATTGTCCAGAATATTTGTGTCCCTGTTTTAAAAAGATGCTCACAAACCGTCTTATTATTGGCTTGTATACATGTGTTAATGTTTTTATATATTGTCCCATTACTAAGTTGTTTTGATTGCAATGATTTTTGTTAATCAAGCAATAAAGATCTTATTCACTCACTCACTCCAATCGGTACTTGAGGCACCCGTCACTAAAAAATGTTTTAATAAATGTGGCTGTGGTCCAGTTTGTGTATACTGTCCGCAACTCACCAGCTCCTGACTCTGCCGGGCCACAGAATATTCAGCTACCAAAACATACATTTGGATTTTGTGTGAGTCTCAAAATGGTCCCCTTGGCACCCATGCATGCCCATGGGACTCCCTGCTGTGCATAAGACCAGTGCTACGCAAAAGACCATTATAATTTTTTTATGCATGCATACCATCTGCGTATTGCGACTATTGACTGTGACCGAGATCTACATTTCTGGAGCTTTTGTGTCTTTTTGGCAGCAAAGTGACTGAAAGAAATGCAACAGCCATAAAGAAAAAAGAGACGGAACTGTAATTGTAATTATATGGTAAACAAGCATTGGCAAAGCCAACAGATCTCGTATAGGCAAGACCTATTGGCTTTGTCAATGCTTGTTTTCTTTGTGACCTGGCTGGACGGGAGGGGTAGGCAATGCGGAACGGGGCTGGGTGAGGCTGCAAAATGACAGCCACTGGGAGGAGAGGGTGATGGGCAAACAACAGCAGTGGCAGGGTAGGGGGATGAAGCTAGACTACATTCGGCGAGGGGAGGAAGGGAGCAAGCAAGACCACAAACAGCGGGAGGAGTGTGGGATGGGCATGCAACATGGGGGACAGGGTGGGGGTCAAGCAATACCACGGACAGCAGAAGGAGGGCAGGATGGGCAAGCAACATGAGGGGCAAACAAGACCATAGATGGCAGGAGGAAGTAGTGAGGAAGCAAGCAAGAACACTAACGGTGGGAGGGACAGGGTGGGCAAACAGCACAAGTGACGGGTTGGGGGTCAAATAAGACCGCAGAATTAAAATCATGGACAGCAGGAGGTGGGCAGGAAGGGCAAGCAACACGAGGGATGGGGTAGGGGGTCAAGGAAGACCATGGATGATGGGAAGAGGTATGGAGGAAGCAAGTAACAACACGGACAGTGGGAGTAGGAAAGGAGGGAGCAGGCAATACCATGGACAGTAGAGGAGGGTGGAAACGTGACCGGCAAAGAACTGATGCGTGGGGGTAGGAGGGCAGGAGAGAGCAAGCAAGACCATGGACAGCAGGAGGTGGGTGGGAGGGTGATGGGCAGGCAAGGATGAGGAGCAGGAGAGACAGACTGCACACACATACACTTTTATGGAATGCTACAACTGGACTATAAGTAAAGTACTTCCATACGCACGTGACCAGTAAAAGGACACTGGTTGACAGAAATCAGTACTTGGTGTATGCTCCACTGAAGGCACAAAACATATCGAAAAAGTAAAAACTGGGAGGTGCTGACCAATGAGAAGTAAGGAAATGAGAGTGATGCTAAAACTAACCAACGGCAGGTAATGGGCAGGCTCTCAGCCCTTTTAAGTTTTTGTTAAGGTAATAACAGATGTCTCCAGCAACAGAGCATGTGCAGTCTCAGGCAAGGACCTAAAAACTGTAATAAGATTATTATTATTTATAACAGCTGTGAAAGATAGTGGAGCAGTAGGAGGGCATTGCCTCTATCTTCTGGGCCAGCTAAGGTGCAGATTGGTTGAACAGGGGGTCAACGTCTCAATATTCAAAATGGGGAGACTTCTGTTGTAATCAAAAAATTGTCCGAACTTCTAGCGTAGATTAGTTAAGTTCTTTTATTAAGTTATTACAAGGAGAAACGAGGAAAACCCCACCAGGAGGGTCATCGCCAAATGTTGTAATCAAAAGATTGTCTGAACTTCTAGCGTAGATTAGTTAAGTTCTTTTATTAAGTTGTTACAAGGACAAAACACCACCAGGAGCAGCCACTTTGTCATGGGGATTTCACTTAGAAAGGATTGCGCAATGCAATGCAATGAAAAGCACAGCATCAATGTACTTATTAGTTTAAAGGGTTGAGTGTTCCAAATTAATTTGCACTTCATCGCATGAGCAACCTTAGGTAAATAGGGGCATTTCCCCTGCTGGCTAACACTCTCCTTGTAGCCCCACAATGCCCAGGAGGTGCACCCGCTCACGGAGAGCCAAGACCGAGGTGAAGGTCTCAGGGTTCCAACATGGTGAACAATATCACCTCTGCCTCCTGGACACTCCACTGTCGCCGGCAGAGATTCTGAGGTAACATCTTAGAATACAGGTGTTTCTTGAGGACATAAATGGTACAGAGATGAGTACGGCAAAGCATTAGGGGTCTACCATACAGCAGAAAGTGTGTGAAGCCATCTATGGCAGAGAACGGGGAAAGACTCTGGGTCCTGATTGATTACTAGTCACCTTCTACAACCGCTTCAACAATGATTTACCACCAAGACTACACAGTCTGTTCCCATCTGTCACACTCCGTAATCTGGGGAATAGGTACAGTAGCACCGGGGCACAGGGCTGTGAGGGTCTACTGAATCTCAATTAAAGCTGTATTTTGCTATCAAACTGGAACTAAGGGGCCCATTTTCCTTGTTAATCCGCTGCCCAGAATTTATGTGAAGGTAGTATGTCAGAGGGCATTGTATCGTTCTCGAAATGCGACAAAGATACTCCCCCTTTTAGGACATCCTCACCCCTCATCGATCAGTCCTCATGTAGGATCCCTCATTCGTGCTCCTTCTTCCCCTACCCTTTCCTCAAGTATCCGTCATTCGTCATCATTCATTACTTTCTCTTCATCCAGTTTCCTTCTTCCACCATTCGTCATCCATCCTTCCTCATCTAACTTCAACTATTTCTCATGCATCATTCCTCAGTCTTCATCCATCGTTTTTGAACCATCTTCACTTGTCTGTCATCCATCTTTCCTCATCCTTAATCCCTCAGCATTCATCCACCTTTCCTCTTACATCATTCATCATTCATAATCCCTCATCAGTCATCTATCCTCTTTCACCCATCATCCATCATACTTCAGCCTTCCTCCACCATTCATCATCCATCATTTATGATCCATTATCCCAAATCCAACATCCTTCCAACATCATCACTCAGCCTTTACTCATCATTCCTCATTCAGCATTGATGATCCATCATCTCTTAAACGACATCCATCATCTATTATTCCTCATCACTCCTCTATCCTCTCTTAACTTTCATTCATCCTCTGTCATCCTCATCCCTCATTCACCATCCAACATTCCTCTTACATCTTTGGTAAAAGTCAAACAAGGACTTCCACCCATTTTGGGACATCCATCTGCATTATGACACATCCACCATTCCTCACCCATCATCCCTTAGCTTTCATTCATCATCCTTCATCTGTCATCTCTTATCCCCATCCAGCATCCATTATGTCTCATCCGTTATCCATCATTCCTCTTCCATCAATGGGAGGGCACTGCATCTCACCTCAGATGAGATAAATGCTGACTACTTTTACAGACATCGTCCCTGACTCATCCATCATCCCGCAAAAAAAATCAAAGAGGATATAGTAAGAACCAGAGCTGCCAACTTTGGAACTAGGAAATCGGGTTCTAGTCGCTACTTCAGCTCAACATCCTGTGATTCTGGGCAAATCACGTAATCTCCCCGTGCCTACAAAAAATGAATGTGTCCTCGTGCAATATAACTGGTGCTCATCTAAAGTGCTCCAATACCTTCGGGTCAAGTTTGCGTTATACAAAACTCAGTAGTGGCTGCTGTGTGGTTGGGTGGGGGAAGGGGAGGCAAGGGGGATTAAGTAAAAAGAAAAATTCACTTACCTGCCCAGCGCCGCTTCTCCTCTGTCCTCTTCTGTCGATGCCGGAAGAAGACTCCCCTAGCCAATCACAACACTGCTGACACCAGCATCGTGATTCGTCTGAGCGCCATGGTTTGGAGCTCAGACAGGCAGTGGAAGCCTGGTCATGTTCTCCACCCAGGCTGTGCATTACAGCCCGGTGGAGAACATGCTAAGTGCGCATAACTGTTTGGCCAGCCCAAGACGGCCAGCCAAATCATCATGTAGGCTTAGAAAGTGCTCACCACTCCTCCCCCTGCTCACTGGGCAGCCCTGCCCTGCCCTGCACCTTCAGAGCCTTCTGAAAAATAACATGATAATAACATGGTGTTATTATCATTTTATTTTTCCTGTGGCGCGACGCTCCTCCGCTGATAAAACTGCAACAAAGAAATATCATTTGTTCTAAAATTTTCAATTAAAAATCCTTCCGGGAGGGCTCTCTAAACAGGAAGGAATAGGACGTCATTGCTGCAGGACCATTATTTTCTGACCATATTCAGAATATACCTCACTCTTTGATTGGAAAGCTATCGAAGCCTGCATCTTCCTTGCAGCTCAACCACCCTCACCCCATCCCTCATCACCCAACACCTTCCCCCGAGTCTCTGGACTTGCTGCAACCAGACATGCTGGTAAGAGGTGGGAAATATCGAATGGCTGTTATCACACCTCCACCACAGCAGGGCACAGATGAGCACTCAAAGCTACTGGCTTCCAGCTTCCATCACAAGATCACTCACAGGCAGAAACATTGGGGGATATGTACAAGGAAATGTCAGAGCGCTGAGCTGTGCCAAATTTAGCAGCGACCCGCTCCGACATTTCCAAAAAGCACGGATGACTCGTACAGTACAGCGCACCGCTGTGTTTTGTCTAGCGCTGGTGGTAAAAATAGTTGCCTAACACCAACACAGACACCCTCGCCCCATAGTGCAAGGGTGACTGCGTTCCAGGGCATGATTGTTTGTGTGCAGGAAGGTGTCCCTTCATGCACATAAACAATCAATAATGCCGATTTGTTACTTCTATCTGTGTTGCATTGTGCAGCACACATAGAAGTAGCAAATTGTAATTATTTAATGATTGTTTATGTGCAGGAAGGGACACCTTCCTGCACACAAACAATCATTCATGGCGTTTTAATCTTTCCATGTGTGCTGCATAGAAAAAGCAAAAACAAGGAGAAATATAAGTATTTCTCCTCGTTTCGCCGTTCTAACGCCTGTTCTTGTATGGTGTTAGTTTTTGGCACTGCCTCAGATTTACAGATCCTTTGAAATCTAGGGCAGTGTCAAAGAGCACTGGGTATTGTGGTGGAACACCCACAGCAACACCCATTGCACGCCCCTTTCATGCAGATACCTGCGGGAAAGGGAACCATATTGTCAAAGCGGCATTACACCACAAAAAGTGGATTAACGCCACTTTGTGAATATGGAGCAGGTCACTGTGCCACAGGAACGTTGTTAAAAGTGATGCTCCTGGGGGGGCGTGGCTTGCGCGCCGCGGCGAGATGGCGGTTCGCGCTTGAGCTCCGTGAAGAGCGAGGGCTGACGGAGACTTTGCCGACGCTGAGGAATGCCCCGCTCAGCGCCGAAGATGGAATATTACATGGGAAACTGCCGTGTAGCCTACGAGGGAGTTTTCTAGAGGTGGAAAGTGGCCAGAGTTCACTTTTTGGCATTCTAAGGTTGCGCTTCATGTTTTCACGAGCGGCCGCCATTTTGTTTCTTCTGTGAGGGAGTTCTACTTGCGCTTCTACACGACGACGCTACTGGATTATCCTGTCAGGAGTGGAGGCATACAGGAGCTGGTGACGTTTTTTTTCACCTTTATTGAGTTTATTTTGTTTTTTCCTGCCGCCTATTGCAGTGCTGCCCCTTGTGTGAACTTGTTGAGGTTTTTGCTACCATATTATTCGTCAGACGCACTGCCACTTCCTTATGTGAGGCTTTTTTGCTCTGGGCTTGATTTTGGCTATTTTCGTAGTCGGTGAGGGCCTACTTTCGCCTGCAGCACATGATATTTTTTGTGAGGTGGTTTTTCTGACTGGGTTCGCCTGCCATATTCTCTGCTCGGCGTTTTTTGATGCAAGTACATTATCTCTTCCTGTCCATTTTTCATCTTGCACATTGAGTGTTTTGCAGCCCCTGGCATTTCTTGCTATCACTATAGCCGAGGAGGGGTATTTTGTTCCTATTGAGGTGGCTTGCCCTATGGCTGAGAACATGGCCCCTTCACCGAATGCTAAGGACGTTAAGGAATCTAAAGCATCTCTTAAGAGGTCCAAACAGGTTTCCCCAACACCTGAGCCTGCTTCTAAAGACACTAATTCGACTCTTGAGTCCATCCTGACGCGCCTTAATGAGGTCTATGAAATTGCGCAGTCTACTAAGACTAATACAGATTTATTGCAGGTGGAGGTGTTAGCTATCAGGAATGATTTCAAGGCCCTTTCCCTTCGTGTTTCAGGTACAGAAGCACGGATTAGTGGCGCAGAGGATACCATGCAAAAGCATTCTAGATCTCTCACGCAGATAGAGCGTTCCATGGCAGCATTGAGGAAAGACCTCACTGAACAAGAGGATCGTAATCGTAGATCTAATCTGCGAATTTTTGGTCTTCCAGAGGATGTTGAGAAAGAGGCTTCTTCCATGATTGAGTTTCTTTATCAATGGATTCCATCTACACTACAAATTTCTTTTCATAAAGATTTTGAACTGGAACGGGCACACCGTGTCCCCTCCTTTCGCCCCAAGTCTGCTACGCAACCAAGAGCGATAATTTTTAAACCGCTGCGTCATCAACATACAGAGCAGATTTTGGCTCATATGCGGAAGGTTAGAGCTGTCTCTTGGAATGGTCATCGTATCTCAATTTCTCAAGACTTTGCCAGGGACACGGTGATAAGGAGGAAGGGCTTCCTTAATCTTCGGAAGCGTTTGTCTGAGATGAATATCCCCTTCTCCTTTGCTGGTCCCTCAAAATTCCGCATTACTTTCAAAGGTCGTGTCAGAATTTTCGACGAACCTGCGGATTTGGCCTCGTTTTTGGATAATCAAATGGAGTTGCAGATGGAGCTTCAAACGGGGGCTTCACATGTTCCTGGTTCTTCTGGCACCTGATGCGGCTATACATAATCCATTGTTTTTTTGTCTTTGTCAGATCTATTAGTCTAGCTGCTTTTAGATCTGCGCGGTGGTCTTTTTGTCCATTGGTTTTGACGTATTTCTGTCGCCTCTTGGTGCTCCCCTATTATCGTTATGGTGTTTTGGTCTTTAGTGTTGTTAGTTTTATTGTATAAACCCCTTAATTTTTTTGTCGTAGCATCTCATGTTGGCTTGCCTTCACTCCTGGTCGCGTGTCGTCCTGTTATTCCTTGCCTCCCCAATTTGTTTCTCGACGTATTAGGTCTTGGTCCTTTTACTTTCCCGTTGTTTGTCTTTGGTATGTGCGTCGACTTTTGTGGTGAATTTTGGTTATCCTATCCTTTTGTGGTCGGTCTTTTTGCTTCATGGTTGTTTTCTGTTATCTCGTATTTTTTGGAGTTGGTCATTGTCTTTTTATTTGCGTTATTAACGTGTTGCTGTATGGTTTGTCTAGGTGTTTTAATTATATCTGTTTACTAGGTATTTATTTATGACTATATTTAGAGTTAATATGGGTCATTCATATAGTTGTTAGTTATACCTTCTTTACTGATTTTTTCATTGAATGATTTTAGTACATTGTGTTATTAATTGTCTTTTTTGAGTAGGCTAGTTTTTTTATAGATGCTTTGTAAATTGATAGATCTATGCCTCTCTTGCCTACATGTCCACCTACTTAGGCAAGTATACTTATTTTGCCAGTTTTGGTGTATATGGCTTTATTTACTCATGGCCAGTTGTCTATAAATATGTATATAGATTTTACATATTTATATGTAGTATTAGTTCTCTTATTTAGCTGCCATAGGGATTCACGGACTTCTATATTGACAGGATGTTATATACCGTTTTTAGTATGTTTCACCTATTGTTTCATATTGTATCATATAGTATGCTTTAGATTGTATTTCTTCTTTTCTCTGCATTATGGTCCTCTTTCTCTTGATGGAGTCCGTTTTGGGCTGGTTCTACCTAATAGTAATGTTATCTTTTAGTTCACTTTCCATCAGCTCTTATTGCCTGAACGTGCTTCCTTTTTCTCTCTCTGCTGCTTTTACCGCTCTCTATGATTCATTTTAATTGTTATATATATATTAATTTGGTCAAACATGTTGCCTTTATAGTCGCTCATTTCGCTTATTTTCTAAGTTATAATTGATTCCAGCTCTTAGTTTTTAGATAGTTTTTCTTTTAAAATGTATAATCAACTATGCACTGTTCTGGGGCTTTTTATGCTGTTGTTGCTATTTCTCCTGTTGGCCCCTCGCTCTTTTTCCCATGTCCCCCCTTGTATGAATTTGGTCTTTTTCAGACCTGCCGGATTGGCCCTTCTCTCTCTCTTTTTCTGTTTTCTTTTGCTTTCTTTTTCCTCCTCTTTCCTTTTTTCTTTTCGGATTTCCTCTTTGGTCTCACCCTGTTTTGTGTTGGCTGTTGATGTCGGCTGCTTAGCTCTCCTGGTTGTTGTGCTCCATTTGTCACATAGGGAATATCTTTTTTTCCTGATAATGGTTCTATGTCTGGACTGAATATACTCTCCCTTAATGTTAAAGGGTTAAATCATCCAGTCAAAAGGTCAAAGATTTTGGACTATTGTAAATCTCTTTCTTCGGATCTCGTCCTTTTTCAGGAAACAAAGCTCTCTGCCAAGGAGGCGTTGTTTCTGAAGAAAGTGTGGGTCTCTGATGTTGCTTGTTCGGATGCTTGTGGTAAAAGGAATGGGGTAATTACCTTAGTTTCTAAACACTCTGGGTTATCTATCGTTTCCTCTGAACAGGATACAGAGGGACGCTGGTTACTATCTAAGGTGTCCAATGGTAATGCTGTCTTATTTGTCATGAATATTTATGCCCCCAACAAGGATGACCCGTCCTTTTGGATTGCGATCGCCAAAAAGCTCGAAGATACCCCTCACTCTGGCAATCTTATTGTAGGTGGTGATTTTAACTTGCCAATGGACCTCATCCTGGATAGGCATTCTGCCTTTAACTTTCGTCCCCCTAAAGCCCACAAACAAATGACTAATATGTGCTCTCTTACCCATCTTCAGGATGTTTGGCGTCTTCATAATCCCACTGGTAGGGACTTTTCCTTTTTTTCTTCCCCTCATTCGTCCTTTTCACGCATTGATTATCCTTTGGTTCACTCTTCTCTGGTTCAATTTTCTTCCTCCCCGCTTATTCACCCCATTTTAGTTTCTGATCACGCCGCAGTGACATTTACTCTTACGTCCTTTGTCCCTAGGGCACGAGCTCGTTCGTGGAGACTCAACACAGAAATTTTACATGATGAGTCCTTGGTGCGAGAGTTTTCCAATGACATTGAGACTTTTTTTACTGAGAATGTTGGGTCAGTCAGTTCCCCTGTTGTTCTCTGGGACTCTTTTAAGTGTACTTTCCGGGGTCAGGTCATTAAGTGTATGTCAGGGAGGAATGCAGCCATTAAGAAGGAACTCACGGACTTAGCAGATGAGATCAAACGGCAGGAATCCCTTTTTCGTCACTCTCAGGACAAGACCTGCCTCCAGTCTATTAAGAACTTAAAGTATTCATACAATACTATAGTCACTAAGAGAGCTCATATTGGCCTGCAGGCTCAGAAATCTAAGAGATTGCTGTTAAAAAATCGTGCGGGCAAGATTCTTGCAGCCACTTTAAAGTTCCAGGAATCTTCTTGTAATACCTTCCAAATTTCTTCTATTACGGACCAGTCTGGTATGAAAAAATTTCAAACTGCAGAAATCCTTGAGGTTTTCCGTGATTTCTATAATAATTTATATACCCCTTCGGCCCAAGCTTCTTTTGAACAATGTCAGGAGTTCTTGAAGTCGGTTCCTTTGAAAGTCGTTTCGGAGGAAGATAATCAATCATTAAATGGCCCGATTACTTCTGATGAAATCATTTCCGCGATTAAAGCTACTCGGTCTGGTAAAGCTCCTGGTCCTGATGGCTATCCTATTGCGTTTTATAAAACCTTTATTCCTGTGCTTGTCCCGAAACTCCAATCCGTTTTTGATGCTTTTATTAAGGATGGTTCTGTGTCTGGTTCCGCGGCTGATGCTACTATTGTAGTTATCCCCAAAGAAGGGAAGGATCACGCAGATCCCAAAAATTTCCGTCCCATTTCCCTTCTTAACATGGAAGCCAAGATCTTTGCTAAAATTTTAGCTAAACGCTTAGAGTCCTTTATTCCTCAATTGGTTCATCCCTCCCAAACAGGTTTCGTAAAAGGACGACTTGCACGGGATAATATTCGTACTTTTTGTCATATTCTTGGTGCCGCTAAGCGATCTAATCTTCCGGCGGCTGCCTTGGCCCTTGACGCTGAAAAGGCCTTTGATAAGGTATCTTGGCCTTTTCTAAGAGCTGTTCTATGTGCACATAATCTTGGGGATTCCTTTATTCGTATTGTTATGTCTCTTTATTCCCGACCTAGGGCTAATATACGGGTGAATGGAGCTACGTCTTCTTTTTTTAACCTTTGTCAGGGCACTAGACAAGGGTGTCCTTTGTCCCCTCTCTTATTTTTGTTGTCCATTGATCCTCTCCTTAGAATGATTGACTCGCATCCAGATATTAAGGGTTTCTCTTTTGGGTCTCATCAGTTAAAAACTGCTGCATATGCAGATGATGTTCTCATTTTTTCTGATGATATTGAACTGGCCATCCCTGCTATTTCGGATACGATTGCTCGTTTTTCAAAAGTTTCAGGTTATACTCTGAACAAGGATAAGACGGAGATGTTTCCTTTAAATGCTTACTGCTTCTCCTCTCATATGGGTTCGGTTGGCTTTAAATGGCAATCTAAACAGCTAAAATATCTGGGCATCTTCTTTTGTTCCACCCTATATGCTACGGCTACTTATAACGAAGCCCAAACTATTCTTAAGGTGAGACGTCTCTTAGAAAATTGGTCTCCGAAACATATTTCTTGGTGGGGCCGTATGCAGACTCTTAAAATTATGATCACTCCTATTATTAATTTTGTTTCCTCTATGCTTCCAGTAAGGCTTTCTGATTCCTTCTTTCATGAACTTGATTTGCTTACTTCTAAATTTTTATGGAATGATAGAAGGGCTAGGATGGCTTATAAATTTTTACGGAAATCTTATGATATGGGAGGCTGTAATTTTCCTGATTGGGGGAAGTATCAAACTGCTTTTCTTGCGTCCCAGGGTGCCCTTTGGTTTTCTTCTCCAGCTATTCATGTTCCAGCATGGTTGACAATAGAACAGGAATTGGCCTCTCCACTGCCGACTGCATCTTTTTTAACTACAAACACCCTTTCTATTCCATTCTCTCGCTCTATTATTTTAGACACTATTGCTGCGGTTCGTAAGGTGGATAAGAGAGTAGCGATTCCATTACATAAAACTAGGTGGTCGCCTATTTGGCGTAATTCTAAAATCAAAATTAATATTGACTCTGAGTTGATGTCTTACTGGGCTGGGAAAGGTGTCTCACTTGTTAAGCATCTCTATGATTCCAGCAATGATCCTTCCCCTTTCTCATCCCTTGCTCAACAATTCTCTCTATCTAATTTGGATTTTTATACTTTTCTTAAGATTAAGGTTGCACTTGCTAAAGTCCACCTTCATCCTTCTTCCCCTATGATTACGCTCTTTCAGCTTTGGATCAGATCTGGTCATGTTGCGTCGCGGATTTACAAATTTTTATCGTCCTCTACACTCCCTTCTCAAACTGTCACACAACAAAAATGGATACATCATTTTGATCATAGTGTTACTGCTCATATCTCTTCTGATACCTGGCAAGATATTGGTAAATTGTCTCTTCGTAACAAAATTGCCCCTTCTCTAATACAGTCTAAATTTTTCTCTATTAATCTTCTTCATTGGACTCCCATTCGTCTATATTCACTCAATCTCAAAGAAGACAACTTGTGCTGGAGCTGTGGGCTTCTACCAGGCGATTTTCAACATATGTTCCTTGATTGTTCCCTTCTCCACCCCTTCTGGGATTTAGTTCACAAACACCTCATGCTCATCTTTAACATCAAATTCCACCTGTCTTTTCCATTAGTTCTTTTGGGTCCGTTGGCGGCCCCAGTCCCTTTGCCCTTAGATCCCATGGAGTTACAGTTGTTGGACCTCTTGTTAACTATTGCAGTCAAAGTAATTCTCATGGAGTGGAAATCTTTTTCGTCCGTCTCTTACCATACGTGGTGGGCTTGGGTTTCCTTTCTACGAAGTGCTCATACGTCAGTGGACCATGCTCATCTCTCTCCTTCTATTTCCTCTGGTGTTTGGAAAGCCTTAGACTCGTACATGGAGTTGGCATCTGAAGGGTTGGTGGAGCAATATCCCTTAGATTTGTCTGGTTAGTGTTTTCCTGTGTGTTGGGTGATTCCTCTGGAAATCCTCTCCTCTTTCTTTTCTTCTCTCTGTCTCTCTTTTTCTTTCCTCCTCTCTTTCTTACTCTTTCCGTCTTTTCTTTTTTCCTTTCTTCTCTTTCCTCTTCCCCCTAATTTGCCATCTGTGGGTGATACTTTTGATATATATCTTTGCCAGTTATCATTTTGGGTCTTCCCTTCTTAAGTAATTTATTTATCGGATGTCTGTAAATTAATGTATGACAATGATTTGCTCTCCTATTTATTAATTCTACATTAATGTATCTATTACCTTATTGTCCGATATCAATTGTATCACTTTGGCTTGTATCTTATGCTTCATATTTGCGCTTTTAAAATAATAAAATTCTTTTGAAATCAAAAAAAAAAAAACACATAAAAGTGATGCTCCTGTGGCACAATGCCCTTGTAAATATGCCCCATTATTTATCAAACTCTCCAAGAAGACACAGCAGGGCATATTTACAAGCCCCTATCGCCACAGGAATGTAACTTTTTGTGACGTTCCTGTGGCGATATAGGCTTCACCTAAATTTAGCGCCAGCGCGGGGAGAAATGCAGGGCTGCACCATATTCTTGTAAATACGGTGCAGCCCTGCATTTCAGAAGTGGCAGAGCGCAGTGTTAAGCCAACAAGGCTAATGCCACGCTCCGTTACTTCTTTTGTAAATATGCTCCAGCATTTTCCATTAAACGATGAACCAATATGTGCGGGATATGAGAATATAAGCATTTTAGTAGTGCTTCTGGTTGCGGTAGAAGTCCGAGACCATTGATGGAATTTAAAAAATATGATTAAAAATCAGATTTAAACAAAAACTGAGAAATAAGAAAAAAGATACAAAGTCCTATCGTTAGCTAGGAATATACTGTCAGAGTCTAAAGAATGCCTCTGATATAAACGTGTATGCATGGAGGTGTTTACCCCTCCAAAATAGGTTAAGGGTTGAATTGCCCCCCTCGGTAAATGACCGTGTGTATTTCAAGTGTCCCTAATTTGTATCCCGGGGTAAACTAATGTGATGAGGGGCTAGTGGTTTGCCTTTCATCCTTCTGGGTTGGATAACAGGAAAACCAATAGTAATTGTTATTAGAAGGAAAGGGGGTCTGCGAACTAAGGGTCTTATTTACAAGCCCATTACGCCACCGGTGCATCACTTTCATTGACACACCGGCAGGGCAATGGGTTTCTCCATATTTACAAGGCCATGTAATGTCACCCTGCTTGATTTTTCATGGCCTTGTAAATATGTTTCCCTATCCCGCATAGCTCTGCGTGAAAGGGGCCTTTCATGGATGATGTCGTGGGTGGCACATTTCCAGATTTACATCATTTAGTAAACTTGGGAATACATCAGAAGAGGCACAATGAGGAGAAATACTTTCATTTATCCTTGTTTTTTCCTCTTTTTATGCGCTGCAGCATGCCTAGAAAGAGGACAAAATGAGGAGAGATGATTGTTTTGTGCAGGAAGGGACACCTTTCAAATAATCATCCCCTCAACACAGGCACCCTTGCAAAATACTGCAAGGGTGTCTGTGCTGGAGAACGGCTGCTGTTTGTGCGCCGGAGCAGGGAAGAAGGACAGGAAGATATGGTGCATTCATGCCCGTTTTTTTTGATGCAGTGTAGCAGAAAGGCTTGCTGCTCTGCCGTGCCTCAAAATATTGTAAATGAGGTCCTGAGGTGGACGGCGTAGAGGGACGAATTGGCGAAAGAAGTTTGACCTGTGCTGGCCTGTGCAGAGGCTGCTCGTGTAAAGACAGCATCTTGTCTGTGCCGGGAAAGGGTGGGGTCATCACAATGGGAGGCAGACAGAGCTATTCGCCCAGGGCCCGCTCTTTATAGGGCCCCTTGCTGCCATGCCTGAACCTATTTATCTCAAAAGCTGGCTTACCTTGCATTTGATATATTCCCAATATTGCAGATAACCTTAGCCACCAATAGGTGTCGCCATAAAACCAAAGAAAGCCCCCCACATCACTTAATTACGCGCGAGTTCCACACATCCTCCTGGCGAGGCTGAGTAGGGGTGTGTGTAGGCAGAGGGGGGCGTTTGCTGGGTGAGGGATTCTTGGGGAGAGGAGTGCTCCTGAAAGAATAATGTGGCCATATTACCTCTGCCTCTTTTTCATCCCATGGACCCATTCTACACCTAACCAGTCCATAGATCCAGTAGTTCTTCCACACGTCGACCACTACCCTCCCACTGCTTCTTTGTTTTATGGCACTTCACCTGGTTATTTGCAAAATAAAAAAGAGCATCAATTTGTTTCAGACTTGGCGAGTTCCATCACTGATCTCTTAAAGCTGATAATGCATCATATTTCTATTAATATACCATTCCTCCTCCCACCTCTAGAATCTAAACATGTTCCAGGCCATTTGTTGTAATCTGGTGCCCTCTAGTGGCCAATTTTGGTAATGCTACAAGGTCTGTATTTCTTGGCATTTTTATGCAAAGAATTAATTGCAAAGCTGTGTGCCTGATATAAAGCAGACGAGAGAAAGAGATACCTATCTAGTTCCTGAAATGCACAATGTTAAATAAGAAAAGCTGAGATCAATCCTGGCTTCCCCCACATGACCAAATTATGTGATTCTAGGCACATTTTTATTTCGCTGAGCCTTCTTTTCGTTCATTATAACATATATGAGCACCTCAAGTACATTGGTTTAGAATATGCTCTGCATAAAAACCTCTTGTTAGATTTATTAAACTATAATGTTGCTCTTGTTTTTGATTTAATAGACTATAATGTTGGTCTGACGTTAATAAAAGTCTAGGCCACATATATGGTACATATGACAGCTGTCTAGCTTCTTAGATCACTAATGGCATTCTCATCAGGGAGGGCGCAGGAATGTTTCTAAGTTCATGTTTAAAAACTGTCACTTTTAATGCATATCTGACATACGAAGTGGAAGTGCTGCTGCATGTTAAAGAAGTACACTTTTTATGTCTCACCTAACAGGCAGCGCAAACTGGCTCGTTGCGCAATAACTATTATAGGCTTACCAAGAACTTACAGGGACTTACAGGCCACCCATTGCTTACCATCCTTTGTCTTTATTCTCACTTTCACTGCTTGCTTCTTATTTAATGTCTTTCCTTGTCCCATTTTGTATTTGTTCCTCTCCTAGATCACAGCCTGAATATTTTCACTGCTCACTTTTAGGAAGCTTTTTTTATTCTTGATTAGGCACTTCATGAGAGTGAATGTGTTTTCCAGCTCTCTCCATTGTGTGCACCCCTGACTAATGACTGCCCCGGCGCTACATGTTGCTCTCTCACGTGTGTGCTGCTCACTCCCTTTCGCTTGTGTACTCCTTCCTCATGTACCATGCTCTGTGTTGTTCTCTCACAAGTATGCTGCTACCTTTCCCTACCTTGTCATTTGAGATGTCATCAGTGATGTCATCAGTGATGTCACTGACCATGTCATCATGATGTAATATGTGAGATCATAAGCAGTGCAGTGCTGGCGTGAGTTATAGTTAGCCCAGCTAACTATAACTGCTGAATTTCTCTGGTTATGTACGAGCGAAACCTGAGCCTAATTAGAACGTCTCTGTAACCTTTGTTTTTTTCAGCAAATTTCTAAGGTTTTTTTCAAATCAATTTTCTAACTATAACGTCCCTATAACCTTTGTTTTTTTCAGTGAATTCCTAAGGTTTTTTAAATGCTAATGTCCCTGTAAACTTTGGCTTTTTCAGCAAATTTCTATGGTTTATTAACTAGTAGTTGCGTTTGCAGAGTGGTGGATAAAGGGGGCTGGGCCTCTGACCAACTCTCAGGAATCCTGCTGTGTAGGACTTACAAGAGGTACCAGGAGGGCTTCCTGGCCCCCAAGGTCACTCTGGAGTAAAATGGACTTGAGCCCCCAACAAGTAGTGCACCACGAGCCTTGTTTGCAGAGTGGTGGAGAAAGGGTGTGTGGCCTCCGAAGACCTCTTAGCAATCTCACTGTGTGGGACTAATTGGAGATAACAGGAGGGGTAGGTACCCCTCCTTTTACCTCCTCTAAGTCCCACACAGCAGGATTACTGAGACCTGGTAGAATGCCACGCCCCCTTTCTCCAACACTCTGCAACCGCGCCTCTTGGCACACTATTAGTAGGGGGGTGAACTCCCCTTGGCTATTGAGTGTCCCTGGGGGCAAACTACCCCTCCTGTTACCTCCTGCAAGTCCCACACAGTGGGTTTGGTGAGAGGTTTGCGGTGGCCATGCCCCCTTTCTCCACCACTCTGCAAATGTGCCTCATAGCGCACTACTAGTTGGGAGATGAAGTCCCCTTGGCTCTTTAGGGTCCTTGGGGGCCAGCCAGCCCTCCTGTTACCTCCAATAAGACCCACACAGCTGGATTGCTGAGAGGTAGTCAGAGGCCGCGCACCCTTACTCCACCACTCTGCAAATGCACCTCCTGGCGCGCTGCTACTCGGGTGAAGAAGTCCACTTTAGTCCTGGGGCCCTCAGGAGGTAACGGTACCTCATCCCCTCACCAGCAGTGTGCCGAGACGCACGTTTGCAGAGTGCTGGAGTGGCAAGTTGCTCACTTTTTCATTTTATTTTTTATTTTTTAGGAAGGGGGGCCATGTGGTCCCCCTTCCCTGGACCATTTTGGGCCTCGGAGACCCCATCCCTTGGGGCCTAAATCTTTAAAAAATAAAATTATACAATTATATAATTAAAGGGAGGGGGCCAAGCAGCCTCCCTCCTGGGCCATTTTCAGCCCTTGGGACGCCATGCCCCGGGATCTGCCCTTTTAAAAAAATAAAAACCCATAAAAAAGGTAGGGGTGCATCCCCTTCTCGGGCCATTTTCGGCCCCAGGGACCCCATCCCCCAGGACCTGCCCCTTTTTTTACCATTGTTTTTTAAAAAGCAATGGAAGGGGCCGTGCAGCTCCCCTCTCGGGCAGATTTCGACCTTGGGGACCGGACCGCAGGTGGAGCCTGAAGGCCCCCGGGGTCTCTGCCGGCTGCCTGCCTGCCAGCATTGCTTTGAAGCACCAGGGAGATACTAACATGCAGCTCCCTGGATCTCAAAGCAATTTGTCTGTTTCCCTGCTCACTTGACAGCAGGCAGGGTAACAGACATGCTCAGCTTTCAGGAAGCAGAGCACTGTATCCTATGGCTTGGCGGGAGTGGTGCCGTAGCAAACTGCAATGTTCCAGGGAGGGTACCCCGGTACATTGCTGGAGCCGGCTCTGGGGGGCCAAAAATGCTGCTCCCTGGATTTGGGAGCAGTCATTTCATCTGTTTTCCTGCCTTCTTGACAGCGGGCAAGGAAACAGATGAAAAGTCTGCTCTCAGCCGGCGGGAGCAGTCTTCTTGCTCCTGCCTGCTAAGAGTGGACTTACTGTTTGCTCTCACTTGGTGGGAGCTGTCAAAGCTCCAGACAAGGGAGAGCAAACAGCTATGTCCCAGGGGTGGTCACACCCGGGACATAGGGAGCCGGACCTGGTGGGGTGGTGGTGCCCAGGGACATAGCTGTTTTCATCTGTTTTCCTGCCCGCTTTCAAGAAGGCAGGAAAACAGATTAAATGATTGCAGGGAGGTCAGGGTATTCCTACCCTGCCCCCTTCTCTTTTTTTAACGTTTTTGTTTAGAAGTCGGCCAAGTCCTAAACAGGGGTGAAACCCCGAAACCGGTCCTAGGATGCTTGTTTCCAGTCCAGGGAGGACCTGGCCTGGCAGTTCGGGCTGGACTGTTCCCATGGGGCACAGGGTCAAGACTGATTTGCATATGGCTGGGTCCAAACTGGAATGGCATGGTGAGCAAAAAAACGATGGATTTAGGCCCAGATCTCTGTACTGGGGTGAATGAATGACATTGTTCTGTATTCTGTCCATCAACAGTTCTTTTTGCAAGTATAGTGCAGCACCCACTCTGCCTTCCACTAAAGTGGCAAAGTAAGTGTGAGAAGTTGGCCTGGCATATGCTGTCTCCTAGTTATAGGGGACACCTTGCACCAGTCCAATTCGAATCTTATTGATGATAGGTTTAAGACAACCTTTAAAGAAAGCTATCCTAGTGGTAGCTGTGGAGAGCAGCCTTCAGGCTAAGTCTTGAAGGAGTGTTAAGCTTATTGTTTTACCATAGATAACCTCTTGAATGACCAAATGAAAGAGTAGTCCACACAGGTATATATATAAAATATATGTATTTATTCTAAACAGAATCCCACAATTCTCTTTATGAGGCTGAGGCAAAGTTACAATTCAAACAAGCATTGATAGATACAATAAAATAGCACTGGAATCATAGGGCCCCAGGGGGGGACCAAACCATATATTAAAAAAGTGGTATAAGAACCACGACAATTCTACAGACAATGCCTAGGGCATTTAGGATCGCTGGCCCCTTAAGAATCCACCCCAGGTTATGAGGAAGGGGACCCACGGGAGGCGCGTGCAGTGGAAATAGCTGCTATCGGGATCTCAATTAAAGCCTATGGAGAATGTCGCGGTTTGATTTAAACAGATTAAAGTCACTTCTAGCATGAGTACAAAGTTAAAACTTTAGAGTTAAGCTTTTGAAGAGCCCACTACCACGAGAGTACCGAGGTACCACTGTTACCTGCCCCAGGGAAGCCGGGTGCATAGGTCGATTTCAATGTCGGGTTGCGGGCTGATTTTAAATGGGAAAATGTTCAAAAGTGCTGCTAGCCAAAAGCGTTGATGATGCCGTGAAGATTGAAGTTGTAGATCTTGTAGAGAAGAACCTGAAAGCAGAGGGGACAGAGTCTGGGTCACGGCACAGTGACCAGGGAGCTCAAAGCAAAGAGCCCTTCAATGTTGGGTGCTTCAAGTGGAAAGAGGTGTAGCTTGGATCTGCAGCCACGGGATCCGGGAGGCTTCAAGGAAGGCCAGCTTCGGGAGGGCAACTGTCCCACATCGGATGAGGGTCGCTGCAGTGTTAGTGTCCGGATTGGATCCACTAAGCTTTGGCAACCGCAACCCACACAAGATAAACAAATCAGCTACTGGTGCAGACCCACAAGGTCTGTGAGAGGTCTCCTTTGGAGAGACTGTAGAGCAGGCCTGGAGCAACCAGAGGAACTCTTAGATGTTGAGATTGTCCTCCGCTCGGGCCCACAAGTTGAGAGACAAGGGACCACGGAAGGCAGCAAAATGGAGTGCGTAAAAGGGAGCCCACGGGCCACCGGAGGGGGCTAGGGCACTGATCTTTGGCACAAATGCTGCGTGGTGGTTGGCTCAATAATGGACCAAAGCACAACTTCCCCACTGGTCAGGGTTGTGTGCTATGCAAGAGGTGGCCGGTGTCCTGGGGTATTGGGAATCTCGGCACCCACGCGGTCCATGGTGCTCAGGTTTGCTGTGCACACTCACTGGCCTCTGGGATGCTTAGGAAACCCACCTCAAGGGTTCTGGAAGTCAATGAAGTTCATGAGAGCAGCGAAGTTCCAACTGGGTCACTTGCAGTATTTCAGGTGCCTGCCAAGCAGGGGGATAACTCCTTTATCCCAAGGGAGATTTCTTCAGTCAGCTGGGCAGCAGCTTGTCGAAGGTCAAGTCTGTAAAGTCCAAGATTAATCTGAGGCTCTGGGGCCACGTTATTCACCTTTATCCCCAAGATTAGGGGAGTGTCCAGAGTAGTGTCCACCAATGTGAGGTGAGGCGGGAAAGGGTGGCTACACCCTCTCCCCTTTGTGTGTTTCCCGCCTGGGCGATGGGCAGGATGCCCCTGAACTGGTTCCAGGCGGTGGTTGCAGAATGTAGGCGCTGTAGCTGCTTACGTGCAAATCTGAAAGGCATCTTTGGTGCACCCACCCTGTTCCAATCCACATATCCTGTCTGGGGAGATGCTAGCAGCTCCCTGCCACAGGAGCCCTATTGTCCAGCTGGCGAGGCTGGGGTTTCCCCCAGCAACAGCCAGCCTGAGTCGTGTGTGTGGCGGGTAGTAGCCATTTTGTACTACATGTGCACTTTTAAATTGGTGTCCGAATTCTGCCGCTTTTCCCATATCGCCTCTCTAGCAGGGGGGAATCATGCCCTCATGCCCATGGCTGGACTGGGGGTAGGATTCCTACATGTTTGACACCAAACACGATATGGTTCTGTGTAGCCATTCTCAAGTTATCACGCTATCGCAATAGACGTATAATGCGGTCAAGAGTATATGGTATGGCTACACTACAAACAACCCAGCAATGATTTTACGAGGGTTGCAGAGAGGCCCTACTCAGGTAGGGGTCCCCCCTCACACATACCTCAGCACCCTGTCCTGTAGGATTAGCAAGGCCTGCTCTAGGGGTGACCAATGAGAGTACATGTGTTGTAATGGGGTGGGATATAGGGTACCTATATCCCTGTAAGGGGTGCTAGCCCCACCTTACCAAGACTACAGTAGTGGTCTGGTGGTGTCAGTTTGTATGGCTGTCCCAGGGTGGCACAATAAGTGCTGCAGCCCTGGTAGGCCTACTGAGGGACCCATGCCCTGGGTACCTAGGGTACCATCTACAAGGGACTGTCAGGGCATCCTCAGCATCCAATTGGTTTGTACCTAGGGTACTCACATCAGTTTTAAGGAGAAAGCAGATAGGCTGGGGTCCTGGATAGCCAGACTAGTCAAAAACCACTCGAATACCAGGCAAAAAGTTGGGGGCAACCATTAGTCAGATTCCACCTTCCTACAGTAAGCATGACTACAAATGTACAACGAGCAGCCTGGCTGTGCAGGTTTAACTGAGACCGGCCTACTCCTTCCTTTTAAAAATGTATGTCAGCCCTAAGTAGTGTTATTGCCCATAAGGCATGGTCTTTAAAAGTAGGACATGTAAACGTTTAATGTTAAACATGTGAAGAAACCCTAAAAGCTATTTCCACAGAAGCACGGTTAGCTGTTCCATACCAAAGCACTGGGGCATAATAAGATTTATAAATATTATCTCTGCCTAGGAAACACCTACACATTTGACTTTTGGACTTTTTGAAATATTATTACAATACCAATTCACTGATGAAGTCGGATTTGTATTAAATGCTTTTGAAAAATTACTTTTTAAAGGTTACATTTGCCGTGCCAGAAGTACCTGGAAACAAAATCTGCATTTTGTTGAGGATGGGGGTGGATGTAATGAATCTGTGCTGTCATATTAGATGGCCATTATATTGTGATATTTTCCTCTTTTAGATTATCTTTGCCAAAGGTTTTGCTCATATGTCATTTTACTTTGCATGGATAAATGTAAACAACCTTTCAATCTTATTAGTGTGTTAATAGTAGTTAAAGCCTTCTATAGAATTTAATAACTTCTATTAATTGGCCATTGTACCAACTAAAAAGGAAAGGTGAATACAGAGGGAAAGACAATGCCCAGCCCCTAAAATCGAACAACATGTGACCAATAAGACACTTAGGGGCATATTTATGAGAACTTAGAGTTGCTCTTGCACCATGCAATGTGATGCATGAGCGACACAAATAACAAATTAGGTTTATGAAGTCACGCAAGGCCATCTTGCATGGCCCTGCATGGCTGTGGGCAGGGTGCAGTGTATGCTAAAGGTAGGACATGCCCTCGTGTGTGTGGCATGTCCTGATAGGGAATTACGGCCAATTTCGTTTTTCGCTATTGCAAGGCTACCTGTTCCCCATAGGAAAGAATGAGGAGTTTGTTTATAACATCTTATAAACATAACTGGCCCGGGGAATTAGGTAGAAAAATAAATTTTAGTATGCCTGAACTCAGAATCTAAAGATGAATTTTTTAGTGAATGTGATTTTTACATTCTGTGTTTAAAAATACCACTTTTAGAAAGTAGGTATTTTCTTGCTCAGTCATCCCGCGTGCCTCTGCTGGAATGTGGATTGCCTGTCTGGGTTTTGGATGACAGAATGATGGGGAGCAGGAGTGGCCCCAGATAGTCTAGGTGCGTCAGAAAAGGGCTGAATAGACCTGGGCTGCAATTGGGGAAGAGGGAGGAGATTTCCTTGCACTTCAAAGGGCCTGGTCTGCCTCTGACCATGCCGTCTCCACCTCCTCCCAGGAAGTCACACCAGAGAAGGCAGAACTGGTTCTGGCTGAGCACAGACACACTCTGCCTAAGAGATCAAAGGATTTGGGGATATAAATACTGAGGCTCAGACCCCCAAACTTTAGAACTCTTTTCGACCAAGAAGACTGCCAAGAAGAAGAGCTGGAGAAGCTGTGAGGAGGGACAACCACTTTGCTGTGTGCTTTGCTGTGTTGGCCTGCAGTGGCTACTTCTGTTTTGCACTGCCCAAAGGACTGGACTGAACTTTCTGCAATCCTCTTTTGTGAGTTTCTCCAAGGGCTGGAGGTAGAGCTTGCCCCCTGTTCAAGAAGTCTCAGGAACAGCAAAGACTTCAAGTTCTTCTGCCCTCAGCACTGGCGACTGTGTGTTTTGTGCTGCAAAAAGCAACCCGACGCCGTCTACGACGCCACTGCCGACATCGTGTCCTGAAGGCACTGCACAGGGCCCCGCCGCAACGCCGTACCGCACCCTGGTCTCACAGACGACGCCTGCTGATGCCGCCGCCGTACCGCTGCTCACACTGTAACCTGTGGGCACCGCACTCTGCACAGCCTCGCTTCACGATGATGCCTTGGTATCCCCGCTGCCGCCGCTCCATGCCGAAATCTACGCTGCTGCTTGCACCGTGGTTCGAGGACATCACTCGTAAAGTTACACGACGCACCGCCCTCTTCCTGCACCACAGCCTTGGCCTACTGACGCCGGCACCATCGACTCCAGACAACCACGCTTAAGCAACTACGATGCCGCTGCTTGCACCGCGACCTGCCAGCACCGCGACGAGCACCACATTCACTTTGCAACGCGCCCCTGGTCTTACCGACGACGCCATCTGACGCTGCCACCGAGCTGCTGCTCGCACCGCGACCTGAGGGCACTGCACGCCGCACTGCTCCACTTTGCACTGCAGCACCCGACGCCTGTCGACATCAGTGCTCCTGACTTCAACCGAGAGGAGTTCGATCTGCAACGCGTGTGACTTCGAAGGCCCCGACGACTCCTGCACCGACCTCCGGAACCGATGCCTGTGGACACCATGCTTTCGGAAGCTCTACGAGAGGTCGCTGACGCCCTGTATTTCTAAAAGGTACTGTTTGCTGGTCTTCCTGACACCTTAGCTGGTCTTGTCTTAAGTATATAAAAATATAGGATATTTTTCTAAACTGGTGTGGTGTCCTTTTGTAGTGCTTACACTGTATTACTGTTGGTTAGGTGCAAATGCTTTACACACTGCCTCTAAGATAAGCCTGACTGCTCGTGCCAAGCTACCAAGGGGGATAGCTGGGGTTATTTTAGGAGTGTAACTCCCTTATCCTGACTAGAGTGGTGGTTTTTGCTCGGCTTTGGCACATGCCCTAGCCTACCAAAAATCCCATTTCTAACACATACATTCCCAGATGTATGAGAGCAGGTAAACCTGGTAATACACCAAAAAGATACGCCTCCCTAGGAAAGGCGTAATGAGTAGAAATACCTTCATTTCTCTTTGTTTTTTTTCCTTTTTCTATGTGCGCTGCATTCTGCAGCACATACAGAAAGACAAAAAAGCCTGTCAGGGTTGTTTCTGTGCAGGAAGGTGCCCAATTTCTGCACAAAAACAATCTGCATGCAACGCAGGGTCCAGTGCACTATGGTGCAAGGCTGCCTGCATTGGCGCTAGGAAGCCCATTGTGTGCCGGCTCAGGAGAAAGGACAGGAATGCACAATTTTGCCTTAAATACGACAAATTCCTGCCCTTTCCCAGTGATGCAGCACAGCGCACAAAGGTGACTTGCTGTGCTGTGCCACCGTTTCATAAATATGGCCCTTAATAACCATTTCCCTTATTCTCCCGTCACAGGAAAATAGACCAACTGTCCTCTTCTGACCCCTGTCCCTGCTATAAAGTCATATTGAACTCAGAATACAGATGTAGAGTATTCAGCATGATTATTTTAAGTGTTCTGATTGGCCGAGCCAATCTCGACATGTCATACAGGCTGCTAATTGTAATCATTTGACTTTCTATACCTTAATACCTAATGTATTTGCACTTATTTGGCAAATAAAGTAAAAGAAATGCAACACAAATAAAATGTTTGGAGCTTCAATAGTCTGATGTAGGTTTCAGCAAAAGGCAATGCTTGGCACACCGAAGTGGCTGACTCATTGGTTGCAAAACTGATCACAATGGCAATAAATCATCTTCAGAGTCGATGGCACTGGATGTTCTCATTGAGCGGTCTGCAGGGGGTGTGCCCTTAACAAAGAAATATGCTGATTCAGGGTTCTGACTGGAGGCAGTGGACATAATGTGCAAACAGCCACAAGCGCTTATTTTCCATGGGAACCACATTTCGCGTTACGCCTATTGCGTAAGATCTCCAAGTGTTATCTTGGCTCTGCCTTTTTTAACCACTTCTTTTCCATCCTGAGTTGCACTGAATAGAGACAATTTTTGAGGGATTATAGAAATCCTTCATGAAGAAAAGACTGTGAAGTTTGGGGAATGTGCAGGAGAATGTTTTGAAAGAGTTTCAGAAAAGCAATACAGACTCCTGTGCGACAATCAAAAATCCTGTTAGATCTATCCCATGTTGCTTAATATTGAGACGAAGCATCCCTCTGTTAGTGAGCTGCATTCATTAAAAAAACTTTAGAGGCACTCGTGCAGAGAATAAGAAACGTTGGAGAGATTTCTAGAATGATTTGGAAACATCAAACGTTTATAGACAATCTTTGAGCATAAAGGAGTCTCCGAGAACATTAGAGACAATTGTCGGGTGGAGTGACACACCATGATCTTTGGAGACAACTATTGGTTGGACAGGATGCTCCAAGAACTGGTGGTAATAACTCAGAAGGTAGGAAAGCCAAAGACCTTTAGAGATAATCATCAGGATGACAATATAATCTAAGAACTTTGAAGTCAATCGTTAGGTGGAATGCACACTCCAGTATGTTTAGAGACAAAGCATCAGGTCAAAAGGGATTTCCCACAATTTGGAGCCATCATCGTGTGGATTGGATATTCCAAAAACTTTGAATTGTTGAGTGGACACAGTACTCCAAGAACTTCAGAGACCATTATTTCATGGCTGGGATATGCCAAGAACTTTAGAGGAAATTGTCAAATGTCTAACTATCTCCAAGACTTTGGAGACCATCGTTGAGTGGACACAATCCTCATTGAGAGGATAGAAGACCCCAAAAGGTTTAGTGGCCTTCATCTGTAAGTTTCAGTCATTATAGGATGTTCTTGAGGGGACAGGCTTACATTTGGAGCCGAAAAGCAACTGTATGGTTGTTTTTTAGGTCAGGATATCACAAGAGGGACTCAAATCAGGGAAGTAGATTTTATTTGAAAAGGCGCCATTATGCTGTTAGCAGGTAACCCCGCACCGGGCAGACAGGGTGCACAGACTAAAATGGACTGTTAGGTCAGGAAAGAGCGCCAGGTTCCAGCAAAGGCTTCTTCTGTTAGGCTGACTGTCACCCCTCCTGCTGATTACACAGAAAAAAAGGAAAAAGACAAATTATAATAAAATTACTTTATTACCATTTTATCATTCCTTTGCCAGCCTGAGCTGGTTGTGAGGGTGGGGTCATGGCTGCTGACTTGCAGCATGGGAGAAGGAGTGGTGCACAAGTTTAAAGAGTGCATGTTACTTTGACCGTCTGTCTTGCGACAGCCAGCCTGACGTGCAGACTTTTAACCTCTCCAACCGAGGTGTCTTAAACAGCTGGGCAGAAAGCAAGCACAGGCCTCCAGTGCCTTTGGAGCACTGAGACAGCGAACTGCATCCGATCGTGGTGCTTATCATATCAAGAGCATGAGAGCAGTATTTGGACTGATTAGGGGAGTTGGCTGGGGCCCATGCTGGACGCCGAGCAGCACACCAGGACCAGAGCACGTGCAGCAAGGTAACTGAGTGCTTAGTTTAGATCTATTCAATGTACACTACATCGCCAACATGCATTACAATAATTTTTTTAAGTTAAACATTCTAACCTTAAACTGTAATGTAACATATTTCGGCAATTTAGTTAGTGTTTATTGAATACCAAGGTTTAATTTTCCCTGAGTTGGCACAGCACCTTTTTAACACATTTGGTCACTCACCACTTTCAGTTAATGACAGCCGCCACTGTCAACTTCTGCTTAGGATGACCTTTAGGTTGGAAAGAAGGCTGTTCGCTTGAAGAAAGTTTGGAGGTGTTCGGTGAGCCAGGAAGGCACTGATATGCCAACAGATGTGGGAGGGAAGGATAAGAGACTTAACTCTGTTAGCTTATCATCTTAGGCATTTAGCTGTCCAGTGAGGAATATATTGTACCTATATGTGTTGCATATTCATTCTTGGACATTAGTGAAGCAGCCTTTCTGCAACAAAAGCTGTGTCCACGTGCTGTGTGATGTGTCATGCCAAAAGGAAGGCATCTGGACTTTAACACATTGAACTCTTGACCACAATATCCATTCCCCCGTAAAGATTAACAGGCTCATTCCAAGAGCCTTGGCAAGTGTAAAAATGGGTGAATGTTTCTGTGCTATTTTTAAGCGGTGCTGAAAGAGATGAATTCACTGAGAGTCTCAGTTCTCCCACCAGCTCCCCAGAAAGAGTTTTTAAAGAAGCAACACTTCTGTTGGAGACTTTCACAAAGTTACCCTTTACCTGTCTGAACTGTAGGAAGGTTAACAGCACACGCCCCTGCCAGCTCAGCCATGAAGGGGTGTGACTGAGGTGTGAAATGAGGTGTGGAATGCCTCCAAGGAGCAAACAATAGGCTGACCTGAATGGCCAGAGATGACTCATGTGAACCCCACAGAACATTCTGAGTGGGGGGTATAGGCGCCCATTGTGGTAGCGTTCTTGCGTTGAGCCTCACGTAACACTTAAGGAATACTTGAAATTGAGTGAACAGGATGCGCAGACCCTTCTTCTGCGTCCCCCAACTGGTTGCTAAAGGACCCTGCTTTTGTCCTACCAGACTTCTATTTCTGAGGGTCTTGTAGGTAGAGTGTCTACTTCAAACTGGATTTTAGTGTTAGATGTGGAATGACACTGGTCTTTCACACACACGGCCCTCAGAACCCGGGTTTAGGATGGCCAACGGTTTTTGCCTTCCAATGCCAATGCCTTGACACATGGCATTTTGTGTCTGTTTGCAGTAAGGCAAACAGGAACTACTGAAAATGCAAATAGGGGTGACCATGGTAATGCTTGCCCCATAGGTTAGGGCTTGCCCAGCATCAATCCCACCCTGAAGTTGGTGTCAGGCTGAAATGTGGCACCTCCAGGCACCCACTTCAGGGCACTTTCTGGATCCGTGGAAGATCAGAAGAGGATAGGACCTCTTGACTGTGACCAAAGCGGAGGCCTCCTCCCTCTTGTACACAGGATAAGAAGTAGACTCCAAGGCTCAGATGGTTGACCTCCTGTGTAGCAACAGGGAGACGACAAGCTGCAAGAGGCCTTTTCCTGGAAGTACGCAGATAACCAGGGTAAACTGTAACTAGATTGGACCTTGATGTTGGCGTCTACCTGACACTCTGTGAGTCTGTAAGTGCCTTGTTTGAAATCCTTGAGGGCTTTGGAAGTGCACATGAGTAATTGTTTGGGCACGAGAAGAAAGTTTAGAAACTTTTGAAAACTTTTTCTCCCAAACAGTGGGACAAGCAGACCAAGGGGCCTTATTTACAAGCCCTCTGCACTGCCGTTGCTTCACTTTTAAAATAGGAAAAAGTGACGTACCGGCGGTGCAAGGGATTCGTAAATAATCCCCCAAATCTGTAGGCAAATCTTTAATGGGACAGACCTGGTCGGTGTATCCGACCCTTACTCTATCACGTTCAGCCTAAATTCACACCTAGGTCACAGTCTACAGAGAGCATTGACCACCATTGGTGCATTGTGATTTTTGGTGCTACTGTCCATTAAATCTGTAAACATTCATGTCTCTGTTTTCCCTGATAGTTTTCGTTCACTTTTGGGCTCATTTTTTTTATAAAATGTATTCTATTTTTTTAATTTGGGTTGGGGTGTTTATTGTTTTGCATTTTTGTTTTATGTCTATTTTGGTGCTGCATAAATACTGAACATATTGCCCCTATGTTAAAACCTGGCTGCTCTGTGCCATTGCTACCAGATGGGTGAGCTCAGGTTAAGGTTAGATTAGTGACTTTTTGGGGTTCACCCTGACCCGAGTTTGAAGCATTCCTAGAAGTAGGCAGTTGCTCACTCCAAATAATAATCCAATTTCCTACAAGGACTATTTGTCGCTCAGGCTTTAGAAGAGAGGCATTGGTTCCTCAAACAGATTCAATATAAAATGTTAAAGATTAGTTATCGTTTGCATGTCATTCCCTTTCCAAATGTGCACTCAAGGTTTCTGTCTTTAAAATAGCGATACTTTCAGGAAGCAATCCCAAAGGAAGGACTTCTTTTGCTTTCAAGCTGCACATAAACGTGGCTCTGCACAGGCCCCAGCCGCATCCTGCAAGGCCCATGGCTTCGCCCCCTTTGACATCCAAGCTCCAAGAGGGAGGAGTGGGAGGAAAGAAATTGGCAAATACCTTTGGGTCGAGCACGCTCTATACAGAATTGCACACACAAAAAGTCAGACCTATTAACTTTGCCAGTATTTTTTAGGTCTGGAGTTAGCCAAGACCTTTTGATTTTACAGAAATAATATGTATAATATACTTGCAGGAGTTTTCAGCCACCTCTCTGCGCCCATTGGTCTGTTGTTGTGTCATTGTCAATCTGCGTCCACCCATTGCAGCATACAGCATGGGGCAACAGGTCAGCCTACTTAAGGCTCTGGTTAACCTCACTTGGAGTGACTGCACTTTGATTTTTCACTAGGTGCACATCTGCACACAAGAAGTTTGGTTTAGTTCCAGTGTTGCCTGATGTGAAAGTAAGACACTTTTGAAAAGAGCAGAGGGCACATTCCAGCTTTATCAGTGTCTGTCTACTTCCCAGTGCTTTAAAAGGGCTGGCACTGTCCAGGAAAGAGAACCTGCACTTTTTTTTATTTTAAGAGGCAGAGTACCTGCACTTTCTAGCAGAAGTGCAATACGTTTAATTGGAGAGTACCGCCACTGCTCTGAAACCAGCAGGTACTCTGGTATAGGGTACCTTCACTTCTATTTACCCATTTCAAGCACTGCTCCTTCCAATGCTGTTGTAAATTCCTTTTGAAGTGGACTGGTGCTAGCAAGTCATATTGAGTGCCAGGACTGGGTTTCACCAATGGTTCTTTGATAAACTTTACCAAGGAGGAAAACTAAACTTTATGGTTTTTCATTTGCAGCATACTTGCAAAAGCTTTATTTAAGCATAGGTGGCGTGTAATGTGGGTTTTAGTATCCAATATTTTATACTGTGAACCCTCTTTCCTTCCACCTTTCCATCTTCTTTTTTTCATTTTTCTTTTCTCTTTTCTCTTTTCTTTTTCTTTCCTTCTTTTGTTTCTTTTCTTCTTCCATTCATTTTCCTTCTTTCTTTTTTACCTTTCCACTTTTATCTTCCTTCTTTCTCTTTCTTTCCTTTTTGTCTTCTTTCCTTTTTTAGGTCTCGCCTGACCCAGCGCATGCGCTGGTCTGGCGAGACTTATTGAGAGGGCTCCAAAAAGTGCTACCAGGCCAGCCTAGAGCTACAGTGCATGTTCGCGGGCGCGCGCGCCGCGCTTTACCGCAATTACTTTCACTTTTGCGGCCGCACGATGTTTGATCATGATCCCGATCTCGATTACTTTAACTTTTGCGGCCGGACGGCCGCTTTGCATAGCCAATAGGTCGCGCTTTTGGGACCTTATAAGTATTTAGTTATGCAACTGTTGCATGGCTAAACACTTATAAGGTCCCAAAGGCGAGACCTATTGGCTATGCCAATGCTTGTCTTTCTTCCCATCTTTCTTTCCTCCTTGGATGGGGTCATCCAGGCGCCAGAGAAAGAGAAGACCCAGGGTGGGTGCAGAGGGCGAGCATCAGTGAGGGCTGCAGAGGGAGTTGTGAAGCGAAGGAATGTCTCTGACATGTATTGGCTCTCTCATCATTTCACTCCCTCTGATAAATATGTCAGGGCCTCGGAGGGAAGTGATTTCCTGACGCAGGGGTTCACAGTATTAGCCACGGGGCCCCACAGACACCTTAGAAGGCAGAATGGAGCTTAAGGCTCGTTAACTCCATCCTCCAGGGGACAGGTCTAAACATAAACGAGGCGATGAGCTCATTAACCACTTCCCCTGAGCTCCCATGACCTTGGGGCTTGAAAGGTCGATCATCCGGGCACCCTTCCCACCCACCCAGACAGGCACGCCAGCGCCACCCTCCACAGTGCCACGAGGCCCTGCTACCTGCACAGTGCAGCCGGGGAACAGCAGTACCAGCGCCCCCATCACAGGCAAGGCAGACACACACCCTGGAGAAGGCAAACCAAGACACAGCCGGGCCTGACGCACTCCACAGAGCCACGAGGCGCCGCACGCTCCACAGAGCAGCCAATCACAAATCAGTGCCAGAACCCACACCATAGAGAAGGAACATAGAGACCCCTCGACCTGTCGAGCAATAACCTGGCGAGAGGAAGACACTGCACCCTGGAGAGAGCACACTAGGTCCTGAGTGCAAGAACTTTCTCACCAGAGAAGAAAAAGACTGCAGCTTGGAAAGGGAACCCCTGGTGAGCCTGTAAAACACCCCCTCGGCGAACAATAGCCAGCATTGAGAAAGGGAAACCCGGGACCAGCCCCTGGAACCTCCTGCCCAGAGAGAACCGCATTGCACCCAAACAAGGGCTCTCTGGCCTAGCTGGGCCCGCGCCAACCTCACCAGAGAAAGAATACATATTCCGCCTTCACAGCCCTGAAAGTACAAACAGGACCAGTAGGCAAGCGCCCGCCGCCAATCTCTGGTGGAAGAAACCCCAGCGGCTCGAAACACCCCGGGACTCGAGAGAAACCCCACGTATCAGAGAAAATCAGAGCTGCGTATCCCAGAGAACAGAGCCCACCTCGTTCAAGGGAGAAAGCCCACCCAGGGCACCGACACACGAAAAACAAGTAGACACCTCGAGCAACGACAGGAACCGAACCCCAACCCCGTCAGAGGTAAGACGGCTAATTAGCATCCTCTGGGCACAACTGTGGGACTGAGTGGGGTAACTTGAGGTTAGAGGCTGGCATGCACGGGAATCAGCCTTTACGAGGTTTTTTTTTTACCACGCAGTACCGTTACCTCGGACCACACATATTTTACCACAATATTATTTACAATGCATATACCTTTACCACTCATTCCTTTACTACACATATAAGGTAAGTATAATTGTTTGTTTGTGTGTAATAAGGTTTTAGGTTTAGGGTTGGGTAGGGTTTTAGGTTTAGGGTTGGGTAGGGTAGGGTTTTAGGGTTGGGTAGGGGGTTAGGGATGGGCTGGGGTATAGGGTGGTAAAGGTATCTTAGGGTTTAGGTATGGATGGTGGTATAGGGTGGTAAGGGTATTTTTAGGGTTTATGGGTGGGTACGGGTATAGGGTGGAAAGGGTATTTTTAGCGTTTAGGGGTGGGTAAGGATATTGGATAATAAGGATATTTTTAGGGTTTAGGGATGGCTAGGGGTATTGGGTTGGACGGGTAATTAAAAAGGAGAAGGATTGTGTATATAAATGTATGTATATATATATATATATATATATATATATATATGTATATATATACATACACACACACACACACACACACAACGGACGGGTAATTAAAAAGGAGAAGGATTGTGTATATAAATGTATGTATATATATATATATATATATATATATATATATATATATATATATATAATACCGTCTCCTCAAACACAACACAGCGGGGCACAGACTCCAAGTGCTTATCTCGTTTTCTTATTTTGCCACATGTCCACCATAACGCATTTCGGCCACAACCTTGCCTTGTTCACATACACGTCATGCTATCCACTGGTCATTTATATATCATCATGTAATCAAAGGTCGAGGAAGAAAGACTGATACTTTGTATCCGTGTTCATGCACAAACCAACATACTAATGGTGCCAAAATACATTACAAATTCATGTAACTACAAATTAAATAACCAAGTATATAAAAAAAACTCCAGTACATAAAAAACCCTTTGATTGATGGATAGGTGTTGCACAACACTGCATGTATATCAATACACTTTTTTTTATAACGAATGGAGGATTCTGTAAACGAGTCTTGTACGCAGTTGATGATTGGGTGCACGCCATCAAAATACAATACAAATAGAAACCATTACGTAAACCAATGAAAATGTTTAAAATATGGTTCAATATATCCTAAGTAGGTCTTCTATTGTGATCTATTCATTTCTACACAGCGAAATGTATTTGCATGTATTGCGAATATTGAATTATTTAAAAAAAAAATCTTACACTCCCAGTAGTCCCAATTTAAGCCCATAATGGGCAGACTTGTTTTCGTTCTTATACTTCCTCCATTTATGACTGTCTGTCCCCACCTTTAATCTCCTCAACTAGAAAACGT
Organism: Triturus cristatus; assembly: GCF_964204655.1. NCBI lineage: Eukaryota > Metazoa > Chordata > Amphibia > Caudata > Salamandridae > Triturus > Triturus cristatus. Next base: position 1,691,667,934 of record NC_140590.1, read on the forward strand.
GCCTGGAATTTGTATACGAAAAACACCAATCCGGGTGTAAAGAATCAACTTAACCAATAGTTGGTATGTTTCATGACCATAGAAAAGTGCTGAGGGGAAAGTGCATAAAAGAAAACAATCAGGGGAAAGAAAAGAAAGTACCTTGCTGCAACATATGAATCGCTCTCTATATTACCATTACCATTCATTACTTGTTAGTTAGTGTGACACCAATTACATAAAATGTATGTAGCTCCTCCCCTACATTCAAACCATTTGGGGCTTTTGAATCCAAGTTTAAAATATACACAGATTCTAGTTGCCTGAGCCTACGCTCTTGGTTGCCACAGCGAATCCTCTTGGGAACTACATCAATTACAAAGTATTTAAGGCATTCAGGATTTTTATCATGACTTTCATTAAAGTGCCTAGCTACTGGTTATGTATTATCAGTATTGGTAATGGCTCTGAGATGCTGGAGGATCCGTTTATGCACCTGCAATTTCATCCTCCCAACGTATCTAAGGCCACAACCACATTCTAACACATATACTGCGTACTCCGTGTTACAATTGTAGTAGCCATTAATCATCTGTGGCCTGTCATGGAACGGAGTGCAGTATTCACTGGTATTGATCCCAAATTTGCACGCTCTGCCGGAAATACATTTGTAAAACCCTTTCCTAGGGGACAGCCAATTAGAATTCTCTATCACTTCAGAACTGCTCTTAACTAGCGCATCTCTCATTGATGCGCTTTCTTGAATGTAATAAGAGGAGAATTTGGTACCGAAGGTCCCAATACTGGACCCCCTTGGACTAAAGACCAATGCTTTCTGAGAATCAATCTAAGTTGTTTCTCCTGCTTGTTAAATGTCAAAATCAATCTTGTACTAGAATCCTGTACCTTATCAGTTTTTCCAAATAGGACCGATCCCTGCTTTTCGAATTTGCCTTCATTATTGCCCCATCAAGCGTCCGTTTGGCATAGCCTCCAGCTAAAAAGCGGTTTCTAACTTCCCTCTGACGGCTCTCTGGGTCCTCTTGGTGACGGCAATTTCTTCTTAATCTAATCATTTCGCCATGTGGAATGCTAGCTTTAAGATGTTTAGAGTTAAACCTATAGGCATGAATATATAGGCTATAGGCATAGCACTGAATTACCCGCTGTATCTTTTCTAAACATCCGTGACTCTATTTTGTTATTTTTGATGTGTACCTGCACATCTAAAAACGGAACCTGTTGTCTGCTCATATGTGCAGTGAACTCCAAGTTCAATGAGTTCTCGTCGATGCTTTCAACAAATGCGTCTGCTGATTCAGGCGTACCCTTCCATATGACGAATAAATCGTCTATGTAACGTAACCTGCATATTACATGATCATCCCAGGTTGTGGCATAATCCGAGACCAGCACTCGCTCCACCCATCAGCCCATATGTAAACACGCGTAACTGGGGGAGAAGCAAGCACCCATCGCCAAAACCCTCAATTGCTGGAATATCTCTTTGTCAAAATGAAAATAATTATTCTTAAGACACCATTTGATCATTGGTTATATAATCGCAATGGTCTGCCTCTCAAATAATATTCAACAGCCCTCTATCCATCCTGGTGGTTGATGCAGGTATACAATGCAGTGACGGCAAGTGTCATTAGCAGGTGATCAGTATGCCAAGGAATATCACACATTATTTTGAGACAATCAGTGGTATCCTGTACAAAAGAGGGTAAAGCCCTGACATATTCCTGCAAAAAGAAATCAACAGATTTAGATGTATTCTCAAATGTGTACTGCCCTTAGTTGGTCTTATTGGCCTGCAAGGCGGTGGCATTACATATATGTTCATACTTACCTTAAAAGGACTATCAATTTCGTGGTAAAGGCATGCATTGTAAAAGTTACATTGCTGTAAAGAATGTGGGGTAAAAAATATGTGGTAAAATCCTGCGTTGTTTTTTTAACACGTTGTAATGTCATTCAAACGCATGCATACCCTACATATCCCAAACTCCAGGCTCAATGTGGGGGTAGACCTCCTGGGGAGCAGGTGGCCCCATCTCTCTGGGACATCAGGTTTCCAGTTCTGGGATTTCATTTAGGTCATCAGTGGCTTCTGGGAGCTGTAGTCTTAGGTAGGTTCAAATCCACCAATTCACTAACTTGATAACACAATTGATAAAGAAAATGCTCAGGAATTGGAAATGGGTGTATCTGGAAAGAAAATTGTCCGATAGTCCTACACATGGGCTTTCCGTGTGTATGGAAACCGACGAAGGAACTAAACTGCTGGAATGAAAATCACCCAAAGTAACTGTAAGAGGCTCCCGGGCTGGCACGGTGGCATAATGCACAAGGATGAGGGGTCACTGAGTCTCCCATATCTCACAAACATTTGTTGACCTTGGCCTAAATGGGGACCCCTGAAGAGTTGGTTTGTGTTTCACCCCTCGGCTGGCCTTTAGCACATGCAAGCTGGCCTCACGCCCAGGGCACCAACCTCCAGAGGGGAGCTGGAGCTCTCTGCAGCAGTCTCCCCACAACTTGGGTCCAAAGAAAATTGGAATTAATCACTTTTCTGAAGCCTGCTTGTGCCCTTGTCTTCTTTTTGTTTTTTTCCTTATCATGGCGCTCCTTAATCTTGCCGCTCTCACCTTCCTCCTACTCCTCCCAGTTGTTCAGACATAAACAAAGAGGACAAGTGGGAGGGGCGCCAAGTTTGGTTTGGCCCAGGACACTCTCTGAGCAGAGGCCAGCCCTGAGTAGGTCCCACTGATTCAAGTGTCCTTGTCCATTGCTTTCAAAGCGCCTCTTCAAGCAGGATGAGCTGCTCTGATTGTCATCCATGCGCCCCTCTAGCCTGGAGTCCGGGCACCGTTACGTCATTTCCTTCTAGAGAGCACTTCCGGGAGGCGTGCTCTCAGTACCACTGTGTACAGGGCTCGAAAGCCACACCCTAAATACTTCCAAGCACCTAGAAGCCAGTGTGAGCTATACCGCATCGGCAATGTACTTCTTTACTGACATTTAACTATATTTTATATTTTCATATTGAAACAAGGGATTGTTTTGGGTGGTGTGGGCCCACCTTAGGGATGGATAAAGAGAAGGTTAATTAAAAGGTCTCCTCGTGGCATGAAAGGTAAAAGCTATCCCTCAACCCCTTGATTACTCTTGGTCGCCTCCGAGTCCATCCTTCTCATGCTCACCAGGCCACCTCAGATTAGACCCGGCCATATGCAAATCAGTCTCAACCCTGCTCCAATGGGAATATTCCAGCTTTACCTGCCAGGCTAGGTCCTCCCTGAACCACAACTCAAGCAACCCAGGACCGGTTTACCTCTTATTAGGGCTCATCAGTCGGGTATAGCTTGGTTGCATTGGCACAGTGTGCACGGGGCCGCGTCTGGGCATACCCGTCCCACTTAGGGCGACACACTAAAGTACACAAAAAGTGATGGGTGTAACGCTTGAATTAATCTCAGCCACTGGTGATTACTCCGGCCGCATCCCAGTCCATTGTTATTTTGCTCACCAGGCCACCTCGTTTTGTAGGTGGGAGGTGTACGCAGACCCTGCAGAACACAAGTTACAATCCCAACAGTTTTTGTGGACTGCAACCTGACAAGGTAGCTCATCGGGTTAAGATCCCTGCTTTAGAGACCCGTGGACTCCATGCACACTTTGCCTCCAATCCTAGAGGGCAGTTCCACTTTTAGAGCTCTTCTGCCCCTTTCTGAGGGCAGGCTGGCTGCAGACATTTCTAGTTAATGCTTGTTTCATCTCTTCCCTCCAAAAAGGTCAGTGTGTGCCGAATGAGCAAACCGTCTTTTTCTGTAACCCTTAATGCCCTCTGCTTGAACCCTCAAAGGTTACTGGGTGGGAGAACTGTGGCAGGGGTGACTGGCTGGCACTCATTAACTGCCCACGAAAGGCTGCTAACAGGAGAGACATCCCGTGCTTGACTAAGTCTCTCTCCCAGTGTGTACCGAGACATCCCGTCTGTGACTGTCCCAGAAGAGACCCCTCAGCAAGAGAGAAGATAGACAGCGTCCACACTGTGACTGCCTCCTAGGGGAGACTCCCGCCACTGGAGAAGGCTGAGACACATCCAGTCTGTGACTTTCCCAGAAGAGACCTTAAAGGAAGAGAGGATAGAGCCCACACTGTGACTGCCTCCTATGAGAGACTCCTGCCACTTAGAAGACTGTGAGACATCAGCCTGTGACTGTCTCAGAAGAGACCCCACAGCGACAGGCAGGACAAACAGAGTCCACACTGTGACTGTCTACGAGAGAATTCCGCCACTGGAGAAGGCTGAGAGACATCAGCCTGTGACTGTCCCAGAAGAGACCTCTCAGCAAGAGAGAAGATAGACAGTCCACAAGGTGAATGCCAACTGCGAGAGATTCCGGGTGTTAAAGGGTACTTTCCACTCTGTGACAACAAAAACATCAGACCCTCGTGGCAGAGACCTCTAGCGACGTCACGCCACACAGCAGGTTCTTGAAGTGATGTCACGGTGACGATCGGGTTTAGGCTTCCTAGAGTGACGTAACATTCTTGGATCGGAGGTCCGGAGTGATGTGACAACTATTTCTGTTCAAGCGATACCACATCCGGATGCGAGGTGGTATCTGATGCAATGTCACAATCTGACTCCAGCTGCCAGAAGTGAAGTCACAGTCAGGCGCCAGGTTCCCGCAGGGTTATCCGAGTCTAAAGCCAGGGTCCCAGAGTGATGTCACATTCTGATGTCAGGTTCCTGCAGTGATGTCATAGTCAGACTCTAACCTCGTGGATTAAAGTCACAGTCTGATGTCAGGTTACTAGAGCGGTGTCGAGTGATGTCAAAATCTGACTCCAGTTATCCGCGGTGATGTCGCAGTCTGGCGTCAGGTACCTACAGGGATATCCGAGTCTAACATAAGAGGCTTAAAGGGATGTCGCATTCTGATGTCAGGTGCTCGCAGTGATGTCACAGTCTGGCGACAGGTACCTGCAGGGATATCCGAGTCTAAAATAAGAGGTTTAGAGGGATGTCACATTCTGATGTCACGTCCGCGCAGTGATGTCACAGTCTGGCGACAAGTTACCATTGAGAGATCTGAGTCTTGAATCGGTGCCCTGGAATGATGTCACATTCTGACGCCAGGTGCATGCAGTGATGTCACAGTCATACTCCAGACCTCAGGAGTAAAAAGCCACGGTCTGGTCTGGTGTCAAGTTCCTAGAGTGATGTCACATTGTGATATCAATGATGCCTCAGTCTGGGGTCGGGTTCCTCTGGTGATCTCACAGTTCCTGCGGTGATATCCCACATAGTGAGGTCACATTCGAATATCAGGTTCCGGTAGTGATGTCACAGTGTGACGTCATATTCCTGCGGTGATATCATATGCCAATCTCCTGTCTGTTCCCAGAAACCACAGATGGAGTGAGTCAATGCTGCTCTGCTAACCTCAACTCACAGCCAGAGCAACCCGTTCTCTATAATTAAATCTATGGGAAGTATAAATACTTTTCATTTTGAAAACGAAACTGTACTTTTTAGAAACTGAAGTAAAAACACTGTAAAAATGTTAATTAAATGGCCGTAAGGAATGTGCATGGAAAGAGCTCCCTGAAACTGAAAATAATACATTACGGTTCATTCACTCAGCACACAGAAACTGAACGGCCTCTCCACTCTCGTTGCCAGGATAATTATTAAACTCAATGGCACTTATTTTATCCATACTGAAATGATAAAAAGCTGAGCAAGTGCTGGTGGAATTGTGGACCAGGCAAAGGGAGGTCTCTGCACCACGCGCACAGCCCACTGACCTAGCCAACAAGTTATATGTTCGTTTTAATCTATAGTGCGCATATGCACCCCACAAGAGAGCGCGCAACCCCACGCTCTCAAAAACGGGAGTGCTCCTGTCACACTGGACTCCAACTCACCAGGGGAGGCCTCCTGGCAACTCTGAAAGGGAACACAAGAAGCAAGAAGGGTTCATTTAATTTTATTTGGCGATCAATGGTGGGAAAGGGCCGAAGCGGTGGATGTCGGCATACCTGTGTAACCCAAGACCGGTCGAAGAGGTCCGGGCGCTGCGCCAGGGCCCAGCCTTCATGTGAAAAGGGATGGCAGGGTGGGATTAGCAGGGATTGAGTTTTATTGTACGATTTACAAATCACACGAATACAAAATGAAGAAAGTAAACAGAGAGGGCGCCCAGAGGCGGCAATGAGCCATTCCGCGGTCCTCCTGGCCAAGGTACTGTGCTCAGCCTCTATGGCGCATGCGCAAGGCATATCCCCTGGAACCACACGTGCATATATACACCAGCCACCTCCCACCCGGAGAGCCAGGGTGGGCCGTGGGAGACAGTCAGTGACCAAGGCCACAGTGATAGCCGAGAGAGGGAGAGGGCGGTGGCGTTCAGAGAGAGAGGAGCCGAGGGAGTGATAGCAACGCTGACAGCGCCGGAGCCTTACACTTCTTACAACCTTCTCTCACGTCAGGTCACCAAAGCGCCAAGAAGATGCCGCCGACCCTCAGCGGGCGCTACACCTTCGTTTCCCAGGAGAACCTGGACCCCTACCTCAAAGCCTTGGGTAAGTGGAACGTTTTTATTCATTGGTTTCATGAGCAAACATGCAAGAACAGACGGTCTTGAAAAACTTTATAGCAGGAACAATTATTGGACACCATGGAATACTGAGGTTGCCTCAGCCAATCAGATTGCTCACAGTGTTGACACCAAACACCCTTGCCTGTATGTAAGTTTAGTGCCAGAGTCATGAAGGAGACAGTCAGTGGCCATGTTCAGTTTACATAAGGGTGATCAGAAGGCAGGGGCTAGTAGCACTATTAACAATGTACTGTGGAATGTTAGCAACCGTTAGCTACTGTTATCAGTACTTAAATTGTAAAAAAAATAAAATAGTGACAGGGCCCTCGTAAGGAGGCCAGCTACGCTTGCACCGCCCGGTTACAGTAACAGCCAACTGCTCACCATCACACTCCTACAAGCCTCACAATTCCGACTATTCGAGGCCCTTAAAGCTATACGAATGACTTTAGCGGCAGTCCCTTTTAATGTATATTGAATTAACAAACAACTGTTGTTGTACCCTTCTCTAAATCAGACAAACATCGCCACTACGTGGCAGACTCATAAGTGTCGGTGTTGACAATTAAGCGCGGTGCCGAGCCCGGAAAGCACCGGATCAAATTAAGCACTGCTGTTAACAGCAATAATTTTAAGTATATTATGTTAAAGAACTATATAATGTCTTTCAAGCACAAATAAACATAGACTTATAAACGCTACTTTTTTACAATGAGATATGCAAATAGAAAAATTAAATAAAAAACATGTAAACTCTTTCCTTGATAATAACATACATAAACTTTAGAGACATCTTTTCAATCTCTGCTTGAGCCAGTAATCCCAATTTAGAACGGTCTTCCAATGAGCATCTTTCTATGTTGGATTGAGTCCACCCCCCCCCCCCCCCCCCCACACCCATACACATGATTTAATTAAATAATGTCAGTTCACCTCCTGGTACATCTCTTCAGGCACTTGATGCACAGAGAACTGATTCTGCCTCAGACAAGACCAGCCTAACCTTATACAAATAAGGATTCATCGCTACATGTACCATAAGGACGTCACAGTTGTACCTGGAATTATGCGGCTCTACAGCCGGCAGCGTTTTCTGTGCAGTCACAGAGTTGTCCTGTTTGCTCTATAGTTTACCATCGGCCGCATAATTTGCCGTTTTGCACAAAAAATGATTTCAACCCAAATAAATCAAAGATTAATAAAACAACGGGTAGGCACTGCATTGTGGCTCGTGACACTTTGAAAATGTGGAGTGCTCGCCTTTTGCATGGTGTATGTTGCATTCGGAAACACTAAAGAAGTGCGCATTTTGCCCAGAAGGAGTTAATAGCCCTAATGCATACAAAGAGAGCGGCGTTGAGTGGTCATGGTTGCCCACAGAGAGAGTTATACAACGCTACATGTTAAAATATAATAATACAAGTTGGAAGGATTGAGTCCTTTGTCACGCAGGGCCATTTTAAAGTCCCCCAGGCATATCTGTGCAATAAACTGTTAGCTCCTGTCCAGGTCTGGCTTCCCAGCGGTCATTCTGCAGCAATGTAAGGGGCCTCAAAACGCAGTGAAAGGATGGTCTGAACTTAGGCCTCTAGTCATGACAATATTTATTTCCACAGTGAATACAAAGTGGTCTTTAGAGCACAGTTGTATCAGAGCGCCACAAGGACACTCAAAGTTTAGAAGCGTCCTACACAGGCTGCAGCTTTATGTTTTTTTAATACCCGAATTCTTAAATCTTAAAATGTTGTGCACAGAGAAAAATGTCAAATAGATATTGCATTTACAACAGTTTTCTGCGGTCTGTCTCGGGTTGGAAACTGGTGCTTCCTGGAGCCTCAAGCTAAGGGCACAGAATACAATTTGAACATATATGGGATTCACCGGATAAGAGAGATGTATTTTGTTTCCTGCTGAGTGCACAATTGTGCATGTTTCACAAAAACTGCTTGACCTTGGGAGTTGGGAAGGACAGTACAGGTGAGATGGTGCCACTGTGGTTTGGTGCAAGGATTGATGAATAACATTTTGAGCAGTATTTGCTGAATGTATCTCCCTCCAAAGGAAGAGAATTAACATGGTTTGCATCTACTTCTATGTGTTAAAATGTCCAAATACCTGCACAACAGTGAGAACGTGCGTCACAAGTTGCTTTTCCTTGCCACATAATTCAGTCAATGAGGCTCGCTAACGTGTCCTCTCTTGCCGCCTAATTCCAGTGACTTTGGTTCTGGGAGGATGGAGGCTGGGTGCAGTGGTCAGGCTGCGGTGTTGACAGTGGGCTGAGGGGTAAAGGTAAGCCGCAGTCGTTTGCGTTGGCCAGGTCGATATATGGATGAAGCAAAATACATAAAAGGGACGCCCCCTATTGATTCAGCTGTCAAAAATAGACTTAGGACCCTGAAAAAAAACAGCATAATGAGTAGAAGAAAGGTCCCACTCCCCAGAATTACTCATCACACAGGAATAAATCCCACTGTCAACAGATCCAAATCAATTTTGAAAATGTATTTCATAAAGTTCAGATTTCTTTACTTTCTACAAAACATTTCTTTTATAATATTTATGACATTATTTGCATAAATCATTTCAGCATTATTTTCTATCCATTATAAAAGATGTACATTCGTTTGTTTAAAAAAAAGGCCTTACCACTTCTCAATTCAACACATACCCCCATGAGCACTCCTGTATCATACTCCCATCTCACAGACCATTCATTCCACATTCCATACATCCATCATACATCAGTCCGGTAAAAAACGTGTCTGCCATACTTTGGCAGAGTTTAATTTCTTTTCTCCTTCTGATGTATAGGCCCAGGCTGGACACATCTACAGTCAAGACACGTTTCGGCGGGTATATATTTGTTCTACCACCTTCTTCAGGACAGTATTAGCTTTAACTATGTACATAAAACATCAGGAGGATAAACGGGCAAATCTAATAACAAAACAAATGAATAATGTGTAATACTTTTCAAACATTATCGTACACCAGATCTGACCATATATTCACAGCATAATATTTTAGACGCAAAGAATTTCCCAAATAAAATAAAAAACCAACACAGTGGGGTTTATTCCTGTGTGATAAGTATTTCAGGGTAGCCAGACCTTTCTTCCATCCATTAGATATATAGCTGAAGCCTCAGTAGGCCATGGTAAGGGTCAGGGTGCACTTGCGGCCCTTGCGGGGCAGCACGTGCTGCACCTATCCTGGCAGGAGCATTGCAGTGGAGAGGCAGACTCTGTCTAAATCACACAAAACCCCTCTCAGGACGAAGGGTGCCAGCAAGTTGTTTTTCCTTTTTCAGTGTATGTTCAGCCACTTCCAGCTGCTGCGGCTGGCATTGCTCGCCCATTAGCAGGGAAATGCTGTGCTTGCATTTGAAAAGCAATCTCTGCCCTCTGACCCACTGGGCTGTTTACCCTGTGATTGTCTGGAAGAAAATAGGCAGAAAGTCAGCAGCTGCATTTTATTTTGCATTTCACAAGTCTACCCAGTGACATTAGCATATATAATACCATCAGACATTCCTGGCTTTTCAGCTAACAGTATGTTGCATTGTGGGGCTTGTAGTTTTTCTTTTTACACCTAAATTATGATCTCAGAGCCCCTGCATGTGAAATGCTGTTGGCTGAAATGCCAAAACTGGCTGAAAGTGTTACAAATGGCATGGAACTACTTGTTAGCTATGTTTAAAAAGTTTTACAAAATTCCTGGCTTAGTCCATATCAAAAACTACTTATTTCACTCATAACACCAAAAGTAAAATGTGCTCACATGTTTTGTGAGTTTACTCACATCATGCATACAAACAAGCATTGACAATGCAAGTTATTTTGTTTTAGTGTGGTGGAAAGTTTTGTGTTGAGTTTTGCAACCCTGCTTCTCTTTTCCATCACCATATTTCGGCATTCAAATATTAGTAATCTGGATTGTTTTACTTTAGCACATTATAATCACTGCACTGATTTACCTTTATTAGAACCCCTTCTGCCCTGGTGATTTTATTAAAGCCTCGAGAGGAAGTCTGTTGTCTTGTTTCTCCAATGTAAGCTTTTATTGTTATTGAAGGAGCAACTTTATTGTGTATTAAACCACATACAAGAGGGATTTTTGTACTGTGCCGATCCTGAACTGAGGTATTTCATGGTGCTCTGAAATGTAATAAACATAGAAAAATAAGAACAGTGAAGAAAAGTAACTAGCAAGGGGCACACAGTTTGGTCAAGCTGGGAATGTGGGATTGAAGCCATTTTTTTATTAGACCTTCTGGGTATCACACTCTTCCTCCTCTGTGCCCTGATGACAACTTTACTAGTGACCGAAAAGGCAAGTCATCTGTCATGTGCCTCCTAGAGAAGGCCTTTATTGTTATAGATGGAACCACATTATTGTCTATTAAACTATGTCCAAGAAAGGTATTTGTAAGTGCACAATCTGACATGAATTATTTTAAGGTGCTCTCAAGTGTGATGGCCACAGAAAAGGAGTTCCAGTGACCGAAAGCGATGCTCAGGGTCACATGGTTTGGTCAAGCTGGGAGTGAAGCCAGGCACTCTGAATCAGGGCCCGCAATAGGTTTTTGCCCCCGGGGCTCATAAAAGCTTCTGCTGGCCTAAGCATTACAAAAGGGGGTGGTGATGGACGGAGCATCAGAACCAATCAAACACTCACACCCAGTCAACAGATCTGGGTTTGATCCATCACCGTTCTTTAGCCCACTCTGCCACCCCAGTTCAGACATGGCCATATGCAAATCAGTCTGACCCTGTGCCTACTTGGGAACAGTCCAGCCCGAACTGCCAAACCATGCCTTCCCCGGACCGGAAACAAGCTTCCTAGGACCGGTTTCTGGCATTTCAGCCGTCTTCAGCCAGGCTTGCTTGAATCCAGTGGCAAAGTGAGCAAGGGACTCACGTCTGAGCATACCCTGCCAACTTATGGCGAACAAAGCAGTACAAAAGGGGGTGGTGATGGACGGAGCATCAGAACCAATCAAACACTCACACCCAGTCAACAGATCTGGGTTTGATCCATCACCGTTCTTTAGCCCACTCTGCCACCCCAGTTCAGACATGGCCATATGCAAATCAGTCTGACCCTGTGCCTCATGGGAACAATCCAGCCCGAACTGCCAAGCCATGCCTTCCCTGGACCGGAAACAAGCTTCCTAGGACCGGTTTCTGGCATTTCAGCCGTCTTCAGCCAGGCTTGCTTGAATCCAGTGGCAAAGTGAGCAAGGGACTCACGTCTGAGCATACCCTGCCAACTTATGGCGAACAAAGCAGTACAAAAGGGGGTGGTGATGCAAGAGCATTGAAAATATCCTTTACATTTGTCGTAAGATGAATCAACTGCGGTGGAAATACGTCTTCATCATAGAACAGGTACAACTTGGGCAGAAAAAGTGCAAGCTTCCCTCCTTCAGAGGATAGGTGCAGCCAGGTCAACAGCAGGGCACACTTTACCCTACCACCAGACGGGTACAAATCAGACAGCAGCAATGCCAATGCTGGCTCTTCGCAGACCAGGCAGAGCATGGCAGCTGGAGCGGGCTTCCCTCTCTCACTGAAGACAGTAAATGCAAGCTTCCCTCCTTCAGAGGATAGGTGCAGCCAGGGCAACAGCAGGGCACACTTTACCCTACCACCAGACGGGTACAAATCAGACAGCAGCAATTCCAATGCTGGCTCTTCGCAGACCAGGCAGAGCATGGCAGCTGGAGCGGGCTTCCCTCTCTCACTGAAGACAGTAAATGCAAGCTTCCCTCCTTTAGAGGATAGGTGCAGCCAGGGCAACAGCAGGGCACACTTTACCCTACCACCAGACGGGTACAAATCAGACAGCAGCAATGCCAATGCTGGCTCTTCGCAGACCAGGCAGAGCATGGCAGCTGGAGCGGGCTTCCCTCTCTCACTGAAGACAGTAAATGCAAGCTTCCCCACTTCAGAGGATAGGTACAGCCAGGTCAACAGCAGGGCACACTTTACCCTACCACCAGACGGGTACAAATCAGACAGCAGCAATGCCAATGCTGGCTCTTCGCAGACCAGGCAGAGCATGGCAGCTGGAGCGGGCTTCCCTCTCTCACTGAAGACAGTAAATGCAAGCTTCCCTACTTCAGGGGATAGGTGCAGCCAGGTCAACAGCAGGGCACACTTTACCCTACCACCAGACGGGTACAAATCAGACAGCAGCAATGCCAATGCTGGCTCTACGCAGACCAGGCAGAGCATGGCAGCTGGAGCAGGCTTCCCTCTCTCACACAAGACAGTAAATGCAAGCTTCCCTACTTCAGAGGATAGGTACAGCCAGGTCAACAGCAGGGCACACTTTACCCTACCACCAGACGGGTACAAATCAGACAGCAGCAATGCCAATGCTGGCTCTTCGCAGACCAGGCAGAGCATGGCAGCTGGAGCAGCTTCCCTCTCTCACTGAAGACAGTAAATGCAAGCTTCCCTACTTCAGAGGATAGGTACAGCCAGGTCAACAGCAGGGCACACTTTACCCTACCACCAGACGGGTACAAATCAGACAGCAGCAATGCCAATGCTGGCTCTTCGCAGACCAGGCAGAGCATAGCAGCTGGAGCAGGCTTCCCTCTCTCACACAAGACAGTAAATGCAAGCTTCCCTCCTTCAGAGGATAGGTGCAGCCAGGTCAACAGCAGGGCACACTTTACCCTACCACCAGACGGGTACAAATCAGACAGCAGCAATGCCAATGCTGGCTCTTCGCAGACCAGGCAGAGCATGGCAGCTGGAGCAGCTTCCCTCTCTCACTGAAGACAGTAAATGCAAGCTTCCCTACTTCAGAGGATAGGTACAGCCAGGTCAACAGCAGGGCACACTTTACCCTACCACCAGACGGGTACAAATCAGACAGCAGCAATGCCAATGCTGGCTCTTCGCAGACCAGGCAGAGCATGGCAGCTGGAGCAGGCTTCCCTCTCTCACACAAGACAGTAAATGCAAGCTTCCCTCCTTCAGAGGATAGGTGCAGCCAGGTCAACAGCAGGGCACACTTTACCCTACCACCAGACGGGTACAAATCAGACAGCAGCAATGCCAATGCTGGCTCTTCGCAGACCAGGCAGAGCATGGCAGCTGGAGCAGGCTTCCCTCTCTCACACAAGACAGTAAATGCAAGCTTCCCTACTTCAGAGGATAGGTACAGCCAGGTCAACAGCAGGGCACACTTTACCCTACCACCAGACGGGTACAAATCAGAGAGCAGCAATGCCAATGCTGGCTCTTCGCAGACCAGGCAGAGCATGGCAGCTGGAGCAGCTTCCCTCTCTCACTGAAGACAGTAAATGCAAGCTTCCCTACTTCAGAGGATAGGTACAGCCAGGTCAACAGCAGGGCACACTTTACCCTACCACCAGACGGGTACAAATCAGACAGCAGCAATGCCAATGCTGGCTCTTCGCAGACCAGGCAGAGCATGGCAGCTGGAGCAGGCTTCCCTCTCTCACACAAGACAGTAAATGCAAGCTTCCCTACTTCAGAGGATAGGTACAGCCAGGTCAACAGCAGGGCACACTTTACCCTACCACCAGACGGGTACAAATGAGAGAGCAGCAATGCTAATGCTGGCTCTTCGCAGACCAGGCAGAGCATGGCAGCTGGAGTGGGCTTCCCTCTCTCACACAAGACAGTAAATGCAAGCTTCCCTACTTCAGAGGATAGGTACAGCCAGGTCAACAGCAGGGCACACTTTACCCTACCACCAGACGGGTACAAATGGGACAGCAGCAATGCCAATGCTGGCTCTTCGCAGACCAGGCAGAGCATGGCAGCTGGAGCAGGCTTCCCTCTCTCACACAAGACAGTAAATGCAAGCTTCCCTCCTTCAGAGGATAGGTGCAGCCAGGTCAACAGCAGGGCACACTTTACCCTACCACCAGACGGGTACAAATCAGAGAGCAGCAATGCCAATGCTGGCGCTTCGCAGACCAGGCAGAGCATGTCAGCTGGAGTGGGCTTCCCTCTCTCACACAAGACAGTAAATGCAAGCTTCCCTACTTCAGAGTATAGGTACAGCCAGGTCAACAGCAGGGCACACTTTACCCTACCACCAGACGGGTACAAATCAGACAGCAGCAATGCCAATGCTGGCGCTTCGCAGACCAGGCAGAGCATGGCAGCTGGAGTGGGCTTCCCTCTCTCACACAAGACAGTAAATGCAAGCTTCCCTACTTCAGAGGATAGGTGCAGCCAGGTCAACAGCAGGGCACACTTTACCCTACCACCAGACGGGTACAAATCAGACAGCAGCAATACCAATGCTGGCTCTTCGCAGACCAGGCAGAGCATGGCAGCTGGAGCGGGCTTCTCTCTCTCACACAAGACAGTAAATGCAAGCTTCCCTACCCAGTAGCACAGATCCAGCCAGACAGACATGCACAGGGTTTCATCTCTCACAGAGCATGTACAGGTATGGCATGAGTGACATGTAGGTTACAGACAGATCTCTGGAGCAGGTTTTTAACTCACTCAGAGCAGCGCATGGGCAGGTGAGTGAGTGAACATGCAAGTTCTGACATCATTCTCACTTGGGTGTTGCATCCTGAAAGCCTTGCTGTTGTCACTCACAGACCTGCGGTTTGTGTTGATTCTGTGGTCTTCCACACATTCACATCCACAGACATTAACATGGCGCTGAGGAAGATAGTGAGTCTGCTCAAGCCGGAGAAGGAGTTCGTGGAGGACGGCGACCACATGATCATCCGCACCCTCACCACCTTCCGCAACTACACCATGGACTTCATGCTGGGCGTCGAGTTCGAGGAGGACCTGGGCTCTATCGACGGGCGCAAGTGCAAGGTGAGTGCGACCGAAGCGCCTCTGGCTACTCAACCGCTTCTAGCAGCTAGGATGTCAGCTGGGTGCTTCTGTGCTTTAGGGGGCTAGGGGCAGTTAAACCCCCGAAAGAAGCTAAAATGAGGGCTCAGAGAGACCTGACTCACTTCTAGGTGCTAGAATACAAACTAACCACTACTGACCACTGCTTCTAAATGTCAGGGTTCGGAATAAGCTATCTCTCGGCGCTAAATGAAATTAACTTGGAATAAACTGCGTTCTCTCTAGCGGTGACGTAGCAACAGGGCCAGCTTTAGCGCTGATGAAGCCCTGAGCGACAATCACTTTTGGCGCCCCCACATCCCATGATCACCTCTTCGGATTCTCTCGCTACCACCTGCAAAAGTGCCCCTTATCTTTCCCATCATAAGATATTGCTAAACACAGCGCCCACCTGAGGTCACAGCGCCCCCCTCCACAGGTCAGTGCCCAGTGCGACCGCACCAGTCGCACTGCTCTAAAGCCTGCCCTGCATAGCAAGGTGCCAGGAGCCATAATGCAGGGAAAGAACATCGCTCCCCAGCCCCCCTCCCCCCCCATCTTCACTGTTGGGTAGAAAAGGGACGTCTATAAATGGGTCCCCAGGGGCGCTGACACCATTGGAACTCACTTCACCTGCTGCGCCACTGAGTGCTACGTCCCTGCTTCTAGGCGCTATGTTATTGGCACAACCACCACAGTGAGTTAGGATGTCAAAAATAATCTTCCAGCCCATTGGCCTCTCTAGGGATGCAATCCAACGTCTCTGTGAAGGTTGGCCGCGGGGCACCGGAGGGCTCGCTGTACAGCGTGACGTGGGTTTATTTATCGCTCCCACCCCCTCTGTCGGAGAGGGTTGTTTGGTCTATGTGAAGTAGCCCCTACTCCTCCCAAGGACACTCTGAGGCTGAAGAGAGGTGGGGCCCAGGGGTGGAATGCCAGGAGCAACGAAAGTACAGTGTGAGGGGGGAATGTGTGTGGGGGTGTCAGAGCAAAGGGGAAGGTGAAAGTGGATGGATGGGGGTGAGAGAACGGGCCAGAGGTGAAGGGAGGGGGGAAGAGAAACGAGAGGAGGAGGGTAGAGAAAGTGAGAGAAAAGAGGCAACAGCTGGGAGCTGAGAGGAGCGAGCCACGGAGAGGAGGGAAGGGTGTGAGATAAAACCTTGGAAAGATACATGGACCTGGAAGTAGAAGACAGAGGGAGAAAGAACAAGCATTTAAAATGCAATAGGTCTCGCCTTTGATTAAGTTAAAGCCATTTGCTTTGCTAATGGTATTGTAGAGCAAAGCAAATGGCTTTAACTTAATAAAAGGCGAGACCTATTGCATTTTCAATGCTTGTTTATAAATACATATAAATATATTTGAGAATATATACACACATATTTATATGTATATATGTGTTAACATATATGCATATGTATGCATATATATTTTTTTACATATCTGCATGCATTTATATAGACCATTTCAGTAGGAGTGGTCGCTGTCATAAATTAATGATGCGGGCGGGACCTGTCAAGGTTGTACTTTGTGGGAGTGAATGATGTTCACTCTACTGACAGGAGTGAATATCCTAGCCCAGGTGGCAGGCGGGGAGTTATGACTTCCCAGAAACACAGCACCCTTCCCTAATTAGTCGCCCTCCATGGAATTCCAGTGTTGTCATTTCTCCTTCGGGTAAAAGTGCAGTGCTGCCTGGGTGTAAGTGTCAACGCTGCATCAACCTCCACAGATACTCCCTCTTTCAGAGGAACATCCGTGCGGTAAATCTGGCGAAATCTGCACCGAGAGGCTGGCGCGGAAGCGTGGTAATAACTCCCATGCTAGAAGAGTACCGCAATGGGGGGAGATAGCTCAGTGGGTTGAGCGCTGCTGTGGTGACCGCGCTGGAGAGCTGCCAGGGGCTTGTCTATAGGAGACCAGATTACAGGCGTTCAACAGGAGATCCTGGACTCGTTTGTGAAAAGATAAAATGCGTTAACACTCAATTAATCCCTCAGGACCTGGGTGATAGGAGGCGAAGGAAAGTTGCAGTTTAAGGCAATTAAACAAACAAGGCCGAGCGGCTGGGTTCGAGCTCCCCCATAAGGGGTAGAGGGGGGTGGCTGGGAGGGGCTGGGCTGGGGACTCGCACATGTCGGCTTCTATGGTTGACTTTGAACTGTTTCACTAAAAAGTACTGCACAATATCACACGGTCGTCCTGAGCTCCAGTAACTGCACCCTCAGTTCAGTCTGTGTCTGCGTATTCGTGAGGAGCGTAGAAAACACCCGCTCCGATACAAACGTTGGCACCCCTCGGGTTTTGTATTTTTAATAAAATAACTGTATTTGAGGTAGCTGACGTCGCAAAAGGTGACTGTTAGGACATAGTACACAAAAATTCCAATGCTTTAAAAACATAATAAAACGCCTTTTACGGTTTTATCTTTTTAAGTGTTAGGATTTGGTGAGGGAAACGTCGTTGTGAAAAATGATGAATAAAAAATAATTAGACATACAATCGGTAGTCCTCCCTTACGTAGATGAACTTGCGTAAACGCTGTTACCATAAAATATGTGCTAAAACTCGTGTGTGTTTATTTTCAGAAATACGTATTGGCGGGAGATGTAGATGGTGAAACGTGCACAAGACGTGTTAGGGGACACGCATCGGACATTTTTTTTTTAAGGCGCTACATTTTGTTGGAAATGTTTATTCAATTTTTTTGGGAAATGTTTATTCAAAAACAGGATAAAAGAAAACCTTAGCTTGCATTTTTATTTCACTCTCTTGTTTTTTGGCAGCTGAGAGTTACGCCCGGTATTCAGTAAGGATATGCGTATGCCAGGAATAGAAAAACATATTGTAATGACACTGCGACTATAAGCCATGTTGAGTAAAATAGCCCAATGCAGAGCGTGTGGCTAAATAGAAAGACCTTACAAACTGCTCAGTTATTCAAGAGATATCCGAACTGCTCTTAAAAGTCTGGTTTAATGTGCGTTCGCTATGAAACTAAAGTCTGGCTACTTAGCGCAAATACACATAATAAATCAGCCAGCAAGTAGGCGGGATGGTGATACAAATAATGAAATGCGCAGGGTAAAACCAAGCCGGATGTCTTTCAACTTTTCACTGAGAAATGGAATTAAATTAAAGCCAAAGGCGAGAAGTTTTATTCATAATTTTTCTTGCACCTAAAAAAACGGTATTGAAGAAAAACAGGGGCGAAACAATTTTGGAAAACTCAATTTAGGATTAGAACAAAGGAAATGTCAATGTTTCGTTTGAAAAGGAAAGAGCGCCATATATATATATATATATATATATATATATATATATATATATATATATATATATATATATATATATATATCTATATTCCGTATGTTGCTTCCGCGTTTAACGCTCTGATGCAGCCTTACGGCAGAGTAGCTGTTTTATAATTCTGTCAGATAATTTTTTGAATAAGTAAAAAAAAATATGTAATAGAAAGGGTATTCATTGAAATCGGAAAGAAAAATAGATTAGTTATAACTATCTCCGAGTCATAAAAGTTCTAATCTAGACCAATCATCAAACACCAAAAGGCATCTGATGTTTGGGCGATCTGGTCGAGGGAGTGAGTGAGAATGGCAGAGCCTTTTCTGCTGTGATAGTTTTCGGACGACCCGCGCGCTCGGTTTCCTCGCGCTCTGCCCCGAACCTTGGTTTGCTGTTTTCCCCTCATCATCAGAAAGCGACTGTTAAATATTTATCGGGTTTCTTTATCTACAAAGTCAATTAGTGTCAGGGCTGCTTTGGGAACCCGAGCCTGCATGAAGATGGATGGCGCTGCGGCGGGCGGAGGGTGTGGGGCCCTGCCAGCCCTGGGACCCCCAATGAATCCTCCATCTGGGCTGTGGGGGACGAAGAACTGTACTCGTTGCTGGCAGGCTTAAGGTGACCCAGAGCGGTATCTGCGTAGTTGTCCAGCCGGTCAGAAAAGGGTTATTGTGTGCTACCCTGGCCACTTTTTCTTGTATGAGCAGCCTGGCGATGAAGCAGATGATAGCTATACGGCGTTTAGCTGATTTGCTCCAGAAACCTCTTTAAATAACCTCGTAATGACCGGGAGTGCAGGCTTTCTGTAAAATTGTCAAACTGTAGGTGACACCAGTGTGAGGATGGGATAAAGTTCTTCGTCCTCCACCTTTTTGCAACTTTCTCCGTATAGAAAGCACCGCCGACTTACGACCAATAATCATTAAGGAAACTTTTCAGAATAGTGACGTCTCCTACTACGCAATCTCTTGTCTTTATGGGGCCATGTGTTTGGAACACATGGCCCCATAAAGATAAGAAAACGTTCACAACACAAGGAAGGCAGACGAGCCCGTCCAAATGGGACGGCTCAGAAAGCCGAACTAAAACGTCACACACACCTCTTTTCCAATGGCTGGCCACCGTTTAGCATAAACGGTGACACCGGCCAATGGAAAAAAGGGGCGGGGCTTAATGCCCTTTACAGAAAATACCCAAAGTCATTAAATCTTGCCAGCGAGACTGCGCATGTGCGCAGCCCACGCCAGGCGAGACCTAAAAATGAACAGAAGGTACAAGGGGGTGGGGGTTTAGGGAAGCCACATCACACTCCTGAGTGTCTCGCGCCCTTTTCCTCGCAATGTAGTCCACCGAAACTACACTCATGGTTACGAAAAAAGACGATGGAGTCACAAATGTTCAATGGAGCTGGACAGAATCCCCGCACGACAGAGCCCCCGCAGACAGAGACCACGCGGGACAGAGACCCCGCAGGACAGAGACCCCGCAGGACAGAGCCCCCGCAGGCCACATCGCCAGCCCCCAGCCTGATCCCAGATCAAACCCATACAGCCTCAAACCCATATGCACAGTGAGAGCCGGGAGGACGCGCACCACTAACACCGGACCAGTGTGTCACAACTAGAGGTGGGTGAGCCAGCAACGTAACAGAGAGCCGAGCCAGAGGTGAGACAATAGCCATTGCCCGAGCCGAGCCCTGAACATGTTTGACTCGTAACAAACCCCATGCAAAACCATGAAATAGTAACTTCAAAATGTAAACATAAAATCTGTAGCGTGCGGGAATGTTTCATCCTAGTACTTTAGTTTGTGTCACCCTGTGTTGAGGGGTAGTTCTTAATTTAAATATGAGACTAAATACATTTTCCTTCTTTGAATCGTAGATAAATGCTTCGTCTTTCATTCTTGGTGCAGGACGTTTGACCGAGGATGGTAGGCAGAAGCCAGGTGAAAGCTCGGCTCGTTTTCGGCTCGGGGGTCCAAGAGGACCTCGAGCTGAGCCAGAGGCAGGTATCTGGCTCGGGCTTTCAGTGGCTCACCCACCTCTAGTCACAACAAAGGTCTGCTGTGCACAACACAATAGAGTCACACATCCCAGCAAAAGCGAAACTTCACAGTGAGAAACTATAATGTTCACTTCACAGAAATATTAAAATAATTCAGAAAGTTTCTTTCCTTCTATTGCCCTGTCTCCACCCGCACGGCACGACAAACTCTTGCACAACCTTCCACCTTCGGGTCACATTCCAGTGTCAGTCACCGCTGGCCACTCTTCAAAGGGAGGCCCTACTCCCAGCACATCCCCGACCACAGCTCTGCTCTTGGGCAGAGGTACCCCATTCCATATGTGCCCCCCTGATTCCCCGACAATCCTCCTCACTGCAGGGCCCACGTCTCACCCCTCAGTCCTCACTGCCCAGTGTATCACTCTCTATTCGTTTTAACTACCTGTCACATCACACTTCCCTCAGCCTTCACTATCAGTCACCCCCTCACCCACAGTCTTCTCTGCTAGTCACATCCCACTAACTCCAGTCCTCACAACCAGCCACATCACTCAGCACTCAGTCTTCACTACCAGTCACACCACACTCATAGGTTTCCCTGCCAGTCACACCCCTCCCCCCTGTCTTCAACGTCACTCACATCCTTCATAGCTCAGCGTCCACCACCAACCACGTCACCCCCATAATTCTTCAGTACCGACCATAGCACACTCCTCTGTACTACCTGTCACATCACACACCCTCAGTCTTCAATACTAGTCACACCACTCACCACTTAGTCCGTGCTGCCAGCAGGGCCGGACTGACTACCGGGCGTTTTGGAATTCCACCGAGCAGGGGGCTGATTTCACTGCGGTGGGGGCTGATTTCGTTCATGCGTGTACTTCGAAATAATTAAAGCAAAACGAATTTCGTTCAGTACACGCAGGTCCCCATCAACAAAATCAGCCCCCAGCTCAGCAGCATTCCAAAACGCCCGGTAGACAGTCCGGCCCTGGCTGCCAGTCACATGACATACCATCAGTCTTCACTGTCAGTCACATCACACTCCCCTCGGTCCTTTCTGATAGTGACATCACTCACTCATAAGTCCCCATTACTTGTCACATCACACAAGGCCCTCTGTCCTTACTGCAGACACATCTCTCACCATCCAGTCTGACTACCAATCACATCACATACTCACTAGTTTTCACTAGGAGTCACTTCACACACCACTCATTTCTCACTGGCAGTGACATCACACACCAACAAGTCTTTACAGCCACTGAGATAACACATCCCTCCGTGCTTATTGTCAGTCGTACCACTCGCCACTCAGTTGTCAGTACTGCTTACACCATGCACAACCCAGCCCTAAACACCAATCACACAGCAAGTCCCATGTGCTCCACCACTGGTCGCACCCCTCACTGATCATACACTGCTCACTCTTCCCACATTCTAATTCTTCAGTCACTTCACAACAACTCCTGTCCTCACTATGTCACACAACACTCCTAGTTTTCACTCTCAGTAACATCTCACACCATTCCGTCTTCACTCCCACTCACACCAGACAGACCTCAGTCTTCACTACCAGTCACATTACTCAATGCTTAGTCATCACATACCCCTCACTCTTACTACCACTCATATGATACCCTGCAGTTATCACTACTACTCCCATTCCACATCCTAATTCTTCCTGCTAGTCAAATCACATACATCTCCACTACTAGTTACATCATGTTTTCACTGAATATGTGACGTTACAACGCGATCATTTACATCGCGGTACGTTACATTGTAGTTATTACAACGCAAGTCGTTACAACAACTTGCCCTAGAGGCGCTAGACTTAGGAATAGTATGATTTACTATTCCAACTCCAGCCTACGTAACAGTAGGGAAGGTGTTGGAATAGTAAATCATACTATTCCTTAGTGTAGAGCGCCATCCAGCGCAAGTCGTTGCAACGACTTGCGTTGTAATGACCGCGATGTAAATGTATCGCGGTGTAACGACCGCGTTGTAAAAGTCGTTCGCCGTCTTCACTGCCAGTCTCATCTCGCTCCTAGACTTAGCTCCAAACACATCGCTCACCCCTCAGTCTTTACAACCACTCACACCACTCTCCATTCTTTAGTACGACTCACTTCACACGCGCATTGTCCTCCCTACGAGTCAAACTACACACCTCTCAATCTGCAATGTCACCTCACAACAGTCCTTTGTGTTCAGTACTCGCCACACCACACCCCTAGACATTAATACAAATTACATCACTCACCCCCCAGCCTTCACTAGTAGTCACACCCCTCACCTCCAATCTTCACTACCAGTCCATAGCGCACACGCCTCTTTCCTGACTATTAGCACACATTTATTACATGAAAACATGATCGCAAGGGGCGTCAGAGCACCTAAAATTATACATTAGGTATCACAAATTATAGACAGAAAGAACTTACACATTAATACTACTTTTTTTTGTCAGTTTGAAGTAATTGTTATTAGTTTCAGTAAATAGACCTTAGTGCAATAGTGACAGGCATATATTACAGATCATAAATGTTGTGCACTACGGGCCAGATTCACAGAACTAACTTAAGACAAAATCCTAAACTTACTACTTTTGGTATTCACAGAAGTTTAGGATTTTGTCTTAAGTTTGTCTTAAAACAAACTTAAGACAGATTTAAGACAGACTTAAGACAGACTTAAGTTAGGGTTTTGTCTTAAATTTGTCTTAAGTCTGTCTTAAGTCTGTCTTAAGTTTGTCTTAAGTCTGTCTTAAGTCTGTCTTAAGTCTGTTTTAAGTTTGTTCTAAGACAAATTTAAGACAAAATCCTAACTTCTGTACCAAAAGTAGTACGTTTAGGATTTTGTCTTAAGTTAGTTCTGTGAATCGGCCCCTACATATACAATAATTTGATTTAAAAAGGAGATGCACACAGATAATTGTAATAAATAGATTAAAAAGGAGAAATACCCAGATAACTATAATTAATAGATTAAAAAGGACAATCAGTATATCTCATATCACATGCATCCACAAGCTTTCAAACATATTTCAAGTACTGCGAATTTCACACATGTTGTAGGTCTACTGGAATTAGTACAATAAACCTATGTAATATCAATCCCCGCACCCACAGTTACCCCATATCAAGTAAAGCAGTCATAAATAAAGTGTCAAAATATTCCACATGCTCCAGTATATCACAGTAGTACCCGTTATCACCCTCTATTTCTGAATTAAGCTAGGTTCCCCTTCTTTCACCTGCAAGGACTCAGGGAGCCATTCGTTGAATCTTAATCTGCGTCCGGGGCCAACAAACTATCCACCAGGTGTTCCCATGCTTTAACCCTTTCAGTTTTACCTTGCCCTCTCTTTATCTCACGGAACAACACAGCACTCTCCAAACTTGTCAATTTAACCGTTTCCTTACGCTATCTAGTAATTTAAGGACCATGCGCCGATTTCAAGTGCATAGTTAATTCTCGTTTTGCCAGAATCAAACTTAAGTCAGTAAATCTAGTAGTAGTTTTCTTATTTTTGGGGCGAGGGTATCTCCCTTTGAGGCAGACAAAAGGTGTACAATGGATATCCTGTAAGGTTATTCCATTAATATGCTCTATTGCTTCCTTTCACAACCACGCTAATGAAGGGCAGGACCATACCATGTGGATAATTTCTGCCTCAACTCCCCAAATCTAGGGCACTTTGCAGCATCAGTCACATAGAACCTGTTAATCCTGCCAGGTGTTAGGTAAGCTTTATGCAGGATATAGAAATTAATTAATTTGACCCTAGCATTTCTAGAGACAACTGGTATATGAGCTACAATCCTATCCCAGTCCAAATCATTAATTTGGAGCTCTAAGTTTTTCTCCCATTTTATATTCAACTCAGCAACAGGAGAAAGAATATTTGCATGAATTGCACGATATAGATTTGTGACCTCTCTTACACACCCTGTTGTTGTACAGAGCTGTTGACACACCTGATGTGTGGCAGGTTCAGCATCTCCATTTCTCCAATAATTCCTTATTGTTGCAACCAATGCCCTGTGTACTAAAAATCAGTAGCGGTTCATGGAGGGAGTTCGGTGGGGCAGTGAGGTGGGGCGGGGGAGGGGCAGGGTGGGGAAATGTAAGCACCGGAATATGGATGAACGGAGGTAAGTACACATTTAAATAAATAAAACAAATTCCTTTGCGCGCGCTGCATCGCAATTCCCACCCTGCCCCTCCCCCGCCCCGCCTCACTGCCCCACCGAACTCCCTCCACGGACCGCTTCTGCTAAAAATGATCCTCTAGCTATATCAAATTCTTCAGTCTGGTCTTCAAACCTAAGCAATACTCCATCCCGATATAAATCCCCAATATGGTTAACCTCAAAGGTGTCCACCTACCAATCCCTTCTAACACTCCTCCCTGGGCCACTATTTTAATCCATTTTAATGGCATATCAGGCAAATCGGGTCCCTGGACCTGGGTTACACATTAATACTACTTACTGAAAAGAAAATAGTGTGTGTAATACTATGTAAGGGTCCGAGTGGGTCATATCCTGATTTATGAAACATTCGATCATAATCCTAAAAGTCATAAAAAGGGCAGGTAGACTCTCAAAGGAATCACAATTTCTTAGTTTTGGAGAGAACCTATATGGAGAAAGACAGCACTTAGAGGGAGGACAGATCTAATACCACCAGCAGGAAACAAAAATATTGAGTACCCAAGTATTTGAAGACACTGTCTGGATCATAATCTTAATGCTGAAGACGATCACCCCAGTCATCTGTTTTGGAGGCAACGCTAGGCAACCGTCCAGGATGCAGTGTTTCAGACTGGAACTCCCATTTACAATGTCTGCAAGAGTCACTGCCGAAGAGTCATGGGTGAGACTCCCTTGCGCTTACAAGGCGAGTCTCACCCCACAGCTCAGACTTGGGAAAACATGAGCATTCATCTTCAAAAACCCATCAATGACAATTTTCAAAACAAGAAAGTATAGATAACCTGCTATTATCACGCCTGTCTGCTCCCAACCCCAGACATGTCATACAGATCGTTCCTACCTATCACACAAAGGCAAAACAGCTCACCAACCCACTAACTGTCTGTGTGGGTGTGAATCTGAGAATCCCTATCTGGATTGTAGTTTCTGTGAGTGGTGGGGAAACAGGGAGATTCTCTCTATCCAATGGGCTACTTCGGCTGCACCTTCCTCCCTCCCCCGACCACCTCAAATCTATGAAAAACTTCTTTCACCATCCATGATGATCAGGGAGTGATTGCTGGGCCGGAAGTGAACAACCAACCAAAATGGCCCATACCACACCCCTTAGCAGTGCAAGGGTCGACCGCCAGGCTGCTGCATAATGACGCTGGCTCTTCACTGTGTGTGTCTGCTCCTGTGCTCAGCTAAGAAGCCTCCCACAGCAGCAGTGCATGCACAATGTCTGTCTTACATAATTTCTCAATGACCTAATCAAAAAAGAGTTCTAAGCATCACCACTATAGTCCACTTCTCCTAATATGTGGTGGCCTCGAGACTGAAGTCCTCTTAATACTACCATTGTCTTGGGATTGAGCTGGAATGGTTTAAGAGTCAGCCTATGGTCTCTTCCAAGCACGTTTGCATCACCCACAAAGAGCAACTTACAGGATACCTATGACAGTCTAGAAAAATCTCTCACCTTTTCCAAAATCCTCTATTCTGTGGGAACATAAATAACTTCGGAAACATGTCAAGACACCAACACCCTATTATGGGCTAGGAGTTTTTTCACAGCTACATCTGTGACCCACCCTAGAGGTACCTCTGGCCCCCTCTTTAGATGTGTTGTTTTTCTAAACCTTTCCCATCTCAAGCCCCCTCTCATCTAAAGCCCTCTTCACCTCACCAGACACCACTTCCTCCACACAGCCTACTTCCATTTACCTACTAAGGTGTCACTCAGCCAAACCTCTGACTTCACCGATTCTGCCCACTAAACACCAGGGCCACAATAAGCACCCCAGTCCTTGCATGGGCCCACCCCGTAAACTTCCTCCGCTGTACTTCAGGGCCGCACCCCATCAGCTTCCATTCCATTCCCAGACCTGCCTGTACCACAATACCTGCATTTCCACTTCCCATAGGCGTCTTCTATTGTACTTTCGAGCATTCGCCTCAGACGTTTACATCATCGTCACCGGATGTATCCGCATCATAGTCCTCCATTATACTCTGGTCTTGTAGCCACCTGGGGGACTTGCAGCATTTTACCTGTTGTACCCCCTCCCAAGACTGCCACGGTGTCTCTTTCATGTATTCACCATAGGTAAGTCCTCACCAGTGCATGTCTGTACCTGCTCCAGAGATGTGCTCCTCTGTACTTTCATGTATCTGCCATAGAGATTTGAACCAGTGTACCTATGTGTACCTCCTCCACGTAACATGTGTAGCCATATATGGAGCAATATCAAGGTACCCTTCTGTGCCCGCCTGTAGATGTCAGCAATAGTAGCTTCCTTTACTCCCCCTGTCGATTGCTCCCTTCTACCTTGTGATACAAACACCCTTGGAACACATGGGCAGGGGAGGAGACAGCCCTGCTGGAAGAGGACAGTGGAACAGTGAGCACACCAAGGAAATAAGGGTTGCACATTGGGGCACATAGGTAGAGGGAACATCCCTGGGACATACAGGGCAGAGGGACAGGTCACCCACCGGAGCCTCTAGTGCAAAGTCCATCCGTAGGACATCGTAGGTGTACGTGGAGTTGAGGCATTCAGTCAGGGCCACTGGAATTATGCGTGTGTGCAGCCACAGCGATTGTCGCATAGTCATGGATTTGCCGCATTTGCCACACAACCCATCATCTGTTGCATAGTCTGCAGATTTTAACAAAAAAAAAATAGTTTCTAGCTCAAACGGTTAAAAAGTTAGTATAAATGCAATGACGTGTTGCCGCATAGTGGAAGGCCCTTTCCAAAGCTGAACCAGTCACCTTTATGTTGCTTATTGATATATTTGGGTGTTAAACTGGTACTAATGAGGTGCAACCAATGCCCAGAGAGTGTTACCAAGTTTAAAATTATGAAATACTGAAGCAATACTATACAAAATGTGCTGCATTATGCTGCATAGTTTGCCCTTGCCCCTTAATTTATACAACCCTGCCGCATAATTTGGCCCCGTCCTGACGCTTTATTCCAGTAGCCCTGCATATAGTACAGAGTACACCTAAGGGACATTACAGGTGTACGTGGAGTTGAGGTATGTAGTCCAGAGTACACCTAAGGGATTTTGGAGGTTTATATGAAGATGGATAGTACAGAGTACAACCCTGAGACATCGCAGGTTACGGGGAGTTGAGGTATATAGTACAGAGTACACCTAAGGGCATCGCAGGTGTACGTGGAGTTGAGTTATGTAGTACAGAGAACACCTAAGGGATTTTGGAGGTTTATATGAAGATGGACAGTACAGAGTACAACCCTGGGACATCGCAGGTTACGGGGAGTTGAGGTATGTAGTACAGAGTCCGCCCATGGGACATCGCAGGTGTACGTGAAGTTGAGGTATATAGTACAGAGTCCGCCCATGGGACATCGCAGGTGTACTTGGAGTTGAGGTATGTAGTACAGAGAACACCTAAGGGATTTTGGAGGTTTATATGAAGATGGATAGTACAGAGTACAACCCTGAGACATCGCAGGTTACGGGGAGTTGAGGTATATAGTACAGAGTACACCTAAGGGCATCGCAGGTGTACGTGGAGTTGAGTTATGTAGTACAGAGAACACCTAAGGGATTTTGGAGGTTTATATGAAGATGGACAGTACAGAGTACAACCCTGGGACATCGCAGGTTACGGGGAGTTGAGGTATGTAGTACAGAGTCCGCCCATGGGACATCGCAGGTGTACGTGAAGTTGAGGTATATAGTACAGAGTCCGCCCATGGGACATCGCAGGTGTACTTGGAGTTGAGGTATGTAGTACAGAGAACACCTAAGGGATTTTGGAGGTGTATATAAAGATGGATAGCACAGAGTACAACTCTGGGACTTCCCAGGTTACGTGAAGTAGAGGAATATAGTACAGGGTACACCCCTGGGACATCTCAGGTGTACGTAGAGATAGGCATATAGTATAGAGTACACCCATGGGGCATCGCGGGTGTTCGTGGAGATGGGGTGAGCACTAGGAGCCTGCACTGTGAACCGCTTCACCTGTACACCTCTTCCCTTTCAGACCACAGTCTCCTGGGAGGGGGACAAGCTGGTGTGTGTCCAGAAAGGAGAGGTCAAGAACCGAGGATGGAAGCAGTGGCTGGAAGGGGACCTATTGCACTTGGTAAGGAGTGGAGGTGGCTGCAGGGAGGGATCAGGATTCTGTGGGAAGTTTGATAAGCTTTGATCGAAGGGGGATAACAGATTTAAATCCCGCCTTTGACGAAGGTCAAAACCACTGGTAACCAACAGCGTAAACTCCTTGAGCGAGAACAACGATGGGTATATCGTTTGAAGACCCACGAGAGGGGCCTCAATGATTGCATACCCTGGAGTCAACTAAATAGGTAATACTGTCCACTTACCCTAACCGGCTTCTATCTAGGCCCCCTCATAATGACTAGCATCAGGAGGGTGGATATTAACATAAATTACCTGTTGGACAATATAGGTACCCGCTGCCATTACATCGCGACCTTTTTGTCCGCAAATAAATATAGTCCTGTGGCATATTATCTAAACAGACCTTTGTGTACCTAACAATAATATTTTGTGATCATTTTTGTTCACGCTAACATCTAATACAACAGATATGACCTTTGCACAGTTTTGGTTGTCATCTGATAACGACCTGACAATCAACCCTCACTGTCGAGTGACTATTTACCACGGGATGTGCTAACATCAAGACTCTACGAGTACCGTGGGGCTCTACGCCGCATTTTGGATATATAAAAGTGGATATATCTCTCACACCGAGCATCATTAATGTTCATAATATTACATCCCTCTACATTTACGATATGAGTAATGTGATCTCAGTATTTTGCGTCATAGAGGACCAATTACCTTTTTGCCGCGCAATACGGAAGTACAAATCCACCGGTTGCCGATCTAGCGATGCACAAGCCGGGGATCGTAACCAAACCGGTGTACGGGCTGGGCAGGACTCTTGATGAAGTAGGTCGGGGGCACGCACATAGGGTTTCGGGTACGCACGCGTCTCACCTCATATGGGGTGCCACCATTGATTACACCCGTAGAGCCATTTCCCTAACGCCTCATTTCCAAACTTCTCTCTCCCCCTTGGGGTCCAACGATAGGGTTTTACTATAGAGCTACCCCTACAAGCCCTGAGGTCCCGTGAGACACGGGAACTCTCCGAATTTCGGGTAAGGATAAATGTATGTGTACACTGTTAACACTTCAACTATGTGTGTTTACAATAATTGCACATGATTTCAGTTTTTATGTTTCTTCACGGACACGGTATGAGTGATGTACGAGAGCGAGATACGGAGATGTTTACTTTGATAGTACGCACCAACTGGCATGAATCATTTGTCAGTATGCGAGCAAAATCGCCACCACACGATATATCTGTCACGTAATATAATTATGTACAGATATGGATACGAGTGGCACATGTTTGGAAAAGAGTAGTACACCACAATGTCATAGACTCACTTTGCACATGTAGGTGTCGGTCTCTTTCCAAAGTACTCTTAAGGGACACAGCATTTTGGAAATACCACGGAGTATTCATACAAGTGTATGTTGTTGTTTTGTTTTCTGTTTTCTTTTCAGATGGAGTACTACGCATGACAGATTAAATAATCAGTCACTCACACAAGGAACAGCTACTCTGCCCTTGTTTCACATACAGGATAGGGAATTCCCTCTTCTGCCCTCCAGGGTGGCCTACTTTGCCCTGAAGAAAGTCCAGGACCTTCACGGCCTCGCACGGACTGAAACATGTTGGCACCAGGGTCTTAGGACCATAATACTCCCAACAAGACCCATATTTTAAGTAATTTTATTAACCCAGACAGACCCAAAAATAAAGGGAAACTGGGGATCTGCCTGAAGTTTTTTAATCTTTCAGCCCCCCTGGTCTCTAATTTCTTCAAAGAGCTCCCAGCACTGTGGTCGAGCCCACCCCGACTTATAGGCATCGGGGTGACACAATGATGAAGCATGACACCACTAGGGTGTGTGAGGGTAACTAAACCAAAAGGAAGTGCTTCCTTGCTCACCTATTGGTGAAGTCAAACATCCCCTTACATAATTCTTCCCATCTTCCCATCATCGTGCACCTTCATCGACCACTGGATGGTCAGTTAGAGTAATTTGTATGTGTTCAACAGTACTAAAGGACCCTGAGCGGAGCTCCAGTCTTTAGAAGGACCACTTAGAAATAATGGTGAGGCTAAACTGTATTAAGGATTGCCCACTCATCAGAGTAAATTCATCCACCAATTTTGGACAAAGGAAAGTGGGGACAAAGTGGTGTACGGCCTAAAATAGAATTTGACAAAATCAGCTATTCCTCGAGTCTGTTCCTGTCTATTTCTGGCTATCCTTCCCCTGCTCCAGATGGGCCAAGGTCACCTGCCCCTGCACCATATTTTCTTGCCTGCTATTCAGAACAAAGAAACATGATGGGCAGCAAAGTTCTTCCACATTAATAGAGTGCTTCTGGAGTACCAAACTGAAGTGATGTCCAGAAACATGCGACTGAAACATCTGTATATCATTTTCACATGTTCACTGGGTCCACATATCAATGTGAAACCTCCACAGTCAACCTTTGAGTGCAAGAGAGGACACCCAATTGTTTACCCACAATAAAACATCACTCTACGTCTTATACACTCAAACAAAACCTCTCTGCTTCATGTCTCTAAGGCAAAATCCAACCTCAGCATGCTATTCAGACTACACACAACACGTTGGAATTTTGAGGCTTACATTCACTAGCATCAACAAAACATAAAAACCCTGTTAGAGCATTTGTAACAGATGATGCAATTTTTAAACACATTTTGTTTCTCTACATAATTACTGGATAAATGCCTCCCAATTAATCACGACAATAAAGCAAAGAGAACCAGACCGTTAAAAAGTACATATGGGTATAACTTTTGATCCTCGATGTGTAAGGTGAAGAAGGAAGTCAGTCTACGCATGCTATAATTTTATTACATAAAGAGACAAACACTCACTTTCTTTTGGAGTACATATGAATCCCTTGGAAAATTCATAAACCACATTTTTGCACCCAAGAAATAGACTCTGCCCTCCCACCCTTGCGCTCATCATCAAATCCTACATATGGTTAAAGAAATATGGATAAAGACAGAATTACAGGCAGGGAGGTGAGATGATCTAAATTTTGAAAAACCTTTTCTTAGATCTCCTCCCCCTAATGCTGAGATGATCTGTGCAAACTGGTAGACTCACATAATCCCCCATGAGAGTTTGTGTGAAATTGTATGATTCAAAGGCCCCTACAAACAGGTTAAAATTGCCTAAGGGTCAGCTATCAATCTTTATTCATGCCTCCCCTGAACAAGATTAAAAGCAAGAGGCTCTAAACCCACCATTCATGTCAAGGTTGACATGTTTCATCACTATTAATTACCTTAATATGTCACACACCTTCTTCAGGAATTTGAAGATGAAAAGCACATACCCCTGACCTACAAGGAGGTAGGATGTGGGGCACTTACAACATCATAGTCACCTCTGCATCCAGCTTGTCCAGCCTTAGTGTAATTACTCATGACTGAAAGTAATCCTCCAGTGGTAAAGTGGACTGCCTACTCTGGACATGGAGGCAGAGCATGCCAGCGTAGGTATCTTCAAAGTTTTGTACCGGAATTCTAGGTTATCAAGGGAGAAAACACTGGAAATGTAGGTTATTAAGGTAAAAAACCTAATCAGTGACAATAAGGTTACATTTTCAATTTGTCACCCACTACTGAAAAGTGATGCGTCTAAAGCTACCTGTCAAAAGGTCTGCTGTAGGAATCTGATCAATAAATTATTTTAGATTCAGCAGTAACTTCTCTTACAAACCCAGACGTTTATATTTAGGTCTCGCCTGGCGTAAGACTGCGCAGACATGCGCAGTCTCGCTGGCGAGATTTAATGTTTTGGTTAGATTTCTCTAGTGGGCTTTAAGCCCCGCCCCTCCTTTCCATTGGCTAGCGTCACCGTTTATGCTAAACGGTGGCCAGCCATTGGAAAGGGGCATCTCGTGACATACACTTTTCGCTTTTAGAGCCGTCTCAGTTGGACTGGCTGCCCCGACTTACTGCTGGCGTAAAAGGTTTTCTTATCTTTATGGGGCCAAACACATGGCCCCATAAAGATAAGAAACCAGTCATGCGAGTCAGTCCAACTGGGACGGCTCGCGAGCCAGTCCAGCTGGGATGGCTTCTCTCCCCATTCGTTCATGTCTTTCTTAGCTTCCCTTTCTCATTGTTTGTACCCCGTATTTCTCATGCGGCCCCTCTCTCTTTCTCCCCTACTTCTCTCTACATGTCTAATCTCATCTCCCATTGAAATTCTCACCCCCTCTCTGTATCATCTCTTGTTCTGTTTCTCGCCCTGGTTTCCGCTGCTGTTGGCGGGGAGGTTGCGTTGTCTTTGGCTCCGAAAGTCGTTGCCGTGCTCCAGGCTCCCCCGCCTTTACCCGTTCTGAGTTTGTTTCGTTTGGTGTGCAGTTAAGTGACGAAGAAAGGAGACCCGACTGCCGTCATGAGCTTCCTGTTGTGAGTGCTGCACCTCTCGCTATTATTTTGAAGGGACACGACCCCCTCCTCACTCCAGTGCGTATGTGCCCCTCACTCCTCTCTCGGCGGGTGCATGGTCACCTGCACCAGTGCTAACTAGTGAATAATTCCTATCTGAAGTTTTCAGTACAATCCATTAGTCACTTTTTGCTTTGGTGCTTTAAAATATTCGACAATAGAAGATTTCGCTGCACACTGCTGATGCCTCCTTGACTACCCGGCATCTTGAATAGGCACTCATTGATTAAAAACACACAAACAAGTTGGAGGTTAGCAGTATTTGTTTGCCGTGAGCCAAGTTGCTGAAATGTCCAAAAGTGTGCTATCCAGCGTCAGCTCAAGGTTACTAGGCCCGCTTGTCAGCTGCTTTTCCATCCCCTCAAAAAAAAACATTACATTTTTTCGTATGTGTTGCATCATAGCCACCAGCGCTTTTTGGGTGTTTTGCTTGGACAGTGCATTGTTTTTGTCTTCAACTCGACGCCTACAGGTTCGCATTAAACGTGCGTAGCACTCATTGGGACCCAAATGGTTTCTTGGAGCTGGCCGGTCAGCTTTGTAGCGGATACCCGGCTGGAAAAAAAAAGAAACGTAACTTTTATATTTGCAATTTCTAATGCACCTAAGCAGTCGGGTATCCATGCCTTTGCCCACGGAGAGTGCTTTGCACTCGGTTGCAGCTGCCATGTTGGGTCATATTTCTTCCTCCCTCCCCACCACCCAGCGTTCCCACCCCGGTCCAGAGCCCTGCCTCTGCTGCTCGCTTCTCAAGCGCTGCACTGTAAACATGAAGCCCGAAAGTCCCTGCCACCCCTCTCTGGCCCCCTACCCCCTCCCCCAGCTCTGCCAAGGAATGCTGTTGGGTAAACAGTGCATAGAACAAACATTGAAAATGCAATAGGCCTCGCCTTTTATTAAGTTAAAGCCATTTGCTTTGCTATATAATACCATTAGCAAAGCAAATGGCTTTAACTTAATAAAAGGCGAGGCCTATTGCATTTTCAATGCTTGCTGCTCTAGTGTCACAGTCCAAAATGTAACCCTAATAAGAGAATTCTTCCTTTCATGGTCTTTATTCGAGCTGCCATTCGATACTTGGAAATTTTGACACAACAAAGCATTTATAGATACATTCTGTTCCCAAGAGCATAGTTGATGAGCTTTCGAGCCCTGACTTTGTGCCTAGAAGACCTCCCTCACTTATGCAGCACACTTTGGTTCCATTTCTACTTGGCACAGATCACCAAGGCGCCGAGTACACCCGCCTTTAGTAAGCTTACGCTCTGACATTATAATCCACTAAAGAATCAATATCTTCCCTCTCTGCGGAGAAAGGCCTTCTTCAAACAATGTTCAATTTGTATTCCTCTAGATTTCTCTGTTTGCATGAAATTGACAGTGTGAAGATCTTCCATAGCAAAAGGAAAAGCAATTTTGCGCTCTGCTAAGCCGTGGGTCCCAGCTTTGTTGACTCTGAGACAATAACAAATGGGGCTCTTTGAAAAAATGTTACTGACCCCCCCAGAGTCTCTGTTCACTTTTATAATAATGGTTCTGAACTTATTTATGTTATTTTTATTTAACAGTTGTTTTCTAGAGCGCCAAGTCCACCTAGTCAGATTTCAGGGCGCTGTACATTGCATCCAGGTAATCAGTCAGTGAAAAACAGATCGACTTAAAATGTTCTAAAAAATATCATGGATCGAAAAAAAGGGATACAGCTGACTGACAATGCAGGCAATTACGTGAACAATGCACACAAAACAGTGCACATACATTTGTATTACAATGGTATAGGTGTGAAATGCTCTAGCGTGGCCTGTACAGGTAAGCGCGGTGGGGCGGGGGCAAAGTGATAAATGAAGGAATAGGGAAAATAAAATAAATAAATAAATAAAACCACTTACCTTACATTTGACGCATCACCAAATCAGCGATATGGTGAGCGCAAGGTAAGGGGTTTTATTTATTTATTTATTTTCCCTATTCCGTCATTTGTCACGTCCACTCACCCACCCCTGCCTCACCACGCTTACCTGCACAGGCCGCCACTGGAAACGCTTTCCATAAAAAATACAATACAAGATCCACATCAATACTGATTTTAAATGAATTAAACTGCGCCTACGGGCTTCGTTACACATTTGACTTGGTTTGCAAGTGCTGTAAACTGCAAATTTCTTGTTCGCTTCTTTGAATGGGGAACGTTTCAAAACACACCTATTTCCTGGTTGCATTGGAGCCTTGTGTTAAGAACATATAGTCATTGGCATACGAATGCTCTACGGTGCCCTCAATGTTGCAGCAGCAATAAAATATGAGGTGTGCGAATACAAATTATTGCAATGTATTTCCCAATTTTCAATGCAGGGTTTCTCAGCACCACCTTGTCAGATGTGTCCAAGCTAAAATGCTGACGACACCTTGAGCGGAGAAAAGGTCCTAAGTGGGACGCCATTTTGGAATCTGTATGAGAAAGACAATCCCACCAGAACAAGCCTGGTGGAGCTTGTCCTCACAAACAGGAATCACATACTGAAATCAGTGCAATAACATCGATTTTGGCATGTTCCTTCTCAAACATAAAGGGTTATATTAGATGACCTATAATTAAGGCTTCCATTTTTAGGTCTCGCCTGAGACAGCGCATGCTGTCTGTTTGAGACATTTAGTAAGTGGCTTTTAAAAGTGCCACCAGAGGCTTTTGGTGGCCTAAAACTTGAGTGCACGTGAGCGTGCACGCCCGCAGCCGCCATCTGCCTTTCTGTCATGGCTCATTAATCCTCCTCCACCCCCTTGCTGTCTGCTCTCACTACCCCCCTCCCTTCTCCCCCTCCATTCTCCCCCTCCTTCCTCGTTAGCTTGTTATTCTTATCTTCCGAAGCATCTGATGTGAATTCTTCAAGGAGCAATTCACTTCCGACTAAGCCAATGCCGCCTCAGACAGTAGACATTTTCTGGTGCTTGTTGTTTGTTTCTTTTCGTCGCATTTGGCATATAATCACTGTATATAACGTTACACCACTAAGCACTCTTAGATCTTTTTCACTATACGGTAACTTGCTGCACAGTGCCCGTTTTTTATTTAATTATTTAATTCTTTAATTTGTTACAATTAGCGTCCAGTTGTATTAACTTTCTCCACCCCTGCTTAGCTGTTTTCACACTAGTTGCCCCGTCTACTGTTGGGGTTTCCGTTTGGACTACATACAGTTGGGACATGTTTGTGGGGTTACATTGTGCGTCAGCCTGTCCATGCAAGCCACTGTGCTTTACCTATGCGATTCCCTTAATCAGCACTGCGCTGTGATTAGGCCATAAGCCCTATCTTTCATTGAGATCGCACTCGCATCTCACCGTCTTTATGGCGGTTAGCTCCCACGCTCGTCAGACTTTAATGCGAACATAGGCTAGTTCACGCGTCTCCTTCACATTTTTATTCCCCCACTGCGCCACCACTCTCATTTCTTTACTTCTTTCACTGTCCTCGGAACCCTTTCCCGTTTCGGCATCAGATATCTATCCACGATTTGGGGCATTGTCGTGATTGTGCATGTCATTCTCTGCAGCAAAATTACAGTTAATCAGTTTGCACTGTCATCATATTTCACGTTCACCGTAAAACACACGCATTTCGTGACTCCTAACGTAATGCAACTCAGTTACCTGCCTATAAAGCTGCTACTTGCACGTAGCCTGGTCTGTGCCCGTGTCTTCTTTGCTGCCTGCAATCACTACGGGACTTGCTGATGACATATATTTCCCCACATTTCATGATTTTCATACTGACGTGACAAAGATTGCAAGCTTTTGTGAAGCTGCAACAAATTTCATAGACTTTTGCAAAGTATACCTTTCTGTGCAATTTGTATGGCCTCATTCAAAATATAGAACCATCTTTATAGTCAGTGAAGAGGGTGGCCTCAGCAGAACAGGAATATATGTTTGCTATATATGAATGCACACATTTATAATCAGATCAGACTCTTTATTTCCAAGAAATGCATTCTTACAGAAATATTGCACATTATTCAATTCATTGACATAAGCAATTACAAATATCATAAAAATCTACAATAAATAGCAATTAATTAAATCAATACAGCAAACACAGAACACCAACCTAAAACAAATATAAAATGGTATATAAATTAAAATATCTTAAAATTAATTGAGCGATCTGCAGCGCATTATCCCACACGTATCAAAATGTTTGAAAGCGCAACAGTTTAACCAACACATGCAAAGCTCATTCCATCAGTTAAGGCTACAAGAGAGCATTATACAGACCTACATAACATAAACTGGCAGAGAGACAATCCATTTAAAACAAGGATTGGCATTGCCAATAGGTCTCGCTTTTGGGACCTTTTAAGTATTTAGTTATGCAGCACAATATCCTTGGTGCAATAACATCAACTGTTGCATGGCTAAACACTTATAAGGTACAAGGTTTAGACATGCAACAGCTGATGTTGTTGCACCAAGGATATTGGGCTGCAAAACTAAACACTTCTAAGGTCCCAAAAGCGAGACCTATTGGCTATGCCAATGCTTGTTCTGTTTGTACTGATTTTTACAGAAAAATACAGACAGAAAACAATCAATTCCCAAAAAGAGCAGTATTCGCTCTAACTGACCTCCCAGGCGTTTTGTATTGTTAATATCAGGGGAGAGGATGTGGTCCGTCGGCTAGACTGCCGACTTTGGTGCTGGAAACCAGGGTTCGAGCCTCGGGGTCGCGTCCACATCCTGTGATTCTGGGCAAATCACTTAATCTCCCCGTGCCTGAATGTGTAACGTAACCGGTGCTCATTTAAAGTGCTCCAATACCTTCGGGTCAAGTTCGCGCTATATAAATCTGCAAAAATATATATATATATGTATGCAATAGCACTCAGTCTTCTAATGGTCCTACTGCTTCGAAATCATAAACCAAGTGAAAAACAGTATTCAAAAGGGAGTGCTTCTGAAGTCAATGTTTTTACTGATAGTTCACTTAATCTAGATTACTCAAACATATTATTTCTTCTTATAGATCCAATATAATGCAGGAGCCATGATATGATATGATATTCCAAAAAAGATTGCCTTTATTCTTCACATCTGTCAGTTAGTCAAGTACCAAACACCTTGTAACTTGGTTTCCACAGGAGCAGAAGAGCAAATCCCTAATTCCAGACTCCACTACCAGTGAAATATTTTCTCTTGCAGTGAAGAAGGGGAAGGGGAAATGGGATAAACAAGAGAGACTGCCACTGCGTTGTTCTCCTCTCAGGTAACCACTAGGATTGCCACGAACACCTGTGAACACAAGAACAGAGTTACTACTTCAAACGCTAAACCCTAGTATCAGCACCCATCCCAAAACCTACTACTACTAATTACCTTTTTAATACAGCGGTCTAACTTCTCTCTTGCCCTGCAATGGTAACAAGGCTTACAGCTTCTCTCAATAGCCCTGCATATGATAACAAGGCTTAAATGTGTGTATGCTTTGTTTCGCTCTGTCACTTAGCGCTTGGTTGAAGAGCTAATTAATTGTCTTTCATAGTGTGATGATCTTGAATCTTCACTCTCTCTTTACATTAACTTAAGGTCACAAATGGATTGAACGCTACAAGGTTGGTTAGCACAAGTATATATATATTTGTATTTACTGATTCTAGCCTGAGAGGCTTGAAGATTCCTTTAGCGCTGCACTCACTACGCCTGTAGATAGTTTTGGTTCAAGTCCTCAGGAAGGTGCTAACTGCGCAGAAATACTAATGTCTCTTTTGTCTGTACACCGTATATGGAGTTCTGTAGGTGACTGGAGCACCATCGCCTCAAAAGCTCTGCTCGTAAATAACTGCAGTTCATGAAAGTTCCCAAATCGATTTTATAATCTGAGGCTGTTAGAGAGAGACTTCTCCCTGAGTAGAATGATGAAGACTTACTTGTGATTATCGATCCCCTGAATATGCTGGACACCGCTTCAGAGGGTGGGGGACACTCACCAAAAATGCCCGTGCTTCAGGGAATGCCAATGTTAAAACGAAAAACAATTTTACTGGGGTTTTCCCAGTAGTTACTGCCAAACATACACTGGGAGTCAGGCAGAGCGCGAATGACAACAGAAACGCCGCTCTCCTGAGGAGAAAGATTCTTCAGAGGAAGCAAGAGGCGAAACGTTACCTTACGCTACAATAACAACAGTTGAAGTGCGCAGCACGCCAAGCGCGCGTGCACTAAATACACTAATCTCCTTCTTGCCCTGAACACTAGAATGTTAACTGGCACAAGAAAAGATGGTGGCCGCCATCTTAGAATTAATTCGAGGACGCAGGAGAGCATGAACTGCAAACAATTGAGATGGTCTCCAGACCCTTCTTCTTAGCCCAAAAGGTGATGGTGAGACAGCATGTTTAAATCTTAGGGGACCAGTCCTGACAACAACATCAAACTGCAGCCCAGCCAACGCGTTTCGCCCAGATAAGGGACTTCATCAGGGTTTAGAGATTTCTTAGAATATCCTTGTGGGCAAGCGTAAGCCACACAGAAGAAGAGGAGGCTGAATAGTGGTATCACACCCAAGATTCATTAAAAAATCCTGATTGATTCTTCCTGGATAAGTGTAAACCAGAGAAGGATGAATATCTGTATCACCAGTGGGACCTGCCAGGTTAAGCAGTAAGGCGCAGCATTTCATCCACGCGAACCCTTCTCATAGGCAGCCAGAAAACAACTTATTTCCTGTCTGTATTTATTTTTAAAAGCAGAAAAATATAGAAAATTGTGCTTCTTGTGAGTGACACTCCTTGTTGTCCTTCATGAATTCCAAACCAACTGCTAAGCAGATAGACACCATGGGGATCTAAAAACAGATGAGATTCCCTTAAATACAGGCATATGTTAACATATGTTTGCATATAATGCTAATATTTACCTCTTGGGGTAGTGTTTTGTGATATTTGGCTGCTTAAATTGCTAAAACGTGACATGCATCAAAGTATGAGTGCATGTTTATCAGTTAAATAAACGTGGAATATACCATTTTACAACTCCATTTATTCTCAAAACATAAAATAAATATGGATTAATACCACTAACATCGGCAAAAAAAAATATGGATAAATACAGACAGAGATGTTGAAAACATAAATACCATAAAACTGGGAGCCCTACTTATAATGCACTAGTGAAAATGCATTCTGCATATACCATTACCTGTGGTGTTAGTTTTACCGTACCGCATTTAACGCGTGTCTCCCATTGGAGAATGTAGGCTCCCACTGCTTCATCCAGTAAGGGTTGCATGCCAATGAGCACATTTCATGCCTTGGCTATGCCACTCACACCTCAGTATCCCCAGATGTGTTATTATACCTTTAGGCGTCCCCAAATGAACTCTTTGGTGCCTGTGCATAATGAATTCTGGCAAAATGTGCAAAAAGACACTTCACAGGATGGATTGAAGTTCTGTCCCAAATGTAAGTGTTTTGGGGGAAATTAAGTCGCAGATGATTCATTTTTAAGCACAATTATCAGGCAGGGTTGAAATATTGCTTTACCTGAGTGCTTGGCGTTCTTCCCAAGTGAATCTTTCAAAATGTGTGTAAGCTCCAGAGGTCAGATCTGGATGAGCAGGAAGGCACCGTCAGCAGACGCCCCATGACAGCTCAGAGAAGCAAGCACCCCTGAATGCACCAGCTACCATGCTGATAACTTTTTAGGCATTTGAAAGAGCAAACAACTAGCTCCAAGAAATGGTGCTTTCCAGAGAACATCTTTTTTGCAGCAGGTGCATCATAAACAGGTGTGTTGCTGTACTTAAAACTGATTGAAACCAAATTACAGAAACCAGGGTGTGAATGACAAGGAGGGTAGAAACATGTGATCGATGTGGTACATGACAGGACTGTATTTATTTTACTTCAGACATTTACACAATTGCACATATTTACAAGATGAGACATATGGACATAAAGTGATTTACTCAGAATCACGATATGTTTGGTCCATGTGCCTACGTCAGGAATCAAATCCAGGACTCCAGGATAAAAAGTAAACAGAGTCACTAGACATATCGTCCTGGAATTCTGCACTAGAGATATTCATCCAGTCTGAACAGGCTAATAACAATATTGATATCATACAAAATTGGGGATCAAAGCATAGATACCTGCACCAGTCTTGATGTCCCTATTATTTTTAAACAGAAAAAAGGTGCAAAAAGGGCTTGAGACACAATCCCCTAGGTCCCAATGTGGAGAAACCAAAAACAGCCCACTTGGTCTCCCCAATACCATACAGCAAACAGACAGCCCTGCACACTTATAAATATCAAACGTGTAAAATACACAGAAAGTAAGCTTTAGACAAAAACTGTTTTCCCAAAGAAAAATCGATGTCGTCTTGTGTTTTTAGATTTAATCCTTTATTCATTTTTCTCTTTTTAAAAGCGTTTTTTGCAACCGCCAACGCGTTTCGTCCACAATCGGACTTCTGCAGGGCTCACAGTATATGCTTGACGAGTATTTCATATGACCATTGCCAATTTGTTTGGACCAGTTGATTTAAAAGAAAATCTATCTGAGCAGTAAAGTTGCGTCACCTCAGAAGTTTTCAATAATAACCGTATGTCGGTGAGTAAATGCACCCGTCTCCACACGATCGTCTCAAAAAGTGTTTTACACGTTTGATATTTATAAGTGTGCAGGGCTGTCTGTTTGCTGTATAGTAACAAGATTGACCCTCGAGTGATGCCGTACCTGGAAGGAATATGTGTTCCGGGGCTGCAAAGGATTCATGAAACAAAATCCTGATGCAGCAGTTGTGCCTGGCCCACAAGTGACTGACATGAACTCAACACAGGCGCATGCCACGGGGGTCCAATGACATTGCACATTCGATTCACAAGCACTCTATCATTGACCACCCCTCCTAACTTGACCTCCTTCCAATCATGGTAACATTAGCCACCTAAGCAGAGTGGAGTAAAATCTGTTTTCCAGGTTTGTTGTGCAAGGGTCTGTCACTGAGGCTCTCTTGTCATCTGGAAGACATATTAACTCGTAGATGACAGTTTGGGTCGTCGATTCTGGTCTGACAAATGCCTAATGCATATCCCAAATGTCAGCAGAAGGTTGCGGCAGTGGGCGTCAGAGTGCAGCTGAAGGTCGCAAAAAAAATCCTCTTGCATTGTAGGAGCGCCATGAAATTTGCAAAATGGCCATATGGCCTTAGAATGAAATAGGACAGCAACCAAATTGTCTAGAAATAACTCAAAT
The DNA here is from genome assembly GCF_964204655.1 of Triturus cristatus. NCBI lineage: Eukaryota > Metazoa > Chordata > Amphibia > Caudata > Salamandridae > Triturus > Triturus cristatus. Next base: position 1,691,710,765 of record NC_140590.1, read on the forward strand.
TTGTCATATTTTGTTTAGTGGCCATACTGCACAGCATAGCAAGCAAAATAAAATTGACAGATTTGAATAGGCGAGCAAGCAATGCTCCGAAGCAGACTGCACATCATAGTTGCTTGGCTAAGTCCTCAACAAGGCCCCTAACCCACACTTCGAAACCAGGACAACTCATACAAACATCACATTTGCCACAACACATCTCAACACTAACTTTCATCCTGATGAAGATCCCAGGAATTATCATGGGGGTGAAACGTGTTGAATTGTTTGTGACACACCCGGCAGTATGTAGAAATTGTATCTGATGCTCAGATAACTCTGAGAAAGTTGCTTTACTTAGGGAGTCTGCTTGAAATCATCTTTCTTAAAAATATATAAGAAAAGAAATTGGATTTAACAATTGAGACACAGAAAATGCTTGAACTGATATCTGCAATAACTCATCTGAGCATAACCATCTGTTTTCAGTAATTTCACTGATCCACTTGAAATCAATCAATATATAAATTTGAGAGTGTGTCAACTTTTAAAAACATTTATATATTTTGATTTGGTTGTTATTTTCTGTCCAAACGCTTTTAGTACTGTATATGAAGAATAATTACTGTAAAATGTTTACAATAAAATGTTAATTGTTTTGGCATGAGCAAGGAAGTCCTGGGGGCCAGGTGTAATGCGGTCCTTAGATAGAAGGAAACAGTGAGCAATATACACAGACGGGCACGTCTGTGCCCACCACCGCAGGATAGAATAGTACAATATTCCACTCACTTTTCTGACTTCGTTGCGTCAAAACCTTGCGCCTGCTTGAAGCAGGCATAAGGCGTGACGCACCACGTTATATACGGGCCGGCCACGAGCATTGCTGGAGTTGCGTCGCGCTTGCGACACGACTCCAGCAATGCGCCACCCTTCCGACAGGAGATGCGTCACGCATCTGTTTATCCTTGTGCCACGATGCGCCGCAAAGTAAACGCGGCGCATCTGTGGTTGCGCAAGGGTAAACTTGCGTGACGCATCTTACCTGGTGCATCCCTGCTGATTTGCAGGGATGCGCCAGTCATCATAAATCTGCCCCTAAATTTGGTGCCAGTCCACCTCAACCCCTACCCCATCCGCCTCCTCCTATTGTAGACCGTAGTGGGGGGAGGGGCAGCCGCTGCAGGTAAGCGCAGTGGGGCAGTGGAGCGGGGAGGGGCGTGGGGGAGCCAACAGACAATGGATTATGTTTTATTTATTTATTTAATTTGACTTATTCCGTCGTATTTCGACTTCCCCCCTCCCCTCCCACCCCGCCCTGCCCCACCGTTCCTCCACGCTTACCAGTGCCGCCCGCCTCTGTGGAGGGGTCCGTTTGTGACCCACAGGTCACGTCCTGGCGAAATACCTCGGAGCAGGGATTGCCCTGTGAACAGGCATTTCCCCCCCTTCGTCTTTCCAATCACCTATTCAGTTGCTGAACCGAGGGTGAGAGCACCTGGGAGGGGGCTGAGGGAGAAGGAAGGGGGAGTGGCAGAGAGGCAACTGAAGGAGACTAAAATATTAAAGAAAACATAATTTTATGAATGACTTGAAAGCAATGAACCGAACTGGTGTCTGGAATAAAAGATTGATTCAAACCGGAAGCTCAGGAGGTCTGGTACCTGTGCGTCCCTCCAACTGTAGGCGCCCGGGCCTGGGTTCAGCTCGCCCATGCCTAAAGCCGAGCGGGGGGACAGTAATGGAAGCGCGTCTAGAACAGGTTAATAAAAGGCTTTCATTCCAGCTGCCTAAAATAATAATAAGAGAACAGAAACGAAGACTGCTGGAGGCATCACTTTCAGTGGAAAACAAGAAGTAACTCGATTTCTTCCACTCAATGCAGCAATAGTGTGGGTGCCTGGAGCTTTCCTGGACAAAATGCATTTGATGAAATCTTGGCTTATTTTTTTTATTTTATGAAACAAATGGATTTCTTAGAACCGGTTAATATCGAGCCGCTCTTACGTACCACCTCCATGGGCTGACTTTGTGGCTTGAATGAATATTTCAGCATTTCCAGGGATCTTGTCAGCAAACACGGTTCTGAGCTCGATTGATCGGGATGACAGATCGTCTGCGGGATCCGAGCGTTATATCTATATTTTATTTATTCAGTGTCACCCCCGGGCCCTATTCACCTAGTGAAAAAACCGATGAGCTTGTTTTCGGTATCGTGGCTCTTGGGCTCCCTCTAGTGTTCATTTGCGTGGCGGCCACAGGGGCCTTTTCCGTCTTGTTATGCTGGCTTGGCTTGGCAGCACTGAGGGCTCTGTCATTCAAAGGGAGTGTGAGACCCTGGTGCCTGATGTACAAAGATTGTTTTCGTTTTCAAAGCACAGTAGGGCTGTTTGCGAACGAAAAAAGGCATTTTTATATGTGCAAAGGTCCAAATTGCTATTAGGAAGGGGTATAATACCAAATGGCAGTGGTATGTGTGAATGTTTTCCGACCGAAATGTGTTCACAAAACATTTGCAGTTTACCACCTACTTAGGTGGTAGTAACCCATTCACAAGGGACCACTTCCGCTTTGTTAATGTTTGTAAAAACTTTAAAAAATAAAATAAAAAGAAAACTTTTCTTGTTACTTTTAAAAACCCATTAAGGGAAAATGGGCTGCATTAAAAAACAAGCATTTGCAATGCAATCGGTCTCGCCTTTGGGACCTTATAAGTATTTATCCATGCAGCCATAGACTGAATACAGCATTTCTAACGGACAGTGTCTACAAAAATGCACCAATAAAAAGGAAGGGAAAACTGCAAGATCATTTCAAGTGGCTTGAAAGACAGATGACTACCTATGCCTCGACGGACCGAAAACGCAAAGCAGAATTCCTAAGAGTGAGAGACCTTTCTGATCGTAGCAAATCCTCTCGAATGGCCAGATTAGATTGTAGACTCTTCATAGGAGCCTTTCCAAGTCGTCTAAGGTATTGGAACTACCCTCCTCCTCCTCAAAGAAAGGACAGGGGTCCTTCGCATACAGTTTCATCCCAGCTGAAGAAGATCTGATCGGTTGGACTTTGGGGCAAACAGCTAACAACCTTTATGGACGTGACAACGAAGGAAAATAATTATTCACACGGAGAGAGTTCACATTTATCAACACACAGAAGGATTGTAGTGAAGCAAAATCCACTGCTTTAGCCCCTGAGGCCCAAAACCTGCTTTTAAATCATAAAAAGCATTTGTGACAGTCATGGCACTCCTTAGTTTGTTACATTTTATAAATCCCTAGAGGCTAAACAATAAGCGAGCGCAGACCTATACAAATAATCAGTAACATAACATATGACATAACTTTAAATGGAACTGTAGTGACACGTTCGATGTATTGACTCTACTGCTGTTACCTGTGCTGCTTGCATTCTCATTGTTATTAAAATATCCTTAATCAAACAGTTGACAATAAACATTTCACACTACTTCACAAACAAAATATGGTAAGGTGACACCGGGGTAACCCGTCTAAATACCTGCAAAAATAATTTTCCTTACAATGGGCACATAGTCTTTAGCCTCAGGTGCAGCGAGTGGGGAGCAGTGCAGAACAGTCAATGACTATTGTGCTGCCATTGGGAGAGCGCAATATGGCATCTTGTGATAACTTTGAGGCCTTTTCTTCAGGAGTGAATTGCCGCCTTTGCGCAAGGCGTATTAAGTGCTCATCGAAGAATGAGGCAGCGCAGAAGAGGCAATTAGCCTCTTTGTTCCTCTCACTTCCAGATAAAGGGAAAAGGGTTCCATCCCGTCCCCTGTGGGCTCACCTGCACCCTAAACAGAAGGTGAGCATTCAGCCTTTCATCCCGCATGGCTCCAGCGAGGGGAAGATGCGCAAGGTGCTGCTTGTATGATGGTGCAATGATAGAAATGAGGTTTCGTGTGGGGTAATCTAGGCATTATTTTAAGCAATATCACACTGCGGCTGTATATGGGAGGCAGGAAGACTGGATCCTGGACTACAGGAGCTGGAAGAGCTACACGGCTGCTTCAGAATGAGAGCACCACTGAAGCTTTCCGAGAGGAAGTACAGATGGGGGTGTGAGGGGGTCAGAGGCTAAAAGATGAGGTAGATACTGAACAGAAAAAAAAGACTGTCTTCAACTGTGTCCTGTGTGTCTGAAGCTGCCAAATGGGATGCTGAATGGACATAGAAAGGGGACTTGTTTGTGAGAAGAGCAGTCGTGAGTTATACAACTTCACAGAAGTGGGTGCCATATTGTAGGAAAAAAGTATTTCCAAATTAGTCCAACCCACGTTACGAGATGATTATGGCTCGGTATCACATTTCAAACACGAAAAAAAGTCAACAATATTTTTGGTTTCAGTGAAAACATGTTTTCCAAATCAGTATTTTATTGAAAAATCGAAGTTACTTGACTCATTTGCATCCCGTATACCATAATTCACATAAAACAAAGGCATTAAGGTATCAGAAGCATTTGCATAAAAAAAACACTATTGCTTAATATTTGGAGCTGCCGGTTTAATCAAGATTATTACTAGCCCAGCAATGTGAGACGAGTCCTTTTATATTTCTATACTCCTGGGCTCTAGATCTGATGGAGGCCAGTGCATTCATTGATGGCACCTCATTCTCGTTGATTACTAAATATAACGGGAAGCAGCATAAACGTGCTGATTGTGCAAATACAGCAAAATATTGTCTTTTGACTTACAAGACAAGTGAATGTTAGCTTCTCAACCATCACGTCTTAACTATTTAGGGGCATATTAACAATGCGGCGATAACAAATTATCGCCGCTTTTGTGGCCGTTTTCGGCCGAAAAGCGGCGATAATTTTATCGCCTTATCAGCAAAGACACGCTATCGCGAGTACTGTTTAAAGCTATGTGCATCACGCACAGAGCCTTATATAGAAGTGGACCCTACCACTTGATAAGGCACTTTCAATGGTACACACCTGGAAGAAACCTGCGGTCCTTAGAGGCCAAATTAGTTTCAGTCCCCAGGGTAAAAAAAGCGAATTGGGGCGGGCGAAGTTTCCTAGCAAAAGCAACCAAGGCATGGAACTCACTGCCACCTTTCCTTAGACATATCTCCAACCACCTGGAATTCAGGAAGGCACTCAAGACCAGTCTGTTTGCACTTTGAGTTTTCTACCCCCGGTCTCAGACTAAGGACGGACCCCTTTGCAATAGCGCCAGGACACCTTCGGGTATTAGCCGCGCTCTACAAAAATTTATAACATAACATAACATTTCAAATGGCAATGCGGTCAGGCGACGAGGCACGAGCAGGGCCGGACTGGGAACCACAACCGGCCCTGGCAACGTGCTCGGCCACCCCGCGCCCCTGCCCCCCCCCGAGCTCTTTGTCAGGGCCGGTTTTCGGCCGATTTTGTTACAGGGCCAATTTTGCAGCTATGCTGCAAAAACGGCCCTGTAACAAAAAACGGCCCCCAGGGGCCCGAAACCGGCCCCCACCAGTGCGGCGCACCGGGGGCTTGCCCGGTGCCCGTTACGGCCAGTCCGGCCCTGGACACGAGGGGGGGCGGTGAGAAGGCATCGGACTGCAGGAGGGGGGCACGGGAAGAAAGTAGTCTGTGCTGTGAAGGGGCCAGTAGCCGTGGAAGGACACAAATGACTGACATGGCTGTTATGGGGAGGGACTAACAAGCTTAAAACCAATCGAAAGGAAGCATTTATAGCCTAAGCCAATTAAGAAGATGGGCCAGAGAGTGGGCGGAGCTTCCACGATGCTTCCCCACCACAGTATATACTGCATGCCTCGCAAAGCGATGGCAGTGCATTCGCACTGCAAGGCTAGCGAGACCTAAATAGCTTTATTGAAAAGCAGTCACAGACATTGTGATCAACTGACCACAGCATGCCCCCATTTGTGTGAGTTTTGCGATTCCCAATGGGTCACAAACGAGTCCTACCTCATGTATATTAATGCGGTAGATCTATTTGCGACCCACTGGGAATTGCAAAATGTGTTAAACACACATTTGTATATTGCCGTTTGCGATTACCAAATAGCGAAGCGCAAAGTTCCATATTTGGTAATTGCAAACGATTACCTATGTACATCTTTCCTCTGGTTCTGTAGGGAGGCAGAACTCAGAGCAGCTGACTCAAAAAAAAAAATCCTGCACTATTTTGTGTTTGTCTATAGTTATTATTATAAATGTCTGTAACTATTTTGAAGTAAAAATAATGGGCACTTTAATGTCTCTTCTCGAACCCTTCTAGGAGATGACAGCTGGGAACGCTGTGGGAAGGCAAGTATTCCGGAAGGCCGCATAGCTTCAGCTGCTTCACTGGACTCATCGCAAGTGTATGGTCGCCTCCTAGCCTTAGAACCGCATCTCCTTTCTGCTATATCCCTTTACGCAACTCTTTATAAAACCTATTTTAAATACACTTCTCTCTTCGTGGTGTTTTTTTTAACTATGTTTCATAAGTGAAATCCTGGTAGCGGATAAAGGGGTGATGGTCAACATGCGCAGCCATTGAGATGCTCCTGGCAGTGGACGCTACAGATTTAATTGCCTCTTGGCACTTAAGTAATAGGTGACATTATTACCCAACTCAATGTTATCCAGTTTTGTGTCTCATTCCAAGGCAATCTGGAGTCATTACTTAGCAGATTGCACCAAAGGGATGGATGAACATGCTAGAATCAATCTTAATGGCTAATAATTACTGCCTATGCATTCCATTCCATCATTTTAGCTGAGCCGTACCACTACAGACAGCAACTAACCTAAAGCAGGTCACTTGGAATCTTTGAGCTCAGTGCCCATCTGGGTGCACATTTTTACAATAATATCTCAAAAGTGATGGATGGAAATATTTGAATCATTCTCAACCACAGGCCATTAAGCTGCCTGCATTCCATTCTGTTGTTTTTCAGCTTCTTTGTCCAATTGCACATAGGGATCAACCATATGGAAACCAGTCTTTGTTCCACCTGAAAAGGGACAAGGCCAGTCTTGACTGCTCGGCCATAGTTCCCGTCAACCGTGATCCGAGTGACCTCAGGCATGTTTTGTTCTTTAGTCTTTAGACACATCTGGTCCAAACTCTCTACTCCTCCAAGAAGTGGTGATCCCAGACTTAGTACCTGCTGGCTGGGTACAAAGGTATGCTGGGAAAATGCATTGGGGTCCAATGATTTGTGATTCTGTTCTAAGTGCAAGAACCCATTGGCCTTGAAATAATCTGTGACATTTCCTTGACTTCTCTCTGGAGTTTGGGGAAAGAGTTGGGCATCTTTACAGCAGTGGGGCCCACTTGTTTAATGGACGTTCCATGTGTACATCTAAGCTTATAAACAGTTGGTAGCCTTTTCCTCAGTATTAGTGGGGGAAACTCCTTTAAATCACAGTTTTCCAATATACTTAAGATAATTTTTTTGTTACGTTTGATTATAAACAAACAAAGTTTTGAGATATTTTACTGCTAGGAAATCGATCAAAGTATGGGAATGGATGGGTTGGTTGGTTCCACTTTCCTGATTCACCCATCTCGAAGGAAAAAACATGAACATGGGAATACCTGCACTTTATAACCTAAAAACGAATCTTATGATAGTTTTGCAATAAAGATATTATGCATTTTTATTCTTACCAACTTTTCTTTTCTTCCCACTGCCAAGAATATTTCAATTTCCCTAACCATTACATAATAACACCCCCCCTACCTAGCAGGAGGAGAAATTGTACCATGCAGTTTAACTCCAACGTGAGGCTCATGTCCTTTATTACAGCTGTAGACAGGTTCCAACCAATGAATGTTTGCAAAATGTGGCTGAATAACTCTTTGAGCTAGGTTGATTATTTCAAAACCATCCCTAATTGACACCCACCAGTTTCCCTTTTCTCCCTGGATGATTCTTTAAGCCTCCCCTCCATGCACACTGCTGGCTTTACGTAGGTAGCTTGGCTACTGTCAGCCAAAAGCAGGGCATGGTTTAAAGGTCTCACCCTGGTCTACATGGTGGAACGATGGACCCTACCTCCCAATATCTCTCAAAATCTCTCCTAATTTGTACATTCGTGAGCACAATCATGTACTAAGCTGAAGCCCATGTCCGTTCCCAAACCCCACAAGGATCAGGTTCTTTGAATTTCTAGATCTTTACCACTGGAATATCAACTGCAGTGATCTTTGAAATGAGTCCACCTTTCTTGTATTCAGATCAGCCTGCAAAGTCTGCCTTCTAACTTTCGAGGACTTGCATAACAGATATCTATCAGTGACTACCCCAAACACTCCGGATTTACCCTCTGTGAGTGTTAAAGTACAATAATATAGCTATTAATTCTGTATTCTCTTTAAGGTAATGTACTGCAACCGATCATCTGCATTGCTTTTTTTTACCACTTTGCCGACAATGCCCTTATGCGACAATGCCGACAATGCCTTATGTGTACTTTATCACTAGACTCTTCTCCTCATTGGAAAAGGTACTGCACCACGAAGACCCTTTACAAACCACCCAGATGCACCCCTGCACCATACGCTCATCATTAGAGCAGAAGGCCACCAGCCATAAACAAGCCTTGGACAAGTATTTGATCCTGGTCTTCAAAGACCTAAACTCTTCCTCCCCAAACGTCCTTCCTGAAACTCTCATTGATATGTCTCATAACTTACGATCTACCCCTAAAACCTTCTATTCATGGCCCCACCAACATATGTAGCATCCCAATTGCACTCCTTTTGTCTTCTGGGTCCCCTCCACTGGAAGACACTCAGGCTAACCTGCATTCAATCCCATTCACCCCCAAGTTCAAAAGTGCTGTCGATGAACGCTCCATAATACACAAATTGCAATAGGGTCTAATCGCCCTCTGACCCCTTCTCCAACAGAGAATCTGCTGCTCGAAATATGTGTGAATAGTAAATGTGTGTACTAACTTATTATCACTTCCCATTGAACACACTGCGGTTTTCACTAGTTATTCTCACCTTACGCTGATACTGACCTAGGTTCCGTGATGTTCTTGACGTGTACCGCATCGTCTAAATCCAAAAATTCAATATTAACATCTTGTTTAATGTCCAATGCAGACAAAAAGAGATCTTTTACTAAGGCCTTTAAGTTAGCCTTCTGAACATCCATTTTAGGTTTTATAAAGGGGATGCAGCCTTCCTGACGCATACCCCGTAATGCTGGACATTTCACTGCCTGCACCCCACCACCCCAATATACAGGGAAGCAATATATTCACTGGAAAAAACAAGTGTTACAGGGACCTTATAGTTAGGTTCTGCTTTTACACGCACAAAACCATAGCAACTCAGCAGTTATAGTTACCTGAGCTGATTATAACTTATGCCCCCCGCAATGCACTGTGTATGACCTCGCGTATTACATCGCTCATCACATGGTCAGTGACATCACTGATGACATCTCAAGGGACTTTATAGTTAGGCATTGAAATACCACACAAGCTATCCTCCACATACAAAATACATTGAATTTTTCCAGCTATGATGTAATTTGAAATGTGTTCAGTGATGTCATCAATAATGTCATTCATCATGTCATGATTGATGTAATATGTAAGGTGAGCAGAAGTGCATGGTGGATACATAAGCTAAACGTAGCTCAATAAACAATAAATGGTGAATTTCAGTGTTTTTTGGTTTTTATACGTTAATTTTTGTTTTATTGCGGCTGTGTGCAGATGTAGGTGTTGTCCGCAATAAAACAGCCTCTGGGTCAGGACCCGAGCTATCATCAGTCCAGGTCTCAGTAATAAATGCAAGCTCAATATTATGTGTTTGCAAGGATTAAAAAAAATCTACTTTGTTTTTAATAAGTGACCTGACATTAATGAGAGTGCAGTGCTACAAAGAATGAGGGGTCATAGCTTCGATTAATAATATCTCAGTTTTCCTAACTAGACTCCTTTCTAAATTAGAAAACCCTAGTAAGAAGCCTGGGAAAGTCCAGCCAGGTTCCATTGTCTGTGGGTCAAACAAGGAACAACAAATGTTCTTACCGGCAGGTCGTAGGGCAAGAAAAGCGTCTTTACCGTAAAAATGCAGTAGACCAGGGTCTGACCACAAACGGACAGCGTGGCTGGCGCTGAGCGCCATCCGAGCACAGAGAGGTGCAGATGGGTTTGCCTTTGGCGCTCCTTTGCCGTGCCAGCGGCGTGGCCGCTGCGCGAGGACGCGCTGTTCGGTTTTTATATAGCTCAACATCTGGGAAAGGTGGGCTGGAAATGGGGGCGTGTCCAGGCACTCTTCGGCGAAAGAGTGAAGGGCAAATAAAATGAACCGGAGTCCAGCAACTCCGTTTGCAGAAAGGTAAGCTCCCTTGTCTGACTGCAAGTACTGGGAAATCAAATCGAAATTAATAAAATGGGGAGAAAACAAAAAAAGCCAGAAAAACAATGGGCCCGATTCACAGAACTAACGTAAGACAAAATCCTAAACTTACTACCATTTTGGTATTCACAGAAGGCACTTACTCATTTTGGTATTCACAGAAGGCACTTACTCATTTTGGTATTCACAGAAGTTAGGACTCCTAACTTTAGGACTCCTAAATGCCCTCATCCCTCATCCCAGTCCTCAATGACTCCATCATCATAGCCACCAACCCAGAGGCCTGGAAATACAATACTCCCCCCCCTCAAGAATTCCTCAGCAGACCCAAAGACTCTAGCCAACTACAGGGCTATCTCCCTGCTAACCTACCAGGAAAAAATAATGAAAAAGATGATAAACAAAAACCTAGCCACCCACCTCACTGACCACCACCTTCTCAACACCACTCAATCCAGATTCAGGCCAGTCCAGTGAATGCCTTTGTCACCGTCAAAGACGATGTCCAACCTGATCATGGATAGAGGTGGCATTGCAGCCCTTGCCACCGTCTCCTGCCCCATCCTTATCCAACTACTGCATGAAGCCAGCATACAAGTCCCTATACTCTGCGGAATTTGTTCCTTCCTGATAGGCCGCATACAGTCAGTCAACCTGGCCTCATTCTCCCCCGGCACCATCAATGTCATCTGTGGAATTTCACAAGGAAACTCACTCAATCCCACTCTTTTCAACACCTACATGACCCCACTTGCCATCATCATCTGCACCTATGCAATCTACATATATCGTTTGCTGACGACACCCGACTCATACGCTCTCCTCTTTGTCAAGGTACCAATCACTCAGACCAATTTCTCCACCTGCATCACCGAAGTCCCCAGAAGGATGAAAACCAACGGCCTCAAGCTCAACCCAGTCAAAATGGAAGAAGTTATCTTCAACAAAGACATGTAAAGAACCTTGTAATCAACAACCAACTCACCAGGGAACACAGTCTCCGTCTCCTATTTCCACACACTAAAGATGCTCAAGAAGATCTTCCAATGTCTCCCCGCCATCACCCAACCCCTCATCACCAGCAAGCTGGTCTACGGCAACACCTCTATGCTGGAATATTTGATTTCTTGTAGGATTCAAGAACAGATGCAGTCGCTCTTATGTGCAGGGGCAGGGAGTGGCAGAGCAATCCTCTGCATTATTTACAAAAAAAAGCATTGGCAAAGCTAATAGGTCGCCTGCTTACAGAAAGGAAGCCCTCGGAAGGATACTGTAAATAAGGTTTGGGTAAGGCAAGGTACAAACTCAAGCTGGACAGCCGCCCTAAAACAAATAAAGCCAGCAAATGGAAAGCGAGAAAACAGGAGTTACAAACCACAAAGCCACTTGAAAGCAACGGACAGAATGCATTCCTAGGCCAACTTAATGAATGTCCCCAAGAAGTCTTTAGCTGCACTGTCTGGTAGGCTGCGACTTAAAAATACTCTAGAAACTTATAAAAAGTGTGTGGGTTTCTCATTGGTCAAACGCCTGCGCCCACACCACTTCACTGGCATATTTACCCCCTTTTCTGTTTACCTTCACGGTGTAGATCGCCCCGGTTCAAAAAGTGACTGTGGATTCAGCTCAGTGTTGATCACGGGCAATCTTGAGAATGCTTCCTCCTGAAGTACACGCTCGCCTCTGTTTGTGCTTTTCTTCTGCAGTTCTGTACTCCCCGTTGTGCACCTTTCCCCTGTAGCTCTCACCAGTGGCTTCCCTCGCCACAGCACCTTCTCCATGCCTGGGCTGCATCTGTACTAGGCATGGGAGATGCTGCAGAGGGCATGCCGGTGCTGAGCCTCAGGGGGTGTTCCTTCAGACACAGAAAAGGTGATGGGAGGAATGCTTGCAAATAATGTACCACTGGCAATAGCTCTGGGTAGCTAACCCATCGTTCCTCACCAACTGTGCCACTCTAGACTGACACCTGTCTTACGTAAATCAATACTGACCCTGCTCCTCATGGGAAATTGCCAAGCGAGATCTCCTCCAGTCAGGAGCACAAGTAAACCCAGAGAGGGAGAGAGAGTAACATGAAGGAGAAAGATGTAGAGGAAATAAAAGAAAGAGGTTTGGGATGTATTGACAAAGAAAGTCCTAGACAAGGAAGAGACAGAACAGAGATAATGAAAGAGACAAGAGAAAGGTGAGATGGAAAGAGGAGAAGGGACACGGCTAGAAAGAGGACATTTCTCTGAATCCCAAATCAATCAGTTGCTCGTGAGCTGTATCTGTGATGTCATTTGTCACTGGTGTCCCAGGGCCTATCCTGCTGTAGCAGGAGTGAGCAGGCAAGGTGTGGGCTGGTTCGGCAGGCCGAGGCCAATCAGGTGTTACCGGGGCCATATTGGTTTTTTAGACCACCTTACTATTGAACCCCAAACAAAGTACACCAGGGAGGCGGTGGGGACTGTAACTCAGAACTTGGCAGAGACAAAAATAACACTTAATACCGCGCTTCCAATTCACCCAGTGTGTTTATAACAAAAAAGTACTCTCTTTTTGACACAGATAAATATAAATGCATATAGAAAAACATACACAAATGTAAAATAGGCTTTTCACAATAAACCCAACTGTACTCATTGGCATTAACATAAGTTGTTTTTTTCAGTAATCAAATTGGACCTACTGGCTTTGACATACGTTTTCACCGTAAACTGTTCTGGCCTGCAGGCAAGTGATGTTTCATAATAACACATTTCTGCCTACAGGATTTTGACTATGCTGTTAAACCTTTTCATAATGTTTCCAGGCAATCTTTCAAACAAACGGACTGCAAGACCGACTTCTAAGTTGCCGTTTAACAGGACCAATGTTCTCTCTGGCATTATGTGGCTGGCAAGTCACGTTCATGGTGCCATCTTTGTACTGCGCATGCTCCCATAGTCTTTGGCCATAGCGGGAAGGAGAAAATACATGAGCGAAAAGGCAGTGCATGGGTGTAGGTGAGAAGCACAGGGGTGAGAGGGTGGAACATGAAGCGCAGCAGAGTATTGGTGAGAAGCAAATGAGGAAGACAGTGGAAAAACACATGCACTCTTACAAAGTGCTTAAACAAAAAGAAATAAGTCGCACTTGAAAAAGCGAGCAGTGTAAGGACACAGTAACGTGTCCATGCTCCAGCGAAGGAAAAACACAGGAAGAGGAAGGATATCCCACACAGCTAATGAATAAGAAGCAAGCAAAAGAGAGACAATTGAGCCAACAAATGGTAAGGAATGGGCATTTCTCAAGTTATCTTTGCGCTTCAGCAGAGGGCCCTTCCCCGATCTCAAAACATGGCTGGTCGGTATTTTTATCTAAAACCCTAACAGGGGTCCTGGGGGCTCATAGCTGTGAGATGTGCCCCTCTCACCTGACCATCACCAGGAGAGCCCATTTCCATGGGAGCAGCAGAAACCGATGCAGCACAACTTCTTCCCTTCCTACAGTTAAAATGCCCCATCAGGCCAGAGGGCAGGGCTGTTCCAGCCTTCAAACATGTACAGAGGTGGCACTGTGGGCACCAGCTGTACCAGGCTTGAAGGCCTCCAAACAGCAGTGGGGAGGGTTCGATCCGTGAACCTCACCTATTGCATCCAGTAGAAGCAGTCCATAAATGGTATATAAACTGCATGACTACTTCTCATGAGGGAGCAGGACCCTAGGGTATAGCAAAGGGAGCCCCCAGCCACAACCCAAGCGGTGATGACCATAGAGGTGGAGACTGGTAGGGGGGGCTCTACCATCAAGCTATCCACAAGGCCTCCATCTTTCACCTGCCCGTCCTCGTTGTACGAATTCTTCAGTCCGGCCAATCTAAGGCAGGCATCCTCAGGGTGCGTAAAAGAGGCTCTCTGCTCCATGCTCAAACAGCTAGGTACTGTGCCATGCATACACTCTTAAGATGGAGGCAGAGTGTAAAGCATGCTGCACAAGCGTTGTCCGCTAAGCCAATAGCAATGCAATAATTTGCCCAAGTGATGCTAAAGCGACAATACACCAAGCCTTACAAGACATCTTCTACCAGCCTTTACCTGAGTCGTTGGACATGATGGCTTGGTTCTCAATGTAATGGCGACTTGTGTCACATTGGTAGACTCCATTGCCAAGGTGTCAAATAACACCTTAAATTTTAGACACCGCTTTGTAATCCGCATTGTGTCCTGAGCACATGAGTGGTTGTTACGAAACACACCTTTCATGAGCTTTAGGCCGCTTTCAGTTTCATGGGATGTAATACCACTTCTATTACTCCAGCAAACAGAGGATTTGTTGTTATGTACATCAGATGTTTACAAGTTGCATAACACCTGGCAGAATGATCCGCAATGCAATAATCTTGACGAAGCATCTACTCTTCTAGGGCTGCTCCTCTTGTGGTAAGGTCACACAGAGGTCACATAGGGCTTGTTGAATGTGGACGTGTCCAGACATGCCTTGGGGTGAGTCTCATGGCAGGGTGAAAGGTTTCAGAAAGAAGGTATTATTACCAGTGTGGAGCATGCCAGACCGGCTGAGCTTACCTTAAGCAGGGGGCGTATGGTTGCAGAAAATAATGGTTTTGTGTGCCAAAGCTTGTCTGATCCTGCTGGGGCATGGATCTAAACTAATCAGAGGGTGATGGGTATCTGAAACTGACTCCCTGTGATGTTAAAAGTACATCAGGCATTGCCTGGTCTGTGACAACAAGAGAGGGACAGATCATTAAGAGAACTATCGTAAAACCAGAGCGCGGCCGGAGAATCGACCCTAGAATATCGATGGAACACAATATTGAAGATAAAATATATTTAAAAAAATGTATAGGTAGGTCTATATTTTCTATACCTTACTCTACATATATGTACATGCACTGTGCATATATCTTCAAGGTAATAGGCATGGTGCATTGATACTTCCCTATGCACTTATCTTTCGATATTCTGGGGATCGAAACTCAGCAATGCAATCATAACACCTTGTTGCCTCCCTGTCCAAGTCTGCTGAAAGAATTGATCGAATCACGTGGTTTCACTTCCTGGCCTCATATCTGGTGTTGAATGAGGACCTAACAAGTGTTCTCAGATGATTGCCATGTTGTTGAGATGTAATGGATAAGGCGATGTGGCATGAATGGTAGAAAGAAGGGTTAAGATAAGAATAGCTGCAAACATTACAGAATTGGGAGGCATGTAAGTAATTTTTAATAACCAGATTATTCTACATAGATTTCCGCTTCTTGGCTTGGACGGGTGTGGGGGAAATGGTTGGATCAGATGGCTGAATTAGCTATGAACTTGAGCTTGTGGACATTCTTCATGTTATCTGTGATATTCTTACTGGGTGTATCTGCACTATACAGACAGGATACTCCATTCTGTAATGTGACGTGTCACGTGTGTGACATGTGTTCATTTCCACCAGCCCAGCTGGCCTAAAGTTCAATAAAATTAGTTCACCTCCAAAAAATGTTGCTCCTTGATTTATGGGTTGGAAGAAGAAGTCTTTTCCTTTCCCAGAAAAAAAAAACATACTATTGATGAATATTGATAAATAAATACTTTGGTCCAAGTGGTATAAACAAATCACCTTTAACAGAAATCCCTTCTTCTTCACAATAAGCTTTCAAAATTATCACCCCAATCCTTTGATGGTCTTCTAGCAGTCAAAATAATCAATCAAATCATCACTCATTTAATTTAATTCTCTCCTAGCCGACACCAGTTTTGCGGCTTATCCCACTTTTTTAAGGTTTAATATGTTGACTCTATGCCAGATCTGATTTATTCAAACAGTCATTCCTATGGGTCTTCATCTTTTCTAATAGACAATCTCTTGAGTGATGAATGCATTTAATCAGTAATCCTTTGCGATGATCAGTAATGTGTTTACATGAATAAGGTATTGAGAACCATGGGCCCGATTCACAGAAGTAATCTGAGACAAAATCCTAAACTTACTACTTTTGGTATTCACAGAAGGTATTTAGTAGTAGTAAAGTTAGGATTTTGTCTTAAGTCTGTGTTAAGTCTGTCTTAAGTCTGTCCTAAGTTTGTCTTAAGTTTGTCTTAAGTCTGTCTTAAATTTGTCTTAAGTCTGTCGTAAGTCTGTCTTAAAGTTGTCTTAAGTCAAACTTAAGATAAAATCCTAACTTTACTACTACTAAATGCCTTCTGTATATACCAAAAGTAGTAAGTTTAGGATTTTGTCTCTGTGAATCGGCCCCCATGTTAAAATCATCCGCAAGAAGTAGGCGTTGCATCATTTCCTCCTTAACAGATTAAATATTCAACATGTCTGTGTGGAGTAGGAAAGCAAAAAAGGGGGACATTTAAAAAAAAAAAGATTAGTGGAATGGAGGGGGAAGCAACGGACGAGCGGGGGGTCGGGAGAGCAACATGGAGAGCACAGAGTTCGAGGGGTGAAAGGTGAAACTGCACACAGGGAAGAGGCGGACAGACCAAGAACATGCATGCACTCTCATGGAGTGCTAAAAGAATAAGAACAAGCATTTGCAATGCAATAGGTCTCGCATTAGTAAAAGTTTGAGCTTTTGGCGTTGCAAATAATAATGCAACACCAATAGCTCTAATTTTTAGTAATGCGAGGCCTATTGCCAACAGACAGCTACACAAAAATAACGATGAACACAAAAATCACTCTCAATAGAAAGCAACAAGCTCCAGACTCCAATGCCAAACAATTGCTTAACCTCAGGGTGACGGGGTGCCAGGTCGAACATTCGCAAAATGTTTCATTTACTCTCTCCATCTCGACGGCAGGATACAGTATTGTTGCATAATAACAAAATAATTAATCATAAATAATTTGTAAAACGTGAAAACTTGTGCCGTGGTTGCGTTGAAAGGTGGGCCAGGCGTTCCTCCAGTGATTGCGGCCTTCAAATGCACAGGATGTCTTTTTAATTCAACTGCTGATTAATGTAATTAAATTCAATTAAAGAAACGAAACAAAAAGCTGAATGCTGGCAGTACTGACCCAGCCTGAATCGCCCGGGGACGCGTGTAGGTTTCCAAGAAATTTTTGTTCCATTTACTGCTGCGCTGTGAAAGGCGTTAACGAAGGGGTTGTGTGGTGCCCGAGGCGGATTCTTAGATCTTAATCATAAAAGCCTTTACGCACGCACACCCAGATTGACTTAGATAGAGTGGCACAGACATCCATGCCCATGCACTTTTAAAGAAATACACAAACCCGCACACTCAGCTAGAAGGGAATTCACACACAAAGGCGGCCAAAAAGATTACATTATGGACTTGGCCCATTTAGAGGTGCTGGCAATGGTAAAATCGACCGAAAATTATGTTTTTACTAAATGTAAATGCAGGTACGTAGCTTCAGATGGGCTGTTTGGGCGGGACACCCCCTTATGATTTCTCAGTCCGGTCATGCTGCGAATTGCCATGCCAGGGTGCAAGGCGGGCGATCAATGGGCAGGTACCGCCGCCATGGCACCTCATTTACGAAGAGTCAAGAGAACAGTTAATGCAATTTACAACCAGCTCTGATAATATGAAAAAACAAGCGTGACCAAGGCGGACCGCACTGAAAGCGGACCACGCTGAAAATAAAGATACACAATACCATCACAAAACACATGCCAGCAGGGGGAGGAGAGGCTGTCAGGCCGGGGGCACCCACCTTCCTGCGCAGCCGCAGCTGGCCGGTAAGGATCGCCAGCAGGGTGGGGTCAGGCTCCTTCACACTCACGCACACATGCCAGCACGGGGTGTCAGGCCGATCACGTGCACATGCTAGCAGGGGGTGTCAGGCTTGTCCACACTCACTCACACATGCCAGCAGGGGGGGTGTCAGGCTCGTTCCAACTCACTCACACATGCTAGCAGGGGGGTGCCAGGCTCGTTCACACTCACTCACTCACACATGCCAGCAGGGGTGTGCCAGGCTCGTTCACACTCACTCACACATGCCAGCAGGGGTGTGCCAGGCTCGTTCACACTCACACATGCCAGCAGGGGGTGTCCGGCCGATCACTCTCACATGCCAGGAGGGGGTGGGGAGGGTGTCTGCCAGGGGCACCCACCTTCCTGCGCAGCCTCAGCTGGCCGGTAAGGATCGCCAGCAGGAGCATCTTGAGCAGCAGTGTGTTCTCCATCCTCGTGGCCGTGCGAGGGCTGCTCTCTGCCGAGGGTCACCGAGCAGTGCGTGGCTGCGCTAGGAAGAGGCACTAGGTAGTCAAAGGGGGGAGGAAGGTGACTCAAAGGGCAGGGAGTAAGACAAAAGGGGGTCGAAGAGGAGGCAGGGAGAGGAGGGGAGAGAGCTGCGAGGGAGGAAGAGAGGGGGCCTCAACGGGCGGGAGAACCTGAGCGTGGGCTGAAACGCCGGAGGGAGGGAAAGCGAAAGCACGCCATGCGCGCGTTGAGGGATACGCATGCACTGGCTGAGGGCGGCTGGTGCGTGTGTGTTTGTTGGCGCAGGGGGCGTAGAACTCGGCGAAGCAGGCGCTGCAGGAGTTCAGCAGGTGAGAGCAGGCCGAGTCAGAGTACAAGATGACCAGCGGGTCTTCCCGGGAGTACATGCCGGCCCAGCGACTGCGAAATATTCGTTGTTGCTTTGAATTGCGCTTGCATTAGTGGTTTGCCTACCAGGCACTAGGACCGGGGGCTCATGCCGATATGTTTAGCTGCCCGGGGACTGCCCCAGGGTAGCCAGCGATGGGGGTGGCTGGCCCGCTTTGGATTACACTCGGGCAAGACTGCCCGCGAGTTCTCTCCTCGCTTCCCCCTTCAGCCAGACCGGGTTTCCTGACAGCCGGGATCACAGAACCTTTATCCTGTCCCTAGGGGGGGGTGATAGCGCGACGGCCTAGGGGTGCAAGGCACACTACACGCGTTGTGTAGAGCAACACAACATAATGGCTAGAGCGTGGGACTTTGAAGCTGGGGAATCCAGTTCGAGTCTCGGCACCGACCCTCAAACATCCGGTGATTCTGGGCAAATCGCCTAGCTCCCAGCGCTAAAAAGGAATGGGCCCGCTTGTTTACGCTTGAATGAAGAAGGCAGTATAGGGCGCTCTGAGCACCAACCCTCCCGTTCGCTATTAGCGGATGTAGCGCGGCATGTAGTATGATGGAGCGCGCATAAGGCTCGAACCTGTTAATATGTACACATTGAAATGGCGCAAGGGGCGCGAGCACTGGAGTTCGAGGGCTAGGTAATTACCGCAGCATGTGGGTACCAAGGTACAGGTGGCGCAGGTCCATCGTACCTCTCTGGTGTGGTTCTTGTATTTTTACCGCTGCGCCATAGCCATAGTTCAGGAATTGAGAGGGGCCCGAGTCTTTATGAGCGTGTTCACAAAGAAACTACTGCCTCGAGCCTAATTAACACGGCACCAAGCACCAGCTGTACACGTTACATGCAAGCGCCAAAAGCCCTGCGGATGCCCAAATGCTGCGTTTTTAACGAGTGAATGTTCACGAAAGTGAAACTGCATGCTGACTTGCGAGGGAAGGGGGACAGGAGATGTGCACGCCGCGTGGCTGTAAGCGCGTACACCAA
Source organism: Triturus cristatus (assembly GCF_964204655.1). NCBI lineage: Eukaryota > Metazoa > Chordata > Amphibia > Caudata > Salamandridae > Triturus > Triturus cristatus. The sequence continues at coordinate 1,691,730,647 of NC_140590.1, forward strand.
CTCAAATCCGCCAAGAGCCTGCGCGTGCCCATCTCCTGTCCCACTTCCGAGGCAAGTCAGCAACAATAGATCTCGCTGGCGACAGCTCTTCGCGCTGCGTTCGCCAGGCGAGACCTAAAAAGTGTAGTTCCATTAATGTAAGCAGGGGAAGGTTACAAGGCATCAAAGAAGAACACGGTAAAGAAGAGACGCTTTAGAGGCGGGACAAACAAAGAACAGGAAGGAAAGCCATTGTAAAAGAAGCAAGTAAATAATATAGACCGGCGAGCCATCGAATCAAGAGTAAAGGGGCTGACCCAAAGCCCACTACATGTACATATTTTATTGTATTGGAAACAGTAGGTCTTCCATATCAGACAAAGAAAGCTGTCTGTAAGCGAGCCCAAACTAGACAGACCCACCCCAGGATATTGCAGCATAGATTAGCAAATTTATCAGCCCAAAAAATTGGAATAATTTTAGAGCATAAAAATGGAATCTTTGCTGCATTTTTGACAGCACTTTATTTTAACACAGTTTTTTCAATTTTCATTCTTTTTTGGAGGGTGACATAGGTTTGAAAAGTGGTTGACCTTATTTAAGCCAATAAGGTAATTTGTTTGTCAGGGGGTCATTGAAAGTATAAACAGAGTGACACCAACCAAATGCAGGAGAGTTGGCAGTACTTCATGGTGTAGGGATGACAGGGGGCCTGCTGCTTGTCCCATAGATGGTGGCCTAACTTACTTTTCGGTGGTTCAAAGGGGCTTTAGGTGGGGGAGGGATGACTAGGAGTCCAGCCCAGTCCTGTCTAACTTTTGTGTGGTGGGATCGACAGAGGTGCTTTGGATGGGGGAGAGTGCCCCCCAGCCTTCTTTAAGGTGGGGAAGGGATGGCTAGGTCTCACTGTGATCCCAGCTTACTTTACGGTGATGGAGTGCACAGAGGTATTTGGATGGGTGAGGAGTGAATTGGGCCCACTATGTGTTCTAAATCATTTTTTATAGAGGGGGGCTGGTGCTTTGGGTGTGGCAGAGGTGACTATGGCCCCCACGGCAGTCTTAGCGGTTTTTGGGTGTGTGATAGATGGGAAAAGCTGGTGGCACTTTTTTGGGTGTACCAGCACTTTCTCCTCATCATACTTTTGCCCAGAACAAGAGAGTAACTAGGATGGCCGGCGGATAAGGAGCTCCGGTCGGGAGCTCCTTGGTTAGGGATTGCCTTTTGGTACAAATCCCTGGCAAAAACCTCTGATTGGACCACCTCCACCCCCGATTTGACCTCCTCCACAACCAGTGATCCTTGGACCGCTTTTCCGTGATTTCCAGGGCCGACTCGTGGCTTTCACCTACTGAGATTAGGCTGGCTATCAGCAATGAGTGAGAAGCCTGGGAAGACTGCCGCCAGTGGAGGTCAGCATCATGGTTGAAGCACGGTTGAGCTGCACAGGCAGCTGAGAGGAGAAGGGCTGAAGACCACCCCCCGGTGCTGTTCACGGCCGTCACCTACCTCCCCGGCTTGGCCATGGTGGTTCGGCTTCCCTCTACGACCAACTCTTTTCTTCTCCTCCTGTGGCTGCTGCTCTCTGAACTCAAGTCGCTTGCCTCAGATAATTCAGCGAGTGCCGATACGACGCTGCCGCCCTTCGTGCTCCCGAGTGATTCCTGACGACCGGGAAGAGAGCACCTGACTTTCCCCTCACGACGATCCCCCCTTAACGGGACGCCTTCTCTCCTTTCGACATCGATGATCCATCCGAGACATCCACTTTGCCCCCTTCTGAACCTCGCCACTGCCGGGGTGCTCCAGCATGGTGTTCGAGGCCAGCCCAGGGTCCCGTGGATTCCTTGTCCCCGGCTGGTCTGGTTTATTTGTTGACTTTGTGGGACTCATGATGTTTAATTGTCTTCTCTGCCGTTTTGCCTGACTTGCCTGTTGTCCAGTTACGGGCTCAATTCCCCTCCGCCACCACCTTATATGTTCTCTTTTGACTTTTTTTTTCCTGGTAACCTATGCAAGGCTGTGTTATTTATGCTCTGGTACCTGTTGTAATTCTGTACTACTGTTCTCTTGTAAAGCGCTTTGATACCTCCGGGTCTAGCCAGCGCTATATAAAACTCTGCAAATAAAAGGTGGAAAAAGGGAGGAAGAGAAACAAGCATTTGCAATGCAATAGGTCTCACATTACTGAAAGTTTGAGCTATTGGTGTTGCATTATTATTTGCAACGTCAATAGGTCAAACTTTCAGTAATGCGAGACCTATTGCATTGCAAATGCTTGTTCTTTTTTAAAAAACATCTTTTTATTGATAATGAAGATGATACTTTACAATCATTACTTTATGTCCTACTACAGAGCCAATGTCTTTACAATGAGTCATGCTTTATGACATCTTTTTCTAGCATCTTACTTATGGTGTTATAGCTCCTATCCTGTGTTATTCACTCTTTGATCGAGGTGGAGAGCTGAGTTACCACCGGAGGTGCTCAAGTATTTCCTCTTTAAAAACTCCACTTTCCCCATATTTGTGACCACTTTTTAGGACAGCCCCCTGATTTGTATATTTTTTTTTTTCCATTAACATGCACCAATTCATGTCCGTCTTCCATGCGTTAATCATTGATGTTTCTTGTGCTTCCCAAGTTCTGGCAATGTTACGCTTAGCAACTATCATTGCCAGCGTTACCCTGGTTTTCTCTTTACTATTAACGCCTGCAGGTTCCCAAATATTTACGAGGCACATCCCAATCATGGGGTCTATCTTTGTTCCGAGCACTTCCCCCATACATTGGATCGCCTCTGGCCAGTATCTTCTAATATGCACACATTCCAAGATGATATGGATGAATGTACCCTCCTGGCCACACCGTCTCCCATACCCTGAGTCGTCTCTGTAGCCCATTTTCATCAGTGCTGGATCTGATAAGTATGTTCTATGTAATGCTTTGAGTTGCACCAGCTTGAGTCTGGAGGAGTTTGCGATTTCTCAAGGGAGGCCAATGCCTCTTGCCAGTCATCCTCCTCCAAGTCTACAATGTCCTTTTCCCAATTTTTACAGAGTTGAATGAGGGATTAGGCATGTTGTTGATTAGTTTCCGATAAGTCATGGAAATAGCTTTTTTGGGCATGAACTCTTCAAGGATTCTATCTTCGAGTGGGGAGGACTCCGGGGGCGATTCGCCCATTGGGATAACGGCCTGCAGGGCGTGTTTTATCTGTAAATACCTAAACCTCTCTGTATCTGCCAGTTCATATTCTTTTTGTAACTGCGCAAAGGGACTCACATCTCCCCTTTTCCACAAGTCCACAACCCTGGAGATTCCTATCATGTCCCAGCGATCGAAGCCCTTGATGTTTCCCATGGAACCAAGTCATTCTGTGTCTCAAAGGGGGATGACTTGCGTGATCTCTACTGCCCATCCCATGTTTTATTGACCTTATGTAACACCAGGACAAAATGTCCAGTTGAGCCTGTTAACTGTAATTTCGCAGGTTTGGAATGAAGTGCTCCGAGTAGTTTTCATTAGGCAATAGCCACTTATCCATTCTCTATCCCGGGTCGACCTGGGGCCTATTTGTGCACTGATTAATGGCTGCTGAGCTGCCCTGCAAATGCCGGTTTAATCTTGATCTTACCACTAGGATCCCATGACGTTCTTCAGAAGGCCAGTGGCCTGTGGAAAAGGGCCTAAATGTTTCCCCTTTCAGATAAAGACATGGATGGACACTGCATTTGCACATGAGTGGAGGGGGAGAGGGTGTTCAAGCGAGGAGTCAAGGGATGGTGTGCGCTGGCTGACCAAAAGAATCAATTGATGATGTCCGCTGGGAGGGAACCAAGCACCGAAAGGCAGGACAGATGCAGAATATTAACCAACCGGTGAAAAGTAATTTGAAAAAGCAGACCAACTAACCAGCCAAAATCGGTTGGCGTGTCCAAAGTCCCCGATAGCCCATATACCAAACACAGCATGTCTCGCAGAGCAGAGCATGCGCTGCCCAGGCTCAGCCTAAAAAGGAGAGAGAATGCAGAGATGAAAAAGAACTTCAGAGAATTATATAAGGGACAGGGGTTTCTGGTAGTCGATGAAATAAGCTTGAGGTGGAATCAAGACTATGGCCCTGATTATAAGTATAGGCAATGTTTAGCGCACCTGCACCTAATAAATAACAATAACACTGGGTACGCTATTGATTAGGTGCAATAAATAGCCCCTATAATGAGTTTATGGGGAATAACATGCGGATGTTGGTGTTTAACGCACCAAAATCAGCATGATACGGTAAATACAGTGCGCTTTTCCCTTGTTAAATTCCAAATAGCCCTGAGGTATTTAATTCATCCAACAATTATCGGATTAATTAAATACCTTCTAACTTGTAACTCCAACCCGTGGGTTTACGCACAGGTTGGTGTATACCGACCACATCATAATCAGGCCCTTCGTAGGCTTAGTATTCAGACCCCCTGATATATGTAGTCTGTGGTTAATTTGCAAAAAAATAAGTGCCGGGGCTCTCGCCAGGAGGCAGCTTGCACCAGCCCATTTCTCCTGTTAGCGCTGCCTAAATCAGAACCAACTACTAGCCCTGAAAGTGAGGGAGGATGTGATGTAATGGACAGAGCTGCCAACTTCGGACCTGGAGAACCAGGTTCAAGTCTCGGTGTCCACTCAACATCCTGTGATTTTGGGCAAATCAGTTAATCTCCCCCTGCCTACCATAAAGGAATGTGTCCTTAGCGGGTATTCATGAAAAGTGCAGGTGTTGATGATCAAGTGCCTCAGCATTGGAAACCACCGGCTCAAATAAAGCACTGTTTGTAGTGCATGATGCGGATGTATGAGTAGAACTTTGGGCTTCAGCACTAATTGCTTCACAAACTAAGCACTGCCCAAACTCAATGAAATCAAAATCTATATTGAAAAAAAACAGAAAATATTATATTTTTTTGTGAAGGCATCTAGAACCTGCACAGACCAGTTCTTTAGTGCATAATTTAGGTAGTACTGTGTATCTACGATTGTACAGGTTCCCAGAAATTGATTGAGATGTAAGCGATTCTCAACTTTTCATCTCGCGTTTGTAAATGTATCTGACCAATTCAAAATTTGTAATGTATCTGAAAGAGGAGATCAGAGTGGTGTCCTGCTGCTCATTGGCATCCTCGGGATTCGATTCTCTGAACAACCCTGCAGTAGGTCCTCAGCCAACTGGGTTGCACCCTTGGAACAGGGGACTGTTTACAAATCTAGTAAGGCCCCGGTTGCAAGTGGGACGAATGAGGTGAGGTATTTACCACACTTAGTAGAAAACAGTTCTTTGGAGTGGGGTATTTACTCTCAGGGGCGGCTCCTCCGCTATGGCGGAGGAGCGTCGCCCCACTGCTTTTAAGCAGTGGGAAGCAGAAACCTAAAATGGTAATAACTTTGCCTTATTATCATTTCAGGCTGCTTCCTGCTGAATTTGCGGGCGGGTGGGTGAGTGGGCGGAGCTGCTCTGCTCTTTGAGCAGGGCAGGGGCGAAATGGTTTGCCCCCTCAAGTGCGCAACAACTGTTTGGTCGGCCCTCTTCGGCCGCCTAAATCAGTCATACGCACTTTCGCCTACTCCATGCAGGCTGCATTGCAGCCTACACGGAGAACAAGCCCAGGCCCCCATTCCCTGGTTGAGCGTTGAACCAGGATGCTCAAAACCAATCACAACGTTACTGCAGTATTGTGATTGATCAGGGGAGCCTGCTTCCTGTTCCTCGATGGTAGGAGCAGAGATGCGGCACCCAGCCGGTGGCAAGGTAAGTTCCTTTTTTAATTTTTTTATTTATCCATGAGCAACCCCCGATGCGATTCCCCCACGACTCCCTTGTGTGATACTCCTGCGACCCCCCTGTGCGATCCCCTGCCCCCCCACCCATGAGCCATGCCGACCGCCCCTGTTTACTCTGTTTTTTAACTGCCTCCTATTGCAAGTTTTTCCATTGGAAATGAGGCAGAATAGGGAGTTTGGTGTTTAGAGTGCTGCATTTTGCAAGGTTTGCCTTTTTTCTGGGCCTTTTCCACTGATAATTATCACACCACTCAGAATTCTGATTCTAGTGTGATCTCCTGTTTGCGCAGGGATTGGCTCTTAGCTGCTAGTGTGCAATCAGATCCTTGAATCTTGATTACGAGTGCTATTTATCGCACTAACTAAATGCTAATCCCTGAGGTTCGGAAAGTATCAGGTGTGCAAAATAGCATCTCGTGCGAGCTTTACCCATTGCAGTGGAGAGTAATGTGGATGTTGGTGATTTCCTCCCCAAAATCCATATATCCCGGTATTTATCAGTCTCTTTCATCCAGTAAATTTCCTCGCGTTTGACCTGGCGATATTTACGTGAGAAAAATCTGAGGGTTTGGGAATCTCAAACCCACTTGCAATTGTGACATGTGCAAAAAGGGGTGTTCAGGTTATCACAATTTAGCTGGGCATTCGTGATCGAAGCCTTAGTAAGTTGCACACATATCATCTGAACTGGGGTCGTATCATGAGTCCGCCCTCTAAGCTATGTCGATGTAAAAGGTTCTTCACCAGCAGCGGCTTCTCCATTGGGGCAAGGGAGCATTGCTCCCCCCCCCCGCCCGCTGCGAGCCGCGCTAAATTTGAAAAATAAAATGCCAGTGAAATGATTTCTGTGCCATTTTCCTACGGAGCGCCGCAGCCTGCCCTCGAGTAATGAGGAATGGGGGCGTGTTCTCTGTTGCTGATTGGCAGCAGAGGACTGGAGCAGTGGCTTGACTGGATGCTCCAAAGTGCGTATGTCACTTTGGCCAGCTGTCTTGTACCAGCCAAAGTGACATGCGCACTGTGAACTTCTCTGCCCAGCTGTCTTTGGTTGGAGACCAAGCACAGGCCTACAGGGCCTGCCAGAGCATCCAGCCAGCCCACTCCATCCAATCCAGGTGCTTCTCTCATAATGGTTGGGAGCATGAGAGCAGTGTCCTGATTGGTTAGGGTATCATCCTTTGTGCATCAGACTACAGAGGAATACAGAGGAGGACATGGAGCCCGTGGGTAGGTACAATTTTATTTTATTTTTATTTATTAGAAATGTGTAATGCATGTAAGTGTAGTGATTATGTTAGTGGTTATGCTTTTTTAGGGATTTTGGAAGGAGGGGTTGTTCTTGTTTGGGCTTTTGGAGGGAGGAGTTGGTCGTTTTTGACTTTTGGAGGGAGGGGTTGTTTAATTTAGGTTTTTGGGAAGTGACTGGATCATTCGCTCACCCCACCACTTTCGAAAGCTACCAGCTGCCTCTGTTCTTAACGTCCCTTTCTCCATGTATAGCTCATATTTTACTCCTAAAGATTTCTGACTTAGCTCCTGGTGAATTAGCACAGAGATTTCTAGAGTTAATGAATGTGCTGAAGACGCAAAAAAGAAACAAACAGGTCCCTCTGCGTCGACTCAGCGGTAACAGGATCTTAATATAAGCCCTGGTATATTTCAGCATAAAACAAATGACATTCAGGTAATGCACTAAACTTGTAATTAATATTGGATGTTAGTTAGCAGGCTCCTAAGGTTATAGTTGCTTTTCCTTCCTCTCACCCACAGACACAAATCCTGCTATTGCCACTTGGAGGAACTCTTGGAACACATATGCGATGTCCCACCCATTTCAGTACTCTCATGGTCCACATGCATTGTGAGCATCTTTTTGAAAACCAGGGGGCAGATTTTCAAAGAGTTTGCGCTGGCACTCGCATGACGCAAAACGGCGCAAACCTCGCACACATTTTCAGATAGGCGCAAGAAAGTATTTGCGCTATATTTTAAAGTTAGTGTGACGCGCAAACGGTTTTGTGTCACTCTGCGCCAAAGTCGATTTAATGTATGCAGAGTTGGTGTGCCCTATGGCGTTACCCACGCAAAAAGCTCCAAAACCCTGTAGGCACAGGTATTTACAAGAGTCACGCAAAGTGACGCAAAGCAGCATGAAAAAAAGATTAGCGCAGAAAAAATAGCGCCGGTACAAAACAGGCGCAAAAAGAGCTGGAGCCATTTACTGGGAGATCTACCAGCAGAAGCACAACAAATATCTACTGGCTGTGTCAACCATGGAGATTGTTATTGTCCGTCACCATCAGGGGATAGTTGTCTGGCGAAAAAGAAAACCAGAGGAAGGAAAGAATCTACAAGCAGATAGTATCACTCATCCACATGGAGATACTGGTAGCTGGAACCTCTTCCGACTGCTGCATTACAGGAATGCGTTGTGGCGCAAAGTTCTCTGCCATTTCTTGTGTTTGGACTTCCACCAAAATACGTTGCATCCTTTTGCGGTGTTTTGCAATTTTTTTTTAAGGACGTGCATGACGCACATGCTTTTTGCGCTGCGACGTGAGACTATTTTTGCGCATGCGCTAGTTCGCGACACCTCGCGTTATAAATATGACACAGCGCTATTTACTTTCACGCATGCAGCGCAGCGCTAAGGTTTTTGGCGCAGCGCAAATTCTACTCGACCTTTGAAAATCTGCCCCCAAGAATTGTTTTAGCTCCGCTGGTAAATATAGGGGGAGATTTACTAAGCTTTTGCGACTTGTTTTTTTTGTAATTTACTTTCCAGCGCTGGAAATAACATAAAAGTAATGCGAAGCAGCGCATTGCGCTGCTTCGCGTTACTTTGCGCCATGGGGGCGTTCCCTTGCAACCACCCAAGGTTTCAGTAGATAGGGTTTAGCGTGAGAAAACTGCGCCTTTTTCAACTAGGCACAAGGAAGGAGAAATGCTTTCATTTCTCCTTCCTTTTCCGAGTTTCCATGTGTGCTGCACTGTGCAGCACGCATACAAAGTGGAAAAAAACTTTCCCTTGTGTCGAGCATAGTATTTTGTACAGGAAGGGTAACCTTCCTCTACAAAACCTATGCTGGACTCATGCACACACCCTAGTGCTGCAGCGCTAAGGTGTGTGCATGGCGCATGGCAGCTGTAATCAGCGCTGGCGCAAGGGAAAGGGGAGGGGAGAGCCATATCTTTGAAGATATGGTGCTCTCCTGCTCCCTCCCTGTCGCAAAACGCAGCGCAGCCTCGCGGGGGGCTGCGCTGTGTTGCGCATTGTGTAAATCTCCCCCATAGTTTTTTAACAAATTTTACTGATATATAGTAACATTTCAATAATGTATCCACACCATTCACATTATAAATGTGTCTCGCCATTTTAATTTTATCAGTATCTCGACTCACTGTATTATGTCTGCTAGAGGTGGGCGAGGCAACAAATTAACATGGAAAGCCGAGCCAAGGGTCAGCTGCGGCCACTGCAGGCAAGAGCCGTGGGGCTGTGGGGCCAGGTGAGGGGGGATTTCAAGAGACGACCATGAGGGAAACTTAAATAAATAAATAATTTTCCCTCATGGTCGTCTCTCGAATTCCCCCCCCCCCCCACCGGGCCCTACTGCTCTTACCTGCAGCGGCCGTGGCTGCCAAGGGTCTGGCTTGGCCCTTAGAGCCCGTTGACGAGCCATGAAAAGAGTTGCCATTTAAATCAACAAACATCTTGTCAAAAATATAATAAAGTCACTTTAAAATTCAAAAAGTGTATTTTTTTAACATGCAGAAGCATTGCATCTTAGTACATCAGATTATACCACTGCATTTTAACCTTGAAAGTAAACACAGCCCTGCCTCTGCCGTGATGACAATTCCATAAGATGCCAGCCAGTTGTCGTGAGTCCCCTCCCTATATGTGGCATACATTCTTATCATAGATAGAGCAACACTAAAGTCTGTCAAATCAGACACAAGAGGTTTTTGTACACCGCTCATCCTGAACTCACATATTTAAAGGCGCTGTCACATGCGATAACAAAGAAAAAGGAGGCTCGGTGAAATAAAGTAGTTGCCTAGGAACTCACAATTTGGAGAAGCAGCGAGGCCAGGACTGATCCCTGGTTTTCTGGTTTCATATTATCCAATTCAGCCACTCGGTGGTATTTCTTTCTCTCCTTTTTAATATCAAAGGTCTATGGTTTGTTTTTAATTTCTGACACATGAAGATAGAAGTGGGTGTTAGGCAGAAGTCACATTAAGGCTCGGCTCATTTTGGGCTCAGGGTTCCAAAAGGACCTTGAGCTGAGCCAGAGCCAGGCCCCTGGCTCGAGCTTTCAGTGGTTCACCCACCTCTAATGTCTGCGTATATGTGTTATGTTCAGTGCAATATATTTCTACTAGCATTTGCACAATCGAACATAAACTTGGGTCACAAGAGATAGTTTAAAGATTCAGGGTAAACAGATATGTCATCATTGCTGTCCGATCTCTTTGCTGGTGCATAATTAGGGAGGAATATATGTAATTCACAATTACTATGCCCACTTATAACCCTCTCTGGTCCTCCCCTCGAGGCTGGCTACTCCCCTCGCCATCCTCTGTTTATTACTACTGAGGGTCCTGATTGCTCATCTCCCTCATCCTCTCCCATAAAAGAGGGGCACAAGTCCTAAAGAACAGGAACTGGGGGGACTAACCTAATTAGGCAGTATGCAAGCGACATCACGGCGCGCGACATCACGGCGAACGACATCAGGGCGCATGACATCATGGCACATGACATCACAGGAATTGACATCATAGAAAGTGGCATCACAAGCCACAACTTTACGGAAGCAATATCACAAGAAGTGACATCAGATCAAACGCCCTCACATATCTATTATGTGTACGTTTGAGCGCATTGCGAGGATAATAGCACAGTGAGCTATGGAACATGATGTGTGACTTCTACACCTTGCAATCCCCCAGTTTTATGTAGCACATCCTGTACATTAATTTACAAACTTATATAATTTATTGTACATTTAATATGCATGTGTTGATGTAAAGTGCTCTGACACCCTGCGTTGGGATGAGTAGGGCTATACAAGAAAAAATATTGGTACTTAAATTATTTCAATGCCTCCTCAGGTGTAGTAAGCTATATAAATGCAATTTGCTTTGTGTAAATACTGGGAAAGACCAACACATCTGACATTCTTACAGCGCATGCATATCTCCTAAACAGGGACTGAACAAAGTGAAAAGCTGCCTCTCTTAAGTATGTGTGAAGTGCTAACAAGGCATGAGCCTTTGTTTCCCCTCCGCTTCATTTGCATCTAGGTGTGAGGCTCCTGACTGCTCCCAGCCAAGACACTCGAACAAAAGGAGGCCTGATGACCCCTCAAATTCGGCCTTTGTTATGGGCCCAGCAGGAGTCTTAAATAAGAAAGCCCCGTCACCGCCTGCGCGTTGTTGCTTGCTGCTGAAAGTGTCCGGTGTTTGGAAATTACACCGGGACGAGTTCAGCACATTATTCAGTGGGGCCCAAATTCTTGGCAGGGTGGACAGCGTTCTCCCTGTGAAAATAGTGGGTGGACGCCGTCCACCCGCATGTAACCCCAACTTGTGCCCTGCATAAAAGCAATCACAAGGGCAGTGCTTAATTTGTAAAACTCATAAGTGCAGGGGCCTCGTCAGGAGGCCACCCTGGCTTGCACCACCCATTGCCACCGCAGTCTCTGCCAATCACAGTACATACACAACTACCAGCCATTACTGTGCTACAAGTGTGACAATTCAGAGTATTTGAGGCCCCCCGCAGATATAAGAATGGCTTGGGAGGCAGGTATTAGTTGTTTTATTGTCTATTCGCTTAATCAACAACTGTTGTTGTGGTCATCTCTATATTTCAGAAACAGTTCTACCATGTGGTAGCTGTCATAAGTCCCGGTGTTGTCAATTGGGTGCCGATGCAGAGCACCGGAAACCTTTGGCTCAAATTAAGCACTGAACAAGGGGGTGCCGTGCTTTTCCCACATTTGGAAGCCATGTGTAGTGTCCTTTCACTTTCTGTCCACTTTAAAATGCCCCATCTCCACTGGACTGGGGCATCAGCTGCTTTCCAACTCATTGTAATCTGCAGCCGGCCAGCACCACATTTAGGTCTACAAACCTGCTAGGGACATTTTTGGTTGTAAGGTTTATCTGTCAATGGGGGCTTAGTGAGATAGATAAACCTCGCCCGATATCTTTCGACACTCGTATATGTCCAGACCTTGGGGAAGAAGTCTGCACCATCTGCCCCACATCTTTGGCTTTGCACCACTGATCCTGCCCTCTAGGATCTGATAAAGTTTTGCCAGTTCCTGGAAACCCTTGAGAGCCCCTCCTTCGTAAAAATTGCCTAATGTTTTCACACCTTTTCTCTACTCTTGTATGCTGCCCCCTTTAATCCCCACCTATACTATAGGGTATGGACCACCCCAGTGCTTAATTTGCAAAACATTAAGTGCCAGGGCCCTCGTCAGAAGGCCATCACAGCTTGTACCATCTACTGCCCCTGCCAGTGATGCCAATGATAGTTCCAACCCAACTACTAACCATCAAACTCCTACAAATTTGGTGATTCAGACTATCCCAGACCCCCAAAGCTATAAGAATGGCCTGTTTTCCTACTCCCTGAAGGCATTGTGGGATTCCTTTTGGCATATGTTTGGTGACTCCGTGACCAGGCCCCGACTCGCTAGGCTGAGGCATTCCTTTCGTCAAACTTATATATATAAATATATACAACACACACACACACACACACATACTTACAAGGGCTGTTAACCAGGCCTCTTCACCAATCTATTTGTCTGTTGTTGCGGCGTCGTTCAAAGGGCCATCACACTTCATCCTACAGCCATTGGCTAACTTCACTGCGAGCGACGGTGCATTCTGCTCTTCCCCAAGGAGCACATCCGCGCACAAAGTAGTTCAATACAGGGACTGAGGGGCATATTATCAGGCAGGGCGTTAAAATTATCGCCGCTTTAGCGGAAGAAAACTGCCACTAAAACGGCGATAATGGGCTTGATAATATGCTCTATGGACATCTAACATGGGCTTCAATTGAAATTCCATAGAGCATATTATAAAGCCCATTATCGCCGTTTTAGCGGCAGTTTTATTCCGCTAAAGCGGCGATAATTTTAACGCCCTGCTTGATAATATGCCCCTAAATGTTTTTTAATAACATCGTCGAGGGCTTGGCAGCTCCAACTACAATAACGTTTTTATTACAAAACAAACATTGCTCGACAGGCATTGACAAAGCTAACAGACCAGCAGCCCCCACCAGACGGATTTGCTTCGCAAGTGCTTGTTGTTAAGCTCCCCCCCCCTCATATTTTTCCCTTCCCTGTAGGTTTATTTGTTCTCAGCTCTTGAATGCTCGATGAAAGGCCCAGCGCGAGAAGCGCTCTCAGCACCTCAACGACCAATCAGGTTGCAGAACGCAGAAGCGCACCTTGTGCGGTCTGTGCGCCTCGTGCCCGCCCGGTCTGCAGCACCTGCCGGAAGGAAGTGTGGTAACTGTGCACGCGGCACGCCCACCTCACCTCCATGTGTGAGGTGCGTCTGCATGTTTTCTTCCTCACACATCCTTCTTAATGTATGGTGCTCAAAGTTCAACGCAATATTCAGAACACGGCCTGGGCTACATTTGTAGAATATGAAATTATTGCAGACCTCCACCCTCCATTTCAGCATCGGAGAGCAGCGGCGTGACATTGTGCACCTGGGTGCAGTTTGTTGTCCGCAAGCCCTCCCTGTCCGTGTTTCTCCTATTATTCTCACGTATCATTCACTTTTTACTTTGTGTACTTTGTTAAACCACGCGCACGCGGCCTGATTTCCACCACGTCATATATTATTCTATGGACGGGTTTGTTCCCACCCTGCACATCAGCGGCTTTGCTATCCTGGTCAGGTGTCCCACATTTCACATGTACTGTGGGGACAAACAGGGTAAACCAGGGTCGGATTGGGATCACAATTCGACCCGGGCACTCCCAAAAAAAGTGGCCCACTTTCCCGGATAGTCCCTTTTATGGATCACCATCTGGTTAGTCTCCTTAGACTTTTGAGAAATGTTTGGTAAATTAAATATTTTAATGCCTCTAGAACCATCGAGATTGGCATAACTAGAAGCTCTGCATACTGGCGAGGAGAAACAAAATAACCTAGGGTCACAACACTTGATCTGGCTAGGGTTGCCACCTGGACAGTACCAAATAGAAGAAAATCACCCAAAGCAGGTATTTTTTCATCTGACAGGTATGTACTTTAAGTAGTAAATGAATGGCGAAAACACTTTAAAATGTGTGCTAAAGCAGGCTTAATACTCTGTGACTGATAGGTAAACTAAAAAAAAAAAAGCTGAAAAAAGATGTCACAATGGAATAGGGGCTTTTTTTTTTATATAAAGAGTTCTCTTTAATTATCACCCCCCCAACAAGGCCTAAAAGACACTGGGGCTGAGGTGATAACACCTGGCTGCTAGGAAGGCCGCTTCTCTTACCCAGCCCACCATAGCCTGAGGTGAGTATGGCACAAAGGCCACAAATCACCCCACCCGCGCATATCTACACTCCCCCCATTGCCCCCATAACCTGAAGACCATGGCCCAGCAGGGGATGACACTGCTTCTGGACAGTCAGGTCCCACGAGGCAGGGGGCCGATGCGAGAATGCCCTAAAGGCCAGAGCAACACCAGGCCTCCAGTCTCAAATTGAAGCAGGTCAGGCGAAAGCCTGATGCTGGCGCCTCATTAGAGTGCCATGGCCTGGCGGGGATTAGGGAAGACTGTAAATCTCTTGGGCCAGTTTGCAGAGGCCCCAAAAAAACAGCCCACAAGTGCCCCTAGAGCACCGACCCATCGGCCAATGTCCGAGTGCCCGCCTTCCCAATCCGCTATGTTTGTTTACATGCCTCTGGTGCAGAAGGGACTAGTTTAACTCTGGGGCCCTGTGGAAATATCCTCTGTCATTCAGGGGGATATAAACATGCCCTGTACTTTACATCCTGGAGCCCTTGTGGCTTACATGCACACTGCAACAGGGCTTTAAGTGGACCGGGTCCTGCCGGTGCTCCGCACCTGCAGTTCTTAAAAGCAGATGCTGGGACGGGTCCCTACCACGCTTTCCATTTTTGCTCTCATTCTCAGGGTGAAATAAATAATCTTAACTCTGCAGCAGTACCACTCTTCACTGCCTTTGAAAAAACTTCGAAGAGACTTGTTGTAGGTCTTTCACAGTCTCATCATTTCAGCACTGAAGAATTTTCAATATTATATACAATGAAGCATAGTTGTTGCTTATTTATCTTATACAACTAACAACCATTGACAGCATTAATAGTTCTGACTTGGTGTAGGTGTAATGTTTTACGCTGCATTCTATATATGGATGTAATAACAGAAGCAGCAAAATACCAGTAGGGCGGCACACTAAGCCACGCCCTTAATTACATCGGCCACGCCCCCTTGAGAGACCCCCCCCCCCAAGTTTTTTCATCCCACTTAAAGCTCTGCACTCTTGTGCAGTACGGTTCCATCCCTTTTCCTTCACAGGCAGGAAAACCTCCTCTCTCCCTGATGGTGAAACTTGAGAGGTGTCCTACATCTGCCCCGGGTGGTAGTACAGATGAGTAGATGCGGTGTCTGCTCTAGACCCTTCGGGGTCCAATAAGGGAACAGATCATCCCTTGAATTACTAACACGGAGCCTTTTTAGGCCGAGCCTGGGCAGTCCATGTGCTGCTCTGCGAGCATGCTGTATTCGATATATGTGCCATCGGGGACTGATTACATGCTCACCGCTTCTGGTTGGTTAGTTGGGCTGCTTTTTAAAATTCCTTTTCTCTGGTTGGGTAATATTGTGCATCTATCCTGCCTTTCAGTGCTTTGTTCCCTCCCAGCGGACATCATCAATTGATTCTTTTGATTGGCCAGCTCTGGCCATCTCTTGACTCCTGGCTCACACACTCTCCCCACCTCCCATCACACAAATGCAGCGTCCATCCATGTCGTCATCTGGAGTAGGAACATTTAAGCCCTTTTCTACAGGCCGCTGGCTTGCTGAAGAACGTCATGGGATGCCAGAGGTAAGATCAAGACTAAACAAGCATTTGTAATGCAATAGGTTTCGCATTACTGAAAGTTTGACCTATTGGCATTGCAAATAATAATGCAACGCCAATAGCTTAAACTTTCTGTAATGCGAGATCTATTGCATTGCAAATGCTTGTTCTTCCAGAAATAGCTGTGAGACAAAGTTAATGAGCAAGTCCTCCCCTTGGGCAGGCAGGAGTGGATGCCATCTGGTGCCTTCATCTACTCGGACATAAAATCCTGGGCGACTACAGACAACAACATGTGTGCCATGTAAAATGTGTATCTTCGCCTACATTGTCAGTGCTCTGTGTGAGAATATCACATAATAGTTTTCTGGCCCATTTTCTGTCCCTGCATTCCTTTGGAGTTAGATGTCATACAAAGCCAGGTCATGCCATTTTAGTTTTTCCTTGGATTTACATCAAATCCAAAGGCTGTTAGTGCTGGCTTCTCCTTATCAGGACCCCTTTCCATACACCAGCAGGCAGGCTGGTTCAGCTGTATCATCAAGGTAAATTATGTGGAGGTAAGAATAGGAAATACACACTTATCTTTACAATAGAGTAGAGGCTGGTCCAGCTTAACCCAAAGATTTTTGCACCCCTGTAACTGTGCTAACGTTTGGTACAAAATAGCTTTAGTGCGAAAAAATCACAAATGCTGGTGTTTGAACTGCTTTGGGTCGCGCCCCATAACTTGGCGTTGCATTGAGGCCTGCACTCAGCAATTGCAGATTTAGGCCAGGATCTGTAGAAGGGAGAGCAGAGGCATGTCTGCAGATTGCTTCAACTTTATTTTAAGCACGGTCAAATGAATCATCCCTCGGTGTCAGCTTGGTGCAGTAGACATGGCCATGCATGAGTGCGGAGTACAGATCCTGCATCAATTCTTGTTTCAATTCAGTGGCTTCAGTGAATAAAAATGGCAGCTTTGCTGCATCTACCAGAGAGTCACCCTGCAGTACCCCTTGAGTTACCTGGGCTTTATGTGTCTGTACCTAATAATATCCAGTGCCCCTAGGTCCAGAGATCCTTAGAGGCAGGTTGCTGGTGGTAGGGAATACTGGAGGAACTTCAAGGATTGATATTTTAGGAACAATATGCTTTACTCACAAAGTATTTTAGGTACATGTCCTTTAACCTCTTCTGCAGTCTTACGGGGTTGAAGAATGTGGAGATGTCACAAGGACCAGTGAAGCCTTTATGTGTGGGACTCACTGAGGCACTGGTCACTTCCCTAAGGTTGGTAGGATGCCCAGGTGTCTCTAGACACCATCACAATCCAGAAGGGGCTGGCAGTTCCTTGAACCTAATACTGGGCGTCCAGTGGGATGAGGCTGCGGAGAAGACAGGGTGCTCCCCCGAGGGGTAAGCAAAAGGTAATATTGGTCATTGCGTGGAGCCCGCCAAGGGCTGCTCTCTTCCACTTTGTAGTTCATCATTGTTGTTCTTGCTGGATCACTTGGCCCACTTTCCACCAATGCTTGTCCCTCACTCAGACAGTGTCCACAGTCACTGGGCTGCACAAGTCGGTGACCCTGGACTGTTCAGTGGGTCGTTGGCACGTCAGGGAGCTCTTCAAAGCAAGCAGGAGGGCAGCGCAGGCTACTTCGGTAGAACTTTATCCTACTTTGTTTGTAGCAGGAAAGAGAGATGGATGCTTTACAGTTCCACAACCAGAAGAGGACCAGTGAAAGCCCCACAGCCCAAGCTCCAGGTTAACCATGCTTCTTAACCAAGGGGTCCAGTACAAATGTGCATGGGGGATAGAGTTGGGCTAGGGTCTACCAGCACTCTGGGGCTGCAACGCTTTCGAAGAACATGGCGGGACCATACCGGGAACAAAGACGGATTCTCAAGCTTTTCTCCAGAGTGGCAAAAAAGAACCAGTTTCAACTGGAGCCAGACACCATTCCAGCCTCGAGCCAGACAAGGGTCCAAGGGGCCTCTTCTTAAGGCTTGAGGCTGGATGTTGTGTGGAAAGAGCATTGGAATTTAAGAACAAAGAGATTCCTTCTTTCTGGGTACGTCTTGTTTTCCACCAATATACTCCATCACTTGGACTGGCGAAGCATGCACTTTCCCCGCTTGTAGAGGGTTTCTCAAGTCTTGCTTCGTGATCTCCTGCTCTTTTACACGCGCACTACGACTCTTGATTCTATCATCTCTTCTACTTTTAGTCTCTCTTTCCACACCATCCACACAATGTATTTCTTTTTCAACAGATTCCCCACACTCTCTCCAGCAGATTACTAGTTACCCAGTGTCGGGTACCTTTCCATTACATCTCAGCATTACAAAGACCAGAATACTCATTTCTGGACTCCCTGGGCTTCTCCTTCCTCCATTCTTTCTCCTTCATCTCCTCGTCCACTCTCTCTGTCTGCTCATAAACTAGCCCATTACCTTTGATTCTTTAACCCCTTCGCTGCGGCGCGAATTCCGCCGCAGCGCTGGAGGGGTTTGGGTGGTTGACGGCGCCGCTGTGCTCATGACGGAACCACGCCATCATGAGTCACGGGCGAGCTGTGCTCATGACGGCGTGGTTCCGTCATGACTCCACCCACTGCGCTAATCGCCCGCACAGGCGGGGAATTAGCGCCGCGTGGGAGGAACGGCCCCAAACGGCCGCAGCATGACGGAACCACTCCGTCATGAGCACACGGCGCCCGTGGCTCATGACGGAGTGGTTCCGTCATGAGCGGGGAACGGGTTAAGAAAGGTCAAATTGAGGTCGTGAACAAAATATTATTCTTTAATATTGATTAGAAATTACCATAAATAAATCTCTCTGTATATTTTTAAGAAACTTTTTCACGACTTGAATTTCTCTTTTCTTGATATATTAAAAGCTAAACTAACTTAGAGGGAAGTTTAACAACATTAAATCATAATGGCTGGTCCAATGTTAGAGTCTTGTTTGTCTTAAATAAATACATCTTTGATTCTTTCATGGAATTCTTTTTCCATATTTCCTCTGTTTCTCAAACTTAGAAATATTTACTTTAAAATACCGGTAAGACTTGTCCTTTGTGTTTTGTTAAGTGCAATTTTGTAGGCCACTCCCACCATTTTTATGGTCTCTGGGCACCATTTTGGGCTCCGAGATTTTTGTTGATTGGAATCAAAGTGCTATATTGATATTGTGTTTGGTTGTGTTTTAGAGGTAAGTCATAGTAAATGAGGGTTAGCAAGGGTGTGGTAGAATATTGGACAATATAGTGATGCATTTCCTAGCGCCACAAATATTCTATTTATCGCCCTGGTGGTCTTGCGTCTTGACAACTGTTATCTTTTTACCTTCTGCTGGTTACTCTATCTCCTCTTCAGTCTGTTTTCAATGCTGCTACTCACCTCCTTTTTCAACTATCCCACCTTGGCCATCATCTCCACCTCGGCCTTTCACAATATTGTCTCCTTTGCATTTGTACTCAAAGTACTTGTTCATCAACATACTTGTCATACATGGTTACTGTTGGAAAACGAGGCAGCATCTGTGAGGCCTGCACAAATAACATGACTACATTTGTCCTTCACTGGGAACCAAACACCCAATTGTAGCGCCTGACTCTCAGAGGGTAGCGTTGCAGAGCAGTCTGAGGCTTACTCAAGGGAGGTGGTGTGGGCTAGTAATCGCCATTTGCAGGTGCACGAAAATAACACTCAATAATTGATTGTCCAGTCTGTACTTTGCTTTATAAAAGTAAGAGTACATTTATTAAACACACACACTACTCAATTCTATGCACCAATTTACAAATATACATAAGCTGTTGGAATTACTTTGTGACATTGCATAACATCTCCACCCCTCCCGCAAAGGGGGGGTGGGGTCTAGTACCACCACTCCCATGTATGCACATCAACTTGCCCCCAATGCAGATAGTTGAACATAACCTGGGGCGAGGGCCCTGCGCACTGGCACCATCCCAGTGGCGACCCACCCCATTACCTCAACAAGCATTAAAAAGGGGTAAACCTGCCTTGGTGACACATGACCCTGACTGAGCATCTCCCCCTGACCATAAAGTATGCACCTCTATATCTTAAGGGCTAGCAGTCTGGGGTCTTCACCTAAGCGCAGCAGCAAGAATCTATGTTTATGCACACTTTGGAATGACAGTACTCATCACCTTGGTTGATCATTTGATTGCATTGCAATTACAGCCCCTAAAGGCATCACAGATGAAATCACAGGATTGCGCATATACAGCCAGACACCCTAGCAGGACTGTCTGGCAACATAGCCCCACTTGGCTTATGACATCTCCTTACACATGTGACTTACAGTCCCTTCAAAAGAAGTACTCCTGGCAACTACACTTCTCCTGCAGTGCGCCTCTTCACTTTAAAAGGAATCATAGGTAAAAGCATGGGCTTACGTAAATACAGCCAGACCCCCTAGCAGGAAGGTCCAGCAACATAACTCCATTTAGCTTAACATCACTTTACACAGGTACTTCACTTTACACATGTGACTTTCAGTCCACCTAAAAAGAAATAACCAATAGTAAATGCATTTCGGTGCAATTACACCACTTCACCTCCAGGGGATGCCCTTCTCCAGACATCCCCAACTCAGCCCTTCACTCCATGATGCACTTCATAGTACACCCTCAGCTGTAGAACATAAGTTCCAGCCTAGAAGGTGTTAAAGGCTGGCTGAGCCCTTGAGGGGTTATTCTTTCAGATGCCCCGTGAAACTTATGGGTGGACTGTTCTTCTTTATGCTGGGGGAGGCTGTGGTGCTCCTGCAGCCCCCCTGCACCCCTTTTCACACATGAGGGTGACCCCCTCCTCTGGGGGCCACCAGGCACCAAAACAGCAGATTTCTTCGTGCTGGGGGGGGGGGGAAAGACTGCGCTTCTCCAGCAGCTCCCCCAGCACCTTTTCACAAGTGAGGGTGACCCCCCTCCTCTGGGGGCCACAAAGCACCAAAACGGCAGATTTCCAAATGCCTGGCGAGGCATTATGGGGCGCTTCATGCTCCTCTTTACCAGCCCCAGCCACTGGGAACACTCTCCTCCGCCCTTGGGGTCTCTGAGAGGGTGGATTCAGCAGGGAGCTGTCTTCACTGGCTCCCTGCGCCAGCCTTTCACCTGGCTCTCCTCCGTGGCCTCTCTTCTCCCTGTGCAGAGGCCACTGCTCCTGTGCACCGGTCCTGGGCTCTTCTTCTGGTGCTGTTAGGGTCCTGGGGGCAGTCAGGGGGTCTCTCCTTCCAACTTCCCATTGCGCCAGGCTCCAGCACCTTCAGCCTCAGCAGACCACACCCCAGAGAGAGCTTCTCTTCCTGTGCAAGCACTTTTTAAAAGTTGAGTAAGGGGCTGGCAGGAAGTCTCTGTTGGTCCTATCAAACAGCGACACATCACTTTCCTGCCCCTGCTCCCTCCTTCTTGTCCAGCCTCTGGGTTTGTTAAAAAATTGCGTCGTCCAGTGTCTCTGGCCACATGGCCTCTGAAACCCAACTCCTTCCCTCCTTGGTGCAGCCTGGTGCCTGGCACCTAGTGATGGATGAGTCTGTAGCCCCACCCATCATCTCTTCATGGAGAGGAGGCCCTCGCTTGTGGAAGAAAGGTTATCAATCCATCCAGCTGAGGTCAGCCCTCAGCCTGGGTCTGGTCATGGCTGGCTCAGAGAAATATGACAGTTCTGGATGACCCAAAAGCAGTACAAATATGACTTTGGACTCTGCAGAACACTTATTTTCACATTCGCTACATTGGACTTAAGTGCGTGTCTGGAATCTGTAGGCCTAACGGAAGTTAATCTAGCCATGGGCCCCACATCCCCATAGGGGAATAATGAAGTAAAAACACAGTAAAACACACTGACTTTCCCTGGCATGTTTCATTTCAGTGTATAAAGCCTATTCCGTGTCACCACCCAATACTGCAGAAGTCCTGCCATACCATTCACTTTGTAGCTGCTCCTGGACTGCGCACGCTAGGAATCTCCCCTGCGCAGCCCGTACACGTATGCACACGCATGTACACATGTGTCTGCATGTAACCAGCCCGGTGTCCCTTACTCCAGCTGCTGCACAGTGGCCTGGTCAAGCCAGGGGAACGCCAGTAAAATTCCCATGCAGTCTCTTACATCCTGAGTTCACTGTGGGTGAGTCCCAACTTATGAGGCTCCCCCACATTAAAAGCTCAACAATTAGGTGCTCAAAAAGCGAAAAATATGGGCGGCCCATAGTGTCAGAACCATCTTCTAACAGTTATTCTTCACAGCTTTGCTATGGCTGTACACTGGAGCAGCGTAATTTTGGCTCTTCACTTACACGTCATAGAAGTGCATTATTTACATGTATTTGACAATATAAATGCACTAGGGGTTTTAACATTATTAATGAGAAATGTAACAAGTAGTTCCTGTTAGAACCATCCTCACTAGAAATATATTTCCTGTAGAACTAGAGATTCATACATATATGTGTGCTCTAATGTTTTCCAAATTAATGTATAACATGTAGTTCACTTTTATACTGACATATTTTGAATTATATTGCATTTACTGAAACTATAACATGATTATAATCCTGAATTTATTAGTAATGTTTGCATTTATTTGCAGTTGCATGCACATATATAGAGACATTAAGCGTGCACAATTTAGTGTTCCATATTAAAGTTAGCCTAACTAGGCCTGCATTTCTCTAATGCGAAGTTGTCTTTTCTCATTCTGCTTGCAATAACCTTTTCCCTTGCAGGTGCCTTCTCGTGATTTCATTAGCAAGATTTAGGAGGACAATGTATTAGTGATAGCAAAGCTGAGAAAGAAATCTTGATGATCTGACATGTTACAAGAAAGTCTCCTATTCAGCATGTACCAGGAGTGGTAATATGTTCAAGGCTCAGGACAATGCCTTATCAGAGAAGCTGGGACTTGTGAGCCATGTTGCAAAGCACCTAAACACTTTTTTCTCATTGAATGATGGTGGTGTGACCGAAATAACACCATCTGAATCTCACGTTTTCACTATATCCTGATGTTAACCCAGTTCAAGATAGAGCAGATTCTTTTGCACTTTGAGAGGTACAGATGTCTCTGATTCCCTTATTCTTTTCTGCGTCTAGCTTTTTTGATAATATGAAAGATTGATATATCTATTCATGTTTTTATACATTTTTAGAACTGGACCTTTTATAGCAGGAATGATTGGTACAATATTGTAAGATTTTAATTAATCAAGTAATAAAGAATTAATCGAATTGAATTGAGTCTAGCTTTATGCTGACACTTATTCCCTTCTTTGGAATATTTCTACAGACGTTTCCACAATACTGACACCTTCCTGTATTTTTCATGACTTTTCTAGAGACCCATGCTTAGAATTGTTCCTATCCTAATTTAGAGCTCAGGGTGGATGATTTCAACTCTCCTAAACTTTATTTGTGATTTTTAGCTTGATACCTTTCAAAGCTTATTCATGCTTAATGAGGAAAATTGGAGTTTCCTTAAGGAACACCAAATTGTATATATTGCCTTTTGTATCTTTGTGACTGCATTTATTTCATGCCTTCTACTATAAAGGCTGACCTTATGTTGGAACCTGAATTTACCCATTGTAATTCTGTTTCTGTATCTCATTGATAATATCATGACTTGCCTAAATTCTGGACTAATTGCTAATCTGTAATAAATCTACAAGATTTTATCCTCCATTGGTTGTCTTCTTTGTGTAGCCAAATTGACTGCACAAATGTTAATTTGTATAATTCATTGTTAACTCCTTCTTGCCTCTATCAGTCAACTACGGTGCAAAGTGGAAGGAGAAGCGGGAGCCGTCTGGATCTGCTCCATCAATACTTTGCTTCCCCCGTTCACTTGGTATTTTACCAGCTCTGTTAGGTTTTTAAATATTTTTCCTGCACCCCTCCAAGCTCTCTGTTCTTGGAATATCTTTTTTTTCCTTTTGAAAAATCACTTACTATTTGGTACTTTTCATGTTTTTTCCTGTACCATGATGTTTGAAATTCTGTTCTCATAAATGGAGTATTACTTTATAACATCTGAATTTTACTTTATTCAGTGCTTTGGCACAAGTGGTAATTAAAAAAAGTGAAAAATGAAAAAAGGAAGTCCACCATTTTGTGGGTGTGGCTTGGCTGATGACATCACAGCTGTAAATTCACCTTTCTCTGCATAGTCAACCATCCAATGCACCAACATGAGTGGCGGTCTCTCTTCTCGTGACATCATTAGCCACAGCGTGTGCACGAAAAGGCACTGAAAGAAGTAATGCAATGAAAGAAACTTCAAAATCCACTTCACAGACTTCATGTGGGATTTTTTTGTTTCATATCACCATCTATCATCATGATGAGATATAGTAGAAAAAGCTTAATTGTGTACTTTATATCTAGTCTTCCAAAGAGAGAGAGTCATGTGGATAGAGGTATAAGAAAGAAACATAATCCTCTGGAGGACTCTGGGCTATGATATGCTGGAGGGATGGGAAAAGTGTGAGAGAGGGAGACCCTTATAGAGCACCACAAGATGGCAGCGTGTAACCCGGAGGATAGTTTCTGAGATCTGAGTCTATAAGAACAATAAGATGAGAGTGATTAGTAACCTGCCTCAGACCTTGTGCACAAAGCTGTAAGCGAGCTATTCACTTCCATGGTGGGCATCCAGGCGTTATTTGACTAGCACCACTAGAATGACGTGCTTAGCATATTTATTTATCTCATACAAATGTCTATGTCTCTGTCCCAAGATTATTTTTGGACCGCATAAGTAAGGTCAGATGTCTTACTCTTACTTCCAAGCTTGTTTTACGAGAACATCTCTTTTTCAAAAATACAGTTTTACATGACTACATATTGATATCTGGAATTACATTATTTTGATCCACCAGAGAGTGCAGAGACTGTGATAGACAAAATTAGAATTTAAAGACCAGTGGATTAGTTAGCAGCAAGCCACTAATAAATATTCACTGACACCATCATGTACTATCAAATAAACCTTTTGTTTTCATTGTTATTTATCCTACAGGAGAATAAACACGCCATAGAGTGAATTGTATGTGACAATAAAACATCAGTCAACTTTTAATTTCAAAGCATTAATCCAAAAAAATCTTACGAAAAGAGTATGTAAAGAGTATGTCAGACAAATTCTCAGTTATTGAATTAAATAACAATACTTAGACCAGGCTTTAAAAGAGTAGTATTGTAACGGTTAAGAATTCCTTAAAAAGCACGCTAGTGTCCACTCATTCCCACAAGGAAATTTGGTGGTGCAGTCAAATCAATTATTGTGTAGGATGCATGCACACCACACTCTTTAAACAATGGTTGTCAGACTCTAATATAGAGAAGATTCTATGACGTTTCAGCACTCAGATTTATTTTCATAGAGAAAGCCTTCATCAGGAAAATTGAAAGGATTCAATATCTTCTTTAATCACATTTGTCCAGATGCTTCGAGGGGGGTTGTTTTGAAAAATGCTCCCCAAAAATATCCTAAAGGTTTGCTCCTAATAGAAGAATGTGTTACAGTTTATCACTGACACCTCTAGACATTCTCATGTTAATAGCTATTTTAGGGAGATATGGTTAAAGTGGGATGCTCTTTTGATATTGGGACTGTCATAATCTGAGTTGCCTCTCTTCAGTTTTATCCGCTTAAATCCAATCTAGCTTCATAGCCTAAACAGGTCAAGGGATAAGGTGGGTCAGTGGCAATCCTCTACAGGAATATCCTTTACAATTTCCTTAATTTCAAAAAGCACAGATCTCAACATTTCCCACGTCACATTTTGAAATTAAGGAAATTATGGACAGACAACTGCAACCACGTGGGGGAAACATACTGTGGAAAGCAAAATCTTAGATACAGACTGAAATTAGTAAAACTATGACAAAACCTTGGTAGTGCTGTATTTACTTGGCTCATAGCTTCATGGTACATTGAGGTACGTCAATTGTCAGACCTGCAACAATTTCTGCCACAGCCTGTGTGTCTCATTGAATCCATTCCTATCTCATCCCTCATGCTCTATGCTTCCCCCGCTGGCTTTGCATACTCCCACGGTCTGGTGGCTCTCAGCACAGGCCGGAGCACTCGTGCATTAGTGCCAACGATGGAAGTAGGGTGCTGCTTCAGCATTTCTACCATCAGAAGAGACAAGGTCCTTCGGCCCATTTCTAGCCCCTCCACTCATCCTCTTCCGGCTGCTGGCTGTTGCAATTCTGCGTCTCAATGTTCTCTTCTGGTTCTCCTGTGCTTCTGAGTTCTTTTGGAAGGTCAGCATCAGAGGAGCATGACTGTATGACCAAGGTGGGGACATTGAGACAATTCTCAGAGGCAGTCATGGTTACTAGAGGAGGTGAGTGCATACCATCTGCAAAGGAACATGACAGTGTATGAAGCAACACTAAAAATAATACTCTCTGAAGGTACAAACAGCAGAGGGACAATTAACACAAACTCCAAACGGTATAACAAAAACAAGCAACACGAAAAGTGTCAAAAACAATCAGTACACAGTGAAGCAGACACAAACTGCCTTTCAAGCAGTGAATCTATGAAGGTGCTGGAAGGGCACTAGTAGGTACGGTATGTCAGGATTTGTGGTGTGTCAAGTACCTGTTTGCAAAGAGTCTTCAATGTCATTTTGGTAGTCCTCTTCACCTGGACGATATGTTGGTGCATCAAGCAAATGATGCTGCAGTTCAGGGGGCAGACCGCAAGGTTTTGGAGGGATATCTGGAGGTACTTCGAGGAGAAAATGTATCAAGTGAAGATTAGTATCAAACTACACAAGGAAATGTAGATGTGAGTGGAAAATAACAGAAAGAGAAGGGACTTGACAGCGACCAAATTGAATAACTTTAAACAAAGTACAGTGACTACACATTTGTAATCCATCTGTAGTTTATTCTGAAGATGTCCACAGGCCTAACCATGATTCTGGATTGGAGGCTAGAGCACGACATTGCGGTAGATGATTTTGTCTGAGTTGTCATCACATTGTCCTTCCTGGGTACACTCGCCATAGAACTCCACTTTAATATTGACCCCAGAAAAACGTGTAACCAGAATATCTTGGACAAAAAATTGAGGACCAAAATCTTGACAAGGGAAGTATATATGTAAGGATAGGTTTACTTTACGTAACTCTCTATAGATGTGTCTTGAATATATTCAGTGCTTAATTTGTGCCGGTGTTTGCTGCTATTTCGGAACACCAGCACATGTTTGAAGACAGTTCACCACATGGTGGTGCTATCTGTCTATTTAAAAAAAATATATATATTCTATCTATCTATCTATCTATCTATCTATCTATCTATCTATCTATCTATCTATCTATCTATCTATCTATCTATCTATCTATCTATCTATCTATCTATCTATCTATCTATCTATCTATCTATCTATCTATCTATCTATCTATCTATCTATCTATCTATCTATCTATCTATCTATCTATCTATCTATCTATCTATCTATCTATCTATCTATCTATCTCTCTGTCTGTCTGTCTCTCTGTCTGTCTGTCTGTCTGTCTATCTATCTATCTATCTGTCTGTCTGTCTGTCTGTCTGTCTGTCTGTCTGTCTGTCTGTCTGTCTGTCTGTATGTATGCCTGTCTGTCTGTCTGCCTGTCTGCCTGTCTGCCTGTTTATCTCTATATAACCCAGATGTCCCACTGGTGATCCCCACCCGGTAGTTATATTTAAGTCAGTGTTTCCGCAGGCAGAGAGAGCTTTTTTGTGGTTTCCTCATAACTTTGGTGACGTTTGACGATTTTCACAAAAAAGCAGAAAAAGGGGTCCCAAAACAAAATTCCCCTTGCTTTTTTCATAGACTTTTCAGACAGCACTACTGCAAAAATTGCTGAACGGACTTACACCAAATTTGGCAGGAAGCTAGAACTTGGTCCAAAACGCCTGCTTATTGTGACTTGGTGTAAATCTGTTCAATAGTTTTAGGGAAATTAAGGATTAAAAACATTTGTATATCTAGATGGTTGGGTTTGAGGAAGTCTTGCGAGAGTCCCTTGAATCAAATTAAAAAACAGAGCACTCCGATTGCCCTTTTTTCCTTGGGCCAATTTGCTTCTGTAGGAGTCAGGGTTCAGCGGGAGCGAGAGCTCTGAGTGGCTAACTGCAATATGAGGGAAAATGTTGCAGCCTTCCATTACGTAGTCCCCTGTCCTAAGTTGAATTTAAATATAATGGGGTAGGATAGGGATACCCTGCCCCTCTAGGCGTTCGGGCGCATCAGGGTTTCCTCTGGGACCACTCTGGGGCTGAAATATATATATATTTATTAAATCCGCGATCCTGTAGGAGTCCAACGGGAATACTGCAGGATCGCAGTCTAAAAAGAAAAAAACTCCACCTACATTTTATATGATAATACTTGGACCTCTGAGGTGGGCCCAGGGTCTTAAAAAGTTTAGAGAAGGGTCCTGAGTGGGGCCCCCTCCCGAGCCTCTAATGGGACCCGGAAACCCCATCCCCCAAGGCTGAATTGTCAAAAATAGGGGAGAGGGGCAGACATTCCCCCCTCCGAGCCTCTGTTGGGCTGCGGGGACCCCATCCCCGAGGCCTAATATCTAAACAGGTCTGTGCTCACTCCTCCCCTTGCTGGTATTCACGTTGGAGATCCCATCCCCCTGGGGCAAGATACTTCACAGTGTCCCTGGGTCCCCACTTTGGGACACTGTGCTTCCCTGCCCAGGAGAAGGTGGGCATACGCTGCCCCCACTCTCCCAAGCAGAAAATTCCACTTATCTCCTGCCTTGTGGGAGCAGTAAAAAACAATGCTGCTCCTGCCCAGAAGGGAGCGAAAGGAAAGGTGCCAGTTTCTGTCAGTACCCAGTATGGTGCTGACTGGTAGACAACTGGAACCACGTGGGCTTTTGGGCTCACATCCCCCCAACATAGTGGTTTGTGGGTGCCCTTGGTGGGCACCGGGGCACTCACCAGAAGCCCATGGGGATGGGTTCCCCGTGGCCATAAACGCTCGGGAGGAGGGGGCCCTTAAATAAAAAAAGGCCCAGCCGATGGGTTTTGGAGGGGTCTGCGCACCCACTCCCCTTAATTAAAAACAAAGGCCACCTAGAGGATGGGGTGCCTGGGCACCTACTGGCTTAGGGAGAGGGCCATGCATCCTCCCCTCCCCTTAATAGAAAAATAAAGCCCCAGGGGATTGGGTCCCTGGGGACCATAGGCCCCCCTCCCGTTATTAAAAATATAGGTTATAAGTGTCCCAGGTGGGCACCAGAACACCCAATATACATTTTTTAAAAAGTGTATATTAAATGAGCAGCAGGAAACGCTCATTCATTTTTTATTCCTCCTATGTAGGAGCACCCAATAATGCCCTGGGGCACTGTAATAAACAATATTTTTATGATTCTGGTGCCCCTACAAGAGGTAGGGTCTACACCAAGCATTTTTGTAATGTTGTATGGGGATACAAGAAGTGAAGAAGCCCCCAGCAACATTACAGAAAAAAAACAATAAGTCTCAGGGGTCATTAAAACCATGACCCCAGGAGCACTTACCATATTTTTGTGGGCTGAAAAATGTTTAAAAAAGACTGAGAGACATGTTGGCTTTATTTAAAAAAGTACATTATTCAGTCCACAAAAAAGGAAAAATAATAACTATGTTAATGGAAAGACTCACAGACGTACATTTTTTTTAAACTCTATTAAATATTTTTATAATAATCACTATTATGAAACATTTCATTGTGTGAATTACTGAAATAAACATTAAATTGAAAATATTGGTGATTTTTGGAGAAAGATGATTATCGGCTAATTTTTCATATTTTGGTTTTGTCAGTACGTCTACCTGGGGTGGGGTTTGTTGCTTGCAAAGGGTTTACACGCAGCACCTTGCCACTGGCCAGGCTCTATGACCAACCTCATGCCGTGCACAGGTGAAGGCTGTGCGCGGCGGGGTGGTTGCTACCTGCAGGATGTTAAATGCAGGGCCTGGCTGGAGCACAGGCCCTTTGGCCAACCCCCATGGCTGGACAGTGGTTTGGCTGCCTGCGGGGGGTGGATGTGAGTTTAAAATATTAAGTTGTCACTGTTTTCCAGGAGACTATATAAGTGCATCTTCAAGATATGGCGATGTGGAGTTATGAATAGAAAATCTATACTTATCTTATATGAACTTACCATCTCAATATTTTGCCCACAATATTTTGGTAGCAGGATATTTCTGTAGTTGGTATTATTCCATTTGGGCATACAACCTTTCCATCGTACCGACTCCATTTTTGGACTCTGCCATCAAATCGATTTTGCAACTGCAGGATATAACTTTACCTCCATGTCATTACCCCTCCCATCATAACTGCCTGCTGCTCAAATCCTAGCAAATGATCTTTACTTAAAATACCAAACCAAATATTTCTCTTAAAATAAAAAGGAGAAATGCTGGTTTCAGTTACTTAAAACTAATAACTTAATGTGTTGTGGTGGTCTTCCTTCTGTGCACGATGAAATTTGGAAATAGTCATAATCTGGAAATAAGAGTGAGAACCTGCTGGGGAAAAGAATAACTCCATTTAACTTAAACAGTGTTAACACTTTAAGAATAAAATTACTAATGTACAAAGCTCTTTTGTAATTAGGAACCCAGTGATTAATAAAATCATAGAGCCCGGTTCACAGAACTAATCTGAGACACAATCCTAAACTTACTACTTTTGGTATTCACAGAAGGCACTTACTACTTTTGGTATTTACAGAATGCACCTACTACTTTTGGTTAAACTTACTACTTTTGGTTAAACTTACTACTCTTGGTATTCACAGAAGGCATTTAGTAGCAGTGAAGTTAGCTTTCTACTACTAAATGCTTTCTGTGAATACCAAAAGTAGTAAGTTTAACCAAAAGTAGTAAGTGCATTCTGTGAATACCAAAAGTAATAAGTTTAGGATTTTGTCTCAGGTTAGTTCTGTGAATCGGGCCCATAGGGTTTGTGTTGTCAAATGGCTTTTCTTTGTTTAGAAAAGTCCTTTTATGAGTCGTAAAAATCTTTCCAACTCGTGTAGACTTCTGCAATCCTTTCCCAATCGCAAATAGTAAGGGGCATGAAAGGTGAACCCCCCCCTTCTATTTCTGATTTAGAAAGTAAAGTATTAATGATTTATGACTGCAATTTCGATCAAAAACCACTGATCGGTTACCAACCTCGAGTTGGGGTGGTAATTGATTCTCAAAGAATAAAAGAGGTCCTCTTAGGAGGATTTGTGAATTATGTTGGCTGCCTCGGGTATTAAGTAGTGGTCCAGGGTACCATTACCTGCTTCCCCAGAGGTTTTCCAAAACTGAAAACCTTTTTTTTTTTAAAGCACCATCCGTCTCTTTAAGAAACATGGGCTGCTTTAAAAAACATAAGTGTTCCATTTTGGAATGCAATGATAGACATGTTGGTCTGCTGTCTCTTGCAGGTCACCATACCTGTGATTGCAGCCAATCATAGGAGGTTGGAAATTGCGATCTGCGTAATAAATATTAATTTGGCAGGACAATCTGCTACACACTGCGAATCTGTATTTTGTGATCCGACCTATTAGGACATAAGTCAGCTTGCAAAATAATATTCCATTCGTAAAACGTGGTGTACAAATTGCAACCACTTTTTGAAAATGGAACAACAGTACATCAAGCCAAACTTATAGGTAGAATTAAGGAAGTTTAAAGCAAAATGCTTGTTTAGGTGCAAAATGGAGGACTGTGGGGGTCAGACGGCGGCTCCAGGAGAGGGGAAGCAGAGTGGAAGTGTTTGTGAATGCCACCTGAATAAATCATAACAAAGGCAAAGGGAGATGAGGAAAAGAAAGGATGTGGTCTTACATTTCCCTGAACAAAATAAGTGTTTAAAAACAGAAGGTTACATAGGAAGGTATGCCCGTTGGAGTAGAAGCTGGATTAGAGATGCTCTTCAAAGGTAGGTGTGTATAGGCATAGGCTTGGTTTAGCATTGAGGGGTCATGTTGTAAGTAAGAAAAGCTGAAGGGGTCGGCAATGAAGTGATTTTGGTAATGAGCATTGTGGTCGACCGATGTGAATGGGTGGATATCAGGTTTGAAGCAATGTTGTGACACACGTCTCTTTCCTTTAGATCTGGACTGCACTCCTTTGAGTGTCAATGCTGATCACATGGGGAGAGGCTTCCACCGGTGCTGTTCCATGTCACGTATGTGAGCTCAATGGTGTCTTTCTCAGATGCAGCACGCACTACTACATCCTGCAGGAAAAGCTTGAGCCCAAGCTTTTCAAATCCATGCATGCCTCAGGGCAGGAGTCCATCTCTTTATACCGTGCCTGTGAACAGGGCCGGACTGGCCGTAGCGGGCACCGGGCAATCCCCCGGTGCGCCGCACGGGTGGGGGCCGGTTTTGGGCCCCTGGGGACCGTTTTTGTTACGGGGCCGTTTTTGCAGCATAGCTGCAAAATCGGCCCCGTAACAAAATCGGCCGAACACCGGCCCTGGCAAAGAGCTCGGCGGCACCCCCTAGCTCCGGGGGGGCCGGCCAAGCACTTTGCCAGGGGCGGTTTTCGTTCCCAGTCCGGCCCTGCCTGTGAAGCTGCAGCAAACATACACAATTCATGCAAACCAACCCTAAAAAGAGATATCCTGGGTCGTACTGGATTCTTGCCACCTACCCCCACGTTGTTATAGCACTACTACCCTGATTTACAGTTTGCTTTAGGATATAATGCACTTGTAATAATTCAGACAGCAAAGCCCTCATGTCTGTGACGGAGCACCTGTCAGCCGAACTCTAAATCAGGCCCTTTGTTTCCTTTCCTTCCCTATTTTGTGACAAATCATTATCATCAAGTGTGTTCTTCCAATGGAATCAACATTAGCAATGACAACAATCCCAGAAGCGTTACTTCCTCAGTGGACTTCAGGGGAGAAGGTAAGCTTGTGACTCTCAGTAGAACTAGCAAGGGGTCCTCTTCTGGATATATTCTTTCTTTCATAGGGAGATTCAATAATTGGAAATGTAATGGACAGGCCACAGTCAACACTTCTTACCTTGAGCAGCTTTCCATAATTTATTGAGTGAAGCACCATAGGATTAGGACGCACCACCAGGACCAATCTACTTGCCTCACAGGCTGCAGTTACCTCCTCTCTGAACCTGCTTGTCATAAACTTCTCCACTCACCTTTCTTTTGCGACTGACCATCCTTTGGATCTTGGTTGGTCTCCGTGGCTCTGGCTTTTTCCTTTATCGGGTCTGGAGCCACAAGATCACACATTAGAATCGGATGTCCCTGGCTCTCCATCTGACAGCTCCCTTCGGGTGAGTTCTTCATCGGAAGACTGGCTATCTGAGCCTGGGAGATCCCTGTGAATGGAAGGATAACCACCATCACCGCGTTGTATTTAGTGTGTATTACTTTGTGATCACTTTGCTGCAGAGTGCCCCCTTCCATGATGGACAGGTAAAAGCTGGGATGCACCTGGGAATTAACTGATCTTTACCTAAGTGTGAAGGAGAAGTCAGGGCGCTATTACATCTTTCAGGGCTGGACCTTCATGAGTAGAGCCCCCACCTCACCTGTCCTCTCTCTACAGCCATGCTGCATGCCCAGGAAACATAACGCCCACTGATCTTCAGCTGCATTTAGCTGACCATTTATACATTGTGCTTCATGGTAGGGTAAGGGGAGCACAGAACAAGAGGTCGAGTGAAGTCAACCTCCTGATACTGGAAGAAAGGGTGGGAGATGGGATAGGTAGAAAGAGGCATTGCGAGAAGGGTAAGACTAGAGATGGAAGGATCACTGACCACCGTATATGAGTAGGCTCTGAAGGGGAAATGCTGTCGGGCGTACATTTAGCAGAACTGATTTATCCAATAATAGGGTTGAGTTCTGGCAGCTTCTCTAAGAGGAGCCTCTTGAACACCCCAAAAATATTTTGCAGACTGAATGGTGACAATTCATGTGCATCCAATACCCCTTTCCATGCAACCAGCCAGATTCTACTCATATTTTTCGATCAGTAAAGCTGCCATCATGGGGTGGTTCCCAAGATGGTCAATCTGGCGTACAATCAACAGTTCTTGCCTCACTGGCAGGTGTCTCAAATGGTCAGTACGATGTACATTAGACATCCATACCTTATGCTGCAGATTTCACAGATGGTCATATAGTGGTGGGCAGTCAGTCAGGTTTCTTATACAGTTAGACTCTCATAATGCATAGTGTGCATCTGATAGCTTTCCTCACCGAGCAGTTTTCTCAGATAGTCAGTCTGGTGAACAAGTGGAAGCTCTTCCTCATCCATCTGGTTTCCCAGATACTCAGTCTGAAAAGGAGGGCGCTCCTTTAGCTTTAATGTAGCTACGATCTGGAACTCTCTCCCATTGGCCATCAGGACTTTAGACACTAAGCTGCATTTTCGTAAAGCCCTCAAAACCTGGCTCTTTTAGCCTTGACTGCTCAGGTGACGGCTGATCTCTGTTTGCTGTGCATCCTCTTTTTACCAAAGATTGGATGGCTTTGGGTCGCCATGTGCTCTACAAGTCCCATAGCATAGCCTAGCCTTCCTCACCCAGCAGGATCTCTCAAAGTCATCCAGCGTGGTGTACATCTGAGGGTCCTCCCTTGCTTGGCAGGTTTCTCACATATTCATAAAGTGTAGTGTACATTGGAAAGGCTGCCCCCACCCAGCAGGGTTCATAGATTGTTATTCTGGAGTACACCTGACAGCCTCCCTCACCCAGGAGGTTCTTCAGATGGTTAGAATAGAGCCCATGTGACAGCCCTCCTTCGCATGACAGGCTTCTCAGATGAAACACACAAACGTTGAAGGCAGGAAGGCTTGCAATAAGTCTCTGCTCACTGGCTATTGCTCTTTGTTTACAGTGTAACCTCTGATTACATCCAGCCATATGCAAATCAGTTCCCATCCTTCTCTATATCAGATAGTCAAGCCCAAACTGCCAAGCCTGGTCCTCTCAGAACCAGAACGCAAGCACCCCAAGACTGGTTTCAGCCGCATTGGGGGCTTGTCACTCAGGTGTAGCATGGAGCCCCAATCAGGACATAACTAGTCTTGGGTTCCTTCTATTCCTGGCCTGACTGTTCGTAGTTTGCTGTTGGTAATGGAGCAGTGTTGCCTGGCACGTTTTTACAGATCAACCATCTAGTGTACATGTGGCCGCCTCTCTCACTGGCGGGTTTCTCCAGTGGTCAGTATGGTGAACATGTGGAAGCCTTCCTTCTCAAATGGTCAGTCTAGTGTACAGGTTACTGTCTCCCACACCCTAGAAATCCGTCAGATGATCAGTATAGTGTGCACATCTCAGATAGTCAGTCTCCTGTAAATCTGACAGCTTTCCTCATCTCTCAGCTTTCTCAGATGATCATACAGTGTGGTGTCATTTTGACAGCCCTGTCCCCCCCTATTGGTTTTCCTTACAGGTTAAAATGGGGTACACATGCAACCCTTCCTTCTCCTGGATGGTCATTCTATAGTACATGACAGCCTCTCTCACTAGAAGGTTTCTCAGATAGTCAGTATGATGTACATGTGCAAAGCCTGCTCTAGTCTAGAAGGTTTCTCAGATAGCCAGTCTAGAGTACAAGTGAGAGCCTCCCTCACCCAGGAAGTACTATAAATGGTCAGCATGGTGTGCATATGACAACCCTCATTCACCCGCTGGTTTTCTCAGGTGGTTAATATAATGTACATTTTACAAATATCCTTTGCCTGGCAGGTTTCTCAGGTGGGAGCCTGGCACACATAAGACAGTTCTCTCTAGGCCCCAGGTGTCTCTGAATACAGCCCGTCCCACCTCTTCAAACCTCTTACCCAGCAGGAGGATGCCATTCGATGCCAGGTTGCCTGTCTGTCTTTTCTTGTTGCTTGATGGGAAGTTGTCACTGTCTTCATTCATCAGCACTGAGCAGCTGCCATGGAGTCTGGTATTGACCATGTGAGTCTCTGAAACTGAAAACATTTCCTTTATCTGCACTGATGGTCAGAAGCAGAAACATTGGGCACTGCCCTGCTACTGTCATCCTCCCATCCACATGTATGACTCTTACAGTGCAGGCCCTTACACACTGAGCGCCCATGTCCAAAAATATAAATATATCACTGACATTTCCAATTTTGTATCCCCAATATTCACAATTTTACTTTCCTCAATCCCTCACGCCAAATATGGTACAGAATAGACATCACATAATTTATTGATAGAAATGCCTGAATTAATCTGAACCCCTCTTGATTAGTCTGGGTGCATTTCAATTCCTTCGGCTTTAGCTCATCTGTGCCTTTAGAGGCTGAGACCAATCATATGTAAATCTACCTTCCCTCACCCCAAAAGGATAAACAACCACCATGCTAGGAAATGTCGCAATTAAAGACACCAAACACACACCATTCTGGGGGCGTTTGAGCATGTCAGGGCTCAATGGTGCTGGCACAGTGTGTTGGGACCCTCAACTGTGAATGGAAAAGGTGATGATGGAACTGGTCGAATTCATCTAATCGACTGGTAACTCCCTGGGCACATGCCATGTTATTGTTTTCTCTCATCTGCGCCATTACAGACAAGAAGCAACCATATGGAAGTCAGTCGTGGGAACATCCCAAAAGGAAATGTACAGAAAAAACTACTAAATCAGATAGTCTGTGAACCGGAACACACATTTTGTGGTGTGGTATTCATGTGTACCCAGATAAAATGTTAACATTCAACAATCATTCATTTATAACAATCCCCCACACCAGTTGCCAGCTTAGATCCATACACTTACCTAAAGCTCTACAGAATAGAAAGCTGGAGTTTATGAATGAATCTCCCAGAAACCACCAAAAACAAACACCAGCATGGATGTATACAGCACAGTACACATAAAACTCCACACCGAAAACGGGCATAAATTTGTACCTTTCCAAATTTGGCGGGGACAGACCTGCCCAGTGTTTGCTCGCATCTTGGGACCTCTGCCCTCAAGCTGAGCTGCAGTGCCCTCTCCCATCTGCTGACCTTGAGAGTGTTTGTGGTTTCCCATGGTCAGACTTTGTTCCAGGGGAAAGATTTCAACTATGGGCGATGCTGGGAGGGCATGGAGGTGTGCCAACCAACATTCGTCAAAGATAAAGTGAAGAAGAGACAATGCTCGGCTGGATGGTACAAGGGGTGGGCTCTGATCCTCCTACATACTGGATGGAGGTGGTATGTGTCCCACAGAAAAGGTGTGGACACCACTGCACAGAACCTTGGAGAAAAGGGGCTACTTTTGTACCAAGAGGTGCTGCCACTATCCGGGGTTAATACTTGATCAGGAAAAGTCTTTCAATCTGTTTTCCAGGTTTACCTTCAAGAGCAGATCTGATGCCCAACTCTGTATTGTCACAGGGGGATGGGAACTGGTAACAAAGATTGGGAGAAGAAAGTTTTATTGGAACACTACTCCACCTCAGAGTATGTGAACATCCCTCCATGAAAATAAGGGAGACACTGGTGACTTCCTGCCACACAGATCATGAACTTCTTAGACAAAGGGTCGCTCTACAAGATCTCTCCTTTACTCTACCTGTTGACTGTATACATTTTATATGCTGGAGGAGGTGATATCTATTGCAATCTTCTGCTCCCTGCATGACATACTCTCCACTCTCTATTTAAATCGAGCCACAGCACAGCCGTGCAGTGGGAAAACGCAGCGGGCATGCTGGTGGCACACCTAGGATAAGCCCGTTTAACACTCCCTCTCCCGTCTGTGACTCGCCGAGACGAGGGGTCAACAACAATGGTGGGTCAACTTGTCCCAGCAACTTCATTCTCTACAAAATATAGATATATCCATCACCAATGACACGCGGCAATCAATACAAAAGTACCACACTTGGGTTATCCCTACCAGGAGACAGTCACACCTCAAGGAGGACCTGCAATGGTCAAGAACATGGTTTACTGAAATACCTGTATCCCACCAAAACATTTACCTGAAATGAACAAGATGCTGATTGAAAATAATGTAGACTCCCTATTACTCGTGGAAATGTGTCTGATAGATTTGAAAGTATCTACTGTCTAGCGCAAGGCTAGTCTAAATTATAGGGTTCTCAAAACTAGGATACAATGCCGAAATAACATTCTACACGATGAAACCATAACAAACTGCAGCTCAGTTTCCAGCCCTCTCAAATGTGGGCAATAACAATAATTATGATATGCATGGCCTTGACTCCAGACCACGTTCACCCAATGGTCTGAACTGCCTGTATTACCAGAGGTATTTTAGACAGTTTTTTTTGGATAATTGTGTTGAAATATGTACTTTTTTGCGACCATTTTCTCAAAAATGTCTAAAGGCATGTGAGAGAATACTATACCACAAAGGGCAGGAATATTTCACTTGTGTGCTTTCAGAACCTATGTCTTTTTTAGCAAATGTATGTGAAAATTGCACCATTTCATCACGCTTTAAAAAAAAGTTATAGGGTAAAAAATGTTGGGGCGTTAGCTGGAGTTCCAGGTGGGCGTTGAACCCCATCACTTGTGAAGACCACTAGGTGCTGCTGTTGCTACATGGCTTGCGGTCTTTATTAAATGCCCGCCTATAAGTCAAGCCCTTAAACTGACCAACTCCCCCCCACTCACTTTGGTGAGCACCTATATCTTTATCCTATTTAAAACACTGGGTAAGGTTATGGATAAGGGTGATGGTGTGGTAAGGGGGCGGGTAAAGGTAAAGCATAGAATAAGGTTTAATATACAGATAGGATACGCTTTAGGATATGGGTAAGGGTGAAGGTAAGAGTAAAGAATAAGTTTAGATTTAGGTTTAGAACAAGGTTTAGGATACAGATAAGGGTAAGCGATAGGATATGGGCAAGGGTTATGGTTAGGTAAGGGTGTGGGTAAGCATAAGGAATAAGGTTAGAGTTAGGATTAGAGTATGATTTTGGATACAGAAAGGATAAGTGTTAGAATATGGGTAAGGGTTATGGTTTGGTAAGGGTGAGGGTAAGCATAAGGAATAAGGTTAGAGTTAGGATCAGGGGGCGTGGCTTGGACGCCGAGGGAAGATGGCGGATCTCCGTTAGCTCCGCTCGGACGCGGTGCTATGTAGCTGTGTGGAAGGCTTCCCAGCGAGCTACGGGCACTGTCTCCAGAAGAACTTACCAGCGGAACATGGCGTGATTCTGAATTGCTCCTCGTTGGCTGTTTTTTCCACTCCTATCCCTCGGAAACGTGGCGGTTTGATTTCCTGAGGTAATGCCCGACGGCGGCCATTTTGTATCGAGGCGCCGACATTCTATTCCTGAAACACCGCGCACGCATTTCCTGGATCCAGTCATGCTTTGATGCTTTACTGCTTCATTTCTCTTCGAGAGGGAGTCTGTTCCAAGTTCAACAGTCGCCAGTTGCCCCTGGCCATGCTTGTTCTATATCGTTTCTCTCCCCGGAGAAGGTCTCATAATTTTGTCTTTTCTTCAGAGGAGCCGTGATTAACCCCTATGTTCCGGTATCTTCAGAGCCACAGGCTGGATGCATTGCAGCTTTGTGTATCTTTCTCTTTTTGTTCTAAGGTGATGCTGTAGTGGCTTTATGAATATCTTTGTCAAACTTTACAGCGTATGAGAGAACTCCGTGTACTTTTTCCCGCCAAAAAAGCATCTCGTCAAAGTGCCAAGATGTCTAATGATTCCCATCCTCCAAATAAACCGTCTTCTTCTGGCGCAAAGCCTAAAAGGCTGAAGAATGACCCGCCCTCGCCTATTCTTTCATCGCAAAGCCCAGTTTTGGATAACATACTAGAGGAAGTGCGTGGTCTTCAGCCTTTTATGGCCGCCACTAACGAAAAATTGCAACAAATTGAGGACCGATGGATTGTCATGGAAGGTAGGGTGACTGAGTTAGAACAACGCGTCAGTGACGTTCAAGATGTTGCCATAAAAATTCCGTTATTGGTACAAGAAATTCACAAATTGAAGCTCCATACTGAGGACTTGGAGAATCGTAATCGAAGGAATAACCTCCGTCTTTTTGGCTTGCCAGAGAATATTGAAGGTCCAGATATGTTGCTTTTCCTTCGAAAATTCCTTCATGACCTCTTGGGCCTTCAGTCATCTACACCTTTGAATATACAGAGAGCTCACCGCTTAGGTCGCCTTCAACCGAATTCCACCAAACCTCGTGGGATTATCATGCTGTTTCTGGAGTTCACAGAACTCATGACTGTTCTTAAAGCAGCTAAACTCAAACGTCACCTATCGTGGTCTGGGCACAATATCTTTATCTCACAAGATGTCTCCAATGCGACCAATGCTCGTCGCAAAGAATTTCTTGCATTGCGTCCACAAATGAGGCTCTTGAACGTCCAGTATGGCATACTCCATCCCTCCATCTGCAAGATCACCCACGACGGCCAGACGAGATCCTTTGATGACCCGGGAAAACTAAAACTGTTTCTCAATAACATCTCCTCTCGGAATATGGACACAAATCATTGAGCGCTTCTTCTTTTTTGCTGCTTCAGTGTAGTGCTCTTAACAGCTATTAACAGCTTTTTTCTGGTTACCTTAGATTCCTCTTATACATAGCTTTCCATATGCTTTAGTGCTTATTGCTTACTGTACGTTTGTTAATCACGTTTCTCCCTCTTTGTTACTGCTTGTTACTGCTTATTCCTGTTCAAATTCTTTCTTCCCTTTCTCATATCTCGCTTCCGCTATATGATTACCTATGTTACGTCCTGCTTCCAATTGTACCCATGTGAATTACACCGCTGTCTTCTCTCCGGTCGCATCACGCTCCAATTTTACTTTTCTATTGATGTCTTTCAGGTCTGGACTCTTTTCCTTGACCTGTTTTCCTTCTCTGCTTTCCTATGCTTTTTTCCTCTGCTCACCTTCTTTCCCTCACCTGCTCCTTCGCGCTCTTTCTTATTTCAGTCTTCCTCTGGTCGGTGCGTCACTCTCTTCTTCTCTCGAGTTTTTCCATGTTTCCTCTTCGCTCTTTTCCCTTCATTTCTTCATGATTATGGTGCTTTTGGACTTCTTTTTATGTATTACATTGTCAAAGGCTTGTTGATTCTTCTTAATAAGGTGGTTTTATGTTTTGTTGTTCCCTTGTGTAACCCTTATGCGCATTTTGTCTTCCAGTGTCGTTGTGTCTCCGAAGTATTTCCACACCATGTGTATCACATTCCCCTGACCCTTGCGTATGTGTAATTTTGTTACGTGGAACGTCCGTGGTCTTGGAAATCCTGTTAAAAGACAAAAGGTAATTTCTCATTTATCTAAACTTAATTCCCAAATTTCCTTTCTTCAAGAAACTCACTGCAATGACGTCGAGTCACTGAAATTAAAAAGGCAATGGGTAGGCCAAGTTGTTTTTTCCCCTGCTGTTGACAAGAAGGGGGGGGTTGCCATATTGTTTCACAAAACTTTATCTGTGCAAATTATTTCCTCTCAAAATGATGACGCAGGTCGATGGATAATGGCCAAGGTTGTTGTACACAATAAAACGTTAATCTTGCTAAACATTTATGGCCCTGTGAAACCAGATCCAAAATTTTGGAATGATATCAAAATTCTCCTCTCCACAGCTGATTGTCCCAATATTATTGTAGCAGGCGATTTTAATCAATGGTTGGATCCTTTCTCGGATCGCTTATCTAAGTACAAATTTCAACCGGATAAGACCCATAAATCCTTTCAATCGGCCATTGCCTCTCGCCCAATGTATGATGTCTGGAGAACCTGTAACCCTGATTTGTTGGAATATACGTTCTTTTCTAATGTACACCAAACCCGATCCAGAATTGATTATATCTTGGTTAGCAAATCCCTTCTTCCTTGTATCCAAAAATCTGAAATTGGCTCTATCTTTATCTCTGATCATGCCCCTGTCTATGCTATGTTCGACCTTTCACTCACCTCCACCAAATACAATCGCTGGAAGTTTAACACTCACCTACTTTCTGATACAACTTATATTAAAGAAGTCACCTCCTTTATTAATGAATTTTTCACCTTTAACAACCCATCAGACACTTCCACTTCTAACAACTGGGATGCTTTTAAAGCGGCGCTCCGTGCTTTTACTATTTCTTTTGTGTCCCGGAAGAAAAAGGCCAATGTGAAAAAGTATAAAGACCAATTACAACAGTTGAAAAAATTAGAGCATGACTATTTTTCCTCCAGAAATGCTGATTCACTTAGGAGTTTAATTATAGCCAAAACCAACCTTAACAAAATTGCCACTGTTGATGCCTGCAATGTTTTACTTAGAATTAAATCTAAATTTCACGGAGGGCAAAATAAAGCAGGTAAAATGCTAGCGAATTATTTAAAAATTCGCTCTGAACGTAAGACCATTGGTCCTATCTTGGATGAATCCACCAATAATCTGGTGTCCTCTGATGAAGAAATTGCAGCGGTCTTTCATGACTACTACCGATCTCTTTACTCAGATGATACATTCCCCTCCTCTTATAATCTTGATAAGTTTTTTTCTGGACTTCCTGCTCCCCCATCTCTGAATGCTGAGTTTTCTGCCTTAGAGGCGGATATTACCCTTCAAGAGATTATCACCGCCCTTCAAGCTTTAAAGAAATCAAAAGCCCCCGGCCCGGACGGATTACCGGTGGAGTTTTATTGTACTTTCAAATCTTTGCTTGCCCCTAAATTATTGCAGCTGTTTAATTCCTTCATTGCTGATGCGAAAGCATCAGGCTCCTTTATGGATGCCCTGATCGTCATTATCCCTAAGCCTGACAAGGACCATTCTTTATGTAAAAATTTTCGCCCAATCTCCCTTATCAATTACGACTGCAAGATCTTCGCTAAGATTATTGCATCTCGACTTGATTCTATCATACCCCTTTTGATCGAGACGGACCAGGTGGGTTTTGTCAAAGGTAGATTGGCTTCCGATAATGCTAGAATGTTCATGAATATCCTGTCCCATGGTAAAAATTATAAAGATCCTTTGGCTGCTTTGTCTCTGGACGCTGAAAAAGCATTTGATCGTATAAATTGGCAGTATATGTTTCATACTCTACAATGGTTTGGTTTTGGCCCTAATTTTATTTCCTTTATCAAATTGTTATACTCATGTCCGAGGGCAAGTATTTTTGTTAATAACCAATTCTCTCAATTTTTTCCCCTATCCAGAGGCACCAGGCAAGGTTGTCCTCTCTCCCCATTACTTTTTATCCTGTGTTTGGAACCCTTCCTTGAGCGTATTCGAACCAATCCCAAAATTAAAGGTTTTGTCTCTGCTTCTGTTGAAACTAAAATATCTGCCTACGCGGATGATATATTGGTATACATGTCCAACCCCAGTGAATCCCTTCCTCCCTTTTTAGAAGAAGTCCATCTTTACTCTTCCATTTCTGGGTACAAACTCAATCTAACCAAAACGGAGGTTCTTCCTTTAAATTCGATTTGTTATCAATTCATGTTTGCGGATACAGCCTTTGCATGGTGTCCCTCCAAAATTAAATACCTTGGCATTTGGTTTGCCCCCAATATTGCGGACACTATTAAATTCACCTTTAACGCACTAATGAATAAGTTGAAATCCCTTCTCCTTGTGTGGTCCCCCTTATTTTTGTCATGGTGGGGTCGACTAGATACTATTAAGATGATGGTCACTCCTCATATTCTTTATACGGTTTCTATGCTCCCTGTCAAAATCCCTAACACGTTTTTCTCCCAACTAAACTCTTTATGTATTAAATTTTTATGGAACAATAAACGCTCCCGCATAGCCTTAAACAAACTTCTTTGCCCCAAGGAAGAGGGGGGAGTGCGTTTCCCTAATTTTAAATTATACCACTCTGCTTTTTTGATTAAACAATCTTTCTCATTGGCCTTCGATTTTGGGGATACGCCTATACCTCGTTGGATTATCTTTGAGCGATCGCTTCTAAAAGAGTTTCAGTTTCAGCATGTTACATTTATGTCCAACTGCACCTTTTTGTCTAAAAACCCTGTACTAAAATACTCCCGTGAATTGCTGTGCAAAACATTTCTTAAGGACCTATCCCCTATCCAATGTTTTTTAACCTCTACCCTGTGGTATAACAAATTTCTCAAATACAAAGGTAGATCTTTCTATTACAAATACTGGAAGGAAAAGGAGATCATTTTTGTCCATCAGTTTTTGAATGGGTTCTCTATCATCTCCTTCCAGGAATTACAAACACGATATCAGCTACCTGACTCCTTCTACAAGGAATACCTTATTATCTCTAATGCTATACAAACCCAATTGGCTACCTACTCTCTCCCACCAGCCCCACCTTCTTTAACACCCTCTTCACCATTGTATCCTCTATTCCCG
Source organism: Triturus cristatus (assembly GCF_964204655.1). Lineage (NCBI taxonomy): Eukaryota > Metazoa > Chordata > Amphibia > Caudata > Salamandridae > Triturus > Triturus cristatus. Next base: position 1,691,774,909 of record NC_140590.1, read on the forward strand.
GCGCATAAACTCAAAGCTGCCACTGTTTATAAGTTATTGTTATCTAATGCTAATGTTCGTTCCAAAACCACCATTGAAAGTGCATGGGAAACGGACCTATCCTTTTCTCTTCCTATTGAAAGTTGGGACAAACTATGGTCGAAATTATTTAAAGTTTCGGCTGCAGCCAGGATAACCCAATCTCTGTTTTTTCTGTATCATAGAGCCATTATTTCTCCTGTTACTATTTGTAAGTTTTCCCCCACATCCTCTCCCCTTTGCTGGTCCTGCTCTACCGAAACTGGTACATTAGTCCATCAGTTATATGAATGTGCATCTGTTCTATCTTTTTGGAATTCAATTTGGAATGTATGCATGTCAGTTTTCAACTTTAATGCAACCTTATCTTTTGTAAATATCTTTTTAGGTTCCTTAGCTCCTGATATGGAAACTGTTTTACCTAGTTCTAGGTTATTTGCCCTTTTTATTGCATTAGCTTTTAAAGTGATCCTGTCTGCATGGAAAGATAATTCTAAACTGTCGTCAATTACTTGGTGGAATTTTATTTGTGACGAACATAGGATTGCTTCCGTTTCCTCCTCTTCTGTCTCCCAAAAAATCAAAACTGATCTTCTTTGGCTTCCTTTTACTGTTTATCTCTCCTCGCACCCTCCCTTGCGGTAATTTTTCTTCTTTTTACTCTCTCCTCTCTCTGGCTTTCTCTCTTCTCTTCCCCCCTCACCTCTTTGGTCTTTCCTCTCTTCTTCCCTTCTTTCCCTCCTATCCCATTCTCCAGTGCCATTTTCCTCAATTTACCCTATTATTGATCCTTTTTTCCTTTTGTTGACCTAATCATTATAAACCAACTTCGTTTATATAATATTTCTTATGGCGCTATATTGTAATAATTGTTTTATTGTATCATTTGTTTTTTCTTTTTCTTTTTCTCTGAAAATTCAATAAAAACTTCTTAAACAAAAAAAAAAAAGAGTTAGGATCAGAATATGATTTCGGATACAGATAAGTATAAGCGTTAGGATATGGGTAAGGGTGATGGTTAGGTAAGGATAAGAGTAAGAGTAAGGAATAAGGTTAGAGTTAGGATTAGTGTAAGGTTTAGTACACATATAAACGTTGGGATATAGGCACGGTTGAATATACAGATAGAGAATTCTCTAGGATATGGGTAAGGGTGAAGGTAATATTAAAGAATAAGGTTAGAGTTAGGATTAGAATAAGATTCAATACACAGCTAAGGGTAAGCGTTAGGATATGGGCATGGGTTATGATTAGGTAAGGGTAAGAGTAAGGAATAAGGTTAGAGTTAGGATTAGAATAAGGTTTAGGATACAGATAAGAGTAAGTGTTAGGATATGGGCAAGGGTGATGGTTAGGTAAGGGTGAGGGTAAGAGTAAGGAATAAGGTCAGAGTTAGGATTAGAATAAAATTCAATACAGAGAATACAATACACAGCATTAGGATATAGGTAAGAGTGACGGTAGTGTAACGATAAGGGTAAGAGTAAGGAATAAGGTTAGATTTAGGATTAGTGTAAGGTTTAGTATACAGATAAGGGTAAGGATATGAGCAAGGGTGATGGGTAGGTAAAAGTGAGGGTAAGTGAAAAGAATAAGGTTAGAGTTAGGATTAGAATAAGGTGTAGGATACAGGTAAGCATAGCCGTTGGGATATGGGCAAGGGTTATGTTTTGGTATGGGTAACAGTAAGAGTAAAGAATAAGGTTGGACTTTCGATTAGTGTAAGGTTTAGTATACAGATAAGCGTTAGGATATGGGCAAGGGTGATGGGTAGGTAAGGGTGAGGGTAAAAATAAGGAATAAGATTAGAGTTAGGATTAGAATACGGTTTATGACACAGATAAGGATAAGCGTTAGGATATGGGTAAGGGTGATGGTTAGGTAATGTTGAGGGTAAGAGCAAAGAATAAGTTTAGAGTTAGGATTAGAATATGGTTTCGGATACAGATGAGGATAAGCGTTAGGATATGGTAAGGGTGATGGTTAGGTAAAGGTGAGGGTAAGAGTAAAGAAAAAGGTTAGATTTAGGATTAGAATAAGGTTTAGTATAGAGATAAGCATTCAGATATGGGTAAGTGTTCGTATAATAGTACAGATAAGAACAAGAATTAGACTTATGTGAACTTGGTAAAGTATGGACTAAAGTAGGGACTCTAACAACATGATGAAGTGATAGTTGACGAGGTGTATGCAACAATAGTTGGCAAAGTTGTGACCTAGACCTGACCCAGGTACCAGCATCAGAGCGAGTCTCTCTCTCGCTCTCATCCTCTCCTATGAGAGTCCCCTACTGATGGTTTCTCCAACAGGTGATTATTTACATAGTGCACACTTTATATGCAAACAATATGGCATGACAACCTCTTGCACCAGAGTTTGAGGTTAGGTTAACTAATTACTTACAATGCCTTGCACATGATACTCCCCATAAGATAGTTCCTTACCTTCAGTACTGTATGACTTACTTAATTAGATTCACACAATTATCCTCTATTCCTAATGAAAGTGGCAGTCAGTTTTAGGTAGCCAAGAAGCTATCCCTGGCTTGAGTCTTGCTACCCCTAGCACTGGTCTCCGGTGCAGCAGAAGCAGAAAGTATGAAGGTCTCTAACATCCGTGTTTACTTTTTGTCATTTAAATGCCTGGTTTCCCCCTTACCTACTTTATAACAAATGAGAGGTTTTTGAAGGCTGATGGAGGGGTAAGAGGTCAATCCTTTGATGTCATCAATGGTCAAATGGTGCATGATGTCACTACCACTACCTACCGAAGGCATTTTGGTGAACCGATGTCCATGTTAATAAGCCTAGTCACTAGACCCAAGCAATTTTCTTCACACTCTCATTGTTTGGGCAAGTCTGATGTCACTTCCTGTCCTTACCTGTTTTGCTTTCCATTGGTTGACAGAGAGAACAGACCGAGGTCCCCCATTCGCTCCTTTTGGGTGGCATCTCCAGCGTTACCGCAGAGCTCCACCTCGACACTTTGTCCTCTGCCACTACCAATGGCGAAGGAGGACAACAGGTCGTTAGCGTGGTCACTGGTACCTCCAGGCCTCCGTTTAGTAATGGCGTCTCCCTGGTCAGGCCCATCTTCTCCAATGCCAACAGAGGAGTGTTATTCTCTTGCAGAACCTGAGGAGGTCAAATCGAGAGGTCAGAAGAAAACTGGAAGTGGGCACCTGTAAAGGTTTGCTAAATTGGGGCACTAGGCTGTCACAAATGAAAGAAAATGGCGTCAAGTGTCAGAAAACTATGGTGGAACCCCACATGTGCAGTCGCACGATTAAAATCTACTGATCTGTGGTAAAATGAAAACTTATGGAATCGCAGACATTCTTCCTTTACAATCCGCAATGATATGGCCTGTCCTGGCATTCTGTGACCAGACAGTGATAATTTGGGATGAAGAACTTGTTCACTACTGGTGTCTATTTCCCTGAGAAACAATTGAACACAGAGCTGCAGAGCCCAAGTAAACCTACCAGAATTCCACACTAACGACTGACTACGAGTATCTCACATCGGTCATCTGCATGTAAATTTATCCCAATGGCATTCATGTTGGATATCCTGAAAACAGGTCCTGTTTGTGTCCCGCTGGTGTTACGCAGTGCAACCACATCGAAGAAATAAGTACAGCCTAGAGACTGGTGCCCGTACACGCGGAGAGCTACCATGCACTGGGGTTTGCCATGGATCTTTCCTACCTTTATATCTGCCTGTCTGGGGCCCTTTGTTGTCATGCATTATCCTCAACCACTTCAGCACCTTATCGCAGAAGAGCTGTGACAGGAAGACAGTCTGTGGGCGGGTCTATGATGTCACACTACAAAGAGACAAAATATCAACCTGCAACAACATCGAGTGCGGAATATAGACTCCTGCTACCCCTTCAACACAGGTAAAAGAGGGGAAGTGCCCATCTAATACTCTTAACTCCACATCTACTCGCCTTAATGAAAGACATCTTCACTGGTGTCTCTTGATTCATCGTAACGCTGCGTAGATGCAGAGTTAAGAATGTTAAGAATAGTAAATCTACACTCACCAATAGATGCTTGCCTGGTCGATCTAGTGATAGTCGATAAACTGCACTTGATAGTGTTGCAGGTCGGTTTTCGGCACTGGTTATGGTGGTAGAACACCCTGCAGAATTTGCCCACTATGTTGATGTATTTTTCTTCCTTAGCAGAAGAGGAACCAGTGAGTGTGAGTGGCTGGTGATCACGTCCGTTGCCATGACTCAGAGACACAGTGATCGGCAAAGAACAATCAGCCTCTTTTCTTACTAGGTTATGAACGAAGGGCCTGATTTAGATCTTGGTGGACGGGTTACTCCATCACAATGGTGATGGATATTTCATCCTTACCGATGTCCCGTCCGCTGAAATATAAATACCATTATATCCTATGGGATTTATATTTTGATCCCATTATATCCTATGGGATTTATATTTTGATCCCATTATATCCTATGGGATTTATATTTTGATCCCATTATATCCTATGGGATTTATATGTTGATCCCATTATATCCTACGGGATTTATATATTGATCCCATTATATCCTATGGGATTCATATTTCAGCAGATGGGATATCCGTCACCGTTGTGACGGAGTAACCCGTCCGCCAAGATCTAAATCAGGCCCTTAGAGATGAACAAATGAAGAAAGCCGACCCTAAGTCGCATGCCTGTCTGTCTTACTATCTACTATTATATTTCTAGAATTGTACAGACTTTACCTTGTAGATCACAACCTCCCCTTCTTTGAAACCATAGCCCTGCATCCTAAGAATTAACTAATCTCCTCTATACTATTTAACTATTCATCCTACCTGTTATTGACGTAAACTCAATAGTGATCACACCTAACGCCTACAAGTCTACCACGAAGAAACTGGATTAAGTCAAGGAATGATTTTCTTGAGAGCACAAGGCTAATCCCACTAACCAGTTATAACCAAAAACTACTAGATTAACCATTAATCTTGGCTTCTGGAGTACCCTACTACCCATTGTAAAGCACTTCAATGCCTCTTTAGGGGTACTAGGTGCTGTATAAGTATAATTACAGCACAATTACAAAAATACAGGTAAGGAGGGGTATATCACAGGCCCCAGCTGCCCCTAAGGGGGGCCCACGCTTCTTGGGGCACCGCATTCAGCCTGAGGCCTATAAATATTCATGCCATATGGGAGTTAATACATTCTGCAGGCGGCCTCGTCATTTTGCGCTTGCCACTACAGTTAAGAAACATTGCTGGTTGCCCCTAAGCAAGGTGAAGGCCTTCACGTATGGTTGAGCAAAGTTGATATTTTCCTGCATAAATTTGGTAAATTTATAAACTTCCTGCATTTTCATCTCTGGGAGATTTATCTCACAAATTATCCACAGAGCCTTAAATTTAGCAACTTTTGTGATGTTTGTTAAGCCTGACATGCTTTGAAGAAACCTTCACAAAGTAGGTGGCCTGGTAATTTTGTAACTTCACACTTCAATTATTGGAGAGTGGTTGGAAAAGTGGCCTGGATGGTAAGTGACAGCTGAACTTTGTCTCTAATGTCATTCCTTTTGCACGCCCTACTTAATTTGAGCCGGGGGTTTCCGGTGCTCAGCACCGGCACTTACTCATCAACATCGGTGCTTTTCATGATCAGCAGTTAAGAACACATTCATTTATGGTAGGCATAGGGAGATGAAGTGATTAACCCAGAATCACAGGATGTTGAGCCGATGCCGAGGCTCGAACCTGGTCCCCAAGCTCCGAAATCGGCAGCTCTGGCCATTATGCCACACCCTCTCCTCACTTTCATGGTTAGTAGTTGGTTCTGTTGTGTACATATGTAGAGAGGTGAGGCGAAGAAAAGCAGAGAGCTATATATGTATTCAGAGACAGCAGGGACCACACACTCTGCGGGAGATGCACTATTTTCTAGTGCAATGCAGCGCAGTAACCATAGTTACTGAACGCTCCTTTGCACGAGGAGAGAGCATGGCCGACGCTTGCTGCTAAGATATGGCTCTGCTGCTCTCTTACCAGGTGCTGGCATGCTTTTGAGTGGCCTGGCGCCACACAAACACCTTTGCAGCATAGAGCAAACGTATGTGTGTGTGATGTCCAGCATGGGTTTTGTTCTGGCAAGGATCTCTTCTAATATGAAATAGAATCCTTAGACATATTTAAAACTTATCCCACCATGTGGAAAAAGGTAGGAGAAATAAAGCCATTTTTACTTTCCAGTGCCTGCAGCTCCACGCACACTTAATGGATGCTATTCTGGCCCACGTCCCTCCAAAATCTACATGGCCATTTTGAAACCGTTTCTTGTAATCTGGCGCCCTCTTGCGGCGGCGCCGTAACGCTGCTCGCAAACATCTTAAAATAACACGGCCTGTTGCTAAGAGTTGTTTGTATGTTTTAATATTGATGGTGAGGCGTTGGCTCTGAGCTTGGATCTGAACGGTCTTTGGCTGCAGGCTAATGTGCCCGCTGCTAGCTCCTGTCGAGGTGCGGGAACATCGCGTGCTTACTGAGGAGACCTGTGAGCGCCCTGCAGTTACAAGTACAAACCCTGGAATGCAGCTCGTTGGGCTAATGCAGATGCTGCAGATGTCGGGGTGTACTCTGCGAGTCATAGGTAGCAGCCCCAATAAAAAGCTGCGTCGGTTGGTGCACCTACAGCTGAGATGTCTGTGGGCCCCTTCTCGTTTCCTCCTCCTCATCCCGAGGGCGATAAAAAGAAGAAAAAAAGTTATTGTCCCAGTATGAAAGCGTAGGCCGCACCTGCGCACCCAGTTACTGTCATGGGAAAATGTGACGAACTTGTTTTCGCCCTGACTTCAAAACAGGGTTTCTTGACTCACGGCACCGCCTTGGCCCCAAAACCGCGACGGGGGGAAATATTTCAGAGAAAGGGTGCAGGGCAGGAAACCGAGGAGGGGCCAGGGGGAGCCTGCGGGGGGCGAAGGGCGCTCATGGTGGCACGTGGGTGCTGCTTTCCTAGGGCGAGGGTTTCACGTGGGGCGGAGGGAAGAAAAATGTAATCACAGGTGGAAAATATGTACTTTTGAACTGCGTGTGGTGAAGGGTCCGGGGGGGGGGGGGCGCACTTTTGCAAAGGGAGCTAGGGAGGTGCACCCGAGAGCTGCGTCTGGGGCCTAGAGCTGCAGTATCCGGGGTTGCTTCAGTCCAGATCTGAGGCGCCCTGTCAGAGCCCCCTGTCTGTCTCAGAATTGGAAGAGCGGGCCCTGCTGGGGGCAGGACTGACGTGTCCTGGCAGAGCCCCATGTCACCTCCAGTCAGTCCTGAATTCTTTAGTAAAATAAGTGCCAGGGCTCTAGTAATGAGGCCTCTGCAGCTTGCACCACCCAGTGCCCCTGCCAGCCCTGCCAATGACTGTACCAACACAACTACTAACCATCACACTCCTGCAAGCGTGACAATTCAGACTGTTCCATGCCCTCATAGCCAGGGCACGAGTCGGGGGTACACGCGGGTGGACGGCGTCCACCCACTTTTTTCACAGAGTGAACGCCGTCCACCCTGCCTATAAGTTGGGCCCCACTGAAAAAGAAACTGGATTCGTCCTGGTGTAATTTCCAAACACCGGGACACTTTCAGCAGCAGCTGCACGTTGTTATCTGCAACAAGGTGTGCGGTCGGGGTCTCTTATTTCAGACTCCTGCGGGGCCCAGGACAAAGGCTGAATGTGAGGGGTCATCAGGCCTCCTTTTGCTCGGGTCTCCTGGCTGGGAGCAGTCAGGACCCTCACACCTGATGCAAATGAAGCGGAGGGGAAACAAAGGCTCACGCCCTGTTAGCACTTCACACATCCTTAAGAGAGGCAGCTTTTCACTTTGTTCAGTCCCTGTTTAGGAGATATGCATGCACTGTAAGAATATCAGATGTGTAGATCTTTCCCAGTATTTGCACAAAATAAATAACATTTATATAGCGCTTACTACCCCTGAGGAGGCGTTGTAATAATTTAAATATCACTATTTTTTCTTTTAAAGCACTAGGAGTAGAGGAAGCTTTACGCTGACAGAAGGCAACATTGGTTTATGTGAAGCTTGCAAAAGTGTGAATCTTCTGCCCAAATCAGTAGGGTTTGCAAGTATACTCAAAATGTGCTCAAATGTACTTATGATAGACCTGCTAAACATGTATGTGAGGGCTTAAGATCTAATGTCACTTCTTGTAATGCCACTTCCTGTGATGTCACATGCCTCACGTGTCGCTATGTCACACGCCGTGATGTCACGCACCCTGATGCCACTTGCATACTAATTTATTAGGTTAGTCCCCACACTTCTTTTTTTAGGACTTGTGCCCTGCCCATAGCTACAAGAATGTCTTGGGCGACAGGTATTAGTAATTTTTGGTTTATATTGTATTATTAAACTGTTGTTGTGTTCATCTCTAAATTAGACAGACAGCGCCACCATATAGCAGACAGTCATAAATGCCAGTGCTGCCAATTTAGTACTGGTGCCGAGTGCCAGAAACCCCCGGCTCAAATTAAGCACTGCCTCCAGTGATGGGATATCCAGAGAGGATGTAGGTCAAAATTGAGGTACACTAATAGAGCTCTGTGCGTGTCACACTACTGCAGTATCTGTGGGTGCTGGAGGTCAGAATACTGAAGTGCACAGGTAGAGTCTTTTGTCACTCTCACTGAAGGAATATCTAGCAGTGATGTAGGGCAGGACTGAGGTGCCTTGTCTGGGTCTAGGACTAGAATATCAACGGAGGTGTAGACAATCTTTATGGTTCCTAGGGGTAAACATGTTTTATTCCAGTGTAGGAATATCTGAGGGTGCTCTAGGTTACCACTGATGTGCCCCGAGAGGGCCATACATGGCTCCCTTTACTGAATTGTCTACGGACACTGAGGTGCGTTGGTGCACCTATCTGTAGATCTCTGTATTGCTGGATTTAGGCAGGTCACGACTGCGGTGCACAGGGCACAGGCAGAGCTATGCAGTGCTAGAAATGGAAAAAAATACTTCTGGAACCCAAACAATGGGGTCAGGAGGTTACAGCAGAAAAGGGGATGGAGTCACAAGGGATGGAGGCATGAAAAGCAAAGTCGGACACTTAATTTATAAAAAAATGTTTTAACTGTCGCAAATGCCCGAAATGCATTGGGAAAATTGAGCTTTGTCATATGATTCTTCATTCTATTTGGATCATTGTAGCACGAACTTTTGTACTTTGAAAGGAGTGTGATTAAACAACACTTCAACAAGAAGAAGCTCTGATCCGTTTTTCAGATATGCGAATGTTCCTTGACGAACCAGCTATATACATTGGTTTTGATGATGTTCATTAATTTCAGTCATTTAAAGTATCTCATAAGCTTTGTTTAATTTGTTACATACTCACTTTTGAGTGTACATAGGCAGTGCAGTCCCTGTCTAGAGCATTCAGCTCCAGTTACTTACGCATTTTGAATCAAGGTGGCAGGGTGAAACCACCTCAGGGACAGCACACCAAGTTTATACAACTATTGAACATATTATCTATTTGGTTTACTGGTTAAAACAGAGTGCACGCCAGCTGTTTTCTTTTTCCACATATATTGTACTAATTTTCACCTACAACAGCCACGAGTCGCACCACACCTATCATGTCTTTCGAAGATATTCTCAACCTCACTGATAACAAGGCAGAAACTAAGGCATACAGCGATTCTGAAGCTCAGGAAATTTATGGACTCATTCGGGAGGCTCGCACATTCGACGCCACACAGGGCTCCACCACGCAACAACTACGTAAATTAGAATACCTGATGCAACGCGAAATCAACCAGCGTCTGCACGCCACCACTTTAGTTCAGTACCACAAAGCAAGCAGGATCCTGAGAGGGCTGAGACTACCACTCAAACCCATGATGTTCAAAATGAACAAGAAATTTTTGGAAAAATGGTATTCCATACTTAATAAATGCTCATTAGATCTAATTCTACTGATTGTGGAAGAACTCTCTAAGGTTTTAACCGATTTAGAATCAGAGATCAATGAACTGCAAGGCTCGTTAAAAACACGCATGACCGGAGAAGATTGGTCACACACTTTAGAGACGATCAACAACAAATTGGATGGTTACGCCAAAGAAATACATGAACGCAAAGTTCGCAAGTTCAGGCGAGCCACCATTGACTATAAACTTGACGAGGTCTATTCCTGGGCGGAAGTTTACGCCCAGAAGCGGACCTTCTCAAAACCGGGAAATACATCATCCGAGGAGAGTGTAGCCTCTGTTAGTGAAACTCGCTTAACAAGACCCCCGCACCAACTACAGTCGATCTAGGGGCTCCAGCAGTACCATCGACCTCCAACACTAAGGCCTCTTTTTTAGAGACAAGTCCAGCAGCCAACAGTCCACCAACAAACCAATCCACTCTCGAGATAATCCCCTCAAAACCCGCAGAGGTAGCGGAAAGCACAAAAACATTAAGCTCAGGCAGGAGACAGAAAAAACACTAGTTGTCAACATCTCTTCCTCCAGTCTGTCAGAATCGCAAATCGCACTTCTCAACAAGGGAACATCTTTCGTTCCAACTTATCACACTACTCCATTTCAAACTGAAGTAGAACTTTACAAATTTATGAGAAAATTAAGATTGCGATATTTCTTTTCTACTCAAACCTTTTCTGCTCCAACGGTCAGTGACAGAGAATACATTGAGTTTAAACCCAAAAGCACTTTCGTTTCTCCAATTTCACACAAAGTGCTTGACACTTTTGAGTCATTGGTGAAACATGATATATCACATCTACTCACACCCTCCAAAAAACACCAGAACATGTCACTTAAGGAAAAGATAGCACTCAAAAACTTGAGGACTAACACGTCTCTAACATTTCTTCCCGCTGACAAAGGTGGCGCATTGGTCATAATGGACACAAGTTTCTATGAATCCGCAATCAGTGAGATGTTGTCTGATGAGTCCACTTATTTACCATTACAACAGGATCCAACAGTTGAGTTTCAAGACACCTTGACTACTATTCTTATGCATGCCAAAGACATGGAGTGGATTAACTCCAAAACATATGACTTTCTGTATAACAAACATCCACGTAGACCACTCATCTACGCATTACCTAAGATACACAAACGTCTTTCTAATCCTCCATTTCGCCCCATAGTATCAGGGTGTGATTCCATTCATGACCCTCTTGGTCAATACCTAGATTACTTCCTGCAACCATTTGTGCAGGCAGGGTCTACATATGTGCAAGACACCACACACTTTCTGAAATTACTCAACAATCTCAGTCTTCAGAGCCATGATGAAATATGGATACTGACAGTAGATGTCGTTGCTCTATACACTTCAATTCCACACTCCGAAGGTATCGAAGCAATAGAATTGGCACTGCTTCAAATGGACACCATTCCAGCTAACAAAATTTTCCTTTTGGAACTATTACATTTCTGCTTATTCAATAGTTACTTCAAATGGAAAGACAGATTCTTTTTACAAACCAACGGTACATCCATGGGTTTTGCGGGAGCTCCAAGCTACGCAAATATATACATGATGAAATTCGAACAAGACAACATCCTGAATGACAAGGAATGGACTGACAACCTTATTATATATCGTAGATACATCGACAATATTTTCATTATGTGGCAAGGTAACAAACAAATTTTGGAAACCAAACTTTCATCGCTCAATGACTGTAATCCTAGAATACAGTTTACATATACACTGGACAAACACTCCATCTCGTACCTTGATGTACATATTGAATTGATGTCTAATAAGATCACCACCTCTCTGTTCAAAAAATCCACGGACCGCAATAACATGCTCCTTTACGACAGCTTTCATCCGCAGTCCTTGAAAAGACATCTCCCTTATTCTCAATTTTTGAGAATAAAGCGCATCACTTCAGATACTTCACAATTGCACACTACTCTCGAAGACACAAAAGAACAGTTTCTGGCACGCGGATACCCTAGGACACTCATAGAGTCATCGGTTGAACGACTCAATCAGGTTTCTAAGTCCACATTACTTGACAAACAAATAAAACCCACACAAACCAGAGAGGTCTATGTTTCCAAGTTCTCTACCCTCTCACCTGCTATCAAAAAAACTATACTAAACAGATGGGATCTGCTACAGGCAGAACCAGACTTTGGAGATCTGTTAAAAAACCCACCGATTTTTGCGTACAAACGCTCCAATAACTTGAAGGAACTCCTTAAGAAACGTGATCCCACTAACAATCAGGTACCTAAGGGCATGACCAAGTGTTACAACTGTTCCCACTGCAATAATGTCATCACGCGTGTATCTATGGCTCATCCCTGGTCGGGCAAGCCAGTTAAATTTCATTTCACAGCCAACTGCAATACCTCGAATGTGATATACATTATCCGATGCCCCTGTGGCTTATATTACGTAGGCAAAACTGAAAGATCCCTACGAACCCATATTACGGAACACAAAAGCCGTATTCGTACCAGATCTACAACTTCACCACTTGCTAATCATTGGTGTGATGCACATCACACGATCGCTCAACTAAAATTCAGCGTGATTGAAGTCATTAAATTGCATAATGATCGTGACATGAGCAAGTTTATTGTTCAGAGGGAATCCTTCTGGATTCGGTATCTCAACACCTTGAGTCCCAAGGGTCTCAATGATAACATCGAGTTTGCATGTTTCTTGTAACATTTCCCTCCATATTCCTGAGTAGAAGGAGGTCAGGGTAATTAACCAGTGCACCAGAGCAATTTTTTCATCATGTCCACCATGACCTTAAGTCTTACTCACATTTTTTGGGAGTCACATTTTTTTCTGTTAAGCACATTTCATTATCTACACCTAATACCTTGGTAAATGTCAACATTCCCATTAAGCTACATGAGAGGAAGTTCACATCACGCTTATTCAATTTATACAGAGTTAAGCAGTTATTGTGATACCACTTGTCACACCGCAGAGTGTCATTGTTGAGCTTTTGACCATGCATTATAGTAGCACACATAACGTGCGCACATACCTACAGTTATGTTTTTATCCTCTATGTACTAGTGTTATTCGTGTGTCATTACATGTTGACATCTACATTTTACTTACACAGACAGCATGTCTGTATGTAATTCTCATATAGATTGTAAATAGGCAGGATACGACATCATTGTAAGCAATCACGTAATAGAATGTAAATAGGCAGAATACTGTTTTATTGTCCACATGTATGACACGGACAATACTAATCGTTTTTACTCTTTTATTTTCTCATTCAGCTGAGATCTAATTTCTGAATACTCTTGGTGTTCGGGATCTTCTAAGTTCGTCTTTTCATTCTGTTCCACTACTGTCTCACTACCTCTTTTTCACCACTGTCTCTTTATTCTTCCATTATCGCTGTTATCTTCTTCCAGTACATCTCCCAACCCAAGATGGCCGCTCATTTGCGCCCACTACACTCTCCACAGTCCATCCTTTATTTTCTCGCACCGGCACCTCCCCACGCTAACGTGGTCTGGACGCCGTCGCTACATACAGATTCCAGTTCGCTCCATCACCTCGACACTTTTCGGACTCAGAGCGCGGAGACAGAGAGCATTTCACCAGGTAACTTCCCCTATGACATTAGCTCGACAGGCCTCATAACATGAGCATTTAGATACACATAAGACAACTTTTGACCTTTAAATTCTTACGCTCCCTCCAGGTTCCCATACTCTCGGTCTACTTCAACACAACGTCAAGTCTCTTAGTGCTATTACGCTCGTGCAACCGCACGCAGCCGTTCTCTCACAGCAATCTGGTCCTAAGCGTTCCGCGAACGCTCGGTGAGTTACTTCATTGTCTTTAATTTTTCCACACTTTCGACAACTGTCGGAGTGCCCACACCGCTCTTCAGCACCGCTAATAACTTACGGGACACTGTCCTTTTTGATTCTTGTAGGCAACCTCACTTCATTGTTTCAGCCTCGCAGTTGAAACCAGCTCCATCATTCTTTTATAGGTAGTGTTTTCTTAAGCAATCCGTGTATGTGTTGTGTCAAAGCTTTTTCACACGGTGATCTTTATTTACTTTTTGCTCTCATGCATTGGACAACCCGCTCCCCCTCCTCGTGCACACAGCAGTTTTCCTCAGTTCTATTGGTGACGTGCTTTCAACTTTCAACCTCCTGACTTCGTCTAATACTGTTTGGTGGCGTTGAGCCTTTCCATCCTTAATTTTGCTATCAGTTCCCTTTGAATTACTGAATTCAATTGTTTCGTTTTCATTCATAGATAATCCCTGAAGAAGAGCGAATACTACGCCCGAAATGCATTGGGAAAATTGAGCTTTGTCATATGATTCTTCATTCGATTTGGATCATTATATCACAAACTTTTGTACTTTGAAAGGAGTGTGATTAAACAACACTTCAACAAGAAGAAGCTCTGATCCGTTTTTCATATATGCAAATGTTCCTTGACGAACCAGCTATATACATTGGTTTTGATGATGTTTATTAATTTCAGTCATTTAAAGTATCTCATAAGCTTTGTTTAATTTGTTACATACTCACTTTTGAGTGTACATAGGCAGTGCAGTCCCTGTCTAGAGCATTCAGCTCCAGTTACTTACGCATTTTAACTGTCGCAAAGGCATTTGCAACAAGGACACGTGAAACAACAAATCTGTTCTAGCTTTCTTATTTGGTCACACACCATTTTGAAATATCTTATGGGTTAAGGCACCTGCTGCAGAGATACGGGTGTGACCAGCAATTTTCAAGGGATAATATTAATGGTAAGATAACTCTGGTGGTTAATGTATTTGCTGGAGAGATCTGTGTTCTGTTTAGTCACATTTTTGACTAAATACGTAGCACTGAGGGTCAACATGCCTGCAGCAAAGCACATCGCGTGTCATGCAGATTTGTGTTCAATGTAGATAGCTCAGTTGGTTTCTGATTCTGTCATAGAGATTATTTTGGTACAGTTCATAAGTTTCAATCCTTCTAATATAGCACAATGGCCCATTAAGAGTCATCAAGGAGCTGCATGCAAACTGCAAGGATTGGGTTTAGAGCCATATTTTTTCCCCAAGCATTCATTAGTATAAGGTTATTAAAATGAGTTATTTTGGGTAATAATACATTCTTAATAATAAAGACCACCCTACCCATTGTATAACGTTTTAAATCCTGACTTTGTTTTTACAGACAAAGCACTCGTAACATATAACGCCTACCAGTACAGACGACATGTGACTACTACACCTTGTAACCCTGATTGTCTTATGTTACATTTCCTGTACATTGATTGATTCACTTGTATGATTTATTGTCATTTGTATAATGTGTGCGATAAAAAGCATTCTGACACCTAACATTGGGATGAGTAGTGCTATAAAAGAAATTAAATTAAATAATTAATTAGTAGCATCCATTTAAATTATGGATTCAGTGCATGCCTATCTCCTAAATACAGTGGTGAACAAAGTCAAAACCATGTCTCCAAATCATAGTTTCTCTTTAGCACTTGCGGAGTGATAACCAGCTAAGTGCCTTTGTTTACCATCCATTTCATGGCCCTCTTAACGTTAGGTTCTAGTACTCCCAGCCAGGATGAGCCTCCAGCCAAAGATGGGCTGATGGCCCTTTCTGTGAGGCCTTTGTGGTGGGGAGGTTCAGGAAGTGGATAAAATAAATCCTCCTCGTCTCCTGCAGGTTGCTGCCCAAAAGGAAAATAGACAACGCTGGCGTTGCTGAGCAGTGACACCTGGACAAATTCAGCATATTTCACTGGACCCTGGACCTGGCTGAGTGGGAGCTGCCAGATAAGGGATCTGACTGGATCCGGCTCGTGTTCTGCACTGGAGCTGTGTGCAGGTACCAAGACCTAGTGGTGCTGCAAACCAGGGCCGTTTCTAGGTGTTTTGCCACCCTAGGCGAGAATTGAAAAATGCCGCCCCTCCCTTTTACTACCATCACTCTCTCCCCGTGTCAATCAGGCTAGAAGAATTAATGCATTAGATATTCCCAAACTCATGTTTTTTGCCGCCCTCCCCCTTTTGCCGCCCTAGGCAGCCGCCTAGTCTTGCCTAATGGTAGAAACGACCCTGCTGCAAACCAGGCTCTAGAACACTTGCAGTACCGTCTGGCAGTACTGTCTATGCATCGCACAAGTAGAAAAATAGAAAAGACATGGCGATGCAAGTGGGGAATGAGATGCATTTACAGAGTGCAAAAGCCGATGTTTGTTTTTTCTCAGGCTTTGACTCAGGTGATTGCCATCGCTTTGTGTTTGGTCCCAGTACTGGAACTGTTAGGTGTCTGGAGGTCATGATTGAGGTATAGTTGCAGACATGTGTGGTTTTGAGCCAGTGGCGGCTGGTAGGGAATGGTGGCAGAGGCGGGGGAAAGTGGGGGGAGGGGGGTTAGGAAATAAATAAAAAAGAAAATGTAGCTGCTGGTCGCCAGCCACTGCCTCTCCTCGCAGGAACCAGGAACAGACAGCACCCAGGCTTCCAGACTCCCCTAGC
This sequence comes from Triturus cristatus, assembly GCF_964204655.1. Lineage (NCBI taxonomy): Eukaryota > Metazoa > Chordata > Amphibia > Caudata > Salamandridae > Triturus > Triturus cristatus. The sequence continues at coordinate 1,691,791,455 of NC_140590.1, forward strand.
CAATCACGATGCTGCTGACAGCAGCCTCGTGATTGGTCTTAGCACTGTGGTTCAGCGCTCAGACGGGGCCTGGGCATGTTCTCCGCTCAGGCTGTAATACAGCCAGGGTGGAGACCATGCAAAGTGCGCATGACTGTTTGGCCGATCCGAGACGGCCGACCAATCAGTCATGCGCACTTTAGGCGCAGCAGCAGCCACTCCTCCCCCCTGTGACGCGGGGAGCCCAGCACAGCCCTGCCCCCCCTAACCTGGCAGCAACTCAAATACTACAAATAAAATGATAATAACTTCTGTTATTAACATTTTATTTTTTCCATTGGACTGCTTTAAAGCAGTGGGGCAAAGCTCCTGCTCCTTAGCGGAGGAGCCGCCGCTGTTCTGAGCACTGGCATAGCTGAGGGTGCTGGTTCTTCAACAAAATGTCAGCCTCACGGACACACATCTTCATTTACTTTTCCTGAAATACATGTTCCTCAGTTTCTGCCCTGTGTTGCATGAAAGGAAAAGAGCAGGACAGCGCCATATCTACAAAGGTCTGGGGCCCTATCATGGTGAGCTCTGGGGGCACAGACAGCCACCTGTATTATGCACATGCAGCATGCAAAGTAAATTAATTTGAAGTGGTATTTCTTCATATTTGTGCATCATTTTACACAGCACGTCTCAGAAACAGATAGGGGCAACCCATGCTCACAGTTTCCGAGCTGTACTGTCTAAAAGTCTAGCTCTAACCCCGCAAAATACTGGGTTAAATGAATCTACTTTTGACTTTTCAAGCGCATAAAAACAAGTGCCCGGCTGTGCCTTGACCCAGAGCCCGTCGTGAGAATACCCATATTGCTGCTGCTCTCTCCCCTACTGCAGAGGTACTTTACGCTGCCTTGTGCCACACATATCTTTGCACCATGGTGCAAGGGTGTCTGCTTGATGCCTAGCATAGGCTTGCACTGGAAGAGTACTATTCCAGTACCAATGCAATGCTTGGCAGACCTTACAACATTCCCCACTTTCTATTTAAGCACCTCTCATGCCACCCCTGGCCGTGGAGCTCATGAAGGCGATGCAGGACCAATGAGTGTTGCAATAGGATATATAGGTCTGTCTCATGAGTGAAAATGCGGATTCGCTGCTTGTTTGTGTGAATGGATGAGAGAATGAATATGCAACTAAATCAAGGATTAGATGAATGGAGAGATGAGTGAGTAAATGAAGGGATGGATAGATGAATGATTGAGTGCATCATATGGTGGATAGTTGCACTGAAGGGTGCATGTATGACTAGATGAAGGGGCAAGGGCAGTGTGTGAGGGCAAAGGTGTAGTGAGGTGCACGTGTAAGGTGAACAGGCTGCAACAAAAAGGGAAGCAATGTGGGAGAAGGACCTGGGCGGACAGCAGTGGCAGTGAATGAGTTAACGAGTGAGTGCATGGATGGATCAATGAGTGAGAGACAGTATGGATGAAGAGATGAAGGGGTGAATGCATAGAAAATGGTGCATGAAGTGATGCGTTCATAAATGAATGAGTGCATTAACATATGGATGAGCACATTCGCGGCTGGTGACATTTGGAAGTGGTGGGGCGATTGTGTGAACTTGTGCACTGTGATGGCTGGAGAGGCTAAATGGAGGACAGGGAAACTGGCAGTGTGTGCTGGCTTTGGTGTATAGAGACAACAAAATAAAAGTACAAGGGGTACATATGAAGACATAACGGGGCTCTATTAATTGAACAACATAGGGTGTGAGTGTGTGTGTGTGTGTCTGTCTGTCTCTCTCTCTCTCTCTCTCACTCTCTCTCTCTTGTACTACAATTGAGAGACATGCTCTTGTCCTCCGGGGTCATCGGTGACAGCCTGCTGCTCGCTCAGGGTGTGCATCGATAGCGCTGTGCTGTGATAAGCGCCGAGCCGAGACCTTCATCCGTCTCCAGCGGCAAGGCTCCGTGCTTGGACCCACGGAGAACAGTCATCCCCCGGGATTGTACATAACCGGTCTCGGACACCACACCAAGCCGGATAGCTGCCCCATGGACATAACCCCTAATTCAGACCTAATGCGTCGAGTATCATAAAACGCACAATTGAAATATACTTGGAAGGAAACAGGCAGGGTTTATTCACTTTCGGCCCTAAACAAAAGTGTGGAGAGGGTCTTGTGTAGGTCAGCAGCAGGAGAGAGACAGGTTTAAGGGCACGCCCTGACACAAAAGCCTGACTCTGCTCTGGTGCATCTAAGAGCTCAGAGGTGGAAAGGTTGGAAAGCAAATTAAATCATATTAGTTGGCCTGATTTCTGTGTATTCTCTGCATTGTGCTTTCGCTGACCAGCATGGCCCGGTCCTAAAAAATGAGGGCAGTTGGCCCCACCGTGAACCACTGCCATAAATTCACTATTGAATCGCACTTGACTCAGATCTTCGCAGACACCCTTCGGACACCAATGAGCTCGGACATCCTACCCATGGACATCACCAGTCTGGGTCACCACGGAGCTCGGACACCCACCCACGCTGTGAACATCAGTGGTCTAAGACCTCCACCCTAATGGACATGAGCGGTCTCGAACACTATGCAGCTCGTACATCTGCCCCGTGCGCATCAGCGCAGTCGCGGCCGGCATGACTCGCTGGTTGGGGATGGGGGGGTTGCCAGGGGAGGGGGGGTAATTTAATTATAAATAAAAATTAAACTTACCATCTCCTCCGGTCCCGCGTCGCGCCGCTTCGCGTCTCCTCTCAATACAGGAAGCAGGCAGCCTCCCTCCCCTCCCCTAAGCCAATCACAATGCTGCAACGGCAGCGATGTGATTGGCTAGGACGCCACCCCACAGGTGTCTATGGGGAGGCCATTTTCTCTATGTAGGCTGTATGAAGCCTACATGGAGAAAAGACAGAGTGTGCATGCCTGGTTTGCTCAGCCCTGGGGTTGACCAAACAGTCAGCGCCCACAACAGTGGGCTAACCACGCCTCCCCTGCCGGGAGCAGAAACAACCAACCAAACCCTGCCTTCTGCTTTTTCGCAGTGCGAGAAGCAGAAACATAAAATGGTATTTAAAATACCATTTTATGTTTCTGCTTCTTGCACTGCGAGAAAGCAGTGGGGCAACGCTCCTCCGCCCATGTGGAGGAGCCACCCCTGGATGAGCAAGAGCATGGATAAAAAAAGAACAGGTCAATAAGAGTAGATTGACACAGGAACTGGGATTCTTAGAAGTATTTACATGGCCCTGAAGCCTGGCTTGTCATCAGCAATGGAAGATATAAGAGTTGTGCCACAACCGATGAATACTGTCTACACCCCATCCAAATATTTACTTGCAGATAATGTAACTCTCAGTGCATGTGACTAGCTGGCCACAATCTACAATGATATGCCATCATGATGCCGTGGATCCCCACCATTTACCGATAATGCCATCATGATGCCGTGGATGCCCACCATTTACCAATAATGCCATTATGATGCCTTGGGTAACGACAACATATCGTTAGATGCCACCATGATGCCATGGATGCTCATTATTTACCCATAATGCCATTATGATTCTGTGGATATCCACAATATACCAATAATGCCATCCTGATGTCTTGGATGTTCGCAGTATACCATTAGATGCCATCCTGATGCCACGTATGCCAATCATTTGCCCATAATGCAATCATGATGCTGCCGATACCCAAAACATAGCATTAGATGCCATCATGATGCTGTGGATAACCACCATTTACCAATAATGCCATCGAGATGTCTTGGATGTCCTCCGTATACCACTAGATGCCACCATCATGCCATGGATGCCAATCATGTACCCATAATGCCATCATGATGCTATAGATTCCCAAAACATAGCATTAGATGCCACCATGATGCCGTTGATGTCTACCATTTACCAATCATGCCATCATGAGGTCTTGGCTGTCCTCCGTATACCATTAGATGCCACCATCATGCCATGGATGCCAATCCTTTACCCATAATGCCATCATGATGCTGTAGATGTCCAAAACATAGCATTAGATGCCATCATGATGCCGTGGATGTCCACCATTTACCAATCATGCCATCATGAGGTCTTGGCTTTCCTGAATATACCACTAGATGCCAGCATCATTTCATGGATGGCAATCATTTACCCATAATGCCATCATAGTGCCGTATATGTCCATCGTATACCAATAACACCATCATGATGCTGTGGATACCCCCTGATGCTAACCATTCCCCAAGTTTTGCAAAACCAGTCCAGGATATCATACTTATCAGCAGTCCCTGTGCCTTCTAGTGAGGTCTTTCTTCACTTTAGGCTTCATTATAATATCTTTGAAACTTTCTATTTGAATCAAATGGTCTAGACAAGGAGTATGACTTATTCACTGTGACAAAACATATTTATTATCCAATTACCCCAATCTTGATAAAGGATACCCTTAGCCAGACTTAGCGATGAGGTCCATGCTTTCAAAGCACGGAGCAGTCGCCCTGGTCTCCGAAGGCTGTCTCTGAACCCCACCCCGGCACTGGATCATCTGTGGTCATAGCATTTTAGGACTGGGGTGCATGGGCAGAACTGCCTGCAGGTCCCAGCTCTGCATGGATTTCAACTGTGTTGTGTGAAACTCATGCCAGGGACCTTGATTTAATATGTACTGAGCCCAGAAGAGGCAGAGGCAGGCCTCACACTTACCCTGCTCCGCAACTCCAGGTTCTGGTATGACTCCCCAGGTCCTGAAAAATAACCAGGAAGAGAAAACCTATAAATTCTGAAAAAGGCTCCCAGTTTTCCGTTTTTACTGACAATGCAGATAAAAGCCATCTATTTTCCTGTCTGTATTTGTTATTAAATATGGAAAAAATATGGAAAATAGGTCTTCTTTTGGACAATTCAGACTACTGATATACCAAATGCAGCATCATGTTTACACTAAAGACAAAATAAATACAGATTAATTACATATAAAATGAGAAAAAAATACATATGGCTAAATACAGACCGAAATGTCATACATAATCATAGTGAAGTGTTTGAAGTAGAGTCGGAGCCACACTCCAGCTGAACTTATCTGCACCCTTCACCCCCCCCCCAGTGCTTCAACTCTACGCCATACCTTCCCTCTCTCTACCCACCTATTTTTTCACTCCCTTTTGCCTGATATTCTTCCCTACATCCCTCCTTCCGGAATTGCTTACATCTTTTCTTCCCTCTGCACCTCTTCCCTTATATATTATGTCCTTTATTCCTTATTTTGTTCCTCAGCCCCACCTTCATTTCTCGTCAGTCCCAATATCTCCACACTCAGCCCATTTCCTTTCTCCAGCTCCTTTCTTTACTTCCCGCTCCAAACTTTGTTCACCCCTTCCTCCTTCCCTCAATGACTATACTTTATGTTCCCTATTTCCTATAGCCGTCCTTTCTGCCTTCATTTATTGCTTCTGTTCATCTATTCTTCCTGCATCCCTCCTTTTCATTCCCTCTTACTCCTTTGCTCCCCCTCTCTATCTTCTCCCTCATTTATTCCCTCCGGCTCGCCTCACTCTTTCACATTTCATCCATTATTGATATCACTCCTCCCTTTCCCCCTTTTCACTTCTCATACCACTCATTCTTTCTTCCTACCTCCCTTGCTACCGATCTTCTATCCTCTGTCACTCCCTTCTGTCCCTCTGTCTCACGGTCACTCAGACAGAATCCTGCCCTGGTAGGGAATCTTCACCACATAGCTCACCTTTCCTTGCACGGCTCTTCCTTCGGGTGAGGAGAAAGATGAGGGTCACGGTGAGGAAGATGACGGTCACTGGCAGGACCACTGATAAACACCACTCGACTGGAGACAACCCTGAGACGAGAAGAGCAGAGGTGGTTTGTCTAATGTGCAATGGGGGCAGGAAAGAAGGGGTGAGGGCTAGGTAGAAAAGGAGAAAGGGACAGAATGTGTCAGAGACAGGGAGGGAGAGTAAACATGAGATGTAGAAAGAGACCCGCAATAAAGAGGGAAAGGTGAACAGTGACAGAGAGAGGGATGTCTATGCTGGAGACAAAGAAGAGAAGAATGAGTCAAAGAGAGAAATATAGAGGAAGAATGAGGGCCATGGGGAGAGAGGTCAGTAGAAGGATAGTGACTGAGTGAAGGAGTAAGGAACAAAGGAGATGTGTGTGATAGAGAGAAAAGAACTCAAAGGCAAGAGCAAAGAGAGAGGTAAGAAGGTGAGGGAGGGAGGAACTGAAAGAGTCACAACTAAACACCAACTTTCAGAGAGCATGCACAGGCAGCGTTGAGAACATCTGGCACCAATGTCCTCCCTGCAAACATGTGCCACACCCACAGTTGGCCAATGCAGCAGGCAGACGTTGGGTTCATGTGACATGCCCACAGTTGGCCCATGTGGCATTTATCCACAGATGTCCAATGTGGTATACATCTAAAGATGGGCCATGTGTCATGCGTCCGCAGCTGGCCCATGTGGAATGTATTTGCAACTGGTACATGTGGCATACGTCAACCATTGTCTCTTGTGACATGCGCCCACAGATGGCCCAAGTGACATGTGAACACAGATGGCCCATGTGTCCTGGGTACACATTTGGCCAATGTGGCATGTGTCTACAGACGCCCCATGAGGCATATGTGCACAGATGGCCCATGTGGCATGTATCCACAGATAGCCCATTTGTCATGCCTACAACTGGCCCATATTGCTAGCATCCACAGATGGCCCATGTGGCATGCACGCACATTTGGTTTATTTGGCATGTGCCAACAGATGGCCCATGTGCAATGTCCACAAATGGTCCATGTGGCATGTGTCCACAGTTCACCCCTTGGCATGCATCAAGATGGTCCAAGTTTCCTGCATTCACAGTTGGCCCATGTGACTTGGGCTCTCAGCTGACCCTTGTGGCATGCGTCCACACTTGTGTGGCGTTATGGCCTCAGGAAGTTCCATAGATTTCTTCCTGAGATGGTTACTGCACATACAACAGGATGCCCACGCCCTCCTCAATTTTGAGTCTGAGTGGATGCGGGTGCACATACACACACGCAGGGACACACACAGCGCCACATACACATTGAGTTTAGTGTGAGTCACTGCACAGAGGAGCCTGCAGGTACACAGTACTTGTGTCTGCTGTCACAATGTGGCATATCTCTCACACAGATATCCATGGAAGAGAAGCACCGGCGTAGTTAAAGTGAGCTCCAGATGGGCGGGGCATCGACATGCAGCGCAGCGTAGAGCCAGCTTCGTCTCTACATGCTGAAGGGTGATATCTGCCTCAAAGGCTGCCCCTGTCCCAGAACTGGACAGTGCTTCCTTTGTAAAGAAGTGCAGGGGGCAGTGTTTCTTGGGTGCATGCTGCAGGTGCTGCTGCTCAAAGACTTCCGGGTCTTCAGTCCCCCATGCCTCTTCCTTTCACCACCCTACACTTCCTGTCTCTTTGCCTCACTCTTGCAGGGTCTTTCTCATACCTGCTTCACATCTTCTTCAAGCTGAACTCTGATAGGACAGTGGCGCTGACACTGGGAGGATCCCCTGATGAGCATTGGTCTAACAGCTGGTGGCCATCCTCACCAGGCAGCTGCCACACACCGGTTCAAAAGGGGCTTCATTTTTGGCTTATTTTTGACAAAGGGTTGAAATGCTCAGCACAACTTTTTAAAACTCCCTTCCTCTTGCTTTTTAATTTGAAACGCATTAGGAACATGCTACCACTTTGTTGTTTTTTTAAAGAGCTTGCGACTCATCCGGGGACAATCGAGGGACCACGTCATGTTTCTTGTAATGCACTTCACGTGGCCTTGGCCAAGTACCAAATTCAAAAGCTTCAATCCCACAAAAACCAGTGGCCAGAGTATTTCTTGGGTTCCTGCGATGGGCACCTATTTCTGACAACTTGAACTAATTACATTGACTTCTTGTTGACAAACACACCAAATTCAAAGGCTAATGTATCTGTCATGAAGCCCTGCATGGAAAGAGACCCTCATTTAAGAGGAAGGTGGCCACTCCACACTACCCCCTTACTCTTTACACACTGCTTTAACTGGTTTCTTAGCCATCGCCAAGATTCACAAACGCAGAGTTGGAGGACGCGCTCTCACCATCCATCAGCCAGGTCAATGTCCTCTCCTCTTCTCTGGTTATGCCTCATTGCGGTTCATTTGCCTTTTAGGAAACCTCTGAACACCTTTGTCTTGGTTGACTAATACATTTGCTGGTCCATATCTCAGTACTGTGTGGTAATGTTAGCGCCAAGACGCCCGTAGAGGTAACAAGGCGCTCTCAAAGCACACAACGACAAATAATCCCTACACCCATGCTGTTGCTGGAAGGAAACACGCCTTGTAACCCACCATGCATCTCAAGTGCACGTGCACCGCACAGATTGATATGTACATGCTCCACTTATGCATGCCATACCTCCCAATCTGCACAGTGCCCAAGGTGCCTACTGTCCAATGCACATGTGGATGATACCATGTTAGATGGTGGGGGTGGGCCTCTTTTGGGAGTGGAGCTAGACTAGTCCTGAGGTTTAGTGAAAAGAACAGATGAGTGAGGATGGTGAAGAGAAACATGATGATTTGGCGAGGGTGAGAGGCGTCATAGGGGAGTGGAATAAGAGGTATTTCATGGTGAGTTGACGCGTCAGGACCTCCCTAGGATGGCTGCTGTGCTCTTACCCGCAGCTGGCCATTAGGTGGGGATGCGTGATGGAAAAGAAACATTGTTGCAGGGGGTTTAGGGGCAGCAGGACCAGGCATCGAGATTTGGCTCTGGGACGCGGTGGTGCAAGGAGCCCCTTTGAGACCATGTACCTTTCCACCGCAGCTCCACAACTGAGGTCTCCATGGAAACACCCACCCATGTTATCCACTGTGCCCTGCTGCTCACCCGCTACTCCCCTCACTCTAGAGCTAGACATATATTTGGGGGTCTCTTACATCAAAATGGCTTAAGGTCCCCCTAATTCCTCTTGTCAATCATACTGCTCCGGCAGATAGGTTGTCCCTACAGCAGAAGGGCACTGTTCAAAGGTCTGTTTGCGGGGGCCTTAGTAGAAACACATGAACGTGTACCCCTGTGCCTGGCCTAGAACTTCTCTTACAGCACCCTGGGATGGCAGAGGTCTGGGGATTTGACATTCCATCCCTGCCTAGATTTCCAATAGAGCTGCTGTGTGTGTGTGTGCAGAGAGATCTGTACCCAGGCGAGGTAAGGGCTGGACCCACACTTCCAGAACAGCCCATGCTTCTGGATTTTTTGTTCCAGAGGACCTCCGGCGATAGTTGTGTGCTGGGTCGCTGCCGTGGTGCTCACCTAGTCACCGATGCGCGTGGCGTGGGCAACACTATGACAGTGTTTCCTGCCGTTTTGATTCCTGAACTAGAGTTAGGGTGACCAACTGGCATGGGTGCAAATTCAGGACGGTGAGTGTAAAAATTCAGGACAAAGGGTCAAAACTCAGGACAAAAATTCAGGACAGGAGGACAAAATTCAGGACTAATCTTAGGGACAAAAGGTACGTTTTACAGACACATCAGAGGAGGTCGCGTAATAGTACATAAGTAATCCCATCTATATCCAAACATATTCATCCATTTGCAAACTTATCCATCATGTATCCTTCCATCCATCATTTCACTCATCCATCCCTCCATCCACACTTTCACTCATTCATCCATCCATCCTTTCACCCTATCCATCCGTACACTCATCCATCCACTCTTCCACCCATCCATCCATTTACCCTTTCACCCATACAGCCATCCTTTCACTTACTCATCCATCCACCCAGTCATTCATCCTTCCACCCATCCACCCTTTCAGTCATCCATCCATCCTCCCTTTCTCTCTCCATCGACCCTTTCACTTAGCCATCCTTCCTTCCATCCATCCACCCATCCTTCTACTCATCCACTCATGAATCCATCCATTGACCCTATCACTCATCCATCATTTCACTCATCCATCCACCCATTCACTCGCCCATCATCCACCCTTTCACTCATCCATCCATCTGTTCACTCATCCATTCACCCTTTTACCCATTGATCTACCCTTCCACCCTTCCATCCATCTATTCACCTTTTCTCTCATCCATCCATCCACTCGCTCATCCATCCATCCTTTCGCTCATTATCCATCCTGTCATCCATTCACCCTTTCACTAATCCATCCAGGCATCCACCCATCCCTTCACTTACTCACTCACCCACCTTTTCATATTAATAATGAGCTGAGCCTTTGTCTGCAGAGTTGCAGACAGAAAGGGCCCATCAAGAATTTCACCCTTGGTGTAGTTTCTAAAGCAAGGGGTTGGGTGGGGTTGGAGTAGGGTTCACTATGCCCCTGCACATAGGCAGTTTGAAGAAAAAAGTAGAAGTCATGAGTCATGCCATGCCATGAGGTGACTGTGACATGGTGTTGTTTTCAGGGCTTTAAGCGGGATGAAAAAAAGGGGGGGGTCTCTCCAAAGGGGGTGTTTGATGTAATTAAGGGCGTAGCTTAACACACCAAAGCTAAAAATCTGTGCTTAGCATAGTGTGCCGCTGGACTGGTATTTTGCCTCTTCTGTCATGGCATCCAGATATATAACACAAGTAAAGTTATACCTACAACAAGCCAGAACTATTGGATTTGTCAATGGTTGTTAGTTGCATAAAATAAAAATGCAGCAACCATGGCTTTGTTGAATATAATACTGAAAATGCACGTTTCTAAAAAGATGAGACTGAAAGAACTCTAGCACCTTCTTTTTAACTTGTTTCACCAACTTCTTTTCATGAACTGGATTCTGTAGCAGCATTGGCGTGTTTAAGCATTTTTTTTAATGCAGATTTATATAGCGCGAGCTCAAGGTATTGGAGCGCTTTGCATGAGCACCGGTTACGTTCCACAATTCAGGGACGGGGAGATTAAGTGATTTTGCCCAGAATCACAGGATGTGGACGGGACCCCGAGGCTCTAACCCTGGTTTCCAGCACCAAAGTCAGCAATCTAACTGTCAGGCCACATACTCTCCCTTCAGTTCGAGAACATTCCCTTCAATCAGGGGTATCAAAAATACAAGATTAGAGCAAGGAACCCATTAGCATCATCAGCACGACCTTAACTAAACTAAAGAACATTATCCCTAGTGCAATGAAATTCTTACATACTGCATGCAACCTGTAACGTGCTACATCCAACCAAAAGTCTGTGACCTACTAACCTCTCCAGCCCAAAATAAATCCTCGTGAAAGAAAACAAAACAGTGACCGTGAAACCCACCTTTATATAATAAAATAAAACTTCCAGAAAAGACAAGCATAACAGGTGCGTGAAAAGAAAACCACTTACGACTGCATATTTGCAAGTGACACCCTGTGACTCAGAAAAGACAGCCCATTAAATCAATATCCGATAAAGTACTCTCTGAATCTTGTGCTTCACTACACTTGTGACTCAAAATGGAGCGATACAACAAAGTCCAGTCTTATTCCTTCCATCTGACCGAATGCGCTGCCCTGGACCGTGGCAGCAGGGGGCCACCCCATGTAGTAACACACCAAACTGGCCCATTGTCATTCTGTATGTGGCAATCAGCCGCAGACAGAATGCCAATGGGAGGGGTGGGGCTGCTCTTGTGTCCCAGGAAGAGTGCGAGGCGCCCCATCAGGGAGTTGAGGCTTCATGCAGGGAACAGTGCTGTTCCCTGCAATACCCAAAATTACGGACAAAAGGCGTCCGTAAAAGGGATCCTCACGGACAACGGACGTGAGGCCCAAATTACGGACGGTCCGTGAAATTTACGGACGGTTGGTCACCCTAACTAGAGTCTGCCGCGTGCGCATCTAAGCGCTAGGCCGTGGAGCGCGTGACACAGGCGTGGTGCGCGGGACCAAGGAAGGGTGCACGAGCCACACTCAGGCCAGCTGCCGCAGACCCTTGCCACGCTGCTACAGTGAGGTTTGGATTGAGGGCGGAACTTTGGGTGAAGCGGGATGGCGAGTTTGCCTGAAGTGGCCTTACAGGAGGGCAATACGGAAAAAATATACATATTGCCCTGCATGTAAAGCACATATTAATGCAATGAGAGTGTAGTTTGATATACACTATCACTGGTCATAGCAATGTGTGCACTTTACATATATGCATTGTGCACGCTGTCTGTCAAGAATTCCTGTCATACAAGGGAAACACGCCCTTATGTAAACAGGAGAGCTGTTACATAACTCAAGGGAAACACGCCCTTATGTAAACAGGAGAGCTGTTACATAACTCAAGGGAAACACGCCCTTATGTAAACAGGAGAGCTGTTACATAACTCAAGGGAAACACGCCCTTATGTAAACAGGAGAGCTGTTACTTAACTCAAGGAAAACACGCCCTATAAAGGGAGGAACCGGGAGGTACAAGGCTGTCGGATATTGTGTTTACACCGACGTACCTGCTTCGTGAAGAGCAGTGTTCCGGAGTGGTGCTCCAGTAAGGCAAGAACGGAGGTAGGTCGAGTCGTTACTCCCTGGGCCGTGTCTTGCCCCATCGTCACCTGTGAAGGACCCGGAAGCTCTACCGGTCAACCATTGAGCTTCGCTTTTTGACTCGGCTGAGTCCAAGCGCAGTGGCGCTTTTGCTGGTTGGAGTCGTAACTCCCAGCCCGACCAGAGACACAGGGACTGCCAGCTGTAACGCACACCAGGAGGTGTTTGCCGCGTTACAGACTCGGAAGTCCACAGGATCGATCGAGCGGCTGCTCTCGGTTCAGTCTTCTTGCTTGTGATTGGGGTATCGGTGACGCATCACCAGGAGGTGACTCCGCGTCCCGGTGCAGTCTGAGGAAGAGGTTGAGCGGCTGCTCCCTTCAGGTAGAGACCCCGGCTGGGTGTTTCCCTGACTCCTCGATTCTCCCCAACACTCTTCGTGCCCCTCACAGCCTACCGATTGGCATTGTCGGCCATTTCATTTCTGCCCTCTGTTGGCATACGCCGGGATCGGCGTATATGCAGAGGACGGTTAGGACCATCCGTGCTGTGGGCTGGTAACGTACTTAGCCTGGAGGATTCCAGTGACTATAACTTTTGTTTGTTCTTTGTATTTTATTTGCCTTCATTAAAAGAACTAACCCTTCACAAGTGGTTGCGTCCTCATTGTCGTGTCTGTTAAACGATCCTGAGACGTTCAGGGCGTTACAAAATATCCGACCTTAATAACACTAACTGTCTCCCGGTCGATAACAGACATGGCAACACTTGATGATGTGCTGGCTGCTTTAGCGGCCATGCAAGTTGAAGTGGCTGCCTCTAGGCAAGAAACAGCCGATGTAAAAGCCAGACTGGATGCTATCCAATTGGACCCGCTCACGCCCAGCACCTCCCTCACGAACCAGACCCCTGCGGTTGTAGTGGAAATGCCGGTAGCCATCCCCTTGGCAACACCAGAGAGGTACAGTGGGGATCCTAACACAGTGCAGGTATTCCTCACACAAGTGGCGCTACATTTATCGTGCAAACCAAAGGCGTTCCCCACGAGTCAGGCTCGTGTGGCTTTCCTTATATCCTATTTGGCTGGAAACGCGGCACAATGGGCCGTACCTCTGGTGAGCAGGGACGACCCCCTCTTATGTGATTGGGGTGCTTTTCGCGAGGAATTCCTGAAGGTATTCGACAGAAGGGCTGACTCGTACACGGCGGACCGTGAAATGCTTGAGTTGAGACAGGGATCCAACGACCTGGTGCAGTATCTCAACGCGTTCCGAAGGCTGGTTGCGGAAACCAAGTGGCCTGTTGCTAAACAGACGGCGCTCTTCCATCAAGGGCTGTGCGATGAGCTCAAGGACGCCGTGGCTCATATTGACCCTCAACCCGAGACATGTGAGGGCCTTATCAACCTGGTATTACGGCTGGAACATAGGCTAAGTGAAAGAAAGGGGGATCATGGGAGAAAAGGAAAATCCCTTCCATCCTATGTGACGGTGGGAAGTCCTGAAACTTCCACCGCATCCAAGGGAGAACCCATGGACATCAGCGCAATACGAGCGAGCCTCACAGCCACGGAGAAAGAGTCACGCCGTAAACAAGGATTGTGCCTATATTGTGGCAAAAAAGGCCACTACGTACGTGAATGCCCTGCCAAACCGAAGACGTCACGTTATCGGGCCAACCGGTCGGTAACAGCCGTGGTGGACATACCGGCGGAAAACTAGAGGACTCCAAGACCAGAGAAGGGGCATCTCGGAGT